>NC_053397.1:123301348-124517367 GCF_905171765.1 Bufo bufo
AGCAGGAAGCTCTATAACTGGCAACTAGAGAAGAGTGAGGGGAGAATATAAGGAGGTTGGGAGTGGCAGACAAGAAACAGCTGAGGAGGAGAAGCCACGGATCCCTGATTGAGACAAAAAGGATAGCAAGGCAAACACAGAAAACAATCACTAAGAAACAACGTGATCTTTAGATATAGAGCGCGCAGCCACCCGCTGCGACCTCCTGACCCCGGGTACAACGGAGTCAGACGTGGATCTTGATACCCTCGTGACAGTACCCCCCCCTTTCACGAGGGGCCTCCGGACACTCAGGACCAGGTCTCTCCGGATGAGAGGCATGGAAAGCCTGAATTAACCTGTTGGCGTTTACCTCTGACGCTGGAACCCACATTCTTTCCTCGGGACCGTAACCCCTCCAATGCACCAGATACTGAAGAGAGCGGCGGACCCGACGAGAATCAACAATTCTGGCTATTTGAAACTCCAGATTACCATCCACAATAACAGGAGGAGATGGCAGCGGTGATGGTTCTAGAGGTGGAACATACTTCTTGAGTAACGATTTATGGAAGACGTTATGGATCTTAAAAGTCTGAGGTAGCTCCAGGCGAAAAGCCACAGGGTTAATGACGGCTACTATTTTATAAGGACCAATGAACCTAGGGCCCAGTTTCCAAGAGGGAACCTTCAACTTAATATTCCTAGTAGACAACCACACATAGTCATTCACCCCTAGGTCCGGACCTGGCGATCGTTTCTTATCGGCCATGCATTTATATTTACCACTCATCTTTTTTTTTAAGTTAACTTGCACCTTCTGCCATACCGAAGAAAGAGATGAAGAAAACCTTTCCTCTTCGGGAACCCCAGAAGACCCCCCCTCTTTGAAAGTACAAAATTGGGGATGAAAACCGTATGCACCAAGGAATGGTGACTTGCCAGTGGACTCCTGATAATGATTATTTATTTATTTATTTAACTCAGCTAAGGGTAAATATGATGACCACAACTCTTGGTTTTCAGACACAAAACACCTTAAATATGTTTCTAGGTTTTGGTTGGTACGCTCAGTCTGTCCATTCGACTGAGGATGGAAAGCTGAGGAAAAGGACAAGTGTACCCCCAAACGGGAACAAAAAGCTTTCCAAAACTTAGAAATAAACTGGGTTCCCCGATCCGAAACCACATCGGAAGGGACCCCGTGAAGCTTCACGATTTCACTGATAAACACCTGAGCAAGAGTTTTAGCATTAGGAAGTGCGGGTAGCGCAATAAAGTGTACCATTTTGCTAAACTTGTCTACTACTACCAAAATAACTGTTTTACCCGCAGACAACGGTAAGTCAGTGATGAAATCCATTGACAGATGTGTCCATGGCCTATTGGGGATAAAAAGAGGCAATAAAGACCCTGCTGGACGTGTATGAGAGACTTTCGCGCGTGCACAAGTAGAGCAAGTAGACACGAAATCTATTACATCCTGACGCAACCTTGGCCACCAAAAACGACGAGATAATAGCTCCAAGGTTGCTTTACTACCCGGGTGCCCAGCAAGTGCCGAATTATGATGTTCTTTTAATAATTCAAGACGCAGGTTTAACGGTACAAACAATTTCTCTGAGGGGCAAGAGGCCGGGGCGTCCCCCTGGGCCTCTAACACCTTTCCCTCTAGAACAGAGTGTACAGCAGAGACAACCACTCCTCTTTGTAAAATAGGTACCGGATCACTAGCATTACCCCCTCCAGGGAAACTACGAGATAACGCGTCTGCCTTGGTATTTTTTGCCCCAGGACGATAGGTGATTACAAAGTTAAATCTGGTAAAGAATAGCGACCACCTAGCTTGTCTAGGGGTGAGACGCTTAGCCGATTCTAGGTACAGAAGGTTTTTGTGATCCGTAATCACAGTGACGGGGTGGATTGCTCCCTCAACGAAGTGACGCCACTCTTCAAGCGCCAGCTTAATCGCCAACAGTTCCCTATTTCCAACATCATAGTTCTTCTCTGCAGAAGATAATTTTTTGGAAAAGAAAGCGCAAGGGCGCCATTTGCCAGGAGACGGACCCTGAGACAATACAGCCCCCACTCCCACCTCTGACGCATCTACCTCAACAATAAAAGGCTGGGAGACATCAGGTTGAATTAGAACAGGTGCCGAGGTAAACCTCTCTTTTAGAGAGGAAAATGCATTTTTAGCGGCGTCAGACCATTTAGAAAAATCAGTCCCCTTCCTAGTCATGTCGGTAAGGGGTTTAACGATCACTGAATAATTTTTAATGAACTTTCTATAGAAATTTGCGAAACCCAAAAACCGTTGTAGGGCTTTAAGGTTCTCAGGAAGATCCCAATCTAAAATTGCCTGGACCTTCCCAGGATCCATACGGAAACCTGAAGCAGATAATAGATATCCCAGGAACTGTATTTCCTGAACGGCGAAGACACATTTTTCAATTTTCGCATATAATTTATTCGTCCGAAGGACCTGCAGTACTTGCCTGACATGCACCTCATGTGATTTCAGATCAGCCGAATAAATTAAGATATCATCTAGGTATATGACTACAAACCTGCCGATGAGATGACTAAAAATATCATTAACGAAATGTTGGAACACAGCGGGGGCATTGGTCAGACCGAAAGGCATAACTAGATTTTCATAATGCCCCTCAGGGGTGTTAAAAGCTGTCTTCCACTCATCCCCTTCCCTGATACGAATCAGATTGTAGGCCCCCCTAAGATCAAGTTTGGAGAACCACCTAGCACCCGCAATCTGATTAAAAAGGTCAGGAATGAGAGGAAGAGGGTATGGGTCTCGGATGGTTATCTGGTTTAGCTCACGGAAATCTAGGCAAGGACGCAGGCCCCCATCTTTCTTTTTAACAAAGAAAAACCCTGCAGCCACGGGTGAAGAAGAGGGTCTGATGTGTCCCTTAGCCAGACTCTCGGAGATATAATCTTTCATGGCTTGTCTCTCGGGACCCGAAAGATTATACAACCTGGACTTGGGTAATTTTGCACCGGGAATCAGGTTAACCGGGCAATCATAAGGACGATGAGGTGGTAGCTTCTGACAACCCTTTTCAGAAAAAACGTCCTCAAAGTCCGAAATAAATGTAGGTAGGGAAGCTATGGAGGCGATTAAGCAATTGTTATTTAAGCAATTCTCTCTGCAATGCCCACTCCACTCCAATATCTCCCTGGCCTGCCAATCCACCACTGAATTGTGCGCTACCAACCAGGGAAGACCCAACACCACAGGAGAGGGAAGGCCCTCCAGAACGTAACATGAAAGACACTCATTATGGTGGTCCCCTACCCGAAGGTGTAAATTATGAACAATGTGGGTGAGGTTTCTCTGAGACAGAGGAGCCAAATCTATAGCGAATACGGGAATAGGTCTCTGCAGCGTACAGAGAGACAAACCCATAGTGCGGGCAAAATGGGCATCTATCAAATTTACCCCTGCTCCACTGTCTAGAAAAAAAGAAATAGACTCCGTCTTAACACCAAAAACAATAACCGCTGGTAACACAAATTGAGATGTTCGTATGGAGGAAACGTATACCCCCCGGCTGACATCCTCCGCACAGCCTGGGGTTAGTAGTTTTCCGACGGTCTTTTGTTTTTGAGAAAGGAGGGACAGACATTAATGAAATGACCCTTCCCCCCACAGAAAAAACAAGCCCCTCCCCTACGGCGAACCTCAGGAGGACGGACCTGACGAGAAGTTCCGCCTAGCTGCATAGGCTCATCTAAGTCAGTACAGACTAATTGTTGCTTGGGAGAGGTAACCAATTGCTCAGGAATTTTCGATCTCTCCCTAAGACGCCTATCTATTCTGATAGAGAGGGACATAACAGCATCAAGGGAAAGGGGGGTCTCATACAGCGCCAGTGCATCCTTAACCCTTTCAGATAACCCAGAGCAGAACTGACTCCTGAGAGCCAGGTCGTTCCACTGAGTATCCGTAGCCCACCTACGGAACTCTGAGCAATATTCCTCTGCTGACCGATCTCCCTGTAGGAGTCTCCGTAACTTCGACTCAGCCAGGGCGACTCGGTCAGAGTCATCATATATGAGACCCAAAGCCCCAAAAAATCCCTCCACTGACCGGAGAGCCTGGGAACCAGGGGGTAACGAGAACGCCCAGGATTGTGGGTCCCCCTGAAGCAGGGAAATGACAATCCCAACCCGCTGTTCTTCATTACCTGAGGAGTAAGGGCGCAACTTAAAGTATAATTTGCAGGCCTCACGGAACGTCGCAAATTTGTCCCTTCCCCCAGAAAATCTGTCAGGAAGAACAACCTTGGGTTCTGTAACAACCTGGTTACCCATAGCAACCGCTGGGGGTGCGGTCTGCTGTATTTGCTGCTGTTGTTGGAGGACAGACGCCTTCAATCCTGCCACCTCCAAAGACAGGCCTTGAAGCTGTTTTGCCAAGGCAGCAATAGGATCCATATTGGATTCTAAGTAGAGAAAAAAAAAATAAAAAATTATTTATTTATTTATTTATTTATTTTTTCTCAAAAAGTAAAGGCCAGTTATAATATCACGGTCGGCGTGACTATCACATACGTGACACAGAGGGAGGGAACAAGGAAGGCCCTGCCCAAGTGAGAGGGAAGGTGGTAACCCCTGACTCACCTAGCGGCTGGCACCTGGCTGCCCTGATGTCCCTAGACGGGTTCCTCACCCGTACGCCGATCACGTGCCTAAAGCCCTGGCTTTCCCTAAGCTGAGCCCTAGATAGTGAACAGGGCGGTGGGAACACTAGTCCGCACCACTAGCTCTAAAGGAAAACACCAAGGGAAGGACAGACAATACAAACTCAACATATAATCCCAGGTGGGCGACAACAGGAGACAACAAGAAGCCCAACAGGGATCCGGAGGGAAGCACTCTGGAACGACAACCAGGATTCTCAACTCCAGTGGGTCAGTATAGATGTCCAGGCAGGAAGCTCTATAACTGGCAACTAGAGAAGAGTGAAGGGAGAATATAAGGAGGTTGGGAGTGGCAGACAAGAAACAGCTGAGGAGGAGAAGCCACGGATCCCTGATTGAGACAAAAAGGATAGCAAGGCAAACACAGAAAACAATCACTAAGAAACAACGTGATCTTTAGATATAGAGCGCGCAGCCACCCGCTGCGACCTCCTGACCCCGGGTACAACGGAGTCAGACGTGGCTCTTGATACCCTCGTGACAGTTATGCAGCAGTCTCTTATGCTGTTTGAAGACTCTGCTGGCAGGGTTTCCCAAGGGCATCCACCTAGCCCTCCCACAGGGGTGGAAGAGATAGAATGCACTAACGCACAACCACTTATGTTTCCTGATGAGGACATGGGAATACCACCTCAGCGCGTCTCTGATGATGACGAAACACAGGTGCCAACTGCTGCGTCTTTCTGCAGTGTGCAGACTGAACAGGAGGTCAGGGAGGAAGACTGGGTGGAAGACGATGCAGGGGACGATGAGGTCCTAGACCCCACATGGAATGAAGGTCGTGCCACTGACTTTCAGAATTCGGAGGAAGAGGCAGTGGTGAGACTGAGCCAACAGCGTAGCAAAAGAGGGAGCAGTGGGCAAAAGCAGAACACCCGCCGCCAAGAGAGTCCGTCTGCTACTGGCCACCGCCATCTGGGACCGAGCACCCCAAAGGCAGCTTCAAGGAGTTCCCTGGCGTGGCAGTTCTTCAAACAATGTGCTAACGACAAGACCCGAGTGGTTTGCATGCTGTGCCATCAGAGCCTGAATCGAGGCATTAACGTTCTGAAACTTAGCACAACCTGCATGACCAGGCACCTGCATGCAAAGCATGAACTGCAGTGGAGTAAACACCTTAAAAACAAGAAACTCACTCAGGCTCCCCCTGCTACCTCTTCTGCTGCTGCCGCCGCCTCGGCCTCTTCCTCCGCCTCTGGAGGAACGTTGGCACCTGCCGCCCAGCAAACAGAGGATGTACCACCAACACCACCACCTCCGTCACCAAGCATCTCAACCATGTCACACGGCAGCGTTCAGCTCTCCATCCCACAAACATTTGAGAGAAAGCGTAAATTCCCACCTAGCCACCCTCGATCCCTGGCCCTGAATGCCAGCATTTCTAAACTACTGGCCTATGAAATGCTGTCTGTGGCGGAACCCGCCTTGCCACTGGGCATTGGAGAGGCCTGGCTGCCCGCCTCCTACCTGCTGACTATGGCCCCTGGTGAATTGGTACATTTGAATGCAATATTTGGGCATGTGGTATTTTATATTGCTGCTACTGGCTCTTTAATGGCCATCCGTGGACATGTTATGACTTTTAGGAACAATGCCCCTTTAAGACTGTGTAGCAGATTGCATTCAGGCTGTCTTAAATATTATGTATGTTATTATGTGTTCGGTTAAATTGTATATGTGCATGCCAGGGTTCAAGTTAGTCCATTACGTTTGGTAATTGTATTTTGTGGATTGCGTCTCAGACAATGCTTATTGTGTTGGTTAATTACATCTCAGACAAGGCTCATTGTGTTTTGTTTATTGCGTTACAGACAGAGGGAAGGGGATTTTGTGTACAATTGCTGGGAAGGTTTAAATACTGTAGATACATATGATTGGTTGTATTTCAAAACCCTGTGGGCAGTACTATGTTCGTGGATTGTATGTAAATGAGGCTGTTGGGTTTAAAGTAAGTGTGCTGTGTCTAAATAAATGAGTTCCTGTTTTAACCCTCAAGGTGAAGTGTCGTCTCATTCTTGGGGGAGGATTTATTGCATGCTGTCCCAGTTTGACTGCTAGGAGTGAAAACATATTCGTATGGTTTCCTATTCAACTGCCTACAGCATTCATATGCTTGAAGAGGATTTATAGGCTTCTTCAGTTCGGTGATTGTGGTGTCTGCCAGAGTGCTTGGAAGCCTCAGGAAAACGCTAGGCAAATCCGTAAACGGAGGTACTCAGTCGGGGTGCCAGGTGATCCGTTACACTGTCATTCAGGCTGGTGGACACAGACAGCTTCAAACAGCTCATGTCGCTTGTTGTCCCACAGTATGTTGTTCCCAGCCGCCACTACTTCTCCAAGAGAGCCGTGCCTTCCCTGCACAACCAAGTATCCGATAAAATCAAGTGTGCACTGCGCAACGCCATCTGTGGCTAGGTCCACCTAACCACAGATACGTGGACCAGTAAGCACGGCCAGGGACGCTATATCTCCCTAACTGCAAACTGGGTAAATGTAGTGGCGGCTGGGCCCCAGGCGGAGAGTTGTTTGGCGCACGTCCTTCTGCCGCCAAGGATCGCAGGGCAACATTCTTTGCCTCCTGTAGCCTCATCCTCCTACTCGGCTTCCTCCTCCTCTTCTTCCACCTGCTAATCCATTCAGCCACACACCTTCACCACCAACTTCAGCACAGCCCGGGGTAAACGTCAGCAGGCCGTTCTGAAACTCATATGTTTGGGGGACAGGCCCCACACCGCACAGGAGTTGTGGCGGGGTATAGAACAACAGACCGACAAGTGGTTGCTGCCGGTGAGCCTCAAGCCCTGCCTGGTGGAATGCGATAATGGGCGAAATCTCGTTGCAGCTCTGGGACTAGCCGGTTTGACGCACATCCCTTGCCTGGCGCATGTGCTATATTTGGTGGTGCAGAAGTTCATTCACAACTACCCCGACATGTCAGAGCTGCTGCATAAAGTGCGGGCCGTCTGTGCGCGCTTCCGGCGTTCACATCCTGCCGCTGCTCGCCTGTCTGCGCTACAGCGTAACTTCGGCCGCCCCGCTCACCGCCTCATATGCGACGTGCCCACCAGGTGGAACTCCACTTTGCACATGCTGGACAGACTGTGCAAGCAGCAGCAGGCCATAGTGGATTTTCAGCTGCAGCACGCACGGGTCAGTCGCACTGCGGAACAGCACCACTTCACCACCAATGACTGGGCCTCCATACGAGACCTGTGTGCCCTGTTGCCTGTTTCGAGTACTCCACCAACATGGCCAGTGGCGATGACGCCGTTATCAGCGTTACAATACCACTTCTATGTCTCCTTGAGAAAACACTTAGGGCGATGATGGAAGAGGAGGTGGCCCAGGAGGAGGAGGAGGAAGAGGGGTCATTTTTAGCACTTTCAGGTCAGTCTCTTCGAAGTGACTCAGAGGGAGGTTTTTTGCAACACCAGAGGCCAGGTACAAATGTGGCCAGACAGGGCCCACTACTGGAGGACGAGGAGGACGAGGATGAGGAGGAGGTGGAGGAGGATGAGGATGAAGCATGTTCACAGCGGGGTGGCACCCAACGCAGCTCGGGCCCATCACTGGTGCATGGCTGGGGGGAAACGCAGGACGATGACGATACGCCTCCCACAGAGGACAGCTTGTCCTTACCTCTGGGCAGCCTGGCACACATGAGCGACTACATGCTGCAGTGCCTGCTCAACGACAGCAGAGTTGCCCACATTTTAACGTGTGCGGACTACTGGGTTGCCACCCTGCTGGATCCACGGTTCAAAGACAATGTGCCCACCTTACTTCCTGCACTGGAGCGTGATAGCAAGATGCGCAAGTACAAGCGCACGTTGGTAGACGCGCTACTGAGAGCATTCCCAAATGTCACAGGGGAACAAGTGGAAGCCCAAGGCGAAGGCAGAGGAGGAGCAAGAGGTCGCCAACGCAGCTGTGTCACGGCCAGCTCCTCTGAGGGCAGGGTTAGCATGGCAGAGATGTGGAAAAGTTTTGCCAACACGCCACAGCTAACTGTACCACCACCTGATAGGGAACTTGTTAGCAGGAGGCAACATTTCACTAACATGGTGGAACAGTACGTGTGCACACCCCTCCACGTACTGACTGATGGTTCGGCCCCATTCAACTTCTGGGTCTCCAAATTGTCCACATGGCCAGAGCTAGCCTTTTATGCCTTGAAGGTGCTGGACTGCCCTGCGGCCAGCGTTTTGTCTGAACGTGTATTCAGCACAGCAGGGGGCGTCATTACAGACAAACGCAGCCGCCTGTCTACAGCCAATGTGGACAAGCTGACGTTCATAAAAATGAACCAGGCATGGATCCCACAGGACCTGTCCATCCCTTGTGCAGATTAGACATTAACTACCTCCCCTTAACCATATATTATTGTACTCCAGGGCACTTCCTCATTCAATCCTATTTTTATTTTCATTTTACCATTATATTGCGTGGCAACCCAAAGTTGAATGAACCTCTCCTCTGTCTGGGTGCCGGGGCCTAAATATATCTGACAGTGGCCTGTTCCAGTGTTGGGTGACGTGAAGCATGATTCTCTGCTATGACATGAAGCCTGAATCTCTGCTATGGGACCTCTCTCCTCTTTCTGGGTGCCGGGGCCTAAATATCTGACAATGGACTGTTCCAGTTTTGGCTGACTTGAAGCCTGATTCTCTGCTATGACATGAAGACTGATTCTCTGCCGACATGAAGCCTGAATCTCTGTTATGGGACCTCTCTCCTCTGTCTGGGTGCCGAAGCATAAATATCTGACAATGGACTGTTCCAGTTTTGGCTGACGTGAAGCCTGATTCTCTGCTATGACATGAAGACTGATTCTCTGCTATGACATGAAGCCTGAATCTCTGTTATGGGACCTCTCTCCTCTGTCTGGGTGTCGGGGCCAAAATATCTGACAATGGACTGTTCCAGTTTTGGCTGACGTGAAGACTGATTCTCTGCTATGACATAAAGACTGATTCTCTGCTATGACATGAAGCCTGAATCTCTGTTATGGGACCTCTCTCCTCTGTCTGGGTGCCGGGGCCTAAATATCTGACAATGGACTGTTCCAGTTTTGGCTGACGTGAAGCCTATTTCTCTGCTATGACATGAAGACTGATTCTCTGCTGACATGAAGCCTGAATCTCTGTTATGGGACCTCTCTCCTCTGTCTGGGTGCCGGGGCCTAAATATCTGACAATGGACTGTTCCAGTTTTGGCTGACGTGAAGCCTGATTCTCTGCTATGACATGAAGACTGATTCTCTGCTGACATGAAGCCTGAATCTCTGTTATGGGACCTCTCTCCTCTGTCTGGGTGCCGGGGCCTAAATATCTGACAATGGACTGTTCCAGTTTTGGCTGACGTGAAGCCTGATTCTCTGCTATGACATAAAGACTGATTCTCTGCTGACATAAAGCCGGAATCTCTGTTATGGGACCTCTCTCCTCTGTCTGAGTGCCGGGGCCTAAATATCTGACAATGGACTGTTCCAGTTTTGGCTGACGTGAAGCCTGATTCTCTGCTATGACATTAAGACTGATTCTCTGCTGACATGAAGCCTGAATCTCTGTTATGGGACCTCTCTCCTCTGTCTGGGTGCCGGGGCCTAAATATATGACAATGGACTGTTCCAGTTTTGGCTGACGTGAAGCCTGATTCTCTGCTATGACATGAAGACTGATTCTCTGCTGACATGAAGCCTGAATCTCTGTTATGGGACCTCTCTCCACTGTCTGGCTGACGGGGCCTAAATATATGACAATGGACTGTTCCAGTTTTGGCTGACGTGAAGCCTGATTCTCTGCTATGACATGAAGACTGATTCTCTGCTGACATGAAGCCTGAATCTCTGTTATGGGACCTCTCCTCTCTCTGGGTGCCGGGGCCTAAATATCTGACAATGGACTGTTCCAGTTTTGGCTGACGTGAAGCCTGATTCTCTGCTATGACATGAAGACTGATTCTCTGCTATGACATGAAGCCTGAATCTCTGTTATGGGACCTCTCTCCTCTGTCTGGGTCCTCTATCAAGAGACGTGTATATGTCATCGATTTTAGGAACTGGGAGATGGAATAAGATGCTTGGTCGGTCCTCCTACTTCAAATTTGGGGGACTGCGCGTGCAATCTAATGTGCCACCAGATAGGAGTGGTGTGTTAAGTAGTTCAAATCTTATCAGTTTATTCCCTGTTACGTCCCCTATCAGGGGACGTGAATGAAATAGATTTTAGACAACCGCAAAGAGTTGTTAATAGTTGACACACTCATGACATAAATTTCATACCTCTACGCGTCAATCTTGGTGTAGTTATGACTGTACTCGTGCGCACGATTAGGAGATTGCAGGCGATGGGGGTTTTACAAAGCCTATGGTCGTGCTGAGGTAGTTCAGTGACAGTTAAGTGACCCAGAAAACAATGATTCTGCAGTGTGGGCCCATTGTTGGCCTAGTAGGCTTTAATAATCACCTTTGATGATCACAAAGAAAATGGTTTTTCTATGCAAAATTATCCAGCCGATCGCTTTTGGTCTGTTCACAATGAAGCAACAACCTTATCATCTGGGGTGTGCCAACATTGCCATTACCAACACACTCATAGAGGTGGTCGCTTCATTGTGATACGCAAGCCCCTTCACCACGACAAGGTAACGATCACGAATTGACACATGTATGTGCCTTTTTTTTGGGGGGGGGGGGGGGGGTTTTGAAGCCACAGTGCAGCACCAGAGGCCAGAAAAATTAGGCATGTACACATGCCTGAAAAATTTGGTATTGTTGCAGCCGCTGCTGTAGCAGCGGCCAGAAAAATTGATGTTTGTTTCGCAGGCAGAAAGTGCCCTAAAACATTGCGGCTTGAACCCTACTTGGTGGCGGATAAGTCACACAAGTCATCCGGCATTCAGAGATACAGCAGTGTGTGGAACATTTTTTGCGTAATCTAGACTTTTTTGACCTAAGCGACTTCTCTTCTCAGTGACAATACCTCCTGCTGCACTGAAGGTCCTTTCTGACAGGACACTTGAAGCGGGGCAGGCCAGAAGTACTATCACAAATTGGGATAGCTCAGGCCACAGGTCAAGCACACAGTGTCATGTCTCTGACAGCTTCTCATAAATGTGTGCTAATTCATATAGGGTTTGTCCTGTATTAAAACATGGTCAAT
Organism: Bufo bufo; assembly: GCF_905171765.1. Taxonomy (NCBI): domain Eukaryota; kingdom Metazoa; phylum Chordata; class Amphibia; order Anura; family Bufonidae; genus Bufo; species Bufo bufo. The sequence continues at coordinate 123,313,218 of NC_053397.1, forward strand.
TAGCGCCACCTTCTGACCACTTCTATATTGTTCTCTGTGTATGTTCAGCCTCTTTGTTACTCCTCCCCTTTGTGACCTCACTTATCTACAAGAAGGGGAGTACTCTCCTAGAAGTTGCCATTTTCTTCACATGCTCTGCTGTACAAGATTATCTAAACTTCTACTATAGGCTGCATAGCTGGTAAGGCATTATTTCTTGCTGTTCTTTCATGCCTACATGATTATTACTAGCTATAGACATTCATTATGTGTATTTCTGTGTAGGCAGCTAGTTAGTAGCTCAGATGTAAAGTAAGGGCCTAGTCAGCTAACCTTGCAGACATGTTGTATGCTGTTCTATGATATGTATATTTGCAGTTCATGTACTTATTGAATCCTTTATGTTACTGGTTCACAGTTTCACACCAACTTACTTCGGCTCATTAAAGCTACAGATCATTACCTGGTCTCAATTTACTGAGTAGTAGGAGGGTGTTTATCTGCCTGCCAAGCCCATACACACCCCAGGGGTACACGTGGTAACGAGGACAGGACAGTGAAATGGCTGCGACCTGGCGAGTGGAAAATAAGATACAGACTTCAGAAGCCGCTATCTCACCACACAGCTACCTGCATATAAGAATGCAGCATTCTCTTCACAGTCAAGATCCTGAACAGCAGCATCATGTCACAAAGCCAAACTACTTACAAGACAAGGTCTAAAGCCAGTCGCTCTACAAGATCCTCATCAGTCAGCAATGCCGCCGCCATTGCACGCGCAGAAGCAGAGGCGGCAAAAGCACACGCTGCCTTTGCAGAGCAAGAGATGCAACTAAAGCTACGACAAGCAACATTTGAAGCTGAAAAGGCAAGTCAGCAAGCGGCACTGGAGAAGCTCTCAGCGCAGAAGTAAGCTGCCGCAGCCATTGCCAAAGCAGAGGCCCTGGAAGCACTCTTTCACCCAGACGACGAAAGATGCAGCTGTCCAGCCAGACTAGATCTCATCCATCAAGATTCCCTGCAACGCACATCAGAGTATGTCCATCGACATTCCAGAATGATCGACACTCTCCAGCCGACAGAAGATCTTCAACAAGACCTCATCGACGGATTGCATCGAACTCGCCTCTCAGCAACCCCGGAAGTCCAGGATAAGTCTCTAACCCGCAAGCCAGAGGACAATCCAGGAAATGAACTAAGTAGGGACCACCCACCTTCTCATCAAGAGTTCCAGCCTGCGCATAATGTTCCAGAAACATCCTTTTTCGTGCCTAGAAGGTATGATACAGTCCAACCTAAAAGAGAGACTACTGACAGGTATGATTATACATCATTTTCTCACTATCGCAACACACTGCCGGCTTACTCTCCTCCTGATCAAACCAGCATGGACATTGTTAAGTTCCTCACAAGGCGTGAGCTGGTTGCCAAGGGACTTGGGAAGTTTGATGATCACCCTGAGAGTTATAGGGCCTGGCGTTCTTCCTTTAAGAACACAATCAAAGATGTTGGACTATCCCCCAGCGAAGAGATAGACCTCTTAGCTAAGTGGTTAAGGACTGCATCTGCTGAGCATGTAAAAAGAATCAAGTCCATTAATATAAGAAACCCAGAGATCAGACTAAAAATGGTTTGGGACAGACTTGATGAATGTTATGGTTCAGCAGAGGCAATAGAAAACTCTTTCTTTAAAAGGATAGAAGATTTCCCTAGAATAGCTCCCAAAGGCTTCCAGAAACTTAGGGAACTTAGTGACTTATTAATGGAACTTCAAGTAGCCAAATCTGAAGGTGATCTGTCGGGACTCACATTCTTTGACACTGCCAGGGGCGTTAACCTCACAGTACAAAAGTTAACCCCCGACTTACAAAATTAGTGGGTCAAATGTGGTTCTAACTATAAGAAAAAACACCATGTTTCATTTCCTCCATTTTCTGTGTTTGTAGACTTCATACGTGACCAGGCTAAGATAAGAAATTATCCTAGTTTTGATTTTACACTGGCATGTACTTCTGTTCCAGGTCTTTATACACGTAGAGCTTCAGTGGCGGTTCACAAGACTGAACTGTTCCCTTCAGACTCTCTCCACAGGTCTGCTGGTTCCTACCATGCAACAAACAAAGTTAAAAACCCTGGTAAGAAGTGTCCTATACACCGAAAACCACATTCTCTCCTGACATGTAGGGGCTTTAGAGAAAAACCCATCGAGGAGCGTAAAGCCTTCCTTAGAGAAAATAACATCTGCTACAAGTGCTGTTCTTCAACCGCTCATTTAGCCAAAGACTGCAAGGTTAGTGAAAAGTGTAAAGAATGTGATAGCACAGACCATAGTACAGCAGTACATCCTGGACCAGCTCCATGGACTTTACAACACGCTTACAATACCATTCAGCATGGTGGAGAGGAGGGTAACACTGCTATCGCTACCCTGGAGGTCACTCCACAGTGCACTGAGATCTGCAAAGGATCCATAAGTGGAAGATCCTGTTCCAAAATATGTCTAGTCCGAGTCTACCCAACAGGACAAAGAGACAAAGCAGTCAAAATGTATGCCATTCTAGATGATCAAAGCAATAGGTCTCTAGCCACCTCAACCTATTTTGACATATTCAACATTAAAATGCCTCCTTATACCTGACCTCCTTCTCGTGTTTCCAGTTTCTGCCGATCCTCCTCCCCTCCTCCTCTGTACCGCTGTGACTAACCTTGCTGTGACTGTGATTAATTGTGCTGTGATCGCCTCGACTGACGGGTTGCTGGACGGACTACATCTGGGAGCTCTGCCTGACCTCCTCCTCATACCTGACCTCCTCCTCCTGTTTCCAGCTTCTGCCGATCCTCCTCCCCTCCTCCCCTGTACCGCTGTGACTAACCCTGCTGTGATCGCCTCGACTGACGGGCTGCTGGACTTCACCTGGGAGCTTTGCTTGACCTCCTCCCCGTGGATCGGCGACTCCGCTTTCGTCCGCTTCTTGGGTGGCGGGCGAGGTATGGTCGGCTGGTCTCCGTTACGTCTGGGATTATGATCTCTCCCTTTTGATTGCCGGCGTACCTTCTGGTTCTCCAGCCCTGGTCGGCGACAGTTTTTTCCACGTGGACTGTCGGGGAGCGTTAAAGCTGGTGAGACTGTTTCTTTTCACCCCCTCTGTCTCCCCTATGTCCTCTCCCTTTGATACTAATCACTAACTAAAATTGCTCCAGCATCTCAGAACGTATCTAACTTATATTTTGTAAGGTTTATTATTACTCACCCTCACTGTTGAAAGAGAAAAGTGAGGTGGCTATAAATGCAAAATAAAAGTAAATTATAAACACAAATATAAAAGGAACAAACTACAAAAGCATAAAGTGAAAAAAGAGAAAAAAGGGAAGAAGGAAAAGAAAACGAAAAAAAGGGGGAGAGGAACATAAAGTAAAGGGGGAAAAAAAAGGGGGGGAGGAGAGAAGAAAAGAAGGAAAGGAAAAAAGAAAAAAAAGGGGAAAAAAAGAAAAGAGAAAGAAGAAAAAGGCGAAGGAAAGAAGAAAAGAAGGGGAAAAAAGAAAAAGAGAAAAAAAGAGGAAAAAAAAAAAAAAGAGAGAAAAGACGAAGAAGGAAAGGGAGGAAGGAAAAAGGAGAGAAAGGAAGGAGAAAGAAAAAAAAAGAAATAATAAAAGAGAGAGAGAGAAAAAGGGGAAAGGAAAAGAGGAAAGCAGGAAAAAAGGAGAAAAAGAAGGAAGAGAAAGGGAAGGGGAAGAAAGAGGAAGGGAAAAAAAGGGAGAAAAAAAAAAAAAACAGGAACAGGGCATGGCTCCAAAAGCTAGTAGGCGGTCGGCCGACCTCTCCGGTCAGAAACCGGGGATAAAAACTTTTGAAACACCAAAAATAGACCAGTTCCTGAGGTCTCCGAGGGTTAATACGAGGGGCGGACAAAGGGACTTTGCTTCTAAAAAAAATGACGACTCTGAGGTGACTGAGATAGAACCACAAAAAGCCCCTAGACACCCTGAAGAGGAAGAGGGTATAATGGGAGAAGTTATGCCTAATGACAATTCCTTTCCGCTAGAAGAAATATTGCTAGCGGTTAAACAAAATGGGGATTTAATACAGGCTGTTACAACCCAACTTGGGTTTATCCAAGTTGATGTGGGACTAATAAGAGATGATTTGTCAAAAATCCGAGACAGAGTTAACAATCTTGAGAGCTCTATGGCCCTGATTCAGAATGAATCCCAAAAAACAAACACTGAAGTCTCCACATTGAAATTAGAGTGTAACCTTCTGAAGAAAAAGGTGGTGGACCTTGAGGATAGATCGCGAAGATACAACGTGAGAATAATAGGGATCCCAGAGGGTGCTGAAGAGGAGAATCCTACTCAATTTATACAGAAGTTAATCTTTGAGAATTTTGGGAAGGACTCGTTCTCCCCAATGTTTATGATAGAAAGAGCTCATCGGGTCCCAGGGGGTAAACCAATCCCAGGGAGACAACCTCGGACATTTCTTGTTAAATTACTGGCCACAGGGGATAAAGATATGTTATTGAGAAGGGCGAGGGAATGTTCACCGGTTGTATACAATGGTAATAGATTGTCCTTTTTTCCGGATTTTTCAAAAGACATACAAGAAAAGAGACGCACATTTATGATGGTAAAAAAGAAGCTAAGAGAAAGGGACATTAAATACTCCCTTATGTTCCCAGCAAAATTGCGGATTATTTTCAATGACAAAATCTTATTTTTTGATACTCCGGATAAAGCCGCGGACTGGCTTGAACGAAATGATCTGTGACTTTATCGCTTCAGGATTTGTTGGGAAAAATAACTGTTACAGGGGGTCTATACCCCCCAATTCTTCTTTTTTCTTCGCTTCTTAATAGGGATGTCCGAGTGGGGGGAGTGTGGGAGGGATGGTCATAGGAGAGAAATCTACTACAATACGTGGTGGATTACCTGCACGGGGGGGGGGGGGGGGTTGGGGTGGGAGTTGGGCTGTGATGCGTCTAAATTAGTTTTTTTTTTTTTCTTCTTCCCCTTGTCCCACCTGACCGCTTTTGATAATGATTAGAATTCTCGCCTGGAATATATACGCGGTTTGGGGGATAGAGGAAAAAGACAAGCGGTTTTTGATTTGACACAGGTTCACCTACCAGCAATAGTATGTTTGCTAGAAACCCATCTTACTGAAGAGACCTCCAGGGTGGTCGGCAGGGGAAGGGCTGCGCATACGTATCATTCTACTTTTTCCAGCTACTCCAGAGGTGTTACTGTTTTGATACATAGACTGATCGACTTCGTCTGCGAGGCATCCTCTGTCGACCAGCAGGGGAGATTTATCTTCCTATATTGTAGGTTAAGGGGGAAGACATGTATTTTGGCTTTTGTCTATATTCCACCGCCATTTTCCTTTTCGGTTCTTAATTCTTTGTTATTATTTATGGGTAAATGGCCAGAATGTCCAACATTGATTATTGGTGATTTCAACTGTGTCATCGATCCTCTACGTGACAGGGTCTCTACGAGTGTCAAGGGAGATAGTCCGATTCAGGGGTCTCCCCTGGCACGGTTTTGCTCTGAGGCTGGTTTTGAAGATGTTTGGGGATACTTAGGACAGGGGAAAAGGGCTTTTTCATGCTTTAGTAAAGCAGGTAAATCTATGTCCAGAATAGATCTTGCATTGATAAGTAGTAAATATGTGAAACTGGTAAAGCGAATGAAATATGAAACAAGGTCAATTTCGGACCATTCACCGTTACTCCTTGAACTCTGCTTAACCCAGGAAAGACACATACAAAAAAAAAACCTTTTAGATTAAACCCTTATTGGTTATCAGTAATAAAGACACATGAAATAATCCAGAATGAAATTGGCCAATTTTGGGATAACAACTATGGCTCAGCAAAAATTCAAGTGGTATGGGACACCTTTAAGGCGTATATGAGGGGAATGATGGTCAGTAATATTGCGAACCTCAGAAAGGAGTACGGGAAAAAACAGAAAAATCTAGAAGAACTTGCATCACTGGCGACACAATCCTTCTATATGAATAAGACGGAGGAGAATAGGGAAAGTATGCAAAGGCCCACACAGGTATATTCTAACTTCTTATTGGACAAGGCCCAACAGAGCCTTTTTTTTAAAGGGCAAAAATACTTTACGGAGTCAGGGCGACCCGGTAAACTTTTGTCCAGAGTGATCTCAAGCCAACAATCTAAAAAATATATAGATAATGTTCGACTGGTTAATGGTAGGATGCTCAGTGGACAGGGTCCTGTAGAGAAGGCCTTTGTGGACTACTTCCTGGATTTGTATAAAGCTGAATCTAAGATCACAGATGATAAGATGGATTCCTATCTTGATGGCATTGCTTTTCCAACTATTACTGAGGCGCAAAAGAAAGCACTTGAACTGGAGGTTTCAGTTCAGGAACTTGAGGGAGCTATTAAATTATGTTCGGCCAATTCCACCCCTGGTTCAGATGGACTCCCATACGAATTTTATAGTAAATATGGGGACTTTATTCTCCCCAGACTGTTGGAGGTCCTTTCTGAATCAGTGGAGGATGGGAAGTTGCCAGATTCAATGATGGAAGCCGTAATAACATTAATTCCAAAAAAAGGCAAGGATCCTGCAGATTTAGAATCGTATAGACCAATCTCACTGCTTAATGCAGATGTAAAGCTTCTTGCGAGGATTTTGGCCACAAGGCTCTAGGGTTATTTCCTCCATTGTCCATCCGGATCAGAATGGCTTTATTCAAAACAAGGGCACGCATTATAATCTGCAGCGGCTTTTTGCTAATATACAGGCCCCTGGGGGGACCGCCCGCTCCATCCTGTCACTGGATGCCTCTAAGGCCTTTGACAGGATGGACTGGCGCTTCCTCTGGAAGGTTCTGGCAAGGATGGGCTTTGGGGAAAGATTTATAGGCATTCTCAAACTATTGTATAGATCTCCCAAGGCAAAACTGAGTCTCAATGGGCTCCTGACTACTAGTTTTGATTTAAATAGAGGCACGCGTCAGGGCTGCCCACTATCCCCATTGTTATTTGACATCTATATTGAACCTCTTGCGATGGCCATTAGGCAGGACGATCAGGTTAAAGGATTTGGTACGCTAGGAGTGCAAGACCGTATCTCCTTATACGCGGACGATGTTCTTTTTTTTATAGACCATACGGAAACAACTCTTCCCAGAATTATTCAAATGGTTAAATCATTTGGTGAGGTGTCCGGCCTTCTTATAAACTGGTCTAAGACCAGTTTGATGCCAATAGACCCCCTGCCACAGAAAGAGGTTCTTGTGACACAGTTGGATATCGTTGACACTTTTCAATACCTGGGTTTGATTATATCACCCCGGGTTGAAAATTTTGTACAACTTAACTTGATCCCCATAATAGCAAAGATTAGAGCTAAAATAGGGATCTGGCTGAGAATTCCCCTATCTAGAGCTGACCGAGTTTCACTGGTCAAAATGGTGATATTACCACAATTTCTTTATGTGCTTAGGAATACACCTATTTGGATACAAGATAAATACTTTAAACTCATGGAAAGAATAATTAATGATTTAATATGGGGAAGAAAACGAGTTTGAATAAAGTTGGAATATCTGTATAAATCATTGGAGTGCGGGGGTTTAAATCTCCCTTACTTTAAAGGGTATTTTATTGCTGCCCAGCTATTGATGTGCTACGAATCAGAAAACAGTGCACTTTTGGGGAAGTTGGTAGGTAGCCACGCTCATAATAATATATTTACCCTGTTGGAATCTGGGCTACTGAAGAGCTATGAGCGGGGCTACAGAGATACTATAAAACTACTCCTGAAAGTGTGGGCTACTACTAGGACATGGTTGAAGGTAAAGGGTTCACTTACATTCACGCCTCTTTGGCATAATGTGCACTTACAAAGGCTAGATGATATTGCAGTGGACACATTTTGGCAAAAGAACAACATTTTGTATATTTCACAGGTAGTTAAGGATAGAGAGATTAAGCCATTTATAGAAATAACATATAATATAGAAAACTTTTCATGGTTTAGATACTTTCAATTGCGTTCAGCATTATTTAGTCTGGACGATAAATTGGTGTTGGATATAGATAACTCATCCTTCTTGAATGACTGGGCATGGGGGACACTGTCTAGAATGAAGATTTTAAATATATATAAGTTATTACTCAAGGCACGGTTTAGTGATATACAGTCACCAGGACAAAGAGCGTGGGAGATGGATTGTCCGAATATACAATTAGAAGGGTGGGAGAATATTTTTGGGAATCTAGGTTCACTATCCCAGAATTTTAACCATGTTCTAGTACATTTTAATATTTGCCATAGATCATATATCACCCCTTTATGGATGAATAAATGCGGGCTAAGAGACACGTCTAACTGCCCTAAATGCGACACTTCAGGTGCGGACTATCTTCATATGATCTGGACCTGCCCAGAACTTATAAAATACTGCAAGAGTATTAATAACTTTATCACCTACAAACTAAAAATATGAATCCCTTTCGAACCACAAGTGTTTTTGCTTAATGATCTTTCCAAAATAAATAACCATAAATATCAAAAGATCTTCCTAGGTAGGATACTAATGTTGGCCAGAGTTTTGGTCAGTCGGACCTGGTTTGCTCGATATACTCCAGAGATAAATATATGGATAAACCTAATTAATAAGTTAAAAAACTATGGGAAAATCATGTATAAACAGAGGGAAGCTGATGAGAAGTGGACTAAGATATGGGGTGGTTGGAGGATTTGATTAGTTGTGATAATTGTTTCCCTTTTTTTTTTTTTTTTTTCTTCGACGCATCACAGGTATGGGGAGGGGGGTGGGTGTCGGGAATGAGGATAGGGGGAGAGAGGAGGGGAAAAAAGGAAAAGAAAAAAAAAAACTTTTTTGTATTGTAATTTGTTTTGATACACCAATTAATAAAGATAATTAATTTAAAAAAAAACATTAAAAGCCCCAGCTTCCCATACTCACTAAGGACTTGTGCGGGATTTGTGGAGACGGCAGGGAGAAGAGCATCCGGTTTCCAAGTTGAAGTGATGAACGGAGAGATCAGCTTGCCCTTACCAACTCTAATAGAGTGCAATCAAATTCCTGATCACAGATTTGAAATTCCTACTCCAGATGTCGCAATGCATCATACACACCTAAAGCATATAGCCCACCTGATCCCAGTACTTGACCCACAGGCTAAGATAATATTGCTACTCGGGAGAGACATCCTAAGAGTCCATAAAGCTAGACAGCACATAAATGGTCCTGACAACGCTCCTTATGCTCAAAGGCTGGATCTAGGATGGGTCTTAATAGGAGAAGTCTGCCTTGGGAGTGTGCACAAGCCAGAGTCAGTTCACAATATGTTTACAAGCACACTAGCAAGTGAACGCCCCTCACCTTTCCAACCATGTGTCAACAACTTCCTCATAAAGGAGCTGTGTGCTTCCCATCTACCTTGTTCCTTCACAGATGCCTCTAGTGACAGCGACCAAGACCACTTAGGATGCACAGTCTTCCAAAGGACAAAAGATGACAATCAGGTGGCACTATCTATCGAAGACAAGCTGTTCTTGGAAATAATGGAACAAGATTTCGTGAAGGACAGCACTAACAGTTGGGTTGCGCCTCTTCCCTTCAGAACTCCGAGGCTACGCCTACCTAACAACAAAGTACAAGTACTTAAACGTTTCTCTTCTCTTAGACGTAACTTCCAAAGAAGGCCAGAGATGAGAGAACACTTCTTTTCTTTCATGCAGAGAATATTTGAGAACAATCATGCAGAGATTGCACCACCCCTTGAAGCTCATGAAGAATGCTGGCACCTCCCAATTTTCAGAGTATACCATCCAAAAAAAACAGGTCAGATCAGAGTCGTGTTTGACTCTAGTGCTAAATATGAAGGCATCTCCTTAAACGATGTACTCCTGACAGGCCCTGACCTGAATAACAAACTGCTAGGGGTACTCCTCAGTTTCCGTAAGGATTCTGTCGGTCTGATTGCTGATATCCAACAGATGTTTCACTGCTTCCTTGTTAGAGTGAAGGATAGAAACTTCCTCAGATTCTTCTGGTTTAAAGACAATGACCCTTTAAAAGATATCATAGAGTACCGCATGAGAGTACACATTTTCGGGAACAGCCCCTCACCTGCTGTTGCTATTTACGGACTCAGACGTTCTGCTCAGGAAGGAGAGAGAGAATATGGGTCAGATACAAGACAGTTTGTAGAAAAAGACTTCTACGTAGATGACTGTTTGAAATCTTTACCTTCTATTGATTCTGCAATCAGTCTCCTCAAAAGAGCCCAGGACATGCTCGCCGGTTCCAATTTGAGACTCCACAAGATTGCTTCAAACAGCAAAGAGGTTATGGAAGCCTTCCCTACCGAAGACCATTCCAATGACCTAAGAGATTTGGATCAGATACTTTACCTGTCCAACGCAGCCTTGGACTTCTATGGGACTTGAAATCTAATACCTTCACCTTTCAAGTTAGCAAGGAAGAAAAACCTTTCACCCGCAGAGGCGTCCTGTCTGCAATCAATGGCCTGTATGATCCTGTATGATCCTTTGGGTTTTGTAGCTCCTGTCACTATCCAAGGTAAGGCCTTGCTTAGAGATTTAATCCGTGAAACTACTGACTGGGATGTTCCATTATCTCCTGAAAAGAAGAATATGTGGGTAGAATGGAGAAACTCCCTGACAGCTCTGTCTAGCCTTAATGTCTCACGCCCATATGCTCCTGTGCCATCTACTGATGTCCAAGACCATACACTCTGCATATTTTCCGATGCTTCTGTTAAAGCTATATCTGCTGTAGCCTATCTCAGAACCGTGGACACTAACGGACAATGCCACGTTGGGTTTATTATGGGCAAGGCAAAACTCGCACCACAACCTGAACACACTATACCCAGACTTGAACTTTGTGCTGCAGTCTTGGCCGTCGAAATGGCCGAGCTAATCACGTCTGAGATAGACATTGACCTTAAAAAGGCTGAATTCTACACAGACAGCAAGGTGGTCTTGGGTTACATCTATAATGAATCCAGACGATTTTATGTTTATGTCAATAACAGAGTGCTTCGGGTTAGGAAATCCACCTGTCCAGAACAATGGCATTATGTGCCTACCGACAATAATCCTGCAGACCATGGTACAAGAGCTGTTGCAGCAAGTCGTCTCAAAAACACAACCTGGCTCACTGGTCCTGCATTCTTACGTAATCCAGGTTCAGCTGTTCACCAGAACAACATATGCGAACTAGTGGACGAAGACTCGGACACTGAGATCCGTCCCAAAGTGTCACACTTGTGACATCACACAGTGACATCCTTCGACTCCCTTGGTTCTCATCGTTTCAAAAGATTCTCTACTTGGAAATCACTCGTACGAGCCATTACCTGTCTAGCCCACATAGCTCGTGCCTTTAAAGAGACCAATTGTAATGATGTTAGGCAATGTAAAGGCTGGCACCACTGCCAAGAGGTTTACACTGTGACAGAATTCCAGCAGTCAAAAAAAAATCATCATTCATACCTTACAACATGAAGTCTTTACCAATGAGATTGACTGCATCACCAACCATAAGTCTATCCCTAAAAGTAGCTCTTTAAAAAAGCTTGACCCATTCCTGGACGAGGACGGTCTATTGAGAGTAGGAGGTCGTCTTAAACAAGCAAGTCTCGAGCTCGAGGAAAGAAACCCTCTGTTAATTCCTGGGAATCATCACGTTACTACTTTGATTGTACAATACTATCACATCCAAGTCAAGCACCAAGGAAGACTGTTTACGGAAGGAGCTCTACATACTGCTGGATTGTGGATAGTTGGGGCGAAGAGATGTGTGAGTAGCATTATCTTGAGATGCGTCATGTGTCGTAAACTTCGTGGTATGTTACAGACAGAGAAGATGGCAAATCTACCTGTTGATAGACTCAGTATGGATCCTCCTTTCACCAACGTTGGATTTGATGTATTTGGACCCTGGTCACAACACGTCAAACTAGAGGAGGCCAAGCCAACAGCAAACGCTGGGCAGTCTTATTCACGTGTATGACCATCAGAGCTGTTCACATTGAAGTCATCAAATCTATAGACACTTCAAGCTTTATCAACGCTCTTAGACGTTTTATTGCAATCAGAGAAAGCACATTCGCTCTGACAGAGGCTCCAATTTTGTTGGAGCAGCTAAAGAACTACAGATCTCCTCCAATATTGATGGCAAGAGTGTGGAGAGATACCTGAGAGACCAGGATTGCACTTGGACCTTTAACCCACCTCACTCCTCTCATATGGGTGGAGCTTGGGAGAGGATGATTGGTATAGCCCGCAGAATCCTGGATTCCATCTTCTTACAAGTAGGAACTGCTAGACTCACTCATGAGAGCCTTGTAACCTTCATGGCTGAAGTCACAGCCATCATCAATGCTAGACCTTTGACTCCAGTTCTGAGCGATCCAGAGGAACCATTCCTTCTTACTCCTGCAACCCTCCTTACCCAGAAGATTGGGAAAGTGAGTACTCCTCCTGGTGAGTTCAGCACCAAAGATCTTTATAAATGTCAATGGAGACAAGTACAGTGCCTTGCCGATACATTTTGGGACAGGTGGAAGAAACAGTACATATCCACTTTACAACCACGGAACAAATGGCAAACTGTCAGGCCCAACCTGAAACTTGGGGATGTTGTTCTTCTAAAGAACAGTAAGTTGCAAAGAAATGAGTGGCCCCTAGGACTTGTCACAAAGACGTTTCCAAGTGAGGATGGGAATGTCCGTAAAGTGGAAGTAAAGGTCTGCAGATCACAAGAGACCAAGCTGTTCCTTAGACCAGTGTGTGAACTCATTCTTCTGTTATCTCCTGAGGACTGATAGTGGTATTAATCAATACCAGACAGGGAGTATCATGTCTATGACAGCTTCTCATAAATGTGTGCTAATTCATATAGGGTTTGTCCTGTATTAAAACATGGTCAATTAGCGCCACCCTTCTGACCACTTCTATATTGTTCTCTGTGTATGTTCAGCCTCTTTGTTACTCCTCCCCTTTGTGACCTCACTTATCTACAAGAAGGGGAGTACCCTCCTAGAAGTTGCCATTTTCTTCACATGCTCTGCTGTACAAGATTATCTAAACTTCTACTATAGGCTGCATAGCCGGTAAGGCATTATTTCTTGCTGTTCTTTCATGCCTACATGATTATTACTAGCTATAGACATGCATTATGTGTATTTCTGTGTAGGCAGCTAGTTAGTAGCTCAGATGTAAAGTAAGGGCCTAGTCAGCTAACCTTGCAGACATGTTGTATGCTGTTCTATGATATGTATATTTGCAGTTCATGTACTTATTGCATCCTTTATGTTACTGGTTCACAGTTTCACACCAACTTACTTCGGCTCATTAAAGCTACAGATCATTACCTGGTCTCAATTTACTGAGTAGTAGGAGGGTGTTTATCTGCCTGCCAAGCCCATACACGCCCCAGGGGTACACATGGTAACGAGGACAGGACACCCAGTACTCAAGGGGTTCATCGCTCCTCAGAGTGTCGATATCTGCAGTTAATGCGAGGTAGTCTGCTACCTGTCGGTCGAGTCGTTCTCTGAGGGTGGACCCCGAAGGGCTGTGGCGATGCGTAGGACTTAAAAAGCTCTGCATGTCCTCCATCAACAACACGTCTGTAAAGCGTCCTGTCCTTGCCGGCGTGGTTGTGGGAGGAGGAGGACTACTTTTACCTCTTCACCTGTTAGATTCCCGTTGTGCTGTGACATCACCCTTATATGCTGTGTAAAGCATACTTTTTAATTTATTTTGGAACTGCTGCATCCTTTCCGACTTGCGGTAATTCGGTAACATTTCATGGACTTTCTGCTTATACCGGGGGTCTAGTAGCGTGGCCACCCATTACAGGTCGTTCTCCTTCAGCCTTTTTATACGAGGGTCCCTCAACAGGCACGACAGCATGAAAGACCCCATTTGCACAAGGTTGGATGCCGAGCTACTTATGTCCCGTTCCTCGTCCTCAGTGATCTCACTGAAGGTCTGTTCTTCCCCCCAGCCACGTACAACACCACGGGTACCAGATAGGTGACAACAAGCACCCTGGGATGCCTGTTGTGGTTGGTCTTCCTCCTCCTCCTCAAAGCCACATTCCTCCTCTGACTCCTCTTCCTCACAATCCTCTTTCAGCGTTGCCGCAGGTCCAGCAAGTGATGCTGATAAGGCTGTTTCTGGTGGTGATGGTGACCACAACTCTTCCTCTTCACGCTCATCTACGGCCTGAACCAGCACTCTTCGCATGGCACGCTCCAGGAAGAAAACAAATAGTATGATGTCGCTGATGGTGCCTTCGGTGCGACTGACTAGGTTTGTCACCTCCTCAAAGGGACGCATGAGCCTACAGGCATTGCGCATGAGCGTCCAGTAACGTGGCAAAAAAATTCCCAGCTCTGCAGAGGCTGTCCTAGCACCCCGGTCATACAAATACTCGTTAACGGCTTTTTCTTGTTGGAGCAGGCGGTCGAACATTAGGAGTGTTGAATTCCAACGTGTCGGGCTGTCACAAATCAAGCGCCTCACTGGCATGTTGTTTCGCCGCTGGATATCTGAAAAGTGCGCCATGGCCATGTAGGAACGACTGAAATGGCCACACACCTTCCTGGCCTGCTTCAGGATGTCCTGTAAGCCTGGGTACTTATGCACAAAGCGTTGTACGATCAGATTACACACATGTGCCATGCACGGCACATGTATCAACTTGCCCAAATTCAATGCCGCCAACAAATTGCTTCCGTTGTCACACACCACTTTGCTGATCTCCAGTTGGTGTGGAGTCAGCCACTGATCCACCTGTGCGTTCAAGGTGGACAGGAGTGCTGGTCCGGTGTGAATCTGTGCTTTCAGGCAAGTCAACCCCAAGACGGCGTGACACTGCCGTATCCGGGATGTGGAATAGCCCCTGGGGAGCTGGGGGGTGCCGTTGATGTGGAGCAAGACGCAGCAGCAGAAGAGGACTCAGCCGAGGAGGTTATGGAAGAGGATGGAGTAGGAGGAGTAGAGGAGGTGGCAGCAGGCATGCCTGCAAGTCGTGGCGGTGTCACCAACTCCTCTGCAGAGCCACGCATTCCATGCTCGGCAGCCGTCAGCAGGTTTACCCAATGCGCAGTGTAGGTGATATACCTGCCCTGACTGTGCTTTGCAGACCAGGTATCAGTGGTCAGATGGACCCTTGCCCCAACACTGTGTGCCAGACATGCCATTACTTCCTTTTGCACAATCGAGTACAGGTTGGGGATTGCCGTTTGTGCAAAGAAATTTTGGCCGGGTACCTTCCACTGCGGTGTCCCAATAGCTACAAATTTTGGAACGCCTCAGACTCCACCAGCTTGTATGGTAAAAGCTGGCGGGCTAAGAGTTCAGACAAGCCAGCTGTCAGACGCCCGGGCAAGGGGGTGACTTTGTGACATTGGCTTCTTACACTCAAACATGTCCCTTGACCGACACCTGACTGGGCAGATGAGCAGGAACTGCTCAATGCGAGAGACGGAGTGGCGGATGGTTGAGAGGGGGCAAGGAGGACAGCAGTGGTTGATGTGGCTGAAGATGCTGGACCAGGAGGAGGATGGCGGCTTGAGTTTGTGTGCTGCTTGTACTCATGTGTTGATCCCATAGGCGTTTGTGATGTGCGATCATGTGCCTTCGCAAAGCAGTTGTACCTAGGTGGGTGTTGGATTTCCCACGACTCAGTTTCTTTGGCACAGGTTGCAAATGGCATCGCTGTTGTCAGAGGCAGACACACAAAAAAAATGCCACACTGCTGAGCTCTGCAATGACGGCACTCTGGTGGTGGCAACAGCATGCGTTGATTGGCGTGCTGTCTGGCTGACCCCGGGTGCCGATGCATGCTGTCTGACTGTGCCACTAGCTCCTTGCGACGATCTCCCCCTGCTTCCAACTCGTCTCCTCCTCCTTTCTGTCTCCCCATCTGAACTTTCCCCCTGTTCTTCTTCTCTTCTAGCGGGCACCCACATGACATCCACGGACACATCATCATCATCAACCGCTTCACTTGTATCTGACAACTCAGCAAAGAAAGCAGCAGCGGGTACAACATCATCATCATCACACCGTACGTCCATGTGTGTAATGCTGCCTGACTGAGACATATCCCTGTTATCTACATCCTCTGGCAATAATGGTTGCGCATCACTCATTTCTTCCAACTGATGTGTAAATAACTCCTCTGACAGATCAAGTGAAGCGGCTGTGGTGCTAGTGTTGGTGGTGGCGGCAGGCGGGCGAGTGGTAACTTGAGAGGTGCCCGAAGCTAAGCTGGAGGAGGATGGTGCGTCAAGGTTCCGAGAGGAAGCTGTAGAAGATTGGGTGTCCTGTGTTAGCCAGTCAACTATGTCCTCAGAACTTTTAGAGTTCATGGTATGTGGCCTCTGAACCCTGGGCATTATTCTAGGGCCAAAGGGAATCACAGCATCACGACCACGACGGCCCCTGCGGGGTGGCCTGCCTCTGCCTATCATTTTTTTTTAGATTAGTTAAGTTGTACTATGCGTGCAAGCTACTGTGACACCAGATATGAGTGCACTGTGCACTGGCAGAAGTTGGCAGAGTAGACGCTGTAGGCCTGACACACACGCTTGCAGACAACTAACTGCTATTCAATCTATTACAGTCAAAATAGTATTTTTTTTTAAATGTGCACTACTGTTACACCAGATATGAGTTGCACTGGTGTGACACTGTGCCCTGGCAGGCCCTGAAACGCACACGTGTGAAGGAAACTGACTGATATTATTTCACAGTCCAAAAAGTGTTGTTTTTTTTAAATGTGCACTACTGTTACACCAGATATGAGTTGCACTGGTGTGACACTGTGCCCTGGCAGGCCCTGAAACGCA
Source organism: Bufo bufo (assembly GCF_905171765.1). Lineage (NCBI taxonomy): Eukaryota > Metazoa > Chordata > Amphibia > Anura > Bufonidae > Bufo > Bufo bufo. The sequence goes on from NC_053397.1 coordinate 123,330,110, forward strand.
CACGTGTGAAGGAAACTCACTGATATTATATTACAGTCCAAAAAGTTTTTTGTTTTTTTTAAATGCAAGCTATTGTGACACCAGATATGAGTGGTGGCACTGGGCAAGTGGGCACAGTATACACTGTGAGCCTGACGCACATGCTGGCAGGCAGGCAACTGCAATTAGATTACACATAAAAAAAAGCAGACTGATGTTCTAGCCCTAAAAGCAAGTACCTAAGCAAAGATATACGTGGATAATTGGGAAAGTTGAATGTGTCATAAGCAGGAATTTTCCTATTATAATACGACAAAGTTTGTAGAAAGAGGAGGCGCATTCAGACAGTATAGGGGGGAGGGAAAGGGGGGGGGGGGGTAGTTGCCATAGTTACTGTGGGAATGACAAATGCAATGTTTGTAATTGTGGATGATACTTGATGTACTAGAATTATATGTAATACTGTACTTATATCAATGTCCAAATAATCTGTAACTTTGAATGCTCACAAAAATGGAATAAAATGTTATTGGGGGAAAAAAAAAAACTGAAGAATTGAAGGAAAGGAGGGGGTGTGCGGCAATTACCCACTCCCGACTCGGTGAGGTAGTGACGATAAATAACAATACAGGAATCTTAAGATGCCCTGTTATTGGAATGATTAATAAAAAATTATAGGGAATGTCACTGGGGTATTTGGGATTTGCAAACGTTAGCCAAATTGACTCTAGATAACTTCTGCCTGATCGCACGTCCCTGTGACGTCCACCATTCATTTGGATATCTTCTCTATCAACTTTCGATATTCTTTTCTGACCCTACCATGTTGATAATAGTTATCAGCGAATCAGGGTTCCACGGCGGAGAGGGAGCGTAAGAAAGGGAGACCTCATCCAAGTGAGGTCAATGGCTGCAATTGGATGAAGCAGAAATGTGGGGCAAATTATTAAAGCATAAGGATCGAATGATAGGGCCAATTAAAGACGAATTTTAGACATTTCTGTCCCTGTCACCTATGCAGAGTTGGGGTTTTTCATCGCCAGAAATGGGTTAATGTCACCCACCAATGGAACAGATTATTTAAAAAAAATTCTGTCCCTGTCACCTTTGCAGAGCAGGGGTTTATTCACTTCCAAAATTGTAAAATGTTAACCCAAGAATGTAACAGAAAAATTTGTGAAATGTATTAACCTGTTTACTAGGTAGAACAGGGGTCTATGACAGAAAAATATTGTTTAATGTCGCCGAAAATGTAAAAGAAAAATTAGTGAAATTTATTAAGCTGTCAACTAGGTAGAGGAGGGGGTATCTAACATCCAAAAATTGGTTAATTTCACCCGAAAATGTAACAGACAAATTAGTGATTTTTTTTTTTACCTCTCTACTAGGTATAGCAGTGGTACATCACACCCAAAAATTGGTGACTCTCACCCGAAAAATGTAACAGTCAAATTAGTGAAATGACATAAAATAAAATACGTCCAAAAAACAAAAAAACAAACAAACTTGATTTATGAGGTGGAGGTCCATATGGAGTAGGAGTTTGAGGAGTAGGTGGACGTAGTAGTGTAGGTGGAAGCAGCGATGGAAGAGGACGAGGTAGCCAACACAGTTTTTTGGTTTAATTTTAATTAGGGTACACTCCAAAAGTGTGTGAAATATCCAAAATACAAGAATGAGCAATTGCGCTGTAGTATAACAATAGCTGGTTAAGGCAGGTATACATGTCTATTCTGCACAAGATACGGGCAAGTCCTGTGGGATCTCTGCCTGGTTCATTTTAATGAACGTGAGCTTGTCCACATTGGCTGGATGGAATGAATGTTTGCACGGAAACTGTGACATATGAGTTATATATATTTTTTTCAGCGCAGACATTTATTATTGTCATGCAGGTTGTGCTCAGGTTGAGATCGTTTATTGCCTCGCTTAAGGCTCTGATTGCACAGCGTGCAAACCACTCGTGTCTTGTCATCAGCACTTTGTATGAAGAACTGCCACGCCAGGGAACTCCTTGGAGCTGGCTTTGGTGTGCTGGGTCCCTTGCTGCAGTGTTCAGTAGCAGGCGTACTGTCTAGGGATGGCCGCTCCGCTTTTGCACCCTGCTCCCTCTTTTGCTGTGCTCATCTTGAAACATAAGTGGTTGGGCATCGGTGCACTCAATCTCTTCCACTTCTGGGGCAGGATAGGTGGATGGCCCTGGGAAACCCTGCTAACAGAGTCATCAAAAAGCAGAAGAGACTGCTGCATGACTTGGGGCTCAGACTGCTTGGCTTATTTGCAAGGGGGGTGAGGTGAAAGACTGATGGACATCGGCTGCAGGTGCCAACTCTTATCTTTCAGCAGGAGACTGGGTGGGAGACAATGTGAAGGAACTGGAGGCACTGTCAGCAACCCAATCTACTATCACCTGTACTTGTTCTGGCCTCACCATTCGTAGAGCCGATTAGGCCTGACCAAATACCGCTGCAGGTTCTGTCGCCTACTCGCACCTGAGGAAGGGGTTTCACTTGTGCGTGTAGCTGGCACAGATCGACCACGTCCTCTCCCTGCAAAAGGAGCTCCACCAGCAGCACCACGACCTGGGCCACGTCCCTTATTTGACACTCTCCTCATATTTCTCAAATTTAGGATCTTGCCCTAAATGGGTGCTTTATTAATAGCAGAATAGAACCACAGTATGTAAAGGGTGTATCTCACACGTACAGATGCAGACTAGGCCGCAATTCAAGATTTTTGCCCAAAATTTTGTTTTTCAAATAACAGAATAGAACCACAGTAATCTAAAGGGTATATATCACAATGACATATGCAGCAGAGGCTGCAAAATTATTATTTTTGTCTAAAATGGGTGTTTTTTTTTAATAACAGTGACAGCAGTATATTTCAGTGACGCTTGAATTTCACACGTGCAGATGCAGCAAGGGCTGTAAAATTGTGGCAGTTTGCTCCAAAAGGTTGTTTTTTAAAACCCAGAAATTATAGCTGTATTTCTAGCTTAAAATTGCACGCTGACTAATCCTGCAAAGGCACAGATGTTTGATATTGCCAAAATGGGTGTTTTTTCAAAGCCAGAAATTATTGAAGTTTTTTAAAACTTGTTTTTAACAATCGCATATGCAGTAAGGGAAGCAATATTAAGTATTTTGTAAAAAAAAGGGTGTTTTTTTTACTAACAGAATATGAACAGCAGTATATAACGCTTGAATTTCACACGTGCAGATGCAGGCAAGGGCTGTGAAATTGGGTATTTTGCACAAAAAGGGTGTTTTTTAAAACCCAGAAAAATATAGCTGTATTTATTGCTTAAATTGCAACACCGACTAATCCTGCAAAGGCGAAAGGTAGTAAAGGGCGGCTCACCTTCTGACTGGTGATGTATAGGGTGCGCCAAACGAGTGCTGCGCCCTGTTCACCAAGTAGAAGATAATAGAGAAAATGGATGGGCACTCTGATAAATGGGATCACATAGATATCAGATACAATAAATAAAATTTTAATAGTAATAGGTAAAATCAATAACAGTACAATCGATAAAGCTGCCAATGTTGGATGCAGAGACCCTGGAGAAAATATCAAAAAAAGGGAATTTAAAAATATTTTTCAAAAGACATCCTTTATACAAAAACCTATAATAATAAAAATAAAAAAAATTGAGAATAGTTTTGGCAAAACGTACGAGATAACATCCAAAATGTCAAATGTTGCAAAGGACTTGAGGGTGGAATGGGTCCAGATAATAAACTGCACCTAAATAGTTGCAATATAAAATCAGCCTACTAAAAACCTAAGCAGGGTATGTGGATCTTCTTGTGAGGATTGAATAAAGATCATATGCTCCAAAATATACAGCAATGCCGATAATAGGGCGTAATAGTAAAAATATGGAGATAATGTAGTTGGTTATAGTCAAGAAGTGTCGATCATTTTGTCTCAAACATGTCACTCATATTGGTGTTGCAAGGAAGAGAACCGGCTTGAGGTATATCTCTGGTTGTCAGTTTGTAATTAATGAACATACAGCGCAGGGTGATAGTGGAATATTTTTAATATTAGTATATTACACTGAGGCTCAAGTATGTCTCTAATAAGCAATATTTGCTCAAACTGTTTTGATACACTTAGTATAGTGAAGATTGATGGTACTTTCAGTTTGCACTCGTGGCGTCCCACGTGGGAATAGCTGAAAGGTAAGCTTACCTATAGCTGTATTTGGTGCAGGGATCCTTCACTTAAATAATCTGTGCAGCAGGTATAATCCGCTGTTTCTTTGTAGCGGTATGTTGCTGTACCGTGCTGTTGTTAGTCGCGGTCCCGGTATCCCGGCTTATTGCCACTATCGGCTCTGTCTCTTGCGTGTCCCACGTGTCTCGAGTCTCTGGAGCTCAGATGCTGGGAGTGAGTTGTCTGAGTGCTTGTTCCTATAGTAGGCCGGCTGAAGGCTTCTGCTGTTTGTAGGTAACTTCAGTAAAGCACTTCACTTAGGCTCAATTCACACCTGAGCGTTTTACAGCTCGTTCCTACGCGCTGTAAAACGCTCAACAAGGAGAAACCAATGCTTCCCTATGGGAATGGTTCTCACCTGGGCGTTTTACAGCGCGTACGATCGCGCTGTAAAACGCCCGACGCTCACACAAGTACAGGAGCGTTTTTTTGGGGCGCTTGTCGCGCGTTCCCGTACATAGACTTTCGGGAACGCGCGACACTGTGTGCACACCTTGTCTCTGTATGCGCGCTTGTAAACGTCCGTACAATCGCGCATACAGAGCGCTCCTTTCAGAACGCTCAGGTGTGAATTGAGCCTTAGTGATACATTAATCAATGTTTGCGATCATATCTCCGTCTGTTAAATCTAATGACCAAGTATGTCGTCCACGCCCGACGTGTTTTGGGGACTCTGCTGTCTCCTTCCTCAGTGGCTACACTTGGTCTGAATGGTCAGCAGGGTTTTATATACTGTATATTCCTGCGTATAAGACTACTTTTTAACACATGAAAATCTCTTTAAAAGTCGGGGGTCGTCTTATACGCCGGGTGTTGTCTTATATGTCGGTATACGGCATGCTGAAACTAACTTCCCAGCCGGACTGGAGAAGCTGTCCTTCTCCAGCTTCAGGGACAGGCACCCTCTAGCTGAGCCACCGTGCGCTGCATCCCAGCCAGCCGCTCCTGAAGCAGCCCCCTCTCCCTGCTCTCAGTGGTTTTCTCGTGCCGTCAGTATCACATTGCGCACTACCGCTCAGATCGTCTTGAAGACAGGGAGGGCTGGGCAGGCAGGGAGAGCTGACCCACCCAATCCAAGCAGGCTTTGTATGCAGTGTGCACAGAAAATATCGGTACATTGCTTGCCGTGATTGGCTGGTTGTTGTATACTGGTTTGGATTGGCGATTCTGAGGGAAGGCAGGGGAAGCAGGAGCATCTGCACTTCAGCCAATTCTAATGTTGGAACGGCGGATCTCTAATGAAGTTTATTTTGCATCTTATCTGTGGTGAAAAAACAGAGTCTATCTGGGGAGCAGATACATCTGGTGGTAAATACAGTACAGCACCAGTATCTGTGCATACAGTACAGCACCAGGTATCTGTACATACAGTACAGCACCAGTATCTCTACTGGGTTCATACAGTACAGCACCAGTACACACAGTACAGTATACAAATGGCTAAACATTCAGACCCCATCATGGCTCTACCAGCAAGAAGAAAGAAATATGAAGCCAGTTTCAAACTTAAAGTTGTAAACTATACAGGGAACATAATAACTGCGCTGCTGCAAGGACAATATGGAGTAACAGAAAAGATGGTTCGGACTGGAAAGCAATGAAAAAGCATTAAAGAGTATGCAAGGGGTAAGTGTGCATTAAGAAGAGGCACCCCACATTGGCCAGAACTCGAAAAACATGTAGCAGACATAGTGAATGAGCATCGCCAAAACGGTTATGTAGTGACACAAAATAAAATACGTTTGTTTGCACTTCAGTGGGCCAAAAAATAACCCAGATTACAGCAACAGATTTAAGGCCACTGTATCCTGGTGTACTAGATTCTTGGAAAGGCATAATATGTACTGAGGCAAAAGACGAAAATTGCACAACAATTACCTGCAGATCTTAATGCCAAAGTAAATAGCGTTGGAGGGTAGTCTTATACTGCGAGTATACCCCAAACCCTATATTTTAACTGGAAAAGTTTGGGGGTCGTCTTATAACACCAGTCGTCTTATACGCCGGAAAATACGGTATGTCCTATCCGGGATGACTGGAAAAGATGGACTGGATTGGTTTTTTTTATGTACTTATGTGTTTTTTGCTCTATAGTATTTCCATCAGCTGTACAAGAGCTTCTATGTTTTATTTTCAGCTGGGCACATTGCATTGATGGAAAAATACTAAAATATTTCTCATAAAGACCATTGATAAAGGGAGCATAGCGAATAATAGAACATATTAAAACACATTGGCAGCTTATATAGTGTCCAAATAGGTATGTCTCTCAATGGGGAGCATTTGAATATAGATGTCTATAAAAAGATAGCTTCATTTTGTGTATGCATATCTCTGATTCAAAGACAGAATCTATCAATGGATACTGGTGTCCTCTAATACTGGTATACAATTATTAAGCAGTGATAGTAAACTATTGAATTTTTTGTTTTTATAGATATCGCCTTAATAATATATTCTATCCCAATATTTCATCTATACTGTGCAATCAGAAATATCTTTATAAAATTTGTCAATATAAGGAAATTTGTTGTGCAAGATACATTATGTGGAATTCACTCAGGTTGAGAGAAATTATGGATGGATTATCGTATAGCATATGTAAATAAAATGGACTAGATTATAGTTTTCATACCATGCGATTCTCTTGCGGTTTTATTGCGTTTTTTTATATTGTTTTTTTATGTGCTTATACGTTTTTTGCTCTATAATATCTTCATCGGTTGTGCAAGAACTTCTATGTTTTATTTTCGGCTGGGCACACTGCATTAGTGTTGAAATACTTCATACTGAAAAGTTTTCTCATAGAGACCGTTGTTGGAGGGAACATAGTAAATATTAGAACAAACTGGCAGCTTATATAGTGTCCAAATAGCTATGTCTCTTAAATCTGGAGCATTTGAATATAGATGTCTATAGAAGGATAGCTTCAATATATATATATATATATATATATATATATATATACAGTACAGACCAAAAGTTTGGACACACCTTCTCATTCAAAGAGTTTTCCTTATTTTCATGACTATGAAAATTGTAGATTCACACTGAAGGCATCAAAACTATGAATTAACACATGTGGAATTATATTCATAAGAAACAAGTGTGAAACAACTGAAAATATGTCATATTCTAGGTTCTTCAAAGTAGCCACCTTTTGCTTTGATTACTGCTTTGCACACTGTCCTGTTCTCACAACATGTACCCCCGGGGTCTGTATGCAGTTCAACAGGCAGATATCACCATTCTACTAGTTAATAAGATGAGACTTGTTTCTGTAGTCTGTGGTTTTTATTAACCGGCAGTAGATAAGGTAAACTATAGGAAAATGAACATACAAGAACTGAGTATACAGTACAGTGTACACAAAACTAATACAAAAACATGAAATAATCCCTTACCGACGATGCTTTAGCAAGAGACACACATGAGTAGCTGCTCCTTCCATGAGGTGAAGAGAAAAGGAAGCAGGAGCCTGTCTCTTCCCCAGAAAAGCACTGTGAGCAGGAAGTCAGGTGACCTAATGAATATGCATAACTTAACAAGGCAAAAGATGCACTTACAGATAAAGGTCACTAGATGGTGCTGAAGGCACACAAATGAACAGACTATGCAATAGTGAAGACAACACACTCCCCGCTTGACATCAGCCGATGTCACTATTAGAGTCCTCAACAGATAACAGTAGGATTAGTTCGGAAGTAGGTCTGATAAACAGTTTGGTCTCATTTTGTTTGAAAATCTTGACCTCAACTTTACGGACATGTCCGTCTTCACTTGGAAACACTTAGTAATGAGGCCCAAAGGCCAATGATTTCTTTGAGCCTGAGAGTCTTTAACAAGAACAATGTCATCAGGTTTTAGGTTGGGCTTAACTGTGTGCCATTTGGTTCTTGTCTGTAAGGTGGGAAGATATTGCTTCTTCCACCTATTCCAGAAAGTATCGGCAAGGCCTTGCACTTGTCTCCATTGTCGTTTGTAGAGATCCTTGGTGCCGAACTCTCCAGAAGGGGCACTCACCATACCAGTCTTTTGGGTAAGTAGAGAGGCAGGCGTAAGCAGTATTGGATCTCCTGGGTCATTTGATATTGGAGCCAAGGGTCTGGCATTGATAATGGCTGAGACTTCGGCCATAAAGGTTTGTAAGGCATCATGAGGAGAGTCTAGTATTGCTACCAAGCTGATTGTACGAACTTTCAGTAAGTAGCACAGATACCTGAGGGCGGATTTCTTTGTCAGAATCTGCATCTAACAGCTCATATGAGTCACAGGCAGAAGAATGTTCTGAGTTGTATAGAAAGCAGGACCGTGAACCAAACTGTGTCCTTAAGGTGACTGGCAGCAACTGACCTGGTTGCTAAGTCTGCTGGGTTATGGTCAGTAGGTACAAAGTGCCATTGCTTTGGGAAAGTGGACCTCCTGATTCTTAACACTCGGTTGTTAACGTAGACATAGAAACGCCTAGTTTGGTTGTAAATGTAGCCCAGGGACCACTTTACTGTCTGTATAAACTCGGTGTCTCGAATCTCTAGGTTTATCTCTGATGTAATTAATTCAGCTAGTTCAACGGCTAGTACAGCGGCACAGAGTTCTAACCTGGGTATTGTATGTTCGAGAAGTGGTGCGAGTTTTGCTTTGCCCATGACAAACCCTGTGTGGCACTGACCTTTGTTGTCTTTAGTTTTAAGATAAGCTACAGCGGGCAATTGCTTTGACGGACGCGTCAGAGAATACGTAAAGTCTTTGTGTTTTTACTTCTGTGGATGGCACAGGAGCGTAAGAACGTGGAACATGCAGGTTAGATAAAGTCTTTAGGGAGTTTCTCCACTCTATCCATATGTTTCTTTTTTCAGGGGAAAGTGGGTGATCCCAATCCAATGTCTCCTGAGTTAAGTCTCTAAGTAGTGATTTGCCCTGGATTGTAACGGGGGGCCGTGAATCCCAAGGGATCATAAAGACTGTTTATGGCAGACAGGACACCTCTACGGGTAAAGGGCTTCTCTTCCTGGCTGACTTGGAAGGTGAACGTATCTGATTTTAGATCCCAGAGGAGACCAAGGCTACGTTGTATAGGAAGGGAGTCAGTCCCTAAGTCTAAGCTATGTAGGTCGTTTGAGTGGTCTTGAGAGGGAAATGCTTCTATCAGCTGCTTACTATTGGAGGCTATTTTGTGGAGTCTCAGGTTTGAGCATGCGAGCATTTCTTGAGCTCTCTTAAGGAGACTTACTGCGCAATCAACAGTTGGTAGTGATTTTAGACAGTCATCTACATAAAAGTCTCTTTCTACGAATTGTCTGACGTCTGACCCATATTCTATTTCGCCTTCCTGAGCAGAGTGTCTGAGACCATAAGTTGCAACTGCAGGAGACGGGCTGTTACCAAAGATATGTACCCGCATGCGGTACTCCGCGATATCTTTTGTGGGGTCATTATCAATAAACCAAAGAAATCTTAAGAAGTTTCTGTGTTCCTCTTTAACGAGAAAGCAATGAAACATCTGCTGAATGTCCGCCATGAAGGCAACAGAGTCTTTACGAAAACGAAGCAGTACTCCTAGGAGCTTGTTGTTAAGATCTGGACCTGAGAGCAGGAGGTCGTTTAGGGAGACGCCTTCATATTTAGCACTAGAGTCAAACACTACTCTAATTTGACCTGGTTTCTTTGGGTGGTAAACCCGAATATGGTAAATACCAACATTCTTCTGAGTTTTTAAGGGTGGGAGCTACCTCAGCATGACCATTCTCAAATATTTTCCTCATGAAAGTAAAGAAGTGATCTCTCATTTCTGGCTTCTTGTGGAAGCTACGTCTTAGAGAAGACAAAACGTCTGTAGACTTGCTCTCTGTTGTTAGGCAAACGTTGTCTTTGAGGCCTGAAGGGAAGGGGTGCGACCCAACTATTTGTTTCATCCTTAGTGATTTCCTTTTGCATGGTTTCTAAAAACAATCTGTCTTCGTGGGACATTGCTACCTGATTGTCCTCCTTGGTCCTTTGGAACACTGAGCAACCTAAGTGGTCTTCGTCACTGTCACAAGCTATGTCGTGGTCTACAGAGTCTATGAAAGAACAAGGTAGTTGAGTACTATGTGGCAGTTCCTTTATGAGGAAGTTGTTTTTACATGGTTGGAAAATAGAGGGACGTCCATTATCTAATGTGCTTGTGAGCATGCTATTAATGGAGGTTGGTTTGTGTATGCTTCCTAAGCAGACATCTCCTACTATGACCCATCCTAGGTCATGCCTTTGGGCATAAGGAGCATGATGTGGGCCATTAATCTGTTCTCTAGTTTTATGAACTTGTAAGATATCTCTCCCTAGGAGTAGGATTATCTGAGCGTTAGGATCGAGTTTTGGTAAGAGATGGGCTATACGCTGTAAATGGGGGTGATGTATGGCTACCTCTGGTGTAGGGATCTCGTGTCTATTATCAGGGATTTGGTTACATTCAGTAATAGTTGGTAAGGAAAGACACGTTTTACCATCTATGGATTCAATTAGGTAGCCACTAGCTCTCCTCCCCGCTGTTTCTACAGTACCCGCACAAGTCTTTAGAGAATAAGGAGTGTTAGGCCCTTTGATGTTGAAAATGTCAAAGAAAGTAGATTTGGCTAGGGACGCATTACTTTGGTCATCTAGGATAGCGTACACATTGATGGCTTTGTCTCTGCAGCCCTTTGGGTATACTTTTGTTAGGCAGATTTTTGAGCAGGACCTGCCGCCTATGAGTCCTTTACAGACTTCAGTGCATTGTGAAGTAACTGCTGGTGGGTTAGCTTCAGAGTTACTTTCCTCCCCGCCATGCTCTCTGGCACTGTTACTCTGTGATGAGGTCCATGGGAAAGGCCCAGGATGTAAGGGCCGTGTTGTGATCTGAGTTGTTGCATTCAGTGCATTTTACACTAACCTGACAGTCTTTGGCAATATGTGATGTTGATGAGCAGCACTTGTAGCAGATGCGGTTCTCCTTGAGGAAGGCTTTGCGATCTCCTATGGACATTTCTCTAAAGGCTCTGCACTTCAGAAGAGGGTGTGGCTTCTTGTGTAGAGGCACTGCTTACCAGGATCTTTGACTGTTTCGTGGCTGGCGGAGCTGTAATGCCTGTAAGAATCTGCAGGTGAAATGTTAGTTTTGTGCACTGCCACTGATCCTTTGTGTGGTCTGTGGTCATAGGGAGTGGCACAAGACTGTGATAGATCAAAGCTAGGGTCATTACGAATATTGCTTCTAGCCTTACAAAGTCAACAAACACACTGAAGGGAGGGAATGGCACATTGGAATATGTTTGTACCTTGACCCGTGGGAGACCCATTTCTCCTGCAGGTGGTGGGGAAGCTTTAATGCAATAGGCTTGACACCTCTGGCAGTGTCGAGGAAAGCAAGCCCCGGTAAATCCCCTTCGGCTTTGGCAACCTGTAATTCCATCAGTAGGTCACTTAAATCCCTAAGTTTCTGGAACCCTTTGCTAGATATTTTAGGGAATTCGTCAATTCTTTTAAACAACGCATCTTCTATGACCTCTGCAGAACCATAACATTCCTCAAGTCTATCCCAGATCATTTTTAGGCCAATCTCTGGGTAGTTTATATTAATATCCCTGATTCTCTTGGCATGTTCTACAGAGTCTTTTCCAAGCCGATCTACAAGGAAGTCTATCTCCTCACTGTGTGACAGACCCAAGTCTTTTGTAATGTATAAAAGGAGGCCCGCCATGCTCTATAGTTTTCAGGGCGATCACTGAACTTCGCCAGTCCCTTTGTAACTAGCTCACGTTTAGTAAAGAACTGGCAAAGTCTATTGTGCTATGGTTACTACCAAGGTTGGTTGGAGGTGGAAAGTCACAGTGAGAGTGTGGTGGGCGATCATACCTGTATGGAGTCTCTGACTTAGGCCAGCCCATATCATGCCGTCTTGTGGGATAGGTGGTTCTGCAGGCTGGACTGGAAGCTGGCTTCCTTGGTGTGCAGGGAAGTTAGCTGGAGTTTTGTCACGTGGCTCTGGGCTCTCTTGTTTGTAAGACTGGGTTCCGAGCGTGACTCTTTCTTTTGGACGGTATGATTTCTTCTGTGGCATAGGTGACGTCTTCGGTTCCTGGAATGGATCAGCATTGCTGTTGGTCTAGAGTGTTGATGGACGTACTCTGAAGTGCGATGTACAGGATCTTGCTGGCCGAGTTCTTGGCTAAGCACACTGCGGTGACTTCCGGTTTTCTTGTATTCCATTGCTTCCAAGAACTCTGCTTCAGCTATGGCGGCTGCCGTTTCTTTCTCTACGGCGAGTTTCTCTAGCTTCGCATCTAAGAGGACCTTTTGCATGTCTATTGAAGCCTGTTTGCTTTGCTTTCTCAGCCTCTAGCTGTGCTTTTCTTCTTTCATCTTCATTTCCAGCTGTGCCTTTTCTTCTTTCATCTTCATTCTTGTTCGGACAAAGGGCTGCTTTGACCTTCGCGGCTTCTGCTTTTGCGCGGCAATTGGTAGCCCGCATTGCCTAACGGAAGACGACTTAGTGGAACCATCCTTCCTTGATCTTGTCTTGTAGCTTGATACTGTGCTACGCGACATGGTGTTGGTGAAGACACTTAACTGCGTGTAGACTACTGAGCTGTGAATGCCGGTCGCTGCGCTTAGAGAGCGGTCACAGTATGCAATCAAATGTGTCTACATTGCTTGAAGCGGCTATCCTCTTGCAGCACTGGACTGTATAGAAGTCGCTGTGGTGTCCGTTTGCAGATATTGCGTTGACCGTAACAGACTTCTGTGTAGTCAGGTGCGTCTCTCTCGCTAGAAGTCGTCGTTTACTGTCCTGTTCTCACAACATGTACCCCCGGGTCTGTATGCAGTTCAACAGGCCAGATATCACCATTCTACTAGTTAATAAGATGAGACTTGTTTCTGTAGTCTGTGGTTTTTATTAACCGGCAGTAGATAAGGTAAACTATAGGAAAATGAACATACAAGAACTGAGTATACAGTACAGTGTACACAAAACTAATACAAAAACATGAAATAATCCTTACGACGATGCTTTAGCAAGAGACACACAATGAGTAGCTGCTCCTTCCATGAGGTGAAGAGGAAAAGGAAGCAGGAGCCTGTCTCTTTCCCAGAAAGCACTGTGAGCAGGAAGTCAGTTGACCTAATGAATATGCATAACTTAACAAGGCAAAAGATGCACTTACAGATAAAGGTCACTAGATGGTGCTGAAGGCACACAAATGAACAGACTATGCAATAGTGAAGACAACACACACACTCTTGGCATTCTCTTGATGAGCTTCAAGAAGTAGTCCCTGAATGGTTTTCACTTCACAGGTGTGCCCTGTCAGGTTTAATAAGTGGGATTTCTTGCCTTATAAATGGGGTTGGGACCATCAGATTGCGTTGAGGAGAAGTCAGGTGATACACAGCTGATAGTCCTACTGAATAGACTGTTAGAATTTGTATTATGGCAAGAAAAAAGCAGCTAAGTAAAGAAAAACGAGTGGCCATCATTACTTTAAGAATGAAAGGTCAGTCAGTCAGCCGAAAAATTGGGAAAACTTTGAAAGTAAGGGCTTATTTGACCATGAAGGAGAGTGATGGGGTGCTGTGCCAGATGACCTGGCCTCCACAGTCACGGACCTGAACCCATCGAGATGGTTTCTGGTGAGCTGGGACTGCAGAGTGAAGGCAAAAGGGCCAACAAGTGCTAAGCAATCTCTGGGAACTCCTTCAAGACTGTTGGAAGACCATTTCAGGGGACTACCTCTTGAAGCTCATCAAGAGAATGCCAAGAGTGCGCAAAGCAGTAATCAAAGCAAAAGGTGGCTACTTTGAAGACCTAGAATATGACATATTTTCAGTTGTTTCACACTTGTTTGTTATGTATATAATTCCACATGTGTTAATCATAGTTTTGATGCCTTCATAGTCATGAAAATAAAGAAAACTCTTTGAATGACGAAGGTGTGTCCAAACTTTTGGTCTGTACTGTATATATATTCTCTGATTCAGAGACAAGGTCTATCAATGAATACTGATGTCCTCTGATACTGGCATATAAATATTGTGCTGTAATGATTATGTGTCGATTTTTTATTTTTATAGATATACCTTACTATAACCTATCTAATATTTCATCTATACTTTGCAGTCAGAATGTCTTTATAACATTGATCAGTATAAGGAAGTTGGTTGTATAGATGTATTATGTAGAAGTCACTCAGATTGAGGGAAATTATGGATACATTTTCGTATGGCATATGTGTATGAAATCCATGGGCGATTGATGGACAGATATGGAATGGGGGCCCGGGGCTAAGAGGGGGTCGCAGTGCTGGAAAACAGCCTGACTGTGACCCCTTCCCCCATCAGCCCAGGGCACCCACCCCTTCACAGAAAGCCAAAAATTTCTAATTCGGCGTTCAAGCCTCCTGGCAGAAGGCTTCCAAAGTCGAAAATCCTTCTGGATTCCGCTCTCGACATCCTGTATATGTGGTCTCCTCCCCTCCAGTGCCATTCCACTTGTTCCAGTGCTGCGAATATGAGGTTTTTTGGATCATGGTTGTGGATTAATTTGAAATGTTTGGACAGGGAGTGTTTCTCATAGCCTTTTTTGATATTGTTCATATGTTCAGCTATTCTGACCTTCAGAGATCTTTTTGTTCTACCAATGTATTGTTTAGAACAAGTACTTGTGTAATATAAATCACGTTGGAAGCGTTACAGGTCAGGAGATTTTTTATTTCAAAGAAAATTCGTTTTGGGTTGAGTGATTTTCGTAATTTTCTTGGCAAATGATGTGTTCTTTACAATTCACATCTGTGGAAAGCCACTCCTATTCAACCCATTTATTGATGGATTGATTGTCCTTTTTAGAGTGTTTAATAGAGGGGGTTACTTTGAGACCCAAATTGGGGGCCTTAGTGTATACTATCTGTGGTCGTTTGGGTATGAGAGATCCTATTGTTTTATCTTTCTGGATGTGATGCCAGTGTTTGTTTATAATTTTTTTCAATACTATTAATTGTGCATTATAGGGTAATATTATACGGAACATGTCATCTTCCTGTTTTTTCTCATTCACAGCTGAGTCAGTTTATGAAAATGTTTTCCTGTCCAATTCTCTTACTTTATGTAGTGCATTGTCTATCACTTTATCTGGGTAGTTTTTGGAATGAAACTGTGCTTTCATTTGGATAGCTTCTTCTTCAAATTTATCTCCATTTGTACAGTTCCTTTTGATTCTGCGGAACTGTCCAAAGGGTATATTAAGCGGCCATGTAGGTAAATGGCAGCTGGAGAAGAGTATGAAGCTATTCCTTGCAACTGATTTGTGATAGGTGTTGCATACATATTGCTCTTTCTTAGTGGTAATAAGCAAATCTAAAAATTCTGTGTATTCCTTGTTGACATTAGAGGAAAAAACAAGATTATATGGGTTCCTATTTTTATCCTCTAAGAAGGAGTGTAGTTCAGACTCTCCCTTTTGCCAGACAAATAGATATCGTCTATGTATCTGTTCCAGAGCACCAGATCCGTCCCCAGCCTGGGCATGATGTATTCAAGTTCCCATTGGGCCATAAAGATTGGCATAGCTGGGGGCGAATCTGGTGCCCATCGCGGTACCTTGGATTTGTAAATAATAGTCCCCCTTAAAAAAAAGAAATAATTGTGCGCCCTCTGCCAAAAATTATATTTGTTTCTGGTTTAGACCTCCATTCTCTTCTAGTTGTGCCTTCATGGCTGCTATTCCCTGCTCATGGTTGATAATTGTATATAATGATTGTACGTCTAATGTACTAATTATCCAGTGTGGTTGTACTTTAAAATTTTCAAGGATTTGTACAATCTGTGTGGTATCTTTATATAAGATTGAGTCTTTTTTACTGCTCGCTGAATATGGTCAATGTATTGTGAGAGGTCTGATGTTAATGACCCGATTCCGGATATAATTGGGCGTCCCGGGGGATTTTTGTGTATTTTTGGCAGACAATAAAAAATGGGTAACCTCCGTTGGGTTCCCAAAATATAGTCGTATTCTTGATTGGTTAATATGTCTTGGTCTAATCATCTATTACAATAATGGGACAGTAATTCAGTAAACTCTTCTGTAGGATCTTTTTTGAGTTTTCTATATGTTGTGTTATCTGTAAGTTGTTTAAGACATTCTTCATTATATTTTACTGTCTCTAAAAGAACAATAGCCCCTCCTTTGTCCGCTGGGCGGATAGTTAGGTTATTTTGTGCTTGTAATTCCTTAATTGCACGTATCTCTTGTCTGTTAGATTATTATCTCTAATAGAATCTCTGATATTTTTCTCAACTCTGTTTCTACATTTCTTTGGAAAGTAGCTATTTCTGCACTGATCTCTTGTCTAGGGAATTTTTATTACTTAATTTTTAATTCTGTGTGTTTGATTTCTACTAGGGTGAGCGAAACCCGAACTGTAAAGTTCGGGTTCGTACCGAACTTTAGGATTTTTGGACCCGGACCCGAACCCCGAACATTTCAGTAAAAGTTCGGGTTCAGTGTTCAGCGCTTTCTTGTCGCTTTTTGAGAGCAGCCAATCAACAAGCGGTTAAACTGTCTGACCTTAGAAGCCATCACAGCCATGCCTACTAATGGCATGGCTTGGATTGGCCAGAGCAGCATGTGACCCAGGCTCTATATAAGCTTGAGTCACATAGCGCTGCACGTCACTCTGCTGTTACAAGTGTAGTGAGAGGATGCTGCTGGACTTGTGATTTCAGGGAGAGAATAGGAGAGAATCTAACTCAGCGATCTACAGAGAAACAGTTGTGTCGGTGCAGGGCACAATCGTTTTACCTGCCTGAGCCCATGACCAAAAAAAAAAAAAACTTTTAGAATTCTGCTAGGTGGGGCGGCGGCGGTGGCATTTTTATGCAAGCTCAGTGCACCAGCACTGCAATCTGAGCTTTTGGGACATTGCAAATCACCATTTTTTTTGGGCAATCTACAACATCTGGATTAGTCAGCGCGCAATTTAGCTAGAAATACACCCATCATTTTCTGGGGTTTTAAAAAACACACTTTTCTGACAATAAAACACTATTTCAGGCCTTGCAGCATCAGCACGTGTGAAATTACAGGCTTATATACTGCTGTCAAATTCAGTTTGTTTGGGCCAAAAAATGTAGTTGTCAGCCTTTGATGCAGATGTCATTGTGAGTAGTGATGAGCGGCAGGTGCCATATTCGATTCGACAAAATTTGCGAATATTCGATAGAATATTCGTTTCATATTCGTCGAAATCGAATATTCGTCATTATTCTAGTTATCGCGATTAATATGCAATTTAAATAATCGCGTATTGCGATTCTAACTTAAGGCTACTTTCCTATTGGTTTGATATCTAGAATTAGCGAAGCTGACGAATATGACGAATGTATTCGTCATATTCCTCAAAACAAAGATAACGAAGTATTCTCCATCTTTTTTAGCTACCTATTCGTCAACTTCGCTAATTCTAGCAATCAAATAGGAAAGTTGACTATAGAGACAGCTAAGTTTAATTCGCTATGCGATTATATTACTTTGCTTTTTTTTTTTATTGAATAGTTAAATACTTGATTATTATAATGATTCTATTTATAAAAAAAAAAAAAGCAAAGTAATATAATCGCATAGCGAATTAAGCACAGCTGTCTCTAGAGTCAACCTTCCTATTTGATTGCTAGAACTAGCGAAGTTGACGAATAGGTAGCTAAAACGAAGATGGAGAATACTTTGTTATGTTCGTTTGGAGGAATATGACGAATACATTCGTCATATTCGCTAATTCTACCAAGCCAACCATAGTAAACCAGGTCCAAGTTGAAATAGCAATGCGATTAATTCAAGTTATAATAATCGAATTTCGATTTCAACTTAGCACTGCTATATTCCATATTCGTTAATTCTAGCCTAATATGGAATATAGCAGCGCTAAGTTGAAATCGAAATTCGATTATTATAACTTGAATTAATCGCATTGCTATTTCAACTTAGAAGATAGCGAAATATTCTACATCTTCCTCAATTTAAGTTACAATCGCATTACGCGATAATGACAACTACGTAATTATCGAGTAAGGCGATTTATCTTTGTATGTATATGCTCCACAAAAGTTAGCTTAACACCATATTAAAGTTACAATCGCATTACGCGATAATGATAACTACGTACTGGTAATTATCGAGTAAGGCGATTTATCTTTGTATGTCTAATTGCCCACAAAAGTTAGCCTAACACCATATTACAGTTACAATCGCATTACGCTATAATGACAACTACGTAATTATCGAGTAAGGCGATTTTGTTTTCCCATATCGAGTATAGCGTGTTGAATCTTTAATCCTAAAATTCGCTTCACATAAAATTTATCAAACAGTGTTGGATATAGTTGGTATACTAGATATCCGTTAAAATAAGCGAAAATGTCTATCGAAAAATAAATGGCGGGACATTTACCACAGCAGTGGCCATGAAAAAAGAAATGCGATTTTAAATAAACGCGATAAAAAGCGATAAAATCGTAATTTTTTTTTTTTTTTACGAACTGACAGAGCAGAATCGTGAACCCTCCCTTCTCCTAGCTTGAATAGCCAATGGGAATGGCCTGTCACACCTTAGCAACATCCATAGCAACCAATCTGTTAGTAGCCTGCCCCTTCACTATATAAATAAAGACACCGCCCGATTGCCATTTTGTGGGTTTAGTTGTTGGAGTGAGAGGAGCAATTGTCAGTCGAAATTGTGCATTAATCAAAATTACAGTTTATTAGATAGATAGGGATTAGGGAAGTGAAAAATTAGATAGTTTGTAGGGTGCAGGGTAGGTCAGAAAGTTAGTTTAGCAGTGTTAGGGCTCATTTTATTATATAAAGTTCAGTGTAGAGTAGGGACTAGTTAGTTTGAATTGATAAAATACAGATAGGGAATTAGATAGTACTTTCAGGATCAATTAGCTTAGTTCTTAGGGTTAGTGTAGGATCAACTTTATTATTTACAGTTATAGTTAGGGTTTAGTGTAGGATCAACTATATTATTTACAGATAAAGTTAGGGTTTAGGTTAACTTTGGATATAATAGCTTAGTGTAGGGTTTTAGTTTAGTGTCCTTCTGTGTAATTTGTAGCCTTTCATTGTCTGTTCCGAGTTAGTTCATTTTGTCCTAGTCCGTCCGTCTTTGTCTTTGTGCCGTTGTAGGTAGTTAGGAAAAAAAAAAAAAGTTTTACTGTTACTTGTGTTCATTTTGTCCTAGTCCGTGTCTTTGTAGGTAGTATAAAAAAAAAAAAAGTTTTAGTGTTACTTGTGTTCGTTTTGTCTTAGTCCTTGTCTTTGTAGTTAGTTGAAAAAAAAAAAGTTTTAGTGTTACTTGTGTTCGTTTTGTCTTAGTCCTTGTCTTTGTAGTTAGTTGAAAAAAAAAAAAAAAAAGTTTTAGTGTTACTTGTGTTCGTTTTGTCTTAGTCCTTGTCTTTGTAGTTAGTTGGAAAAAAAACAAAAAACCCCCCAAAAAGTTTTAGTGTTACTTGTGTTCGTTTTGTCTTAGTCCGTGTCTTTGTAGTTAGTTAAAAAAAAAAAAAAAAAGTTTTAGTGTTACTTGTGTTTGTTTTGTCTTCGTTAGTCCGTGTCTTTGTAGGTAGTAGAAAAAAAAAAAAAAAAGTTTTAGTGTTGCTTGTGTTCTTTTTGTCTTT
Organism: Bufo bufo; assembly: GCF_905171765.1. Classification (NCBI taxonomy): domain Eukaryota; kingdom Metazoa; phylum Chordata; class Amphibia; order Anura; family Bufonidae; genus Bufo; species Bufo bufo. Next base: position 123,349,991 of record NC_053397.1, read on the forward strand.
GTCTTTGTCTGTGTTGTTGTGTAGGTAGGTTTAAAAACCATACTAGTGCAAAATAATAAAAATTAAAAAAATAACTATATTAATAGTTAATTAGTAGGGATGAGCGAACCCGAACTGTATAGTTCGGGTTCGTACCGAATTTTGGGGTGTCCGTGACACGGACCCGAACCCGAACATTTTCGTAAAAGTCCGGGTTCGGGTTCGTGTTCGGCCGCTTTCTTGGCGCTTTTTGAAAGGCTGCAAAGCAGCCAATCAACAAGCGTCATACTACTTGCCCCAAGAGGCCATCACAGCCTTGCCTGCTATTGGCATGGCTGTGATTGGCCAGTGCAGCATGTGACCCAGCCTCTATATAAGCTTGGGTCACGTAACGCTGCACGTCACTCTGCTGATTCAAGCATAGGGAGAGGTTGCTGCTGCGACGTAGGGCAAGATTAGGCAGATTAACTCTCCAAAAGACTTCATTCTGTGATCGATCTCCAGCTGTGGATCATTGAAGTGCTAATATCGAATTGCTCACTTTTTTAGGCTGCCCAGAGCGTTTTATATCAATTTTTTCTGGGGTGATCGGCGGCCATTTTGTGGCTTGTGTGCGCCAGCACAAGCTACCACCAAGTGCTTTTAACCATCAATAGTGTGGTTATTTTTTGCTATATCCTACATCAGCTGCAGGCTGAGCCTGTGTCACCGAAGTGCATTTAACCATCAACAGTGTGGTTTTTTTTTTGGCATATACTACATCAGGTGCAGGCTGAGCCTGTGTCACCCAAGTGCATTTAACCATCAACAGTGTGGTTATTTTTTGGCCATATACTACATCAGGTGCATGCTGAGCCTGTGTCACCCAAGTGCATTTAACCATCAACAGAGTGGTTAATTTTTGGCCATATACTACATCAGGTGCAGGCTGAGCCTGTGTCACCCAAGTGCATTTAACCATCAACAGTGTGGTTAATTTTTGGCCATATACTACATCAGGTGCAGGCTGAGCCTGTGTCACCCAAGTGCATTTAACCATCAATAGTGTGGTTATTTTTTGGCCATATACTACATCAGGGCAAGTTGAGTCCTGTCACCCAGCGCCTAAAAAAATAGACCTGACATTTATATTCCTCCAAATCAGTACTGTTTAGCTGGTCAAGTTATTTGTAGTGACCGTAAAAGCACAGTTTTTGTTCTGGGTTGAAAAAACTATTCCCAAATTTGCCATCTCAAAATAAGTAGTTTCTGCTATATCAGGCCTACTTTAAATCTATCCCAAAAAAGGATATCTTAGATTCAAGGTGCTGATAGTGTCATTCAGAAAAACTTAACACACACGCTACCGTGCAGATACAAGTCTAATTCTGTGAATAAAGGTTATCTGTCACACAGCGCAAAAAAAATAGGCCTCACATTTCTATTCAAGTAAATCTGTACTGTTTTAGCTGGTCAAATTATTTGTAGTGACCGTAAAAGCACAGTTTTTGTCTGGGTTGAAAAACTATTCCCAAATTTGCCATTCTCAAAATAAGTAGTTTCTGCTATATCAGGCCTACTTTAAATCTATCCCAAAAAGGATATCTTAGATTCAAGGTGCTGATAGTGTCATTCAGAAAAACTTAACACACACGCTACCATGCAGATACAAGTCTAATTCTGTGATTAAACGTATACCTGTCACACAGCGCAAAAAAAATAGGCCTCACATTTCTATTCAACCAAATCTGTACTGTTTTAGCTGGTCAAATTATTTGTAGTGACCGTAAAAGCACAGTTTTTGTTCTGGGTTGAAAAACTATTCCCAAATTTGCCATTCTCAAAATAAGTAGTTTCTGCTATATCAGGCCTACTTTAAATCTATCCCAAAAAGGATATCTTAGATTCAAGGTGCTGATAGTGTCATACAGAAAAACTTAACACACACGCTACCGTGCAGATACAAGTCTAATTCTGTGATTAAACGTATACCTGTCACACAGCGCAAAAAATAGGCCTCACATTTTTATTCAACCAAATCTGTACTGTTTTAGCTGGTCAAATTATTTGTAGTGACCGTAAAAGCACAGTTTTTGTTCTGGGTTGAAAAAACTATTCCCAAATTTGCCATTTTCAAAATTGTGGTGAACGGGAACAATGAGGAAAACATCTAATAAGGGACGCGGACGCGGATGTGGACATTGTCGTGGTGGTGTTAGTGGACCCTCTGGTGCTGGGAGAGGACGTGGCCGTTCTGCCACAGCCACACGTCCTAGTGAACCAACTACCTCAGGTCCCAGTAGCCAGCAGAATTTACAGCGATTTTTGGTGGGGCCCAATTCCGTTCTAAGGATGTAAGGCCTGAGCAGGTACAGGCATTAGTCAATTGGGTGGCCGACAGTGGATCTAGCACGTTAACATTATCTCCCACCCAGTCTTCTGCAGAAAGCGCACAGATGGCGCATGAAAACCAAGCCCATCAGTCTGTCACATCACCCCCATGCATATCAGGGAAACTGTCTGAGCCTCAAGTTATGCAGCAGTCTCTTATACTGTTTGAAGACTCTGCTGGCAGGGTTTCCCAAGGGCATCCACCTAGCCCTTCCCCAGGGGTGGAAGAGATAGAATGCACTAACGCACAACCACTTATTTTTCCTGATGATGAGGACATGGGAATACCCCCTCAGCACGTCTCTGATGATGACGAAACACAGGTGTCAACTGCTGCGTCTTTCTGCAGTGTGCAGACTGAACAGAGGTCAGGGATCAAGACTGGGTGGAAGACGATGCAGGGGACGATGAGGTCCTAGACCCCACATGGAATGAAGGTCGAGCCACTGACTTTCACAGTTCGGAGGAAGAGGCAGTGGTGAGACCGAGCCAACAGCGTAGCAAAAGAGGGAGCAGTGGGCAAAATCAGAACACCCGCCGCCAAGAAAACTCCGCCTGCTACTGACCGCCGCCATCTGGGACCGAGCACCCCAAAGGCAGCTTCAAGGAGTTCCTTCTTTAAACAATGTGCTGACGACAAGACCCGAGTGGTTTGCACGCTGTGCCATCAGAGCCTGAAGCGAGGCATTAACGTTCTGAACCTTAGCACAACCTGCATGACCAGGCACCTGCATGCAAAGCATGAACTGCAGTGGAGTAAACACCTTAAAAACAAAGAAGTCACTCAGGCTCCCCCTGCTACCTCTTCTGCTGCTGCCGCCTCGGCCTCTTCTGCTGCTGCCGCCGCCTCGGCCTCTTCCTCCGCCTCTGGAGGAACGTTTGGCACCTGCTGCCCAGCAAACATGGGATGTACCACCAACACCACCACCTGCGTCACCAAGCATCTCAACCATGTCACAACGGCAGCGTTCAGCTCTCCATCTCACAAACATTTGAGAGAAAGCGTAAATTCCCACCTAGCCACCCTCGATCCCTGGCCCTGAATGCCAGCATTTCTAAACTACTGGCCTATGAAATGCTGTCATTTAGGCTGGTGGACACAGATAGCTTCAAACAGTTCATGTCGCTTGCTGTCCCACAGTATGTTGTTCCCAGCCACCACTACTTCTCCAAGAGAGCGTGCCTTCCCTGCACAACCAAGTGTCCGATAAAATCAAGTGTGCACTGCGCAACGCCATCTGTGCAATGTCCACCTAACCACAGATACGTGGACCAGTAAGCCGGCCAGGGACGCTATATCTCCCTAACTGCACACTGGGTAAATGTAGTTGTGGCTGGGCCCCCAGGCGGAGAGCTGTTGGCGCACGTCCTTCCGCCGCCAAGGATCGCAGGGCAACATTCTTTGCCTCCTGTCCTCCTCCTCCTCCAACTCAGCTTCCTCCTCCTCTTCTTCCACCTGCTCATCCAGTCAGCCACACACCTTCACCACCAACTTCAGCACAGCCCGGGGTAAACGTCAGCAGACGTTCTGAAACTCATATGTTTGGGGGACAGGCCCCACACCGCACAGGAGTTGTGGCGGGGTATAGAACAACAGACCGATGAGTATTTGCTGCCGATGAGCCTCAAGCCCGGCCTGGTGGTGTGCGATAATGGGCGAAATCTCGTTGCAGCTCTTGGACTAGCCGGTTTGACGCACATCCCTTGCCTGGCGCATGTGCTGAATTTGGTGGTGCAGAAGTTCATTCGCAACTTCCCCGACATGTCAGAGCTGCTGCATAAAGTGCGGGCCGTCTGTTCGCGCTTCCGGCGTTCACACCGTGCTGCTGAACGCCTGTCTGCGCTACAGCGTAACTTCGGCCTTCCCGATCACCGCCTCATATGCGATGTGCCCACCAGGTGGAACTCCACCTTGCACATGCTGGACAGACTGTGCGAGCAGCAGAAGGCCATAGTGGAGTTTCAGCTGCTGCACGCACGGGTCAGTCGCACTGCGGAACAGCACCACTTCACCACCAATGACTGGGCCTCCATGCGAGACATGTGTGCCCTGTTGCGCTGTTTCGAGTACTCCACCAACATGGCCAGGTGGCGATGACGCCGTTATCAGCATTACAATACCACTTCTATGTCTGCTTGTAAAACACTTAGGGGGCGATGATGGAAGAGTAGGTGGCCCAGGAGAAGAGGAGGAAGAGGGGTCATTTTTAGCACTTTCAGGCCAGCTCTCTTCGAAGTGACTCAGAGGGAGGTTTTTTTGCAACAGCAGAGGCCAGGTACAAATGTGGCCAGACATGGCCCACTACTGGAGGACGAGGAGGACGAGGATGAGGAGGAGGTGAGAGGATGAGGATGAAGGCATGTTCACAGCGGGGTGGCACCCAAAGCAGCTCGGGCCCATCACTGTGTGTGGCTGGGGGAAACACAGGACGATGACGATACGCCTCACACAGAGGGACAGCTTGTCCTTACCTCTGGGCAGCCTGGCACACAGAGCGACTACATGCAGGCAGTGCCTGCGCAACGACAGCAGAGTTGCCCACATTTTAACGTGTGCGGACTACTGGGTTGCCACCCTGCTGGATCCCCGGTACAAAGACAATGTGCCCACCTTACTTCCTACACTGGAGCGTGATAGGAAGATGCGCGAGTACAAGCGCACGTTGGTAGACGCGCTACTGAGAGCATTCCCAAATGTCACAGGGGAACCAGTGGAAGCCCAAGGCGAAGGCAGAGGAGGAGCAAGAGGTCGCCAACGCAGTTGTGTCACGGCCAGCTCCTCTGAGGGCAGCGTTAGCATGGCAGAGATGTGGAAAAGTTTTGTCACCACGCCACAGCTAACTGCACCACCACCTGATACGGAACGTGTTAGCAGGAGGCAACATTTCACTAACATGGTGGAACAGTACCTGTGCACACCCCTCCACGTACTGACTGATGGTTCGGCCCCATTCAACTTCTGGGTCTCCAAATTGTCCACGTGGCCAGAGCTAGCCTTTTATGCCTTGGAGGTGCTGGCCTGCCCGGCGGCCAGCGTTTTGTCTGAACGTGTATTCAGCACGGCAGGGGGGCGTCATTACAGACAAACGCAGCCCGCCTGTACTACATCCAATGTGGACAAGCTGACGTTCATAAAAATGAACCAGGCATTGATCCCACAGGACCTGTCCATCCCTTGTGCAGAATAGACATTAATTACCTCCCCTTAACAATATATAATGTACTCCAGGGCACTTCCTCATTCAATCCTATTTTTATTTTCATTTTATATTATATTGCGGGGGGCAACCCAAAGTTGAATGAACCTCTCCTCTGTCTGGGTGATGGGGCCTAAATATGTGACAGTGGCCTGTTCCAGTGGTGGGTGACGTGAAGGCCTGATTCTCTGCTATACATGAAGACTGTTTCTGTGCTGACAAGAAGCCTGAATCTCTGTTACGGGACCTCTCTCCTCTGTCCTGGGTGCCGGGGCCCTACAATATGTGACAGTGGCCTGTTCCAGTGGGGTGACGTGAAGCCTGATTCTCTGCTATGACATGAAGACTGATTCTGTGCTGACACAATGCCTGAATCTCTGTTACGGGACCTCTCTGCTCTGTCTGGGTGCCGGGGCCTAAATATGTGACAGTGGCCTGTTCCAGTGGTGGGTGACGTGAAGCCTGATTCTCTGCTATGACATGAAGACTGATTCTGTGCTGACATGAAGCCTGAATCTCTGTTACGGGACTTCTCTGCTCTGTCTGGGTGCCGGGGCCTAAATATGTGACAGTGGCCTGTTCCAGATGTGGGTGACGTGAAGCCTGATTCTCTGCTATGACATGAAGACTGATTCTGTGCTGACATGATGCCTGAATCTCTGTTACGGGACCTCTCTGCTCTTTCTGGGTGCCGGGGCCTAAATATGTGACAGTGGCCTGTTCCAGTGGTGGGTGACGTGAAGCCTGATTCTCTGCTATGACATGAAGACTGATTCTGTGCTGACATGAAGCCTGAATCTCTGTTACGGGACTTCTCTCCTCTACCTGGGTGCCTGGGCCTAAATATTTGACAGTGGCCTGTTCCAGTGGTGGGTGACGGAAGCCTGATTCTCAGCTATGACATGAAGACTGATTCCTCTGCTGACAAGAAGCCTGATCTCTGTTACGGGACCTCTCCTCCTCTGCCTGGGTGCCTGGGCTAAATGTTGACAGTGGCCTGTTATAGTGGTGGGTGACGTGAAGCCTGATTCTCTGCTATGACATGAAGACTCTTCTGTGCTGACATGAAGCCTGACTCTCTGTTTTGGGACCTCTCTCCTCTGCCAGGGTGCCTGGGCCTAATATTTGACAGTGGCCTGTTCCTAGTGGTGGGTGACGTAGGAAGCCTGATTCTCTGCTACGCATGAGACAGATTCTGTGCTGACATGAAGCCTGAATCTCTGTTACGGGACCTCTCCTCCTCTGTCTGGGTGCCCGGGGCCTAAATATGTGACAGTGGCCTGTTCCAGTGGTGGTGACGTGAAGCTTGATTCTCTGCTATGACATGAAGACTGATTCTCTGCTGACATGAAGCCTGAATCACTTTTACGGGACCTCTCTCCTCTGCCTGGGTGGCCTGGGCCTAAATGTGTGGACAGTGGCCTGTTCCAGTGGTGGGTGACGTGAAGCCTGATTCTTGCTATGACATGAAGACTGATTCTGTGCTGACATGAAGCAGATTCTCTGTTACGGGACCCTCTCTGCTCTGTCTGGGTGCCGGGGCCTAAATATGTGACAGTGGCCTGTTCCAGTGGTGGGTGACGTAAAGCCTGATTCTCTGCTATGACATGAAGACTGATTCTGTGCTGACATGAAGCCTGAATCTCTGTTACGGGACTTCTCTCCTCTGTCTGTGTGCCGGGGCATAAATATGTGACAGTGGCCTGTTTCCAGATGTGGGTGACGTGAAGCCTGATTCTCTGCTTTGACATGAAGACTGATTCTGTGCTGACATGATGCCTGAAATCTCTGTTACGGGACCTCTCTGCTCTTTCTGGGTGCCGGGGCCTAAATATGTGACAGTGGCCTGTTCCAGTGGTGGGTGACGTGAAGCCTGATTCTCTGCTATGAAATGAAGACTGATTCTGTGCTGACATGAAGCCTGAATCTCTGTTACGGGACTTCTCTCCTCTGCCTGGGTGCCTGGGCCTAAATATGTGACAGTGGCCTGTTCCAGTGGTGGGTGACGTGAAGCCTGATTCCTCTGCTATGACATGAAGACTGATTCTCTGCTGACATGAAGCCTGAATCTCTGTTACGGACCTCTCTCCTCTGCCTGGGTGCCTGGGCCTAAATGTGTGACAGTGGCCTGTTATAGTGGTGGGTGACGTGAAGCCTGATTCTCTGCTATGACATGAAGACTGATTCTGTGCTGACATGAAGCCTGAATCTCTGTTATGGGACCTCTCTCCTCTGCCTGGGTGCCTGGGCCTAAATATTGACAGTGGCCTGTTCCAGTGGTGGGTGACGTGAAGCCTGATTCTCTGCTACGACATGAAGACTGATTCCTGTGCTGACATGAAGCCTGAATCTCTGTTACGGGACCTCTCTCCTCTGTCTGGGTGCCGGGGCCTAAATATGTGACAGTGGCCCTGTTCCAGTGGTGGGTGACGTGAAGCTTGATTCTCTGCTATGACATGAAGACTGATTCTCTGCTGACATGAAGCCTGAATCACTTTACGGGACCTCTCTCCTCTGCCTGGGTGCCTGGGCCTAAATGTGTGACAGTGGCCTGTTCCAGTGGTGGGTGACGTGAAGCCTGATTCTCTGCTATGACATGAAGGACTGATTCTGTGCTGACATGAAGCCAGATTCTCTGTTACGGGACCTCTCTCCTCTGTCTGGGTGCCGGGGCCTAAATATGTGACAGTGGCCTGATTCCAGTGGTGGGTGACGTGAAGCCTGATTCTCTGCTATGACATGAAGACTGATTCTCTGCTGACATGAAGCCAGATTCTCTGCTATGGCAATGAAGAGACTGATTCTCTGCTGACATGAAGCCAGATTCTCTGCTATGGCATGAAGAGACTGATTTTCTGCTGACGTGAAGCCCGATTCTCTGCTATGGGACGCTCTGTCCAATTAACTATTGGTTAATTATTATTATTTTTTTTTTTTTTTATTCATTTCCCTATCCACATTTGTTTGCAGGGGATTTACCTACATGTTGCTGCCTTTTGCAGCCCTTAGCTCTTTCCTGGGCTGTTTTACAGCCTTTTTAGTGCCGAAAAGTTCGGGTCCCCATTGACTTCAATGGGAGTCGGGTTCGGGAAGAGTTCGGGTCGCGGTTCGGATCCCGAACCCGAACCATTTCCGGGAGAAGTTCGGATGACTTCTCGAACCCGAACATCCAGGTGTTCGCTCAACTCTATTAATTGGTCTTTTAATTTCTTTTTGGTTTCTATAAGTTTTATTTTATTATTTTAGTTCATTTTATATCACTGTTTTTTTGGTTTTTTTTTTGTCACCGCCCCCAATAAAGTTTATTCCAATATATTTAATATATTTTTCTTTTTTGTTCGTTCTTTAAAAAAGAGGCCACAAAGGTGAGGCACATAGCCAGAGCAGTAGGGGCAGGAGAAGGAACGCTGCTGGACAGCAGCCAGCAGTCAGTGGAGCACACCTGATCCCAGATTTTTTTGGGCGTGGCAGCCACAAAATTGTTTCTGATGAGGCGGATGCAATTATTGCTTATGTGGCACAATCCAGCGCCACCGATTCATCCGCCCAGGCTCGCAGCAGGAGCAGCAGCATCAGCAGCGGTGGGGCAACTCCTCCTCCTGCTTCACCACCCCCCAGTCCCCAAGATGCTACCCTGCTCCTGTTTAGCGACAGTGAGAGGGACATCTTGGGGGAGTTAATGCAGAGGGTGATCTTGAATTTAGTCCAACAGATCATCAGTACCTTATGGAAGGGATAGAGGAGGAGGAGAGGGTACCTCCTGTGAGTACCCCAGTGACATCCCTTCCAATGGGTCAGACTAGTCAGACTCAGGTGTCAGTGAGGGGACAGCAGAGCCATGGCAGGGGCTCCACGTTAGCTGGTCCTCTCAGTCCATCACATGGGGGCCATGGATCTGAGGGAGAGGGTGACACAGAGTTGTGCCACCTTCTTCGTCACGTGATAGCAGCACTGACGAAGGTAGGCAGGCGAGGCAAATGGTGCGCCAGGTCACCAGGGAGCCCAGTGTCAGGGGCTCCACTGGTAAGAGCGGCAGGCAGCAGCAGCCAGCCTCCTACTGTGCGCACCGAGCCTGAACAGGCACAGGTATCCTCCGCCCCATCTGACCAGAGGTGTGTGCGGAAGTCGCCTGTTTGAGGCCTATTTCACCCTAGCAGCAGATGATGTCACAATTGGCATCTGTCAGCTATGCCATGCCAGGATGAGGAGGAGGGAGGTGTTTGGCTCGGCTGGGTACCACTGCCCTGACCCAGCACCTTAAAGTCAATCACTGGCGGGAGTGGGAAGAGATGCGGGGTGGTCGTAGCAGCAGCGCCACCACCAGTGTGCAGGGGACAGCACCTCCTGCCACTGTTCAGCATCAGCAGCAACCTCAGAGTCAAATTCAGTCCCACTCCACCGCTCCCTCTCCTAGAGGTACTGGTACCGGCAGCCATACCTCTGCCTCCACTGCACCCTCCTCCAGGTCCTCTTCCTCTGCCGTCCGGCGTGAGCCCTCAATTGCTGAGGCTTTCGAACGCACCGCGCCCTACACCCCCGGGGACAGACGCGTGTGTTCTCTCAATGGGCTCCTGGCAAGGTTTATTGCCCAACATCTGCTGCCCTTCAACCTTGTGGATAGCAATCCATTCAGACAGATGTTGGAGAAGGCCCAACCTAGATGGCGTGTCCCCAGCCGCCATTTCTTCGCCAGGACTGGCGTCCCTGCCCTCCACCAACATGTGGTGCAGAACGTATCCCTGTCGCTGGATCACGCTGTCAGCGACAGGGTGCATCTGACCATGGATGCCTGGACCAGCAGGCATGGGCAGGGGCGCTACATTAGTTTTACCGCCCATTGGGTGTCCCTCCGAGGCGCCGGGGAGGGAACAGCAGCATCAGACTTTGTGGTGCCGCCACGGGGGTGTCCAGAGGTAGAAACACTAGCCTCCCCTCAAGCCACAGTCTCCACAGCTGACTGAGCCCCCCAGCAAGCGTCCCCGTAGCAACTCATGTGTGGGGCACGTCCGCTGCCAGGCCGTGCTCCAGCTTGTTAGCTTAGGGAACGGAGACACACTCGGACCTGATGTTCTATCAGCACTACAGGATCAGGTCCAGAAGTGGCTAACACCCAAAGAGTGCGGCTAGGTATGGTTGTCTGTGACAACGGCAGCAACTCCTCGCCACCCACCATGCTGGCAGCTCTGACACTCGTCCCCCTGCATGGCACATGTCCTCAACCTGGTTTTACAGAAATACCTTCGCACATTTCCAGGGTTGAGTGACATTGTGCAACGTGTCCGCCGGATTGCCAGCCACTTCCGACGCTCCCCAACTGCCTCCGCATCCCCTGTCCAGACTGCAGCAGGACAACAGCCTGCCCCCTCACAGGCTGCTTGTCGACAGCGTGACGCGGTGGAACTCCACCCTCCACATGCTGGAGAGGTTGTGGGAGCAGAGAAGGGCAGTGAGGGAATACCTGCTTGACCTAGGCACTCCAGGGCCAACCAACCCACTCCCATACATCACTAATGCGGAAGTGGGGGCAGATACTGCAGGTCTGCCACGTGTTGGGCCCATTTGAGCATGCGACCAAGATGGTCATGTCGGCCTCAATGACGTGCTCCCCTTAGTGTTCCCTGCTGGACAGGACACTAGATAGCCCTGCTCGAGGCTGGGGAGAGTGCCCTTGGTGGAGCAAGATGAGGCGGCCTTGCTCCACCAGGACCCAGGCCCAGGACGACGTGGAGGAGGAGGAAGACATTCACGGCGTCCAGGAGTCTGCGCCTGGTCAGGAGGGAGAGACGGTGTTGGGGGCACCGTTAGACCGGGGGTGGGCAGCAGCAACAGGGACCATCAGGAACAGCAGCTTGAGGACCAGGATGTCATGGTCCCTGGCAACCATGAGGAGGCACAGCGGGCTGTCCTCTTCCCTATGGCTGCCCACATGCTGCACTGCCTCAGGAGGGGACCCCCGGATCAGGAAAATGAAGGAGAGTGACGATTTCTGGTTGGCCACCCTTTTAGACCCTAGATGCAAGGGGAAGCTGGAGCAGTTCATCCCAGCCAGCCGAGACAGGCCCGGATAGAAAAACTGCGGGCCTGTATCATCAAATGGCTGGAGGAGGCTAACCCGAGGCCTCAGGCTCCAGTTCTCCCCGCCCATCTCACCCAGCCGACGGCTAGTCCCAGCAGCACCAGCCAAGTTGGTGACCTTATGGGTGAGATGAGGCAGTTCTACCAGTCTGCGGCGACCCAGTAGCAGCAGCAGCAGTCACCACCAGCGGCTGGTCCGCATGGTGCTGACTACATGGGGTCAGTCGGTGCTTCCGACAGTATGAGCACCGATTGACCCCATGGAGTACTGGGTCGCCAGCTGGACACCTGCCGTGAGCTCGCTCAGTATGCGCTGGAGCTACTGTCTTGCCCTCCCCTCCGCATACTGTCTGAGCGGACTTTCAGTGCGGCAGGTGGGGTGGTCACGGACAAGAGGACCCGTCTGTCCACTGACTCCGTGGACCAGACTCACATTCATCAAGATGAACGAGTCCTGGATTGGCAGGACTCGTGTCGGTTCAGGCCGTTGAGAGGTCCCTTGTCCATCACTCTCCTTTTCTCTCCCTCCCAAAATCCGTTGTTTTTTTAATAGTTTTTAACTGTATTTATTTATATTTTTAATTATTTATTAAATTATTTATTTATGTATATTTATATATGAATTGAATTATTTATTTAATTAAAATGAATTTATTTTTGATTAATTTAGTTATGAATTTATTGATGATTTATTTATTTTTATATAATATTTATGATTTTGCATTATATTTTATCTATTTATTAATTTATTAATCATGAATTTTAAAATTTATATATATATGTATTGTTTTTTTTTAAAGCGTTTTTTGATTTTTAAATTTAATTAGTGTGCATGGCCACAAAGCACACAATCTGACCTCACTAGTCTGCTCCAGGTTTCCCGATCAGGCACATGGAAGATGCAGCAGAACACTGTGTTTTCGCTTACAACAACATCATGTGTTTTCTCGAAGACATAGGGCAGTGTAAGTGTCGGTGTTTAGCAGCGGGCTCTTTCGTTCCTCCTCATGTCTGTGAGGAGGAATGTGTCCCGATGCTCCACCCACCCATACACGATCAGTATCGCACACACGATAGTCTGCATCCAACAGCTACACCCATCCCTCATGGGCCTTTGTGAGCACCAAAGGCAGTGATGAGCCAAGTTTCATCGGCCGGAGTCTGGAAGCGTTCCGTCATGATCCGACGGGGGTAACGCAAACTCCCTTTGGCAATGAAGCAGCGTTGTTCCAAAGCAGATGGAAGGGTCCACATTGGGGCTTCCACCAGTAAGCAACCTGCACGATCTCTTGCCGGTCCTAGGGCATAATGATCCATTATAAGGGCCTTTTTTTGAACACCCGAGGTATTAGTGTCAGGCGCAAAGGGTGCATACTTCAGCATGGCGGGGCTGACAGGCACAGCGGATCGCCAACACTGTCATCCAGCACAGTGCATTTTTCAGTCTGTTAAGATGGGAACAAATGTTCTTCAGTTACATAGAACTGACAGTAAACTGTTTGTGCATAATGATTAGTAGTTTGGCTCCTTTTACACGGGCGTCTCAGATATGGTCCGAATGCGTCGCGTGAGCTTTCATGTAAAATCACGTGAGTTAAGTTATTCATTTTTTTTCCACGGTGGTTCAATGCGTTTTGATGCGCTTTTCACGCCTCAGTTAAAAAAAATTAGGATTTATTTACAACATATCTTACCAACCATCATTGAAAAACGCAACGTGCCACACCTGCTTGAGGATGCGATGCGTTTTTCAAGCAGCCCCATTAACTTCTATGGGCCCTGTGTTTCTTTAAAAACGCAGGATAAAAAACAAGCTGCATTTTTGAAGCAATGCACAACTGATGCGTGAAAAATATAAGCTCATGTAAATAGACCCCAAAAAAATAATGGCTCAGGATTCAGTGCGTGTGCTATGCATTCACATCACGCATTCCTACCGCGCGTTTAACTCGCCCGTGAGAAAGAAGATTAATTTTTTATAATTTTTAAAATAGTATTCTTTGAGGATTTATATAAATGTACAGTAATACGGTCCTCTAAAATGCGGTTGTATGGAGGAGGAGAAAAAATCAGCACTTAAATAGATCAGATGTGGTAGGTAAATATATAGATGTTGTATAGATGATATATAGATATTAATATATCTATCTCACCCATTTCAGCCTGGAAGCAATCAAATTTGCTAAGAATGCTGTTATCAGCATTCTATTGGACTGTATTATTGCACATAGATATAGAACGTAAATTAAAAATTATTTTTAATTATATAAAATACATAATAAAACCATAACCATGATTAATAAAGCCCAAACTGTTTACTGTCATTTCTATGTAACTGAATAACACTTGTTCCCCTCTTAACAGACTGGAAAATGCACTGTGCTGGATGACAGTGTTGGCAATCCACTGTGCCATGCTGAAGTATGCACCCTTTGCCCCTGTCATCAATACCCCGGTTGTTCAAATTAGCCACTTAAATTGGATCATTATGCCCTTGGACCGGCAAGAGATCATACAGGTTGCTCACTGGTGGAAGCCCCAACGTGGACCCTTCCATCACCTTTGGAACAACGCTGCTTCATCGCCAAAGGGAATTTGCGTTGCCCCCGTCGGATCATGACGGAACGCTTCCAGACTCCGGCCGATGAAACTTGGCTCATCACTACCTTCGGTGCTCACACAGGCACATGAGGGATGGGTGTAGCCGTTGGATGTAGACTAGCGTGTGTGCGATACTGATCGTGTATGGGTGGGTGGAGCATCGGGACACATTCCTCCTCACAGACATGAGGAGGAATGAAAGAGCCGCTGCTAAACGCCGACACTTACACAGCCCTCTAGCTTTGAGAAAAAACACATAATGTCGTTGTAAGGGATAACTAAGTGTTCCACTGCACTTTCAATGTCCATGATCTGTAAAATGAGAGATCTTGTTCTATATGTACATGTTAATTCCTATATATATATACATACATTTTATAGATAGCTATAATGTATATAATTAATCTCAATATGTCTCACTTGATGTATGGTGTTGCCCAGGTTTGGTGGGGGCCCATTCCTGGGAACACACTGCTGCTGCCCACATGTCACCTGCTGTTGCTGTTGCTGCTGCTGCTGATGTCGGAGATGTCTCAGTTGATGTATGGTGTTGCCCGGGTCTGGTGGGGGCCCATTTCCGGGAACACACTGCTGCTGCCCACATGTCACCTGCTGTTGCTGTTGCTGCTGCTGATGTCGGAGATGTCTCAGTTGATGTATGGTGTTGCCCAGGTCTGGTGGGGGGCCCATTCCGGGGAACACACTGCTGCTGCCCACATGTCACCTGCTGTTGCTGTTGCTGCTGCTGATGTCGGAGATGCCTCAGTTGATGTATGGTGTTGCCCGGGTCTGGTGGGGGCCCATTCCCAGGAACACACTGCTGCTGCCCACATGTCACCTGCTGCTGCTGCCTGTCCTGCGGAGTTAGGCCCAAATATTTATAGGCCTTAGACTCCAATTTAACTTCTACCAGCTGATGCTGCTGCTGTTTGCCATCGACATCACCTTGACTTGTCTGTAGGACTTTTAAAACAACGTTGGCTGCTGCTGCATGTCCTGCGGAGTTAGGCCCAGATATTTATAGGCCTTAGACTCCAATTTAACGTCTATCAGCCGATGCTGCTGCTGTTGCTGTTTGTCATCGACATCACCTTGACTTGTCTGTAGGACTTTTAAAACAACGTTGGCTGCTGCTGCCTGTCCTGCGAAGTTAGGCCCATATATTTATAGGCCTTAGACTCCAATTTAACTTCTACCAGCTGATGCTGCTGCTGCTGTTTGTCATCGACATCACCTTAACTTGTCTGTAGGACTTTTAAAAACAACGTTGGCTGCTGCTGCCTGTCCTGCGGAGTTAGGCCCAGATATTTATAGGCCTTAGACTCCAATTTAACTTCTACCAGCTGATGCTGCTGCTGCTGTTTGTCATCGACATCACCTTAACTTGTCTGTAGGACTTTTAAAACAATGTTGGCTGCTGCTGCCTGTCCTGCG
Organism: Bufo bufo; assembly: GCF_905171765.1. Taxonomy (NCBI): domain Eukaryota; kingdom Metazoa; phylum Chordata; class Amphibia; order Anura; family Bufonidae; genus Bufo; species Bufo bufo. The sequence continues at coordinate 123,365,647 of NC_053397.1, forward strand.
GAGTTAGGCACAGATATTTATAGACCTTAGACTCCAATTTAACTTCTACCAGCTGCTGCTGTCTGTCATCGACATCACCTTGACTTGTCTGTAGGACTTTTAAAACAATGTTGGCTGCTGCTGCCTGTCATGCGGAGTTAGGCCCAGATATTTATAGGCCTTAGATTCCAATTTAACTTCTACCAGCTGATGCTGCTGTTTGTCATCGACATCACCTTGACTTGTCTGTAGGACTTTTAAAACAACGTTGGCTGCTGCTGCCTGTCCTGCGGAGTTAGGCCCAGATATTTATAGACCTTAGACTCCAATTTAACTTCTACCAGCTGCTGCTGTCTGTCATCGACATCACCTTGACTTGTCTGTAGGACTTTTAAAACAATGTTGGCTGCTGCTGCCTGTCATGCGGAGTTAGGCCCAGATATTTATAGGCCTTAGACTCCAATTTAACTTCTACCAGCTGATGCTGCTGCTGCTGTTTGTCATCGACATCACCTTAACTTGTCTGTAGGACTTTTAAAACAACGTTGGCTGCTGCTGCCTGTCCTGCGGAGTTAGGCCCAGATATTTATAGGCCTTAGACTCCAATTTAACTTCTACCAGCTGATGCTGCTGCTGCTGTTTGTCATCGACATCACCTTAACTTGTCTGTAGGACTTTTAAAACAATGTTGGCTGCTGCTGCCTGTCCTGCGGAGTTAGGCACAGATATTTATAGACCTTAGACTCCAATTTAACTTCTACCAGCTGCTGCTGTCTGTCATCGACATCACCTTGACTTGTCTGTAGGACTTTTAAAACAATGTTGGCTGCTGCTGCCTGTCATGCGGAGTTAGGCCCAGATATTTATAGGCCTTAGATTCCAATTTAACTTCTACCAGCTGATGCTGCTGTTTGTCATCGACATCACCTTGACTTGTCTGTAGGACTTTTAAAACAACGTTGGCTGCTGCTGCCTGTCCTGCGGAGTTAGGCCCAGATATTTATAGACCTTAGACTCCAATTTAACTTCTACCAGCTGCTGCTGTCTGTCATCGACATCACCTTGACTTGTCTGTAGGACTTTTAAAACAATGTTGGCTGCTGCTGCCTGTCATGCGGAGTTAGGCCCAGATATTTATAGGCCTTAGACTCCAATTTAACTTCTACCAGCTGATGCTGCTGCTGCTGTTTGTCATCGACATCACCTTGACTTGTCTGTAGGACTTTTAAAACAACGTTGGCTGCTGCTGCCTGTCCTGCGGAGTTAGGCCCAGATATTTATAGGCCTTAGACTCCAATTTAACTTCTACCAGCTGATGCTGTTGTGTGTCTTGGTGCTGTTCATTTAGTTGTAGGACTTTGACCAATAAAGTTAATCTTATATTTCCATTTAATCTGAATATTTAGTTCTATGTATGTGTCGAACTTACACTTTAGCGTTAAGATGTTTATTGATCCTGCCTGTGTAGTTGTGTAAAAAATTTTGTAGTCCTTTTAGTGAAGAGTTATCATTTAGAAGCTGCTGCCTGTCATGATAGTGCTTGGTTACGCAGATTGATGGGTAGCCCTTGTTCTGTAGCTTTAGTATTTAAATTCTACTGTCTGCCATTATTCTGATAAATTATGATTGATCTTTATATTACATTCCAACAAAATACGTGTTTAAGCAGTCTGTCAAGATTGTTTGGAGACAACCGGCATGGACCACTTATTTTCAATAGTAGTTTCTCTAGTATATAGTATTGGAATTCTCAGAAAATGGTGTGCATGTTTGCTATTCTGACATGTGCTATGCTCATTATGTATAATCAATGATTAAATAATATTTTTTTTAAAAAATATTTATTTTAAGTGTTAATAATCAACATTCACAATTTTTTTTATTTTAGTTTGTTATTTTGAAAAAATTGTGTTTGGGTGAACCTTGTTGTGGTTGTCACTGTTAAAGGTGGGGACTGCATCTAGCCTTCCATTGTCAGCAGTTGTTGTGCAGTTAAAACTGTACAGGACTGATTGATAAACACAAAAAAAAGTTTATTATTTTATTATTTATAATTTTTTTTATATAAGGATCGAAGTTCGAACATGGTGTCGTCAGTGATCCTGGGAGGGTTGTCTGACTTCCGTGTTGGCCTCTCTCTACATGGTTTTGTGTGACTGGAGTCATACGCAGCCGTGTGGTAATCCGGTTTTGTGAATGTAGAATTATTGCCACATTTTGATGTAGCTATATACATTATTAATTTGTTAAAGAATATATGTAATGAAAATTATCACATGATTATTATATAAATCATGTCACCATTTTTTGAGAGATTCCACTAAATTCATCCCGATTTTCTTTTGTTAAGGAGGATGCAATGCTCCAACAAATAAATTTGCGTAATCGCAAAAATTATTTCGAATCCATGCTAGTTTTTTCTTCTAACAATATATTTTTTTTTATTTAATCTTATAATTTTTTTAGTAGAAAAATTACATTTTTAAATTACAGGAAAACAATAAATGCACATACAGTTTTAGTAGTTATTAATCTCTACACTGTATGTATTCAATTATCAAATACAAATTTTATTATTATACTTTTTTATATATTGAGAAATTAATAATCTAGCATAATTTTGTTCACACACGTAGTAATATATATTTTTCTGCTAATAATCATAATTTTAAAATTTAATTTGTACTTGGCACTATTAAGTTTTTACACTACTTGACTGCTGTGCCATAGTTAGGAAAAAAAATTATTACAGTTCAATAAAGAACCAAATTCAAAGTAAATTTTTCTTTTTTGGTTTATACAAAATATCTTTGGCCTAAAAAGGTATAGTTAAAAAAAATGAAAATATCCCAGCTGCGCTTATGAAATGTGGTCATAAAATAAAAAAGCTGAAGAGGCTGACAGTTAAAACTTGTTATCTGGAGGAACGTTAAGAGTGGATAGATACTACTGTATAGTTTCCCTGCTTGGAGTGAATTCAAATACTTCTAAATAAAATTAACAAACATGTGTAGTATAACAGATAAATCAAAGTTAGGAATGCAACTGGTTTATTAGTCTTGGTTTGAGGAAAAACTGCCTGTGGTGAAGACTAAACTGACACCTGTGTGTGGACAGTGAATAAGTTAAGAAATCCACTGCAAATTGTTTGACTCCAGAATGGTGGTGGTAAAAACATCGTCGTCATCCTACTCCTCGACTTCCTCCAGTGACTATGAGGGTAATGAAAGTGGTTGGTGAGAGGGTACAGCTTCACCTCTTACCCACATCTGGTGGGCTAGAGTCTGAAATAAGGCCCAATGGTACCGCCTGCTCTTGCTCCTCCACAGAGAAATTATCCTCCAACACCTTCTTTAATGGAGTCCTGAGGAGGAACTTATAAAGAAGAAATTACTACATAATAACAGATTAAAAAATATAAAAATGTTAAAGCATAACAAAGTTTTAGGTAAAAAAAATTGTATATGATATGATATGGTTCTGGAAAGGATAATTATTATATCAATTTTTTTTGCGCTTTTTTAGGATTAAAAACAAATTACAAAACAAGGGTTTAAAGATGGTTTAAAATTGACTAACTTAATATCTCAAGTAAGGTAATAGGGGATTTTTTTTTTGAAGGTACTATTGCTGGTACTTGATTGAAATTTAGAAATAAAAAAATAAAAATAATATTTGATAAGAGGTTAAATCATATATCTTAAATTTGATGTGAGTGTATATATAGAAATGAATAAATATAAATATATATATATATATATATATATACACTCACCTAAAGAATTATTAGGAACACCCATACTAATACGGTGTTGGACCCCCTTTTTGCCTTCAGAACTGCCTTAATTCTACGTGGCATTGATTCAACAAGGTGCTGATAGCATTCTTTAGAAATGCTGCCCATATTGATAGGATAGCATCTTGCAGTTGATGGAGATTTGAGGGATGCACATCCAGGCACGAAGCTCCCGTTCCACCACATCCCAAAGATGCTCTATTGGGTTGAGTTCTGGTTACTGTGGGGGCCATTTTAGTACAGTGAACTCATTGTCATGTTCAAGAAACCAATTTGAAATGATTCAAGCTTTGTGACATGGTGCATTATTCTGCTGGAAGTAGCCATCAGAGGATGGATACATGTTCTCATTCTGTTTACGCCAAATTTGGACTCTACCATTTGAATGTCTCAACAGAAATCAAGACTCATCAGACCAGGCAACATTTTTCCAGTCTTCAACAGTCCAATTTTGGTAAGCTCGTGCAAATTGTAGCCTCTTTTTTCCTATTTATAGTGGAGATGAGTGGTACCCAGTGGGGTCTTCTGCTGTTGTAGCCCATTCGCCTCAAGGTTGTGCGTGTTGTGGCTTCACAAATGCTTTGCTGCATACCTCGGTTGTAACGAGTGGTTATTTCAGTCAACGTTGCTCTTCTATCAGCTTGAATCAGTCGGCCCATTCTCCTCTGACCTCTAGCATCCACAAGGCATTTTTGCCCACAGGACTGCCTCATACTGGATTTTTTTTCCTTTTCACACCCATTCTTTGTAAACCCTAGAAATGGTTGTGCGTGAAAATCCCAGTAACTGAGCAGATTGTGAAATACTCAGACCGGCCCGTCTGGCACCAACAACCATGTCACGCTCAAATTGCTTAAATCACCTTTCTTTCCCATTCTGACATTCAGTTTGAAGTTCAGGAGATTGTCTTGACCAGGACCACACCCCTAAATGCATTGAAGCAACTGCCATGTGATTGGTTGACTAGATAATTGCATTAATGAGAAATAGAACAGGTGTAATAATTCTTTAGGTGAGTGTATATTTATAGGTATCTATAGATCTATATATATTTACTCTGGCAGAAGGACCATGATTCGCGCGGGTATATTCCATGTATTTTTTTTTCATGTTTTAATGGGTCATGAAATGAAATCAACAGTATCCTATTAATAGTGACTGGCGATCAGGCTAATTTTCTATAATTTGACAATGATGGCCCATATCTTTGACTGTGCAATAGTTATGGAAAATCCTGCGCTTGTGCTGGGTCCCCCATGAATTTATGAACAATTACACGCCACCCCTCTGCCTTACAGGAGACCGTCACCCCCATTTCTCGTGTGAGTGAGGCCCCAGCTTTGTCATGTCTAGGTTCTATCTTCTACCCTCGGTACAGGCTTCATTTTGGGGTTGCTCTCATACCGGTACCATAATACGGTCCGAGTGGCTAAGAGACTGGCCCTACATGTCTCATTATGCTCATCCTCCCTCCCAGCTCTCTTCATGTCTGAGGTGTAAATTAACCAGGCATAAAGGTAGGGGCAATTAGCATGTGTTTAGCTTGGGTGCCTAACAATAGCACCAGGAGACCTACGGTCTGATGTTTCCTTATGAAGCTGCATGAGGTGTGAGGTGAACTCAGCAGATGGTTATTAGGGTGTGTTGTCTTCAGAGGCTACAGGTGCGGCCATATGGACGTCCTGCTTCTTGGCTTAATATTCTAAATAGTCTTATTTTACATTAACAGTTACCCTAATTATACTACAATTTTTTTTTATGAATAAGATACGGACAGGGACGTAACATTGCGTAAGACCTACCTCATAGCATATCGCTGTGTAGTTGTGCCATCATCCGTCCTATGACTGAATATTTCAGGAGCTAAAAAGTGGTCAAAACTTGTGATTAGAGTTGAGCGAACCACCTGGATGTTCGGGTTCGAGAAGTTCGGCCGAACTTCCCGGAATGTTCGGGTTCGGGATCCGAAACCGATCCGAACTTCGTACGGAAACCCGAACCCCATTGAAGTCAATGGGGACCCGAACTATTTTGAGCACTAAAAAGGCTGTAAAACAGCCCAGGAAAGAGCTAGAGGGCTACAAAAGGCAGCAACATGTAAATCCCCTGCAAACAAAAGTAGATAGGGAAATGAATTTAAATTAAAAAAATAAAATGAACCATTATCAATTGGACAGAGGTCCCATAGCAGAGAATCTGGCTTCACGTCAGCAGAGAAACAGTCACTTCATGCCATAGCAAAGAATCTGGCTTCATGTCAGCAGAGAATCAGACTCTTCACTGCCATAGCAGAGAATCTGGCTACATGTCAGCGCAGAATCAGTCTTCAGGTCATAGCAGAGAATCAGGCTTTCACGTCACCCACCACTGGAACAGGCCACTGTCACACATTTAGGCCCAGGCACCCAGGCAGAGGAGAGGTCCCGTAACAGAGAATCTGGCCTTATGTCAGCGCAGAATCTGTCTTCATGTCATAGCAGAGAATCAGGCTTCACGTCACCCACCACTGGAACAGGCCACTGTCACACATTTAGGCCCACGGCACCCCAGACAGAGGAGAGCGGTCCCGCGTAACAGAGAATCTGGCCTTATGTCAGCGCAGAATCTGTCTTCATGTCATAGCAGAGAATCAGGCTTCACGTCACCCACCACTATAACAGGCCACTGTCACACATTTAGGCCAGGCACCCAGGCAGAGGAGAGAGTCCCGTAAACAGAGAATCTGGCCTTATGTCAGCGCAGAATCTGTCTTCATGTCATAGCAGAGAATCAGCTTCATGTCACCCACCACTGGAACAGGCCACTGTCACACATTTAGGCCCCGGCACCCAGACAGAGGAAAGCGGTCCCGTAACAGAGAATCTGGCCTTATGTCAGCGCAGAATCGGTCTTCATGTCATAGCAGAGAATCAGGCTTCACGTCACCCACCACTGGAACAGGCCACTGTCACACATTTAGGCCCAGGCACCCAGGCAGAGGAGAGAGAGGTCCCGTAACAGAGAATCTGGCCTTATGTCAGCGCAGAATCTGTATTCATGTCATAGCAGAGAATCAGGCTTCACGTCACCCACCACTGGAACAGGCCACTGTCACACATTTAGGCCCAGGCACCCAGGCAGAGGAGAGAGGGTCCCGTAACAGAGAATCTGGCCTTATGTCAGCGCAGAATCTGTCTTCATGTCATAGCAGAGAATCAGGCTTCACGTCACCCACCACTGGAACAGGCCTCTGTCACACATTAGGCCCAGGCACCCAGGCAGAGGAGAGAGGTCCCGTAACAGAGAATCTGGCTTTATGTCAGCGCAGAATCTGTATTCATGGTCATAGCAGAGAATCAGGCTTCACGTCACCCACCACTGGAACAGGCCACTGTCACACATTTAGGCCGTGGCACCCAGACAGAGGAGAGCGGTCCCGTAACAGAGAATCTGGCCTTATGTCAGCGCAGAATCTGTCTTCATGTCATAGCAGAGAATCAGGGCTTCACGTCACCCACCACTGGAACAGGCCACTGTCACACATTTAGGCCCAGGCACCCAGGCAGAGGAGAGAGGTCCCGTAACAGAGAATCTGGCCTTATGTCAGCGCAGAATCTGTATCTTGTCATAGCAGAGAATCAGGCCTTCACGTCACCCACCACTGGAACAGGCCACTGTCCACACATTTAGGGCCCCGGCACCCAGACAGAGGAGAGCGGTCCCGTAACAGAGAATCTGGCCTTATGTCAGCGCAGAATCTGTATTCATGTCATAGCAGAGAATCAGGCTTCACGTCACCCACCACTGGAACAGGCCACTGTCACACATTTAGGCCCGGCCCCCCAGACAGAGGAGACCGGTCCCGTAACAGAGAATCTGGCCTTATGTCAGCGCAGAATCTGTCTTCATGTCATAGCAGAGAATCAGGTTTCACGTCACCCACCACTGGAAACAGGCCACTGTCACACATTTAGGCCCAGGCACCCAGGCAGAGGAGAGAGGTCCCGTAACAGAGAATCTGGCCTTACGTCAGCGCAGAATCTGTATTCATGTCATAGCAGAGAATCAGGCTTCACGTCACCCACCACTGGAACAGGCCACTGTCACACATTTAGGCCCAGGCACCCAGGCAGAGGAGAGGTCCCGTAACAGAGAATCTGGCCTTATGTCAGCGCAGAATCTGTATTCATGTCATAGCAGAGAATCAGGCTTCACGTCACCCACCACTGGAACAGGCCACTGTCACACATTTAGGCCCCGGCACCCAGACAGAGGAGAGGTTCATTCAACTTTGGGTTGCCCCGCAATATAATGGTAAAATGAAATTAAAAATAGTATTGAATGAGGAAGTGCCCTGGAGTAGAATAATATATTGTTAAGGGGAGGTAGTTAATATCTAATCTGCACAAGGGATGGACAGGTCCTGTGGGATCCATGCCTGGTTCATTTTTATGAACGTCAGCTTGTCCACATTGGCTGTAGACAGGCGGCTGCGTTTGTCTGTAATGACGCCCCCTGCCGTGCTGAATACACGTTCAGACAAAACGCTGGCCGCCGGGCAGGCCTGCACTCCAAGGCCATAAAAGGCTAGCTCTGGCCACGTGGACAATTTGGAGACCCAGAAGTTGAATGGGGCCCGAACCATCAGTCAGTACGTGGAGGGGTGTGCACAGGTACTGTTCCACCATGTTAGTGAAATGTTGCCTCCTGCTAACACGTTCCGTATCAGGTGGTGGTGCACTTAGCTGTGGGTGTGTGACAAAACTTTTCCCACATCTCTGCCATGCTAACCCTGCCCTCAGAGGAGCTGGGCGTTGACACAGCTGCGTTGGCGACCTCTTGCTCCTCCTCTGCCTTCGCCTTGGGCTTCCACTGGTTCCCCCCTGTGACATTTGGGAATGCTCTCAGTTAGCGCGTCTACACAACGTGCGCTTGTACTCGCGCATCTTCCTATCACGCTCCAGTGTAGGAAGTAAGGTGGGCACATTGTCTTTGTACCGGTGATCCAGCAGGGTGGCAACCCAGTATCCGCACACGTTAAAATGTGGGCAACCTCTGCTGTTGTTGCGCAGGCACATGCAGCATGTAGTCGCTCATGTGTGCCAGGCTGCCCAGAGGTAAGGACAAGCTGTCCTCTGTGGGAGGCGTATCGTCATCGTCCTGTGTTTCACCCAGCCACGCACCAGTGATGGGCCCGAGCTGCTTTGGGTGCCACCCCCCGCTGTGAACATGCTTCATCCTCATCCTCCTCCACCTCCTCCTCATCCTCGTCCTCCCTCGTCCTCCAGTAGTGGGCCCTGTCTGGCCACATTTGTACCTGGCTCTGGTGTTGCAAAAAACCTCCCTCTGAGTCACTTCGAAGAGGACTGGCCTGAAAGTGCTAAAAATGACCCCTCTTCCTCCTGTGCCACCTCCTCTTCCATCACTCGCCCTAAGTGTTTTCTCAAGGAGACATAGAAGTGGTAATTGTAACGCTGATAACGGCGTCATCCCCACTGGCCATGTTGGTGGAGTACTGAAACAGCGCAACAGGGCACACAGGTCTCGCATGGAGGGCCCCAGTCATCGGTGGTTGAAGTGGGTTTGATCCACCAGTGCGACTGACCCGTGCGTGCTGCAGCTGAAACTCCACTATGGCCTGCTGCTGCTCGCACAGTCTGTCCAGCATATGCAAGGTGGAGTTCCACCTGGTGGGGCACGTCGCATATGAGTCGTGTGGAGCGGGAAGGCCGAGTTACGCTGTATCGCGGACAGGCGAAGCAGCGGCAGGGTGTGAACGCCGGAAGCGCGACCAGACGGCCCGCACTTTATGCAGCAGCTCTGACATTGTCGGGTAGTTGCGAATGAACTTCTGCACCACCAAATCAGCACATGCGCCAGGCAAGGGATGTGCGTCAAAACCGGCTCGGTCCCAGAGGCTGCCAACGAGATTTCGCCCATTATCGCACACCACCAGCCGGGCTTGAGGCCTCACCGGCAGCAACCCACTCGTCCGGTCTGTAGTTCTCTACCCCGCCACAAACTCCTGTGCGGTGTGGGGCCTGTCCCCCAAACATATGAGTTTCAAATGGCCTGCTGACGTTTACCCCGTGCTGTGCTGAAGTTGGTGGTGAAGGTGTGTGGCTGACTGGATGAGCAGGTGGAAGAAGAGGAGGAGGAAGCTGAGTAGGAGGAGGAGGAGACAGGAGGCAAAGAATGTTGCCCTGCGATCCTTGGCGGCGGAAGGACGTGCGCCAAACAGCTCTCCGCCTGGGGCCCAGCCGCCACTACATTTACCCAGTGTGCAGTTAGGGAAATATAGCGTCCCTGGCCGTGCTTACTGGTCCACATATCTGTGGTTAGGTGGACCTTGCCACAGATAGCGTTGCGCAGTGCACACTTAATTTTATCGGACACTTGTTTGTGCAGGGAAGGCACGGCTCTCTTGGAGAAGTAGTGGCGGCTGGGAACAACATACTGTGGGACAGCAAGTGACATGAGCTGTTTGAAGCTGTCTGTTTCCACCAGCCTAAATGACAGCATTTCATAGGCCAGTAGTTTAGAAATGCTGGCATTCAGGGCCAGGGATCGAGGGTGGCTAGGTGGGAATTTACGCTTTCTCTCAAATGTTTGTGAGATGGAGAGCTGAACGCTGCCGTGTAACATGGTTGAGATGCTTGGTGACGCAGGTGGTGGTGTTGGTGGTACATCCCATGTTTGCTGGGCGGCAGGTGCCAACGTTCCTCCAGAGGCGGAGGAAGAGGCCGAGGCGGCGGCAGCAGCAGCAGAAGAGGCCGAGGCGGCGGCAGCAGCAGAAGAGGCCAAGGCGGCAGCAGCAGAAGAGGTAGCAGGGGGAGCCTGAGTGACTTCTTTGTTTTTAAGGTGTTTACTCCACTGCAGTTCATGCTTTGCATGCAGGTGCCTGGTCATGCAGGTTGTGCTAAGGTTCAGAACGTTAATGCCTCGCTTCAGGCTCTGATGGCACAGCGTGCAAACCACTCGGGTCTTGTCGTCAGCACATTGTTTGAAGAAGTGCCATGCCAGGGAACTCCTTGAAGCTGCCTTTGGTGTGCTAGGTCACAGATGGCGGCGGTCAGTAGCAGGCGGAGTCTCTTGGCGGCGGGGTGTTCTGATTTTGCCCACTGCTCCCTCTTTTGCTACGCTGTTGGCTCGGTCTCACCACTGCCTCTTCCTCCGAACTGTGAAAGTCAGTGGCACGACCTTCATTCCATGTGGGGTTATAGGACCTCATCGTCCCCTGCATCGTCTTCCACCCAGTCTTGATCCCTGACCTCCTGTTCAGTCTGCACACTGCAGAAAGACGCAGCAAGTTGGCACCTGTGTTTCGTCATCATCAGAGACGTGCTGAGGTGGTATTCCCATGTCCTCATCATCAGGAAAAATAAGTGGTTGTGCGTTAGTGCATTCTATCTCTTCAACCCCTGGGGAAGGGCTAGGTGGATGCCCTTGGGAACCCTGGCAGCAGAGTCTTCAAACAGCATAAGAGACTGCTGCACTAACTTGAGGCTCAGACAGTTTCCCTGATATGCATGGGGGTGATGTGACAGACCGATAGGCTTGGTTTTCATGCGCCATTCTGTGCGCTTTCTGCAGAAGACCTGGGTGGGAGTTAATGTGAACGTGCTGGATCCACTGTCGGCCCACCCAATTGACTAATGCCTGTACCTGCTCAGGCTCTACCATCCTTAGAACGGCATTGGGCCGCACCAAATATCGCTGTAAATTCTGCTGGCTACTGGGACCTGAGGTAGTTGGATCATCACCAGGACGTGTGGCTGTGGCAGAACGGCCACGTCCTCTCCCAGCACCAGAGGGTCACTAACACCACCACGACCATGTCACGTCCGCGTCCCTTATTAGATGTTTTCCTCATTGTTCCCGTTCACCCACAATTTTGAGAATGGCAAATTTGGGAATGCTTTTTCAACCAGAACAAAAAGTCTGCTTTTACGTTCACTACCAATAACTTGACAGCTAAAACAGTGCAGATTTGGTTGATTAGAGATGTGAGACCTGTTTTTTTTTGCGCTGTGTGACAGGTATAGCTTATCACAGAATCACACTTCTATCAGCACGCTAGCGTGTGTCTTAGGTTTTTCTGAATGACACTATCAATACCTTCAATGTAAGATTTTCTTTTTGGGATAGATTTCAAGTAGGCCTCAAATACCAGAAACTAGTTATTTTGAGAATGGCAAATTTGGGAATGCTTTTTCAACCCAGAACAAAAAGTCTGCTTTTACGGTCACTACAAATAACTTGACCAGCTAAAACAGTGCAGATTTGGTTGAATAGAGATGTGAGACCTGTTTTTTTTTGCGCTGTGTGACAGGTATAGGTTTAATCACAGAATCACACTTCTATCAGCACGCTAGCGTGTGTCTTAGGTTTTTCTGAATGACACTATCAATACCTTCAATGTAAGATTTTCTTTTTGGGATAGATTTCAAGTAGGCCTCAAATACCAGAAACTAGTTATTTTGAGAATGGCAAATTTGGGAATGCTTTTTCAATCCAGAACAAAAAGTCTGCTTTTACGGTCACTACAAATAACTTGACCAGCTAAAACAGTGCAGATTTAGTTGAATAGAGATGTGAGACCTGTTTATTTTTGCGCTGTGTGACAGGTATAGGTTTAATCACAGAATCACACTTCTATCAGCACGCTAGCGTGTGTCTTAAGTTTTTCTGAATGACACTATCAATACCTTCAATGTAAGATTTTCTTTTTGGGATAGATTTCAAGTGGGCCTCAAATACCAGAAACTAGTTATTTTGAGAATGGCAAATTTGGGAATGCTTTTTCAACCCAGAACAAAAAGTGTGCTTTTACGGTCACTACAAATAACTTGACCAGCTAAAACAGTGCAGATTTGGTTGAATAGAGATGTGAGACCTGTTTTTTTTTGCGCTGTGTGACAGGTATAGCTTTAATCACAGAATCACACTTCTATCAGCACGCTAGCGTGTGTCTTAGGTTTTTCTGAATGACACTATCAATACCTTCAATGTAAGATTTTCTTTTTGGGATAGATTTCAAGTAGGCCTCAAATACCAAAAACTAGTTATTTTGAGAATGGCAAATTTGGGAATGCTTTTTCAACCCAGAAAAAAAAGTGTGCTTTTACGGTCAATACAAATAACTTGACCAGCTAAAACAGTACAGATTTGGTTGAATAGAAATGTCAGGTCTATTTTTTAGGCGCTGGGTGACAGGCTCAACTTGCCCCTGATGTAATATATGGCCAAAAAATAACCACACTGTTGATGGTTAAATGCACTTGGGTGACACAGGCTCAGCCTGCACCAGATGTAGTATATGGCCAAAAAATAATCAGACTGTTGATGGTTAAATGCACTTGGGTGACACAGGCTCAGCCTGCACCAGATGTAGTATATGGCCAAAAAATAATCAGACTGTTGATGGTTAAATGCACTTGGCTGACACAGGCTCAGCCTGCAGCTGATGTAGGATATAGCACAAAATAACCACACTATCGATGGTTAAATACACTTGGGTGACACAGGCTCAGCCTGCAGCTGATGTAGTATATGGCCAAAAAATAATCAGACTGTTGATGGTTAAATGCACTTGGGTGACACAGGCTCAGCCTGCAGCTGATGTAGTATATGGCCAAAAAATAACCAGACTGTTGATGGTTAAATGCACTTCAGTGACACAGGTTTAGCCTGCAGCTGATGTAGGATATAGCACAAAATAACCACACTATCGATGGTTCAATACACTTGGTGATAGCTCGTGCTGGCGCACCACAAGTCACAAAATGGCCGCCGATCACCCCAGAAAAAAAGTGATCTAAAAACGCTCTGGGCAGCCTCAAAAAAGTGAGCAAGTCAATAATAGCACTTCAATGATCCACAGCTGCAGATCGATCACAGAATGAAGTCTTTTGTAGGAGTTAATCTGCCTAATCTCGCCCTAACGTCGCAGCTGCAACCTCTCCCTATACTGATCATAGCAGAGTGACGTGCGGCGCTACTTGACTCCAGCTTAAATAGAGGCTGGGTCACATGGTGCACTGGCCAATCACAGCCATGCCAATAGTAGGCATGGCTGTGATGGCCTCTTGGGCCAAGTAGTATGACGCTTGTTGATTGGCTGCTTTGCAGCCTTTCAAAAAGTGCCAAGAAAGCGCCGAACCCGGACTTTTACGAAAATGTTCGCGTTCGGGTCCGTGTCACGGACACCCCAAAATTCGGTACGAACCCGAACTATACAGTTCGGGTTCGCTCATCCCTACTTGTGATCAGTGCTTCTTGCAACCGGGGATAGGACCAGCGAGCTGTATTAACTGATAAGACAACAGTGTATGGCTTTAGGCTGTATTGGCTATCATACTGTTATTTATTTGGGTATGTATCGGAATAGTATGTCCAAGAGAGCATAGAACACCGCAACATTTCTTTCCTGTTGGATCTGTGTTTCATTGAAATCAATGTTTATTTTCGGAGTTTGTGAGTGACATACATACATATGGTACATTTGATATATATATACAGTACAGACCAAAAGTTTGGACACTACCTTCTCATTCAAAGAGGTTTTCTTTATTTTCATGACTATGAAAATTGTAGATTCACACTGAAGGCATCAAAACTATGAATTTACACATGTTGGAATTATATACATAACAAACAAGTGTGAAACAACTGAAAATATGTCATATTTCTAGGTTCTTCAAAGTAGCCACCTTTTGCTTTAATTACTGCTTTGCACACTCTTGGCATTCTCTTGATGAGCTTCAAGAGGTAGTCCCCTGAAATGGTTTTCACTTCACAGGTGTGCCCTGTCAGGTTTAATAAGTTGGATTTCTTGCCTTATAAATGGGGTTGGGACCATCAGTTGCATTGAGGAGAAGTCAGGTGGATACACAGCTGATAGTCCTACTGAATAGACTGTTAGAATTTGTAATAGGCAAGAAAAAAGCAGCTAAGTAAAGAAAAACGAGTGGCCATCATTACTTTAAGAAATGAAGGTCAGTCAGTCAGCCGAAAAATTGGGAAAACTTTGAAAGTAAGGGCTATTTGACTATGAAGGAGAGTGCTGGGGTGCTTGGCCATTATGACCTGGCCCTCCACGAGTCACTCCGGACCAGAAACCCATCGAGATGGGGGGGGGGGGGGTTTGTGGGGGTGAGCTGGACGCAGAGTGACAGGCAAAAGGGCCAACACTTGCTAAGCATCTCTGGGAACACCTTCAAGACTGTTGTGGAAGACCATTTCAGGGGACTACCTCTTGAAGCTCATCAAGAGAATGCCAGAGTGTGCAAAGCATAATCAAAGCTAAAAGTGGGCTACTTGAAGAACCTAGAATATGACATATTTCAGTTGTTTCACACTTGTTGTTATGTATTAATTCCCAGCATTGTGGTTAATTTCATAGTTTTGAGGGAAGCCTTCATAGTCATAAAAATAAAGAAACTCTTTGAATGAGAAGGTGTGTCCAAACCTTTTGGTCTGTACTGTATATATATAATATATATGATGTTATGTCAGCATTGTACCGGGACAATTTTTTGTCTCGGATCTACGTGGATCCATTGACATGGACCCAGCATATGGTTGGACCAATTCTTCACTATGACTATTTTCCTTGTGCCGGTGGTCATGTGTGTGCCACAATTCAAATCGAATACTGCTGACTGTGGCGCTCATAGCAGCACGCGTGACGGGGACCAGGTCCAATTCATAGACCTTGTACAACATGTATACATGTAATGCAAAAAATTTTAAATACAAGTAATAGTAATGTGATCAAGTCAGCAAAATAAACAAAAATTTGTTCTATTAAAGTAAAATGTTTGATTTTAGGTTACTGTTAGAATATTTCATTGAATTTAAATTGTATGTGGTGTGGTGTATGAGGAATGGTGTATTGGCCATCTGAGGAGAGGTGTACCTGTCTAGTGAATTGACGGTACGGTATGGGGTGTACAGCTGGTTTGCCTCCATGTGGTGTACCCTGGGTAATGCTAAATGAACCAGCAAATACTGAAATGCTGGAGGTTGATCATTACTTCTCCTGTGTATGTGTGTGTGTGAGTGAGGAGGTGCGGGGGGGATGAGATGAAGGAGGGGGGTTTAAGCTGGTGGAGGGTTTTTTACGGGGGGAGGGGGGTTGGTGTGGTTTTTATAGCGTGGGATATACATTGTGTAGCACGTAAATAGAGGTGCTATGTGCATAGAGAGATATTTGTCTGATATCCATACATACATGTTACAGACATTGTAGTGTGATGTAACCACTTTAATTTGTGCCACAATCAAACAGCTTCACACCCAATGACGTAGCTATACTTCCGCGGCTGATGTGCGTGACCGTCAGTAATACTGATGGTGGACATTTAACCCATAAGATGCAGTGGTAACTTGTTACTGTAACAATATAAGCAATAGGAAACTTTAAGCAATACTGTGTGATTCGCAATGCGACCAATATTCTATCATTGCCATTCCAGCTTTGGCGAATTTGGTATAGGAGGTACTGTTAGACTTAACCTCTTCAGGACACATGACGTACCGGTACTGCATGTTGTCCTGTTACTTAAGTTTACGGCTTTACCTGCCGTTTGCCGCGGCGATCGGCGGTGCCATCGGGTTCCCAATGCGGCTGTGCGGGGTACCAGATGGCATGGAAGGGCAGCACGGTGCCTAGGAAGGGGGGGAGGGGAGAGAGAAAGAAGAAAAATATAAAATAAAAAATTGGATAATGTAAAAATTATTAAAATCAGTCAGATCTTCCAGCCACCCCATATCCTAATCTACTTCTCATCCACATCTCTCTAGCCTATACAGAATCTGTTCATAGTTGTTTACCTTGTTAACTAGATTTATCCAGGTGTTTAATTCTGGAATGTGCCGAGCAAACCAGATCCGGCTAACCAGAATTCTAGCTAACAGCAATATCCTACCTCGAAGAATCTTTTTATACTTATGGCTACTTATTGTGGAAAACTCATTAAGCAAGAACACTTGAGGTTCAAAGGGTATTCGTATTTTAAGTTATATAAATCAGAAATTATTGATATTATTCCCAGTATTTTCTAAGTTCGAGCAGGTCCAAATCACATGGAGGTAATCCGCACCTAGGATATCGCATCTAGGGCACTTGGATGTATCTCTTAGCCCACATTTATTTAGCCATATAGGGGTAACATATAGTCTATTGCAGATATTAAAATGTATTATAATATCGTTAAAGTTCTGGGATAGTGAGCCTAAACTTAGCGAAGATATTCCCCCACCCTTCTAGTTGTATATTCGGACAATCCAACTCCCAGGCTCTTTGTCCTTGTCACTGTGTATCACAAAACTGTGCCTAAGTAATAGTTTATATATATTTGAAATCTTCAATCTTAAAGGTGTCCTCCCTATCCAATCATTTAAAAAAGATTAACTATCTATATCCAACACTAATTTATCATCCCGACTAAATAATGCTGAACGCAGCTGGAAATACCTAACCATGAAAGGTTTTCTACATTATGTGATAACTCTGTGAATGACTTAATCTCACTATTAACTACCGATTAACTACTTGTGAGATGTAAAAAATCCTATTCTTTGGCCAAAATGTGTCGGCTGCTATAACATCTAACATCTGTAGGTGTACGTTGTGCAAAAGAGGCGTGAATGTGAGTGAACCCTTTACCTTCAGCCATGTTATAGAAGTGGACAACACTTTCGAAAGTTATTTTATAGGCTCTCTATAACCCATCTCTTGACTACTCAATAGCCCGGATTCCAAAAGGGTAAATATATTATTATATGAATAGCTCCCTACTAAGCTCCCTAGAAGTACACTATTTTTCGATTCATAACACATCAGTAGCTGGACAACAATAAAATACCCTTTAAGATAGGGGAGATTTAAACCCCCATATTCCAGTGCTTTGTATAGATGTTCCAATTTAGCCAGACTCGTTTTCTTCCCCACACTAAATCATTAATTATTCTTTCCATGAGTTTAAAGTATTTATCTTCTATTCAGGTTGGTGTATTCCCGAGCACATACAGAAATTGTGGTAGTATCACCATTTTAACCAATGAAACTCGGTCTGCTCTGGATAGAGGAAGTCTCAACCACATCCCTATTTTTGATCTAGTTTTCGTTATCAATGGGATCAAATTAAGTTGGGCAAAATTTTCAACCCTGGACGATATAATCAAGCCCAAGTATTGAAAAGTGTCAACGATGTCCAACTGAGTTACAAGAACCTCCTTCTGGGCTAGAGGGTCTATTGGCATCAAACTGGTCTTAGACCAGTTTGTAAGAAGACCAGACACCTCACCAAATGATTTAACAATTTGAATGATTCTGGGGAGAGTTGTTTCCGTGTGGTCCTTTAAAAAAAAGAACATCATCCGCATATAGCGAGATACGGTGTTGCACTTCTAGTATTCCAAATACTTTAACCTGATCATCCTGCCTAATGGCCACAGCTAGGGGCTCAATGTATATATCAAATAACAATGGGGATAATGGGCAACCCTGGCGCGTACCTCTATTTAGATCGAAACTAGTGTTCAAGATCCCGTTAAGACTCAGTATTGCCGTAGGGGATCTATACAATAATTTAAGGATATTTATAAATCTTTCCCCAAAGCCCATCCTTGTCAAAACCCTTCAGAGGAAGCGCCACTCCACCCTGTCAAAGGCCTTAGAGGCATCCAATGACAGGATGGAGCGAGCGGTCCCCCCAGGGGCCTGTGTGTTGGCAAAGAGCCGATGCAGATTGTGATGCGTGCCCTTATTTTGAATAAAGCCATTCTGATCTGGGTGGACAATGGAGGAAATAACCTGGGAGAGCCTTGTGGCAAAAATCCTTGCGAGGAGTTTTACATCTGCATTAAGCAGTGAAATCGGTCTATACGATCCCAGATCTGCGGGGGTCCTTACCTTTTTTTGGGATTAATGTTATTACGGCTTCCATCATTGAGTCTGGCAGTTTCCCTTCCTCCACCGATTCAGCAAAGACCCCTAAGAGTCTACGGAGAATAAACTCCTTATATTTGCTGTAGAATTCATATGGGAGGTCCGTCTGAACCGGGGGTGGAATTCCCTGAACATAGTTTGATTGCCCCCTCAAGTTCCTGAATAGAGAACTGTACCTCAAGTGCTTTCTTTTGGTCCAGAGTAATATTTGGAAACTAGGAATGAGCGAACCCGAACTGTATAGTTCGGGTTCGTACCGAATTTTGGGGTGTTCGTGACACGGACCCGAACCCGAACATTCACGTAAAAGTTCTAGTTCGGGTTAGGTGTTCAGCGCTTTCTTGGCGCTTTTTGAAAGGCTGCAAAGCAGCCAATCAACAAGCGTCATACTACTTTCCCCAAGAGGCCATCACAGCCATGCCTACTATTGACTGTGATTGGCCAGTGCAGCATGTGACCCAGCCTCTATTTAAGCTGGAGTCACGTAGCGCCGCACGTCACTCTGCTCTGATCATTGTAGGGAGAGGATGCAGCTGCTGCTGTTAGGGCAAGATTAGGCAGGGATTTACTCAGCAAAAACACTTAATGAAGTGATCGATCTACAGCTGTGAATCATTCAACTTCTGCTAGTTAATTGCTCACTGTTTTTAGGCTGCCCAGAGCGTTCTTCTGTCACTTTTTTCTGGGGTGATCGGTGGCCATTTTGTGTCTTTTGGTGCGCCAGCACAAGCTGCCACCAAGTCCATTTAACCATCAATAGTGTGTTTTTTTTTGGCTATATCCTACATCAGGGTCTTGGCAGTGCTTGCTATTTTATTGAGGGGTGAAATACAATTGCCAAAATAGCAATACCCTAAATCTGGTGTTTCAGCTGTGGCTAGCCAATTGTAATACTGTCTGCTGTCTGGCAAAGGATATATTTTTTTCTGGGGTAAAATTCAATTGCCATAATAGCAATACCCTAAATCTGGTGTTCCCACCTGTGGCAGGACAAGTTTTATAGTGTCCGTCAAAGCATAGTTTTTGTTCTGTTTTGAAATTCAATTCCCAAAATAGCAATACCCTAAATATGTGGTTTCTGCTGATGCAGGCCAAGTTAAAATCTGTCCGTAAAAGAGTATATTACACTCAGCGTGCATCTCCAATTGTATTTTTGTTCCGTAAAAGGGTATATTACACAAACTGTTAAATTACAATTGCTGAAAGCATAAGCCTTTAAATTTGCACGCACTATTGTGCATCTCACATAGTGAATTTCTGTCCGTAAAAGGGTATATTACGTTGAAGGTGCAAATTCAAGTGCTGATAGGTCATCCTCAATAACTTTACACGCTACCGTGCATCTTCAAGTCTAATTCTGTCCGTAAAAGCAAACCTGTCATCCAGGGCCTAAATACTATGCCTACAATTTATATTCAGCTAAATCTGTGGTTACTGCTGTGCCTGTATTAGTGTAATACAGTACATAAATAGATAGCCAGATAGTGTTAGGTGCCTGTAAAAAAAAGGCCTGAATTTGAATTCAATACATTGGGCCAATAATTTTTTACTTATTGTGGTGAAACGGTAACAATGAGGAAAACATCTAGTAAGGGACGCGTACGCGGACATGGCCGTGGTGGTGTTAGTGGACCCTGCTATGCTATGCCTGCTATGACATGAAGCTTGATTCTCTGCTATGGGACCTCTCTCCTTTGTCTGGGTGCCGGGGCATAAAAATATCTGACAGTGGCCTGTTCCAGTGGTGGGTGACATGAAGCCTGATTCTCTGCTATGACATGAAGCATGATTCTCTGCTATGGGACCTCTCTCCTCTGTCTGGGTGCCGTGGCCTAAAAATATCTGACAGTGGCCTGTTCCAGTGCTGGGTGACATGAAGCCTGATTCTCTGCTATGGGACCTCTCTCCAATTGATATTGTTTTTTTTTTTTTTTGTTTTTTTATTCATTTCCCTATCCATATTTGTTTGCAGGGGATTTATCTACATTTTGCTGCCTTTTGTAGCCCTCTAGCCCTTTCCTGGGCTATTTTACAGCCTTTTTAGTGCCGAAAAGTTTAGGTCCACATTGACTTCAATGGGGTTCAGGTTCGTGGTGAAGTTCGGGTCGAGTTCGGATCCCGAACCCGAACATTTTCGGAAAGTTCGGCCGAACTTCTCGAACCCGAACATCCAGGTGTTCGCTCAACTCTATTGGAAACACAATACCATCGAGGTAAGAATCCATCATTTCATCTCTAATCTCAGTTTCAGCTTTATAAAGATCTGAAAAATAGACCAAAAAGGTCTTCTCTACAGAAACTTGTCCATTAACCATCCTACCGTTAGCCAGCCGGACATTATCTATATATTTTTTGGAAGTTAGAGTATGCTTGTGTGGTCTTTTGCATATTTTCCCTATTCTCCTCCGTCTTATTTATATAGAAGGATTGTGTAGCTGAGGCTGCTAGTTCTTCTTTTCTTTTTTTTTCCGTACTCCTTTCTGAGGTTCGCTATATTACTGACCATTATTCACCTCATATAGGCCTTAAAAGTGTCCCATACCACCTTAATTTTTACAGAGCCATATTTATTATCCCAGAATTGGTAAATTTCATTTTGTATTATTTCATGTCTCTTTATTACTGATAACCAATACGGGTTTAGTCTGAATGGGGGTCTCACTATGTATTTCTCTTGGGTCAAACAGAGTTCAAGGTAGATGGTCCGAGAATGACCTTGTCTCATACTTCATTCGTTTTACGAATCTCACATATTTTCTATTCATCAAGGCAAGGTCTATTCTGGACATAGATTTACCTGATTTGCTAATGCATGAATAAGCCCTTTTCCCATGACTTAAATATCCCCAAAGATCTTCGAACCCTGCCTCAGAACAGAACCGTGCCAAGGGAGACCCCTGAACAGGAGTATCTCCCTTGACACCCATAGAAACCCTATCCAATACAGGATTAATAACACAATTGAAATCACCAATAATCAATGTTGGACACTCTGGCCATTTATCCCTAAATGATATCAGATAGTTGAGGACTGTAAAGGAGAATGTCGGTGGAATATAAACAAAGGGCAAAATACATGTCTTCCCCATCAATCTGCTGTATAGATAAACAAATCTCCCTTGCTGGTCGACCGAGGATGCCTCGCACACGAAATCAATCCGTTCTATGTATATAAACAGTAACACCCCTAGAGTAGCGGAAGAAAGTGGAGTGATACTTGTGCGTAACCCATCCCCTGCCGACCACCCTTGAAGTCTCCCCAGTAAGGTGCATTTCCAACAAACATACTATTGCTGGGAGATGGGTCCGTGTCAGATCAAAAAACGCTTGTCTCTTTCTTCTATCCCCCAGACCCTGTACGTTCCAGGCAAGATTTTTAACCGGCATTATAAAAAGAAATTAGGTGGGGGGGGGGGGAGAAAGAAGAAAAGAAAAAGGACGCATCACAGCCCAAATCCCACCCCCCATACAGGTAATCCACCACATATTGTAGGAGATCTCTCACCTATGACCATCCCTCCCCCTCTCCCCCCTACTCGGCACCTCCCCGCTGAATAACAGAAAAAAATTGAGAATATAAACACCCTCTACCAATTGTTGTTCCCCGCGAACCCTAAACCACTTAGATCACATATAATTTCGTTCAAGCCAATCGGCGGCTTTGTCCGGGGTATCAAAAAATAAGGTTGTGTCCTTATAAATAATCTGAAGTTTTGCTGGGAACATAAGAGAGTATTTAATATCCCTTTCTCTTAACCTCTTTTCAACCATCATAAACGAGCGTCTCTTTTATAGGATATCTTTAGAAAAATCAGGAAAGAAGGCCAATCTGCCTCCATCATATACAACAGATGGACATTCCCTCGCCCTTCTCAGTAACATATCCCTGTCTCTTGAAACCAACAATTTAACAATGAGTGTCCGGGGTTCTCTCCCAGGGATTGGTTTGCCACCTGGGACCCGATGGGCTCTTTCTATCATAAACAGTAGAGAGAACGAATCCCTCCCAAAGTTCTCAAGGATTAGCATCTGTATAAATTGGGTAGGATTCTTGTCTTCGGCGCCCTCTGGAACCCCCAAGATTCTCACATTATATCTTTGTGATCTATTTTCCAGATCCGCCACCTTTCTCTTCAGGATATTAAACTCTATTTTTAGTGTGGAAATTTCAGAGTTTGTTTTTTGGGATTCATTCTATATAAGCGCCATAGAGCTCTCCACATTGCTAACTCTATCTCGCTTTTTTGACAAATCGTCTCTGATCAATCCCACGTCAGCTTGGATAGACCCAAGTTGGGTTGTGATACCCTGTATTAAATCCCCGTTCTGTTTTACCGCCAACAGTATTTCTTTTAGCGGAGAGGAATTGGCGCTAGACATGTCTTCTCCCTTTGTTCCCTCCTCCCCTTGAGGGTGTCCAGAGAGTTTTTGTAGTTGTGACTCTCTTTCCATCCCCTAAAAGTTATCAATTTTTTTGGAACCGGTATCCTTTTGACCCCCCTTGTATTAACCCTTGGAGACAGCAGGAATTGGTCTATTTTGGGCGCTTCTAAGGGTTTGGTGCCTGCTTTCTGGCCAGAGAGATCTGCAGAGCGCCTACTAGCTTTTGGAGCCAATCCCCGTTACTTTTTTAAAAATTATATTTGTTCCCTTCCTCCCTTATTTTTTCTTTATTTTTTGTAATTTTTAAAAAATAATTGTAAAATTTGGTATTATTTTATAAATAAAAATAAATGTTTTATACTTCATTTTAACAGTGTCATGAAGTACAATATGTGACGAAAAAACAATCTCAGAACGGCCTGGATAAATCAAAGCGTTTTAAAGTTAACACCACTTAAAGTGACACTGGTCAAATTAGCCAAAAATGGCCTGGTCCTTACGGTGAAAATCAGCCCGGTCCCTAAGTGGTTAACAAATATAACGGATATATGACTTTATGTATGAATAGTGCAATATAGAAGTTGGATTAGCAATACTAATAATGCTAGTAACTATTATCTCATTGCGATTTAAACTTTGAGTCAACTCACCCTATAGGTTGTATTGATATCTGAGTTAATCCTGGCAATTTTAAGTTGTTTTCGAAATTCGATTATTTTAACTTCCAGCTGTCCAAATATAAGTTGTAATCGCGTTCGAATGGAACATTAGAGCTATTAGTCTGATTTACTACTATTGGTTGGCTCAATAGAATTAAGTTTCATTCGTACGCGAATACAACTTTAATTTTCATTCATTTGCGAAGGTACCAACCAATATGAAATTTGCCTGCCTATACAATCTACTATGTTTTGTTCGTTATCTCGATAATACGTAATTTAAATAAACGTGAGCATGCGTCTGTACGTGCGTGCGTCTGGATCGCAAGGAGAGTGGAGAGAGACAGATTCTACTGTACAGACGAGACGACAATGGCAAAGAGCAATTTCGATCGTGAAGAGCTTGAATATTTGATCACTGTAAGTAATTCTACCTAACAAGTATGTCAGTGTTAAATGTGTTGTTCAAGTCACTGTTAGGGGAGGGCACTGTTCAACTCACTCTTAAAGGGGCAGCTACTGTTCAAGTCACTGGAAAGGTGCGGCCACTGTTCAAGTAACTCTTAAAAGGGGCGGTCACTGTTCAAGTCACTCTTAAAGGGGCAGCCGTTGTCAAAGTCACTGTTAAAGGGGCGCCCACTGTTACTAGTCACTCTTAAAGGGGCAGCCACTGTTCTTGACACTGGTACAGGGGAGGCTGTTGTCAAAGTCACTGTTAAAGGGGAGGGCACTGTTCAACTCACTCTTAAAGGGGCAGCCACTGTTCAACTCACTCTTAAAGGGGCAGCCACTGTTAAAGTCACTAAAAAAAAGGTGCAGCCACTCTTAAAGGGGCAGCTACTGTTCAAGTCACTGGAAAGGTGCGGCCACTGTTCAAGTAACTCTTAAAAGGGGCGGTCACTGTTCAAGTCACTCTTAAAGGGGCAGCCGTTGTCAAAGTCACTGTTAAAGGGGCGCCCACTGTTACTAGTCACTCTTAAAGGTGCAGCCACTGTTCAAGTCACTGGAAAGGTGCGGCCACTGTTCATGTAACTCTTAAAGGGGTGGGCCACTGTTCAAGTCATTCTTAAAGTGGCAGCTACTGTTCTAGTCACTGTTAAAGGGGAGGTCTTTGTCAAAGTCACTTTTAAAGGGGAGGCCGTTGTCCAAGTCACTCTTAAAGGGGCAGCTACTGTTCTAGTCACTGTTAAAGGGGAGGTCTTTGTCAAAGTCACTGTTAAAGGGGAGGGCACTGTTCAACTCACTCTTAAAGGGGCAGCCACTGTTCAAGTCCCAGGAAAGGTGCGGCGACTGTTCAAGTAACTCTTAAAGGGGCGGCCACTGTTCAAGTCATTCTTAAAGGGGCAGCTACTGTTCTAGTCACTGTTAAAGGGGAGGTCTTTGTCAAAGTCACTGTTAAAGGGGAGGCCGTTGTCCAAGTCACTCTTAAAGGTGAAGCCACTGTTCTTGTCACTGGTACAGGGGAGGCTGTTGTCAAAGTCACTGTTAAAGGGGAGGGCACTGTTCAACTCACTCTTAAAGGGGCAGCCACTGTTCAAGTCACTGGAAAGGTGCGGCCACTGTTCAAGTAACTCTTAAAGGGGCGGCCACTGTTCAAGTCATTCTTAAAGGGGCAGCTACTCTTCTAGTCACTGTTAAAGGGGAGGTCTTTGTCAAAGTCACTTTTAAAGGGGAGGCCATTGTCCAAGTCACTCTTAAAGGTGCGGCCACTATTCAAGTAACTCTTAAAGCGGCGGCCACTGTTCAAGTCACTCTTAAAGGGGCAGCCATTGTCAAAGTCACTATTAAAGGGGCAGTTACTGTTCAAGTCAATCTTAAAGGGGCGCCCACTGTTACTAGTCACTCTTAAAGGGGCAGCCACTGTTCAAGTCACTGTTAAAAGGGCAGACTCTGTCAAGGTAACTGTTAAATGGGAGGCCATTGTTGAAAGTCAATGTTAAAGTGGTGTCCACTGTGGACTTTAATTCTTATTTTTTCTTTGAATAAAAATGTTTTTATTTTTACTTTACTTTCATATAGTTCCATAGGGAACTATATAAATATCTACAGTTTTACTATTTTCATATTAAATTAAATTTTTTATGGTTGAGATAACTATAATTACTAATAATTGTATTTTACAACTTTGGGATTACATCCTTTAATTGTTATCTGGCAGAGTTTGTTGGAAAAAGGTTATGACGACCTACGTTCCCGGACAGAGAAGCAGGCCATTTTACGAAGAATAGTCAACGTTCTTTGGATGAAAAATGGAAAGAGGCATTCCAAAAATGCTTATCTGAAAAAATGGTCCGACCTAAAAAGGCATCGGAAGGACCTCATCAAAGAGGTCAGAGACAAAAACTGTCCAGGTACGATGCTTACATAAATTTTCTATCACCCACCTATTGTTATTTATGTGTTCAGTTATGCAAATAAGTATTTCTATCCCTTTACAACTGATTACTTACTTCAGTGGTGTTGAACCGATGGAACGGGTGCTAGAGGCGGCACTCAGAGCCCTCTCTGTGGGCCACATACCCTTGAAAATGTGTAAGGCGTACTAATCGGCTTTAGACATTTCCTACCATACAGCTTCGCAGGCACACTATTAACAGCACAGTCAGCATATTGAATGTAGGCAGGCTGTTACAGCAAAATGATAATTGTGTGGAAGACAGACTATACTGGTAATCAGGTACAATGGTAACGTTAGGAAATTTGCAATAAATAATTTAGTTGGATTTCTCTTCTGCCTAAAAGTTCTCCAGCACGGATTTAGTAAATGCTGGGACACGTAGCTGATTATCCCTTTAAAATATATACATACACTCACAGCGAGATACAGATATATGATGTAAACCCTTATCCAATGTCAAAACAGTTGACTTGGTCCACCTCATTTCAATAACCCTGCAACAGTACCTTGCGAACCAATACCCCCCGATAACTCATCCTAGCTATTAACGTACTCAACTGTAAACCATATGAAATACTTCATTCATAGTTTCATCTAACACCAAATCATGTGAAATCAAACATAGGGGTAATCATTATGCCATCCAGATCCCACCATAGATTAATTTGTGTACCGTTACTTTTTTTTTTGCTTTGCTTGTTTATCTT
The DNA here is from genome assembly GCF_905171765.1 of Bufo bufo. NCBI lineage: Eukaryota > Metazoa > Chordata > Amphibia > Anura > Bufonidae > Bufo > Bufo bufo. The sequence continues at coordinate 123,392,504 of NC_053397.1, forward strand.
GGTATTTTTGAAAAATTTGGTCATTACAGGGGTGCCTCTTCCGAAAGTAAGCGCTAAGCGCTCTAATAAGAAGGTGGTGGTGGAAGAAAAGGAGATGACGGAGGATGAGGAGGATGAGGAGGATGAGGAGCAGGCAGGACCATCAGGGCATCAGGCCCAAAGCCCTCCTGAGGCAGATGAGGTCCAGGAGGATGAGGAGGAGGAAGAAGACGAGGTGGTGACCACCCCCCGCCAGGAGGGTAAATATATTCTGTTGATATTTTAATTTAAAAAATGTCCCCACACACATACAGGTGTCAGTTTAGTCTTTACCACAGGCAGATTTTATTGAAGAAAACAATTATAAACAAGTTCAAGTTCAACCTCTAATTGTTATTCAGACTTCAGATATTGCATAACCTAAAGTCCCCCACTTTGCGTTCACTCCAAGAAGTGTAGCAAAAATATTAGTATATCACCACTCTTTAGGGTCTATCAGAGACCATGCTCATTTATCCGCAGGTTAATTTTTCACATCTCCTGTGCACACTTGAAAAGAACAGCATTTTTAATCCAAACTTTATTAAAAAGGCTTGATGGAGTACGGGAGTTACCTGTGACACTATATCTGTCTGGGCACTCAGTCCAAAAACCCGGACCCTAATTAAATCCACGTAAAAAGTTTTTTTTACAGCTAGCTGATGTTACTGGTGTACTGATTTCCGTAAAGTATCTGAATGAGGCATACTGTTTAATATTGGATGTAACGAGCATCCAATATACACTGCTCAAAAAAATTAAGGGAACACAAAAATAACACATCCTAGATCTGAATTAATTAAATATTCTTCTGAAATACTTTGTTCTTTACATAGTTGAATGGGCTGACAACAAAATCACACAAAAAAAATAATATGGAAATCAAATTTTTTAACCCTTGGAGGTCTGGATTTGGAGTCACCCTCAAAATTAAAGTGGAAAAACACATTACAGGCTGATCCAACTTTGATGTAATGTCCTTAAAACAAGTCAAAATGAGGCTCAGTAGTGTGTGTGGCCTCCACGTGCCTGTATGACCTCCCTACAACACCTGTGCATGCTATTGATGAGGTGGCGGACGGTCTCCTGAGGGATCTCCTCCCAGACCTGGACTAAAGCATCTGCCAACTCCTGGACAGTCTGTGGTGCAACGTGACGTTGGTGGATAGAGCGAGACATGATGTCCCAGATGTGCTCAATTGGATTCAGGTCTGGGGAACGGGCGGGCCAGTCCAGAGCATCAATGCCTTCGTCTTGCAGGAACTGCTGACACACTCCAGCCACATGAGGTCTAGCATTGTCTTGCATTAGGAGGAACCCAGGGCCAACCGCACCAGCATATGGTCTCACAAGGGGTCTGAGGATCTCATCTCAGTACCTAATGGCAGTCAGGCTACCTCTGGTGAGCACATGGAGGGCTGTGCGGCCCTCCAAAGAAATGCCACCCCCCATTACTGACCCAATGCCAAACCGGTCATGCTGGAGGATGTTGCAGGCAGCAGAATGTTCTCCACGGCGTCTCCAGACTCTGTCACATCTGTCACATGTGCTCAGTGTGAACCTGCTTTCATCTGTGAAGAGCACAGGGCGCCAGTGGTGAATTTGCCATTCTTGGTGTTTTCTGGCAAATGCCAAACGTCCTGCACGGTATTGGGCTGTACGCACAACCCCCACCTGTGGACGTCGGGCCCTCATATCACCCTCATGGAGTCTGTTTCTGACCGTTTGAGCAGACACATGCACATTTGTGGCCTGCTGGAGGTCATTTTGCAGGGCTCTGGCAGTGCTCCTCCTGTTCCTCCTTGCACAAAGGCGGAGGTAGCGGTCCTGCTGCTGGGTTGTTGCCCTCCTACGGCCTCCTCCACGTCTCCTGATGTACTGGCCTGTCTTCTGGTAGCGCCTCCATGCTCTGGACACTACGCTGACAGACACAGCATACCTTCTTGCCACAGCTCGCATTGATGTGCCATCCTGGATAAGCTGCACTACCTGAGCCACTTGTGTGGGTTGTAGACTCCGTCTCATGCTACCACTAGAGTGAAAGCACCACCAGCATTCAAAAGTGACCAAAACATCAGCCAGGAAGCATAGGAACTGAGAAGTGGTCAGGTCACCACCTGCAGAACCACTCCTTTATTGAAGGGGGTCTTGCTAATTGCCTATAATTTCCACCTGTTGTCTATCCCATTTGCACAACAGCATGTGAAATTGATTGTCACTCAGTGTTGCTTCTTAAGTGGACAGTTTGATTTCACAGAAGTGTGATTGACTTGGAGTTACATTGTGTTGTTTAAGTGTTCCCTTTATTTTTTTGAGCAGTGTATAAAATTTGTCTTAGACTAAAAAATAAAGTGCACAAAACCATAATAATAATTATCTAAAAAATGGTGTAAAACCTATGAAACTGTCAACAAAAAAACGTACAACACGCAACAGTAATATAAAACATGAAAACTATAAAGTAATTAATCTACAAAAAAAGCATTAACTTAACTACTAAGTCCATAACCCTAAAGTCAAAAGAACTATTATTAATCCTAACTAAACTAATATATAATGGATTAACATAGTAACATAGTACATAAGGCCGAAAAAAGACATCTGTCCATCCAGTTCGGCCTGTTGTCCTGCAGGTTGATCCAGAGGAAGGCAAAAAAAAAAAAGGTAGAAGAGGTAGAAGCCAATTTTACCCACTTTAGCAGAAAAAAAAAAATTCCTTCCCGACTCCAATCAGGCAATAAGAATAACTCCCCGGATCAACAACCCCTCTCTAGTTGCTATAGCCTGTAATATTATTATGCTCCAGAAATACATCCAGGCCCCTTTTAAATTCCTTTATTGTACTCACCATCACCACCTCCTCAGGCAGAGAGTTCCATAGTCTCACTGCTCTTACCGTAAGGAATCCTTTTCTATGTTTGTGTACAAACCTTCTTTCCTCCAGACGCAGAGGATGTCCCCTCGTAACAGTCACAGTCCTGGGGATAAATAGATGATGGGAGAGATCTCTGTACTGACCCCTGATATCTTTATACATATTAACCACTTCAGCCCCCCTAGCTTAAACACCCTTAATGACCAGGCCACTTTTTACAATTCTGACCTACACTACTTTCAGCGTTTATTGCTCGGTCATGCAACTTACCACCCAAATGAATTTTACCTCCTTTTCTTCTCACTAATAGAGCTTTCATTTGGTGGTATTTCATTGCTGCTGACATTTTAACATTTTCTGTTATTAATCGAAATTTAATGATTTTTTTGCAAAAAAATGACATTTTTCACTTTCAGTTGTAAAATTTTGCAAAATAAACGACATCCATATATAAATTTTTTCTCTAAATTTATTGTTCTACATGTCTTTGATAAAAATAAAATGTTTGGGTAAAAAAAAAAATGGTTTGGGTAAAAGTTATAGCGTTTACAAACTATGGTACAAAAATGTGAATTTCCGCTTTTTGAAGCAGCTCTGACTTTCTGAGCACCTGTCATGTTTCCTGAGGTTCTACAATGGCCAGACAGTACAAATACCCCACAAATGACCCCATTTCGGAAAGTAGACACCCTAAGGTATTCGCTGATGGGCATAGTGAGTTCATAGAACTTTTTATTTTTATTTTATTTATTTTTTTCTTACAAAGTCTCATATTCCACTAACTTGTGACAAAAAATAAAAACTTCTATGAACTCACTATGCCCATCAGCGAATACCTTGGGGTGTCTTCTTTCCAAAATGGGTTCACTTGTGGGGTAGTTATACTGCCCTGGCATTTTAGGGACCCAAATGCGTGCAAAGTAGTTTGAAATCAAAATCTGTAAAAAATGGCCGGTGAAATCCTAAAGGTGCTCTTTGGAATGTGGGCCCCTTTGCCCACCTAGGCTGCAAAAAAGTGTCACACATGTGGTATTGCCGTACTCAGGAGAAGTTAAGCAATGTTTTTTGGGGTGTCATTTTACATATACCCATGCTGGGTGAGATAAATATCTCGGTCAAATGCCAACTTTGTATAAAAAAATGGGAAAAGTTGTCTTTTGCCAAGATATTTCTCTCACCAAGCATGGGTATATGTAAAAAGACACCCCAAAACACATTGCCCAACTTCTCCTGAGTACGGGGATACCAGATGTGTGACACTTTTTTGCAGCCTAGGTGGGCAAAGGGGCCCACATTCCAAAGAGCACCTTTCAGATCTCACCAGCCATTTTTTACAGATTTTGATTTCAAACCACTTCTCACGCATTAGGGCCCCTAGAATGCCAGGGCAGTATAACTACCCCACAAGTGACCCCATTTTGGAAAGAAGACACCCCAAGGTATTTCGTGATGGGCATAGTGAGTTCATGGAAGTTTTTATTTTTTGTCACAAGTTAGTGGAATATGAGATTTTGTAAGAAAAAAAAAATATATATCTTTTTCCGCTAACTTGTGACAAAAAATAAAAAATTCTAGGAACTCGCCATGCCCCTCACGGAATACCTTGGGGTGTCTTCTTTCCAAAATGGGGTAACTTGTTGGGTAGTTATACTGCCCTGGCATTCTAGGGGCCCTAATGTGTGGTAAGTAGGTAAATGACCTGTGAAATCCGAAAGGTGCTCTTTGGAATGTGGGCCCCTTTGCCCACCTAGGCTGCAAAAAAGTGTCACACATGTGGTATCGCCGTATTCAGGAGAAGGTGGGCAATGTGTTTTGTGGTGTTTTTTTACATATACCCATGCTGGGTGAGATAAATATCTCGGCAAAAGACAACTTTTCCCATTTTTTATACAAAGTTGGCATTTGACCAAGATATTTATCTCACTAAGCATGGGTATATGTAAAATGACACCCCAAAACACATTGCCCAACTTCTCCTGAGTACGACGATACCAGATTTGTGACACTTTTTTGCAGCCTAGATGCGCAAAGGGGCCCACATTCCTTTTAGGAGGGCATTTTTAGACATTTGGATCCCAGACTTCTTCTCACGCTTTAGGGCCCCTAAAATGCCAGGGCAGTATAAATACCCAACATGTGACCCCATTTTGGAAAGAAGACACCCCAAGGTATTCAATGAGGGGCAAGGCGAGTTCATAGAATTTTATTTTTTTTGCCACAAGTTAGCGGAAATTGATTATTTTTTATTTTTTCTCACAAAGTCTCCCTTTCCGCTAACTTGGGACAAAAATTTCAATCTTTCATGGACTCAATATGCCCCTCAGCGAATACCTTGGGGTGTCTTCTTTCCAAAATGGGGTCACATGTGGGGTATTTATACTGCCCTGGCATTCTAGGGGCCCTAAAGCGTGAGAAGAAGTCTGGAATATAAATGTCTAAAAAATTTTACGCATTTGGATTCCGTGAGGGGTATGATGAGTTCATGTGAGATTTTATTTTTTGACACAAGTTAGTGGAATATGAGACTTTGTAAGAAAAAAATAATAATTTCCGCTAACTTGGGCCAAAAAAATGTCTGAATGGAGCCTTACAGGGGGGTGATCAATGACAGGGGGGTGATCAATGACAGGGGGGTGATCAGGGAGTCTATATGGGGTGATCACCCCCCTGTCATTGATCAACCCCCTATAAGGCTCCATTTAGATGTCCGTATGTGTTTTGCGGATCCGATCCTGTCACGGAACCATGAACCAGACGTACAACAAGAGATAAATGAAAATAAGAAGGCTTTATTGAAAACGGATGGTGAAACCGAGCAGAGTCTTTGCGAAGCCAGAGGTCAGGAACCAGAAGGGTAGTCAGACGAAGCCAGGATCAGGAACCAGCAGGGTAGTCAGACGAAGCCAGGATCAGGAACCAGCAGGGTAGTCAGACGAAGCCAGGATCAGGAACCAGCAGGGTAGTCAGACGAAGCCAGGATCAGGAACCAGAAGCAGCAGCAGTCTTAGAAGCATGTGAACACAAGAGGACCAAGCAAGGAACTGAAGCTACAGACCTCCTATATATATGAGCTAGGCATCCAGCTCCTCCCAGGGGAAGGAGGAGCCGCAGGGTGGAAGACTACAAGAAACCCAGACCCCAAGATGGCCGCCAGCACATGTCAAACGAAGGAGAGCAGCAAGCAGGTAAGACCATGACAGTACCTCCCCCTCAAGGGCCCCTCCTCCGCGGAGCACAAAACGGTTTCTGAGGGAAGCGTGCGTGGAAGGCTCGGAGCAAGGCAGGAGCATGGACATCTGCGGAGGGAACCCAGGAACGCTCCTCTGGACCATAACCACGCCAATGGACCAAAAACTGCAACCGACCGCGGACCAGGCGTGAGTCCAGGATATTGCTCACCTCATATTCCTCACGATTGCCCACTTGGACCGGACGAGGCCGAGGAACCGAGGAAGTGAAACGATTACACACCAGTGGCTTCAACAGGGAGACATGAAACACGTTGGAGATCCGCATGCCAGGAGGAAGCGCAAGGGCATAGGCTACCGGGTTTACCCTGCGAAGCACTCGGAAGGGACCAACAAAGCGAGGCGCCAGCTTGGGAGTGGGCACTCGAAGGTTGAGGTTGCGGGTGGACAACCATACACGGTCTCCGACCTGGTAGGAAGGAGCAGGCGCTCGTCTGCGATCAGCCTGGAGTCTCTGGCGCTGCGCAGAGACCTCAAGGGACTTCTGGATCTGTACCCAAGAAGCACGTAGGACGGAAAGGTGATCCTCCACAGCCGGAATATCCTGGGGAGAGAATACCTCCGGTAACACGGCAGGTTGGAACCCATAATTGGCCATGAAGGGAGACGTCCCAGAGGAAGAGTTCACCGCCGTGTTCCTGGCAAACTCAGCCCAAGGCAGGAGGTCAACCCAATTGTCTTGGTGATCGGAGACATAGCAACGAAGGAATTGCTCCAAGGCCTGATTGGATCGTTCTGCGGCCCCATTGGACTGAGGATGGTAGGCCGAGGAGAAGGAGAGATGAATCCCCAACTGGGAGCAAAAGGCGCGCCAGAACCTGGACACAAACTGACTCCCCCGATCCGACACAATCTCCTTAGGCAAACCGTGCAACCGGAAGACCTCCCTGGCAAAAATCGTGGCCAACTCTTGTGCAGAGGGTAACTTCTTGAGAGGAACACAGTGGCACATTTTGGAAAACCGATCCACAATCATGAGAATGACCGTATGGCCTCGGGATGCAGGGAGGTCCACAATGAAATCCATCCCCAGGTGTGACCATGGGCGCTCCCCGGTGGCTATGGGTTGCAGAAGGCCCAACGGAGGGTGCCGAGGGGACTTACTCTGGGCACAAACGGAGCATGCCGCTACATATGCGGCGATGTCGGAACGTAGGGAAGGCCACCAGAACAGACGTGAAACAGCCCAGGACAGCTGATTCTTTCCAGGATGCCCCGCGGTCTTGGAGTTATGGTAGGTTCGCAACAACCGAGTGCGCAACTCCTCAGGCACAAAACATCTGCCGTTGGGTCTCCCCCAAAGCGCTGTGGAAGAGGGGCAGAACCGGTCATACCCCGACACACCGCAGGCGCAACAACAGGTGTCAGGGTAGACTCTGGCGCAACAACCGGAGCGGCAGTAGGAGCGAGCCCAGGAGCGACAACCGACCCATCGGCAACGGGAGCGAAATGAGCCGTGCGTTCAAGCAGGGTTTGCAACGCCACAGCGAACCGACCCAACAGGTGATCCTGCTGATCAAGTCTGGCAACCAGCGTGGGTAGCGAGGATGGCCCTGTACCGTCAGAATTCATGGCTTGGTCCTAATGTCACGGAACCATGAACCAGACGTACAACAAGAGATAAATGAAAATAAGAAGGCTTTATTGAAAACGGATGGTGAAACCGAGCAGAGTCTTTGCGAAGCCAGAGGTCAGGAACCAGAAGGGTAGTCAGACGAAGCCAGGATCAGGAACCAGCAGGGTAGTCAGACGAAGCCAGGATCAGGAACCAGCAGGGTAGTCAGACGAAGCCAGGATCAGGAACCAGCAGGGTAGTCAGACGAAGCCAGGATCAGGAACCAGAAGCAGCAGCAGTCTTAGAAGCATGTGAACACAAGAGGACCAAGCAAGGAACTGAAGCCACAGACCTCCTATATATATGAGCTAGGCATCCAGCTCCTCCCAGGGGAAGGAGGAGCCGCAGGGTGGAAGGCTACAAGAAACCCAGACCCCAAGATGGCCGCCAGCACATGTCAAACGAAGGAGAGCAGCAAGCAGGTAAGACCATGACAGATCCATGTATCCGTGGATCCGTAAAAAACATACGGACATCTGAATGCAGCCTTACAGGGGGGTGATCAATGACAGGGGGGTGATCAATGACAGGGGGGTGAACAATGACAGGGGGGTGAACAATGACAGGGGGGTGATCAGGGAGTCTATATGGGGTGATCACCCCCCTATCATTGATCACCCCCCTGTAACGCTCCATTCAGACGTCCGTATGTGTTTTGCGGATCCTATCCATGTATCAGTGGATCCGTAAAAATCATACGGACGTCTGAATGGAGCCTTACAAGGGGGTGATCAATGACAGGGGGGTGATCAATGACAGGGGGGTGATCAGGGAGTCTATATGGGGTGATCACCCCCCTGTCATTGATCACCCCCCTATAAGGCTCCATTCAGATGTCCATATGTGTTTTGCGGATCCGATCCATGTATCCGTGGATCCGTAAAAAAAAACATACGGACATCTGAATGCAGCCTTACAGGGGGGTGATCAATGACAGGGGGGTGATCAATGACAGGGGGGTGACCAGAGAGTCTATATGGGGTGATCACCCCCCTGTAAGGCTCCATTCAGATGTCTGTATGTGTTTTGCGGATCCGATCCATGCATCCGTGGATCCGTAAAAAACATACGGACATCTGAATGCAGCCTTACAGGGGGGTGATCAATGACGGGGGGTGATCAATGACAGGGGGGTGATCAGGGAGTCTATATGGGGTGATCACCCCCTGTCATTGATCACCCCCCTATAAGGCTCCTTTCAGATGTCCATATGTGTTTTGAGGATACGATCCATGTATCCGTGGATCTGTAAAAAAAACATACGGACATCTGAATGCAGCCTTACAGGGGGGTGATCAATGACAGGGGGGTGATCAATGACAGGGGGGTGACCAGGGAGTCTATATGGGGTGATCACCCCCTGTAAGGCTCCATTCAGACGTCTGTATGTGTTTTGCGGATCCGATCCATGTATCCGTGGATCCGTACAAAACATACGGACATCTGAATGCAGCCTTACAGGGGGGTCATCAATGACAGGGGGGTGATTAATGACAGGGGGGTGATCAGGGAGTCTATATGGGGTGATCACCCCCCTGTAAGGCTCCATTCAGACGTCTGTATGTGTTTTGCGGATCCGATCCATGTATCAGTGGATCCGTAAAAATCATACAGACTTCTGAATGGAGCTTTACAGGGAGGTGATCAATGACAGGGGGTGATCAATGACAGGGGGGTGATCAATGACAGGGGGGGTGATCAGGGAGTCTATATGGGGTGATCACCCCCGTCATTGATCACCCCCCTGTAAGGCTCCATTCAGACGTCCGTATGTGTTTTGCGGTTCCGATCCATGTATCAGTGGATCCGTAAAAATCATATGGACGTCTGAATCGAGCTTTACAAGGGGGGTGATCAATGACAGGCGGGTGATCAATGACAGGGGTGATCAGGGAGTCTATATGGGGTGATCAGGGGTGATCAGGGGCTAATAAGGGGTTAATAAGTGACAGGGGGGGTGTAGTGTAGTGTGGTGCTTGGTGCTACATATTGCTGAGCTACCTGTGTCCTCTGGTGGTCGATCCAAACGAAAGGGACCACCAGAGGACCAGGTAGCAGGTATATTAGACGCTGTTATCAAAACAGCATCTAATATACCTGTTAGGGGTTAAAAAAATCACATCTCCAGCCTGCCAGCGAATGATCGCCGCTGGCAGGCTGGAGATCCACTCGCTTACCTTCCGATCATGTGAACGCGCGCACCTGTGTGCGCGCGTTCACAGGAAATCTTGCATCTCGCGAGATGATGCATATATGCGTGACTCTGCGCAGGGCTGCCGCCTCCGGAACGCGATCCTGCGTTAGGCGGTCCGGAGGCGGTTAATTAGATCTCCCCTCAGTTGTCTTTTTTCTAAAGTGAATAACCCTAATTTTGATAATCTTTCTGGGTACTGTAGTTGCCCCATTCCAGTTATTACTTTAGTTGCCCTCCTCTGGACCCTCTCCAGCTCTGCTATGTCTGCCTTGTTCACAGGAGCCCAGAACTGTACACAGTACTCCATGTGTGGTCTGACTAGCGATTTGTAAAGTGGTAGGACTATGTTCTTATCACGGGCATCTATATCCCTTTTGATGCAACCCATTATCCTTTTGGCCTTGGCAGCAGCTGCCTGACACTGGTTTCTACAGCCTAGTTTGCTGTTTATTAAAATTCCTAGGTCCTTTTCCCATTTAGTATGTACGGGTGACTTGCATTATTCCTTACCATGTGCATAACCTTACATTTGTTAGTGTTAAACCTCATCTTCCACTTATCTGCCCAATCCTCCAGTCTATCCAGATCCCTCTGTAGTAGTATACTGTCCTCTTCAGTGTTAATAAACTGTGTAAAGTAATTGTCATCTGCAAAAATTTATATTTTACTATGCAAGCCTTTTACAAGATCATTAATAAATATATTAAAGAAAATAGGGCCCAATACTGACGCCTGAGGTACCCCACTAGTGACAGTGACCCAATCTAAGTGTGTACCGTTAATAACCACCCTCTGTTTTCTATCATTGAGCCAGTTACTTACCCACATACAGACGTTTTCTCCCAGTCCGAGCATTCTCATTTTATATACTAACCTTTTATGTGGTACAGTGTCAAATGCTTTGGAGAAGTCCAGATATACGACATCTATTGATTCGCCGCTGTCAAGTCTAGAACTTACCTCCTCATAGAAACTGATTACATTAGTTTGGCATGACCGATCCCTCACGAAGCAATGCTGATATGACGTTATTTGCTTATTTCCGTTGAGATGCTGTAATATAGCATCTCTCAGAAAACATCAAACAGTTTACCAACAACAGATGTTAAACTTACCGGCCTATAGTTTCCAGGCTCTGTTTTTGGACCCTTTTTGAATATTGGCACCACATTTGCCATGCGCTAATTCTGTGGGGCATTCCCTGTCAGTATAGAGTCCGCAAATATCAGAAATAAGGGTCTGGCTATGACATTACTTAATTCCCTTAGGATACGGGGGTGTATGCCATCCGGTCGTGGCGATTTGTCTATTTAAATCTTTTTTAGTCGCTGTTGTACTTCTTCCTGGGTCAGACAGGAATTCATCTGCTTTATAAACCAAACAATGATTGTCTTTTAACCACCTCCCGACCGCCTAACGCACGTATGCGTCCTGGAGGCGGTCGATTCATTCCTCCTGGACGCATCCGTGCGTCATCTCGCGAGACGCGAGATTTCCTGTGAACGCGCGCACACAGGCGCGCGCGTTCACAGGATCGGCAGGTAAGCGAGTGGATCTCCAGCCTGCCAGCGGCGATCGTTCGCTGGCAGGCTGGAGATGCGATTTTTTTAACCCCTAACAGGTATATTAGACGCTGTTTTGATAACAGCGTCTAATATACCTGCTACCTAGTCCTCTGGTGGCCCCTTTTGCTTGGATCGACCACCAGAGTACACAGGCAGCTCAGTAATAAGTAGCACCAAACACCACTACACTACACCCCCCCCTGTCACTTATTAACCCCTTATTAACCCCTGATCACCCCATATAGACTCCCTGATCACCCCCCTGTCATTGATCACCCCCCTGTCATTGATCACCCCCTTGTAAGGCTCCATTCAGACATCCGTATGATTTTTACGGATCCACGGATACATGGATCGGATCCGCAAAACACATACGGACGTCTGAATGGAGCCTTACAGGGGAAGGATCAATGACGGGGGTGATCACCCCATATAGACTCCCTGATCACCCCCCTGTCATTGATCACCCCCCCTGTAAGGCTCCATTCAGACGTCCGTATGATTTTTACAGATCCACTGATACATGGATCGGATCCGCAAAACACATACGGACGTCTGAATGGAGCCTTACAGGGGAAAGATCACCCCATATAGACTCCCTGATCACCCCCCTGTCATTGATCACCCCCCTGTAAGGCTCCATTCAAACGTCCGTATGTTTTTTACGGATCCACGGATACATGGATCGGATCCGCAAAACACATATGGACATCTAAATGGAGCCTTATAGGGGGGTGATCAATGACAGGGGGGTGATCACCCCATATAGACTCCCTGATCACCCCCCTGTCATTGATCACCCCCCTGTAAGGCTTCATTAAAACGTCTGTATGTTTTTTACGGATCCACGTATACATGGATCGGATCCGCAAAACACATACGGACATCTGAATGAGCCTTATAGGGGGGTGATCAATGACAGGGGGGTGATCACCCCATATAGACTCCCTGATCACCCCCCTGTCATTGATCACCCCCCTGTAAGGCTTCATTAAAACGTCTGTATGTTTTTTACGGATCCACGTATACATGGATCGGATCCGCAAAACACATACGGACATCTGAATGAGCCTTATAGGGGGGTGATCAATGACAGGGGGGTGATCACCCCATATAGACTCCCTGATCACCCCCCTGTCATTGATCACCCCCCTGTCATTGATCACCCCCCTGTAAGGCTCCATTCAAACGTCCGAATGTTTTTTACGGATCCACAGATACATGGATCGGAACCGCAAAACACATACGGACATCTGAATAGAGCCTTATAGGGGGGTGATCAATGACAGGGGGGTGATCACCCCATATAGACTCCCTGATCACCCCCCTGTCATTGATCACACCCCTGTAAGGCTCCATTCAAACGTCCGTATGTTTTTTACGGATCCACGGATACATAGATCGGATCCGCAAAACACATACGGACATCTGAATGGAGCCTTATAGGGGGGTGATCAATGACAGGGGGTGATAACCCCATATAGACTCCCTGATCACCCCCCTGTCATTGATCACCTACCTGTCATTGATCACACCCCTGTCATTGATCACACCCCTGTAAGGCTCCATTCAAACGTCCGTATGTTTTTTACGGATCCACGGATACATGGATCGGATCCGCAAAACACATACGGACATCTGAATGGAGCCTTATAGGGGGGTGATCAATGACAGGGAAGTGATCACCCCATATAGACTCCCTTATCACCCCCCTGTCATTGATCACCCCGCTGTCATTGATCACCCCCCTGTAAGGGTCCATTCAGACATTTTTTTGGATCAAGTTAGCGGAAATTATTTTTTTTATTCTTACAAAGTCTCATATTCCACTAATTTGTGTCAAAAAATAAAATCTCACATGAACTCACCATACCCCTCACGGAATCCAAATGCGTAAAAAAATTTTTGACATTTATATTCCAGACTTCTTCTCACGCTTTAGGGCCCCTAAAATGCCAGGGCAGTATAAATACCCCACATGTGACCCCATTTCGGAAAGAAGACACCCCAAGGTATTCCATGAGGGGCATATTGAGTCCATGAAAGATTGAAAGTTTTGTCCCAAGTTAGCGGAAAGGGAGACTTTGAAAAAAAAAAAAAAAAAAAACAATTTCCGCTAACTTGTGCAAAAAAAAAAAAAAATTCTATGAACTCGCTATGCCCCTCATTGAATACCTTGGGGTGTCTTCTTTCGAAAATGGGGTAACATGTGGGGTATTTATACTGCCCTGGCATTTTAGGGGCCCTAAAGCGTGAGAAGAAGTCTGGGATCCAAATGTCTAAAAATGCCCTCATAAAAGGAATGTGGGCCCCTTTGCGCATCAAGGCTGCAAAAAAGTGTCACACATCTGGTATCGCCGTACTCAGGAGAAGTTGGGCAATGTGTTTTGGGGTGTCATTTTACATATACCCATGCTGGGTGAGATAAATATCTTGGTCAAATGCCAACTTTGTATAAAAAATGGGAAAAGTTGTCTTTTGCCAAGATATTTCTCTCACCCAGCATGAGTATATGTAAAAAGACACCCAAAACACATTGCCCAACTTCCTCTGAGTACGGCGATACCACATGTGTGACACTTTTTTGCAGCCTAGGTGGGCTAGAGCACCTTTAGGATTTCACAGGTTATTTACCTACTTACCACACATTAGGGCCCCTAGAATGCCAGGTCAGTATAACTACCCAACAAGTGACCCCATTTTGGAAAGAAGACACCCCAAGGTATTCCGTGAGGGGCATGGCGAGTTCCTAGAATTTTATATTTTTTGTCACAAGTTAGCGGAAAATGATAATTTTTTTTATTTATTTTTTTCTTACAAAGTCTCATATTCCACTAACTTGTGACAAAAAATAAAAACTTCCATGAACTCACTATGCCCACAAAATACCTTGGGGTGTCTTCTTTCCAAAATGGGGTCACTTGTGTGGTAGTTATACTGCCATGGCATTTTAGGGGCCCGAATGCGTGAGAAGTAGTTTGAAATCAAAATCTGTAAAAAATGGCCGGTGAAATCCGAAAGGTGCTCTTTGGAATGTGGGCCCCTTTGCCCACCTAGGCTGCAATAAAGTGTCACACATCTGGTATCACCGTACTCAGGAGAAGTTGGGCAATGTGTTTTGGGGTGTCTTTTTACATATACCCATGCTGGGTGAGAGAAACATCTTGGCAAAAGACAACTTTTCCCATTTTTCTATACAAAGTTGGCATTTGACCGAGATATTTATCTCACCCAGCATGGGTATATGTAAAATGACACACCAAAACACATTGCCCAACTTCTCCTGAGTACGGCAATACCAGATGTGTGACACTTTTTTGCAGCCTAGGTGGGCAAAGGGGCCCACATTCCAAAGAGCACCTTTCGGATTTCAACGGCCATTTTTTACAGATTTTGATTTCAAACTAATTCTCACGCATTCGGGCCCCTAAAATGCCAGGGCAGTATAACTACCCCACAAGTGACCCCATTTTGGAAAGAAGACACCCCCAGGTTTTTCGTGATGGGCATAGTGAGTTCATGGAAGTTTTTATTTTTTGTCACAAGTTAGTTGAATATGAGACTTTGTAAGAAAAAAAAAAATCATAATTTTCCGCTAACTTGTGACAAAAAATAAAAAATTCTAGGAACTCGTCATGCCCCTCACGGAATACCTTGGGGTGTCTTCTTTCCAAAATGGGGTCACTGGTGGGGTAGTTATACTGCCCTGGCATTCTAGGGGCCCTAATGTGTGGTAAGTAGTTTGAAATAAAAAAGTGTAATCCTAAATATTTGGTGCACCAATATTAAATTCAGACCTACACTGGTTCAGGCCGTGGGAGAAACACCTTCTACATATAGTGGTTTGATTCAGGCATTTTTAATACAGCCATTTGGTGCACCAATATTGAATTCAGGCCTACACTGGTTCAGGCCCTGTGAGATACATCCTCTACATACAGAGGTTTGATTCAGGCATTTGAAATACAGCCATTTGAAATACAGCCATTTGGGCTAAAGAAATATTGAATTCAGGCCTACACTGGTTCAGGCCCTGTGAGATACACCCTCTACATATAGGGGTTTAATTCAGGCATTTGAAATACGGCCATTTGAAATACAGTTACTTTTGGCTAAATAAATATTTAATTCAGGCCTATACTGGTTCAGGCCCTGTATGATGCATCCTCTACATACAGGGGTTAGATTCAGGCATTTGAAATAACTGCCATTTGGTGCACCAATACTGAATTCAGGCCTACACTGGTTCAGGCCGTGTGAGATACACCCTCTACATACAGGGGTTTGATTCAGGCATTTAAAATACAGCCATTTTGTGCACCAATATTGAAATTAGGCCTTCACTAGTTCATGCCGTATAAGATACAACTTTAACATACAGGGGTTTGATTAAGGCATTTGAAATACAGCCATTTGAAATACAGCAATTTTGGCAAAAAAATATTTAATTCAGGCCTACACTGGTTCAGGCCGTGTGAGATACACCCTTTACATACAGGGGTTTGATTCAGGCATTTGAAATACAGCCATTTGAAATACAGCCATTTTAGCTAAAGAAATATTGAATTCAGGCCTACACTGGTTCAGGCTCTGTGAGATACACCCTCTACATACAGGGGTTTAATTCAGGCATTTGAAATACAGCCATTTGAAATACAGCCACTTTTAGCTAAAGAAATATTTAATTCAGGCCTAAACTGGTTCAGGCCCTGTGAGATGCATCCTCTACATACAGGGGTTTGATTCAGGCATTTGAAATACCGACATTTGGTGCACCAATATTGAATTTAGACCTACACTGGTTCAGGCCGTGGGAGAAACACCTTCTACATACAGTGGTTTGATTTAGGCATTTGAAATACAGCCATATGGTGCACCAATATTGAATTCAGGCCTACACTGGTTCAGGCCCTGTGAGATACACCCTCTACATACAGAGGTTTGATTCAGGCATTTGAAATACAGCCATTTAAATTACAGCCATTTTGGCTAAAGAAATATTGAATTCAGGCCTACAGTGGTTCAGGCCCTGTGAGATACACCCTCTACATACAGTGGTTTAATTCAGGCATTTAAAATACAGCCATTTGAAATACAGTCACTTTTGGCTAAATAAATATTTAATTCAGGCCTATACTGGTTCAGGCCCTGTATGATGCATCCTCTACATACAGGGGTTTGATTCAGGCATTTGAAATACCGCCATTTGGTGCACCAATACTAAATTCAGGCCTACACTGGTTCAGGCCGTGTGAGATACACGCTCTACATACAGTGGTTTAATTCAGGCATTTAAAATACAGCCACTTGAAATACAGTCACTTTTGGCTAAATAAATATTTAATTCAGCCCTATACTGGTTCAGGCCCTGTATGATGCATCCTCTACATACAGGGGTTTGATTCAGGCATTTAAAATACAGCCATTTGGTGCACCAATATTGAATTCAGGCCTTCACTGTTTCATGCCGTATAAAATACACCCTAAACATACAGGGGTTTGATTCCGGCATTTGAAATATAGCCATTTTGGGCAAAGAAATATTTAATTTAGCCCTACACTGTTTCAGACCGTGTGAGATACACCCTCTACATACAGGGGTTTAATTCAGGCATTTAAAATACCGCCATTTGGTGCACCAATATTGAATTCAGGCCTGCACTGGTTCAGGCCGTGTGAGATACACCCTCTACATACAGGGGTTTTATTTCAGGCATTTGAAATACAGCCATTTAAAATACAGCAATTTTGGCAAAAGAAATATTTAATTCAGGCCTACACTGGTTCAGGCCGTGTGAGATACACCCTCTACATACAGGGGTTTGATTCAGGCATTTGAAATACAGCCATTTGAAATACAGCCATTTTGGGCAAAGAAATATTTAATTCAGGCCTACACTGGTTCAGACCGTGTGAGATACACCCTCTACATACAGGGGTTTGATTCAGGCATGTAAAATACATCCATTTGGTGCACCAATATTGAATTCAGGCCTAAACTGGTTCCCGCCGTGTGAGATACACAATCTACAAACAGGGGTTTGATTCAGGCATTTGAAATACAGCCATTTGAAATACCGCCATTTTGGGCAAAGAAATCTTTAATTTAAGCATACACTGGTTTAGACACTGTGAGATACACCCTCTACATACAGGGGTTTGATTCAGGCATTAAAAATACAGCCATTTGCTGCACCAATATTGAATTCAGGCCTATACTGGTTCAGGCCTTGTGAGATTCACCTTCTACATACAGGGGTTTTATTTCAGGCATTTAAAATACAGCCATTTGAAATACAGCCATTTTGGCTAAATAAATATTTAATTTAGGCCTAGACTGGTTCAGGCCCTGTGAGATACACCCTCTACATACAGGGGTTTGATTCAGGCATTTGAAATACAGTCATTTTGTGCACCTATATTGAATTCAGGCCTACACTGGTTTAGGCCCTATGAGATACTTCCTTTACATACAGGGTTTTTATTCAGGCATTTGAAATACAGCCATTTTAAGTACAGCCATTGTGGGCAAAGAAATATTTAATTAATGCCTAAACTTGTTCAGGCCCTGTGAGATACACCCTCTACATACAGGGTTTTGATTCAGGCATTTGAAATACTGCCATTTGGTGCACAAATATTTAATTCAGGCCTACACTGGTTCAGGCCATGTGAGATACACCCTCTACATACAGGGGTTTGATTCAGGCATTTGAAATACAGTTATTTGGTGCCCCAATATTGAATTCAGGCCTTCTCTGGTTCAGGCCATGTGAGATACACCGTCTAGATACAGGGGATTGATTCAGACAATTGAAATACAGCCATTTGAAATACAGCCATTTTGGGCAAAGAAATCTTTAATTTAGGCCTACACTGGTTCAGACTGTGTGAGATACACCCTCTACATACAGGAGTTTGATTCAGGAAATTTAAATACAGCCATTTGGTGCACCAGTATTGAAATCAGGCCTACACTGGTTCAGGCTGTGTGAGATACACCCTCTACATAGAAGGGCTTGAGTCAGGCATTTGAAATACAGCCATTTTGGGCAAAGAAATCTTTAATTTAGTCCTACACTGTTTCAGGCCCTGTGAGATACACCCTCTACATACAGGGGTTTAATTCAGGCATTTGAAATACAGCCATTTGAAATACCGCCATTTAGGGCAAAGAAATCTTTAATGTAGGCCTACACTGGTTTAGACCCTGTAAGATACACCCTCTACATAGAGTAAGATACACCCTGTACATAGAGGGGTTTGATTCAGGCATTTCAAATACCGCCTTTTGAAATACAGCCAATTTTGGCTAAAGAAATATTTAATTTAGGCCTACACTGGTTCAGGCCCTGTGAGATACACCCTATACATACAGGGGTTTGATTCAATCATTTGAAATACAGCCATTTGGTGCACCAATATTAAATTCAGGGCTACACTGGTTCAGGCCGTGTGAGATACACCCTCTACATACAGGGGATTGATTCAGGCATTTGAAATACCGCCTTTAAAAATACAGCCAATTTTGGCTAAAGAAATATTTAATTCAGGCCTACACTGGTTCAGGGCCTGTGAGATACACCCTATACATACAGGAGTTTGATTCAATCATTTGAAATACAGCCATTTGAAATACCGCAATTTTGGGCAAAGAAATCTTTAATTTAGGCCTACACTGGTTCAGGCTCTGTGAGATACACCTTCTACATACAGGGGTTTAATTCAGGCATTTGAAATACAGCCATTTGATGCACCAATATTGAATTCAGGCCTAAACTGGTTCAGGCCGTGTGAGATACACCCTCTACATACAGAGGTTTGATTCAGGCATTTGAAATACAGCCATTTGGTGCTCCAATATTGAATTCAGGCCTACACTGGTTCAGGCCGTGTGAGATACACCCTCTACATACAGAGGTTTGATTCAGTCATTTGAAATACAGCCACTTAAAATACAGCCATTTTGGGCAAAGAAATATTTAATTTAGACCTACACTGGTTCAGAAAGTGTGAGATACACCCTCTACATACAGGGGTTTGATTCAGGCATTTGAAATACAGCCATTTGGTGCACCAATATTGAATTAAGGCCTACACTGGTTCAGACCGTGTGAGATACACCCTCTACATACAGGGGTTTGATTCAGTCATTTAAAATACAGCCATTTGAAATACATCCATTTTGGGCAAAGAAATATTTAACTTAGGCCTACACTGGTTCAGGCCCTGTGAGATACACCCTCTACATACAGGGGTTTGATTCAGGCATTTGAAATACCGCCATTTGGTGCACCAATATTGAATTCAGGCCTACTCTTGTTTATGCCGTGTGAGATACACCCTCTACGTACAGGAGTTTGATTCAGGCATTTGAAATACAGCCATTTTTGGCAAAGAAATATTTAATTCAGCCCTACACTGGTTCAGACCAAGTGAGATACACCCTCTACATAAAGGGGTATGACTTAGACATTTGAAATACATGCATTTAAATTACAGCCATTTTGGGCAAAGTAATATTTAATTTAGGCCTACACTGGTTCATGCCGTGTGAGATACACCCTCTACATACAGGGGTTTGATTCAGGCATTTGAAATACCACCATTTGGTGCACCAATATTGAATTCAGGCCTACACTAGTTCAGGCCGTGTAAGATACACCCTCTACATACAGTGGTTTAAATAAGGCATTTGAAATACAGCCATTTGGTGCACTAATATTGAATTCAGGCCTACACTTGTTCATGCCGTGTGAGATACACCCTCTACATACAGGGGTTTAATTTAGGCATTTGAAAAACAGCCATTTGTTGCACCAATATTGAATTTAGGCCTACACTGGTTCAGGCCGTGTGAGATACACCCTCTACATAAAGTGGTTTGATAAAGGCATTTGAAATACAGCAATTTGAAATACAGCCATTTTGGGCAAAGAAATCTTTAATTTAAAGGGAACCTGTCACCTGGAAAAGACAATTTACACTAATCACAGTAACTTAAAATATCTCTCACAGTGTGCCCAAAGATGTATTTATATCTTCTTTCTGCGTTGTGCTGTCTCATAAAATCGACTTATAAAACTGTGTTTGGCACCTTTTTGAAATCGTGCTGAAGTCACGGATGCAGCGGCCTCCTTGACTCAACCATTGGATAAGCCCGCCCCTAATATGCTCCTCCGCATATTGATGGACATTTTTCTCTGTAGCCGTGACCGCACTTTTCTCGCGCATATGTAACATCCTGAAGTATGTCACTAAACTTCTTTCACCCTGCTTCATAATGTTGAGTGTATATGTGTATTGTCATCTGGTGTAAGCTAACTGTGCATTGCCTTTTTATATATATTTTTATGCCTGTTTTATATATACAGGGAGTGCAGAATTATTAGGCAAGTTGTATTTTTGAGGATTAATTTTATTATTGAACAACAACCATGTTCTCAATGAACCCAAAAAACTCATTAATATCAAAGCTGAATATTTTTGGAAGTAGTTTTTAGTTTGTTTTTAGTTTTAGCTATTTTAGGGGGATATCTGTGTGTGCAGGTGACTATTACTGTGCATAATTATTAGGCAACTTAACAAAAAACAAATATATACCCATTTTAATTATTTATTTTTACCAGTGAAACCAATATAACCTCTCAACATTCACAAATATACATTTCTGACATTCAAAAACAAAACAAAAACAAATCAGTGACCAATATAGCCACCTTTCTTTGCAAGGACACTCAAAAGCCTGCCATCCATGGATTCTGTCAGTGTTTTGATCTGTTCACCATCAACATTGCGTGCAGCAGCAACCACAGCCTCCCAGACACTGTTCAGAGAGGTGTACTGTTTTCCCTCCTTGTAAATCTCACATTTGATGATGGACCACAGGTTCTCAATGGGGTTCAGATCAGGTGAACAAGGAGGCCATGTCATTAGATTTTCTTCTTTTATACCCTTTCTTGCCAGCCACGCTGTGGAGTACTTGGACGCGTGTGATGGAGCATTGTCCTGCATGAAAATCATGTTTTTCTTGAAGGATGCAGACTTCTTCCTGTACCACTGCTTGAATAAGGTGTCTTCCAGAAACTGGCAGTAGGACTGGGAGTTGAGCTTGACTCCATCCTCAACCCAAGAAGGCCCCACAAGCTCATCTTTGATGATACCAGCCCAAACCAGTACTCCACCTCCACCTTGCTGGCGTCTGAGTCGGACTGGAGCTCTCTGCCCTTTACCAATCCAGCCACGGGCCCATCCATCTGGCCCATCAAGACTCACTCTCATTTCATCAGTCTATAAAACCTTAGAAAAATCAGTCTTGAGATATTTCTTGGCCCAGTCTTGACGTTTCAGCTTGTGTGTCTTGTTCAGTGGTGGACGTCTTTCAGCCTTTCTTACCTTGGCCATGTCTCTGAGTATTGCACACCTTGTGCTTTTGGGCACTCCAGTGATGTTGCAGCTCTGAAATATGGCCAAACTGGTGGCAAGTGGCATCTTGGCAGCTGCACGCTTGACTTTTCTCAGTTCATGGGCAGTTATTTTGCTCCTTGGTTTTTCCACACGCTTCTTGCGACCCTGTTGACTATTTTGAATGAAACGCTTGATTGTTCGATGATCACGCTTCAGAAGCTTTGCAATTTTAAGAGTGCTGCATCCCTCTGCAAGATATCTCACTATTTTTGACTTTTATGAGCCTGTCAAGTCCTTCTTTTGACCCATTTTGCCAAAGGAAAGGAAGTTGCCTAATAATTATGCACACCTAATATAGGGTGTTGATGTCATTAGACCACACCCCTTCTCATTACAGAGATGCACATCACCTAATATGCTTAATTGGTAGTAGGCTTTCGAGCCTATTCAGCTTGGAGTAAGACAACATGCATAAAGAGGATGATGAGGTCAAAATACTAATTTGCCTAATAATTCTGTACACAGTGTATTTTGTAATTCTTAATGTACACCAGCAGGTGGCAGCAGTATGCAGCAGGTCAGAGTTATCTTCTAGGCTGGAATAGACCATTCCAGGCTAGCTCCCCCCTTTCTGAGGAGGAGTGGAATGTTCCCACATCCTACTTCAGGGGGAGGAAGGAAAGTTCTAGGCAGTGTGAGCCAGCCCCCTGTTCGGGTAGGCTGTGTTAGTAGGAGCTCCCAGAAACAGGGATCCCAACCTAGGATCCAAGCCTCGGCTGAGGCCCAAGATCAACCTTCCCAGCTTGAGTCGTCTACCTCAGCTGTGGACAAAGAAAGCAGCCATATACAGCACTATAGATCTCCAGGAAGACAACACCATACCCTGCGAGCAGTCCTGTAAGTACAGATCCAAAGACAAAGAGAAGCTAAGTACCTCATCAGCTAGTCAGACACAAACTAAGCAGACTAAAGACAGAGCAGAAGATAGATACCTGCCAGAATCTACTAGGCGTATGTACAAGAAGCAACATAGATATAAATTCCTGCAACATATTACCAATACCTGCTGGGATCCTAGACTATTGCTGTACCTGTATGGATCAAAGCTGCATACCACCAAGTAAAGACAAGTTGGACCCTATTATCTGTGTGGATTTCCATCATTCCTCAATTACTCCTATTAACAACACTCAATTTATTGCATGTGAGCCAGGATACAGCAGTCCAGCCGTACCAAGGTAGGAGACACCGTTGACACTACCATATCTGCTATACAGAGACATTATCCCCCTCTGGCATTCCTCACCTGCTACGTGAGCTATAACATCTTAAAGGGCCCTGCTACAGTACCTGTGCAAGCCGCAATTGGCGTCACGAACTACTACACATATATACTGTCCCACTGCATAGCTGACCCACTGACCCAGTGTCCTGCTCATTGCACATGAGCCGTGCGCGTCCTGCCGCAGCGTGATCCCGGCTACGGCTCCCTCCCTCCCTGGCATCTGCATGTTCACTGCGCCTGCTCTTCAGTGCAAGCAGACAGTGATCGCGCTCACGCTGCAGGGGAGAAGCGATAGGCGGGAGCGCGCTGTATAGGAACGGCGCAGGCGCAGTGAACAAGAAGATGCCAGGGAGGGAGAGAGCCGTAGCCGGGATCATGCTGTGGCAGGACACGCACGACTCATGCGCGAGAATAGCTACGGCTACAGGGAAAAATGTCCATCAATATGCAGAGGAGAGGCATAGGGGCGGGCATATCCGACGGTTGAGTGACTTCAGCACGACTTCAAAAAGGTGTCAAACACTGTTTTAAATGTCGATTTTATGAGACAGCACAACGCAGAAAGAAGATATGAATACATCTTTGGGCACACTATGAGAGATACTTTAAGGAACTGTGATTAGTGTAAATTGTCTTTTCCAGGTGACAGGTTCCCTGTAAGCCTACACTGGTGTAGACCCTGTGAGATACACCCTCTACATACAAGGGTTTGATTCAGGCATTTGAAATACTGCCATTTGGTGCACCAATATTGAATTCAGGCTTACACTGGTTCACGCCGTGTGAGAAATATCCTCAACATACAGGGGTTTGATTCAGTCATTTGAACTACAGCCATTTGAAATACAGCAATTTTGGGCAATGACACATTTAATTTAGGCCTTCACTGGATCAGAAAGTGTAAGATACACCCTCTACATACAAGGGGTTAATTCAGGCATTTGAAATACAGCCACTTAAAATACAGCCATTTTGGGCAAAGAAATATTTATTTCAGGAATACACTAGATCAGGCCGTGTGAGATACACACTCTGCATACAAGGGTTTGATTCAGGCATTTGAAATACAGCCATTTGAAATATAGCTATTTTGGGCAAAGAAATATTTAATTTAGGCCTACACTGGTTCAGGCCCTGTGAGATACACCCTCTACATACAGGGGTTTAATTCAGGCAATTGAAATACAGCCATTTGGTGCACCAATATTGAATTCAGGCCTACACTGGTTAAGGCCCTGTGAGATACACCCTCTACATACAGGGGTTTGATTCAGGCATTTAAACTACCGCCATTTGGTGCACCAATATTGAATTCAGGCCTACACTAATTCAGGCCTTGTGAAATACACCCTCTACATACAGGGGATTGATTCAACCATTTGAAATACCGCCAGTTGGTGCACCAATATTGAACTCAGGCCTACACTGGTTCAGGCCGTGTGAGATACACCCTCTACATAAATGGGTTTGATTCAGGCAAACAGGGGTTTTATTTCAGGCATTTAAAATACAGCCATTTGAAATACAGCCATTTTGGCTAAAGAAATATTTAATTCAGGCCTACACTGGTTCAGGCGCTGTGAGATACACCCTCTACATACAGGGGTTTGATTCAGGCATTTGAAATACCGCCATTTGGTGCTCCAATATTGAATTCAGGCCTAAACTGGTTCAGGCCCTGTGAGATACACCCTCTGCATACAGGAGTTTGATTCAGGCATTTGAAATACAGCCATTTTGTGCACCTATATTGAATTCAGGCCTACACTGGTTCAGGCCCTATGAGATACTTCCTCTACATACAGGGGTTTTATTCAGGCATTTGAAATACAGCCATTTTAAGTACAGCCATTGTGGGCAAAGAAATATTTAATTTATGCCTAAACTGGTTCAGGCCCTGTGAGATACACCCTCTACATACAGGGTTTTGATTCAGGCATTTGAAATACTGCCATTTGGTGCACAAATATTTAATTCAGGCCTACACTGGTTCAGGCCATGTGAGATACACCCTATACATACAGGGGTTTGATTCAAGCATTTGAAATACAGCCATTTGAAATACACCCATTTTGGCTGAAGAATTATTTAATTCAGGCCTACACTGGTTCAGGCCCTGTGAGATACACCCTCTACATACAGGGGTTTGATTCAGGCATTTGAACTACCGCCATTTGGTGCACCAATATTGAATTCAGGCCTACACTAATTCAGGCCTTGTGAGATACACCCTCTACATACAGGTGATTGATTCAGGCATTTGAAATACAGCCATTTGGTGCACCAATATTGAATTCAGGCCTACACTGGTTCAGGCCGTGTGAGATACACCTTCTACATAGAGGGGTTTGATTCAGGCATTTAAAATACAGCCATTTTGGGCAAAGAAATATTTAATATAGGTCTACACGGGTTCAGGCCCTGTAAGATACACCCTCTACATACAAGGGTTTAATTCAGGCATTTTGAAATACAGCCATTTGGTGCACCAATATTAAATTCAGGCCTACACTGGTTCAGGCCCTTTGAGAAACACCCTCTACATACAGGGTTTGATTCAACCATTTGAAATACCGCCATTTGGTGCACCAATATTGAACTCAGGCCTACACTAGTTCAGGCCGTGTGAGATACACCCTCTACATAAATGGGTTTGATTCGGGCATTTGAAATACAGCCATTTGAAATGCAGCCATTTTGGCTAAAGAAATATTTAATTCAGGCCTACACTGGTTCAGGCTCTGTGAGATAAACCCTCTACATAAAGGGGTTTGATTCAGGCATTTGAAATACTGCCATTTGGTGCAGCAATATTGAATTCAGGCCTACACTGGTTCAGGCCGTGTGAGATTCACACTTTACATAGAGGGGTTTAATTCAACCATTTGAAATACAGCCATTTTGTTCAAAAAAATATAAATTTTTGGCCTACACTGGTTCATGCCCTGTGAGATACACCCTCTACATACAGAAGTTTAATTCAGGCATCTGAAATACAGCCATTTGTGAACCAATATTGAATTCAGACCTAAACTGGTTTAGACCCTGTGAGATACACCCTCTACCTACAGGGGTTTGATTCAGGCTTTTGAAATAACGCCATTTGGTGCAACAATATTAAATTCAGGCCTACACTGGTTCAGGCTGTGTGAGATACACCCTCTACATACAGGGGTTTGATTCAGGCATAGGAAATACAGCCATTTTGTGCACCAATATTGAATTCAGGCCTACACTTGTTCAGGCCCTATGAGTAGAGTTGAGCGAACACCTGGATGTTCGGGTTCGAGAAGTTCGGCCAAACTTCACGGAAATGTTCGGGTTCGGGATCCGAACCCGACCCGAACTTCGTCCCGAACCCGAACCCTATTGAAGTCAATGGGGACCCGAACTTTTCGGCACTAAAAAGGCTGTAAAACAGCCCAGGAAAGGGCTAGAGGGCTGCAAAAGGCAGCAAAATGTAGTTAAATCCCCTGCAAACAAATGTGGATAGGGAAATGAATAAAAATAAAAATAAAATAAATAAAAATTAACCAATATCAATTGGAGAGAGGTCCCATAGCAGAGAATCAGGCTTCATGTCAGCAGAGAATCAGTCTTCATGTCATAGCTGTCACAGTCGTTACCTCTGGCTGTGACCTTCCGTCATTGCTTGTTCGGCGCTCCTCGCTGAAGTTTCGTTTCAGTGTCATTTGTGGTTCTTTATGGGTTAACTCCCCTGTGTGCCTATTAGGAGTTAATCCTCTGTCTGCTCCATGGGTGTGGTCTCTCTGCTGCACCCATGGAACCTGTATATAAGGCTGAGGTTTCCTCAGTTCTGGGTCAGCTCTCCTGGTGTGTGTTGTCTGTCCTGTTCCTGGTTTGTACTCTCTCCCATGCTGCTGACCCATGGGATCTGTGTCTGTCTGTCTGTGCTCTGTGAGTTTCCCTACTTGTTCATTTGCGTCCTTTTTCCTGTCTTTCTGTTCTGCCAGTTATGTATTAGTTTCCCTGTTTTGTATTCATATGTCTGTGTTCAGCAAGCCTTTGCAGCAGAGTGGCATGACAAGGCCATGCAGTTTACTACTGGTGGAGCAAGTCCTTCTCTGCTCATTGCCACTCTTGCTCCCTTGCATGAACTCCTGCTTGTGTTATTATTTGCCCTGTTTTGTATTTACCTGTCTGTTATGTTTGCCTATGTGCCGTCGGTACCTTCTGGTTTCCTGTTGTCCATTCGCTCCTGCTGTCACTGTCTAGGTCACGCTCCAGAGTGGACCCTGGCAACTCTCTGCGGCTAAGTCTAACCCTACCATCTAGGGCTCTAGTGAAAACCAGGAGTTGCTTAGTTACGCCCCTCTGGAGTATTACTAGACAGTGGCGCAGTGGGGGTTTTCTCCCACTGTGCTGACGGTACATAGAGCTCATGTTTTCTCTGTGCTGCCTTTCATGTTTGTGTTTGTGCAATAAACTCTTGTGTCTGTACCTGATTTCCGTTTATTGCTTGACGACGCGGTGGTCTCTCCTGGGACCTCCAACTCGTGACAATAGCAGAGAATCAGGCTTCACGTCACCCAAAACTGGAACAGTCCATTGTCAGATATTTAGGCCCCGGCACCCAGACAGAGGAGAGAGGTCCCATAGCAGAGAATCAGGCTTGGGTGTGTCTGGTGTCTGCAGCTGAGGTGAAAGGGTGTGTCTGCTGCAGCTCCTGAACCTCCACAGCACAGGCCTCTCCGGGGAGTTTCCTACCATCTGCTCCCCAGGAGGAGTTCCAGGCTTGCGGGGGAGTGTCACACCTTTTCCCCCAGCCCAGGCCCTGCCTCTCCCTAGGGAGCTGGTGGGGTCCTGTGGCCATGAGCTCCCGGAAGGGTGCCCCTGCTCCCCGGCTTGGGTCGGAGGGGAGCATGGACGGGCGGCGACCGACTCTGAGCGATGGCGGCGAGGGGGTGAAAACATCTGGACGCGGTGGTAGCCAAGTCCCCCCTGAGGACCCGAAGACATCAAAAGGAAAAAGGCTACCAGCAGGAAGCCGAGAGGTGTCGTCCCAGGTAGGTTGGGGGTCTCGGTGGGAGGGAGAGAGTACCCTCACCTACAGCTCTCGTATAGCTGCCCACCCGCGAGAATACGATGAGCTGGGACGGCACCTCAAAGCCGTAAGGAAGGATCTGAAGGAGACGAGGGCCAGGTCCACTATCTCCTCTAATTCGAAGAGGCCCCCACTCAGAGAAAAAATTAGGGTCCTGAAAGAGGACCTGGAGGCCTCCCTGAAGCGGCAGGACCAGTTGCTGGAGGGCAGTGGGCCCTTCAGAGAAAAGTTATTAAACGGGGATCGATTTAGGGAGATGGAGGCTGCGAGGAGAGAGGAGCCGTGCGGGGGTGTGGAGAGCGAGGTGGAGGAGTTGGAAAACTCCAAATCTCTGGCATCCCAGGCAGGTCCCCAAACCTCGCAGTCTGAACCGGCCCTCCCGGTAACCCCAGTAACGGAGGCATACAGTGGCATTCCGCCAGAGCAAGAACAATTGCGCTTACCAGCATTGCCATCTTCGGATGAGGCATCAGCTATGGAGGGCAGCGATGAGGATGGTGGTCTGCTAAGAGAGATCCGGATGTTGGAGTCGCCCGCGGTGGACTTTCGGGGTTTTGCATTCGTAGAAGACCTGCTGGACGAGGAACGAGAGCTGCGGCAAGAAGAAAAAGAACAAGAAGAACAAGAAAAAGAGTGAAGAAAACATCCAGACACGTTATGTCTATACACGCTTGGTGGGGGCTGAAAAGTCCTCACCAGACGTGTATCCCGCTAAACTCCCTGGCTCTGCATCTGAGGTGGTGCCTGAGCAGAGGAGCGGGGAGATTGTGCAGCCCAAAATGGCCCCGGACGCCGTCCCTGCATGCGGGGGCAGGGAGAAGGTGCTGGCAGATAGAGGGAACCGACAGTCACCCATTGAAAGTGGGGGGGGGCGGGCAAAAACATCGGGAGGCCCCGCCCACCACTCTGCCAGCCGCTCCGCCCACCGCTCTGGCTGCCGCCCTGCCTGCCGTTCAGGTATGAGGGGTGGTACTGGGGCGGTGTGATGATGAGGTCACCGTCCCTCCTACCCGGGGCGGTGATAGTTCTGGGTCCCCGCCTGCAGCTGCCAACGTGCGGCGGGGATCAAGGGAGGCGGCGGCGGTGAATGAAGCAGAAGGCGTGGCCGGGGGTGTGTCTGGAGGTGCTTCTGGACGCACTCCCGTAGCTGAAGAAAGTGCAGGTGCAGGCAGTAAACGCCTGCGTAT
Organism: Bufo bufo; assembly: GCF_905171765.1. NCBI lineage: Eukaryota > Metazoa > Chordata > Amphibia > Anura > Bufonidae > Bufo > Bufo bufo. The sequence continues at coordinate 123,421,963 of NC_053397.1, forward strand.
TGAAGAGTCGGGGGCCGGAGCTGCCGGGGAGGATATGACTACGGCGCTCCGGTCCACTAAGAAAGGTTGTGTTGCACCAGAACAGGTGGCCATGTACATTGCCACTGGACACGCCCCCTCTGTCTCCGCCTCCTCCTCCAGCGCTGAATTAAGTGCTGGGGAGGGGAGGAGTGTGATGATCACTGCCCAGGTCTCAAGGGCAGCAGGGGGGGGCTTGACCAGTGGCAATGAGGGTGGCAAGGAGCATAGTAGAGAAAAAAATGATAAGGCAAATAATAATAAAAAAAATAAAGGTAAAATGACACCTGCTGCACCAGCTGTCCCAGCAGAGAGAAAGGGTGCATGTGAGCAGGGTAGTGGTAGGGGTGTTGGTGGAGGTGTTGCATCTGGTCCCAAAGGTGGGATGGATGCTGGGAGTCAGCGGACCGTCGCTGAGAAAGCGATGGCTGCGGCTCCTGGTGTCCGCCCTCCGGAGGGGTCCGGTGTGGTGTCTGGTGCTAGTGTAGTGGGGGGGGCGGTTCGGTTGCCCCTCCTGCGGCCGTAACACCTGGCAGAAGTTATGCCAGTGTGGCTGCGGCCGTGGGGGGGGAGGGGCTATCCTCGTTGGCTTCCTCATTCCCAGGAGTCGCGGTTGGTGACTTGCAGCGGCGGCTCCTGGAGGCCCTGAAAAAGGGGGAGAGTTCAATGACAGTAGAGGGTGAGAAGGTGGACCTATCCTTATGGATAGACAGGCACGGCCTGCGAGCTTTCCGAGAGGAAAGGGGGGGCGAGACCACCTGGTCCCTGCCCACAACCGGCCCTGGGACCAGACGGAATGTAGTCTGTCTCAAGTGGAGAAGCAATGATGCCTGCTCTACGAGAAAGAGGGTGGTGGAGCTCCTGCTTGGGATGGGTTTCAGGGTGGCTGACATCTTCGCCCTGATACATCCCTATGGTTCCAGGGAGTTTGACATCAGCTTTGCCCGGCCGGAGGGCCTAGAGCTTTTCTGGTCCGGGTATGAGCTGGTGAAGAACTTACCGAATTGGAAGGGTTTTTTCGCTCAGGCGATAACCCGGCAGAACAACGTCAAGAAAGTGACCGTTTTGACCCGTAATGAATCGCTTTCTTGCGTTGATATTCTGACGTGGCTAAGTAGGTATGGGGACGTCCAGGGTGTACCATCGAAAAACCTGGACGAATTTGGCATTTGGTCGGGAGCCTGGACTTTCAATGTGAAGTTGAAATGTCTAGGAAGCACGGTTTCCCACATTCCATCCTCTGCCTTCATCGGCCGGGATAGGATTCTCGTTTTCTACAGGGGGCAGCCTAAGCTCTGTCACAAGTGCGGCAGCCCTTCACACTTCAGCGCCAGCTGCCAAGTGCAGAAGTGCCCGTTGTGTGGAGGGACAGGTCACCTTGCCGCATCTTGTGTGGAAATTAGGTGCAACTTGTGTGGTGTGCTCGGACACCCATTTAGTCGCTGTCCCCTCTCAGAAGTCAATGCGGCCCGAGCTCACGCAGGAGTGGGCCGGGAGGTCTCTTCGGCTGAGGCGGGTGCTGGCGGAGACAATCGAGTTAAGGGGTCAGTGAAGACCAAGAGCGGTCTGTCCCGGCAGAGGCGGAGGGAGAGGCGCCAGGCGGAGAGGGAACAGAAGGAACCCCACCAAAATGGGGTGATGTCTGCCCCTCCCCAAGTGGCGGGCTCCCGTAGTTCGGAGACCCTAGGGGACAGGGAGCTAAGTGTGGAGATCAGGAGACTAGACCGGGCCGATGAGACCCAGTCTTCAAACTACGAAAGTGCAGAGGGTAGTGAGACTGGGTCTAATATCAATAGACGGAAACGGTTCTCAAAAAAAAAGAGCCCGACCAAAGTAGCCAGGGAAGGCGTAACTGGCTCCCCTCTTGAGCTCTCCAACCGGTATCTCACTTTGGATGAGACCTCTGCCTCCTCTTCATGCGGGGAGGAGGTAAGAAGTGGGGTACCGGGGGCGAAGGTGGGAGGGCTTCCAGGAGGCCCCGTGCCCCTCTCTGGTGTGGATGTAAGGTCCCCAGAAGAGGAGGCAAATCTGATTCCTGGAACTGAGAAAGACAGGGGCAGTACGCAAGAGGGAGCGGTGGTGACAGATGGAATGGACACCACCGTCTCTCTCAAAAGAGGACGCACCGCCTTAGAGGATAGCCCCGGGAGGGGTAAGAGGGTCGGTAAGGAAGGAGGACATTCAGCTTAAACACCAAGTATGGCGGTACCCACTCAGCTGACACTGGCGACCATTAATGTCGCCAGCGTTAAATCTGATGCGGCTCGCTACACAGCCTTTGATTTTTTCAGCCGAGTTGAAGCTGATGTTTTATTTTTGCAGGAGACCAGACTGTCAAACTTGGCAGAAGTCCACAAGGCGAAGAGGGAGTGGAGATCTGGGCCCTCCTTCTGGTCTCTTGCGGCTGAGTCGTATAGCGGAGTAGCGGTTCTTTTCACCGTACCGGTAGAATGCCGACGGGTGGTTGACCTGGAAATGGGGAGGTGTTTGATCTTGGATATCCTCATGAAGGGACAGGAACTGCGCCTGATCAATATCTATGGGCCCCAGTCCAGGTGGGACAGGAAATGTCTCTTTATGAGGATCAAGCCTTTCCTTTTTACAAGCCGGCAAGTGGTCTTTGGTGGGGACTTTAACACCATCATAAGGTCCCAAGATAGGGGAGGCACCAGAAACCCGCTGGCTTATGATAGTATCGCTTTAAATAGCATAGCTAGTGAGGCTTGTCTGGTGGATGTCCACATTAGGCACACCCCAGACCACGGGGGTTTCACTTTCTATAGAGGAGATAGGATTAGGTCTAGAATAGACAGGTTTTTTTTGAAGGAGGAGGCTACTTTCTCGCCCTTGAGGGTTGTGGAGGTAGAATTCTCCGACCACTGTCTGATTATGTTCTCTCTGAATATTTCAGAATCCCCCCAAATGGGAAGAGGTTACTGGAAGCTGAATGCGGGAGTCCTGGAGGAAGCAGAGGTAAGACAATCCTTTGAGGACTTTCTTCAGAGTCAGGTAGCTTTGCTGGATCTCTGTGACACTAAGTCAGAGTGGTGGGAGATATTCAAAGACTGGGCCGCAAAATTCTTCCGCCAGCTCTCGAGCCTCAGGTCCCTGGACAGGTACCGCCTGTATCAGGGTCTGAGGAGGAAACTCGAAGATCTGGTCTCGACTGGAGGTAGCCGCGAGGATATCTCCAGGGTGAAATCTTTGCTCAAGAGGTGCCAGTATGATAGGCACACATCTTTAGTTTTTGAAAGGGACTTCGGGAGGTACCGCTCGCCCGACCCCTACAGATACTGTAAGATGTCAGTGAAGAGTAAGTTAGTGACAGGACTGGTTGACAGTACGGGTTCCCTGAACAGGTCCAGATCAGGGATCCTGGAAGTCGTCAGATCCTTTTACTCGTGCTTCTTGGGAAAGAGGGATCTGGATCGGGACAAGATGTCGGATTTCCTGGCTGAAATCACCCCTGAGTCAGAAGCTCACCTCTCTTTTGACGGTTTGGTAGAAGAGATCAGGAAGGAGGAAGTTATCCTGGCGGTGGAAGGGTTAGCTCTGAAGAAGTCGCCAGGCCCGGATGGCTTAACATCCGAGTTTTATAAGACCTTTAAGGACTCTTTATGTCCCCTCTTGACTGAGGTATTCAATGAGTGTCTATCCTCGGGCACTCTGCCTCAGTCAATGAGGAGGTCAGCCCTGATCCTCCTATCAAAATGTAAAGATCCGAGCCGTATTGAGAACTGGCGTCCCATAGCACTTCTCAATACGGACAGAAAGATTCTGGCCAAGATACTGTTTAACAGGCTGGTGAAATTTGCGCCTCAACTCCTTTCGGTGGCTCAGCATTGCTCGGTTCCAGGCCGCAGCACTTTTAGTGCTGTGCTCGGTGTCCGAGAGGCAGTGGAACAGAGTAGAGCAGGCCACTGGAGGGGGTACATGCTGTCCTTAGATCAAGCAAAGGCATTTGATCGGGTGAACCATGAGTACCTCTGGTCGGTCCTTCTGAAGTATGGCCTGCCGGGGGGGTTTGTCGATTGGTTAAAGATCTTGTATGCGGGGGCGGAGAGTTTCCCGCTTGTGAACGGTTGGTCTGGCTGCCCTTTTGAGGTTGGGTCCGGCGTTCGCCAGGGTTGTCCTTTGAGCCCGCTTTTATACGTGTTCGCGATTGATCCCTTTCTTAAGAGGGTCAATCGTGGACCGTTGGCGGGAGTCGGGATGGATCCGGCGGCGCCGGAAGCCACTCTGAGGTCAGTAGCGTACGCCGACGATGTCACCATTTTCGTGTCCTCGAAAGGGGAGGCGGAATATGTGATGTCTGAGGTGGATCGCTACTCGGAAGCATCCGGGTCCATGATCAACCGGGATAAGTGTGAGAGTCTCTGGCTGGGAGGGGGTGATCCAGCTTTTGATCTCCCGGACACCCTCCCAGGGCCCCAGTCGTCAGCCAAAGTCCTAGGCATCCATTTCGGTCATGGGGATTATCCCACTCAAAATTGGGACGACAGGCTTAAGATCGCAGCTCAGAAGGTCGACCAGTGGAAGGGCTGGTCTTTGACCCTCAGGGAAAGGGTGCACCTGATCAAGGCTTTCCTGCTCCCTCTGCTTATCTATTTGGGCAGTGTGTGTATCTTGCCAGAGCCTCTCTGGACTCGGGTTTACAGTCTGTTTTTCCAGCTCTTATGGGGGAATAGACTGAACCTGATCAAGAGGGAGGTGACTTACCGCACGAGGAGATTAGGGGGGTTATCTATGGTCAACCCCGTGGTGTTTCTTGTAAACACATTTGTTAAAGTAAATCTGGCGAACCTCTGGATGGAGAGGGCTTCTCCGTGGGTAGTCTCCTGCCGGGGGTGGTTTCGGCCTTTCTTCCAGGAATGGGAGACAGGAGGGCAAGTGAAGGACTTGCGTACGCCTCACGGATATCTTCCGGCTTACGTCACCCCGATTCTGAAGGTAATCCGCCGGTGGGGTTTGGAGGTAGGGGAAATCAGGACTCTGTCAAGGAGGTCCCTTGACGAGAGGGTCTTGTTGTCCCACTTCCAGAAGCCCCTGGCCCTCAAGGATTGCCCAAGCCGGGATCTAGACAAGGGGTTACAGTTGCTAAATTCTGCAAGGATCCCCTTGAAGTTTTGGGACTTGGCTTGGCGCTGCTTTCACGGGAGCCTGTATGTAAGGGACAATCTGAAGTACAGGAACGCTGATGAAAGGGGTTGTCCCCGGGAGGAGTGCGGCTCCATACTGGAAAGTATGGAGCACTTCCTGCTCCAGTGTCCCTTTAATACAGAGGTGTACAAACGGGTGGGAGCTTCCATTGGCTGGCCTAGGCTAGCCAGCCTCTCCTATGCGGAGTGGGCCTATGGAGTGCTCAGAGACCTGGGCAGAAGGTACCTGTGCACATGTTTTTTAGTTAGCATAGTGGTTAGGTACTACACGTGGAATGCACGGTGTTTAGTTTCAACAAGGCAGAAAGTCCTCCCAGTGGATGAGGTGTGTAGGAACATTCTGGGAGACCTGGTGAAGGTACGTTCTCTCGAGTACGAAAGACTGGGTACCAGCAGGGCCTCTCTCCTCTGGAGAGGTTTTGCTTTTAGTGTACCATAGCCTAGTAGTACTATTCCTGGTGGTGGGCTGATACTCTCACCCTAGATTTTTGTTTTGGATAAAGTGTATGGTTTTTTGAAAGGCTTGCAAAGGCTGAACTTGGTCCTTCGGGAGTGGTTATGTGTGGTTATAGTAATGTTTATTGTATGGTATATTGTATATATTGTGTATATTATGTTGAAGGATAGGGTAAGCGGGGGTTAGTTAGTTAGGTTGGGTGGGTTAGGGTGAGGGGGGGGACACTTACAAAGTGTGGGGAGGCCTACATCTAGTCCTGGACTACGCGGACATGGGAGGACATGGGGCGAGGGCTGGATGTGGGTGGTGGAGGTAGGGCTGGCCTCGGACTATGCGGACATGCAGAGGACATGAGGCGGAGGTCAGTCCTGGGGGTTTTAGTTTTAGTTTAGGATAGGGAATGGCTAGGGACAGGTTAGGTTAGGGTAAGTTTGTAGTTTTGTAGTTTGTAGTGTTGTTTATATATATATATATATATATATATATTAAAAAAAAAATAATTATAATAATAAAAATAAAATAAAAAAATATATATATTATTTTTTTGCTTAGGGGCAAGTTGCCTGGATTTGAGTTACGGCGAAGTAGCCATATTTTCGTTTGAGTTTGATTTTATTCTGTGTTTTATTTCAATTTCTTTGGGTTAGGTTATTTCGGCCGAACCGGCTGGGTAAGTTTTATTTATTTTAGGTTATTTATTGTAGATTGTAGGTTTGTAGTTTTATGTGTAGGTATGAATGTGTGTGTGAATGTGGCTGGGGCAGCTGGAATGCTGTCTATGTTTAAGTTTTGTATGTCTATACTTGTAATTATTTATGTAACGTTTTGTAATTTTATAATAAAAAAGAGTTCCCATAGCAGAGAATCTGGCTTCATGTCAGCAGAGAATCAGTCTTCATGTCATAGCAGAGAATCATGCTTCACGTCACCCACCACTGGAACAGTCCATTGTCACATATTTAGGCCCAGGCACGCAGGCAGAGGAGAGAGGTCCCATAGCAGAGAATCTGGCTTCATGTCAGCAGAGAATCAGTCTTCATGTCATAGCAGAGAATCAGGCTTCATGTCACCCACCACTGGAACAGGCCACTGTCAGATATTTTTAGGCCCCGGCACCCAGACATAGGAGAGAGGTCCCATAACAGAGATTCAGGCTTCATGTCAGCAGAGAATCAGTCTTCATGTCATAGCAGAGAATCAGGCTTCACGTCACCCACCACTGGAACAGTCCATTGTCACATATTTAGGCCCAGGCACCCAGGCAGAGGAGAGAGGTCCCATAGCAGAGAATCTGGCTTCATGTCAGCAGAGAATCAGTCTTCATGTCATAGCAGAGAATCAGGCTTCATGTCACCCACCACTGGAACAGGCCACTGTCAGATATTTTTAGGCCCCGGCACCCAGACAGAGGAGAGAGGTCCCATAACAGAGATTCAGGCTTCATGTCAGCAGAGAATCAGTCTTCATGTCATAGCAGAGAATAAGGCTTCACGTCACTCACCACTGGAACAGGCCACTGTCAGATATTTTTAGGCCCCGGCACCCAGACAGAGGAGAGAGGTCCCATACCAGAGATTAAGGCTTCATGTCAGCAGAGAATCAGTCTTCATGTCATAGCAGAGAATCAGGCTTCATGTCACCCACCACTGGAACAGGCCACTGTCAGATATTTTTAGGCCCCGGACCCAGACAGAGGAGAGGTTCATTCAACTTTGGGTTGCCCCGCAATACACTACGTGCAGAATTATTAGGCAAATGAGTATTTTGACCACATCATCCTCTTTATGCATGTTGTCTTACTCCAAGCTGTATAGGCTCGAAAGCCTACTACCAATTAAGCATATTAGGTGATGTGCATCTCTGTAATGAGAAGGGGTGTGGTCTAATGACATCAACACCCTATATCAAGTGTGCATAATTATTAGGCAACTTCCTTTCCTTTGGCAAAATGGGTCAAAAGAAGGACTTGACAGGCTCAGAAAAGTCAAAAATAGTGAGATATCTTGCAGAGGGATGCAGCACTCTTAAAATTGCAAAGCTTCTGAAGCGTGATCATCGAACAATCAAGCGTTTCATTCAAAATAGTCAACAGGGTCGCAAGAAGCGTGTGGAAAAACCAAGGCGCAAAATAACTGCCCATGAACTGAGAAAAGTCAAGCGTGCAGCTGCCAAGATGCCACTTGCCACCAGTTTGGCCATATTTCAGAGCTGCAACATCACTGGAGTGCCCAAAAGCACAAGGTGTGGAATACTCAGAGACATGGCCAAGGTAAGAAAGGCTGAAAGACGACCACCACTGAACAAGACACACAAGCTGAAACGTCAAGACTGGGCCAAGAAATATCTCAAGACTGATTTTTCTAAGGTTTTATGGACTGATGAAATGAGACTGAGTCTTGATGGGCCAGATGGATGGGCCCGTGGCTGGATTGGTAAAGGGCAGAGAGCTCCAGTCCGACTCAGACGCCAGCAAGGTGAAGGTGGAGTACTGGTTTGGGCTGGTATCATCAAAGATGAGCTTGTGGGGCCTTTTCGGGTTGAGGATGGAGTCAAGCTCAACTCCCAGTCCTACTGCCAGTTTGGAAGACACCTTCTTCAAGCAGTGGTACAGGAAGAAGTCTGCATCCTTCAAGAAAAACATGATTTTCATGCAGGACAATGCTCCATCACACGTGTCCAAGTACTCCACAGCGTGGCTGGCAAGAAAGGGTATAAAAGAAGAAAATCTAATGACATGGCCTCCTTGTTCACCTGATCTGAACCCCATTGAGAACCTGTGGTCCATCATCAAATGTGAGATTTACAAGGAGGGAAAACAGTACACCTCTCTGAACAGTGTCTGGGAGGCTGTGGTTGCTGCTGCACGCAATGTTGATGGTGAACAGATCAAAACACTGACAGAATCCATGGATGGCAGGCTTTTGAGTGTCCTTGCAAAGAAAGGTGGCTATATTGGTCACTGATTTGTTTTTGTTTTGTTTTTGAATGTCAGAAATGTATATTTGTGAATGTTGAGATGTTATATTGGTTTCACTGGTAAAAATAAATAATTGAAATGGGTATATATTTGTTTTTTTGTTAAGTTGCCTAATAATTATGCACAGTAATAGTCACCTGCACACACAGATATCCCCCTAAAATAGCTAAAACTAAAAACAAACTAAAAACTACTTCCAAAAATATTCAGCTTTGATATTAATGAGTTTTTTGGGTTCATTGAGAACATGGTTGTTGTTCAATAATAAAATTAATCCTCAAAAATACAACTTGCCTAATAATTCTGCACTCCCTGTATAATGGTAAAATGAAAATAAAAATAGGATTGAATGAGGAAGTGCCCTGGAGTACAATAATATATGGTTAAGGGGAGGTAGTTAATGTCTAATCTGCACAAGGGATGGACAGGTCCTGTGGGATCCATGCCTGGTTCATTTTTATGAACGTCAGCTTGTCCACATTGGCTGTAGACAGGCGGCTGCGTTTGTCTGTAATGACGTCCCCTGCTGTGCTGAATACACGTTCAGACAAAACGCTGGCCGCCGGGCAGGCCAGCACCTCCAAGGCATAAAAGGCTAGCTCTGGCCACGTGGACAATTTGGAGACCCAGAAGTTGAATGGGGCCGAACCATCAGTCAGTACGTGGAGGGGTGTGCACAGGTACTGTTCCACCATGTTATTGAAATGTTGCCTCCTGCTAACACGTTCCGTATCAGGTGGTGGTGCAGTTAGCTGTGGCGTGGTGACAAAAATTTTCCACATCTCTGCCATGCTAACCATGCCCTCAGAGGAGCGGGCCGTGACACAGCTGCGTTGGCGACCTCTTGCTCCTCCTCTGCCTTCGCCTTTGGCTTCCACTTGTTCCCCTGTGACATTTGGGAATGCTCTCAGTAGCGCGTCTACCAAAGTGCGCTTGTACTCGCGCATCTTCCTATCACGCTCCAGTGCAGGAAGTAAGGTGGGCACATTGTCTTTGTACCGTGGATCCAGCAGGGTGGCAACCCAGTAGTCCGCACACGTTAAAATGTGGGCAACTCTGCTGTCGTTGCGCAGGCACTGCAGCATGTAGTCGCTCATGTGTGCCAGGCTGCCCAGAGGTAAGGACAAGCTGTCCTCTGTGGGAGGCGTATCGTCATCGTCCTGCGTTTCCCCCCAGCCACGCACCAGTGATGGGCCCGAGCTGCGTTGGGTGCCACCCCGCTGTGAACATGCTTCATCCTCATCCTCCTCCACCTCCTTCCCATCCTCGTCCTCCTCGTCCTCCAGTAGTGGGCCCTGTCTGGCCACATTTGTACCTGGCCTCTGGTGTTGAAAAAAACCTCCCTCTGAGTCACTTCGAAGAGACTGGCCTGAAAGTGCTAAAAATGACCCCTCTTCCTCCTCCTCCTCCTGGGCCACCTCCTCTTCCATCATCGCCCTAAGTGTTTTCTCAAGGAGACATAGAAGTGGTATTGTAACGCTGATAACGGCGTCATCGCCACTGGCCATGTTGGTGGAGTACTCGAAACAGCGCAACAGGGCACACAGGTCTCGCATGGAGGCCCAGTCATTGGTGGTGAAGTGGTGCTGTTCCGCAGTGCGACTGACCCGTGCGTGCTGCAGCTGAAACTCCACTATGGCCTGCTGCTGCTCGCACAGTCTGTCCAGCATGTGCAAGGTGGAGTTCCACCTGGTGGGCACGTCGCATATGAGGCGGTGAGCGGGAAGGCCGAAGTTACGCTGTAGCGCAGACAGACGAGCAGCGGCAGGATGTGAACGCTGGAAGCGCGAACAGACGGCCCGCACTTTATGCAGCAGCTCTGACATGTCGAGGTAGTTGTGAATGAACTTCTGCACCACCAAATTCAGCACATGCGCCAGGCAAGGGATATGTGTCAAATCGGCTAGTCCCAGAGCTGCAATGAGATTTCGCCCATTATCGCACACCACCAGGCCGGGCTTAAGGCTCACCGGCAGCAACCACTCGTCGGTCTGTTGTTCTATACCCCGCCACAACTCCTGTGCGGTGTGGGGCCTGTCCCCCAAACATATGAGTTTCAGAATGGCCTGCTGACGTTTACCCTGGGCTGTGCTGAAGTTGGTGGTGAAGGTGTGTGGCTGACTGGATGAGCAGCTGGAAGAAGAGGAGGAGGAAGCTGAGTAGGAGGAGGAGGAGACAGGAGGCAAAGAATGTTGCCCTGCGATCCTTGGCGGCGGAAGGACGTGCGCCAAACAGCTCTCCGCCTGGGGCCCAGCCGCCACTACATTTACCCAGTGTGCAGTTAGGGAGATATAGCGTCCCTGGCCGTGCTTACTGGTCCACGTATCTGTGGTTAGGTGGACCTTGCCACAGATGGCATTGCGCAGTGCACACTTGATTTTATCGGATACTTGGTTGTGCAGGGAAGGCACGGCTCTCTTGGAGAAGTAGTGCCGGCTGGGAACAATATACTGTGGACAGCAACGACATGAGCTGTTTGAAGCTGTCTGTGTCCACCAGCCTAAATGACAGCTTTTCATAGGCCAGTAGTTTAGAAATGCTGGCATTCAGGGCCAGGGATCGAGGGTGGCTAGGTGGGAATTTACGCTTTCTCTCAAATGTTTGTGAGATGGAGAGCTGAACGCTGCCGTGTGACATGGTTGAGATGCTTGGTGACGCAGGTGATGGTGTTGGTGGTACATCCCATGTTTGCTGGGCGACAGGTGCCAACGTTCCTCCAGAGGCGGAGGAAGAGGCCGAGGCGGCGGCAGCAGCAGAAGAGGCCGAGGCGGCAGCAGCAGAAGAGGTAGCAGGGGGAGCCTGAGTGACTTCCTTGTTTTTATGGTGTTTACTCCACTGCAGTTCATGCTTTGCATGCAGGTGCCTGGTCATGCAGGTTGTGCTAAGGTTCAGAACATTATTGCATTGATCCTCAAGGTATAGCGAACTCCTTTCAGAGTTTCTATAAAACCCTCTATAACTTAGAATCCGTTTCGGATGTGTCCTCTGTAGATTCGGTGGCCATGGATCGGTTTTTAGATTCCATTGACCTTCCGAGCCTTACTGAGGCCCAGTTAGGGAAACTAAACTCCCCAGTGACAGAGCAGGAAATTTGCGAAGCTATTATGACATTACCGAATAATAAAGCACCAGGGCCAGACAGCTTTTCAAATACATATTATAAATTATTCCAAAAAGAGCTTTGCCCTTATTTATGTCAGATTTTTAGGGAAATGGTGAGTACCGGTCGTTCTCCAAAAGAGATGCTGGAGGCGAGGATAGTCACCATTCCAAAAACTGACCTTCTTTCGGATGATGTAAGGGGCTACCGTCCGATATCATTGCTAAATACAGATGCAAAAATTTACGCAAAAGTTTTGGCAAGTCGTCTGGCTCCCTGTATTACTGCTCTTGTTCATATGGACCAGGTTGGATTTGTAAGAGGTAGGCAGTTGCAGGATAATACCAGGCGGACATTAAATATCCTGGACTATGTCCAGAGAGGAAAAATCCCAACGCTCTTAGTTACCCTAGACGCCGAGAAGGCGTTTGACCGCATTAATTGGTGGTTCGCCTTCTCGGTGCTGGGGAGGATGGGATTTACGGTGGCAATCCTGGCGGCTATCAGGGCACTTTATACCCAACCAAGTGCTAGAGTATGGGTCAATGGGGCACTCTCAGACCCCTTCGATGTTAGCAATGGTACCCGCCAGGGTTGCCCCCTGTCCCCCTTGATATTTGTTCTGACTATAGAGCCCCTGGCTCAGGCTCTTCGCCAGTGCCCTGATGTGAAGGGAGTTGATATAGGGAGTATAGAACATAAAATCAGTCTATATGCTGACGACATCATCTTGACGTTGTCAAATCCTCAAACGTCTTTAACAGCTGCTATGGACGTTATAACCCGATTTGGAGATCTCTCATTCTATAAACTAAATACTCTTAAATCTCAGGCTCTCCCAATAAATATCCCTCCTATACAGATGAAGAAACTGAAGGATACCTTTGATTTGGATTGGCAAAACAATCAAATTAACTATTTGGGTATAAAGCTCACAGCATCATTCAAGAAGTTGTGTAGTGTACGGGGACTGTAATGCCCGTCACTACAAAAGTGTCACTTGGTGTGCTGTCGTCCCCCCTTATTTATGGGGAAGTTGGTATATGTCATCTTTATAAATTGTCATGTAATGTAATGTTATGTATTTCCCTGTTACTGTGACACTTGCATGTACAGGCCTGCTAGGGGTGTCATTCGAGCTTCTAGTCACTAGAGGGAGCTAGAGAGCCCTAGTTTATATAAAGCCCAGATAGGGAAGTGAAAGTCAGTCTAGTTTAGAGTTCAGAAGTTTCTAGAGCCTGAGGAAGCTGAGAGGGAGACAGAGGCAAAGTGCAGAGAAGCAAGAGGTACTCAAGATAACAGAGGAGGTACTTTATAAAGCTAAAACCAAGGATATATGCCAGAGTTAGGGTATTGGGCCTTGGAGAAGATTTGCTATGTTCAGGATCAGTCAGAGATAGAGTGCAAGCTCCTGTACTGCAAGTCCTGTGTGTTTAACACTCTGTAGTCACCTTGCTCAATCTGTATTGCCTGCATCAACCGTATTGCAAAATCGACTGTATGCCAAGGAACTGCGATTCCATTATTGTCTCTATGAAAACTACTAAAGTTGGAGTTCTGCTTTAACCTCACGGTGTTCCTCATTTATTCCTGCTATCCGCAAACGGCGTGCCACCGTTTAATTGGCACTGGCGTCACGAACAATTTCCTACCATCACCTGCCTATGCAGAGAGTCAGCCATCTCAGGTTAGTGTCATTGCACTACTACACCCAGAAACTCTATTACACACAACTTGAGTACGCTGCACCTCTCTTTTGGCATCACGAACAGGATACGCACGCTTTCCAGTGCAAGAAGAGTGAACTTTGTGCCTTATACAGTTGCCCTGTGACCAAAGTGACAAATTACCTGTTTTATTAAAGTGGACTTTGTGAACTGAAAATCCTACCCAAAGTGTGCCTAAAACCTCCAAAAAGCGCTGTGCAGTGTTGCGCTATCAAGAGGAAGAAAAACGCCACATTGGAGTGTGGTTTTGTGGACTTTTTACAATCCTGCTTGCTGTCAGTGAATGGACAGCGTTTTGCTAAAGATGGCCACCGGCCGCCTGGAGTAAAGTTTCCCGCGCTGCTGAGGACCTTCGTGGGCGGATCCCTGCAAGGACACAGAGAATCCCGCCCCTCTTCATCATCGCACCGCCGCGGCCCTGCTTCTTCTACGTCATCGGGTGCTCAGGACGTCCGGAATCTCGCGAGACTTGGCCTGCGCAAGCCTGGCGATACCGGTAAGCAATTGTAACCGGAGGGAAGGGGAGTGTTCCGGCCCCTTTAGTCGCCAGTGGCCACCTCTCAATAGACTACCATGTCAGAGCCAGGAGTGCCTGAGCAGCCGGCCCCGGGAGAGTTCGCGGCTCCTAATCATCCTACAGCCCCCAGCATGATGCCCTCTACCATGCCTTACTATTTCGGGGCCCCATGGTTCCCTCGCTACAGGGGAGAGACCCATACCCTAAGGGACTTTAAAGAAAAGTTGCTGGCACTATTCCGATTGTACCCTATAAATGCCGACCAGCAAATGGAAATCCTGCTGGCACAACTGGAGGGAGCGGCCCGTAGAGAAGTGTTATCCTGGCCTGCTACTGAGCGGAGTACTCTAGAACAGATATTCACCCGCCTCAGAGCCACTTTTGAAACTAGGACTGCCTCAGAGATAAAGATGCACTTCTTTGGCAAGAAACAGAAGTCCGGTGAGTCCCTCCGTGACTATGCCTTATCACTTCAGGAGGCTTTAGGGGCTGTAATTCAGATAGATCCCAAAGAGGCTGATAATCAGGACCAGACCCTGAGGGAACAATTTATCAACGGGGTGTCTAGTGAACAAATAAGGACCCAATTAAAGATGCTGTCCTCCCAGCACCCTAACAGTACCTTTCTGGACTTTAAAGAACTGGCTATAAAAATTCTGGGGTCCGCAGTATCTCCTGAGTTGAGCACCCCACCTGAGTCACCAGCCTGCAGGCCAAAACCGCTTATCACTAACCGAGCTGAGGCCGGCCAAGCTGTTCAAGTGTCAGCTACCGATACTATTGCCATGCTGACAGAGCAAGTAAATCACCTCACTAAAAGTCTAGAGAAAGTGTGCAGAAAAATAGAGGAATGGGAAAAACCCATAATGCTAGAAGAAGAATTCCTGTCACCTCCTAGGCCGTTCCCACCTCCTTACCAAGAGACTCACCCCAGGGATCCTGGGTGGCGTAATAGAGATCGCAAGTGGCCCGTGTGTACATACTGCAAAAAGCTGGGACACACAGAATCCACGTGCTGGCAGTTAAACGGGCAACCCCTGAGGCTGAGGACCACCCCTCGGGAGGTAGAACACTAGGTCCAGAGGATCCAAATTGGATGCCACGTTATGTAGGATCCCATCCTAAAATCAATATAGAGATCAACGGGGTCGCCTTTGAAGCCCTATTAGATACTGGGTCTCAGGTCACTACTATTCAGCTGCCTGCATTTGAAAAGTTCTGGGACACCAACCAGTTGACCCAACCGCCTGAATCCTGGGTGGAAATTATCGCCAGCAATGGCAAACCAGTAAAGATTCATGGATACTGGGAACCCACCCTGCAGGTGGGAGAAGTAACCCTGCCTCAACAGGGAGTGATCGTAGTACAGGCCGGTGACAGAGGAGGACATCCTGTCATTCTAGGCACCAATGTCTTCAAAAACTGTTATTCAGAAATACTTGCTGTATTACATCAGACTTTGCCCACTGCTTCCTCTGCATCCAGGAGGGTGATTCAAAAGACTATTACTGTGTTAAGTGCCCAGCAGAGGTTTGCTAATGGGAAAGGAGAAATTTGTACTGCCAGGATTAGTGATATTAAGCCTGTGACTTTGCCTCCTAATTCTCAAACTCTTTTATGGTGTCGTGCTGTCCTGGGAGTCCAAGGCCAAGATTATCCAGCCCTGGTGGAACCAATACAGATGGAGGATTACCCTTATGTGAGAGCTGCCAAGTGCCTGGTGAACGTCTCCCAAGGTAAAGTACCTGTCCGTCTGATTAACCTGAGTGATCATCCTGTTGCGCTTACTAAGCATTGCCGTGTTGCCCAGCTGTCCCAGGTGTCCTTCCAAGACATCATTCGTCTTCCAGTGACAGAGAAGCCGCCAGCTGCAGTCAGCGGACGTCCGTCGGTGACCCAGCCACAAGTGCCCTGGTGGGAAGAGCTCCATGTAGGGGACGAGACTACCCCCCAACATCAACAAGAAGGGATCCTACAGCTGGTCAAAGAGTACCACCAGGCGTTCAGTAAGCATGCTACTGATTATGGGGAGGTGAGTGCCATACAACACACCATACCTACTGGCTCTCATCCTCCTATCAAGGAGAGATACAGACCCTTACCACCTACTTCATATCAGACTGTAAAAGAAATGATCCAAGAGATGAAAGACTCTAATGTAATCCGGGACAGCCGTAGTCCGTGGGCTGCACCCCTGGTCCTTGTAAAGAAGAAGGACGGTGGTATCCGTTTCTGTGTGGATTATAGGAAAATTAATCAAATAACCCACAAAGATGCATACCCACTGCCCCGCATTGAGGAGTCACTAACTGCTCTGGGCTCCTCTGCCTATTTCTCCACATTGGACTTGACCAGTGGCTACTGGCAAGTACCCATGGCCCCTGCAGATAGGGAAAAGACTGCTTTCACCACTCCCATGGGCCTGTTCGAATTCAATTGTATGCCGTTCGGGCTATGTAATGCCCCAGGAACTTTCCAGAGACTAATGGAACGGTGTTTGGGTCACAAAAACTTCGAAACAGTGCTGCTGTATCTAGATGACGTCATTGTGTACTCAAAAACATATGAAGACCATCTGAAACATTTGGCAGAAGTATTTGAAATCCTTATCAAATATGGCTTGAAGGTAAAGCCATCCAAGTGTCACCTGCTCAAACCGGCAGTAAGATACCTGGGGCATGTAGTAAGCGGAGAGGGAGTGCAACCTGACCCTGATAAATTAGCAGCTGTCCGTAATTGGCCGGTTCCTACTACCGTCAAAGAGGTGAGGAGTTTCCTTGGTTTTGCCGGCTACTATAGACGTTTTATCCCCCATTTTGCTCAAATAGCTGATCCTATCCAGGAACTCTTGAGGGGGCAACCCAAGAAAAGTCCTAGAACTCCTGTGCCCATTGAGTGGAATGAGGAAAGAGAGATAGCGTTCCAATTGCTAAAAAAGAAACTGACCGAGCCTCCAGTGTTAGGTTATCCAGATTATAGCAAGCCCTTCCATCTCGATACTGATGCTAGCAAGCGAGGCCTGGGAGCTGTGTTAGCCCAGATCCAAGAGGGAAAAGAGAGAGTGATAGCATATGCAAGCCGCTCCCTGAAAGGAGCTGAGAAAAATGACCAGAATTATAGTTCCTTCAAACTAGAGTTCCTGGCATTAGTGTGGGCGGTGACAGAAAAATTCAAGGATTATCTAGCCGACACCCCGTTCATTGCATTCACTGACAATAACCCTCTGGCACATCTAAATACAGCTAAATTAGGGGCCTTGGAGCAGAGATGGGCCTCTCGCCTTGCCAACTATAATTTCTCTGTAAAGTATCGTGCTGGACGTACTAATGATAATGCTGATGCTTTATCCAGGCTTCCCACAGAGACAGCTCCTGATGATGGGCGGGATGCTTGGGAAGATGTAGAGATGCCGGCTTTCTATAACAAATTTGCTCAACAGGATCAGGCTCGAGCTACCAATAACAGAGCTGCAGTTCCTTTACCCTCCAGTAGGCCTGAACCTAAAGAAGAAAGGTGGGTGAAACTACAGTGTGAAAGTAGAGTGCTGGGTGAGTTGTTGGACTTCATTACTAGTGGCAGAGCCCCTGAGAGGATTCGGCGTAAGAGTGCAGATCCTGAGCTCATCAAACTGTGGAGACAGCGCCATCAACTCTTCATACAAAAGGGCCTATTGCTACGGAGAAGCCTAGACCCAGTGTCCAACGAGAGAGTGCACCAGATTCTCATACCCCGACGAGATGCAGGTATGGTGTTGGAGATGTACCACAATCAATCTGGTCACTTTGGGGTCCAAAAGACTGAAGCTACTATCCGCCAGCAGTTTTACTGGGTGGGCATGAGAGAAGACATGGAGAAGTGGTGTCGGGAGTGTGTAGTCTGTGCCTTAAAACGAAGTGAGCACCATGATCAGAGGGCACCACTGAGACCCATTGTAAGTACCTGTCCTCTTGAACTTGTCGCCATCGACCATGTGAAACTGGAGCCTAGTCGCTCAGGGTATGCTTATGCCATGACTATTATTGATCATTTCACAAAGTTTGTTGTAGCAGTGCCTGTGAGAGACCAGACAGCCAAGACTACAGCCGAAATGTTCTGGAAGCACTTCCTCCTGCCTTATGGATGTCCAGAAAAGATCCTCACTGATCAAGGACCGGCTTTTGAGTCCCATCTGTTCCATGAACTGTGTTGCTTACACAACTGTAAGAAGATCCGGACCACGGCCTACCATCCTCAAGGTAACGGATTATGTGAAAAAATGAATCAGACCTTGATAGAGATGCTGAGGGCCGTGCCTCCTGAGAACAGAGGAGATTGGCCCAGTCTGTTGCCACCGCTCATGTTCACATACAATCATACCATACATTGTTCCACCGGGTATACCCCTTTTTACTTGATGTTTGGGCGCCAAGGGACATTGCCTGCTGATCATTCATTGGACATACATGTACCTGATTGCATTAACCCATTACCTAACACCGACTGGGTTGCTGAACATCAAAGGCGATTGAATACAGCCAACGCCATTGTTCAGGAACGTATGGACTATGCTAGGGACCGACAGCAGAGGGACTATGATCAAGCAGCCCATGCAGAACCCTTGACAATAGGGGCCGTGGTATGGTTAAAGAATAACCGCCGTACCAGTAAACTGGACAGTAAATGGGAGCGAAGTCCCTATGTTATCACTGCAATCCCAAATGTTGGAACTCACACTTATGAGATCACCAGGGAAGACAAGGGATCCCAAATTGTACACCGAAACCGGTTGAAGCTCTGCCTGACACCAGAACCCAGTGCCGAGAGTTCTGGACCTGAATATCCTGTGTCAGAGTCAGCAATACAGCCCGAGGATCCTATGCAAGCTGTTAGTAATCTGAGGTATGACGCTGATCCCATGCATTGGCTTCTGACACCTTGGTTGAACTTGCTGGTGCCTGCTCCGGCACCTACTGTAACTTCACCTCCGGAAGAGCTGGTTCAAGATGCCCCGGATCCAGTTCCCCCTCTAGTGGATCTAATTGTTCCAGGTGTTCCAGTTGTTCCTGACCAAGATCTCCCTGATGGAGACCCTCCTGTTGCTCCTCTCTCTTCCACCTTGTTGCTAAGGGAAGAGGAGACCCCTGTTTTGAGAAGGTCTACCCGGATGACCAGGGGACGCCCGCCAGTCCGTTTAGGGGACTTTGATTATTCTGATGGTGTCTCCTCCCAAACAGTTGCCACTGTTTTACTGTTTTATCTATTTTGCTGTTCTATTATGGACTGATTCATTGTCATGGACTATCCTGGTTATAATGTTACGCTGTGCCAGGTCAGCGCCCCAGTTCCATTTACTATCCTGAGAGAAGAGAACGACGCCCCTTGTCACCAACTTTCACCTTTGCCAATTGGACCTGATATGAATGTAAATGCAGATGAATTACATGTATGTATGCCTGCATGTCTCCTTTTTCTGTTTCAGGTAGAGATTCCAGTTGGGCGAGCCCTGATGGAGTACGAGGTCGTACTCAGCTTAAAGCAGTGGGGTATGTAGTGTACGGGGACTGTAATGCCCGTCACTACAAAAGTGTCACTTGGTGTGCTGTCGTCCCCCCTTATTTATGGGGAAGTTGGTATATGTCATCTTTATAAATTGTCATGTAATGTAATGTTATGTATTTCCCTGTTACTGTGACACTTGCATGTACAGGCCTGCTAGGGGTGTCATTCCAGCTTCTAGTCACTAGAGGGAGCTAGAGAGCCCTAGTTTATATAAAGCCCAGATAGGGAAGTGAAAGTCAGTCTAGTTTAGAGTTCAGAAGTTTCTAGAGCCTGAGGAAGCTGAGAGGGAGACAGAGGCAAAGTGCAGAGAAGCAAGAGGTACTCAAGATAACAGAGGAGGTACTTTATAAAGCTAAAACCAAGGATATACGCCAGAGTTAAGGTATTGGGCCTTGGAGAAGATTTGCTATGTTCAGGATCAGTCAGAGATAGAGTGCAAGCTCCTGTACTGCAAGTCCTGTGTGTTTAACACTCTGTAGTCACCTTGCTCAATCTGTATTGCCTGCATCAACCGTATTGCAAAATCGACTGTATGCCAAGGAACTGCGATTCCATTATTGTCTCTATGAAAACTACTAAAGTTGGAGTTCTGCTTTAACCTCACGGTGTTCCTCATTTATTCCTGCTATCCGCAAATGGCGTGCCACCGTTTAATTGGCACTGGCGTCACGAACAATTTCCTACCATCACCTGCCTATGCAGAGAGTCAGCCGTCTCAGGTTAGTGTCATTGCACTACTACACCCAGAAACTCTATTACACACAACTTGAGTACGCTGCACCTCTATGCAGTAAATTATGTCCCATTGTTAGGGCTCTTAGAGAAGGACCTTGATAAATTGGCTAGGTATGAGGTGTCTTGGGTGGGTCGTATTGCATCATTCCAGATGTTCACCCTCCCAAGACTCCTGTACATATTTAAGACATTACCGATTATCCCTCCAAGCAGTTTTTTCCAGAAGTGCTCCAAACTGATCAATGCCCTAATTTGGAAACGACATAAACCGAGAATAGCAACTGTAATAATGCAGAGACCTAAACTCCGAGGGGGATTGGGGCTTCCGAATATCCATGAGTACTTTCTGGCTTCGCAGGTATCACAGTTAAGGGAATGGTGGGTAGGTAATTATGCGAAACAGTGGGTACAGATAGAAGCAACACTAACCCCTGGTAGTAATTTAAAAACTCTTTTGCTCGCAGCTCTTCACCCGACATTCATTTGGCCATCTCTCCCGTCGCTAGTGTCTATGGCCTTGAAAAGCTGGGTCCGATTTCATAAATTGTGTACTTTGGAGTCCGGATCCTTCCCGCCCAGTGCCCCAGCAACTGTACTCAATTTTCTAATCCCGAATATTTCAGTGTCATCTTGGACACGGGGCGGATTGGACCTTCTCTCAAAATTATTTATTTCGGATACCCTCTGTTCTTTTGAATATCTTCATGGGCAGTTCCTGATTCCACACACAGATTTTTATAAATATTTGTGTATTAGACATTTTTCTAAAACCAACTGTCCGTTTAATCTGGTGTGCAATCGGGAAGTGTTTAGTCTGTGGGCATTGGTCCCGCCACAATGCACACGACTGCGGCCTCTATATATGATGATGGGAGATAAGAGATCATTTGTTAAAACGACTCCGCTGCTTGCATGGGAGGGAGATCTGGGATTGGTGTTCACTGATGAACAGTGGTCGGCAGCCTTCTCTTGCATAAAAAGAAACATTAGATGTGCTTTGCACTATGAGTCTTTGATGAAGACCACACTAAGGTGGTACTATACACCAGATCGCCTGAGTCACATATCTCCGGATCTCTCATGCTTATGCTGGCGGGGATGTGGAGATAGGGGTACACTGTATCACATCCTATGGTCCTGTCCAAAGCTGCAAGATATTTGGAGGGCCACATTCTCTCTTGCCTCGGATCTGCTGGGATACCAGCTCCCGCCATCCCCCTCACCGGCTCTCTTATGGATTGATCTGGTTGAGATATCATGTGAGGGGAGGGTGGTTCTGGGACACCTTTTCCTCTCAACCAAACTGGCCATAGTTAAAAATTGGAAATCACGGTATGCTCCTTCTTTAATGGAGGTCATCAGAAGGTTAAACTCTACCTATATATATGAACGTGTGCTGGCGGGAACTGAGGAAGCTGCTGCGAGGTTTGAGAGGGAATGGGGTATATGGAGAGCTTCTCCACTCGCAGCACCAAACTTTGTTTGACATATTTAAGTATATTATATTGGTGTAGTCAAGCCCCTATATATGGCCATATATTTGATAAAAATACGCCTGCGCAAATGTACCCCAACAACCGCACTGCATGTTTTGTCCTATGTTAGTATGTTTTTATGTCTTTTTTATGATGTATTGTTAGTCATTTTTGTTTGTTTTGTATTTCATTGTGGCATGTATATGAGCTACTAGTGTCGCTAACATGATTGTATATGGTATTAATTAGGTAGTCACTGGCGGCTCTTTAACGATAACAATGTATGTCTTTTTTTTAAAACTAATAAAAAGTATAAATAAAGAACATTAATGCCTCGCTTCAGGCTCTGATGGCACAGCGTGCAAACCACTCGGGTCTTGTCGTCAGCACATTGTTTGAAGAAGTGCCATGCCAGGGAACTCCTTGAAGCTGCCTTTGGGGTGCTCGGTCCCAGATGGCGGCGGTCAGTAGCAGGCGGAGTCTCTTAGCGGCAGGTGTTCTGCTTTTGCCCACTGCTCCCTTTTTGTCTTTTGCTACGCTGTTGGCTCGGTCTCACCACTGCCTCTTCCTCCGAACTGTGAAAGTCAGTGGCACGACCTTCATTCCATGTGGGGTCTAGGACCTCATCGTCCCCTGCATCGTTTTCATCCCTGACCTCCTGTTCAGTCTGCACACTGCAGAAAGATGCAGCAGTTGGAACCTGTGTTTCGTCATCATCAGAGACGTGCTGAGGTGGTATTCCCATGTCCTCATCATCAGGAAACATAAGTGGTTGTGCGTTAGTGCATTCTATGTCTTCCACCGTTGGGGAAGGTCTAGGTGGATGCCCTTGGGAAACCCTGCCAGCAGAGTCTTCAAACAGCATAAGAGACTGCTGCATAACTTGAGGCTCAGACAGTTTCCCTGATATGCATAGGGGTGATGTGACAGACTGATGGGCTTGGTTTTCATGCGCCATCTGTGCGCTTTCTGCAGAAGACTGGGTGGGAGATAATGTGAACGTGCTGGATGCACTGTCGGCCACCCAATTGACTAATGCCTGTACCTGCTCAGGCCTTACCATCCTTAGAACGGCATTGGGCCCCACCAAATATGGCTGTAAATTCTAGCGGCTACTGGGACCTGAGGTAGTTGGTACACTAGGACGTGTGGCTGTGGCAGAACGGCCACGTCCTCTCCCTGCACCAGAGGGTCTACTAACACCACCACGACCATGTCCGCGTCCCTTACTAGATGTTTTCCTCATTGTTACCGTTCACCACAATAAGAAAAATATTATTCGGGCCAATGTATTGAATTCAAATTCAGGCCTTTTTTTTTACAGACAACTAACACTATCTGGCTATCTATTTAGGTACCGTATTACACTAATACAGGCACACCAGTAATGACAGATTTAGCTAAATATAAATTTGAGGCCTATTATTTAGGCGCTGGGTGACAGGTATACGTTTACGGACAGAATTAGACTTGGATCTGCACAGTAGCGTGTGTGTGAAGTTATTGAGAATTACCCTATCAGCACCGTGAATCTAATATACCCTTTTAGGGATAGATTTAAAGAAGGCCTGATACAGCAGAAACCACTAATTTAGAGAATTGCAAAATTGGGAATTGTATTTCAACCCAGAACAAAAACTGTGCTTTGACGGACACTAAATAACTTGACCAGCTAAAGCAATAATGACAGATTTGGATGAATATAAATGGGAGGCATTTCAAATACAGCCATTTCAAACACAGCCAATTTTGGCTAAAGAAATATTTAATTTAGGCCTACACTGGGTCAGGCCCTGTGAGATACACCCTCTACATACAGGGGTTTGATTCAGGCATTTGAAATTCAGCCATTTTGAGCACCAAAATTGAATTCAGGCCTACACTTGTTCAGGCCCTATGAGATACACACTCTACATACAGGGGTTGATTCAGGCATTTGAAATACAGCCATTTGAAATATAGCCATTTTGGGCAAAGAAATATTTATTTTAGGCCTACACTGGTTCAGGCCGTGTGAGATACACGCTCGACATACAGTGGTTTGATTCAGGCATTTGAAATACAGCCATTTTGGGCAAAGGAATATTTAATTCAGCCCTACACTGGTTCAGAACGTGCGAGATACACCAACGAACATACAGAAGTTTGATTCAGGCATTTGAAATACGGCTATTTGAAATACAGCCATTTTAGGCAAAGAAATATTAATTTCAGGCCTACACTGGTTCAGGCCGTGTGAGAAACACCCTCTACATACAGTGGTTTGATTCAGTCATTTGAAATACAGCCATTTGGTGAACCAATATTGAATTTAGGGCTACACTTGTTCATGCCGTGTGAGACACACCCTCTACATACAGGGGTTTGATTCAGGCATTTGAAATACAGCCATTTTGGGCAAAGAAATATTTAATTCAGCCCTACACTGGTTCAGACCGTGTCAGATACAGCCTCTACATACACGGCTTTGATTCAGGCATTTGGAATACAGCCATTTGAAATACAGCCATTTTGGACGAAGAAATATTTAATTCAGGCCTACACTGGTTTAGACAGTGTGAGATACACCTACTACATACAGGGGTTTGATACAGGCATTTTGAAATACAGCTATTTGATATACAGCCATTTTGGGCAAAGAAATCTTTTATTTAGGCCTACACTGGTTTAGGCCCCGTGAGATACACCCTGCACATGCCAGGGTTTAATTCAGGCATTTGAAATACCGCCATTTGGTTCACCAATATTGAATTCAGACCTAAACTGGTTCAGGCATGTGAAAATACACCCTCTACATACAGGGGTTTGATTCAGGCATTTGAAATACAGCCATTTGGTGCACCAATATTGAATTCAGGCCTATAATGGTTCAGGCAGTATGAGATACACCCTCTACATACAGGGGTTTGATTCAGGCATTTGAAATACAGCCATTTGAAATACAGCCATTTTGGGCAAAGAAATTTTAAATTCAGGCATACACTGGTTCAGGCCGTGTGAGATTCACCCTCTACATACAGGAGTTTGATTCAGGCATTTGAAATACAGCCATTTTGTGCACCAATATATAGTTCAGGCCTACACTGGTTCAGGCCTTTTGAGAAACACCCTCTACATACAGGATTTGATTCAACCATTTGAAATACCGCCATTTGGTGCACCAATATTGAATTCCGGCCTACACTGGTTCAGGCCGTATGAGATACACCCTCTACATAAATGGGTTTGATTCAGGCATTTGAAATACAGCCATTTGAAATACAGCCATTTTGGCTAAAGAAATATTTAATTCAGGCCTACACTGGTTCAGGCCCTGTGAGATACACCCTCTACATACAGTGGTTTAATTCAGGCATCTGAAATATAGCCATTTTTGCACCAATATTGAATTCAGACCTAAACTGGTTTAGACCCTATGAGATACACCCTCTACATACAGGGGTTTGATTCAGGCTTTTAAAATAACGCCATTTGGTGCAACAATGTTAAATTCAGGCCTACACTGGTTCAGGCCGTGTAAGATACATGTAGTGTACGGGGACTGTAATACCCGTCACTACCAAAGTGTCACTTGGTGTGCTGTCGTCCCTCCTAATTATGGGGAAGTTGTTATATGTCAGTTTTATAAAGTGTCATGTAATGTAATGTTATGTGTTTCCCTGTTACTGTGAAACTTGCATGTACAGGCTTGCTAGGGGTGTCATTTCAGCTTCTAGTCATTAGAGGGAGCTAGGGAGCCCTAGTTTATATAAGGCCCAGTCAGGGAAGTGCAAGGCAGACGGAGTCTAGTGTCTGTAATCTACAGTTGGAGATTAGACAATGTCTGAGACAAGTCCAGGCCTGAAGCCTGCTGTCCAGGAGAAGATTCCCTCCTGAATTCCCATATGCAGAAACAGGAATATGTTAGATCAAGAACCTGAGGAAGTTTCCAGCAGCTGAGAGAGACAGAGGCAAAGATCAGGAAAGCCAGAGGTACTCAGAAAGACAGAGGAGGTACTTATAAAAGCCATAGCCAAGGATATAAAGCCAGAATAAGGTTAATGGGCCTTGGTGAAGAATTGCTGTATTCCAGGATCAGACAGAATTAGAGTGCAAGCTCCTGTGCTGCAAGTCCTGTGTTCAACACTCTGTAATTACCCTGCTATAACTGAATTGCCTGCATCGACCGAATTGCAAAATCGACTGTATGCTAAGGAACTGCGTTTCCATTATTGTCTCTGCTTGAAAAACTACTAAAGTTGGAGTTCTGTTTTAATACTACGTTTCCTCAATTTATTCCTGCATCCGCAAACGGCGTGCCACCGTTTACTTGGCACTGGCGTCACGAACTATTTCTACCTATACCTGCCCTTGCAGAGAGTCAGCCGTACCAGGTTAGTGTCTATTGCACTACATCACCCAGAAACACCTATTGCACACAACTTGAGTACGCTGCACCTCTCTTTTGGCGTCACGAACAGGATACGCACGCTTTATAGTGCAAGAAGCGTGAACTTTGTGCCTTATACAGTTGCCCTGTGACCAAAGTGAAAAATTACCTGTTTATTGAAAGTGGACTTTGTGGACTGAAAATCCTACCCAAAGTGTACCAAAAAACTCTAAAAAGCGCTGTGCAGTGTTGCGCTACCCAGAGGAAGAAAATCGCCACATTGGAGTGTGGTTTTGTGGACTTTTTACAATCCTGCTTGCTGTCAGTGAATAGACAGCGTTTATACCCAAAGATGGCTGCCGGGCTTGCTGAATTTACTGCTGCGTCACCTTCATCCCGAAAAGGCGGGAAAAATTGTCGCCTTTCTGAGGAAAAAGCGGGAAGAAGGTCAAGGGCAGGCGCCACGGCTTATCTGGATATTTGCATGTCTGCCAGCATGGACACCGCCTTCCATATACTGGAATACCTGGGGGGCGGCTCCCCAGTGCAGTGGGAGGAGCTGGCTACTCTGATTGACGCGACCCTATCGCTCTCCTCAGAAGGATCGAGCATGTTGGAAAGTGAACAGAGCGTTGTTGCAATGTCCGCACCTGAAATTGCAAAAATGTCCAGTGTTGGTGTAGAGCCAGAGGAGGCTCCACCAGCCTACGCTCCGGGACCGGAGCAACCCGCCTGCCGCCCAAGGGAGAAAGAACCCGAGCCCTACTATGGCTCGTGGAGGGACTTTTTCCAACCATCTTTCAAATGGTCCTCCCTGATGGCGGAGATCCGAGAGGCCGCTATCAAGCGGAATACAAAGACCAAAATTATCTATGAGGAACTAACCAAGACCATACATGAGAAGCATACGCACACCCAACCCCGCCTGGAAAGGAGAAAGGGAGTGGTGCTGTCATTTGACAAATCCCGTGGCTACGGGTTTATTCAGGACTATCTAACTGGCAGAGACCTCTATGTTAATCGAAGGTCTGTCAAAAGAGACTACCTCCCTTCGTACCAGCACAGCCTCCGCGAGGGAGAGGAAGTGGAGTACACCCAAGCCGAGAGCCTACGAGGCCCTTATGCGACTGCTGTGACCCGTCCCAAGCGTGTACCTGAGGACTGGGAGGCAGAAGAAGGAGAAGACTACTCTGGCTGCGAGCGGGAACCTGAACGCTCTCCAGAGCCGGCCCATCACGCCTTTCAGGAGCGGAGCTCCTTCATTGGGCCTAATGTCTTCTGGCAGCCAACCGTGTTGGAGAAATGGGTGAGCCCCTATCCTTCCCCCGAGCTGCCTCGTCGGGAGAAGACAATATCGGAGCTGGAGCAGTTAAAAGGACTTAGTGCTACCTTTCAGAACATCCTGATGGGACGGAGACCAGTCGCATCGCCAGAACCTGCAGAGGCCGAGTCCGCGTCATCGGTGACTGTACCTGCGCCGGCGGCGCCAGCAGAGGACAGCGACTCCGACACAGAGAGCATCGGTGAGCAGATCGTCCGGCTGGAGGAGAAGTTGCGGGAGTTGCGCAAGACATACACCGCCAGGATCGAGACACCGCCGAGGAAGGATGAGGTAAGGGTGCCTGTCACCACCCGTAAACCGCCTTCTGTTATCACCGCTCCGTCAGTGCCCCAGACCGGACCCGCGATTACCGTAAACTGCTGCACCCCGAGCACCGGACCGCTTGCGGCGGCGGTGCCAAGCACGTTACACCCTGCAGTGATCAGGTCAGGACCGGCAAGGTCCACCAGAGGGTTCACCCCTAGGCCTATGGGGCCAATACCTATTAGGGGCCCCTTTACTCTACAGCTGCCCCCTGACACTGTTATGTGGGCCCATCCTCCTGTAGAGGACTACTACAGACGATACTTGCCAGCGGAGCCGGGTGGTTATGAGATGCCACTGTAATCAGCCTGCTAGGCCTTTGATTTATTTCCTCAATGAATGAGGGTATTAACCCTTCCAGGACAGGAGTCCTACGTTTCTGGTCCTTTGTTGCGGCTGCCAGTTTGTCCACGGCTCAGTGGTAGGTGTTGACCACTGAAATCACAAAGTCAGCAAGGCCACGTTTGTTTCCAGGATCTCCTGCCTGCTTTTGTACCCCACACCAAGTTGTGCCTGTTCCTTTGGTTGCGCCTTTTATCCTTCACCCCCTTTTCAGGTTGATCAGGGGTATAACAGCACTTGTCTTTACTGTCCTTTTATTGTGCAACTTCATACTAAGGAACCGTGCCCGGAGACAGACTCAAAAGTACCTGAGCCTCTGAGATTCTTATTCTTTTAAAAGTAATGTGCCCAGAGATGGACTCCACCGCATGAGAGCCTCTGTGATTTAATAAGAAATAACCTCGGTACGGACTCATGTTTGTTCTTTGAGCCTCCAAGAACTTTTATACTGTTTTATCCATTTTGCTGTTCTATCATGGACTTATTCATTGTCATGGACTATCCTGGTTATAATGTTACGCTGTGCCAGGTCAGCGCCCCCGTTCCATTCATTATCCTGAGAGAAGAGAACGACGCCCCTTGTCACTACCCTTCACATTTGCCAATTGGACCTGATGTAAATGTAAATGCAGATGAATTACATGTATGTATGCCTGCATGTCTCTATTTTCTATTTCAGGTAGAGATTCCAGTTGGGCGACCCATGATGGAGTACGAGGTCGTACTCAGCTTAAAGCAGTGGGGTATGTAGTGTACGGGGACTGTAATACCCGTCACTACCAAAGTGTCACTTGGTGTGCTGTCGTCCCTCCTAATTATGGGGAAGTTGTTATATGTCAGTTTTATAAAGTGTCATGTAATGTAATGTTATGTGTTTCCCTGTTACTGTGAAACTTGCATGTACAGGCTTGCTAGGGGTGTCATTTCAGCTTCTAGTCATTAGAGGGAGCTAGGGAGCCCTAGTTTATATAAGGCCCAGTCAGGGAAGTGCAAGGCAGACGGAGTCTAGTGTCTGTAATCTACAGTTGGAGATTAGACAATGTCTGAGACAAGTCCAGGCCTGAAGCCTGCTGTCCAGGAGAAGATTCCCTCCTGAATTCCCATATGCAGAAACAGGAATATGTTAGATCAAGAACCTGAGGAAGTTTCCAGCAGCTGAGAGAGACAGAGGCAAAGATCAGGAAAGCCAGAGGTACTCAGAAAGACAGAGGAGGTACTTATAAAAGCCATAGCCAAGGATATAAAGCCAGAATTAGGTTAATGGGCCTTGGTGAAGAATTGCTGTATTCCAGGATCAGACAGAATTAGAGTGCAAGCTCCTGTGCTGCAAGTCCTGTGTTCAACACTCTGTAATTACCCTGCTATAACTGAATTGCCTGCATCGACCGAATTGCAAAATCGACTGTATGCTAAGGAACTGCGTTTCCATTATTGTCTCTGCTTGAAAAACTACTAAAGTTGGAGTTCTGTTTTAATACTACGTTTCCTCAATTTATTCCTGCATCTGCAAACGGCGTGCCACCGTTTACTTGGCACTGGCGTCACGAACTATTTCTACCTATACCTGCCCTTGCAGAGAGTCAGCCGTACCAGGTTAGTGTCTATTGCACTACATCACCCAGAAACACCTATTGCACACAACTTGAGTACGCTGCACCTCTCTTTTGGCGTCACGAACAGGATACGCACGCTTTATAGTGCAAGAAGCGTGAACTTTGTGCCTTATACAGTTGCCCTGTGACCAAAGTGACAAATTACCTGTTTATTGAAAGTGGACTTTGTGGACTGAAAATCCTACCCAAAGTGTACCAAAAAACTCTAAAAAGCGCTGTGCAGTGTTGCGCTACCCAGAGGAAGAAAATCGCCACATTGGAGTGTGGTTTTGTGGACTTTTTACAATCCTGCTTGCTGTCAGTGAATAGACAGCGTTTATACCCAAAGATGGCTGCCGGGCTTGCTGAATTTACTGCTGCGTCACCTTCATCCCGAAAAGGCGGGAAAAATTGTCGCCTTTCTGAGGAAAAAGCGGGAAGAAGGTCAAGGGCAGGCGCCACGGCTTATCTGGATATTTGCATGTCTGCCAGCATGGACACCGCCTTCCATATACTGGAATACCTGGGGGGCGGCTCCCCAGTGCAGTGGGAGGAGCTGGCTACTCTGATTGACGCGACCCTATCGCTCTCCTCAGAAGGATCGAGCATGTTGGAAAGTGAACAGAGCGTTGTTGCAATGTCCGCACCTGAAATTGCAAAAATGTCCAGTGTTGGTGTAGAGCCAGAGGAGGCTCCACCAGCCTACGCTCCGGGACCGGAGCAACCCGCCTGCCGCCCAAGGGAGAAAGAACCCGAGCCCTACTATGGCTCGTGGAGGGACTTTTTCCAACCATCTTTCAAATGGTCCTCCCTGATGGCGGAGATCCGAGAGGCCGCTATCAAGCGGAATACAAAGACCAAAATTATCTATGAGGAACTAACCAAGACCATACATGAGAAGCATACGCACACCCAACCCCGCCTGGAAAGGAGAAAGGGAGTGGTGCTGTCATTTGACAAATCCCGTGGCTACGGGTTTATTCAGGACTATCTAACTGGCAGAGACCTCTATGTTAATCGAAGGTCTGTCAAAAGAGACTACCTCCCTTCGTACCAGCACAGCCTCCGCGAGGGAGAGGAAGTGGAGTACACCCAAGCCGAGAGCCTACGAGGCCCTTATGCGACTGCTGTGACCCGTCCCAAGCGTGTACCTGAGGACTGGGAGGCAGAAGAAGGAGAAGACTACTCTGGCTGCGAGCGGGAACCTGAACGCTCTCCAGAGCCGGCCCATCACGCCTTTCAGGAGCGGAGCTCCTTCATTGGGCCTAATGTCTTCTGGCAGCCAACCGTGTTGGAGAAATGGGTGAGCCCCTATCCTTCCCCCGAGCTGCCTCGTCGGGAGAAGACAATATCGGAGCTGGAGCAGTTAAAAGGACTTAGTGCTACCTTTCAGAACATCCTGATGGGACGGAGACCAGTCGCATCGCCAGAACCTGCAGAGGCCGAGTCCGCGTCATCGGTGACTGTACCTGCGCCGGCGGCGCCAGCAGAGGACAGCGACTCCGACACAGAGAGCATCGGTGAGCAGATCGTCCGGCTGGAGGAGAAGTTGCGGGAGTTGCGCAAGACATACACCGCCAGGATCGAGACACCGCCGAGGAAGGATGAGGTAAGGGTGCCTGTCACCACCCGTAAACCGCCTTCTGTTATCACCGCTCCGTCAGTGCCCCAGACCGGACCCGCGATTGCCGTAAACTGCTGCACCCCGAGCACCGGACCGCTTGCGGCGGCGGTGCCAAGCACGTTACACCCTGCAGTGATCAGGTCAGGACCGGCAAGGTCCACCAGAGGGTTCACCCCTAGGCCTATGGGGCCAATACCTATTAGGGGCCCCTTTACTCTACAGCTGCCCCCTGACACTGTTATGTGGGCCCATCCTCCTGTAGAGGACTACTACAGACGATACTTGCCAGCGGAGCCGGGTGGTTATGAGATGCCACTGTAATCAGCCTGCTAGGCCTTTGATTTATTTCCTCAATGAATGAGGGTATTAACCCTTCCAGGACAGGAGTCCTACGTTTCTGGTCCTTTGTTGCGGCTGCCAGTTTGTCCACGGCTCAGTGGTAGGTGTTGACCACTGAAATCACAAAGTCAGCAAGGCCACGTTTGTTTCCAGGATCTCCTGCCTGCTTTTGTACCCCACACCAAGTTGTGCCTGTTCCTTTGGTTGCGCCTTTTATCCTTCACCCCCTTTTCAGGTTGATCAGGGGTATAACAGCACTTGTCTTTACTGTCCTTTTATTGTGCAACTTCATACTAAGGAACCGTGCCCGGAGACAGACTCAAAAGTACCTGAGCCTCTGAGATTCTTATTCTTTTAAAAGTAATGTGCCCAGAGATGGACTCCACCGCATGAGAGCCTCTGTGATTTAATAAGAAATAACCTCGGTACGGACTCATGTTTGTTCTTTGAGCCTCCAAGAACTTTTATACTGTTTTATCCATTTTGCTGTTCTATCATGGACTTATTCATTGTCATGGACTATCCTGGTTATAATGTTACGCTGTGCCAGGTCAGCGCCCCCGTTCCATTCATTATCCTGAGAGAAGAGAACGACGCCCCTTGTCACTACCCTTCACATTTGCCAATTGGACCTGATGTAAATGTAAATGCAGATGAATTACATGTATGTATGCCTGCATGTCTCTATTTTCTATTTCAGGTAGAGATTCCAGTTGGGCGACCCATGATGGAGTACGAGGTCGTACTCAGCTTAAAGCAGTGGGGTATGTAGTGTACGGGGACTGTAATACCCGTCACTACCAAAGTGTCACTTGGTGTGCTGTCGTCCCTCCTAATTATGGGGAAGTTGTTATATGTCAGTTTTATAAAGTGTCATGTAATGTAATGTTATGTGTTTCCCTGTTACTGTGAAACTTGCATGTACAGGCTTGCTAGGGGTGTCATTTCAGCTTCTAGTCATTAGAGGGAGCTAGGGAGCCCTAGTTTATATAAGGCCCAGTCAGGGAAGTGCAAGGCAGACGGAGTCTAGTGTCTGTAATCTACAGTTGGAGATTAGACAATGTCTGAGACAAGTCCAGGCCTGAAGCCTGCTGTCCAGGAGAAGATTCCCTCCTGAATTCCCATATGCAGAAACAGGAATATGTTAGATCAAGAACCTGAGGAAGTTTCCAGCAGCTGAGAGAGACAGAGGCAAAGATCAGGAAAGCCAGAGGTACTCAGAAAGACAGAGGAGGTACTTATAAAAGCCATAGCCAAGGATATAAAGCCAGAATTAGGTTAATGGGCCTTGGTGAAGAATTGCTGTATTCCAGGATCAGACAGAATTAGAGTGCAAGCTCCTGTGCTGCAAGTCCTGTGTTCAACACTCTGTAATTACCCTGCTATAACTGAATTGCCTGCATCGACCGAATTGCAAAATCGACTGTATGCTAAGGAACTGCGTTTCCATTATTGTCTCTGCTTGAAAAACTACTAAAGTTGGAGTTCTGTTTTAATACTACGTTTCCTCAATTTATTCCTGCATCTGCAAACGGCGTGCCACCGTTTACTTGGCACTGGCGTCACGAACTATTTCTACCTATACCTGCCCTTGCAGAGAGTCAGCCGTACCAGGTTAGTGTCTATTGCACTACATCACCCAGAAACACCTATTGCACACAACTTGAGTACGCTGCACCTCTCTTTTGGCGTCACGAACAGGATACGCACGCTTTATAGTGCAAGAAGCGTGAACTTTGTGCCTTATACAGTTGCCCTGTGACCAAAGTGACAAATTACCTGTTTATTGAAAGTGGACTTTGTGGACTGAAAATCCTACCCAAAGTGTACCAAAAAACTCTAAAAAGCGCTGTGCAGTGTTGCGCTACCCAGAGGAAGAAAATCGCCACATTGGAGTGTGGTTTTGTGGACTTTTTACAATCCTGCTTGCTGTCAGTGAATAGACAGCGTTTATACCCAAAGATGGCTGCCGGGCTTGCTGAATTTACTGCTGCGTCACCTTCATCCCGAAAAGGCGGGAAAAATTGTCGCCTTTCTGAGGAAAAAGCGGGAAGAAGGTCAAGGGCAGGCGCCACGGCTTATCTGGATATTTGCATGTCTGCCAGCATGGACACCGCCTTCCATATACTGGAATACCTGGGGGGCGGCTCCCCAGTGCAGTGGGAGGAGCTGGCTACTCTGATTGACGCGACCCTATCGCTCTCCTCAGAAGGATCGAGCATGTTGGAAAGTGAACAGAGCGTTGTTGCAATGTCCGCACCTGAAATTGCAAAAATGTCCAGTGTTGGTGTAGAGCCAGAGGAGGCTCCACCAGCCTACGCTCCGGGACCGGAGCAACCCGCCTGCCGCCCAAGGGAGAAAGAACCCGAGCCCTACTATGGCTCGTGGAGGGACTTTTTCCAACCATCTTTCAAATGGTCCTCCCTGATGGCGGAGATCCGAGAGGCCGCTATCAAGCGGAATACAAAGACCAAAATTATCTATGAGGAACTAACCAAGACCATACATGAGAAGCATACGCACACCCAACCCCGCCTGGAAAGGAGAAAGGGAGTGGTGCTGTCATTTGACAAATCCCGTGGCTACGGGTTTATTCAGGACTATCTAACTGGCAGAGACCTCTATGTTAATCGAAGGTCTGTCAAAAGAGACTACCTCCCTTCGTACCAGCACAGCCTCCGCGAGGGAGAGGAAGTGGAGTACACCCCTGCCGAGAGCCTACGAGGCCCTTATGCGACTGCTGTGACCCGTCCCAAGCGTGTACCTGAGGACTGGGAGGCAGAAGAAGGAGAAGACTACTCTGGCTGCGAGCGGGAACCTGAACGCTCTCCAGAGCCGGCCCATCACGCCTTTCAGGAGCGGAGCTCCTTCATTGGGCCTAATGTCTTCTGGCAGCCAACCGTGTTGGAGAAATGGGTGAGCCCCTATCCTTCCCCCGAGCTGCCTCGTCGGGAGAAGACAATATCGGAGCTGGAGCAGTTAAAAGGACTTAGTGCTACCTTTCAGAACATCCTGATGGGACGGAGACCAGTCGCATCGCCAGAACCTGCAGAGGCCGAGTCCGCGTCATCGGTGACTGTACCTGCGCCGGCGGCGCCAGCAGAGGACAGCGACTCCGACACAGAGAGCATCGGTGAGCAGATCGTCCGGCTGGAGGAGAAGTTGCGGGAGTTGCGCAAGACATACACCGCCAGGATCGAGACACCGCCGAGGAAGGATGAGGTAAGGGTGCCTGTCACCACCCGTAAACCGCCTTCTGTTATCACCGCTCCGTCAGTGCCCCAGACCGGACCCGCGATTGCCGTAAACTGCTGCACCCCGAGCACCGGACCGCTTGCGGCGGCGGTGCCAAGCACGTTACACCCTGCAGTGATCAGGTCAGGACCGGCAAGGTCCACCAGAGGGTTCACCCCTAGGCCTATGGGGCCAATACCTATTAGGGGCCCCTTTACTCTACAGCTGCCCCCTGACACTGTTATGTGGGCCCATCCTCCTGTAGAGGACTACTACAGACGATACTTGCCAGCGGAGCCGGGTGGTTATGAGATGCCACTGTAATCAGCCTGCTAGGCCTTTGATTTATTTCCTCAATGAATGAGGGTATTAACCCTTCCAGGACAGGAGTCCTACGTTTCTGGTCCTTTGTTGCGGCTGCCAGTTTGTCCACGGCTCAGTGGTAGGTGTTGACCACTGAAATCACAAAGTCAGCAAGGCCACGTTTGTTTCCAGTATCTCCTGCCTGCTTTTGTACCCCACACCAAGTTGTGCCTGTTCCTTTGGTTGCACCTTTTATCCTTCACCCCCTTTTCAGGTTGATCAGGGGTATAACAGCACTTGTCTTTACTGTCCTTTTATTGTGCAACTTCATACTAAGGAACCGTGCCCGGAGACAGACTCAAAAGTACCTGAGCCTCTGAGATTCTTATTCTTTTAAAAGTAATGTGCCCAGAGATGGACTCCACCGCATGAGAGCCTCTGTGATTTAATAAGAAATAACCTCGGTACGGACTCATGTTTGTTCTTTGAGCCTCCAAGAACTTTTATACTGTTTTATCCATTTTGCTGTTCTATCATGGACTTATTCAATGTCATGGACTATCCTGGTTATAATGTTACGCTGTGCCAGGTCAGCGCCCCCGTTCCATTCATTATCCTGAGAGAAGAGAACGACGCCCCTTGTCACTACCCTTCACATTTGCCAATTGGACCTGATGTAAATGTAAATGCAGATGAATTACATGTATGTATGCCTGCATGTCTCTATTTTCTATTTCAGGTAGAGATTCCAGTTGGGCGACCCATGATGGAGTACGAGGTCGTACTCAGCTTAAAGCAGTGGGGTATGTAGTGTACGGGGACTGTAATACCCGTCACTACCAAAGTGTCACTTGGTGTGCTGTCGTCCCTCCTAATTATGGGGAAGTTGTTATATGTCAGTTTTATAAAGTGTCATGTAATGTAATGTTATGTGTTTCCCTGTTACTGTGAAACTTGCATGTACAGGCTTGCTAGGGGTGTCATTTCAGCTTCTAGTCATTAGAGGGAGCTAGGGAGCCCTAGTTTATATAAGGCCCAGTCAGGGAAGTGCAAGGCAGACGGAGTCTAGTGTCTGTAATCTACAGTTGGAGATTAGACAATGTCTGAGACAAGTCCAGGCCTGAAGCCTGCTGTCCAGGAGAAGATTCCCTCCTGAATTCCCATATGCAGAAACAGGAATATGTTAGATCAAGAACCTGAGGAAGTTTCCAGCAGCTGAGAGAGACAGAGGCAAAGATCAGGAAAGCCAGAGGTACTCAGAAAGACAGAGGAGGTACTTATAAAAGCCATAGCCAAGGATATAAAGCCAGAATTAGGTTAATGGGCCTTGGTGAAGAATTGCTGTATTCCAGGATCAGACAGAATTAGAGTGCAAGCTCCTGTGCTGCAAGTCCTGTGTTCAACACTCTGTAATTACCCTGCTATAACTGAATTGCCTGCATCGACCGAATTGCAAAATCGACTGTATGCTAAGGAACTGCGTTTCCATTATTGTCTCTGCTTGAAAAACTACTAAAGTTGGAGTTCTGTTTTAATACTACGTTTCCTCAATTTATTCCTGCATTCGCAAACGGCGTGCCACCGTTTACTTGGCACTGGCGTCACGAACTATTTCTACCTATACCTGCCCTTGCAGAGAGTCAGCCGTACCAGGTTAGTGTCTATTGCACTACATCACCCAGAAACACCTATTGCACACAACTTGAGTACGCTGCATACACCCTCTACATACAGGGGTTTGATTCATGCATTTGAAATACAGCCATTTTGTGCACCAATATTGAATTCAGGCCTGCACTTGTTCAGGTCCTATGAGTTACACCCTCTACATACAGCGGTTTTATTCAGGCATTTGAAATACAGCCATTTCAAATACAGCCAATTTTGGCTAAAGAAATATTTAAATTAGGCCTACACTGGTTCAGGCCGTGCGAGATACACCCTCTACATACAGTGGTTTGATTCAGGCATTTGAAATACCGCCATTTAGTGCACCAATATTGAATTCAGGCCTTCACTAAGTCAGGCCTTGCGAGATATTCCCTCTACATACAGAAGTTTGATTCAGGCATTTGAAATACGGCCATTTGAAATTCAGACATTTTAGGCTAAAGAAATATTTAATTCAGGCCTACACTGGTTCAGGCCCTGTGAGATACACCCTCTACATACAGGGGTTTGATTCAGTCATTTGAAATACAGCCATTTGGTGAACCAATATTAAATTTAGGGCTACACTTGTTCATGCCGTGTGAGACACACCCTCTACATACAGGAATTTGATTCAGGCATTTGAAAAACAGCCATTTTGGGCAAAGAAATATTTAATTTAGCCCTACAATGGTTCAGACCGTGTGAGATACAGCCTCTACATACACGGCTTTGATTCAGGCATTTGGAATACAGCTATTTGAAATACAGCCATTTTGGGTGAAGAAATATTTAATTCAGGCCTACACTGGTTTAGACAGTGTGAGATACACCCTCTACATACAGGGGTTTGATACAGGCATTTTGAAATACAGTTATTTGATATACAGCCATTTTGGGCAAAGAAATCTTTTATTTAGGCCTACACTGGTTTAGGCCCCGTGAGATACACCCTGTACATACCAGGGTTCAATTCAGGCATTTGAAATACCGCCATTTGGTGCACCAATATTGAATTCAGACCTAGACTGGTTCAGGCCATGTGAAAATGCACCCTCTACATACAGGGGTTTGATTCAGGCATTTGAAATACAGCCATTTGGTGCGCCAATATTGAATTCAGGCCTATAATGGTTCAGGCAGTATGAGATACACCCTCTACATACAGGGGTTTGATTCAGGCATTTGAAATACTGCCATTTGAAATACAGCCATTTTGGGCAAAGAAATTTTAAATTCAGGCATACACTGGTTCAGGCCGTGTGATATTCACCCTCTACATACAGGAGTTTGATTCAGGCATCTGAAATACAGCCATTTGTGCACCAATATTGAATTCAGACCTAAACTGGTTTAGACCCTATGAGATACACCTTCTACATACAGGGGTTTGATTCAGGCTTTTGAAATAACGCCATTTGGTGCAACAATATTAAATTCAGGCCTACACTGGTTCAGGCCGTGTGAGATACACCCTCTACATACAGGGGTTTGATTCAGGCATTTGAAATACAGCCATTTTGTGCACCAATATTGAATTCAGGCCTACACTTGTTCAGGCCCTATGAGTTACACCCTCTACATACAGGGGTTTTATTCAGGCATTTGAAATACAGCCATTTGAAATATAGCCAATTTTGGCTAAAGAAATATTTAATTTCATGCCTACACTGGTTCAGGCCCTGTGAGATACACCCTCTACATACAGGGGTTTGATTCAGGCATTTGAAATACAGTCATTTGAAATATAGCCATTTGAAATATAGCCATTTTGGGCAAAGAAATATTCAATTCAGGCCTACATTGATACAGATCGTGTGAGATACACCCTCTACATGAAGGGGTTTGATTCAGTCATTTGAAATACAGCCATTTGAAATACCGCCATTTTGGGCAAAGAAATCTTTAATTTATGCCTACATTGGTGTAGACCCTGTGAGATACACCCTCTACATACAGGGGTTTGATTCAGGCATTTGAAAAACAGCCACTTTAAATACAGCCATTTTGGGCAAAGAAATATTTAATTCAGGCCTACACTAGATCAGGCCGTGTGAGATACACCCTCTACATATAAGGGTTTGATTCAGACATTTGAAATACAGCCATTTGGTGCACCAATATTGAATTCAGGCCTACACTGGTTTAGACCGTGTGAGATACACCCTCTACATACAGGGGTTTAACCGCCTCCGGACCGCCGAACGCAGCGACGCGTCCTGGAGGCGGTCGATTCATTCCTCCTGGACGTATATACGCGTCCTCTCGCGAGACGCGAGATTTCGGTCAGAGCCGGCCCGCGCATGCGCATCGCGGGCCGGCAAAAGTTCGAGGAGTATTTCATCAGCAACCTGCTAGCCAATGATCGTCGCTGGCAGGTTGCTGATTTTTTAAAAATCAAATCAGAAGACATCTAACACCTTATATTTATAAATATAAGGTGTTAAATGGCCTCTCTGCTGGTCCTTTTGGTCGGTTGGTTCCAGCAGAGGAGCAGACATCACTGTGAGTACCCACCAACACCACACTTAGACCCCAGATCACCCTCCATCACCCCCATCACCCCAATTAACCCCTTGATCGCCCCCTGTCAATCACCTAGTGAAAGGGAAAAAAGTGATCAGTGTAAACTGTCACTTTTTTTTTTTTCACTGGTATTGACTGATAGTTTTAGGATAGTTTAGGTCCCTTGGTTAGGTAGTTAGCGTCAGTTAGCGCCCAGCCCACCGCACCGCAGTCACTTATTCGCTGATTAGCGTATCGCTAATCAGCATTTGTACTTTTATAGTATCTGTAAGTGATCAAAACTGATCACAGTCAGATCTATAATTGTATTAGTGTCACCTTAGCTCGCCCTCCACCCAAAACGCAGTGTTTGCCCGATCAGGCCTGATCGGTCGCCCACACGTGCGTTCACCCACGCCCGCCCCACCGCAGTGACAAAAAAATTATTATTTTTTGATCACTGCACAATCACTTTACAAGCACTGCGGCGATAAAAAAAAATCAGTTTTGATATTTTTTATCAATCGCAGCAGCCTCCGGTACTTCGCTAGCCTCCCATTTGTAAGACAGGCTTGCTTTTTTTCTTGGGTAGTCTCAGGGAATACCCCTAAATTTAGTAGTCCAAATGTCAAACAGGGGTTATTCTTCTGAAGAGACCTACAGGATTCTGACCCAGTCGGATGAGGAATGGGAACCCTCATCTGACGAATCTAGCGGGTCAGAATATGAACCTGTAGAAAGCAGTGGCAGTCTGACCCAAAGTTCGGACGAGGAGGTTGAGGTCCATGATAGCACCAGGCGTACTCGGCCCCTTGTCGCTAGACCACAGGTTGTGCATGATCTGTTTCAAGGGCAGCAGAGTGGGGCTGGCACTGTCGGATTACGTGGTGAGGCATACACCAGCAGCGCAGCCCATCCTGGACCTAGTACCAGCACTGCCGTACAACATGGTGAAGTGGCGAGCACCAGAAGGGCAGTTGAAGCTGGTACGGTGGCACATGCAATAGTTACCCCGTCGCAGCCACCGCAAAGACAGGCCCGTAGAGCCCCTAGAGTCCCTGAGGTGCTGGCAAACCCTGATTGGCAGTCCCCAACTTCAGCCGCACCTGTAGTTCCCCCTTTCACCGCCCAGTCTGGAGTTCGGGTTGAGACAGCTCAGATCGGTTCGGCACTGGGATTTTTTGAGCTGTTCTTGACTGCGGAGCTCTTGGACTTAGTCGTGGCAGAAACAAATCGGTATGCCACTCAATTTATAGCCGCCAACCCGGGAAGCTTTTATGCCCAGCCTTTCCGGTGGAAACCAGTCCAAGTTTCCGAAATTAAAAATTTTCTGGGCCTTCTCCTGAACATGGGTCTAACCAAAAAGCATGAATTGCGGTCATATTGGTCCACGAACCCAATTCATCACATGCCCATGTTCTTTGCTGCTATGTCCAGGACACGTTTTGAGACCATCCTGCGTTTCCTGCACTTTAGCGACAACAACACCTCCCGTCCCAGAGGCCACCCAGCTTTTGACCGGCTCCACAAAATTCGGCCCCTCATAGACCACTTCAACCAGAAATTTGCAGATTTGTATACCCCTGAGCAAAACATCTGCGTAGACGAGTCCCTAATACATTTTACCGGGCGCCTTGGCTTCAAACAATACATCCCAAGCAAGCGCGCCCGGTATGGGGTCAAATTGTATAAGCTCTGTGAAAGGGCCACAGGCTATACCCACAAATTTCGGATCTATGAGTGAAAAGATCAGACCCTGGAGCCGGTCGGTTGCCCTGACTACCTGGGGAGCAGTGGGAAGACAGTCTGGGACTTGGTGTCACCCTTATTTGGCAAGGGGTACCATCTTTATGTGGACAATTTTTACACAAGTGTGCCCCTCTTCAGGCATTTGTTCCTAGAACAGATTGGCTGCTGTGGCACCGTGCGACCTAGTCGCCGGGGCTTCCCCCAACGGCTCGTTACCACCCGTCTTGCAAGGGGGGAGAGGGCTGCCTTGTGTAACGAAGAACTGCTCGCGGTGAAATGGAGAGACAAGCGTGACGTTTACATGCTCTCCTCCATTCACACAGACACGACAATTTAAATTGAAAGTGCAACCCGTGTCATTGAAAAGCCCCTCTCAGTCCACGACTATAATGCGCTCATGGGAGGGAGGGGTGGACTTCAATGACCAGATGTTGGCTCCCTATTTAGTTTCCCGATGCACCAGACGCTGGTATAAGAAGGTGTCTGTATATTTGATTCAATTGGCTGCATATAATAGTTTTGTTCTCTACAGTAAGGCTGGGAGAACAGGATCCTTCCTCAAATTTCAGGAAGAGATCATCGAGAACCTCCTGTATCCAGGAGGTTCCGTGGCCCCAACCACCAGTGTAGTGAGCCGTCTACACGAGCGACATTTCCCCAATGTCGTTGCTGGTACCTCAACCCAACCGTCACCCCGAAAAAAATGTCGTGTCTGTAGCAGGAGTGGAATAAGGCGTGACACCCGTTATTTCTGTCCTAACTGCCCTGACCACCCTGCCCTATGCTTAGGGGAGTGTTTCTGGAAGTACCACACACAGGTACACTTAGCATAGGGATTGCATCTCACAGCTGCTGCAAACCTCTCCTTTCACCTGGGATAAAGTGCATAATGTACTTCGCCACATCTTTGGGCGATTTGCGCTTTGCACATTGTCCCATGGGGAAGGAGAGGTTTGTCCTATAAAGGTAAAAAAAACAAAAAAAAAAACACCGGTAAGCAAAAAAAGTTAATGTTCAGTTCAATAAAGTTTATATGTTCTGTTCAAAAGTTATTATAAAGTTAATAAATTTATTCTGTTGCGGCCTGGTTTTTTCTTTTTTCTTTTGTTTTTTTTACCTTCCAGGTGGACCAACCGATGAACCAGCTGCAGCACTGATGTGCATTCTGACAGAAGCATTGCGCTGCTGTCAGATTACACAAAAGTCAGTGTATGCGGCGCTGCAAGACGAGATTTCTCCTCTGCAGTAAAAGATACGTTTGCCGAGGCATATGAGCTGAGGAGGCGGCGGTGTTCATATACTTTGGCAAACACTTTGTATATAAAAAAAATAAAAAAAAAATCCCGGCAATGATTTATTCATCCACATCGATTGATGTGAATGGAGAAATCTGGTTTGCCAGGGCATACGGGCTAAGTGGGTATGGATGTTG
The DNA here is from genome assembly GCF_905171765.1 of Bufo bufo. Classification (NCBI taxonomy): domain Eukaryota; kingdom Metazoa; phylum Chordata; class Amphibia; order Anura; family Bufonidae; genus Bufo; species Bufo bufo. The sequence goes on from NC_053397.1 coordinate 123,464,450, forward strand.
GGCGGAGCTCCTATGTCCTGGCAGACGCCTTTCTCCTCCTTTTTATTTTTTTGTCTGAGATTTTTTCATCCACATTGATCGATGCGAATGAAGAAATCTGTGCCGTTCATTTTTTCTTTCAGCCCAGAGGCTGAACGAAAAAAAAAATCTCATTACCCGTATGCTCAATATAAGGAGAATAGCAGAAACTCCTAATGCTGGCCATACATGTAATGATTGCGGAGACCCTCAAATGCCAGGGCAGAACAAACACCCCACAAATTACCCCATTTTGGAAAGAAGACACCCCAAGGTATTCACTGAGGGGCATATTGAGTCCATGAAAGATTGAAATTTTTGTCCCAAGTTAGCACAAAGGGAGAATTTGTGAGAAAAAAAAAAAAAAAAATCAATTTCCGCTAACTTGTAGCAAAAAAAAAAAAAAAATTCTATGAACTCGTTATGCCTCTCATTGAATACCTTGGGCTGTCTTCTTTCCAAAATGGGGTCACATGTGGGGTATTTATACTGCCCTGGCATTTTAGGGGCCCTAAAGCGTGCGAAGAAGTCTGGGATCAAAATGTCTAAAAATGCCCTCCTAAAAGGAATGTGGGCCCCTTTGCGCATCTAGGCTGCAAAAAAGTGTCACACATGTGGTATTGTCGTACTCAGGAGTAGTTGGGGAATGTGTTTTGGGGTGTCATTTTACATATACCCATGCTTGGTGAGAGAAATATCTCGGTCAAATGCCAACTTTGTATAAAAAATTTGAAAAGTTGTCTTTTGCCAAGATATTTCTCTCACCCAGCATGGTGGGCAGCCTAGGTGGGCAAAGGGGCCCACATTCCAAAGAGCACCTTTAGGATTTCACAGGTCATTTTTTACACATTTTGATTTCAAAATACTTACCACACATTAGGGCCCCTAGAATGCCAGGGCAGTATAACTACCCCACAAGTTACCCCATTTTGGAAAGAAGACACCAAAAGGTATTCCGTGAGGGGCATGGCGAGTTCCTAGAATTTTATATTTTTTGTCACAAGTTAGCGGAAAATTATGATTTTTTTTATTTTTATTTTTTCTTACAAAGTCTCATATTCCACTAAATTGTAGTGTAGGTCAGAAGTGTAAAAAGTGGCCTGGTCATTAAGAGGCCACACCCTCTACATACAGGGGTTTGATTCAGGCTTTTGAAATAACGCCATTTTGTGCAACAATATTAAATTCAGGCCTACACTGGTTCAGGCCGTGTGAGATACACCCTCTACATACAGGGGTTTGATTCAGGCATTTGAAATACAGCCATTTTGTGCACTAATATTGAATGCAGGCCTACACTTGTTCAGGCCCTATGAGTTACACCCTCTACATACAGGGGTTTTATTCAGGCATTTGAAATACAGCCATTTCAAATACAGCCAATTTTGGCTAAATAAATATTTAATTTAGGCCTACACTGGTTCAGGCCCTGTGAGATACACCCTCTACATACAGGGGTTTGGTTCAGGCATTTGAAATTCAGCCATTTTGAGCACCAATATTGAATTCAGGCCTACACTTGTTCAGGCCCTATGAGATACACTCTCTACATACAGGGGTTTGATTCCGGCATTTGAAAAACAGCCATTTGAAATATAGCCATTTTGGGCAAAGAAATATTTATTTTAGGCCTACACTGGTTCAGGCCGTGTGAAATACACCCTCTACATACAGTGGTTTGATTCAGGCATTTGAAAAACAGCCATTTTGGGCAAAGGAATATTTAATTCAGCCCTACACTGGTTCAGACCGTGCGAGATACACCCTCTACATACAGGGGATTGATTCAGGCATTTGAAATACCGCCATTTGGTGCACCAATATTGAATTCAGGCCTACACTAATTCAGGCCTTGTGAGATACACCCTCTGCATACAGGGGATTGATTCGGGCATTTGAAATACAGCCATATGGTGCACCAATGTTGAATTCAGGCCTACACTGGTTCAGGCCGTGTGAGATACACCTTCTACATAGAGGAGTTTGATTCAGGCATTTGAAAGACAGTCATTTTGGGCAAAGAAATATTTTATATAGGCCTACACGGGTTCAGGCCCTGTGAGATACACCCTCTAAATAAAAGGGTTTAATTCAGGCATTTGAAATACAGCCATTTCAAATACAGCCAATTTTGGCTAAAGAAATATTTAATTTAGGCCTACACTGGTTCAGGCCCTGTGAGATACACCCTCTACATACAGGGGTTTGATTCATGCATTTGAAATTCGGCCATTTTGAGCACCAATATTGAATTCAGGCCTACACTTGTTCAGGCCCTATGAGATACACCCTCTGCATACAGGGGTTTGATTCAGGCATTTGAAATACAGCAATTTGAAATATATCCATTTTGGGCAAAAAAATATTTATTTTAGGCCTACACTGGTTCAGGCCGTGTGAGATACACCCTCGACATACAATGGTTTGATTCAGGCATTTGAAACACAGCCATTTTGGGCAAAGGAATATTTAATTCAGCCCTACACTGGTTCAGACCGTGCGAGATACTCCCTCTACATACAGGGGTTTGATTCAGTCATTTGAAATACAGCCATTTGGTGAACCAATATTGAATTTAGGGCTACACTTGTTCATGCCGTGTGAGACACACCCTCTACATACAGGGGTTTGATTCAGGCTTTTGAAATACAGCCATTTTGGGCAAAGAAATATTTAATTCAGCCCTACACTGGTTCAGACCGTGTGAGATACAGCCTCTACATACACGGCTTTGATTCAGGTATTTGGAATACAGCCATTTGAAATACAGCCATTTTGGGGGAAGAAATATTTAATTCAGGCCTACACTGGTTTAAGCAGTGTGAGATACACCCTCTACATACAGGGGTTTGATACAGGCATTTTGAAATACAGCTATTTGAAATACAGCCATTTTAGGCAAAGAAATCTTTTATTAAGGCCTACACTGGTTTAGGCCCCGTGAGATACACCCTGTACATACCAGGGTTTAATTTAGGCATTTGAAATACCGCCATTTGGTGCCCCAATATTGAATTCAGACCTACACTGGTTCAGGCCATGTGAAATACACCCTCTACATACAGAGGTTTGATTCAGGCATTTTAAATACAGCCATTTGGTGCACCAATATTGAATTCAGGCCTATAATGGTTCAGGCAGTATGAGATACACCCTCTACATACAGGGGTTTGATTCAGGCATTTGAAATACAGCAATTTGAAATACAGCCATTTTGGGCAAAGAAATTTTAAATTCAGGCTTACACTGGTTCAGGCCGTGTGAGATACACCCTCTACATACAGAAGTTTGATTCAGTCATTTGAAATACCGCCATTTGGTGTACCAATATTGAATTCAGGCCTACACTGGTTCAGGCCGTGTGAGATAAACCCTCTACATAAAAGGGTTTGATTCAGGCATTTAAAAATACCGCCATTTGGTGCACCAATATTGAATTCAGGTCTACACTGGTTAAGGCCGTGTGAGATACACCCTTTACATAGAGGGGTTTAATTCAGCCATTTGAAATACAGCCATTTTGTTCAAAAAAATAGAAATTTTTGGCCTACACTGGTTCATGCCCTGTGAGATACACTCTCTACATACAGTGGTTTAATTCAGGCATCTGAAATACAGCCATTTGTGCACCAATATTGAATTCAGACCTAAACTGGTTTAGACCCTGTGAGATACACCCTCTACATACAGGGGTTTGATTCAGGCTTTTGAAATAACGTCATTTGGTGCAACAATATTGAATTCAGGCCTACACTGGTTCAGGCCGTGTGAGATAAACCCTCTACATAAAAGGGTTTGATTCAGGCATTTAAAAATACCGCCATTTGGTGCACCAATATTGAATTCAGGTCTACACTGGTTAAGGCCGTGTGAGATACACCCTTTACATAGAGGGGTTTAATTCAGCCATTTGAAATACAGCCATTTTGTTCAAAAAAATAGAAATTTTTGGCCTACACTGGTTCATGCCCTGTGAGATACACTCTCTACATACAGTAGTTTAATTCAGGCATCTGAAATACAGCCATTTGTGCACCAATATTGAATTCAGACCTAAACTGGTTTAGACCCTGTGAGATACACCCTCTACATACAGGGGTTTGATTCAGGCTTTTGAAATAACGTCATTTGGTGCAACAATATTGAATTCAGGCCTACACTGGTTCAGGCCGTGTGAGATACACCCTCTACATACAGGGTTTTGATTCAGGCATTTGAAATACAGCCATTTTGTGCACTAATATTGAATTCAGGCCTACACTTGTTCAGGCCCTATAAGTTACACCCTCTACATACAGGGGTTTTATTCAGGCATTTGAAATACAGCCATTTCAAATACAGCCAATTTTGGCTAAAGAAATATTTAATTTAGGCCTACACTGGTTCAGGCCCTGTAAGATACACCCTCTACATACAGGGGTTTGGTTCAGGCATTTGAAATTCAGGCATTTTGAGCACTAATATTGAATTCAGGCATACACTTGTTCAGGCCCTATGAGATACACTCTCTACATACAGGGGTTTGATTCAGGCATTTGAAATACAGCCATTTGAAATATAGCCATTTTGGGCAAAGGAATATTCAATTCAGCCCTACACTGGTTCAGACCGTGCGAGATACACCCTCTACATACAGGGGATTGATTCAGGCATTTGAAATTCAGGCATTTTGAGCACTAATATTGAATTCAGGCCTACACTTGTTCAGGCCCTATGAGATACACTCTCTACATACAGGGGTTTGATTCAGGCATTTGGTGCACCAATATTGAATTCAGGCCTACACTGGTTCAGGCAGTGTGAGATATACCTTCTACATAGAGGGGTTTGATTCAGGCATTTGAAATACAGCCATTTTGGGCAAAGAAATATTTTATATAGGCCTACACGGGTTCAGGCCCTGTGAGATACACCCTCTACATACAAGGGTTTAATTCAGGCTTTTGAAATACAGCCATTTGGTACACCAATATTAAATTCAGGCCTACACTGGTTCAGGTCGTGTGAGATTCACCCTCTACAAACAGGAGTTTGATTCAGGCATTTGAAATACAGCCATTATGTGCACCAATATTTAATTCAGGCCTACACTGGTTCAGGCCTTTTGAGAAACACCCTCTACATACAGGGTTTGATTCGACCATTTGAAATACCGCCATTTGGTGCACCAATATTGAATTCAGGCCTACACTGGTTAAGGCCGTATGAGATACACCCTCTACATAAATTTGTTTGATTCAGGCATTTGGAATACAGCCATTTGAAATAATGCCATTTTGGCTAAAGAAATATTTAATTTAGGCCTACACTGGTTCAGGCCCTGTGAGATACTCCCTCTACATACAGTGGTTTAATTCAGGCATCTGAAATACAGCCATTTGTGCACTAATATTGAATTCAGACCTAAACTGGTTTAGACCCTGTGAGATACACCCTCTACATACAGGGGTTTGATTCAGGCATTTGAAATACAGCCATTTTGTGCACCAATATTGAATTTAGGCCTACACTTGTTCAGGTCCTATGAGTTACACCCTCTACATACAGGGGTTTAATTCAGGCATTTGAAATACAGCCATTTCAAATACATCCAATTTTGGCTAAAGAAATATTTAATTTAGGCCTACACTGGTTCAGGCGCTGTGAGATACACCCTCTACATACAGGGGTTTGATTCAGGCATTTGAAATTCAGCCATTTTGAGCACCAATATTGAATTTAGGCCTACACTTGTTCAGGCCCTATGAGATTCACCCTGTACATACAGGGGTTTGATTCAGGCATCTGAAATACAGCCAGTTGAAATATAGCCATTTTGGGCAAAGAAATATTTATTTTAGGCCTACACTAGTTTAGGCCGTGTGAGATACACCCTCGACATACAGTGTTTTGATTCAGGCATTTGAAATACAGCCATTTTGGGCAAAGGAATATTTAATTCAGCCCTACACTGGTTCAGACCATGCGAGATACACCCTCTACATACAGAAGTTTGATTCAGGCATTTGAAATACGGCCATTTGAAATACAGCCATTTTAGGCAAAGAAATGTTAATTTCAGGCCTACACTGGTTCAGGCCCTGTGAGATACACTCTCTACATACAGGGGTTTGATTCAGTCATTTAAAATACAGCCATTTGGTGAACCAATATTGAATTTAGGGCTACACTTGTTCATGCCGTGTGAGACACACCCTCTACATACAGGGGTTTGATTCAGGCATTTGAAATACAGCCATTTTGGGCAAAGAAATATTTAATTCAGCCCTACACTGGTTCAGACCGTGTCAGATACAGCCTCTACATACACGGCTTTGATTCAGGCATTTGGAATTCAGCCATTTGAAATACAGCCATTTTGGGGCGAAGAAATATTTAATTCAGGCCTACACTGGTTTAAACAGTTTGAGATACACCTTCTACATACAGGGGTTTGATTCAGGCTTTTGAAATAACGTCATTTGGTGCAACAATATTAAATTCAGGCCTACACTGGTTCAGGCCGTGTGAGATACACCCTCTACATACAGGGTTTTGATTCAGGCATTTGAAATACAGCCATTTTGTGCACTAATATTGAATTCAGGCCTACACTTGTTCAGGCCCTATGAGTTACACCCTCTACATACAGGGGTTTTATTCAGGCATTTGAAATACAGCCATTTCAAATACAGCCAATTTTGGCTAAAGAAATATTTAATTTAGGCCTACACTGGTTCAGGCCCTGTAAGATACACCCTCTACATACAGGGGTTTGGTTCAGGCATTTGAAATTCAGGCATTTTGAGCACTAATATTGAATTCAGGCCTACACTTGTTCAGGCCCTATGAGATACACTCTCTACATACAGGGGTTTAATTCAGGCATTTGAAATACAGCCATTTGAAATATAGCCATTTTGGGCAAAGGAATATTCAATTCAGCCCTACACTGGTTCAGACCGTGCGAGATACACCCTCTACATACAGGGGATTGATTCAGGCATCTGAAATACAGCCATTTGGTGCACCAATATTGAATTCAGGCCTACACTGGTTCAGGCAGTGTGAGATACACCTTCTACATAAAGGGGTTTGATTCAGGCATTTGAAATACAGCCATTTTGGGCAAAGAAATATTTTATATAGGCCTACACGGGTTCAGGCCCTGTGAGATACACCCTCTACATACAAGGGTTTAATTCAGGCTTTTGAAATACAGCCATTTGGTACACCAATATTAAATTCAGGCCTAGACTGGTTCAGGTCGTGTGAGATTCACCCTCTACAAACAGGAGTTTGATTCAGGCATTTGAAATACAGCCATTTTGTGCACCAATATTTAATTCAGGCCTACACTGGTTCAGGCCTTTTGAGAAACACCCTCTACATACAGGGTTTGATTCGAATATTTGAAATACCGCCATTTGGTGCACCAATATTGAATTCAGGCCTACACTGGTTAAGGCCGTGTGAGATACACCCTCTACATAAATTTGTTTGATTCAGGCATTTGGAATACAGCCATTTGAAATACAGCCATTTTGGCTAAAGAAATATTTAATTTAGGCCTACACTGGTTCAGGCCCTGTGAGATACTCCCTCTACATACAGTGGTTTAATTCAGGCATCTGAAATACAGCCATTTGTGCACCAATATTGAATTCAGACCTAAACTGGTTTAGACCCTGTGAGATACACCCTCTACATACAGAAGTTTGATTCAGGCATTTGAAATACAGCCATTTAGTGCACCAATATTGAATTTAGGCCTACACTTGTTCAGGTCCTATGAGTTACACACTCTACATACAGGGGTTTAATTCAGGCATTTGAAATACAGCCATTTCAAATACAGCCAATTTTGGCTAAAGAAATATTTAATTTAGGCCTACACTGGTTCAGGCGCTGTGAGATACACCCTCTACATACAGGGGTTTGATTCAGGCATTTGAAATTCAGCCATTTTAAACACCAATATTGAATTTAGGCCTACACTTGTTCAGGCCCTATGAGATTCACCCTGTACATACAGGGGTTTGATTCAGGCATTTGAAATACAGCCAGTTGAAATATAGCCATTTTGGGCAAAGAAATATTTATTTTAGGCCTACACTAGTTTAGGCCGTGTGAGATACACCCTCGACATACAGTGTTTTGATTCAGGCATTTGAAATACAGCCATTTTGGGCAAAGGAATATTTAATTCAGCCCTACACTGGTTCAGACCATGCGAGATACACCCTCTACATGCAGAAGTTTGATTCAGGCATTTGAAATATGGCCATTTGAAATACAGCCTTTTTAGGCAAAGAAATATTAATTTCAGGCCTACACTGGTTCAGGCCGTGTGAGATACACCCTCTACATACAGAAGTTTGATTCAGGCATTTGAAATACAGCCATTTGAAATACAGCCATTTTGGCTAAAGAAATATTTAATTCAGGCCTACACTGGTTCAGGCCCTGTGAGATACACTCTCTACATACAGGGGTTTGATTCAGTCATTTAAAATACAGCCATTTGGTGAACCAATATTGAATTTAGGGCTACACTTGTTCATGCCGTGTGAGACACACCCTCTACATACAGGGGTTTGATTCAGGCATTTGAAATACAGCCATTTTGGGCAAAGAAATATTTAATTCAGCCCTACACTGGTTCAGACCGTGTGAGATACAGCCTCTACATACACGGCTTTGATTCAGGCATTTGGAATTCAGCCATTTGAAATACAGCCATTTTGGGGCGAAGAAAAATTTAATTCGGGCCTACACTGGTTTAAACAGTTTGAGATACACCCTCTACATACAGGGGTTTGATACAGGCATTTTGAAATACAGCTATTTGAAATTCAGCCATTTTGGGCAAAGAAATCTTTTATTTAGGCCTACACTGGTTTATGCCCCGTGAGATACATCCTGTACATACCAGGGTTTAATTCAGGCATTTGAAATACCGCCATTTGGTGCACCAATATTGAATTCAGACCTACACTGGTTCAGGCCATGTGAAATACACCCTCTACATACAGGGGTTTGATTCAGGCATTTGAAATACAGCCATTTGGTGCACCAATATTGAGTTCAGGCCTATAATAGTTCAGGCAGAATGAGATACACCCTCTACATACAGGGGTTTGATTCAGGCATTTGAAATACAGCCATTTTGGGCAAAGAAATATTTAATTCAGCCCTAAACTGGTTCAGACCGTGTGAGATACAGCCTCTACATACACGGCTTTGATTCAGGCATTTGGAATACAGCCATTTGAAATACAGCCATTTTGGGCGAAGAAATATTTAATTCAGCCCTACACTGGTTTAGACAGTGTGAGATACACCCTCTACATACAGGGGTTTGATTCAGGCATTTTGAAATACAGCTATTTGAAATACAGCCATTTTGGGCAAAGAAATCTTTTATTTAGGTATACACTGGTTTAGGCCCCGTGAGATACACCCTGTACATGCCAGGGTTTAATTCAGGCATTTGAAATACCGCCATTTGGTGCACCAATATTGAATTCAGACCTACACTGGTTCAGGCCGTGTGAAATACACTCTCTACATACAGGGGTTTGATTAAGTCATTTGAAATACAGCCATTTGGTGCACCAATATTGAATTCAGGACTATAATGGTTCAGGCAGTATGAGATACACTCTCTACATACAGGGGTTTGATTCAGGCATTTGAAATACAGCCATTTGAAATACAGCCATTTTGGGCAAAGAAATTTTAAATTCAGGCCTACACTGGTTCAGGCCGTGTGAGATACACCCTCTACATACAGAAGTTTGATTCAGGCATTTGAAATACAGCCATTTGAAAAACAGCCATTTTGGGGAAAGAAATATTTAATTTAGGCCTACACTGGAACAGGCCCTGTGAGATACACCCTCTAAATACAGGGGTTTAATTCAGGCATTTGAACTACAGCCATTTGGTGCAGCAAAATTGAATTCAGGCCTACACTGGTTCAGGCCGTGTGAGATACACCCTCTGCATACAGGGGTTTGATTCAGGCATTTGAAATATGGCCATTTGAAATACTGCCTTTTTGGGCAAAGAAATATTCAATTCAGACCTACATTGATACAGACCGTATGAGATACACCCTCTACATGAAGGGGTTTGATTCAGTCATTTGAAATACAGCCATATGAAATACAGCCATTTTGGGCAAAGAAAGATTTAATTTAGGCTTACATTGGAGAAGACCCTGTGAGATACACCATCTACATACAAGGGTTTGATTCAGGCATTTGAAATACCGCCATTTGGTGCACCAATATTGAATTCAGGCCTACACTGGATCATTCGCTGTGACATACACCCTCTACATACAGGGGTTTAATTCAGGCATTTGAAATACAGACATTTGGTGCACCAATATTGAATTCAGGCCTACACTGGTTCAGGCCCTGTGAGATACACCCTCTACATACAGGATTTTGATTCAGGCATTTGAAATACAACCATTTTGGGCAAAGAAATCTTTAATTTTAGAATACACTGGTGTAGACCCTGTGAGATACACCCTATACATACAAGGGTTTGATTTAGGCATTTGAAATGCCGCCATTTGGTGAACCAATATTGAATTCAGGCCTACACTGGTTCAGGCCGTGTGCGAAATACCCTCTACATACAAGAGTTTGATTCAGGCATTTGAAATACAGCCATTTGAAATACTGCCTCTTTGGGCAAAGAAATATTCAATTCAGACCTACATTGATACAGACCGTATGAGATACACCCTCTACATGAAGGGGTTTGATTTAGTCATTTGAAATACAGCCATATGAAATACAGCCATTTTGGGCAAAGAAAGATTTAATTTAGGCTTACATTGGAGTAGACCCTGTGAGATACACCATCTACATACAAGGGTTTGATTCAGGCATTTGAAATACCGCCATTTGGTGCACCAATATTGAATTCAGGCCTACACTGGATCAGACCCTGTGACATACACCCTCTACATACAGGGGTTTAATTCAGGCATTTGAAATACAGACATTTGGTGCACCAATATTGAATTCAGGCCTACACTGGTTCAGGCCCTGTGAGATACACGCTCTACATACAGGATTTTGATTCTGGCATTTGAAATACAACCATTTTGGGCAAAGAAATCTTTAATTTTAGAATACACTGGTGTAGACCCTGTGAGATACACCCTATACATACAAGGGTTTGATTTAGGCATTTGAAATGCCGCCATTTGGTGAACCAATATTGAATTCAGGCCTACACTGGTTCAGGCCGTGTGCGAAATACCCTCTACATACAAGAGTTTGATTCAGGCATTTGAAATACAGCCATATGAAATACAGCCATTTTGGGCAAAGAAATATTTAATTCAGGCCTACACTGGTTCAGACAGTGTGAGATACACCCTCTACATACAGGGGTTTGATTCAGGCATTTGAAATATAGCCATTTGGTACACCAATATTGAATTCAGGCCTACATTGGTTCAGGCCGTTGGAGATACACCCTCTACATACAGGGGTTTGATTTAGTCATTTGAAATACAGCCATTTGAAATACCGCCATTTTGGGCAAAGAAATATTTAATTCAGGCCTGCACTCATTCAGACCGTGTGAGATACACCCTCTACATGCAGGGGTTTAATACAGGAATTTGAAATACAGCCAATTGAAATACAGCCTTTTTGGGCAAAGAAATCTTTAATTTAGGCCTACACTGGTGCATACTGGTGAAAATACCCTCTACATACAAGGGTTTGATTCAGGCATTTGAAATACCACCATTTGGTGCACCAATATTGAATTCAGGCCTACACTGGTTCAGGACGTGTGAGAAATACCCTCTACATACAGGGGTTTAATTCAGGCATTTGAAATATAGCCATTTGAAATACAGCCATTTTGTGAAAATAAATATTTAATTCAGGCCTACACTAGTTCAGACAGTGTGAGATACACACTCTACATACAGGGGTTTGATTTAGGCATTTGAAATATAGCCATTTGATGCACAAATTTTGAATTCAGGCCTACACTGGTTCAGGCCGTGTGAGATAAACTCTCTACATACAGGGGATTAAATTCAGGCATTTGTAATATAGCTATTTGAAAAACCGCCATTTTTGCCATAGAAATATTTAATACAGGCCTACACTGATTTAGACCGTATGAGATACACCCTCTACATACAGGGGTTTGATTCAGGCATTTTTAAATACAGCCATTTGAAATTTAGCCATTTTGGGCAAAAAAATCTTTAATTTAGGCCTACACTGGATTAGGCCCTGTGACATACACACTCTACATACAGGGGTTTAATTCAGGCATTTGAAATACAGACATTTGGTGCACCAATATTGAATTCAGGCCTACACTGGTTCAGGCCCTAGGAGATACACCCTCTACATACTGGGGTTTGATTCAGGCATTTGAAAAACAGTCATTTAAAATACCCCCATTTTGGGCAAAGAAATATTTTATTCAGGTCTACAGTGTTTCAGACCGTGTGAGATACACCCTCTACATGCAGGAACTTGATTCAGGCATTTTAAATACAGCCATTTTGGGCTAAGAAATCTTTAATTTAGGCCTACACTGGTGTAGACCCTGTGAGATACACCCTATACATACAAGGGTTTGATTCAGACATTTGAAATACCGTCATTTGGTGCACGAATATTGAATTCAGGCCTACACTGGTTCAGGCCGTGTGCGAAATACACTCTACATACAGGGGTTTGATTCAGGCATTTGAAATACAGCTATATGAAATACAGCCATTTTGGGCAAAGAAATAATTAATTTAGGCCAACACTGGTTCAGACAGTGTGAGATACACCCTCTACATACAGTGGTTTGATTCAGGCATTTGAAATACCGCCATTTGGTGCACCAATATTGAATTCAGGCCTACACTGGTTCAGGCCGTGTGCGAAATACCCTCTACATACATGGGTTTGATTCAGGCATTTGAAATACAGGCAATATAAATACAGCCATTTTGGGGAAAGAAATATTTAATTCAGACCTACACTGGTTCAGGCCGTGTGACATACACCAACTACATACAGGGGTTTGATTCAGGCATTTGAAATATAGCCATTTGGTACACCAATATTGAATTCAGGCCTTCACTGGTTCAGGCCGTGGGAGATACACCCTCTACATACAGGGGTTTGATTCAGTCATTTGAAATACAGCCATTTGAAATACCGCCATTTTGGGCAAAGAAATATTTAATTCAGAACTGCACTGATTCAGACCGTGTGAGATACACCCTCTACATGCAGGTGTTTGATTCAGGCATTTGAAATACAGCAAATTGAAAAACAGCCATTTTGGGCAAAGAAATCTTTAATTTAGGCCTACACTGGTGTAGACCCTTGAAATACACCCTCTACATTCAAGGGTTTGATTCAGGCATTTGAAATACCGCCATTTAGTGCACCAACATTGAATTTAGGCCTACACTGGTTCAGGCCGTGTGAGAAATACCCTCTACATACAGGGGTTTAATTCAGGCATTTGAAATATAGCCATTTGAAATACAGCCATTTTGGGCAAAGAAATATTTAATTCAGGCCTACACTGGTTCAGACAGTGTGAGATACACACTCTACATACAGGGGTTTGATTCAAGCATTTGAAATACAGCGATTTGGTGCACCAATATTGAATTCAGGCCTACACTGGTTCAGACCGTGTGAGATACACCCTCTACATAGAGGGGTTTGATTCAGGCATTTGAAATACAGCCATTTGGTGCACCAATATTGAAATCAGAACTACACTGGTTCAGGCTTTGCGAGATACACCATCTACATACAGGGGTTTGATTCAGGCATTTGAAATACAGACATTTGAAATACAGACATTTTAAGCAAAGAAATATTTATTTAGGCCTACATTGGTTCAGGCCCTGTGAGATACACCCTCTACATACAGGGGTTTGATTCAGGCTTCTGAAATATAGCCATTTGGTGCACCAATATTGAATTCAGGCCTACACTGGTTCAGGCCATGTGAGATACACCCTCTACATACAGGGGTTTGATTCAGACATTTGAAATACAGCAATTTGAAATACAGCCATTTTGGGCAAAGAAATATTTAATTCAGATCTACACTTGTTCTGGCCCTGTGAGATACAGCCTCTACATAGAGGGATTTGATTCAGCCATTTGAAATACAGCCATTTGAAAAACAGCCATTTTGGGCAAATAAATATTAAATTTAGGCCTACAGTGGTTCAGGCCCTGTGTGATACACCTTCTACATACAGGGGTTTGATTCAGGCATTTGAATTACCGCCCATTAGTGCACAAATATATAATTTAGGCCTTCACTCGTTCAGGCCGTGTGATATATACCCTCTACATACAAGGGTTTAATTCAGGCATTTGAAATACCTCCATTTTGGGCAAAGAAATTTTTAATTCAGGTCTACACTGATTCAGACCGTGTGAGATACACCCTCTACATGCAGGGGTTTGATTCAGGCATTTGAAATACAGCCATTTGGTACACTAATATTGAATTCAGGCCTACAATGGTTCAAGCCGTGTGGGATACACCATCTACATACAGGTGTTTGATTCAGGAATTTGAAATACAGACATTTGAAATACAGCTATTTTGGGCAAAGAAATATTTAATTTAGGCCTACACTGGTTCACGCCCTGTGAGATACACCCTGTACATACAGGGGTTTAATTTAGGCAATTGAAATACAGCCATTTGGTGCACTAATATTAAATTCAGGCATACACTGGATCAGGCCGTGTAAATACACACTCTACATACAGGGATTTGATTCAGGCTTTTGAAATACAGACATTTTGGGCAAAGAAATGTTTAATTAAAGCCTACACTGGTTCAGACAGTGTGAGATACACCCTCTACATACAGGGGTTTGATTCAGGCATTTGAAATACAGCCATTTGGTGCACCAATATTGAATTCAGGCCTACACTGGTTCAGACCGTGTAAGATACACCCTCTACACACAGGGGTTTGATTCAGGCATTTGAAATAAAGCCATTTGTAATACAGCCTTTTTGGCAAATAAATATTTAATTTAGGCCTACACTGGTTCAGGCCCTGTGAGATACACCCTCTACATACAAGGGTTTGATTCAGGCATTTAAATATCGCCATTTGGTGCACCAATATTGAATTCAAGCCTACGCTGGTTCAGGCCCTGTGAGATACACCCTCTACATAAAGGGGTTTGATTCAGGCATTTGAAATACAGCCATTTGGTGCACCAATATTGAATTCAGGCATACACTTGTTCATACCGTGTGAGATACACACTCTACATACAGGGGTTTGATTCAGGCATTTGAAATACAGCCATTTTAGGCAAAGAAATATTTAATTCAGGCCTACACTGGTTCAGGCCCTGTTAGATACACCCTCTACATACAGGAGTTTGATTTAGACATTTGAAATACAGCCATTTGATATACAGCCTTTTTGGGCAAAGAAATATTTAATTCAGGCCTACACTGATTCAGACCGTGTGAGATACACCCTCTATATGCAGGGGTTTGATACAGGCATTTGAAATACAGCCATTTGGTGCACCAATATTGAATTCAGGCCTACACTGGTTCAAGCCGTGTGGGATACACCATCTACATACAGGGGTTTGATTCAGGCATTTTGAAATACAGCCTTTTGAAATACAGCCATTTTGGGCAAAGATATCTTTAATTTAGGCCTACACTGGTTTAGGCCCTGTGAGATACACCCTCTTCATACAAGGGATTGATTCAGGCATTTGAAATACAGCCATTTTGGGCAAAGAAATATTTAATTCAGCCCTATACTGGTTCAGACCGTGTGAGACACACCCTCTTCATACAGGGGTTTGAGATATATTTTAATTAGGCCTACACTGGTTCAGGCCCTGTTAGATACACCTGTAACGGATCTCCTAGCACTCCGACCGGGTACCTCCGTCGATGGTGCTCCTAGCGCTTCCCGAAGACTCCAGGCACTTAACTCGACACCCTAAGCACTGCAGACCACACGAACCGCCGAAGCTTGGTTGAGGTCTCGTCTCCTACCCACCCTGGACTTACGACAAGGCTCCAGGCTCCAGTGGGTGAAACTCTCTTCCTTCAAAGAGCGATGCAGGAACAAGTAACTGGAACAAGCTCTTACAAGAGCTAGTAGTTATAACCAGGGGAGTATAGCAATTCTTTAGCGTATAGCAATCCCCAGTGTCGATCAGTTACCCTAACACAGTGCTTCTCAATTATTTTCTGTCATGCCCCCCCTAGGAAGAAGAAAACATTTTGCGCCCCCCGCGCGACTGTAAATAGTATCATTTGTCTATAAAATAGACACTTATGGGGGGATCTGTGGATGACGGAAACTTATGGGGGGGATCTGCGGATGATGGACACTTATGGGGGGTATCTGTGGATGACGGACACTTATGGGGGGATCTGTGGATGACGGACACTTATAGGGGGATCTGTGGATGACGGACACTTATGGGGGGATCTGTGGATGACGGACACTTATGGGGGGATCTGTGGATGACGGACACTTATGGGGGGGATCTGTGGCTGGCACTGTTATATATGTGCCATCCACAGACCCCCCACCCCATAACAGTGCCATCCACAGTGCCCCCCCAGCCCATAACAGTGCCATCCACAGACCCCCACCCCTTAACTGTGCCATCCACAGATTCGGTGTGCCTGCCGCCGCCGTTTAAAGTTATTAAACATGCCCCCCTCACTCCTAATAGTACCGTATATCCGAATTTCTTCTGTATAATGCCGGCAGGCGGGCCGGGCGGCCGGCGCGTCCCTCAGTGACGTCACTTGTCTGCGCCGCCTGCTTCATTCATGCGCAGGCACGTGACATCACTGAGGGACGTGCCGCCCGCCCGGCCTGCCGGCATTATACAGAAGAAATTCGCACACCCCAAAGGCCGGCCCTGAACGAGCCCCCCTTTACGGAGCTTGGCGCCCCCCCTGGGGGGCGCGCCCCACTATTTGAGAAGCACTGCCCTAACACCAGCCTCAACATGATGAAGGGTAACACAGGAAACCTTTATTGAACACACAGCATTGACTTATATACACATGACATACTGAGGACATGACATAGCTGTGCTGTTCCTTTCATATTGAATTTCTGCACTGTATTATTTCGTGTTTTACCTATGTTGTTTAAGTCTATTGTTCTCTGCTGCCATCTGCTGGCCGGAATTTGTATGCTGCACGCCTCGTTCGTTGTCTATAAAGTTTTATCTCTGGGCGTGGTTTTAGCAGCCTTGGGCCTGGTCACTTCCTGTAGCCTTTTTCAGTGCTGCATTCCTTTGTGACTGGAGACACACACCTTGGCTTGTGAAGGCATCAGTTTTTGACCAGCAGTAGCCTCAGCAGTTAGCCTCAGGAAAGACATCCACATCACAGCATCTACTGCATTCCTGTATTGCATCACCGTATGTCACTGCTCTGGATCAAATAAACCCACGTTTGATTGCATCCTCATGTCTACGTCTGGATCCATCTAACCTGAGCATCTGCCGGTCCGGTCTGCTCCACTGCTTGGATACGAAGGTAGGCCAGTCACAAAGTCATTATCAGTTACACCTTCATTCGCCTTCATGTGGGGACAGAACAGTCAAAAACTGCCTTAAAGCCTTATACCTCAGTCAATATACGTCTGAATGTCCAATGCCCGGCTGCAGATTCCCTCAGAGCCCAGTGCCACACTCAGGAACCTCCCCTGCAACAGGCCCACTCCCAGCAAATCTGCCCAGCAACAGTGCACGTCCCATAAGCCTAAGGGGGAGCACGGCGTGTCCGCAGTAGATATACTCTCGTCTGGAAGTCCTCCACTACTCGCCAAGCCACTTTCTACATCCTATATTAACCCTTGCTCGCATGATATAAGAACTGTTCACGCTCGCGGGGCCTCCCTTATACCAAAACCCCGCAATTCACTCAAAACACCTTGGGAAACTCATCGGGGTGCCTCATCTGAGCCGCACAGCAATTTTCAACCCCCAATTCAAAAGTTCATTTTCTTAAAGAGACAGCGCACCTTAAATCAAAATGGCCGAAAAGGACCTTGTACAGTTCCCCAGTGATGAAACAAAGCAAATGCAACCTGATACTGATCATTATGAAGAGCTGGAGGTAGAAACCACACTTCCAGCAGACCAAGTCACGCGACCAAGGCGCTCTCTCAAACCAACTATAAAGATCACAGAAAACTATCACACCAGGAGAGATGAGCTATGTGACAACCTGGAAGAGCTATGGGAACGAGTTTCCTCCCTCATATCAGGACTTAAGTCCTCCTCAGGCGATGCCACCAGCTTACAAGTTGCTGTCGGGCGGCTGAACGCAGCCCATGAAAGATACAAGAGACTGTCCACAAGGTATATAACCTTTCTAAAAGACTCTAATATTGAAGAAGCCCCGTCAGAATTGTGCAAGGCAGAATCAATAGACAGACAAAGAGACGCCATGGTGCTGGATGCTAAAGATAAAGTGGAACTCCGCATCTCTCATTTGCAAGAAACTAGATCACACAGATCGCATTCGTCCAAACATTACTCACGGTCCTACAGATCATCATGCTCTATAAGCTCCGCCCTGAGCGACAGATTACTAGAGGCCCGCATAAATGCAGAGCAATCCAAAGTGAGGCGTTCCTTCACCGAAAAAGAAGTCCTTGCGAGGGCAGAAGCACAGACGGCGGCCAAGAGGGCTGAAGCGGAGGCAGAAGCCAAGAGGGCAGAAGCGGAGGCGGTGGCCAAGAGGGCAGAAGTGGAAGACAAGAGGGCAGAAGCAGAGGCAGAAGCCAAGAGGGCAGAGGCAGAAGCCAAGAGGGCAGAAGCGGAGGCAGAAGCCAAGAGGGCAGAAGCAGAGGCTCGAATAAAGATCCTTCAATCAGAGAGGGAAGAGGAAATTGCATTAGCAAAAGTAAGACTACTTGAGCAAGCATTGAGCCAAGGCCTTGATTCAGTCTGTTTACCACCAGAGGAGATAGACGATCCAGCTGATCGCACCAGCGACTACATACTGAAACCGTTATCTGCACCACCCCCAGTGTGCAGTACTGTCCAAGCCAACAACACTGAAACCTCCAAGTCAGCTCTACCTGCAGTGGCAGCGATATCCACAGCACCCGAGCAATCCAATAACAGTCGCCCAGACGCGCCCTCTCAAGGGCAGTTATTACAGCAAGATGGCTACCGGGTGTTTCCTGGCCTACCTCCACAGCTCAAGCAGCAGTCATCAGAATCTACAGAGGCTAGACCACAGCTCAACCCTGCAGCAACATCATTCTACCCGGAAGCATCTCACCCTTTCACGCCACGCAGCCTATACGCCCCAGGGGCATCACAAGTTGTCATGGCAACAAGCAGTGAGAAATCAGATATGTCTGAGTTTGCCAGGTTTATGGTGAGCAGAGAGCTAATTAACACCAGTCTCTCAAAATTTGATGACCGTGCGGAGAGCTACAGAGCCTGGAAGGCAACCTTCAAAGCTGCCATCGCCAACCTCAACCTAACCGCAGAGCAGGAGCTCGACCTCTTGATCAAATGGCTGGGCCCAGGCTCCACAAATCGCATCAAGAGCCTTAGAACTGTCTATGTGGGACAAGCAGAAGCAGGTCTCGCTGCAGCCTGGCAGAGACTCGAACGCACCTTTGGCAGTGCAGAAGCAATAGAGAAGGCACTATTCAGGAGACTGCAGAACGTCCCCAAGATCAGTCTCAAGGATGTCCATAAGCTTCAGGATTTAAGTGATTTGCTCATGGAACTGTAGCTTGCCAAAAGAGACCCCCGTCTGTCCGGGCTGTGCTACCTGGATACAGCCCATGAGGTGAACCCAATTGTCGTGAAGCTACCATACAGCCTGCAAGAGAAGTGGGCGGCATCAGTCTCAAGGTACAAAAGAGTGCATGACGTCACCTTTCCCCCATTTATTCATTTCTGTAGATTCATCGATGAACAGTCCCAGGTGAGGAATGACCCCAGCCTCGACTTCCTGGAGTTCAATACTACAGCCTCAGTGACACCATCATCAAGGTATGAAAGTATTGTACATAAACACAGAGACTTTAAGAGCAGCGTGAATGTTAGAAAGACTAACCTACCATCATCTGCAGTACCCACTGGTAGACAGTACACTACCTCATCAGGAGACAAGGCCTTCAATCGTGAATGTCCCATTGATAAAAAACCACACTCACTGAACAAATGCAGAGGATTTAGATCCAAAACAATACAGGAGCGCAAGAAAGTCCTGACCGAGCTTGGGGTATGCTTCAGGTGCTGCGCTTCATTGGAGCACATGGCTAAGGACTGTAAATCCATTATCAAGTGTGAGGAGTGTCATAGTGAAAGACATGCCTCAGCTATGCACCCAACTACACTCACAAGGGACTCACCTGCTGCTGTCACCACCAGTCCTGCTCAAAGTCATGGCGGGGAGCCCCAGAACCACGCTAACACAGCCACTGCTGTTTCCTGCTCATGCTCGGACGTATGTGGGGAGGGCCAGAGTGAGAAATGTTGTGCCCGCATATGCCTAATCAAGGTCTACCCGGAGGGGCTACCAGAAAAGGCAGTAAAAATGTATGCCATCATTGACGACCAAAGCAACCGCTCCCTAGCAGGACCTAAATTCTTTGAAGCCTTTGGTATAAAGGGACCGTCAGAACCCTACATCTTAAACACCTGCTCGGGCCGCATAGAGACTAGCGGCAGGAGGGCACAAGGATTCATCGCTTGTTCCGTCAGTGGAAATACGGAAATACCTCTACCGACTCTGATCGAATGCGATCAAATACCCAACCATAGGGATGAGATTCCTACCCCGGAAGCTGCATTTCACCATCCACACCTAAGGCACCTATCCAACGTTATCCCACCTATGGACAACAACGCTGAGATTCTACTCCTGCTTGGCAGAGACAATCTAAGGGTACACAAGGTGCGTCAACAGTGTAATGGTCCCGACTATGCACCATATGCCCAGAGACTGGACTTGGGATGGGTAGTCATAGGAAATGTATGCTTGGATCAATCAAAAATCCGCTCATTCAAAACGTACGTGCGTGGAGATGGACGCACAACTTGCATTAAGCCTTGCCCTCATCACTATGAGGTGAAAGAGAAGCCTCCAGACCTCATACAACCACCTGACGACATTCCTCCCTTTGCTGACAACTTGGGAAGATTAGTCTTTCATACAAGCAAGGACGATGATAAAGTAGCTTTGTCAGTAGAGGACAGAGAATTTATCAAGATAATGGACAATGAGTTCCTTAAAGACGAAACCAATCACTGGGTTTCTCCATTACCCTTCCGAGCTACCAGGGTGAGACTCCCGAACAATAGGGAACAAGCTCTGTCTAGATTTAACTCTCTTCAGCGTACCATGAACAGTAAGCCTGAGATGAGAGAACACATCGTTGCCTTTATCGACAAAATATTCCGCAACAACCATGCAGAACCAGCTCCATCCTTAGGGAAGAACGACGAGTGCTGGTACTTGCCTTCATTTGGAGTGTATCACCCACGGAAACCTAATCAAATTAGGGTTGTTTTCGACTCAAGTGCCAAACATCAAGGTGTATCGCTTAATGATGTCCTTCTCACAGGTCCTAATCTGACGAATAACCTAGTTGGAGTGCTGATGAGGTTCAGAAAAGAGCTTGTTGCCATCACCGCCGACATTGAACAGATGTTCCACTGTTTCGTAGTCAGAGAGGACCACCGGAATTTCCTCAGGTTTCTGTGGTACAAGAATAACGACACCAACGCAGAGATGGCAGAATATCGTATGAGGGTACACGTATTTGGAAACAGCCCTTCACCTGCCGTGGCAACTTACGGCCTTCGGCGCACTGCATTAGAGGGAGAATCCAAGTACGGTAAAGACGCCAGAGACTTTGTAGAAAAGGACTTCTACGTAGACGATGGACTCAAATCACTACCGACTGAAGAAGCGGCTATCGATCTGCTCAAAAGGACTCAAAGTATGTTGTACCAAGCTAAACTTAGACTACACAAAATTGCTTCAAACAGCCTGGCCGTTATGAGGGCCTTCGAATCAGGCGATCATGCACCAGGATTCAAGGACATTAACTTGGGACTGGACAGTCCACCTGTGCAGAGGAGCTTGGGCCTCAGATGGGATCTCTCGGCTGACTCTTTCGGTTTTCAGATAAGTTGTGCAGACAAGCCATTCACAAAGCGAGGCGTCCTATCAGTGGTAAACAGCCTATTTGATCCGCTGGGATTTGTAGCGCCCATTACCATACAAGTTAAATCTCTACTGGGACAGTTTTCTGAAACAGTCAAGGATTGGGATACCCCACTTCCCTCCGAGAAAGAGCAAAAATGGGAAGCCTGGAAGCGATCTTTGTGTGCCTTGGATGAGATCCACATCCCGAGATGCTATATTAAAACTTCACTTTCCTCTAGCATAAAGAAAGAACTCCACGTGTTCTCGGACGCCTCCACGGAGGCAATCGCAGCGGTTGCCTATCTGAAAGTCACAGAACCCAACAACCAAAACCACGTTGGATTCGTCTTTGGTAAGGCTAAGTTAGCCCCCAAGCCCGATCATACTATTCCCAGACTGGAACTTTGTGGGACTGTGTTGGCAGTGGAGGTCGCGGATTTCATACAACAAGAACTGGGTGTCGACATAGCTGAAGTCCAGTATTACACCGACAGTAAGGTCGTTTTAGGTTACATCCACAATCGGACCAAGCGATTCTATGTGTACGTTAGTAACCGCATAGAGAGAATCAGGAAGTCCTCCAAACCTGAGCAAAGGCACTATGTACCATCCAAACTTAATCCGGCAGATCATGCCACTAGGCCTATGTCTATAGGTTCCTTTACTAACTCTACTTGGCTTACAGGTCCAGAGTTTCTGCTTGGAGAGGCAGACGAATGTGTACGGGAAGTTTTCAGCATCCAGGATCCGGATAATGATCCAGAAATCCGCACTGAAGTTAATGCATTAGTCACTGGAACAAAGCAAACCGCCAGCTTCAGTTGTCAGCGCTTTGAACGTTTCTCCAGTTGGATGAGACCCATCGAGAACGTCCCTGATGGGTGAACAGGACTGTATCTAGCTTCGCAGATCTTCTCCATTCCAAGTTGGAAAACAGGACTTTCTATGTTTTTGCATTCTAACATGTTTTCTTTTACAGGTTGTTTATATTTTATGGACATTCGTCATAGTGAAATCCCCTAAGTGAATTTCAGACGGGGAGTGTGCTGTTCCTTTCATATTGAATTTCTGCACTGTATTATTTCTTGTTTTACCTATGTTGTTTAAGTCTATATTGTTCTCTGCTGCCATCTGCTGGCCGGAATTTGTATGCTGCACGCCTCGTTCGTTGTCTATAAAGTTTTATCTCTGGGCGTGGTTTTAGCAGCCTTGGGCCTGGTCACTTCCTGTAGCCTTTTTTAGTGCTGCATTCTTTGTGACTGGAGACACACACCTTGGCTTGTGAAGGCATCAGTTTTTGACCAGCAGTTGCCTCAGCAGTTAGCCTCAGGAAAGACATCCACATGACAGCATCTACTGCATTCCTGTATTGCATCACTGTATGTCACTGCTCTGGATCAAATAAACCCACGTTTGATTGCATCCTCATGTCTACGTCTGGATCCATCTAACCTGAGCATCTGCCGGTCCGATCTGCTCCACTGCTTGGATACGAAGGTAGGACAGTCACAAAGCCATTATCATTTACACCTTCATTCGCCTTCATGTGGGGACAGAACAATAGCAGCCAATCCTGTACAGTTTAAACACAAAACTAACCCTATTCAACAAACACAATGGCATTGTCTGTGACGCAATTAACAAACACAATGCAAATAGAGATCTTCACCTCCTCCATAATGGATGAATGGGAAGAGGAGACACATGTGATGGGATTATCTCCTGAGTGTATCATAGGAGTCGGCTGCTATTATAATCAACTATCTTAATCCCATAACTAACACAATCAGTGGGAGTCTCAATGCAGAGTTAACCCTTTTTGAGCTGCTGAATCCACACCATGCCTTTTTAATGGACCATAGGAAATATGTGGCATTTAAATTACACACATAAATAAGGGTTCATGGTTCCTTGTAACCTCAAATGGTTTTAGGAGGTCTTTAAAGTTCTCGGTCCATAGTCTGTAGGAAGGAGGCTGGCCCTCAGGCTTCTCCAGCAGCCCCAGTGACGGTTCAGTCCGTCAAAACACCCACTATATACAGGGGTTTAATTCAGGCATTTGAAATACAGCCAATTGGTGCACCAATATTGAATTCAGGCCTACACTGGTTCAGGCAGTGTGAGATACACCATCTACATACAGGGGTTTGATTCAGGCATTTGAAATACAGCGATTTGAAAAACAGCCATTTTGGGGAAAGAAATATTTAATTTAGGCCTACACTGGAACAGGCCCTGTGAGATACACCCTCTAAATACAGGGGTTTAATTCAGGCATTTGAAATACCGCCATTTGGTGCACCAATATTGAATTCAGGCCTACACTGGTTCAGGCCGTGTAAGATACACGCTCTACATACAGGGGTTTGATTCAGGTATTTGAAATACAGCCATTTGGTGCACAAATTATGAAATCAGGCCTACACTGGTTCAGGCCGTGTGAGATACACCATCTACATACAGGTGTTTGATTCAGGCATTTGAAATACAGACATTTGAAATACAGCCATTTTGGGCAAAGAAATATTTAATTTAGGCCTTCAGTGGTTCAGGCCCTATGTGATACACCTTCTACATACAGGGGTTTGATTCAGGCATTTGAAATACAGCCATTTGGTGCATTAATATATAATTTAGGCCTACACACATTCAGGCCGTGTGAGATATACCCTCTACATACAAGGGTTTTGATTCAGGCATTTGAAATACAGCCATTTGAAATACCGCCATTTTGGGCCAATAAATATTTAATTCAGGCCTACACTGATTCAGACCATGTGAGATACACCCTCTACATGCAGGGGTTTGATTCAGGCATTTGAAATATAGCTATTTGGTGCACCAATATTGAATTCAGGCCTACACTGGTTCAAGCCGTGTGGGATACACGATCTACATACAGGTGTTTTATTCAGGCATTTGAAATAAAGACACTTGAAATACAGCCGTTTTGGGCAAAGAAATATTTAATTTAGGCCTACACTGGTTGAGGCCCTGTGATAAACACCCTCTACATACAGGGGTTTAATTCAGGCAATTGAAATACAGCCATTTGGAGCACTAATATTAAATTCAGGCATACACTGGTTCAGGCCGTGTCAGATACACACTCCAAATACAGGGATTTGATTCAGGCATTTGAAATACAGCCATTTTGGGCAAAGAAATATTTAATTCAGGCCTACCTTGGTTCAGACCGTGTGAGATACACCCTCTACATACAAGGGTTTGATTCAGGCATTTGAAATACAGCAATTTAAAATACAGCCATTTTGGGCAAAGAAATATTTAATTTAGGCCTACACTGGATCAGGCCCTGTGAGATACACCCTCTACATACAGGGGTTTAATTCAGGCAATTGAAATACAGCCATTTGGTGCACCAATATTAAATTCAGGTATACACTGGTTCAACCCGTGTGAGATACACACTCTTCATACAGGGGTTTAATTCAGGCATTTGAAATACAGCCATTTTGGGCAAAGAAATATTTAATTCAGGCCTACCTTGGTTCAGACCGTGTGAGATACACCCTCTACATACATGGGTTTGATTCAGGCATTTTGAAATACAGCCATTTGAAATACAGCCATTTTGGGCAAAGAAATCTTTAATTTAGGCCTACACTGGTTTAGGCCCTGTGAGATACACCCTCTACATACAGGGGTTTGATTCAGGCATTTTAAATACAGCCATTTGGTGCACCAATATTGAATTCATGCCTACACAGGTTCAAGCCGTGTGAGATACACCCTCTAAGTACAGGGGTTTGATTCAGACATTTAAAATACAGCAATTTGAAATACAGCCATTTTGGGCAAAGAAATATTTAATTCAGGCCTACACTGGTTCAGGTCCTGTGAGATACACCCTCTACATACAAGGGTTTGATTCAGGCATTTGAATTACCGCCATTTGGTGCACAAATATTGAATTCAGGACTACACTGGTTCAGGCCCGGTGAGATACACCCTCTACATAGAGGGGTTTGATTCAGACATTTGAAATATAGCAATTTGAAATACAGCCATTTTGGGCAAAGAAATATTTAATTCAGGCCTACACTGATTCAGACCGTGTGAGATACACCCTCTACATGCAGGGGTTTGATACAGGCATTTGAAATACAGCCATTTGGTGCACCAATACTGAATTCAGGCCTACACTGGTTCAAGCCGTGTGGGATACACCATCTACATACAGGGATTTGATTCAGGCATTTGAAATACAGGCATTTGAAATACAGCCATTTTGGGCAAAGAAATATTTAATTTAGGCCTACCCTGGTTCAAGCCCTGTGAGATACACCCTCTACATACAGGGGTTTAATTCAGGCAATTGAAATACAGCCATTTGGTGCACCAATATTAAATTCAGGCATACACTAGTTCAGGCCGTGTCAGATACCCACTCTACATACAGGGGTTTAATTCAGGCATTTGAAATACAGCCAATTGGTGCACCAATATTGAATTCAGGCCTACAGTGGTTCAGGCAGTGTGAGATACACCGTCTACATACAGGGGTTTGATTCAGGCATTTGAAATACCGCCATTTGGTGCACCAATATTGAATTCAGGCCTACACTGCTTCAGGCCGTGTGAGATACACCCTCTACATACAGGGGTTTGATTCAGGCATTTGAAATATAGCCATTTGGTGCATCAATTATGAAATCAGGCCTACACTGGTTCAGGCCATGTGAGATACACCATCTACATACAGGTGTTTGATTCAGGCATTTAAAATACAGACATTTGAAATACAGACATTTTGGGAAAAGAAATATTTATTTAGGCCTACACTGGTTCAGGCCCTGTGAGATACACCCTCTACATACAGGGGTTTAATTCAGGCAATTGAAATACAGCCATTTGTTGCACCAATACTAAATTCAGGCCTACACTGGTTCAGGCCCTCTGAGATACACCCTCTACATAGAGGGGTTTGATTCAGGCATTTGAAATACAGCCATTTGGTGCACCAATATTGAATTCAGGCCTACACTGGTTCAGGCCATGTGAGATACATCCTCAACATACAGGAGTTTGTTTCATACATTTGAAATACAGCAATTTGAAATACAGCCATTTTGGGCAAAGAAATATTTAATTCAGGTCTACACATGTTCAGGCCCTGTGAGATACAGCCTCTACATACAGGGATTTGATTCTGGCATTTAAAATACAGCCATTTGAAATACAGACATTTTGGGCAAATAAATATTTAATTTAGGCCTACAGTGGTTCAGGCCCTGTGTGATACACCTTCTACATACAGGGGTTTGATTCAGGCATTTGAATTACCGCCATTTGGTGCACCATTATATAATTTAGGCCTACACTCGTTCAGGCCGTGTGAGATATACCCTCTACATACAAGGGTTTAATTCAGGCATTTGAAATACAGCCATTTGAAATACCGCCATTTTGGGCAAAGAAATATTTAATTCAGGCCTACACTGATTCAGACCGTGTGAGATACACCCTCTACATGCAGGGGTTTGATTCTGGCATTTGAAATACATCTATTTGGTGCACCAATATTGAATTCAGGCCTACACTGGTTCAAGCCGTGTGGGATACACCATCTACATACAGATGTTTGATTCAGGCATTTGAAATACATCCATTTTGGGCAAAGAAATATTTAATTCAGGCCTACCTTGGTTCAGACTGTGTGAGATACACCCTCTACATACAGGGGTTTGATTCAGGCAATTGAAATACAGCCATTTGGTGCACCAATATTAAATTCAGGCATACACTAGTTCAGGCCGTGTGAGATACCCACTCTACATACAGGGATTTGATTCAGGCATTTGAAATACAGGCATTTTGGGCAAAAAAATATTTAATTCAGGCCTACCTTGGTTAAGACCGTGTGAGATACACCCTCTACATACAAGGGTTTAATTCAGGCATTTTGATATACAGCCATTTGAAATACAGCCATTTTGGGCAAAGAAATGTTTAATTCAAGCCTACACTGGTTCAGACAGTGTGAGATACACCCTCTACATACAGGGGTTTGATTCAGGCATTTTGATATACAGCCATTTGAAATACAGCCATTTTGGGCAAAGAAATGTTTAATTCAACCCTACACTGGTTCAGACAGTGTGAGATACACCCTCTACATACAGGGGTTTGATTCAGGCATTTGAAATACAGCCATTTGGCGCACCAATATTGAATTCAGGCTTACACTGGTTCAGACCGTTTAAGATACACCCTCTACATACAGGGGTTTGAATCAGGCATTTGAAATAAAGCCATTTGTAATACAGCCTTTTTGGCAAAGAAATATTTAATTTTTGGCCTACACTGGTTCAGGTCCTGTGAGATACATTGTTTACATACAGGGGTTTGGTTCAGGCATTTAAATATCGCCATTTGGTGCACCAATATTGAAATCAAGCCTACACTGGTTCAGTCCGTGTGAGATACAACCTCTACATACAGGGGTTTGATTCAGGCATTTGAAATACAGCCATTTTAGGCAAAGAAATATTTAATTCAGCACTACACTGGTTCAGACCGTGTGAGATACACCCTCTGCATACAGGAGTTTGATTTAGACATTTGAAATACAGCCATTTGATACACAGTTTTTTTGGGCATAGAAATATTTAATTCAGGCCTACACTGGTTCAGACCGTATAAGATACACAATCTACATACAGGGGTTTGATTCAGGCATTTTGAAATACAGCCTTTTGAAATACAGCCATTTTGGGCAAAGATATTTTTAATTTAGGCCTACACTGGTTTAGGCCCTGTGAGATACACCCTCTTCATACAAGGGTTTGATTCAGGCATTTAAAATACAGCCATTTTGGGCAAAGAAATATTTAATTTAGCCCTATACTGGTTCAGACCGTGTGAGATACACCCTCCTTATACAGGGGTTTGATTCAAGCTTTTAAAATACAGCTATTTGAAATACAGCCATTTTGGGCGAAGATATATTTTATTTAGGCCTACACTGGTTCATGCCCTGTGAGATACACCAGTAACGGATCTCCTAGCACCCCGACCGGGTACCTCCTTCGATGGATGCTCCTAGCGCTTCCCGAGGACTCCAGGCACTTAACTCTACACCGTAAGCACTGCAGATCCCACGAACCGCCGACGCTTGGTTGAGGTCTCGTCTCCTACCCCCCCCTGGACTTTCGACAAGGCTCCAGGCTCCAGTGGGTGAAACTCTCTTCCTTCAAAGAGCGATGCAGGAACAAGTAACTGGAACAAGCTCTTACAAGAGCTAGTAGTTATAACCAGGGGAGTATAGCAATTCTTCAGCGTATAGCAATCCCCAGTGTCGATCAGTTACCCTAACACCAGCCTCAACATGATAAGGGTAAAACAGGAAACCTTTATTGAACACACAGCATTGACTTATATACACATGACATACTGAGGACATGACATAGCAGCCAATCCTGTACAGTTTAAACACAAAACTAACCCTATTCAACAAACACAATGGCATTGTCTGTGACGCAATTAACAAACACAATGCAAATAGATATCTTCACCTCCTCCATAATGAATGAATGGGAAGAGGAGACACATGTGATGGGATTATCTCCTGAGTGTATCATAGGAGTCGGCTGCTATTATAATCAACTATCTTAATCCCATCACTAACACAATCAGTGGGAGTCTCAGTGCAGAGTTAACCATTTTTGTGCTGCTGAATCCACACCATTCTCCAGCAGCCCCAGTGACGGTTCAGTCCGTCACAACACCCTCTATATACAGGGGTTTAATTCAGGCATTTGAAATACAGCCAATTGGTGCACCAATATTGAATTCAGGCCTACAGTGGTTCAGGCAGTGTGAGATACACCGTCTACATACAGGGGTTTGATTCAGGCATTTGAAATACCGCCATTTAGTGCACCAATATTGAATTCAGGCCTACACTGCTTCAGGCCGTGTGAGATACACCCTCTACATACAGGGGTTTGATTCAGGCATTTGAAATATAGCCATTTGGTGCATCAATTATGAAATCAGGCCTACACTGGTTCAGGCCATGTGAGATACACCATCTACATACAGGTGTTTGATTCAGGCATTTAAAATACAGACATTTGAAATACAGACATTTTGGGCAAAGAAATATTTATTTAGGCCTACACTGGTTCAGGCCCTGTGAGATACACCCTCTACATACAGGGGTTTAATTCAGGCAATTGAAATACAGCCATTTGTTGCACCAATACTAAATTCAGGCCTACACTGGTTCAGGCCCTCTGAGATACACCCTCTACATAGAGGGGTTTGATTCAGGCATTTGAAATACAGCCATTTGGTGCACCAATATTGAATTCAGGCCTACACTGGTTCAGGCCATGTGAGATACACCCTCAACATACAGGAGTTTGTTTCATACATTTGAAATACAGCAATTTGAAATACAGCCATTTTGGGCAAAGAAATATTTAATTCAGGTCTACACATGTTCAGGCCCTGTGAGATACAGCCTCTCCATACAGGGATTTGATTCTGGCATTTAAAATACAGCCATTTGAAATACAGACATTTTGGGCAAATAAATATTTAATTTAGGCCTACAGTGGTTCAGGCCCTGTGTGATACACCTTCTACATACAGGGGTTTGATTCAGGCATTTGAATTACCGCCATTTGGTGCACCATTATATAATTTAGGCCTACACTCGTTCAGGCCGTGTGAGATATACCCTCTACATACAAGGGTTTAATTCAGGCATTTGAAATACAGCCATTTGAAATACCGCCATTTTGGGCAAAGAAATATTTAATTCAGGCCTACACTGATTCAGACCGTGTGAGATACACCCTCTACATGCAGGGGTTTGATTCTGGCATTTGAAATACATCTATTTGGTGCACCAATATTGAATTCAGGCCTACACTGGTTCAAGCCGTGTGGGATACACCATCTACATACAGATGTTTGATTCAGGCATTTGAAATACAGCCATTTTGGGCAAAGAAATATTTAATTCAGGCCTACCTTGGTTCAGACTGTGTGAGATACACCCTCTACATACAAGGGTTTGATTCAGGCATTTTGAAATACAGCCATTTTAAATACAGCCATTTTGGGGAAAGAAATCTTTAATTTAGGCCTTCACTGGTTTAGGCCCTGTGAGATACACCCTCTACATACAAGGGGTTTGATTCAGGCATTTGAAATACAGCCATTTGGTGCACCAATATTGAATTCAGGCTTACATAGGATCAGGCCGTGTGAGATACACCCTCTACATACAGGGGTTTGATTCAGACATTTAAAATACAGCAATTTGAAATACAGCCATTTTGGGCAAAGAAAGATTTAATTCAGGCCTACACGGGTTCAGGTCCTTTGAGATACACCCTCTACATACAAGGGTTTGATTCAGGCATTTGAAATACTGCCATTTGGTGCACCAATATTGAAGTCAGGCCTACACTGGTTAAGGCCCTGTGAGATACACCCTCTACATACAGGGGTTTGATTCAGACATTTGAAATATAGCAATTTGAAATACAGCCATTTTGGGAAAATAAATATTTAATTAAGGCCTACACTTGTTCAGGCCCTGTGAGATACTGCCTCTACATACAGGGATTTGATTCAGGCATTTGAAATACAGCCATTTGAAATACAGGCATTTTGGGCAAATAAATATTTAATTTAGGCCTACAGTGGTTCGGGCCCTGTGAGATACACGTTCTACATACAGGGGTTTGATTCAGGCATTTGAATTACCGCCACTTAGGGCACCAATATATAATTCAGGCCTACACTCCTTCAGGCCGTGTGAGATATACCCTCTACATATAAGGGTTTAATTCAGGCATTTGAAATACAGCCATTTGAAATATCGCCATTTTGGGCAAAGAAATATTCAATTCAGGCCTACACTGATTCAGACCGTGTAAGATACACCCTCTACATGCAGGGGTTTGATTCAGGCATTTGAAATACACCCATTTGGTGTACCAATATTGAATTCAGGCCTACACTGGTTCAAGCCGTGTGGGATACACAATCTACATACAGGTGTTTGATTCAGGCATTTGAAATACAGACATTTGAAATACAGCCATTTTGGGCAAAGAAATATTTAATTTAGGCCTAGACTGCTTCAGGCCCTGTGAGATACACCCTCTACATATAGGGGTTTAATTCAGGAAATTGAAATACAGCCATTTGGTGCACCAATATTGAATTCAGGCCTACACTGGTTAAGGCCTTGTGAGATACACCCTCTACATAGAGGGGTTTGATTCAGGCATTTGAAATACAGCCATTTGGTGCACCAATATTAAAGTCAGGCCTACACTGTTGCAGGCCGTGTGAGATACACCCTCTACATACAGGGGTTTGATTCAGACATTTGAAATATAGCAATTTGAAATACAGCCATTTTGGGAAAATAAACATTTAATTAAGGCCTACACTTGTTCAGGCCCTGTGAGATACAGCCTCTACATACAGGGATTTGATTCAGGCATTTGAAATACAGCCATTTTGGGCAAATAAATATTTAATTTAGGCCTACAGTGGTTCGGGCCCTGTGAGATACACGTTCTACATACAGGGGTTTGATTCAGGCATTTGAAATACAGCAATTTGAAATACAGCCATTTTGGGCAAAATTTTTTTATTCAGGCCTACACTTTTTCAGGCCCGGTGAGATACAACCTCTACATACTGGGGTTTGATTCAGGCATTTGAAATACAGTCATTTGAAATACAACCATTTTAGGCAAATAAATATTTAATTTAGGCCTACAGTGGTTCAGGCCCTGCGAGATACACCTTCTACATACAGGGGTTTGATTCAGGCATTTGAAATACCGACATTTTGGGCAAAGAAATATTTAATTCAGGCCTACTTTGATTCAGACCGTGTGAGATACACCCTCTACATGCAGGGATTTGATTCAGGCATTTGAAATACAGCCATTTAGTGCACCTATATTGAATTCAGGCCTACACTGGTTCAGGCCGTGTGAGATACACCATCTACATACAGGTGTTTGATTCAGGCATTTGAAATACAGACATTTGAAATACAGCCATTTTGGGCAGAGAAATATTTAATTTAGGCCTCACTGGTTCAGGCCCTGTGAGATACACCCTCTACATACAAGGGTTTTATTCAGGCAATTGAAATACAGCTATTTGGTGCACCAATATTAAATTCAGGTATACACTGGTTCAGGCCCTGTGAGATACACCCTCTACATACAGGGGTTGTATTCAGGCATCTGAAATACAGCCATTTGGTGCACCAATATTGAATTCAGGCCAACAAAGGTTCAGGCCGTGTGAGATACACCCTCTACATCCAGGGGTTTGATTCAGACATTTGAAATACAGCAATTTGAAATAGAGCCATTTTGGGCAAAGAAATATTTAATTCAGGCCTACACTGGTTCAAGCCCTGTGAGATACACCCTCTTCATACAAGGGTTTGATTCAGGAATTTGAAATACCGCCATTTGGTGCACCAATATTGAATTCAAGCCTTCCCTGGTTCAGGCCGTGTTAGATACACCCTCTACATACAGGGATTTGATTCAGGCATTTGAAATACAGCCATTTGTTGCACCAATATTGAATTCAGGCCTACACTGGTTCAGGTCGTTTAAGATACACCCTCTACATACAGGGGTTTGATTCAGACATTTGAAATACAGCAATTTGAAATACGGCCATTTTGGGCAAAGAAAGATTTAATTCAGGCCTACACGGGTTCAGGCCCTATGAGAAAAAACCTCTACATACAAGGGTTTGATTCAGGCATTTGAAATACTGCCATTTGGTGCACCAATATTGAAGTCAGGCCTACACTGGTTAAGGCCCTGTGAGATACACCCTCTACATACAGGGGTTTGATTCAGACATTTGAAATATAGCAATTTGAAATACAGCCATTTTGGGAAAATAAATATTTAATTAAGGCCTACACTTGTTCAGGCCCTGTGAGATACTGCCTCTACATACAGGGATTTGATTCAGGCATTTGAAATACAGCCATTTGAAATACAGGCATTTTGGGCAAATAAATATTTAATTTAGGCCTACAGTGGTTCGGGCCCTGTGAGATACACGTTCTACATACAGGGGTTTGATTCAGGCATTTGAATTACCGCCACTTAGGGCACCAATATATAATTCAGGCCTACACTCCTTCAGGCCGTGTGAGATATACCCTCTACATATAAGGGTTTAATTCAGGCATTTGAAATACAGCCATTTGAAATATCGCCATTTTGGGCAAAGAAATATTCAATTCAGGCCTACACTGATTCAGACCGTGTAAGATACACCCTCTACATGCAGGGGTTTGATTCAGGCATTTGAAATACACCCATTTGGTGTACCAATATTGAATTCAGGCCTACACTGGTTCAAGCCGTGTGGGATACACAATCTACATACAGGTGTTTGATTCAGGCATTTGAAATACAGACATTTGAAATACAGCCATTTTGGGCAAAGAAATATTTAATTTAGGCCTAGACTGCTTCAGGCCCTGTGAGATACACCCTCTACATATAGGGGTTTAATTCAGGAAATTGAAATACAGCCATTTGGTGCACCAATATTGAATTCAGGCCTACACTGGTTAAGGCCTTGTGAGATACACCCTCTACATAGAGGGGTTTGATTCAGGCATTTGAAATACAGCCATTTGGTGCACCAATATTAAAGTCAGGCCTACACTGTTGCAGGCCGTGTGAGATACACCCTCTACATACAGGGGTTTGATTCAGACATTTGAAATATAGCAATTTGAAATACAGCCATTTTGGGAAAATAAATATTTAATTAAGGCCTACACTTGTTCAGGCCCTGTGAGATACAGCCTCTACATACAGGGATTTGATTCAGGCATTTGAAATACAGCCATTTTGGGCAAATAAATATTTAATTTAGGCCTACAGTGGTTCGGGCCCTGTGAGATACACGTTCTACATACAGGGGTTTGATTCAGGCATTTGAAATACAGCAATTTGAAATACAGCCATTTTGGGCAAAATTTTTTTATTCAGGCCTACACTTTTTCAGGCCCGGTGAGATACAACCTCTACATACTGGGGTTTGATTCAGGCATTTGAAATACAGTCATTTGAAATACAACCATTTTAGGCAAATAAATATTTAATTTAGGCCTACAGTGGTTCAGGCCCTGCGAGATACACCTTCTACATACAGGGGTTTGATTCAGGCATTTGAAATACCGACATTTTGGGCAAAGAAATATTTAATTCAGGCCTACTTTGATTCAGACCGTGTGAGATACACCCTCTACATGCAGGGATTTGATTCAGGCATTTGAAATACAGCCATTTAGTGCACCTATATTGAATTCAGGCCTACACTGGTTCAGGCCGTGTGAGATACACCATCTACATACAGGTGTTTGATTCAGGCATTTGAAATACAGACATTTGAAATACAGCCATTTTGGGCAGAGAAATATTTAATTTAGGCCTCACTGGTTCAGGCCCTGTGAGATACACCCTCTACATACAAGGGTTTTATTCAGGCAATTGAAATACAGCTATTTGGTGCACCAATATTAAATTCAGGTATACACTGGTTCAGGCCGTGTGAGATACACCCTCTACATACAGGGGTTGTATTCAGGCATCTGAAATACAGCCATTTGGTGCACCAATATTGAATTCAGGCCAACAAAGGTTCAGGCCGTGTGAGATACACCCTCTACATCCAGGGGTTTGATTCAGACATTTGAAATACAGCAATTTGAAATAGAGCCATTTTGGGCAAAGAAATATTTAATTCAGGCCTACACTGGTTCAAGCCCTGTGAGATACACCCTCTTCATACAAGGGTTTGATTCAGGAATTTGAAATACCGCCATTTGGTGCACCAATATTGAATTCAAGCCTTCCCTGGTTCAGGCCGTGTTAGATACACCCTCTACATACAGGGATTTGATTCAGGCATTTGAAATACAGCCATTTGTTGCACCAATATTGAATTCAGGCCTACACTGGTTCAGGTCGTTTAAGATACACCCTCTACATACAGGGGTTTGATTCAGACATTTGAAATACAGCAATTTGAAATACGGCCATTTTGGGCAAAGAAATATTTAATTCAGGCCTACACTGGTTCAGGCCCTATGAGAAAAAACCTCTACATATAGGGATTTGATTCAGGCATTTGAAATACATTCATTTGAAATACAGCCATTTTAGGCAAAGAAATATTTAATTTAGGCCTACACTGGTTAAGGCCCTATGAGATACACCCTCTTCATACAGGAGTTTGATTCAGGCATTTGAAATACCGCCATTTGGTGCACCAATATTGAATTCAGGCCTACACTGGTTTAGGCCGTGTGAGATACACCCTCTACATACAGGGGTTTAATTCAGGCAATTGAAATACAGCCATTTTGGGCAAAGAAATATTTAATTTAGGCCTACCTTGGTTCAGACCGTGTGAGATACACCCGCTACATACAGGGGTTTGATTCAGGCATTTGAAATACAGCCATTTGAAATACAGCCATTTTGGGCAAATAAATATTTAATTTAGGCCTACAGGGGTTTATGCCCTGTGAGATACACCCTCTACATACAGGGGTTTTATTCAGGCATTTGAAATACCGCCATTTGTTGCACCAATATTAAATTCAGGCATACACTGGTTTAGGCCGTGTGAGATACCCCCTCTACATACAGGGGTTTGATTCAGGCATTTGAATTACCGCCATTTTGGGGAAAAAAATATTTAATTCAGGCCAACACTGGTTCAGGCCTTGTGAGATACACCCTCTACATACAAAGGTTTGATTCAGGCATTTGAAATACAACCATTTGTAATATCGCCATTTTGGGCAAATAAATATTTAATTCAGGCCTACACTGATTCAGACCATGTGAGATACACCCTCTACATGCAGGGGTTTTATTCAGGCATTTGAAATACAGCCATTTGAAATACAGCCATTTTGGACAAAGAAATCTTTAATTTAGGCCTACACTGGTGTAGACCCTATGAGATACACCCTCTACATACAAGGGTTTGATTCAGGCATTTGAAAAACCGCCATTTGTTGCACCAATATTGAATTCAGGCCTACACTGGTTCAGGCCCTGTGAGATACACCCTCTACATACAGGGGATTAATTCAGGCATTTGAAATACAGCTATTTGGTGCATCAATATTGAATTCAGTGCTACACTGGTTCAGACCGTGTGAGATACACTCTCTACATACAGGGGTTTGATTCAGGCATTTGAAATACAGTAATTTGGTGCGCCAATATTGAATTCAGGCCTACACTGGTTTAGGCCGTGTGAGATACATCCTCTACATACAGGGGTTTGATTCAGGTATTTGAAATAAAGCCATTTTTGGAAAAGAAATATTTAATTCAGCCCTACTCTGGTTGAGGCCCTGTGAGATACATCCTCTATAGAGATGAGCGAACCCGAACTGTATAGTTCGGGTTTGTATCGAATTTTGGGGTGTTCGTGACACGGACCCGAACTCGAACATTTTTGTAAAAGTCTGGGTTCGGGTTCGGTGTTCGGCGCTTTATTGGCGCTTTTTGAAAGGCTGCAAAGCAGCCAATCAACAAGCGTCATACTTTTTGCCCCAAGAGGACATCACAGCCATGCCTACTATTGGCATGGCTGTGATTGGCCAGTGCAGTATGTGACCCAGCCTCTATTTAAGCTGGAGTCACGTAGCGCCGCACGTCACTCTGCTCTGATCAGTGTAGGGATAGGATGCAGCTGCTGCTGTTAGGGCCAGATTAGGCAGGGATTTACTTACTGAAGTGATCGATGTACAGCTGTGTATCATACAACCTCTGCAATTCAATTGCTCACTGTTTTAAGGCTGCCCAGAGCGTTTTTCAGTCACTTTTTTCTGGGGTGATCGGCGGCCATTTTGTGTCTTGTGGTGCGCCAGCACAAGCTGCCACCAAGTCCATTTTTAACCATCAATAGTGTGTTGTTGTTTTTTGCTATATCCTACAGCAGGGGCTTGGCTGTGCTTGCTATTTTATTGAGGGGTAAAATACAATTGCCAAAATAGCAGTACCCTAAATCTGGTGTTTCAGCTGTGGCTATCCAATTGTA
Organism: Bufo bufo; assembly: GCF_905171765.1. Lineage (NCBI taxonomy): Eukaryota > Metazoa > Chordata > Amphibia > Anura > Bufonidae > Bufo > Bufo bufo. Next base: position 123,502,801 of record NC_053397.1, read on the forward strand.
ATACTGTCTGCTGTCTGCCAAAGCACAGTTTTTGTTCTGGGTTGATACAATTCCCAACTTAGCAATTCCCTAAATAATAGTTTTCTGCTGTATCAGGCCAAGTTTAAATCTATCCATAAAAGGGTATATTACATTGAAGGTACGGATAGGGTCATTCTCAATAACTTCAAACGCTTCCATGCATCACCATGTCTAATTCTGTTTGTAAACGTATACCTGTCATCCACCGCCAAAATACTAGGCCTCCAATTTATACTCAGCTAAATCTGTGGTTACTGCTGGGCCTGGCAAAGTTATTTAGTGTCTGCCAAAGCACAGTTTTTGTTCTGGGTTGAATACAATTCCCAACTTAGCAATTCCCTAAATAATTGTTTTCTGCTGTATCAGGCCAAGTTTAAATCTATCCATAAAAGGGTATATTACATTGAAGGTGCTGATAGGGTCATTCTCAATAACTTCAAACGCTACCGTGCATCACCAAGTCTAATTCTGTCCGTAAACGTATACCTGTCATCCACCGCCAAAATACTAGGCCTCCAATTTATACTCAGCTAAATCTGTGGTTACTGCTGTGCCTGGCAAAGTTATTTAGGGTCCGCCAAAGCACAGTTTTTGTTCTGGGTTGAATACAATTCCCAACTTAGCAATTCCCTAAATGATTGTTTTCTGCTGTAGCACGCCAAGTTTAAATCTATCCATAAAAGGGTATATTAGATTGAAGGTGCGGATAGGGTTATTCTCAATAACTTCAAACGCTACCGTGCATCTCCAAGTCTAATTCTGTCCGGAAACGTATACCTGTCATCCAGCGCCTAAATACTAGGCCTCCAATTTATACTCAGCTAAATCTGTGGTTACTGCTGTGCCTGGCAAAGTTATTTAGTGTCTGCCAAAGCACAGTATTTGTTCTGGGTTGAATACAATTCCCAACTTAGCAATTCCTTAAATGATTGTTTTCTGCTGTAGCAGGCCAAGTTTAAATCTATCCATAAAAGGGTATATTAGATTGAAGGTGCGGATAGGGTCATTCTCAATAACTTCAAACGCTACCGTGCATCTCCAAATCTAATTCTGTCCGTAAACGTATACCTGTCATCCAGCGCCTAAATACTAGGCCTACAATTTATACTCAGCTAAATCTGTGGTTACTGCTGTGCCTGGCAAAGTTATTTAGTGTCTGCCAAAGCACAGTTTTTGTTCTGGGTTGAATACAATTCCCAACTTAGCAATTCCCTAAATAATTGTTTTCTGCTGTATCAGGTCAAGTTTAAATCTATCCATAAAGGGGTATATTAGATTGAAGGTGCGGATAGGGTCATTCTCAATAACTTCCAACGCTACCGTGCATCACCAAGTCTAATTCTGTCCGTAAACGTATACCTGTCATCCAGCGCCTAAATACTAGGTCTACAATTTATACTCAGCTAAATCTGTGGTTACTGCTGTGCCTGGCAAAGTTATTTAGTGTCTGCCAAAGCACAGTTTTTGTTCTGGGTTGAATACAATTCCCAACTTAGCAATTCCCTAAATAATTGTTTTCTGCTGTATCAGGCCAAGTTTAAATCTATCCATAAAAGGGTATATTACATTGAAGGTGCTGATAGGGTCATTCTCAATAACTTCAAACGCTACCGTGCATCACCAAGTCTAATTCTGTCCGTAAACGTATACCTGTCATCCACCGCCAAAATACTAGGCCTCCAATTTATACTCAGCTAAATCTGTGGTTACTGCTGTGCCTGGCAAAGTTATTTAGTGTCTGCCAAAGCACAGTTTTTGTTCTAGGTTGAATACAATTCCCAACTTAGCAATTCCATAAATAATTATTTTCTGCTGTATCAGGCCAAGTTTAAATCTATCCATAAAGGGTATATTACATTGAAGGTGCTGATAGGGTCATTCTCAATAATAGCTTCAAACGCTACCGTACATCACCAAGTCTAATTATGTCCGTAAACGTATACCTGTCATCCACCGCCTAAATAATAGGCCTACAATTTATATTTAGCAAAATCTGTGGTTACTGCTGTGCCTGTATTAGTGTAATACGGTACCTAAGTAGATAGCTAGATAGTGTTGGGTGCCTGTAAAAAAGGCCTGAATTTGAATTCAATACATTGGGCCCAAAATATTTTTTTCTTATTGTGGTGAACGGTAACAATGAGGAAAACATCTAGTAAGGGACGCGGACGCGGACATGGTCGTGGTGGTGTTAGTGGACCCTCTGGTGCTGGGAGAGGACGTGGCCGTTCTGCCACAGCCACACGTCCTAGTGAACCAACTACCTCAGGTCCCAGTAGCCACCAGAATTTACAGCGATATTTGTTGTGGCCCAATGTCCTTCTAAGGATGGTAAGGCCTGAGCAGGTACAGGCATTAGTCAATTGGGTGGCCGACAGTGGATCCAGCACGTTCACATTATCTCCCACCCAGTCTTCTGCAGAAAGCGCACAGATGGCGCATGAAAACCAAACCCATCAGTCTGTCACATCACCCCATGCATATCAGGGAAACTGTCTGAGCCTCAAGTTATGCAGCAGTCTCTTATGCTGTTTGAAGACTCTGCTGGCAGGGTTTCCCAAGGGCATCCACCTAGCCCTTCCCCAGCGGTGGAAGACATAGAATGCACTGACGCACAACCACTTATGTTTCCTGATGATGAGGACATGGGAATACCACCTCAGCACGTCTCTGATGATGACGAAACACAGGTGACAACTGCTGCGTCTTTCTGCAGTGTGCAGACTGAACAGGAGGTCAGGGAGGAAGACTGGGTGGAAGACGATGCAGGGGACGATGAGGTCCTAGACCCCACATGGAATGAAGGTCGTGCCACTGACTTTCAGAGTTCGGAGGAAGAGGCAGTGGTGAGACCGAGCCAACAGCATAGCAAAAGAGGGAGCAGTGGGCAAAAGCAGAACACCCGCCGCCAAGAGAGTCCGTCTGCTACTGGCCACCGCCATCTGGGACCGAGCACCCCAAAGGCAGCTTCAAGGAGTTCCCTGGCGTGGCAGTTCTTCAAACAATGTGCTGACGACAAGACCCGTGTGGTTTCCACGCTGTGCCATCAGAGCCTGAAGCGAGGCATTAACGTTCTGAACCTTAGCACAACCTGCATGACCAGGCACCTGCATGCAAAGCATGAACTGCAGTGGAGTAAACACCTTAAAAACAAGGAACTCACTCAGGCTCCCCCTGCTACCTCTTCTGCTGCTGCCGCCGCCTCGGCCTCTTCCTCCGCCTCTGTAGGAATGTTGGCACCTGCCGCCCAGCAAACAGAGGATGTACCACCAACACCACCACCTCCGTCACCAAGCATCTGTCACGGCTGTATGTGAGCAACAAGAGCATACACAGTGAATTAGCTACTGACCGGACCCAAACTAGGGAGGATAAAGGGTGACCCCTGTCAGACCCTAAAAGCTCTCCCTATGCTACTAAGCACATGTCCAGATCCAGATGGTGTATCGAGACATGCCGCGTAGCTAAGGCTGATGACCACTGTAACCCCTACAATAGTGGAAGGGGCACGGCCACCGGTGCCCTGCTCAGAATATGGACGGAACCGGGGTCGCCTCGGATCCAGTCAGCAAACAAACAGAAATAAACAATGTCTGCACACTTAACTGAAGGAGCTGCAGCAGCAGTGAAAACCGATCCAAAGTCAGCAGACAATATCCGAAGTACTTGCTTCAGCAGAACTCGGGTCCATTGAAAGATATCACACAAGTGAAGATACTCAAGCGAGAGATACAGCTTAAATGAAAAGTATAATCCGCACCCTACAAAGGAGGAGGGGTGATTTAAAGGCAGAGAAATCAAACACAGGAGGGACAGCTGGGAGGAAGGAAACCGAAAGTAAAGACCTCAACACAGGGGCGGAGAAACAGAGCAGAGAGGACTCCTCCAAGCTCTAGTAGAGACATCATCACAGGGGTGGAGAAACAGAGCTGTGAGAACGTCTCAAAGCTCTGGTAGTGACAGTACCCCCCCCCCCCTCTACGGGTGGACCCCGGACACCCAGGACCCACCTTCTCAGGATGAGCCCTATGAAATGCACTGATGAGGCGAGTGGCTTTAATGTCCGACACCGGGACCCACATCCTCTCCTCAGGACCATAACCCTTCCAATGAACAAGGTACTGAAGAGAACCGCGGACAATGCGAGAGTCCACAATTCTGGAAACCTCAAACTCCAGATTGCCATCAACCAAAATCGGAGGAGGAGGCAAAGAGAAGGGTACCGTGGGCTGGACATATGGTTTTAAGAGAGATCTGTGAAATACATTATGTATCTTCCAACCCGTGGAAGATCAAGACGGAAGGCAACAGGATTGACGACTGACAAGATTTTATAAGGCCCAATAAACTTGGGACCCAATTTCCAGGAGGGAACCTTCAGTTTAATATTTCTTGTAGACAACCACACCAGATCACCCACATTCAGGTCCGGACCAGGCACACGTCTCTTATCAGCCACACGCTTATATTTCTCACTCATCTTTCTAAGATTACTCTGAATCTTTTGCCAAATGGTAGACAAAGACGAGGAAAATCTCTCCTCCTCAGGCAAACCAGAAGGAGCCCCTCCCGAGAATGTCCCAAATTGCGGATGGAACCCATATGCACCAAAGAATGGTGACTTATCAGAAGATTCCTGATGACGGTTGTTCAGAGCAAACTCAGCAAGAGGGAGAAACGAACACCAATCCTCCTGGTTCTCTGCCACAAAACAGCGCAAATATGTCTCCAGATTCTGATTGACGCGTTCAGTCTGACCATTCGACTGCAGGTGAAAAGCAGAAGAGAAGGATAGCCGAACCCCCAGGCGAGAACAGAAAGCCTTCCAGAATCTGGACACAAACTGCGTGCCTCTATCGGAAACAATATCAGAGGGAATGCCATGCAATTTAACAATATGGTAGACAAAAGCTTGCGCCAACGTTTTAGCATTGGGTAAACCAGGGAAGGGTACGAAATGAGCCATCTTGCTAAAACGGTCCACCACCACCAGGATCACCGACTTCCCCGAGGAATGAGGAAGATCCGTGATAAAGTCCATGGACAGGTGTGTCCAAGGACGGGAAGGTATGGGTAACGGGAGAAGGGGACCTGAAGGCCGTGAACAAGGGACCTTAGCGCGAGCGCACGTCTCACAAGCAGCCACAAAACCCTCCACCGACTTACGAAGAGCCGGCCACCAAAATCTCTGAGCAATGAGATCTACCATGGCTTTACTCCCGGGGTGACCAGCAAGAACAGTATCATGATGCTCCTTGAAGAGTTTGTGACGTAACTCAGGAGGCACAAACAACTTCCCAGAAGGACAACGGGCAGGTGCCTCAGTCTGGGCAGCCTGGACCTCGGCCTCTAAATCAGAATACAGAGCAGAAACAACTACCCCCTCCGCCAAAATGGGACCCGGGTCCTCGGAGTTTCCTCCTCCCGGAAAACAGCGAGAGAGAGCATCAGCCTTCACATTTTTGATCCCAGGGCGGAATGTAACGACAAAATTGAATCTGGAGAAGAACAGAGACCATCTGGCCTGTCTCGGATTCATACGCTTGGCCGACTCCAAGTACGCCAGATTCTTATGGTCGGTAAAAACGGTGATAGGGTGCCTGCCCCCCTCCAACCAATGGCGCCATTCCTCGAAAGTAAACTTGATGGCCAACAACTTCCTATCTCCCACATCATAGTTTTTCTCTGCCGGGGAGAGTTTTTTAGAAAAAAAGGCACAAGGTCGCCATTTGGCAGGAGAAGGGCCCTGGGACAAAACCACACCCACCTCGGAAGCATCCACCTTAACAATAAAAGGTAAGGAAACATCGGGATGCACCAAGATGGGAGCAGACGCAAAACTCTCTTTAATCTTAGAAAAAGCTGCAAGCGCCTCCTCCGACCAAGAGGAAAAATCCGCCCCCTTTTTTGTCATGTCAGTGAGGGGTTTGACAACAGAGGAATAATTCAAAATGAACTTTCTGTAATAGTTCGCATAATCCAGAAAGCGCATCAATGCCTTCTGATTCTCAGGAAGCTCCCACTTAAGCACAGCACGGACCTTCTCCGGGTCCATGCGAAAACCAGAAGCAGAGAGGAGAAAACCCAGAAATTGAATCTCCGATACCATAAAAACACATTTCTCCAGCTTGGCGTACAATTTATTTTCCCGCAGAATCCGCAGAACCTGAAAAAGATGATCCTGATGGGTCTGAACATCAGGGGAAAAAATCTAAATATCATCAAGATACACCAATACAAATTTCCCCATTAAATGGTAGAAAATACTGTTAACAAAATGCTGAAAGACGGCCGGGGCATTCATCAGGCCGAAAGGCATAACGAGATTCTCGAAATGCCCGTTAGGGGTATTAAAGGCCGTTTTCCATTCATCCCCCTCTCTGACCCTGACCAGGTTGTACGCGCCTCTCAAATCCAATTTGGAAAAAACCTTGGCCCCAACAATTTGGTTGAAGAGGTCCGGGATCAGAGGAAGGGGATAGGGATCGCGAATCGTGATACGGTTCAGCTCCCTAAAATCTAGGCAAGGTCTCAGAGAGCCATCTTTTTTTTTAACAAAAAAAAAAACAGCGGCAACAGGTGATTTTGAGGGACGAATATGCCCCTTATCGAGACTCTCAGAGATATAGGTTCGCATTGCGATTCTTTCCGGTTGCGAGAGATTGTAGAGGCGTGCTTTTGGCAGCTTGGCGCCGGGAATGAGGTTAATGGGACAGTCAAACTCCCGGTGAGGAGGTAGCTCCTGAACACCGCTCTCGGAAAACACGTCCGAGAAATCAGAGAGAAATGATGGCACAGTTTTAGTAGACACCTCTGCAAAAGTCGCTGTGAGACAATTCTCTCTACAATACTCACTCCACTCATTTATTTGCCTTCCTTGCCAATCAATAGTGGGGTTATGTCTAGTGAGCCAGGGTAACCCCAAAACTAGAGGAGAAGGCAATCCGTTAAGGACAAAACAAGATATATCCTCCACATGAGTGTCACCTACAGCTAACCGGATATTGTGAACAATACCCTTTAGGGATCTCTGTGAGAGTGGAGCAGAGTCAATAGCAAAAACAGGTATATCCTTTTCTAATGTGCAAACCTGAAAACCATGCATGGCTACAAATTGAGTGTCAATAAGATTGACGGCCGCTCCACTATCGACAAAAATTTCACAAGAAATGACTTTGCTCTCTAGCGCCACCTTGGCAGAAAGGAGAAAACGGGAACTGCAGATCAGAGGAAAAGCATCAATTCCTACATCAACTTTGCCCAAAGTAGCAGATGAAGCAGAGTTTGATGATTTTCCTTTTGAGGTTTTTCTCTTATTATCACTCTTAGTACAGTTCATGAATTTCCTAGACGGACAAACATTTGCCAAATGACCTATGCCCCCACACAAAAACACACCATTCTCTGAGGATTAAATCCTCCTTTATCAGGGGCAAGTTGACCTAGCTGCATGGGCTCCTCCTCAGAGGGGACCGAGACAGGATGAGGCCCCTGCACACTGAATGAGTCCGCACCACTGCCCCTAGACTGACAATGGCTGGACAGAGAGGTCTCGTTTCTTTCTCTTAGACGCCTGTCAAGGCGTACCGCCAATGACATGGCAGACTCTAAGGACGTTGGTCTCTCATGGAAAGCAAACGCATCTTTCAATCTCTCTGAGAGACCATGACAGAACTGACTCCGGAGTGCAGCATCATTCCAACCTGAATCAGCTGCCCATCTCCGAAATTCAGAACAATAAAGCTCCGCAGACAGTTTGTTCTGGCATAAAAAACGTAAATTAGATTCAGCCAGAGCAACACGATTCGGGTCATCATATATCTGCCCCAGGGCCACAAAAAATCTTTCCACGGATCGAAGGGAGGGATCCCCCGATGGCAGCGAAAAAGCCCAAGTCTGAGCATTACCCCTGAGCAGGGAGATGACAATCCTCACCCTCTGCTCTTCATTACCAGAGGAATGGGGACACAAGCAAAAATGGAGTTTGCATGCCTCTCTGAAGCGAACAAAATTCTCACTGCCCCCGGAGAACGTCTCTGGAAGTGAGACCTTTGGCTCGCAACAGACTCCATGGGCCGGAGCAGAGCCCAATGCATGAAGCTGAGTCATAGGTTGACGGAGATCCGCTACCTCCAAAGAAAGACCCTGCATGCGGTCAACCAGGTTAGAAAGCGGATCCATGTCAAAAAGGACGGTTTAGGCGGATTATAATGTCACGGCTGTATGTGAGCAACAAGAGCATACACAGTGAATTAGCTACTGACCGGACCCAAACTAGGGAGGATAAAGGGTGACCCCTGTCAGACCCTAAAAGCTCTCCCTATGCTACTAAGCACATGTCCAGATCCAGATGGTGTATCGAGACATGCCGCGTAGCTGAAAGAGCTGCAGCAGCAGTGAAAACCGATCCAAAGTCAGCAGACAATATCCGAAGTACTTGCTTCAGCAGAACTCGGGTCCATAGAAAGATATCACACAAGTGAAGATACTCAAGCGAGAGATACAGCTCAAATGAAAAGTATAATCCGCACCCTACAAAGGAGGAGGGGTGATTTAAAGGCAGAGAAATCAAACACAGGAGGGACAGCTGGGAGGAAGGAAACCGAAAGTAAAGACCTCAACACAGGGGCGGAGAAACAGAGTAGAGAGAACTCCTCCAAGCTCTAGTAGTGACATCATCACAGGGGTGGAGAAACAGAGCTATGAGAACGTCTCAAAGCTCTAGTAGTGACAGCATCTCAACCATGTCACACGGCAGCGTTCAGCTCTCCATCTCACAAACATTTGAGAGAAAGCGTAAATTCCCACCTAGCCACCCTCGATCCCTGGCCCTGAATGCCAGCATTTCTAAACTACTGGCCTATGAAATGCTGTCATTCAGGCTGGTGGACACAGACAGCTTCAAACAGCTCATGTCGCTTGCTGTCCCACAGTATGTTGTTCCCAGCCGCCACTACTTCTCCAAGAGAGCCGTGCCTTCCCTGCACAACCAAGTATCCGATAAAATCAAGTGGGCACTGCGCAACGCCATCTGTGGCAAGGTCCACCTAACCACAGATACGTGGACCAGTAAGCACGGCCAGGGATGCTATATCTCCCTAACTGCACACTGGGTAAATGTAGTGGTGGCTGGGTCCCAGGCGGAGAGCTGTTTGGCGCACGTCCTTCCGCCGCCAAGGATCGCAGGGCAACATTCTTTGCCTCCTGTTTCCTCCTCCTCCTACTCGGCTTCCTCCTCCTCTTCTTCCACCTGCTCATCCAGTCAGCCACACACATTCACCACCAACTTCAGCACAGCCCGGGGTAAACGTCAGCAGGCCATTCTGAAACTCATATGTTTGGGGGACAGGCCCCACACCGCACAGGAGTTGTGGCGGGGTATAGAACAACAGACCGGTTTGACGCACATCCCTTGCCTGGCGCATGTGCTGAATTTGGTGGTGCAGAAGTTCATTCACAACTACCCCGACATGTCAGAGCTGCTGCATAAAGTGCGGGCCGTCTGTGCGCGCTTCCGGCGTTCACATCCTGCCGCTGCTCGCTTGTCTGCGCTATAGCGTAACTTCGGCCTTCCCGCTCACCGCCTCATATGCGACGTGCCCACCAGGTGCAACTCCACCTTGCACATGCTGGACAGACTGTGCGAGCAGCAGCAGGCCATAGTGGAGTTTCAGTTGCAGCACGCACGGGTCATTCGCACTGCGGAACAGCACCACTTCACCACCAATGACTGGGCCTCCATGCGAGACCTGTGTGCCCTGTTGCGCTATTTCGAGTACTCCACCAACATGGCCAGTGGCGATGACGCCGTTATCAGCGTTACAGCACCACTTCTATGTCTCCTTGAGAAAACACTTAGGGCGATGATGGAAGAGGAGGTAGCCCAGGAGGAGGAGGAAGAGGGGTCATTTTTAGCACTTTCAGGCCAGTCTCTTCGAAGTGACTCAGAGGGAGGTTTTTTTGCAACAGCAGAGGCCAGGTACAAATGTGGCCAGCCAGGGCCCACTACTGGAGGACGAGGAGGACGAGGATGAGGAGGAGGTGGAGGAGGATGAGGTTGAAGCATGTTCACAGCGGGGTGGCACCCAACGCAGCTCGGGGGGAAACGCAGGACGATGACGATACGCCTCCCACAGAGGACAGCTTGTCCTTACCTCTGGGCAGCCTGGCACACATGAGCGACTACATGCTGCTGTGCCTGCGCAACGACAGCAGAGTTGCCCACATTTTAACGTGTGTGGACTACTGGGTTGCCACCCTGCTGGATCCACGGTACAAGCGCTGGAGCGTGATACGAAGATGCGCGAGTACAAGCGCACATTGGTAGACGCGCTACTGAGAGCATTCCCAAATGTCACAGGGGAACAAGTGGAAGCCCAAGGCAAAGGCAGAGGAGGAGAAAGAGGTCGCCAACGCAGCTGTGTCACGGCCAGCTCCTCTGAGGGCAGGGTTAGCATGGCAGAGATGTGGAAAAGTTTTGTCACCACGCCACAGCTAACTGCACCACCACCTGAAACGGAACGTGTTAGCAGGAGGCAACATTTCACTAACATGGTGGAACAGTACCTGTGCACAGTGGCGTTGCAAGGGGACCGCACCGGGTGACACCAGCAGGGCCGGCATTTACGAATTATTTGTCGTCCTCAGGAGAGGGAAAGATGTGTCTGGGATTCGAACCCACAACCTTCTGTATCAGAGGCAAAGTACTGCGATGCAGCCTCTTCCTGTGTCCCGCCCTGAATGTCCATATATGGAGTCAAGCTGTATTTCAGAAAAGCTTCTGCTGGGATTTGAACCCATGACCTTCTGTATCAGAGGCAACGCATTAAACCACACAGCCATAAGAGCAGCTTTGCTACTGACTGAAAAATTATGAGACTTCTACTATTATAGCTGTATATCTATACACATGACAGCTGCCCTAACACACCCAGCACTGCTATATCTCTATATGACAGCTGTCCCAGCACACTCAGCTCTACTATATCTCTATATATGACAGCTGCTCCAGCTGTCATGTGTATTAGATGTAGCAGTGCTGGGTGTGTTTGGGCAGCTGTCATGTGTATAGATGTAGCAAAGCTGGGTTTGCTGGAGCAGCTGACATATATAGAGATATAGTAGAGCTGAGTTTGCTGGTGCAGCTGTCATGTGTATCATATGTAGCAGAGCTGGGTGTGCTGGGGCAGCTATCATTTATAGAGATATAGCAGAGCTGAGTGTGCTGGGACAGCTGTCATATAGAGATATAGCTGTGCTGGCTCTGTTTGGGCAGCTGTCATGTGTATAGATGTAGCAGAGCTGGGTTTGCTGGGGCAGCTTTCATATATAGAGATATAGTAGAGCTGAGTGTGCTGGTGCAGCTGTCATATGTATTAGATGTAGCAGTGCTGGGTGTGTTTTATTTTCATTTTACCATTATATTGCAGTGGCCTGTTCCAGTGTTGGGTGACATGAAGCCTGATTCTCTGCTATGACATGAAGCCTGAATCTCTGCTATGGGACCTCTCTCCTCTGTCTGGGTGCCGGGGCCTAAAAATATCTGACAATAACCTGTTCCAGTGTTGGGTGACATGAAGCCTGATTCTCTGCTATGACTTGAAGCCTGATTCTCTGCTATGCCATGAAGCCTGATTCTCTGCTATGGGACCTCTCTCCTCTGTCTGGGTGCCGGGGCCAAAATATCTGACAATGGCCTGTTCCAGTGGTGGGTGACGTGAAGCCTGATTCTCTGCTATGACATGAAGCCTGATTCTCTGCTATGACTTGAAGCCTGATTCTCTGCTATGACATGAAGCCTGATTCTCTGCTATGGGACCTCTCTCCTCTGTCTGGGTGCCGGGGCCTAAAAATATCTGACAGTGGCCTGTTCCAGTGTTGGGTGACATGAAGCCTGATTCTGTGCTATGCCATGAAGCCTGATTCTCTGCTATGGGACCTTTCTCCTTTGTCTGAGTGCCGGGGCCTAAATATCTGACAATGGCCTGTTCCACTGGTTTAGACCGTGTGAGATACACCCTCTATATACAGGGGTTTGATTCAGGCATTTGAAATTCCGCCATTTGGTGCACCAATTTTGAATGCAGGCCTACACTGGTTCAGGCAGTGTGAGCTACACCCTATACATACAGGGGTTTGATTCAGGCATTTGAATTACAGCCATTTGGTGTACCAATATTGAATTCAGACCTACACTGGTTCAGACCGTGTGAGATACACCCTCTACATGCTGGGGATTGATTTAGGCATTTGAAATATATCCATTTGAAATAAAGCCATTTTGGGCAAATAAATATTTAATTTAGGCCTACACTGGTTCAGGCCCTGTGAGATACACCCTCCACATACAGGAGTTTGATTCAGGCATTTGAAATACAGCCATTTTGAGCAAAGAAATATTTAATTCAGTCCTACACTGGTTCAGACCGTGTGAGATACACCCTCTACATACAGGAGTTTTATTTCAGGCATTTGAAATACAGCAATTTGAAATACAGCCATTTTGGGCAAAGAAATATTTAATTCTGGCCTACACTGGTTCAGACAATGTGAGATACACCCTCTACATACAGGGGGTTGATTCAGTCATTTGAAATTCCGCCATTTGGTGTACGAATATTGAATTCAGGCCTACACTGGTTTAGGCAGTGTGAGATACACACTCTACATAAAGTGGTTGGATTCAGGCATTTGAAATACCGCCATTTGGTGCACCAATATTGAATTCAGGCCTACATTGGTTCAGGTCGTGTGAGATACACTGTCTACATACAGGGGTTTAATTCAGGCATTTGAAATACCGCCATTTGGTGCAAGAATATTGAATTCAGGCATACACTGGTTCAGTCCGTGTGAGATACACCCTCTACATAAAGGGGTTTGATTCAGCATTTAAAATACAGCCATTTGGTGGACCAATATTAAATTTAGGCCTACACTGGTTCATGCCATTTGAGATACACCTCAACATATAGGGGTTTTATTCAGGCATTTGAAATACAGCCATTTTGGGCAAATAAATATTTGATTCAGCCATACACTGGTTTTGACCGTGTGAGATACACCCTCTATATACAGGTGTTTGATTCAGGCATTTGAAATACAGCCATTTTGGGCAAAGAAATATTTAATTTAGGTTTACACTGATTCAGACCATTTGAGATATACCCTCTACATGCAGGAGTTTGATTCAGGCATTTGAAATACAGCCATTTCAAATACAGCCATTTTGGGCAAAGAAATCTTAAATTTAGGACTACTCTGCTGTAGACCCTGTGAGATACACCCTCTACATACAAGGGTTTGATTAAGGCATTTGAAATACCGCCATCTGTTGCACAAATATTGAATTCAGGCCTACACTAATTCAGGCCGTGTGCGATATACCCTCTACATACAGTGGTTTGATTCAGGCATTTGAAATTCCGCCATTTGGTGCACTAATTTTGAATTCAGACCTACACTGGTTCAGGCAGTGTGAGATACACCCTCTACATACAGGGGTTTGATTCAGGCATTTGAAATACAGCCATTTGAAATACAGCCATTTTGGACAAAGAAATATTTAATTCAGGCCTACACTGGTTCAGACAATGTGAGATACACCTTCTAAGTACAGGGGTTTGATTCAGGCATTTGAATTACAGCCATTTGGTGTACCAATATTAAATTCAGGCCTACACTGGTTCAGACCGTGTGAGATACACCCTCTACATGCAGGGGATTGATTTAGGCATTTGAAATATAGCCATTTGTAATACAGCCATTTTGGGCAAAGAAATATTTAATTTAGGCCTACACCGGTTCAGGCCCTGTGAGATACACCCTATACATACAGGAGTTTGATTTAGGCATTCGAAATACAGCCATTTGGTGCGCCAATATTGAATTCAGGCCTACACTAGTTTAGGCCTGTGTGAGATACACCCTCTACATACAGGAGTTTAATTCAGGCATTCGAAATACAGCCATTTGGTGCACGAATATTGAATTCAGGCCTACACTGGTTTAGGCCGTGTGAGATACCCCCTCTACATACAGGGGCTTGATTCAGGTATTTGAAATACAACCATTTTGGGCAAAGAAATATTTAATTCAGCCCTACACTGGTTCAAGCCCTGTGAGATACACCCTCTACATAAAGAGGTTTGATTCAGGCATTTGAAATACCACCATTTGGTGCACCAACATTGAATTCAGGCCTACACTGGGTCAGGCCGTGTGAGATACACCCTCTACATACAGGGGTTTAATTCAGGTTTTCAAAATACAGCCATTTGGTGCACCAATATTGAATTTAGACCTACACGTTTTAGGATGTGTGAGATACACCCTCTACATACAGGGATTTGATTCAGGCATTTGAAATACAGCCATTTTGGGCAAAGAAATATTTAATTTAGCCCTACACTGGTTCAGACCGTGTTAGATAAACCCTCTACATACAGGGGTTTAATTCAGTCATTTTGAAATACAGCCATTTGAAATACAGCCATTTAGGACAAAGAAATCTTTAATTTAGGCCTACACTGGTTTAGGCCCTGTGAGATAAACCCTCTACATACAAGGGTTTGATTCAGGCATTTGAAATAACGCCATTTGGTGCACCAAAATTGAATACAGGCCTACAATGGTTCAGACCTTGTGAGAAACACCCTCTACATACAGGGGTTTGATATAGGCATTTGAAATACAGCCATTTGGGTCACTAATATTGAATTCAGGTCTACACTGGTTTATACCGTGTGAGATAAAACCCTCTACATACAGGGGATTGATACAAGCATTTAGAATACAGCTAATTAAAATACAGCCATTATGGGCAAGGAACTTTTTAATTTAGGCCTACACTGGTTCAGGCCCTGTGAGATACACCCTCTACATACAAGGGTTTGATTCAGGCATTTGAAAAACCGCCATTTGGTGCACCAAAATTGAATACAGGCCTACACTGGTTCAGACTGTGAGAAACACCCTCTACATACAGGGGTTTGATTCAGGCATTTGAAATACAGCCATTTGGTGCACCAATATTGAATTTAGGCCTACACTGGTTTAGGCCGTGTGAGATACACCCTCTACATAAAGGGGTTTGATTCAGGCATTTGAAATACCCCCATTTGTTGCACGAATATTGAATTCAGGCCTGCACTGGTTCAGACCGTGTGACATACACCCTCTACATAAAGGAGTTTGATTCAGGCATTAAAAATACAGCCATTTTGTGCATCAATATTGAATTCAGGCCTACACTGGTTCATGCCGTGTGAGATACACCCTCAACATACAGGGGTTTGATTCAGGCATTTGAAATACAGCCATTTTGGTCAAAGAAATATTTGATTCAGCCATACACTGGTTCAGGCCGTGTGAGATACACCCTCTACATACAGAGGTTTGATTCAGGCATTTAAAATACAGCCATTTGAAATATAGCCATTTTGAGGAAAGAAATATTTAATTCAGCCCTACACTGGTTCAGACCGTGTGAGATACACCGTCTATGTACAGGGGTTTGATTCAGGCATGTGAAATACAGCCATTTGAAATAAAGCCATTTTGGCTAAAGAAATATTTAATTCAGGCCTACATTGGTTCAGGCCCTGTGAGATACACTCTCTACATACAGAGGTTTGATATAGGCATTTAAAAAACAGCCATTTGAAATACAGCCATTTTGGGAAAAGATATATTTCATTTAGGCCTACACTGGTTTAACACTAGTGAGATACACCCACTACATACAGGGGTTTAATTCAGGCATTTGAAATACAGACATTTATAGCACCAATTTTGAAATTAGGCCTACACTGGTTTAGGCCATGTGAAATACACCCTCTACATACAGGGGTTATATTCAGGCATTTGAAATACAGCCGTTTGAAATACAGCCATTTTGGGCAAAAATATATTTCATTCAGGCCTACACTGGTTCAGGTCCTGTGAGATACACACTCTACATACAGGGGTTTGATTCAGGCATTTGAAATACCACAATTTGGTGCACCAATATTGAATTTAGGCCTACACTGGTTCAGGCCGTGTGAGATACGCCCTCTACATACAGTGGTTTGATTCAGGCATTTGAAATACTGCCATTTGGTGCACCAATATTGAATTTAGGCCTACACTGGTTCAGGCCGTGTGAGATACACCCTTTACATACAGGGGTTTGATTCAGGCATTTGGAATTCCGCCATTTGGTGCACCAATATTGAATTCAGGCCTTCATTGGTCCAGGCCGTGTGAGATATTTCCTCTACATACAGGGGTTTGATTCAGGCATTTCAAATACCGCCATTTGGTGCACGAATATTGAATTCAGGTCTACACTGGTGCAGTCCGTGTGAGATACACCCTCTACATAAAGGGTTTTGATTCAGGCATTTAAAATACAGCCATTTGGTGCATCAATATTGAATTCAGGCCTACACTGGTTCATGCCGTGTAAGATATACACCCTCAACAGACAGGGGTCTTATTCAGGCATTTGAAATACAGCCATTTTGGGCAAATAAATATCTGATTCAGCCATACACTGGTTTGGAACGTGTGAGATACACCCTCTATATACAGGTGTTTGATTCAGACATTTGAAATACAGCCATTTGAAATACAGCCATTTTGGGCAAATAAATATTTAATTTAGGTCTACACTGATTCAGACCGTGTGAGATATACCCTCTACATGCAGGGGTCAGAATCAGCCATTTGAAATACAGCCATTTCAAATACTGCCTTTTTGGGCAAAGAAATCTTTAATTAAGGCCTAGACTGGTGTAGACCCTGTGAGTTACACCCTCTACATATAAGCGTTTGATTTAGGCATTTGAAATACCGCCATTTGTTGCACCAATATTGAATTCAAGCCTACACTGGTTCAGGCCGTGTGAGATACACCTTCTACATACAGGGGTTTGATTCATGCATTTGAAATACAGCCATTTGGTGCACCAATATTGAATGCAGGCCTACACTGGTTCAGGCAGTGTGAGCTACACCCTATACATACAGGGGTTTGATTCAGGCATTTGAATTACAGCCATTTGGTGTACCAATATTGAATTCAGACCTACACTGGTTCAGACCGTGTGAGATACACCCTCTACATGCTGGGGATTGATTTAGGCATTTGAAATATATCCATTTGAAATAAAGCCATTTTGGGCAAATAAATATTTAATTTAGGCCTACACTGGTTCAGGCCCTGTGAGATACACCCTCCACATACAGGAGTTTGATTCAGGCATTTGAAATACAGCCATTTTGAGCAAAGAAATATTTAATTCAGTCCTACACTGGTTCAGACCGTGTGAGATACACCCTCTACATACAGGAGTTTTATTTCAGGCATTTGAAATACAGCAATTTGAAATACAGCCATTTTGGGCAAAGAAATATTTAATTCTGGCCTACACTGGTTCAGACAATGTGAGATACACCCTCTACATACAGGGGGTTGATTCAGTCATTTGAAATTCCGCCATTTGGTGTACGAATATTGAATTCAGGCCTACACTGGTTTAGGCAGTGTGAGATACACACTCTACATAAAGTGGTTGGATTCAGGCATTTGAAATACCGCCATTTGGTGCACCAATATTGAATTCAGGCCTACATTGGTTCAGGTCGTGTGAGATACACTGTCTACATACAGGGGTTTAATTCAGGCATTTGAAATACCGCCATTTGGTGCAAGAATATTGAATTCAGGCCTACACTGGTTCAGGCCCTGTGAGATACACCCTCTACATACAGGGGTTTGATTCAGGCATTTGAAATACAGTCATTTGAAATACAGCCATTTAGAGGAAAGAAATATTTAATTCAGCCCTACACTGGTTCAGACCGTGTGAGATACACCCTCTATATACAGGGGTTTGATTCAGGCATGTGAAATACAGCCACTTGAAATACAGCCATTTTGGCTAAAGAAATATTTAATTCAGGCCTACATTGTTTCAGGCCCTGTGAGATACACCCTCTACATACAGAGGTTTGATTCAGGCATTTGAAATACAGCCATTTGAAATACAGCCATTTTGGGCAAAGATATATTTCATTTAGGCCTACACTGGTTCAGGCCCTGTGAGATACGCCCACTACATACAGGGATTTAATTCAGGCATTTGAAATACAGTCATTTAGAGCACCAATATTGAAATTAGGCCTACACTGGTTTAGGCCGTGTGAGATACACCCTCTACATACAGGGGTTTGATTCAAGCATTTGAAATACAGCCATTTCAAATACAGACATTTTGGGCAAAGATATATTTCATTTAGGCCTACACTGGTTCAGGCCCTGTGAAAAACACCCTCTACATACAGGGGTTTGATTCAGGCATTTAAAATACTGCCATTTGGTGCACCAATATTGAATTTAGGCCTACACTGGTTCAGGCCGTGTGAGATACACCCTCTTGATACAGGGGTTTGATTCAGGCATTTGAAATACAGCCATTTGATGCACCTATATTGAATTCAGGCCTACACTCGTTCAGTCTGTGTGAGATACAGCCTATACATAAAGGGGTTTGATTCAGGCTTTTGAAATACAGCCATTTGGTGCACCAATATTGAATTCAGGCCTACACTGGTTCAGGCCATGTGAGATACACCCTCAACATACAGGGGTTTTATTCAGGCATTTGAAATACAGCCATTTTGGGCAAATAAATATTTGATTCAGCCATACACTGGTTTTGACCGTGTGAGATACACCCTCTATATACAGGTGTTTGATTCAGGCATTTGAAATACAGCCATTGGAAATACAGCCATTTTGGGCAAAGAAATTTTTAATTCAGGTCTACACTGATTCAGACCGTGTGAGATATACCCTCTACATGCAGGGGTTTGATTCAGGCATTTGAAATACAGCCATTTCAAACACAGCCATTTTGGGCAAAGAAATCTTTAATTTAGGCCTACACTGGTGTAGACCCTGTGAGATACACCCTCTACATACAAGGGTTTGATTTAGGCATTTGAAATACCGCCATTTGTTGCACCAATATTGAATTCAAGGCTACACTGGTTCAGGCCGTGTGAGATACACCCTCTACATACAAGGGTTTGATTTAGGCATTTGAAATACCGCCATTTGTTGCACCAATATTGAATTCATGCCTACACTGGTTCAGGCCCTGTGAGATACACCCTCTACATACAGAGGTTTGATTCAGGCATTTGAAATACAGCTATTTGAAATACGCCATTTTGGGCAAAGAAATATTTAATTCAGGCCTACACTGGTTCAGGCTGTGTGAGATACACCCTCTACATACAGGGGTTTGATTCAGGCATTTAAAATACAACTATTTGAAATACAGCTATTTTGGGCAAAGATATATTTTATTTAGGCCTACACTGGTTCAGGCCCTGTGAGATTTATTTAATTCAGGCATTTGAAATACAGCCATTTGGTGCACCACTATTGAATTCAGGCCTACACTGGTTCAGGCCGTGTGAGATACACCCTCTACATACAGGGGTTTGATTTAGGAATTTGAAATACAGCCATTTGAAATACCGCCATTTTGGGCAAAGAAATATTTAATTTAGGCCTACACTGGTTCAGGCCCTGTGAGATACACCCTCTACATACATAATGAATTCATTCCTACACTGGTTCAGGCCCTTTCAGATACCCCCACTACATACAGGGGTTTGATTCAGGCATTTGAAATACCGCCATTTGGTGCACCAATATTGAATTCAGGCCTACACTGGTTTAGGCCCTGTGAGATACACCCTCTACATACAGGGGTTTGATTCAGGCATTTGAAATACCGCCATTTGGTGCACCAATATTCAATTCAGGCCTACACTAGTTCAGGCCCTGTGAGATACACGCTCTACATACAGGGATTTGATTTAGCCATTTGAAATACTGCCATTTGCTTCATTAATATTGAATTCAGGCCTACAGTGGTTCAGACCGTGTGAAATACACATGTAACATCCTGGAGTATGTCACTAAAACTTCTGTCTCCCTGCTACAATAATGTCCAGTGTTAATGTATTTCCATCTGATGTAATCTCAATGTGCATTGCCATTTCTATGTCTGTACTGAATATATTTGCTGTAATTCCAAATGTACACCAGCAGGTGGCAGCAATATGTAGACAGAATAAGGCAAGTTAGTATACCATTCCAGGCTAGCTTCCCCCATCTGAGGAGGAGTGGAATGTTCCCAGATCCTACTTCAGAGGGAGGATAGAAAGTTCTAGGCAGTGTTCCAGCCACCCCCTGTTGGGGTAGGCTGTGTGAATAGGAGCTCCCAGAAACAGGGATCCCAACCAAGGATTCAGGCCTAACCTGAGGCCCAAAGCAACCTTCCCAGACTGAGTTCCTTACCTCAGCAGGATAACAAAGAAACCAGCCATCTTCAGAACTACTAGATCTCTAGGAAGAAACCACCATTCCCTGCGAGCAGTCCTGTAAGTACAGATTCCAAATACAAGGAGAAGATAAGTACCTCAAAAGCTAGTCAGGCCCATATCAAGCAGAACATAGACAGAGCAGAAGACAAATACCTGCCAGATTCTTAAAGGCGTATGTTCAGATGCAGAATATAGATATAATTCCTGCCACATATTGCCAATACCTCCTGGGACCTAAAGACTATTGCTGTAATATTGTATGGATCTAAAGCTGCATAAGATAACCTCAAGTAAAGACAAGTTGGACCCTATTCTCTGTGTGGAATTCCATCCTTCCTCCATTACTCCTATTTACAACACTCATTTTGTTGCATGTGAGCCAGGATACAGGAGTCCAGCCGTACTACAGGTAGGAGACACCGTTGACACAATACAGAGACAATATCCCCCTCTGGCATTCCTAACCTAGTGCATGAGCTATACCATCTTAAAGGGCCCTTTTACAGTACCTGCTAGCTGCAACTAACGTCACAAACTTAGTTACACCTAAATCTGACCCACTGCATAGCAGCCCCAATGACCCAGTGTCCTGCTCATTGCACATCCTCTACATACAGGGGTTTGATTCAGGCCTTTGAAATACAGCCATTTTGGGCAAGGAAATATTTATTTCAGGCCTTCACTGGTTCAGACCATGTGAGATACACCCTTTACATACTGTCGTTCTATTCTACTATTAATTAATCACCCATTTAGGGCAAGATCCTAAATTCGAAAATTATGAGGAGAGCGTCAAATAAGGGACGTGGCCCAGGTTGTGGTGCTGCTGGTGGAGCTCCATTTGCAGGGAGAGGATGTGCTCGATCTGTGTAAGCTACACGCACAAGTGAAACCCCTTCCTCAGGTGCGAGTAGGCGACAAAACCTGCAGCGGTATTTGGTCGTCCCTTATACTGCTCTACGAATGGTGAGGCCTGAACAAGTACAGGCGATAGTAGATTGGGTTACTGACAGTGGATCCAGTTCCTTCACATTGTCTCCCACCCAGTCTCCTGCTGAAAGACCACAGTTGGCACCTGCAGCCGATGTCCATCAGTCTTTCACCTCATCCCCTTGCAAATCAGCCAAGCAGTCTGAGCCCCAAGTCATGCAGCAGTCTCTTCTGCTTTTTGATGACTCTGTTAGCAGGGTTTCCCAGGGCCATCCACCTAGCCCTGCCAATGCCCAACCACTTATCTTTCAAGATGAGTACATGGGAGGACCATCACAGCACATCTCAGATGATGATGAAACACAGGTGCCAACTGCTGGGGCTTTTTAAAGTGTGCAGACCGACAAGGAAGGCAGGGGTGAATACTGGGTGGAAGATGATGTGGAGGACGATGAGGTCCTCGACCCCACATGGAATCAAGGTCATGCGAGTGACCTATGTAGGTCGGAGGAAGAGGTGGTGGTCGCACAGAGCCACCAGCACAGCAGAAGAGTGAGCAGGGTGCAAAAGCGGAGCGGCCGTCCTTTAGACAGTACGCCTGCTACTGCCCATCGCAGCAAGGGATCGAGCACACCAAAGCCAGCTCCAAGGAGTTCCCTGGCGTGGCAGTTCTTCAGCCAATGTGCTGACGACAAGACACGAGTGGTTTGCATGCTGTGCAATCAGAGCCTGAAGCAAGGCATAAACGTTCTCAACCTGAGCACAACCTGCATGACCAGGCATTTAAGTGCAAAGCACGAGCTGCAGTGGATTAGACACCTCAAAAACCAGGAAAGGTCTCTGGCTCCTCCTGCTTCCTCTTCTGCTGCAATCACGCCCTCTTCATCCACCTCTGCAGTGACAGTGCCACCTGCCACCCCTCAAACAGAGGATCTGCCAGCAACACCCACACCTGGGTCACCAAGCATCTCCACAATGTCCCAAGGAAGGGTTCAGCTCTCCATCTCCCAAATGCTGGAGAGGAAGAGGAAGTACCCCCCTACCCACCCGCGATCCCTCTCCCTGAATGCCAGCATTTCTAACTTACTGGCCTTTGAAATGCTGTCATTCCATCTGGTGGAGACGGATAGTTTTAAAGGTCTTATGGTGGTGGCTGTCCCACAGTACGTTGTGCCCAGCCGCCACTACTTTTCCATGCGAGCCATTCCTTCCCTGCACAACCAAGTGGGGGACAAAATCAGGTGTGCACTGCGCAACGCCATATGTGGTAAGGTGCACCTGACTACGGATACGTGGACCAGTAAGCTTGGTCAGGGATGTTATATCTCAATAACAACACACTGGGTAAATGCAGTGGTGGATGGGCATGAGGCGGGTAGCAGTTTGGCGCATGTCCTTCCACCACAGAGGATTGCAGGACGCTTCAGTTTGCCTCCTATTGCTTCCTCCTCCTACTCTGCTTCCTCATCCTCTACCAGCTCCTCAGCCGGACAGCGTAACACCTTCACCACTAGCTTCAGCACAGCCAGTGGTAAACGACAGCAGACAGTTTTAAAACGTAACTGTTTAGGGGACAAACACCACACAGTGCAGGAGCTGTGGACGGACCTTGAACAACAGACCGATGAGTGGTTTGTGCCAGTGAGCCTCAACCCCGGCCTGGTGGTGTTCGATAATGGGCAAAATCTCGTAGCAGCTCTGGGACTAGCCGGTTTGACGCACATCCCTTGCCTGGCGCATGTGCTGAATTTGGTGGTGCAGAGATTTCTTAAAAATTTCCCCGATATGTCAGAGCTGCTGCATAAAGTGCGGGCCGTCTGTGAGAGCTTTCGGCATTCTCACCCTGCTGCTGCTCGCCTGTCAGCGCTGCAGCGTAACTTCGGCCTTCCCGCTCACCGCCTCATATGCGACGTGCCCACAAGGTGGAACTCCACCTTGCACATGCTGGCCAGACTGTGCGAGCAGCAGCAGGCGATAGTGGAGTTTCAGCTGCAGCACGCACAGGTGAGTCGCTCGGCAGAACAGCACCACTTCACCACCAATGACTGGGCCTCCATGCGAGACCTGTGTTCCTTGTTGCGCTGTTTCGAGTACTCCACCAACATGGCCAGTGCCGATAACGCCGTTCTCAGCGTTACTATCCCACTTCTATGCCTCCTTACATTTTAGGGTGAAATTCACCAATTTTGGTGTGTATAGTACCATTGCTATACCTAGTACACCGGTAAAAAAATAAAATAAAAATTGTCAGTTACATTTTCTGGTGAAATTAACAAATTTTTGGGTGTATAGTACCACTGCTATACCTAGTAGACAGGTTAAACAAACAAAAAAAAATTGGCAGTTATATATTCTGGTTAAATTCGACAATTTTTGGGTGTGATGTACCATTCCTATACCTAGAGAACAACAGTCACAGGAAACACATAGATTTGCGTTCACTTTTGGTGATCCTATGTGATGGAAAGTACCCTATATAGTGAGATATCCACTCAGTGTACATAAGCATACACGAACAAAGGATAAACTGAGACTAGATGGGTATAGTAGCAAAAATGTACATATACTTTATTAAACAATACATAAAAAATTCATATTTTGTTGAGTGATATATCACATCAGATAAAAAGGTGGACTACACCTGAGGGGACATAACATGATTACATACAAAAAGGGCAATGAGGTCAACGCTCATCTATACCTCAGCCAAGATTCACAAGTAGCCAGAAAAAGTGCAAGTGCGTATCTTGAAGCTTGTACATATATATATACACACATAGGACCTGTTTCACATGCAAAAAAGGTTATCTTCATTTGTAAAAAAAATAGAAACACAGTCCCATAAGGATGCATAAACGTGCATGTGCATGTCACCTCAGAGGCAGATGAAAATAACTACTAGTGCCCCAAAGGTAGAACAGTGCAAGGACATGCACATTCAGATATATGCACCCTAGAAATCGATCAACTGAATGACTACATCTGGATAGATACAATCAAGGCATCAAAACATCACAAAGATCGATTCCTGCACTAAAAGAAAAATAACTGGGACATGCTGCAGAGCCATTAGCTGACGAAGCAAAGAATAGCCTCACACTATGATATTACATACCCATATAATAGAGACAGTCCAAACTCAGGAGAGCCACGTACCCCGACGCGCGTTTCGGCTAGGATGCCTTCTTCTGGGGGTTTGATATTGCCAAAAATTGGTATTTTTTTTTTAAAGTCAGATTATTATTATTGCAGTATTTCAAGCTTGGATTTGAATGTGGTGCTGGTGCACTGAGCTTGCATAAAATAGCCGCCGACGCCCACCTAACTAACAGACGGATAAAAGTTATTTTTCTATGTCACTGAACTCAGGACAGGGTAAAAAGATTGTGCACTGCACCCACACAACTAAATCTATGTAGATCGCTGAGTTCAATTGGAGTTCTGATAACAGATTCTGTCCTATTCTCTCCCTCAGCAGCATCCTCTCCCTACGCTAAGCACAGCAGAGTGACGTGCAGCGCTACGTGACTCCAGCTTATATAGAGGCTGGGTCACATGCTGCACTGGCCACTTTTACTGAAATGTTAGGGTCCGGGGTCCAAAAATCCTAAAGTTCGGTACGAACCTGAACTTTACAGTTCGGGTTCGCTCAACCCTACATATGTTGCCATGTCTGTGAAGGATGAAAAGGCTAATAAAGTGAATGGAGAAGCCAAAAAAACAGAGGACGAAGAAGCTAAAGCCGAGGTCTTGAAATGGGAGAAATCCTTGGATGTTCTAGAGACCAAAGTTAGGGCAGAAGGAGCGACTGCCGAAGTGGGAAAAGCCACTGAAGACGCAGTAGACTCTGAAGCTGGCCCCACACTCGAAGAAACCCCTGCTGAGATTAATGGGAAAGTGGTCCAGATGCGTGGAAAAGTAGCAAGTCGTAATAAACCTACTCTGCTGAAGGAGTCCCGCAAGGCAAAAGAGAAACAGTTGGGACACGACCATTACTGGGACCAGTTTAGTCAAGAGTTGCCGCAGTCCAAGAAAGGACATGAGGGGCCTGTGCAAAAGCCAGGAGATATAAAAAGAGAATACCTGCTCATGAAATGGGCAAGAACATCCCAGAGGCCTTGTCAGCTCTATAATAAACTCATGACAAACCAAGCGCTGTAGTCCTGGGTCTGGCAGAATAAAGGGAAGCCTGTGATGCTGGCCACATCTTCCAGGGGGAATGTTGAGCTGGAAAATGGTAGGTTAATGCGGATGCCCTATCACAAGCATCCGTTTGGTACATGTGTTTACCCCCACAGGGTTGAACACAGGGTGGGGATATGTGTGCAGTGAGCCGGGGCGTGGTTCGGTGGCCAATTATGCAGTGGGTCAGGCTAGATGTATATAAGTCTATGGTTTGTTTGTGACGCCAATTGCAATGTGCGCAGGGTACTGTTGCAGGGCCCTTTAAGATGTAATAACTCACGTACCAGGTGAGGAATGCCAGAGTGGGGGTAGTGTCTCTGTGTAATGTCAACGGTGTCTCCTACCTGGGTACGGCTGGACTCCTGGATCCTGGCTCACTTGCAATAAAATGAGTGTTGCTAGTAGGAGTAATTGCGGAACTTTGGTAGTAAGGAATGAGATACAGACTGGTGATATAATCCAACTTGTCTTTACTTAATGCAGCATAAATCCATACGAGTTACAGAAATCGTCCTTTAGGTCCCAACAGGTATTGGCAATATGTGGCAGGGATCAATATCTCTTCTGCTTCTTATCATATGCCTGGAGGATATGACAGGTATCTATCTTCTGCTCTGTCTATCTTCTGCTTGGTATGGGCCTGACTAGCTGAGGAGGAATTTGATTTCTCCTGGTCTCTGAATATGTACTCACAGTTATGCTCACAGGGAATGCTCTTCCTGGAGGACTGGAGGTGCTGCTTGCTTGTCAACCAGCTGAGGCTGATGGCTCAGTCTGGGAATGGAGATCTTTAGCCTCAGCCGAGGCTTGATCCTGGGTTGGGATCCCTGTAACTGGGAGCTCCTACTAACACAGCCTTCCCCAAGCAGGGGAAGCTGGAACACTCACTGAACTTCCTTCTCCTCCCCATGAGGCAGGATGTGGGAACATTCCACACCTCCTCAAAGAGGGGGGTGGGCTAGACTGGAATGAACTATTCCAGTCTAGATATACAAAACTATCTAAGGTCCTGCTACATATCACTGCCACCTGCTGGTGCACATGGAAATTACAGCATAATATATAAAACAGGCCTAGAATAGGCCTAGAAAATACATATAATAACGAATGCAATGTTAGATTACACAAGATGACAATATACATACACCTAACATGTTGTAGCAGGGAAAAAGAGTTTGGGATGTTACATGTGGCAATGTGAATAGTGATGGGTGCAGTAAAGTCCCGGGGAAGCATGAAAAAGGGGTGTTGTTTGCACCAGGAAGGTGTCACCAAGGGGCCTGGCCTTGGTGGAGTAAAGGCCCTAGATATACAGTACAGACCAAAAGTTTGGACACACCTTCTCATTCAAAGAGTTTTCTTTATTTTCATGACAATGAAGGCATCAAAACTATGAATTAACACATGTGGAATTATATACATAACAAACAAGTGTGAAACAACTGAAAATATGTCATATTCTAGGTTCTTCAAAGTAGCCACCTTTTGCTTTGATTAATGCTTTGCACACTCTTGGCATTCTCTTGATGAGCTTCAAGAGGTAGTCCCCTGAAATGGTCTTCCAACAGTCTTGAAGGAGTTCCCAGAGATGCTTAGCACTTGTTGGCCCTTTTGCCTTCACTCTGCGGTCCAGCTCACCCCAAACCATCTCGATTGGGTTCAGGTCTGGTGACTGTGGAGGCCAGGTCATCTGGCGCAGCACCCCATCACTCTCCTTCATGGTCAAATAGCCATTACTTTCAAAGTTTTCCCAATTTTTCGGCTGACTGACTGACCTTCATTTCTTAAAGTAATGATGGCCACTCGTTTTTCTTTACTTAGCTGCTTTTTTCTTGCCATAATACAAATTCTAACAGTCTATTCAGTAGGACTATCAGCTGTGTATCCACCTGACTTCTCCTCAACGCAACTGATGGTCCCAACCCCATTTATAAGGCAAGAAATCCCACTTATTAAACCTGACAGGGCACACCTGTGAAGTGAAAACCATTTCAGGGGACTACCTCTTGAAGCTCATCAAGAGAATGCCAAGAGTGTGCAAAGCAGTAATCAAAGCAAAAGGTGGCTACTTTGAAGAACCTAGAATATGACATATTTTCAGTTGTTTCACACTTGTTTGTTATGTATATAATTCCACATGTGTTAATTCATAGTTTTGATGCCTTCATAGTCATGAAAATAAAGAAAACTCTTTGAATGAGAAGGTGTGTCCAAACTTTTGGTCTGTACTGTAGGTGGCCACCAAGTTAGTTGGTGGACACCAAGACAGCTAGATCGGGGCGGGCTTTTACTGGGAACAGGCAATGTGTTGGGTGGGTGCCTGTTCCCCATGCTCCAGTCTGGGATTTTGGAATATGCCCATGTCCAGGGACGGAATTGTTGCTGGACTTGGGTGTGGCTCCCAGTCTGGGGAAGGAGACAGAGTTTTTGTGAAACCCAGTCCTGCTGGAGGCTCTGTAAGTGAGGTCTCAGCTAGACAAGGCTGAGAGACCATGAGGCTGGGAGGTAGTCTGGACTGACCGTGCTACAGCTTGGGGCTGGTGGACTACTGGCTGAGAAAGCCGCACCAGAGACATTGGGTGAACTGCACTCTGTATAGGTGAGTCAGGGATTTATGTTATATGTTTAGGTAGAGCCCAGTCGGGCAGGTTTTCATTTTGTACTGTGTTTGTTGGTGCTGGTGTCAAAAATAAATGTTTGGACAATCAACACGGTTGTCAGCGAGAATTCTGTGACTGAGACCCTGGAGATATAGCTAAACCCCCACAGTGTGTACTGTATTAAACACCCTCTGTTTTCTCTCACTGAGCCAGTTACTTACCCACATACAGACATTTTCTCCCAGTCCAAGCATTCTCATTTCGTATACTAACCTTTTATGTGGTACAGTATCAACTGCTTTGGGGAAGTCAAGATATACAACATCCATTGATTCCCCACGGTAAAATCTAGAACCTCCTCATAGAAGCTGAATAAATTATTTTGACATGATTGATCCCTCATAAAGCCATGCTGATATGGCTGTATTTGCTTATTTTCATTGAGGTACTCCAAGGTAGCATCTCTTTGAAGGTTTTCTAATAGTTTACTTATGACAGATGTTAAACTTAACGGCCTATAATTTCCAGGCTCTGTTTTTGGACCTTTATTGATGATTATTATTATTATTATTATTATTATATATATATATATATATATATATATTTTTTTTTTTTTTTTTTTTATTAAAGCGCTATTCGTTCCATAGCGCTGTACATATGAGAAGAGGTATACATAAATAATACAGACAATTGCACTAAACATAAACAAGGCGAGTTACAAACTGGTACAGAAGGAGAGAAGACCCTGCCAGTGAGGGCTTACAATCTACATGGTATGGGAGAAGGAATTAGTAGGTGCGTGTGAAGTTGGTCTTGGCAATATAGAGGCAGCAGGGTCACTGGTTGTAGGCTTGTCTGAAGAGGTTGGATTTCAGGTTTCTTTTGAAGGATTCCACTGTAGGTGAGAGTCTGGATATATTGGGGTAGCGAGTTCCAGAGTATGGGGGATGCACAGGAGAAATCTTGGAGGCGATTGTGGAAAGAGGTGATAAGAGGAGAGAAGGAGGTCTTGTGAGGATCCGAGAGTGCATGTGGGGATGTATCGGGAAAGTAGCTCAGAGATGTAGGGAGGGGACAGGTTATGGACGGCCATGTATGTATTTGTTAGTACTTTGAAGTGAGTTCGCTGGGCAATGGGAAGCCAGTGAAGGGATTAACAGAGGGGAGAGGCAGAGGAGTAATAAGGTGAGAGGTGGATTAGTTGGGCAGCAGAGTTGAGGATAGATTGGAGGGGTACGAGAGTGCTAGATGGAAGGCCACAAAGGAGAGTGTTGCAGTAGTCTAGGCGGGAGATGATGAGGGCATGTACAAGCATTTTCGCAGATTCAAAGTTAAGGAAAGCGCGGATGCGGGAGATGTTTTTGAGTTGGAGGCGGCAGGTGGTGGAAAGGGCTTGGATGTGCGGTTGGAAGGAAAGGGCAGAATCCAAGGTCACTCCAAGGCAGCGGGCTTGGTTGAACGGGGATAGTGTGCAGCCATTGATCGTGATAGATAGGTCTGTTGGGGTGGTTGAGCAAGATGGGGGAAAGATTATGAATTCTGTTTTATCCATGTTAAGTTTTAGAAAGCGAAAAAGGCAAAGAAGGATGATATAGAAGATAGACATTGTGGGATTCTTGATAGTAAGGTGGTGATGTCTGGACCAGAGAAGTAGATTTGTGTGTTGTCAGCATAAGAGTGATACTGAAAGCCATGGGACTCTGAGCTGTCCCAGGCTAAAAGTGTAGATAGAGAGGAGCAGGGGTCTTAGGACAGAGCCTTGCAGGACACCAATAGAGAGGGAATGACATAAGGAGGTGGTGCGGGAGTGGGAGACGCTAAACGTCCAGTCTGTGAGGTATGATGTGATCCAGGAGAGGGCCAGGATAGTGATGCCAAGAAATGAGAGTTTGAAACTGAAAGTTTGCAACAGAAGGGAGTGCTCAACAGTGTAGAAGGCAGAGGACAGTTCAAGGAGAAGGAGGACAGAGTATTGTTTCTTGGTTTTGGCTGTTAGTAGGTCATTGGTGACTTTGGTAAAGGCAGTCTCAGTCGAGTGGTGGGGTCGGAAGCCAGATTGTAGGCGGTCAAAGAGGGAGCAGGAGGAGAGGTGAGAGGACAGTTCTGAATGGACATGTTGCTTAAGTAGCTTTGAGGCATACGGAAGAAGCTATATGGGGCGATAACTGGGCAAAGAATATTGGCACCACATTTGCTATGCGCCAATTCAGTGGAACGCACCCTGTCAATATAGAGTCCATAAATCTCAGAAATAAGGGCCTGGCTATGACATTACTTAATTCTCCTAGGATACAGGGATGTACAGTTCCTTGCAAAGGTTTTCACCCCTCTTGACTTTTTGCATATTTTGGTGCCTCACAATCTGGAATTAACATTAATTGTTTGAGGATTTGCATAATTTAAGTTACAGAACATGCCCACAACTTTGAAGATGTTAGTTGTTGTTTTGAAGCAAACAACAAATAGGACAAAATAACAGAAAAAGTCAATGTGCATAACTATTCACCCCCCTAAAGTCAATACTTTGTAGAGCCACCTTTTGCGGCAATCACAGCTCCAAGTCGCTTTGGATAAGTCTCTATGAGCTTGCCACATCTTACCACTGGGATTTTTGCCCATTCCTTCTTGTAAAACTGCTCCAGTTCCTTCAAGTTGGATGGTTTGCGCTTGTGAACAGCAATCTTTAAGTCTGACCACAGATTTTCTATTGGATTGAGATTTGGGCTTTAACTAGGGCATTCCAACACATTTACATGTTTCCCCTAAACCACTCAAGTGTTGCTTTAGCAGTGTGTTTGGGGTCGATGTCCTGCTGGAAGGTGAACCTCCATCCTAGCCTCTTATCACGCACAGAATGGTACAGGTTTTGCTCAAGAATATCCCTGTATTTAGCACCATCTATCTTTCCCTCATCTCTGACCAGTTTCCTAGCCCTGGCTGCTGAAATACATCCCCAGAGCATGATGCTGCCACCAACATGTTTCACTGTGGGGATTGTGTTCTTTGGGTGATGTGATGTGTTGGGTTTGCACCAGACATAGAGTTTTCTTCGATGGACGAAAAGTTCAATTTTAGTTTCATCAGACCAGAGCACCTTCCTCCATACATTTTAGGAGTCTCCCACATGCCTTTTCGCAAACTAACAACGTGCCGTTTTGTTTTTTGCTGAAAGTAATAGCTTTCTTCTGGCGACTCTGCCATAAAGCCCAACTCTATGGATTGTACATATGGCTTATTGTTGCCCTATGTGCAGATACTGCAGTGTCTGCTGTGGAACTCTGCAGCTCCAGGGTCACCTTAGGTCTCTGTGCTGCCTCCCTGATTAATGCCCTCAGTGCCCGCTCTGTGAGTTTTGATGGGCGGCCTTCTCTGGGCAGGTTTGCTGTTGTGTTCTTTCCATTTGGTTATGATAGATTTGATGGTGCTCCTGGGGATCATTAAAGATTTGGATTTTTTTTTTACAACCTAACCCTGACATATACTTCTCAACAACATTGTCCCTTACTTGTTTGGAGAGTTCCTTGGTCTTCATGGCAGTGTTTTGTTAGTGATGCCTCTTGCTTAGGTGTTGCAGCCTATGGAGCGTTTCAAAAAAGGTGTGTATATGTAATGACAAATCATGTGACACTTCGATTGCCCACAGGTGGAAATTTTTTCACTAAATATGTACTTCTGAAGGTAATTGGTTGCCCCAGAGCTTTTTATGGGCTTCCTAACAAAGGGGGTGAATAGATACGCACATGACAATTTTCTGTTTTCTATTTCTAAACAATAGTTTTATTTATATATTTTTATAATTTTACTTCACCAACTTAGTTCTGATCCATCACATAAAATTCAGATTGACAAAACATTGAACTTAAGGGTGTAATGTAACAAAATACAAAAAAGTCAAGGGGGGTGAATACTTTTGCAAGGCACTGTATGCCATCTGATCCAGCGATTTGCCTATTTTAATCTTTTTAAAACTTTTAATGGGGAATTTACTTTTACATTCTGCATTTCATCTGTTTATTTTCCTCAGTGAATACAGTGGAGAAAAAAGTATTTAATAGTTTTGCTTTCTCCTCGTCACTGTCTGCAACTACCCCTTATCACTCTGTAATGGGCTGACACCTTCAAATGTATACTTTTTACAATTTTACAGTTGCAAGAAAAAGTATGTGAACCCTTTGGAATGATATGGATTTCTGCACAAATTGGTCTTAAAATGTAATCTGATCTTCATCTAAGTCACAACAATAGACAATCACAGTCTGCTTAAACTAATAACACACAAATAATTAAATGTTACCATGTTTTTATTGAACACACCATGTAAACATTCACAGTGCAGGTGGAAAAAGTATGCGAACCCCTAGACTAATGACATCTCCAAGAGCTAATTGGAGTGAGGTGTCAGCTAACTGGAGTCCAATCAATGAGATGAGATTGGAGGTGTTAGTTACAGCTGCCCTGCCCTATAAAAAACTCACATCAGTTTTGGGTTTGCTTTTCACAAGAAGCATTCCCTGATGTGAATGATGCCTCGCACAAAAGAGCTCTCAGAAGACCTACGATTAAGAATTGTTGACATGCATAAAGCTGGAAAGGGTTATAAAAGTATCTCCAAAAGCCTTGCTGTTCATCAGTCCACGGTAAGACAAATTGTCTATAAATGGAGAAAGTTCAGCACTGCTGCTATTATCCCTAGGAGTGGCTGTCCTGTAAAGATGACTGCAAGAGCACAGCGCAGACTGCTCAATGAGGTGAAAAAGAATCCTAGAGTGTCAGCTAAAGACTTTCAAAAGTCTCTGGCATATGCTAATATCCCTGTTAGCGAATTTACGGTACGTAAAACACTAAACAAGAATGGATTTCATGGGAGGATACCACAGAGGAAGCCACTGCTGTCCAAAAAAAAACATTGCTGCATGTTTACAGTTTGCACAAGAGCACCTGGATTTCCACAGCAGTACTGGCAAAATATTCTGTGGACAGATGAAACCAAAGTTGAGTTGTTTGGAAGAAACACACAACACTATGTGTGGAGAAAAAGAGGCACAGCACAACAACATCAAAGCCTCATCCCAACTGTGAAGTATGATGGTGGGGGCATCATGGTTTGGGGCTGCTTTGCTGCGTCAGGGCCTGGACGGATTGCTATCATCAAAGGAAAAATGAATTCCCAAGTTTATCAAGACATTTTGCAGGAGAACTTAAGGCCATCTGTCCACCAGCTGAAGCTCAACAGAAGATGGGTGTTGCAACCAGTGTTCCCTCTAAGCCTTGGCAGCTGCTGAGCGGGATCGGCTCAGAGCTGGGCACAGCGCCATCAAAGGTGGGCGATAGGAAAACCTAAGATAATTGTCACATCAAAGAGCATACAAACCACTGCGCCATCCCATACAATACAGTATAACCCCTGCACCATCCCGTACAATATACAGTATAGTCCTCTGTTATCACTGGACATTGCTCTCCATATATAAACCATACAGGGAAAAAAAAATCTTTGATCCAGAGAACTTACATAGAAAAACTAATAACCAAGAGGCTAAACAAAACCCAGTTTCTGACCCTTATGTTAAAACATAACTTTCATTTGATTGCTTTAATACCTAAAGGAAAAAATAATTTAAAAAAGCTGCTGTTTCTCTAGGTGACCTTATGTTGATTGTAGTGGTAATAGAGTCTCAAGGGTCTATAAAAGCAGCTACACTATTTTTACAAACCATTGAAACTCTATTAACACTACTATCAACATAAGGTCATCTAGAGAAACCGTAGGTTTTTATTTATTATTTCTTTCTCTTTAGCTGTTAAAACATAACTTTAATTAGATTGCTCTAACACCTAAATGGGAAAAATAAGAATTTTAAAAACCTGCTTTTTCTCTAGATGACCTTATGTTAATAGTTAATAGTAGTGTTAATAGAGTCTCAAAGGTCTGTAAAAATAGTGTAGCTGCTTTTATTGACCCTTGAGACTCTATTTCCACTACTATCAACATAATGTCATCTAGAGAAACAGCAGGTTTTTAAAATAATTTTTTTCCTTTGGGTATTGTTATGGGGATCTGTGGATGACACATTTTTATGGGAGATCTGTGGATGACACACTTATGGGGGATCTGTGGATGACACATTGTTATGGGAGATCTGTGGATGACACATTGTTATGGGGGATATGTGGATGACACATTGTTATGGGGGATATGTGGATGACACATTGTTATGGGGGATATGTGGATGACACATTGTTATGGGGGATCTGTGGATGACACATTGTTATGGGGGATCTGTGGATGACACATTGTTATGGGGGATCTGTGGATGACATTGTTATGGGGGATCTGTGGATGACACATTGTTATGGGGATCTGTGGATGACACACTGTTATGGGGGATCTGTGGATGACACACTGTTATGGGGGATCTGTGGATGACACACTGTTATGGGGGACCTGTGGAGGACACACTTATGGGGGACCTGTGGAGGACACACTGTTATGGGGGACCTGTGGAGGACACACTGTTATGGGGGACCTGTGGAGGACACACTGTTATGGGGGACCTGTGGAGGACACACTGTTATGGGGGACCTGTGGAGGACACACTGTTATGGGGGACCTGTAGAGGACACACTGTTATGGGGGACCTGTGGAGGACACACTGTTATGGGGGACCTGTGGAGGACACACTGTTATGGGGGACCTGTGGAGGACACACTGTTATGGGGGACATTATACAGGGGTAATATAACTGAGGGGTATCAGGTAAATTATACAGGGGGTAATATAACTAAGGGGTATCAGGGTACACTCTACAGGGGTAATATAAGTTATATTACCCCTGTATAATAATGTCCCCTGATACCCCTTAGTTATATTACCCCTGTATAATAATGTACACTGATACCCCTTAGTTATATTACCCCTGTATAATAATGTACACTGATACCCCTTAGTTATATTACCCTTGTATAATAATGTACACTGATACCCCTTAGTTATATTACCCCGCCCTGTATATTTTAACCTGATACCCCTCAGTTATATTATATAACTGAGGGGTATCAGGGTACATTATACAGGGGGTAATATAACTAAGGGGTATCAGGGTACATTATACAGGGGGTAATATAACTAAGGGGTATCAGGGTACATTATACAGGGGGTAATATAACTAAGGGGTATCAGGGTACATTATACAGGGGTAATATAACTAAGGGGTATCAGGGTACACTATACAGGGGTAATATAACTTAGGAGGGCTATCAAGGACATTATACAGGGGTAATATAAGTTCTATTACCTCTGTATAATGTCCCCTGATAGCCCTCCTAAGTTATATTACCCCTGTATAATAATGTCCCCTGATACCCCTTAGTTATATTACCCCTGTATAATAATGTACACTGATACCCCTTAGTTATATTACCCCGCCCTGTATAATTTAACCTGATACCCCTCAGTTATATTATATAACTGAGGGGTATCAGGGTACATTATACAGGGGGTAATATAACTAAGGGGTATCTATCAGGGTACATTATACAGGGGTAATATAAGTGAGGAGGGCTATCAGGGACATAATACAGGGGTGAGGGGTAAGATAAGTTATATTACCCCTGTATAATGTCTGATAGTAGCCTAGCCCTCCTCAGTTATATTACCCCTCATGTACCCTGATACCCCTAGTTATATTACCCCCTGTATAATTTACCCTGATACCCCTCAGATATATTATATAACTGAGGGGTATCAGGGTAATACAGGGGACAACAGAGGATTCGTAGCACTGTGGGACAGGGGGGGTACATACTTCTTTTTTTATATGTCCTCACCTCACCAGCTAGCAGGCGGCCAGGCGCGCAGGGTACTAAGATGCAGCGTGACGTGACGTCAACTCAGCCTGCGCCGCACAGCACGCACTTCCTCTCTGCCTCCACCGAGTCCGGGACTCCGCCCCCCTATTTGAATACTAGCCACCGCCCACCGGCAGCCCACAGCCAGGTATTGTAAATGAACTGACCGTGCGGCGGGCGGCGTCAGCCAGCAAAACAGACAGGGGAATCAGCTGGGGGGCAGTGCGCACGGAGGTGACGAACCTATTAGGCACAGCTGAGTGAGCGGGCATTATAAAATTGTGAGCGGGGCCACAATAATTGCTGCGCGGCCGCCCACCCGCGCAGCTTAGAGGGAACACTGGTTGCAACAGGACAACGACCCAAAGCATAGAAGTAAATCAACAACAGAATGGCTTAAACAGAAGAAAATACACCTTATGGAGAGGCCCAGTCAGAGTCCTGACGTCAACTCGATTGGCATGACCTCAAGAAAGCGATTCACACCAGACATCCCAAGAATGTTGCTGAACTGAAACAGTTCTGTAAAGAGGAATGGTCAAGAATTACTCCTGACCATTGTGCATGTCTGATCTGCAACTACAGTAAACATTTGGTTGAAGTTATTGCTGCCAAAGAAGATTCAACCAATTATTAAATCCAAGGGTTCACATACTTTTCCCACCTGCACTGTGAATGTTTACATGGTGTGTTCAATAAAAACATGGTAACATTTTAATTATTGGTGTGTTATTAGTTTAAGCAGACTGTGATTGTCTATTGTTGTGACTTAGATGAAGATCAGATCACATTTTATGACCAATTTGTGCAGAAATCCATATGATTCCAAAGGGTTCACATACTGTTTCTTGCAACTGTATATATAGAGATAGCCTTGCGGTTTGCCCGGCGGTCATTTTGCTGCGAACTTTGCTCGTTCGCTGTTCTCTGAACGGGCGAACATATGGCAATATTATTTAACGTTGTGAAGAACTTTGACCCATGACACATCCATAAGGTTGTACAGGACAGTCAATTGAGATGTTTCAGCACATGGACATACCCCATACCTTATAAATAAACCTGATCTGGGCGCCATTTTATATTTGGTAGGTGTGACATACAGAATAGGTGTGACATACAGAGGGGTGTGATATACTTATAATATACTTTCTAACATGGAAAGTATATTATAGTGCAATTGTATTGTGCAGCAGTTGTGTGCGGCTTTGCTGCGATACTGCAGCCACAGATTGCTAAACGCTATTGGAACAAATAATTTCTACTGGTGTGATTTAACAGTTGCCCCCCCAAAAAAACTGATTGAGGCAGGGGTGCTATATACCAATAATATACTTACTATATAGTGCATTTAGGTAGTGCAGCATTTGTCTGTGGTTTTGCTGCCTTACCGCATCTAGACAGAGTGAAAAACACTATTTGAAGAAATAATTTCTACTGGTGCGATTTACCAGTTTCCCCCCCAAAAAAACTGATTGAGGCAGGGGTGTGATATGCCTTCTTCCACAAATACTGCTCTTCTATTGGGACTTTTGTCACAGGGTCATTTTGAAAATGACAGGCAGAGGAAGAGGCAGGCCATTCCGCAGGGGTGGTAGGGGTCAGTAAAGTGAACCAGGCCGCAACCTAAGTGGGAAGTTGCAGAAGGTGTGTGCGATTATGTCAAAGGACGCACTAGACTTGGTTGAGTGGCTCACTCAGCCTTCTGCTTCTGCACCCTCATCATCCTCTCTATCTGCACCCTCTTCACTCTCTACTGTGTGGACCGCCAAAGACACCACCACCGCCACCATATCCCCTCCGCTCGAGTCAGAGGAATTATTTTCCCCACCCATTACAAGACCTTACCGATGCGCAGCCATTTTTGCAGCAGTCTGACAACCCAGATCAGCCCAAGGAGGGTGGTCCCCGCTGTTGCTGCCTACTCCGAGATCTCTAATGTCAGTGGTGGTGAAGGTGACGAATCCGATGATTATGTTTTGCTGGACGTGACGTGGGTGCCCACAAGAGAGGAAAAGGAGGGGAGTTCAGAGGGAGAGACGGAGCAGCAGATAAGGAGGAGAAGCAGGCCAAATTTACAGTGCACAGGAGGAAAAAAGCAGACTGCTAATGTATCTGGAACGAAACATCCACCATGCACCGTCACATCTAGCACTCCCGGGACGCGGGCACATGGCTCCGCACTGTGGGCTTTTTTTTTACGTGTCCGCTGCTGACAATAGTGTTGCCATCTGCAGCCTGTGCTGTCAACGCATAAGTCGCGGTAAGCCCAACTGTCACCTAGGGACGACCACCTTAAGAAGGCACCTGTCCTAACATCACCGAGCCCAGTGGGAGCAACACCGTCAGAACCCACAAAGCCACACTCCCAGCGCTCCCGGTCCTGCCTCTTCTCCTTTTCCTTCTCCTTTTCCTTCTCCTTGTTCTCTCTACTCTAAGTTGTCCTCCACTCCACTCCACCGTGGCGTCATTGCATTTATGTGGCAAAAGGCAGGCCTCCTTGCCCCAAATGTTAGAGCGAAAAAAGATGATGACACCGTATAAACCTCTTGCCCAACGGCTGACCGCTGGCTTGTCAGAACTGCTAGCCCGCCAACTACTGCCATATAAACTGGTGGACTCGGAGGCCTTTAGAAAATTTGTGGCCATAGGAAAACCGCAATGGAAGGTCCCAGGAAGGAAATATTTCTCCCAGAAGGGCATTCCAAAGCTATATGGCCACGTTCAGCGGCAAGTGAATATATCTCTGCCACACAGTGTCGGTGCCAAGATACATCTGACCACAGACATGCCAGGTAAAACGTTGCCATGCTGTGCTGCGGCTGTTGTGCCTGGAAGATAAGAGTCCTGCACTCCTTTCAGCTTTGCAGTCACAGGCTGATCAGTGGCTAACCCCGCTCAATTTGACAGTTGGTAAAGTGGTGTGCGACAACGGTGCCAATCTGCTGAGCACGCTGAAACAGGGCAAAATGACACACATGCCGTGCATGGCACACGTCCTGAACTTAGTCATGCAGCGATTCGTTGCCAAATACCCCGGGGTCCAGGACGTCTTGCAGCAGGCCAGGAAAATCTCTGGCCATTTCAGAAGATCTTACACTTGCTGACATTCAGTCGCGACACCACCTGCCCGTCAGATGTATGATTTGTGACTGCCCAATGCGAATGAACTCCACCTTGTATATGCTTGGTAGGCTGCTCTAGCAGAAACGTGCAGTTAATGACTACCTGTACGAACTCTGCAGCAGGACAGGTTCTGGGGAGGTTTTATTTCACCGCGCCAGTGGCTGCTCATGCGCGACGCATGAAGACTTCTGCGGCCATTTGATGAGATGACCAAACTGATCAGTTGCAGCCAGGGCGCCATTAGTACCATTGTACCTTACGCCTTCTTTCTGGAGCGTGCATTGCGTCGTGTCATTAATCAAGCCGCCAAGGAGCAGGAAGATGAGGAAGTCGCAATGCTGGATGAATTCCCAGGGGGGGCTACTCCATCTGAGACAAATCAACAACAGGAGTCTGAAGAGGAGTCAGAGGAGGATGGTGTCGGGGCAGAGGAGGAGCAAGAAAAGCATGCTTTAAACGTTTCTGGGATCCCTGGTGTTGTGTATGGCTGGGGGGAAGAGAACGAGGACGACATTATAATGGATGATGAGCAGGAGCCAGGCCACTCCACTGCTTCCAGTTTAGTGCAAATGGGGGCCTTCATGCTCCAGTGTTTGAAGAAAGACCCCCGTATAAAAAACATAAAGGGCAAGGACCAGTACTGGGTGGCAACGTACTTAAACGTCCGGTACAAACACAAAATGGTGGAACTGTTACCACCATAACAGAGGGCTGTCAGAAGGCAGCACTTCCAGGCCTTGCTTCGAGAAATGCTGCATTCTGCTTTTGCGGGGGCGCTGGCAGAGGAATTTCTGCTCACAGAGAAACAGTTGCGGGTACCAATCCAACAGCGCATGCAAGAAGAGGGCGTTTTGAAGATGTGTTGGTCACTACGGATATGAGATCATTCTTGCAGCCAACCCATCGACAGCTGTCCTCCGGATCCAGCCTCAGGGAATGCCTAGAACGACAGGTGTCCGACTACATTGGGTTAACAGCCGATGTGGACGCTCTGAGAAGCGATGAACGACTGGGTGTGCAGACTTGACCTGTGGACAGAGCTGGCACAATTTGCCATGGAACTGTTGGCTTGCCTTTCGTCCAGTGTCCTGTCCGAAAGGACGTTCAGCGTAGCAGGGGGGATCGTGACCGATAAGCGCACTTGCCTAGCTCACGACAGTGTGGACTACCTCACATTTCTAAAAATGAATGAGGCATGGATCTCGGAGGAATTCAACACATGTGACGAGTTGTTGAATTTCCTCATCACAGCTCACAAATATCCACCACCACCCAGAACAAATCGCGGTCCCTGTCTTCGGTAAATACAGCGGCATAAAAGTCCTTTTATGTCCGTTGAATGCCTAATTTCTGTGGCCTGTACTGGCCGACAGTTACATATTTATCCTGTGACCGCCTACTGTACCTCCAGCCACAGAATCCAAAGTTCTTTGCTGTCAGGTAAATGCCTATTGGCTAATTTTTGGGGCCTGTACTGGCCGACAGTTACATTTTTATCCTGTGACTGCCTAATGTACCTCCAGCCACAGAATCCAAAGCTCTTCGCTGTCAGGTAATGCCTATTGCTTAATTTTTGGGGCCTGTACTGGCCAACAATTACATTCAGAGCCGGACTGGCCTAAAGGGATACCGGGAAAATTCCTGTTAGACCGGTAGCCCTGACTGCCGCACGTCCTGCCGCAGGCAACAGCAAGGAGGCTCCTCCATGGCATGAGGCTAATCTCCTGACGTCACCAATGCAGAATGGCTGTGCATTACAGGGTGGCCTGGATCGGCTTTCTGCTCACTGTCCTAGTGCTGGTGCTGAGGATAGCGCTGGGGCTGCGGGGGTCGGGAGACCACAAACCCGGCAAGAAAGGCCATGTCAGCCTGCTGGTGATGGCCGGTTCTGGTGAGCGCCAACTAAAAGTGTGCCCCAGACTCAGTAAAGTCCAGTATTGCAGCGAGAGAACTGGTGGCTAGAGTTGAGCAAACACCTGGATGTTCGGGTTCGAGAAGTTCGGCCGAACTTCCCGGAAATGTTCGGGTTCGGGATCCGAACCCGACCCGAACATCGTCCCGAACCCGAACCCCATTGAAGTCAATAGGGACCCGAACTTTTGGGCACTAAAAAGGCTGTAAAACAGCCCAGGAAAGAGCTAGAGGGCTGCAAAAGGCAGCAACATGTAGGTAAATCCCCTGCAAACAAATGTGGATAGGGAAATGAATTAAAATAAAAATTAAAAAAATAAAAATTAACCAATATCAATTGGACAGAGGTCCCTTAGCAGAGAATCTGGCTTCACGTCAGCAGAGAATCAGTCTCTTCATGCCATAGCAAAGAATCTGGCTTCATATCAGCAGAGAATCAGTCTCTTCATGCCATAGCAGAGAATCTGGCTTCATGTCAGCGCAGAATCAGTCTTAATGTCATAGCAGAGAATCAGGCATCACGTCAACCACAACTGGAACAGGCCACTGTCACACATTTAGGCCCAGGCACCCAGGAAGAGGAGAGAGGTCCCGTAACAGAGAATCTGGCCTTATGTCAGCACAGAATCTGTCTTCATGTCATAGCAGAGAATCAGGCTTCATGTCACCCACCACTGGAATAGGCCACTGTCACACATTTAGGCCCAGGCACCCAGACAGAGGAGAGAGGTCCCGTAACAGAGAATCTGGCCTTATGTCAGCACAGAATCTGTATTCATGTCATAGCAGAGAATCAGGCTTCACGTCACCCACCACTGGAACAGGCCACTGTCACACATTTAGGCCCCGGCACCCAGGCAGAGGAGAGAGGTCCCGTAACAGAGATTCTGGCCTTATGTCAGCACAGAATCTGTCTTCATGTCATAGCAGAGAATCAGGCTTCACGTCACCCACCACTGGAACAGGCCACTGTCACACATTTAGGCCCCGGCACCCAGGCAGAGGAGAGAGGTCCCGTAACAGAGAATCTGGCCTTATGTCAGCACAGAATCTGTCTTCATGTCATAGCAGAGAATCAGGCTTCACGTCACCCACCACTGGAACAGGCCACTGTCACACATTTAGGCCCCGGCACCCAAGCAGAGGAGAGAGGTCCCGTAACAGAGAATCTGGCCTTATGTCAGCGCAGAATCAGTCTTCATGTCATAGCAGAGAATCAGGCTTTACGTCACCCACCACTGGAACAGGCCACTGTCACATATTTAGGCCCAGGCACCCAGGCAGAGGAGAGAGGTCCCGTAACAGAGAATCTGGCCTTATGTCAGCACAGAATCAGTCTTCATGTCATAGCAGAGAATCAGGCTTCACGTCACCCACCACTGGAACAGGCCACTGTCACACATTTAGGCCCCGGCACCCAAGCAGAGGAGAGAGGTCCCGTAACAGAAATCTGGCCTTATGTCAGCGCAGAATCAGTCTTCATGTCATAGCAGAGAATCAGGCTTCACGTTACCCACCACTGGAACAGGCCACTGTCACATATTTAGGCCCAGGCACCCAGGCAGAGGAGAGAGGTCCCGTAACAGAGAATCTGGCCTTATGTCAGCGCAGAATCAGTCTTCATGTCATAGCAGAGAATCAGGCTTCATGTCACCCTCCACTGGAACAGACCACTGTCACATATTTAGGCCCAGGCACCCAGGCAGAGGAGAGAGGTCCCGTAACAGAGAATCTGGCCTTATGTCAGCACAGAATCTGTCTTCATGTCATAGCAGAAAATCAGGCTTCACGTCACCCACCACTGGAACAGGCCATTGTCACACATTTAGGCCCCGGCACCCAAGCAGAGGAGAGAGGCCCGTAACAGAGAATCTGGCCTTATGTCAGCGCAGAATCAGTCTTCATGTCATAGCAGAGAATCAGGCATCACTTCACTTACCACCGGAACAGGCCACTGTCACATATTTAGGCCCAGGCACCCAGGCAGAGGAGAGAGGTCCCGTAACAGAGAATCTGGCCTTATGTCAGCGCAGAATCAGTCTTAATGTCATAGCAGAGAATCAGGCATCACGTCAACCACCACTGGAACAGGCCACTGTCACACATTTAGGCCCAGGCACCCAGGCAGAGGAGAGAGGTCCCGTAACAGAGAATCTGGCCTTATGTCAGCACAGAATCTGTCTTCATGTCATAGCAGAGAATCAGGCTTCACGTCACCCACCACTGGAATAGGCCACTGTCACACATTTAGGCCCAGGCACCCAGACAGAGGAGAGAGGTCCCGTAACAGAGAATCTGGCCTTATGTCAGAACAGAATCTGTATTCATGTCATAGCAGAGAATCAGGCTTCACGTCACCCACCACTGGAACAGGCCACTGTCACACATTTAGGCCCCGGCACCCAGGCAGAGGAGAGAGGTCCCGTAACAGAGAATCTGGCCTTATGTCAGCACAGAATCTGTCTTCATGTCATAGCAGAGAATCAGGCTTCACGTCACCCACCACTGGAACA
The DNA here is from genome assembly GCF_905171765.1 of Bufo bufo. Taxonomy (NCBI): domain Eukaryota; kingdom Metazoa; phylum Chordata; class Amphibia; order Anura; family Bufonidae; genus Bufo; species Bufo bufo. The sequence goes on from NC_053397.1 coordinate 123,546,323, forward strand.
GGCCACTGTCACACATTTAGGCCCAGGCACCCAGGCAGAGGAGAGAGGTCCCGTAACAGAGAATCTGGCCTTATGTCAGCACAGAATCTGTCTTCATGTCATAGCAGAGAATCAGGCTTCACGTCACCCACCACTGGAACAGGCCACTGTCACACATTTAGGCCCCGGCACCCAAGCAGAGGAGAGAGGTCCCGTAACAGAAAATCTGGCCTTATGTCAGCGCAGAATCAGTCTTCATGTCATAGCAGAGAATCAGGCTTCACGTCACCCAACACTGGAATAGGCCACTGTCACACATTTAGGCCCAGGCACCCAGACAGAGGAGAGAGGTCCCGTAACAGAGAATCTGTCTTCATGTCATAGCAGAGAATCAGGCTTCACGTCACCCACCACTGGAACAGGCCACTGTCACACATTTAGGCCCCGGCACCCAGGCAGAGGAGAGAGGTCCCGTAACAGAGAATCTGGCCTTATGTCAGCACAGAATCTGTCTTCATGTCATAGCAGAGAATCAGGCTTCACGTCACCCACCACTGGAACAGGCCACTGTCACACATTTAGGCCCCGGCACCCAAGCAGAGGAGAGAGGTCCCGTAACAGAGAATCTGGCCTTATGTCAGCACAGAATCTGTCTTCATGTCATAGCAGAGAAATAGGCTTCACGTCACCCACCACTGGAACAGGCCACTGTCACACATTTAGGCCCCGGCACCCAAGCAGAGGAGAGAGGTCCCGTAACAGAGAATCTGGCCTTATGTCAGCGCAGAATCAGTCTTCATGTCATAGCAGAGAATCAGGCTTCACGTCACCCACCACTGGAACAGGCCACTGTCACATATTTAGGCCCAGGCAGAGGAGAGAGGTCCCGTAACAGACAATCTGGCCTTATGTCAGCACAGAATCAGTCTTCATGTCATAGCAGAGAATCAGGCTTCACGTCACCCACCACTGGAACAGGCCACTGTCACACATTTAGGCCCCGGCACCCAGGCAGAGGAGAGAGGTCCCGTAACAGACAATCTGGCCTTATGTCAGCACAGAATCAGTCTTCATGTCATAGCAGAGAATCAGGCTTCACGTCACCCACCACTGGAACAGGCCACTGTCACACATTTAGGCCCCGGCACCCAAGCAGAGGAGAGAGGTCCCGTAACAGAAATCTGGCCTTATGTCAGCGCAGAATCAGTCTTCATGTCATAGCAGAGAATCAGGCTTCACGTCACCCACCACTGGAACAGGCCACTGTCACATATTTAGGCCCAGGCAGAGGAGAGAGGTCCCGTAACAGAGAATCTGGCCTTATGTCAGCACAGAATCAGTCTTCATGTCATAGTAGAGAATCAGGCTTCACGTCACCCACCACTGGAACAGGCCACTGTCACACATTTAGGCCCCGGCACCCAGGCAGAGGAGAGAGGTCCCGTAACAGAGAATCTGGCCTTATGTCAGCACAGAATCTGTCTTCATGTCATAGCAGAAAATCAGGCTTCACGTCACCCACCACTGGAACAGGCCATTGTCACACATTTAGGCCCCGGCACCCAAGCAGAGGAGAGAGGCCCGTAACAGAGAATCTGGCCTTATGTCAGCGCAGAATCAGTCTTCATGTCATAGCAGAGAATCAGGCATCACTTCACCTACCACCGGAACAGGCCACTGTCACATATTTAGGCCCAGGCACCCAGGCAGAGGAGAGAGGTCCCGTAACAGAGAATCTGGCCTTATGTCAGCGCAGAATCAGTCTTAATGTCATAGCAGAGAATCAGGTATCACGTCAACCACCACTGGAACAGGCCACTGTCACACATTTAGGCCCAGGCACCCAGGCAGAGGAGAGAGGTCCCGTAACAGAGAATCTGGCCTTATGTCAGCACAGAATCTGTCTTCATGTCATAGCAGAGAATCAGGCTTCACGTCACCCACCACTGGAATAGGCCACTGTCACACATTTAGGCCCAGGCACCCAGACAGAGGAGAGAGGTCCCGTAACAGAGAATCTGGCCTTATGTCAGCACAGAATCTGTCTTCATGTCATAGCAGAGAATCAGGCTTCACGTCACCCACCACTGGAACAGGCCACTGTCACACATTTAGGCCCCGGCACCCAAGCAGAGGAGAGAGGTCCCGTAACAGAAAATCTGGCCTTATGTCAGCGCAGAATCAGTCTTCATGTCATAGCAGAGAATCAGGCTTCACGTCACCCAACACTGGAATAGGCCACTGTCACACATTTAGGCCCAGGCACCCAGACAGAGGAGAGAGGTCCCGTAACAGAGAATCTGTCTTCATGTCATAGCAGAGAATCAGGCTTCACGTCACCCACCACTGGAACAGGCCACTGTCACACATTTAGGCCCCGGCACCCAGGCAGAGGAGAGAGGTCCCGTAACAGAGAATCTGGCCTTATGTCAGCACAGAATCTGTCTTCATGTCATAGCAGAGAATCAGGCTTCACGTCACCCACCACTGGAACAGGCCACTGTCACACATTTAGGCCCCGGCACCCAAGCAGAGGAGAGAGGTCCCGTAACAGAGAATCTGGCCTTATGTCAGCACAGAATCTGTCTTCATGTCATAGCAGAGAAATAGGCTTCACGTCACCCACCACTGGAACAGGCCACTGTCACACATTTAGGCCCCGGCACCCAAGCAGAGGAGAGAGGTCCCGTAACAGAGAATCTGGCCTTATGTCAGCGCAGAATCAGTCTTCATGTCATAGCAGAGAATCAGGCTTCACGTCACCCACCACTGGAACAGGCCACTGTCACATATTTAGGCCCAGGCACCCAGGCAGAGGAGAGAGGTCCCGTAACAGAGAATCTGGCCTTATGTCAGCGCAGAATCAGTCTTAATGTCATAGCAGAGAATCAGGCATCACGTCACCCACCACTGGAACAGGCCACTGTCACACATTTAGGCCCAGGCACCCAGGCAGAGGAGAGAGGTCCCGTAACAGAGAATCTGGCCTTATGTCAGCACAGAATCTGTCTTCATGTCATAGCAGAGAATCAGGCTTCACGTCACCCACCACTGGAATAGGCCACTGTCACACATTTAGGCCCAGGCACCCAGACAGAGGAGAGAGGTCCCGTAACAGAGAATCTGGCCTTATGTCAGAACAGAATCTGTATTCATGTCATAGCAGAGAATCAGGCTTCACGTCACCCACCACTGGAACAGGCCACTGTCACACATTTAGGCCCCGGCACCCAGGCAGAGGAGAGAGGTCCGTAACAGAGAATCTGGCCTTATGTCAGCACAGAATCTGTCTTCATGTCATAGCAGAGAATCAGGCTTCACGTCACCCAACACTGGAATAGGCCACTGTCACACATTTAGGCCCAGGCACCCAGACAGAGGAGAGAGGTCCCGTAACAGAGAATCTGTCTTCATGTCATAGCAGAGAATCAGGCTTCACGTCACCCACCACTGGAACAGGCCACTGTCACACATTTAGGCCCCGACACCCAAGCAGAGGAGAGAGGTCCCTTAACAGAAAATCTGGCCTTATGTCAGCGCAGAATCAGTCTTCATGTCATAGCAGAGAATCAGGCTTCACGTCACCCACCACTGGAACAGGCCACTGTCACACATTTAGGCCCCGGCACCCAAGCAGAGGAGAGAGGTCCCGTAACAGAGAATCTGGCCTTATGTCAGCACAGAATCTGTCTTCATGTCATAGCAGAGAAATAGGCTTCACGTCACCCACCACTGGAACAGGCCACTGTCACACATTTAGGCCCCGGCACCCGAACAGAGGAGAGAGGTCCCGTAACAGAGAATCTGGCCTTATGTCAGCGCAGAATCAGTCTTCATGTCATAGCAGAGAATCAGGCTTCACGTCACCCACCACTGGAACAGGCCACTGTCACATATTTAGGCCCAGGCAGAGGAGAGAGGTCCCGTAACAGAGAATCTGGCCTTATGTCAGCACAGAATCAGTCTTCATGTCATAGCAGAGAATCAGGCTTCACGTCACCCACCACTGGAACAGGCCACTGTCACACATTTAGGCCCCGGCACCCAGGCAGAGGAGAGAGGTCCCGTAACAGAGAATCTGGCCTTATGTCAGCACAGAATCAGTCTTCATGTCATAGCAGAGAATCAGGCTTCACGTCACCCACCACTGGAACAGGCCACTGTCACACATTTAGGCCCCGGCACCCAAGCAGAGGAGAGAGGTCCCGTAACAGAAAATCTGGCCTTATGTCAGCGCAGAATCAGTCTTCATGTCATAGCAGAGAATCAGGCTTCACGTTACCCACCACTGGAACAGGCCACTGTCACATATTTAGGCCCAGGCACCCAGGCAGAGGAGAGAGGTCCCGTAACAGAGAATCTGGCCTTATGTCAGCGCAGAATCAGTCTTCATGTCATAGCAGAGAATCAGGCTTCATGTCACCCACCACTGGAACAGACCACTGTCACATATTTAGGCCCAGGCACCCAGGCAGAGGAGAGAGGTCCCGTAACAGAGAATCTGGCCTTATGTCAGCACAGAATCTGTCTTCATGTCATAGCAGAAAATCAGGCTTCACGTCAACCACCACTGGAACAGGCCATTGTCACACATTTAGGCCCCGGCACCCAAGCAGAGGAGAGAGGCCCGTAACAGAGAATCTGGCCTTATGTCAGCGCAGAATCAGTCTTCATGTCATAGCAGAGAATCAGGCATCACTTCACTTACCACCGGAACAGGCCACTGTCACATATTTAGGCCCAGGCACCCAGGCAGAGGAGAGAGGTCCCGTAACAGAGAATCTGGCCTTATGTCAGCGCAGAATCAGTCTTAATGTCATAGCAGAGAATCAGGCATCACGTCAACCACCACTGGAACAGGCCACTGTCACACATTTAGGCCCAGGCACCCAGGCAGAGGAGAGAGGTCCCGTAACAGAGAATCTGGCCTTATGTCAGCACAGAATCTGTCTTCATGTCATAGCAGAGAATCAGGCTTCACGTCACCCACCACTGGAATAGGCCACTGTCACACATTTAGGCCCAGGCACCCAGACAGAGGAGAGAGGTCCCGTAACAGAGAATCTGGCCTTATGTCAGAACAGAATCTGTATTCATGTCATAGCAGAGAATCAGGCTTCACGTCACCCACCACTGGAACAGGCCACTGTCACACATTTAGGCCCCGGCACCCAGGCAGAGGAGAGAGGTCCCGTAACAGAGAATCTGGCCTTATGTCAGCACAGAATCTGTCTTCATGTCATAGCAGAGAATCAGGCTTCACGTCACCCACCACTGGAACAGGCCACTGTCACACATTTAGGCCCCGGCACCCAGGCAGAGGAGAGAGGTCCCGTAACAGAGAATCTGGCCTTATGTCAGCACAGAATCTGTCTTCATGTCATAGCAGAGAATCAGGCTTCACGTCACCCACCACTGGAACAGGCCACTGTCACACATTTAGGCCCCGCCACCCAAGCAGAGGAGAGAGGTCCCGTAACAGAAAATCTGGCCTTATGTCAGCGCAGAATCAGTCTTCATGTCATAGCAGAGAATCAGGCTTCACGTCACCCAACACTGGAATAGGCCACTGTCACACATTTAGGCCCAGGCACCCAGACAGAGGAGAGAGGTCCCGTAACATAGAATCTGTCTTCATGTCATAGCAGAGAATCAGGCTTCACGTCACCCACCACTGGAACAGGCCACTGTCACACATTTAGGCCCCGGCACCCAGGCAGAGGAGAGAGGTCCCGTAACAGAGAATCTGGCCTTATGTCAGCACAGAATCTGTCTTCATGTCATAGCAGAGAATCAGGCTTCACGTCACCCACCACTGGAACAGGCCACTGTCACACATTTAGGCCCCGGCACCCAAGCAGAGGAGAGAGGTCCCGTAACAGAGAATCTGGCCTTATGTCAGCACAGAATCTGTCTTCATGTCATAGCAGAGAAATAGGCTTCACGTCACCCACCACTGGAACAGGCCACTGTCACACATTTAGGCCCCGGCACCCAAGCAGAGGAGAGAGGTCCCGTAACAGAGAATCTGGCCTTATGTCAGCACAGAATCTGTCTTCATGTCATAGCAGAGAAATAGGCTTCACGTCACCCACCACTGGAACAGGCCACTGTCACACATTTAGGCCCCGGCACCCAAGCAGAGGAGAGAGGTCCCGTAACAGAGAATCTGGCCTTATGTCAGCGCAGAATCAGTCTTCATGTCATAGCAGAGAATCAGGCTTCACGTCACCCACCACTGGAACAGGCCACTGTCACATATTTAGGCCCAAGCAGAGGAGAGAGGTCCCGTAACAGAGAATCTGGCCTTATGTCAGCACAGAATCAGTCTTCATGTCATAGCAGAGAAAGAGGCTTCACGTCACCCACCACTGGAACAGGCCACTGTCACACATTTAGGCCCCGGCACCCAGGCAGAGGAGAGAGGTCCCGTAACAGAGAATCTGGCCTTATGTCAGCACAGAATCAGTCTTCATGTCATAGCAGAGAATCAGGCTTCACGTCACCCACCACTGGAACAGGCCACTGTCACACATTTAGGCCCCGGCACCCAAGCAGAGGAGAGAGGTCCCGTAACAGAAAATCTGGCCTTATGTCAGCGCAGAATCAGTCTTCATGTCATAGCAGAGAATCAGGCTTCACGTCACCCACCACTGGAACAGGCCACTGTCACATATTTAGGCCCAGGCAGAGGAGAGAGGTCCCGTAACAGAGAATCTGGCCTTATGTCAGCACAGAATCAGTCTTCATGTCATAGCAGAGAATCAGGCTTCACGTCACCCACCACTGGAACAGGCCACTGTCACACATTTAGGCCCCGGCACCCAGGCAGAGGAGAGAGGTCCCGTAACAGAGAATCTGGCCTTATGTCAGCACAGAATCAGTCTTCATGTCATAGCAGAGAATCAGGCTTCACGTCACCCACCACTGGAACAGGCCACTGTCACACATTTAGGCCCCGGCACCCAGGCAGAGGAGAGAGGTCCCGTAACAGAGAATCTGGCCTTATGTCAGCACAGAATCAGTCTTCATGTCATAGCAGAGAATCAGGCTTCACGTCACCCACCACTGGAACAGGCCACTGTCACACATTTAGGCCCCGGCACCCAAGCAGAGGAGAGAGGTCCCGTAACAGAAAATCTGGCCTTATGTCAGCGCAGAATCAGTCTTCATGTCATAGCAGAGAATCAGGCTTCACGTTACCCACCACTGGAACAGGCCACTGTCACATATTTAGGCCCAGGCACCCAGGCAGAGGAGAGAGGTCCCGTAACAGAGAATCTGGCCTTATGTCAGCGCAGAATCAGTCTTCATGTCATAGCAGAGAATCAGGCTTCATGTCACCCACCACTGGAACAGGCCACTGTCACATATTTAGGCCCAGGCACCCAGGCAGAGGAGAGAGGTCCCGTAACAGAGAATCTGGCCTTATGTCAGCACAGAATCTGTCTTCATGTCATAGCAGAGAATCAGGCTTCACGTCACCCAACACTGGAATCGGCCACTGTCACACATTTAGGCCCAGGCACCCAGACAGAGGAGAGAGGTCCCGTAACAGAGAATCTGTCTTCATGTCATAGCAGAGAATCAGGCTTCACGTCACCCACCACTGGAACAGGCCACTGTCACACATTTAGGCCCCGGCACCCAGGCAGAGGAGAGAGGTCCCGTAACAGAGAATCTGGCCTTATGTCAGCGCAGAATCAGTCTTCATGTCATAGCAGAGAATCAGGCTTCATGTCACCCACCACTGGAACAGACCACTGTCACATATTTAGCCCCAGGCACCCAGGCAGAGGAGAGAGGTCCCGTAACAGAGAATCTGGCCTTATGTCAGCACAGAATCTGTCTTCATGTCATAGCAGAAAATCAGGCTTCACGTCACCCACCACTGGAACAGGCCATTGTCACACATTTAGGCCCCGGCACCCAAGCAGAGGAGAGAGGCCCGTAACAGAGAATCTGGCCTTATGTCAGCGCAGAATCAGTCTTCATGTCATAGCAGAGAATCAGGCATCACTTCACTTACCACCGGAACAGGCCACTGTCACATATTTAGGCCCAGGCACCCAGGCAGAGGAGAGAGGTCCCGTAACAGAGAATCTGGCCTTATGTCAGCGCAGAATCAGTCTTAATGTCATAGCAGAGAATCAGGCATCACGTCAACCACCACTGGAACAGGCCACTGTCACACATTTAGGCCCAGGCACCCAGGCAGAGGAGAGAGGTCCCGTAACAGAGAATCTGGACTTATGTCAGCACAGAATCTGTCTTCATGTCATAGCAGAGAATCAGGCTTCACGTCACCCACCACTGGAATAGGCCACTGTCACACATTTAGGCCCAGGCACCCAGACAGAGGAGAGAGGTCCCGTAACAGAGAATCTGGCCTTATGTCAGAACAGAATCTGTATTCATGTCATAGCAGAGAATCAGGCTTCACGTCACCCACCACTGGAACAGGCCACTGTCACACATTTAGGCCCCGGCACCCAGGCAGAGGAGAGAGGTCCCGTAACAGAGAATCTGGCCTTATGTCAGCACAGAATCTGTCTTCATGTCATAGCAGAGAATCAGGCTTCACGTCACCCACCACTGGAACAGGCCACTGTCACACATTTAGGCCCCGGCACCCAGGCAGAGGAGAGAGGTCCCGTAACAGAGAATCTGGCCTTATGTCAGCACAGAATCTGTCTTCATGTCATAGCAGAGAATCAGGCTTCACGTCACCCACCACTGGAACAGGCCACTGTCACACATTTAGGCCCCGGCACCCAAGCAGAGGAGAGAGGTCCCGTAACAGAAAATCTGGCCTTATGTCAGCGCAGAATCAGTCTTCATGTCATAGCAGAGAATCAGGCTTCACGTCACCCAACACTGGAATAGGCCACTGTCACACATTTAGGCCCAGGCACCCAGACAGAGGAGAGAGGTCCCGTAACATAGAATCTGTCTTCATGTCATAGCAGAGAATCAGGCTTCACGTCACCCACCACTGGAACAGGCCACTGTCACACATTTAGGCCCCGGCACCCAGGCAGAGGAGAGAGGTCCCGTAACAGAGAATCTGGCCTTATGTCAGCACAGAATCTGTCTTCATGTCATAGCAGAGAATCAGGCTTCACGTCACCCACCACTGGAACAGGCCACTGTCACACATTTAGGCCCCGGCACCCAAGCAGAGGAGAGAGGTCCCGTAACAGAGAATCTGGCCTTATGTCAGCACAGAATCTGTCTTCATGTCATAGCAGAGAAATAGGCTTCACGTCACCCACCACTGGAACAGGCCACTGTCACACATTTAGGCCCCGGCACCCAAGCAGAGGAGAGAGGTCCCGTAACAGAGAATCTGGCCTTATGTCAGCACAGAATCTGTCTTCATGTCATAGCAGAGAAATAGGCTTCACGTCACCCACCACTGGAACAGGCCACTGTCACACATTTAGGCCCCGGCACCCAAGCAGAGGAGAGAGGTCCCGTAACAGAGAATCTGGCCTTATGTCAGCGCAGAATCAGTCTTCATGTCATAGCAGAGAATCAGGCTTCACGTCACCCACCACTGGAACAGGCCACTGTCACATATTTAGGCCCAGGCAGAGGAGAGAGGTCCCGTAACAGAGAATCTGGCCTTATGTCAGCACAGAATCAGTCTTCATGTCATAGCAGAGAAAGAGGCTTCACGTCACCCACCACTGGAACAGGCCACTGTCACACATTTAGGCCCCGGCACCCAGGCAGAGGAGAGAGGTCCCGTAACAGAGAATCTGGCCTTATGTCAGCACAGAATCAGTCTTCATGTCATAGCAGAGAATCAGGCTTCACGTCACCCAACACTGGAACAGGACACTGTCACACATTTAGGCCCCGGCACCCAAGCAGAGGAGAGAGGTCCCGTAACAGAAAATCTGGCCTTATGTCAGCGCAGAATCAGTCTTCATGTCATAGCAGAGAATCAGGCTTCACGTCACCCACCACTGGAACAGGCCACTGTCACATATTTAGGCCCAGGCAGAGGAGAGAGGTCCCGTAACAGAGAATCTGGCCTTATGTCAGCACAGAATCAGTCTTCATGTCATAGCAGAGAATCAGGCTTCACGTCACCCACCACTGGAACAGGCCACTGTCACACATTTAGGCCCCGGCACCCAGGCAGAGGAGAGAGGTCCCGTAACAGAGAATCTGGCCTTATGTCAGCACAGAATCAGTCTTCATGTCATAGCAGAGAATCAGGCTTCACGTCACCCACCACTGGAACAGGCCACTGTCACACATTTAGGCCCCGGCACCCAGGCAGAGGAGAGAGGTCCCGTAACAGAGAATCTGGCCTTATGTCAGCACAGAATCAGTCTTCATGTCATAGCAGAGAATCAGGCTTCACGTCACCCACCACTGGAACAGGCCACTGTCACACATTTAGGCCCCGGCACCCAAGCAGAGGAGAGAGGTCCCGTAACAGAAAATCTGGCCTTATGTCAGCGCAGAATCAGTCTTCATGTCATAGCAGAGAATCAGGCTTCACGTTACCCACCACTGGAACAGGCCACTGTCACATATTTAGGCCCAGGCACCCAGGCAGAGGAGAGAGGTCCCGTAACAGAGAATCTGGCCTTATGTCAGCGCAGAATCAGTCTTCATGTCATAGCAGAGAATCAGGCTTCATGTCACCCACCACTGGAACAGACCACTGTCACATATTTAGGCCCAGGCACCCAGGCAGAGGAGAGAGGTCCCGTAACAGAGAATCTGGCCTTATGTCAGCACAGAATCTGTCTTCATGTCATAGCAGAGAATCAGGCTTCACGTCACCCAACACTGGAATCGGCCACTGTCACACATTTAGGCCCAGGCACCCAGACAGAGGAGAGAGGTCCCGTAACAGAGAATCTGTCTTCATGTCATAGCAGAGAATCAGGCTTCACGTCACCCACCACTGGAACAGGCCACTGTCACACATTTAGGCCCCGGCACCCAGGCAGAGGAGAGAGGTCCCGTAACAGAGAATCTGGCCTTATGTCAGCACAGAATCTGTCTTCATGTCATAGCAGAGAATCAGGCTTCACGTCACCCACCACTGGAACAGGCCACTGTCACACATTTAGGCCCCGGCACCCAAGCAGAGGAGAGAGGTCCCGTAACAGAGAATCTGGCCTTATGTCAGCACAGAATCTGTCTTCATGTCATAGCAGAGAAATAGGCTTCACGTCACCCACCACTGGAACAGGCCACTGTCACACATTTAGGCCCCGGCACCCAAGCAGAGGAGAGAGGTCCCGTAACAGAGAATCTGGCCTTATGTCAGCACAGAATCAGTCTTCATGTCATAGCAGAGAATCAGGCTTCACGTCACCCACCACTGGAACAGGCCACTGTCACATATTTAGGCCCAGGCAGAGGAGAGAGGTCCCGTAACAGAGAATCTGGCCTTATGTCAGCACAGAATCAGTCTTCATGTCATAGCAGAGAATCAGGCTTCACGTCACCCACCACTGGAACAGGCCACTGTCACACATTTAGGCCCCGGCACCCAGGCAGAGGAGAGAGGTCCCGTAACAGAGAATCTGGCCTTATGTCAGCGCAGAATCAGTCTTCATGTCATAGCAGAGAATCAGGCTTCACGTTACCCACCACTGGAACAGGCCACTGTCACATATTTAGGCCCAGGCACCCAGGCAGAGGAGAGAGGTCCCGTAACAGAGAATCTGGCCTTATGTCAGCGCAGAATCAGTCTTCATGTCATAGCAGAGAATCAGGCTTCACGTCACCCACCACTGGAACAGGCCACTGTCACACATTTAGGCCCCGGCACCCAGGCAGAGGAGAGAGGTCCCGTAACAGAGAATCTGGCCTTATGTCAGCACAGAATCTGTCTTCATGTCATAGCAGAGAATCAGGCTTCACGTCACCCACCACTGGAACAGGCCACTGTCACACATTTAGGCCCCGGCACCCAAGCAGAGGAGAGAGGTCCCGTAACAGAGAATCTGGCCTTATGTCAGCGCAGAATCAGTCTTCATGTCATAGCAGAGAATCAGGCTTCACGTCACCCACCACTGGAACAGGCCACTGTCACATATTTAGGCCCAGGCACCCAGGCAGAGGAGAGAGGTCCCGTAACAGAGAATCTGGCCTTATGTCAGCACAGAATCTGTCTTCATGTCATAGCAGAGAATCAGGCTTCACGTCACCCACCACTGGAACAGGCCACTGTCACACATTTAGGCCCCGGCACCCAGGCAGAGGAGAGAGGTCCCGTAACAGAGAATCTGGCCTTATGTCAGCGCAGAATCAGTCTTCATGTCATAGCAGAGAATCAGGCTTCACGTTACCCACCACTGGAACAGGCCACTGTCACATATTTAGGCCCAGGCACCCAGGCAGAGGAGAGAGGTCCCGTAACAGAGAATCTGGCCTTATGTCAGCGCAGAATCAGTCTTCATGTCATAGCAGAGAATCAGGCTTCATGTCACCCACCACTGGAACAGGCCACTGTCACATATTTAGGCCCAGGCAGAGGAGAGAGGTCCCGTAACAGAGAATCTGGCCTTATGTCAGCACAGAATCAGTCTTCATGTCATAGCAGAGAATCAGGCTTCACGTCACCCACCACTGGAACAGGCCACTGTCACACATTTAGGCCCCGGCACCCAGGCAGAGGAGAGAGGTCCCGTAACAGAGAATCTGGCCTTATGTCAGCACAGAATCAGTCTTCATGTCATAGCAGAGAATCAGGCTTCACGTCACCCACCACTGGAACAGGCCACTGTCACACATTTAGGCCCCGGGACCCAAGCAGAGGAGAGAGGTCCCGTAACAGAAAATCTGGCCTTATGTCAGCGCAGAATCAGTCTTCATGTCATAGCAGAGAATCAGGCTTCACGTTACCCACCACTGGAACAGGCCACTGTCACATATTTAGGCCCAGGCACCCAGGCAGAGGAGAGAGGTCCCGTAACAGAGAATCTGGCCTTATGTCAGCGCAGAATCAGTCTTCATGTCATAGCAGAGAATCAGGCTTCATGTCACCCACCACTGGAACAGGCCACTGTCACATATTTAGGCCCAGGCACCCAGGCAGAGGAGAGAGGTCCCGTAACAGAGAATCTGGCCTTATGTCAGCACAGAATCTGTCTTCATGTCATAGCAGAAAATCAGGCTTCACGTCACCCACCACTGGAACAGGCCATTGTCACACATTTAGGCCCCGGCACCCAAGCAGAGGAGAGAGGTCCCGTAACAGAGAATCTGGCCTTATGTCAGCGCAGAATCAGTCTTCATGTCATAGCAGAGAATCAGGCATCACGGCACTTACCACTGGAACAGGCCACTGTCACACATTTAGGCCCCGGCACCCAGGCAGAGGAGAGAGGTCCCGTAACAGAGAATCTGGCCTTATGTCAGCACAGAATCTGTCTTCATGTCATAGCAGAGAATCAGGCTTCACGTCACCCACCACTGGAACAGGCCACTGTCACACATTTAGGCCCCAGCACCCAGGCAGAGGAGAGAGGTCCCGTAACAGAGAATCTGGCCTTATGTCAGCACAGAATCTGTCTTCATGTCATAGCAGAGAAATAGGCTTCACGTCACCCACCACTGGAACAGGCCACTGTCACACATTTAGGCCCCGGCACCCAAGCAGAGGAGAGAGGTCCCGTAACAGAGAATCTGGCCTTATGTCAGCGCAGAATCAGTCTTCATGTCATAGCAGAGAATCAGGCTTCACGTCACCCACCACTGGAACAGGCCACTGTCACATATTTAGGCCCAGGCAGAGGAGAGAGGTCCCGTAACAGAGAATCTGGCCTTATGTCAGCACAGAATCAGTCTTCATGTCATAGCAGAGAATCAGGCTTCACGTCACCCACCACTGGAACAGGCCACTGTCACACATTTAGGCCCCGGCACCCAGGCAGAGGAGAGAGGTCCCGTAACAGAGAATCTGGCCTTATGTCAGCACAGAATCAGTCTTCATGTCATAGCAGAGAATCAGGCTTCACGTCACCCACCACTGGAACAGGCCACTGTCACACATTTAGGCCCCGGCACCCAAGCAGAGGAGAGAGGTCCCGTAACAGAAAATCTGGCCTTATGTCAGCGCAGAATCAGTCTTCATGTCATAGCAGAGAATCAGGCTTCACGTTACCCACCACTGGAACAGGCCACTGTCACATATTTAGGCCCAGGCACCCAGGCAGAGGAGAGAGGTCCCGTAACAGAGAATCTGGCCTTATGTCAGCGCAGAATCAGTCTTCATGTCATAGCAGAGAATCAGGCTTCATGTCACCCACCACTGGAACAGGCCACTGTCACATATTTAGGCCCAGGCACCCAGGCAGAGGAGAGAGGTCCCGTAACAGAGAATCTGGCCTTATGTCAGCACAGAATCAGTCTTCATGTCATAGCAGAGAATCAGGCTTCACGTCACCCACCACTGGAACAGGCCACTGTCACACATTTAGGCCCCGGCACCCAGGCAGAGGAGAGAGGTCCCGTAACAGAGAATCTGGCCTTATGTCAGCACAGAATCAGTCTTCATGTCATAGCAGAGAATCAGGCTTCACGTCACCCACCACTGGAACAGGCCACTGTCACACATTTAGGCCCCGGGACCCAAGCAGAGGAGAGAGGTCCCGTAACAGAAAATCTGGCCTTATGTCAGCGCAGAATCAGTCTTCATGTCATAGCAGAGAATCAGGCTTCACGTTACCCACCACTGGAACAGGCCACTGTCACATATTTAGGCCCAGGCACCCAGGCAGAGGAGAGAGGTCCCGTAACAGAGAATCTGGCCTTATGTCAGCGCAGAATCAGTCTTCATGTCACCCACGACTGGAACAGGCCACTGTCACATATTTAGGCCCAGGCACCCAGGCAGAGGAGAGAGGTCCCGTAACAGAGAATCTGGCCTTATGTCAGCACAGAATCTGTCTTCATGTCATAGCAGAAAATCAGGCTTCACGTCACCCACCACTGGAACAGGCCATTGTCACACATTTAGGCCCCGGCACCCAAGCAGAGGAGAGAGGTCCCGTAACAGAGAATCTGGCCTTATGTCAGCACAGAATCTGTCTTCATGTCATAGCAGAGAATCAGGCTTCACGTCACCCACCACTGGAACAGGCCACTGTCACACATTTAGGCCCCAGCACCCCGGCAGAGGAGAGAGGTCCCGTAACAGAGAATCTGGCCTTATGTCAGCACAGAATCTGTCTTCATGTCATAGCAGAGAATCAGGCTTCACGTCACCCACCACTGGAATAGGCCACTGTCACACATTTAGGCCCCGGCACCCAAGCAGAGGAGAGAGGTCCCGTAACAGAGAATCTGGCCTTATGTCAGCACAGAATCTGTCTTCATGTCATAGCAGAGAATCAGGCTTCACGTCACCCACCACTGGAACAGGCCACTGTCACACATTTAGGCCCCAGCACCCAGGCAGAGGAGAGAGGTCCCGTAACAGAGAATCTGGCCTTATGTCAGCACAGAATCTGTCTTCATGTCATAGCAGAGAATCAGGCATCACGGCACTTACCACTGGAACAGGCCACTGTCACACATTTAGGCCCCGGCACCCAGGCAGAGGAGAGAGGTCCCGTAACAGAGAATCTGGCCTTATGTCAGCACAGAATCAGTCTTCATGTCATAGCAGAGAATCAGGCTTTACGTCACCCACCACTGGAACAGGCCACCGTCACACATTTAGGCCCCGGCACCCAGGCAGAGGAGAGAGGTCCCGTAACAGAGAATCTGGCCTTATGTCAGCACAGAATCAGTCTTCATGTCATAGCAGATAATCAGGCTTCACGTCACCCACCACTGGAACAGGCCACTGTCACACATTTAGGCCCCGGCACCCAATCAGAGGAGAGAGGTCCCGTAACAGAAAATCTGGCCTTATGTCAGCGCAGAATCAGTCTTCATGTCAGAGCAGAGAATCAGGCTTCATGTCACCCACCACTGGAACAGGCCACTGTCACATATTTAGCCCCAGGCACCCAGGAAGAGGAGAGAGGTCCCGTAACAGAGAATCTGGCCTTATGTCAGCACAGAATCAGTCTTCATGTCATAGCAGAGAATCAGGCTTCACGTCACCCACCACTGGAACAGGCCACTGTCACACATTTAGGCACCGGCACCCAGACAGAGGAGAGAGGTCCCGTAACAGAGAATGTGGCCTTATGTCAGCGCAGAATCAGTCTTCATGTCATAGCAGAGAATCAGGCATCACGTCACCCACCACTGGAACAGGCCACTGTCACACATTTAGGCCCAGGCACCCAGGCAGAGGAGAGAGGTCCCGTAACAGAGAATCTGGCCTTATGTCAGCGCAGAATCAGTCTTCATGTCATAGCAGAGAATCAGGCATCACGTCACCCACCACTGGAATAGGCCACTGTCACACATTTAGGCCCAGGCACCCAGACAGAGGAGAGAGGTCCCGTAACAGAGAATCTGGCCTTATGTCAGAACAGAATCTGTCTTCATGTCATAGCAGAGAATAAGGCTTCACGTCACCCACCACTGGAACAGGCCACTGTCACACATTTAGGCCCCGTCACCCAGGCAGAGGAGAGAGGTCCCGTAACAGAGAATCTGGCCTTATGTCAGCACAGAATCTGTCTTCATGTCATAGCAGAGAATCAGGCTTCACATCACCCACCACTGGAACAGGCCACTGTCACACATTTAAGCCCCGGCACCCAGACAGAGGAGAGAGGTCCCGTAACAGAGAATCTGGCCTTATGTCAGCGCAGAATCAGTCTTCATGTCATAGCAGAGAATCAGGCATCACGGCACTTACCACTGGAACAGGCCACTGTCACACATTTAGGCCCCGGCACCCAGGCAGAGGAGAGAGGTCCCGTAACAGAGAATCTGGCCTTATGTCAGCACAGAATCTGTCTTCATGTCATAGCAGAGAATCAGGCTTCACGTCACCCACCACTGGAACAGGCCACTGTCACACATTTAGGCCCCAGCACCCAGGCAGAGGAGAGAGGTCCCGTAACAGAGAATCTGGCCTTATGTCAGCACAGAATCTGTCTTCATGTCATAGCAGAGAATCAGGCTTCACGTCACCCACCACTGGAACAGGCCACTGTCACACATTTAGGCCCCGGCACCCAGACAGAGGAGAGAGGTCCCGTAACAGAGAATCTGGCCTTATGTCAGCGCAGAATCAGTCTTCATGTCATAGCAGAGAATCAGGCTTCACGTCACCCACCACTGGAACAGGCCACTGTCACATATTTAGGCCCAGGCACCCAGGCAGAGGAGAGAGGTCCCGTAACAGAGAATCTGGCCTTATGTCAGCACAGAATCAGTCTTCATGTCATAGCAGAGAATCAGGCTTTACGTCACCCACCACTGGAACAGGCCACTGTCACACATTTAGGCCCCGGCACTTAAGCAGAGGAGAGAGGTCCCGTAACAGAGAATCTGGCCTTATGTCAGCACAGAATCAGTCTTCATGTCATAGCAGAGAATCAGGCTTTACGTCACCCACCACTGGAACAGGCCACCGTCACACATTTAGGCCCCGGCACCCAGGCAGAGGAGAGAGGTCCCGTAACAGAGAATCTGGCCTTATGTCAGCACAGAATCAGTCTTCATGTCATAGCAGATAATCAGGCTTCACGTCACCCACCACTGGAACAGGCCACTGTCACACATTTAGGCCCCGGCACCCAATCAGAGGAGAGAGGTCCCGTAACAGAAAATCTGGCCTTATGTCAGCGCAGAATCAGTCTTCATGTCAGAGCAGAGAATCAGGCTTCATGTCACCCACCACTGGAACAGGCCACTGTCACATATTTAGCCCCAGGCACCCAGGAAGAGGAGAGAGGTCCCGTAACAGAGAATCTGGCCTTATGTCAGCACAGAATCTGTCTTCATGTCATAGCAGAGAATCAGGCTTCACGTCACCCACCACTGGAACAGGCCACTGTCACACATTTAGGCACCGGCACCCAGACAGAGGAGAGAGGTCCCGTAACAGAGAATCTGGCCTTATGTCAGCGCAGAATCAGTCTTCATGTCATAGCAGAGAATCAGGCATCACGGCACTTACCACTGGAACAGGCCACTGTCACACATTTAGGCCCCGGCACCCAGGCAGAGGAGAGGTCCCGTAACAGAGAATCTGGCCTTATGTCAGCACAGAATCTGTCTTCATGTCATAGCAGAGAATCAGGCTTCACGTCACCCACCACTGGAACAGGCCACTGTCACACATTTAGGCCCAGGCACCCAGGCAGAGGAGAGAGGTCCCGTAACAGAGAATCTGGCCTTATGTCAGCGCAGAATCAGTCTTCATGTCATAGCAGAGAATCAGGCATCACGGCACTTACCACTGGAACAGGCCACTGTCACACATTTAGGCCCCGGCACCCAGGCAGAGGAGAGAGGTCCCGTAACAGAGAATCTGGCCTTATGTCATCACAGAATCTGTCTTCATGTCATAGCTGAGAATCAGGCTTCACGTCACCCACCACTGGAACAGGCCACTGTCACACATTTAGGCCCCAGCACCCAGGCTGAGGAGAGAGGTCCCGTAACAGAGAATCTGGCCTTATGTCAGCACAGAATCTGTCTTCATGTCATAGCAGAGAATCAGGCTTCACGTCACCCACCACTGGAACAGGCCACTGTCACACATTTAGGCCCCAGCACCCAGGCAGAGGAGAGAGGTCCCGTAACAGAGAATCTGGCCTTATGTCAGCACAGAATCAGTCTTCATGTCATAGCAGATAATCAGGCTTCACGTCACCCACCACTGGAACAGGCCACTGTCACACATTTAGGCCCCGGCACCCAATCAGAGGAGAGAGGTCCCGTAACAGAAAATCTGGCCTTATGTCAGCGCAGAATCAGTCTTCATGTCAGAGCAGAGAATCAGGCTTCATGTCACCCACCACTGGAACAGGCCACTGTCACATATTTAGCCCCAGGCACCCAGGAAGAGGAGAGAGGTCCCGTAACAGAGAATCTGGCCTTATGTCAGCACAGAATCTGTCTTCATGTCATAGCAGAGAATCAGGCTTCACGTCACCCACCACTGGAACAGGCCACTGTCACACATTTAGGCACCGGCACCCAGACAGAGGAGAGAGGTCCCGTAACAGAGAATCTGGCCTTATGTCAGCGCAGAATCAGTCTTCATGTCATAGCAGAGAATCAGGCATCACGTCACCCACCACTGGAACAGGCCACTGTCACACATTTAGGCCCAGGCACCCAGACAGAGGAGAGAGGTCCCGTAACAGAGAATCTGGCCTTATGTCAGCGCAGAATCAGTCTTCATGTCATAGCAGAGAATCAGGCATCACGTCACCCACCACTGGAACAGGCCACTGTCACACATTTAGGCCCAGGCACCCAGACAGAGGAGAGAGGTCCCGTAACAGAGAATCTGGCCTTATGTCAGCACAGAATCTGTCTTCATGTCATAGCAGAGAATCAGGCTTCACATCACCCACCACTGGAACAGGCCACTGTCACACATTTAAGCCCCGGCACCCAGACAGAGGAGAGAGGTCCCGTAACAGAGAATCTGGCCTTATGTCAGCGCAGAATCAGTCTTCCTGTCATAGCAGAGAATCAGGCATCACGTCACCCACCACTGGAACAGGCCACTGTCACACATTTAGGCCCAGGCACCCAGGCAGAGGAGAGAGGTCCCGTAACAGAGAATCTGGCCTTATGTCAGCGCAGAATCAGTCTTCATGTCATAGCAGAGAATCAGGCATCACGTCACCCACCACTGGAACAGGCCACTGTCACACATTTAGGCCCAGGCAGAGGAGAGAGGTCCCTTAACAGAGAATCTGGCCTTATGTCAGCACAGAATCTGTCTTCATGTCATAGCAGAGAATCAAGCTTCACGTCACCCACCACTGGAATAGGCCACTGTCACACATTTAGGCCCAGGCACCCAGACAGAGGAGAGAGGTCCCGTAACAGAGAATCTGGCCTTATGTCAGCACAGAATCTGTCTTCATGTCATAGCAGAGAATCAGGCTTCACGTCACCCACCACTGGAACAGGCCACTGTAACACATTTAGGCCCCGGCACCCAGGCAGAGGAGAGAGGTCCCGTAACAGAGAATCTGGCCTTATGTCAGCACAGAATCAGTCTTCATGTCATAGCAGAGAATCAGGCTTCACGTCACCCACCACTGGAACAGGCCACTGTCACACATTTAGGCCCAGGCACCCAGACAGAGGAGAGAGGTCCCGTAACAGAGAATCTGGCCTTATGTCAGCACAGAATCTGTCTTCATGTCATAGCAGAGAATCAGGCTTCACATCACCCATTACTGGAACAGGCCACTGTCACACATTTAGGCCCCAGCACCCAGACAGAGGAGAGGTTCATTCAACTTTGGGTTGCCCCGCAATATAATGGTAAAATGAAAATAAAAATAGTATTGAATGAGGAAGTGCCCTGGAGTAGAATAATATATTGTTAAGGGGAGGTAGATAATATCTAATCTGCACAAGGGATGGACAGGTCTCCGCCTGGGGCCCAGCCGCCACTACATTTACCCAGTGTGCAGTTAGGGAGATATAGCGTCCCTGGCCGTGCTTACTGGTCCACGTATCTGTGGTTAGGTGGACCTTGCCACAGATGGCGTTGCGCAGTGCACACTTGATTTTATCGGACACTTGGTTGTGCAGGGAAGGCACGGCTCTCTTGGAGAAGTAGTGGCGGCTTTGAACAACATACTGTGGGACAGCAAGCGACATGAGCCTGTTTGAAGCTGTCTGTGTCCACCAGCCTAAATGACGGCATTTCATAGGCCAGTAGTTTCGAAATGCTGGCATTCAGGGCCAGGGATCGAGGGTGGCTAGGTGGGAATTTACACTTTCGCTCAAATGTTTGTGAGATGGAGAGCTGAACGCTGCCGAGTGACATGGTTGAGATGCTTGGTGACGCAGGTGGTGGTGTTGGTGGTACATCCCATGTTTGCTGGGCGGCAGGTGCCAATCTTCCTCCAGAGGCGGAGGAAGAGGCCGAGGCGGCGGCAGCAGCAGAAGAGGTCGAGGTGGCAGCAGCAGAAGAGGTAGCAGGGGGAGCCTGAGTGACTTCCTTGTTTTTAAGGTGTTTACTCCACTGCAGTTCATGCTCTGCACGCAGGTGCCTGGTCATGCAGGTTGTGCTAAGGTTCAGAACGTTAATGCCTCGCTTCAGGCTCTGATGGCACAGCGTGCAAACCACTCGGGTCTTGTCATCAGCACATTGTTTGAAGAAGTGCCATGCCAGGGAACTCCTTGAAGCTGCCTTTGGGGTGCTCGGTCCCAGATGGCGGCAGTCAGTAGCAGGCGGAGTCTCATGGCGGCGGGTGTTCTGATTTTGCCCACTGCTCCCTGTTTTGCTACGCTGTTGGCTCGGTCTCACCACTGCCTCTTCCTCCGAACTGTTAAAGTCAGTGGCACGACCTTCATTCCATGTGGGGTCTAGGACCTCATCGTCCCCTGCATCGTCTTCCACCCAGTCTTGATCCCTGACCTCCTGTTCAGTCTGCACACTGCAGAAAGACGCAGCAGTTGGCACCTGTGTTTCGTCATCATCAGAGACGTGCTGAGATGGTATTCCCATGTCCTCATCATCAGGAAAAATAAGTGGTTGTGCGTTAGTGCATTCTATCTCTTCCACCCCTGGGGAAGGGCTAGGTGGATGCCCTTGGGAAACCCTGGCAGCAGAGTCTTCAAACAGCATAAGAGACTGCTGCATAACTTGAGGCTCAGACAGTTTCCCTGATATGCATGGGGGTGATGTGACAGACCGATGGGCTTGGTTTTCATGCGCCATCTGTGCGCTTTCTGCTGAAGACTGGGTGGCAGATAATGTGAACGTGCTGGATCCTCTGTCGGCCACCCAATTGACTAATGCCTGTACCTGCTCAGGCCTTACCATCCTTAGAACGGCATTGGGCCCCACCAAATATCCCTGTAAATTCTGCTGGCTACTGGGACCTGAGGTAGTTGGTTCACTAGGACGTGTGGCTGTGGCAGAACGGCCACGTCCTCTCCCAGCACCAGAGGGTCCACTAACACCACCACGACCATGTCCACGTCCGCGTCCCTTATTAGATGTTTTCCTCATTGTTCCCGTTCACCACAATTTTGAGAATGGCAAATTTGGGAATAGTTTTTCACCCCAGAACAAAAACTGTGCTTTTACGGTCACTACAAATAACTTGACCAGCTCAAACAGTACAGATTTGGTTGAATAGAAATGTGAGGCCTATTTTTTTTTGCGCTGTGTGACAGGTATACGTTTAATCACAGAATTAGACTTGTATCTGCACGGTAGCGTGTGTGTTAAGTTTTTCTGAATGACACTATCAGCACCTTGAATCTAAGATATCCTTTTTGGGATAGATTTCAAGTAGGCCTCATATAGCATAAACTACTTATTTTGAGAATGTCAAATTTGGGAATAGTTTTTCACCCCAGAACAAAAACTGTGCTTTTACGGTCACTACAAATAACTTGACCAGCTCAAACAGTACAGATTTGGTTGAATAGAAATGTGAGACCTATTTTTTTTTTGCGCTGTGTGACAGGTATAGGTTTAATCACAGAATTAGACTTGTATCTGCACGGTAGCGTGTGTGTTAAGTTTTTCTGAATGACACTATCAGCACCTTGAATCTAAGATATCCTTTTTGTGATAGATTTCAAGTAGGCCTCATATAGCATAAACTACTTAGTTATTTTGAGAATGTCAAATTTGGGAATAGTATTTCACCCCAGAACAAAAACTGTGCTTTTACGGTCACTACAAATAATTTGACCAGCTCAAACAGTACAGATTTGGTTGAATAGAAATGTGAGGCTGTGGTCGTTGTACTGGACTGCTGTATCGAGTTCTCCTATAGGTTCCGCTCACGTGTTTTTGATATTGGAGAGGGGCAGGCCAAGGTGTAAGCCAGGTCGGGGAAATGCTGAGTCATGTTGTGCGCCCAGTGTGCCAGCCCAGGCTCCAGACACTGACTGGTCCTCTGCCAAATGCTGTCTGGACATGCTGAGAGTTGTAGTTTTGCAACAGCTGGAGGCATCCTGGTTGGGAAAAGCTGGTCTACTGTGATAATATGAACTATGGGGGAATCTACAAAAGAGCTATTGTGGGGCAAAGTTCATATTCATGTTTACACACGTGTTTTAAAATTAATGCTTTCCCCTTTTATAAACAAGTAAATAAAAACACAATGCTGTGGGGCTGGTATGCAACTTTTTCCAGGGCTGGTTTATATCCCCAGTCTGGCCCTGGTTACATTTTTATCCTGTGACCGCCTAATGTACCTCCAGCCACAGAATCTAAAGTTCTTTGCTGTCAGGTGAATGCCGATTGGCTAATTTTTGCGGCCGATACTGGCCGACAGTTAACGTATTTTTCGCCCTATAAGACGCACCTGCCCATAAGACGCACCTAGGTTTTTGAGGAGGAAAATAAGAAAAAAAATATTTTGAACCAAAAGGTGTGCTTTTGGTGGGCTTTGAACTAATGGTAGCCTGTGAATGACACTATTATGGGGGTCTGTGGATGACACTATTATGGGGGGTCTGTGGATGACACACTGTTGTGGGGGATCTGTGGATGACACTGTTATTGGGGATCTCTGGATGGCACTGTTATGGGGATCTCTGGGTGGCACTGTTATGGGGACATCTGTGGATGACACTGCTATGGAGGGATCTATGGATGACACTGCTATGGGGGGCTGAGTGGATCCAACATGCATGTGGGTCCAACACTCCCTGAATTTTATGGCGGTCATTATGGCGCATAACAGGTAGTATTTAGTGTTAGGACCCGTGTAACAGAGATCGCCTTGACGTTTGGCATACAGGCTTAGATGGTTTTGTACAAAATGCATTGACCAAGCATCTCGCTTTTATAAATAAGCGTAGTATTAGCACCATAATCTTTGTAAGCATTGTTGTACTTTGTCTGATTTGCAGAGTGCTGCCGCATTGTCTCCTTTTTTTCCACTGCTATGGGGGGGGAATCTGTGGATGACATCTTATGCTATGTGCCATCCACAGATCCCCCCCCCCATAAGTATCTCTGCAGTGTGAATGACCCCCAATACAGGGGCTGGCATCTGGATTAGGAATAACAGCGGGGACCGGTGCAGTCCCTGTATCCTAATGCACCGGCCCCGCTCACTGTTGTATAATCTTATCTATCCTGTAGGCATTGTTAAGATATAATAATCATGTGTAACCCAGCTGTATTACTTACAACATTAATGGGGTATTCTCATGACGCCGTTTAATACTTACCTGCTCCCGGCGTGCTGTCCACTTCCTGGTTTCGGCACTCGGCAGGGGGATGGCTCCATCTTGATTGATGTCTTCTCCCGGCCGGGCCGCGCGCTGTACTGAACGTGCATGCCGAGACCGCGCATGCGCCCTGGTGACTTCTTCCTGACAAGTATACTATACTGGCCAGGAAGAAATCACCATAGCGCATGCACGGTCTCGGCATGCGCGTTCAGTACAGCGCGCGGCCGGCCGGGAGAAGATAAGAAGTCGTCTGCGCACGCGCGGCCACCGCGATTCCTGAGAAGAGCGGTGGCCGTAACCAAGGGAGACGGAAGACAATAGTCAGGTAAGTATAGGTTTATTTTCTTCTAAGGGGTGGGAATTTGTTAATTAAATATATTTAGAAAAATGATCACTGTTAAATCATTAACAGATTTAACAGTGATCATTAAGATGATAATACCCCTTTAAGTTCATAAAGTGGGCGGCGCAGGCGCATGACGTAGTGAGTGACACACCGCCCGCCCTCCCGGCCTGCCTCCTCCCTCCTCTCTGCTACGGAACTTGTTGTAAGTAATACAGCTGGATTACACATGATTATTATATTTTAACAATGCCTACAGGTTAGATAAGATTATACAACAGTGAGCGGGGCCGGTGCATTAGAATACAGGGACTGCACTGTTCCCTGCTGTCATTCCTAATCCAGATGCCGGCCCCCAGCCCCTCCTCCCTCTCATTTGATACACCCGCCAACCTCGCTGTGCAGCATCGCGGCGGCCGTGTATCATTGTAAATTGCAGCATTCTCCCCATAAGATGCACTGCTATTTCCCCACCACTTTATTTTGTTTTTGGGGGGGGGAGTGCATCTTATAGGGTGAAAATACTGTACTTTTTTTTATCCTGTGCCGCTCTAGCCACATAATCTCATCCTTGTCTCACTTCTCTGCTTCTCATAATGGTGGCGTATGAACCGCATTCATCATGAGGACCTTCTAATATCACAGGGTCATGGGACTGTGCCGCATTGTGCCCTCTTACCACACCCTGTGCAGTGCCCCTAGTCATTCCCTGTACTGTGCCCTCTTATACTCTTTTATCCTGTCACGGTATGGCGGTGTTATCCGGTCACTGTGCAGAGGTGTTTTCCGGTCAATATATGGCGGTGGTATCCAATATCTGGATGGCCATAACTTTATCCCTTTCTCTGCCCACGCCATCCTTTTTTAGACCTGGCATGAGCGGGAAAAATATGCAGATTGCGGTGCTAAGGACCTGTGCGCCACAATCTGTTTCAGAAATACGCCTAACATAGACGTATTTCTATATAATAAATGATCACCTAATTGTATTATCATTTGGGGGTAGGGCTAATATCTTTATATTATATAGATTCTAGTGTATTATACTGTGCCCTTTATTTCCCAGTAGAAAATGATCCTTGGGAAACACAGTCCTCATCCCTGACCACCAGGACCAGGTAGCGTTCTGTCAGTACATGGCGGCCTCCCCTCTCCGCCACGCTGCTCCGCTGTGTACTGGTGCTTATTCTGACATTAGGGCTGGTTTCAGATCCAATTTTTGCCATCCATTTAATGCATACCAAAAATGTATGCGTTAACAGATGCATCAGACTGATGCCGTACAGTGGCGTCCGTTCACCATACAGTTCCATTTTTTTTAATAGACTCTGCAGGATACAAAAGCGTGGAGTGCTGCACATTTGTATACATCAAGCCGATAGGAAATAAAACATTTCTAGGCTCTAGCAGGCCACATTTTTGAGAATTTCCCTTTAACTCCTTAAGGACACAGCCTTATTTCACCTTAAGGACCAGGCCATTTTTTGCAAATCTGACCAGTGTCACTTTAAGTTGTGATAACTTTAAAATGCTTTGACTTATCCAGGCCATTCTGAGATAGTTTTTTAGTCACATATTGTACTTCATGACACTGGTAAAATTAAGTAAAAAAATTCCTTTTTATTTATAAAAAAAATACCAAATTTAGCAAAAATTGGTAAAAAATTTAAAATTTCCAAGTTTCAATTTCTCTACTTCTATAATACATAGTAATACCTCCAAAAATTTTATTACTTTACATTCCTCATATGTCTACTTCATGTTTGGATCATTTTGGGAATGCTATTTTATTTTTTGGGGGTGTTACAAGGCTTAGAAGTTTAGAAGGAAATCTTGAAATTTTTCTGAAATTTTCAAAAACCCAATTTTTAGGGGTAAAACTTTATTTTTTCAACTTTTTTTTCACTTGATTTTTTGTCCCACTTTGGGACTTTAACTTTTGTGGGTCTAATCCTTTACAATGCATTCCAATACTTCTGTATTGGAATGCATTGGCTGTATGAGTAATACTGTGTGTATTACTCATACAACTTCCGGGGCCTGTGAGATCCAGGGGGCTGGATCTCACAGGCACATCACAGGAAGGCAGCGCGATGCCTTCCTTAGACATCGCGCTGCCTTCCATGCCATCGGGTCCCTCCCACAGCCGATCGCCGACATGGGGGGGTCACAGGACCCCCCCGGGCATTTAGCCGAGGTGCCTGCTCAATGATTTTTGCAGGCACCGGCTTCCGATCACCGCCCGCTGTGTCCTTAAGTACCAGGACATAAGGGGCGTACCTGTACGCCCTGTGTCCGGAAGAGATTAAGACGTATAAAAATGGCCCCTGATTAAAATACATTTTTTTTGTGGGAATTATTGACAATGATCCCCCTTTGGTATATTACTGTCCATATTTGTGTACATCTAGTAAGTGTTTGCTGGCTGAAAATATGAGCTGAAAGTTTTGCAGGTTGGCCAGCCATTAAAGTTAATGGGGCCCGCCGCGAACTTAGAAACATAGAAACATAGAATGTGTCGGCAGATAAGAACCATTTGGCCCATCTAGTCTGCCCAATATACTGAATACTATGGATAGCCCCCGGCCCTTATCTTATATAAAGGATGGCCTTATGCCTATCCCATGCATGCTTAAACCCCTTCACTGTATTTGCAGCTACCACTTCTGCAGGAAGGCTATTCCCTGCATCCACTACTCTCTCAGTAAAGTAATACTTCCTTATATTACTTTTAAACCTTTGCCCCTCTAATTTAAAACTGTGTCCTCTTGTGGTAGTTTTTCTTCTTTTAAATATGCTCTCCTCCTTTACCGAGTTGATTCCCTTTATGTATTTAAAAGTTTCTATCATATCCCCTCTGTCTCTTCTTTCTTCCAAGCTATACATATTAAGGTCCTTTAACCTTTCCTGGTAAGTTTTATCCTGCAATCCATGTACTAGTTTAGTAGCTCTTCTCTGAACTCTCTCTAGAGTATCAATATCCTTCTGGAGATATGGCCTCCAGAACTTGTGGTTCGTGAACATTTGATCGCGTTCGTGAACCGTCCCGGCCGATGTTCGTCCATCACAGTTTGCGAACATTGGTTCGCGAACCGTCCCAGGCGATGTTCGTCGTCCATCACTACTTATATAATTGAAAAAAAAAAAAAAAAAACAGCAACACAGTGAAAAAAAGAGTAGTTAGGCTACATTCACACGTCCGTCTTTTTTCTTTCCAGATTTACGGTCCATTTTTTTGCGGATCCGTGTTTCCGCAAAAACCTTCCGTTTTTACAAAAGTGCATCCGTTCCGTGTTTCCGTTTTTCCGCCCAAAAAAAAAAAGGGGAGGAATAGATGTTGCTAGGGTACCAAAAAAAAAAAAAAAGGGGTATAAAACAGAGGACATGTGCTAGTACAGGCGCCATTTTATTGTGCTTTTGGTGCCATTCAGAGCTATGTAAGAAACCTCTGCTTGGCTGGCATAGTTTTCTACCGATTTCTCAGCGATAATCATGGCAGAAGACATGGATAATGTACTATTTCACTGGATTAGAGGAGATGGCAGTGGGTCCATCCCATTGTTGCTCAGCGCCTTCAGAAAGGACAATTTCACAAGTTATACAACGATCTGCGACGTGACCCTATAAAGTTCAAAAGCTATTGCCGGATGTCCATGGAAGCATTCTATCATCTGCTGGTCTCTCTACATCCTGACCTTAATTTCCTGGACACCAGCATGAGGCGTAGCATATCTGCTGAACAACAGTTGATTGTCACCTTGAGGTAAGTGAATCTGCCATTTTTATATACTATATATTAAATATTATTATATGAAAATGAAAGTTAGAACAAATTTTTTTTTTTGTTTGTTTTATTTTAGATTTCTTGCTACCGGGAACTCATTCGCTTCTTTATATTTTGAGTTTCTGCTTGGAATCTCTAACAATCTCTGCGATTGTCTGCCATAACTGCAAAGTTATATGGCAGCGTCTCAGAGAAGCGGTGATGCCCACCCCCAAGGCGGAAGATTGGCTACGTATCGCCGAGGGATTTCACCAATCTGCGCAGTTTCCTAACTGCATTGGGGCACTGGACGGTAAGCATATCCGTGTGAAGAAGCCGCCTCACTCAAGGTCCCGGTACTTCAATTACAAGCAGTATTTTTCTGTGGTGCTGATGGCCTTGGCTGACAGTAACTATAAGTTTGTAATTGTTGATATTGGGGCCTATGTGAGCACTTCAGACAGCCGCATCTTTAGTGCTTCCAGAATGGGTGAAAGGCTTCATGAAAACCAGTGTTGCCTTCCCCAATTTTCTGAACGGGCGCCAGCAATATAAATGCCTATTCTTGTCCGCAAATCGCGGACAAGAATAGGACATGTTGTATTTTTTTGCGGGCCCGCGGAACGGAGCCACGGATGCGGACAGCACATGGAGTGCTGTCCGCATCTTTTGCGGCTCCATTGAAATGTGCTTGAGCCAAACAATGGCCGTGTGCATGAGGCCTAAGATAGATGGTCCTAGACAGGGCTGTCTGCCTTATGCTACACCTATGTTATTCCATTACCCAGTCTCTCTCAAGTCGTTTGGTCCTGCATATTATACACTTGTAGGTGATAGGGAGGGCGCATGTGATGCCCCATGCTGTGATGTGCCCGCTTTAGATTTACGTGGGGGGGCGACACTTCACTATCAGGGGTTGTAGGGTCCCTTCATTGGATGCCCCGCGGCGTCCTCGGGACACCACATGGAAGTCCGCCTACATCCACCCCATATTCAATATTACTCCATAAATGACTCCACTGATGCAGCCAGTTTAAGTATTATTGTATTTATCTCTTGGATGGAATAAACTATGTAGTTACCTAGGTGATATACACGCCCCTTTTGTGGATTGGCCGAGGCTTGGTCACATAATCCGCCTTTTTCTTCCTCTGGTATGGGCGGTAGTGTCCTCGTCAGCGCACCCTAGGTCACGTGGGCATCAATTGGGAGAAACACCGCTGACATCCCTGGACGATGGGCGGTTTGTCTGACTTTGCGCTTGCGCGGTGACCATAGGGGAACGCCAATTACATGCGGACACACTGAACCACCAATGGTACGCTGTTTTTGACATTCATCATAGGTCAGCTTTGAAACATCAGCTTAGCCTTACCTTTTTTTAACCCTTCACTTCATCGATGCACTGGCACTTTATTTTTATATATGTACAGTACAGACCAAAAGTTTGGACACACCTTCTCATTCAAAGAGTTTTCTTTATTTTCATGACTATAAAGGCATCAAAACTATGTACATGGAGAGGAGGTATGGCTGGCGACAGTCGACGTGACCTCATTATATACTGTGATACCGAAGGCCCTAGGAGTGAAAGCTATAGAGAACCAGGTGTTAAAAGATCCATTAATGACAAACACACAAGGTACTTTTATCTTGAGGAGTGTGGAGTATTGTTTAGATCATAATTATTTCTGGTTTGATTTGAACTTTTATGTCCAATGCACCGGAACTGCGATGGGTGCGAAATTCGCACCTAGTTTTGCGAATATTTTTATGGGGGCATGGGAGGAGGAGAACATCATCCCGATACTAGGAAAGAAATTCTATGGAGGTGAATTGCGGGTATGGAGGAAATTCATCGACGACTGCGTCTTAATCTGGGTAGGAGAAAAAAGGGGGTTGGAAGCACTCATCCACAATTTGAATGAGAATAACTGGAATTTGCACTTCACCAGCAATATAAGCAATGTAGAGGTTAATTTCTTAGATCTCTGTATTTCCTTGGAAAATGGAGGGTTGACCACGAAAACCTACTTTAAAGAAACAGACGTGAATGCATATATAGATAGGACCAGTTGCCATCATGATGTATGGCTAAATAACATTTCAAAAGGGCAGTTTAAAAGAATAGCACGTAACTGTACAAAAATAGAAGATTATAGGAAGTAGAGTAAAGTGATTAAAGAAAGGTTTGTGGAAAAAGGATATGAGGAGGAGGAGTTGGAAGAGTGTCGTAATAATTTGGAGGTTTGCAAAATAGAGGGTGATTGTGGAAAAAACAATAAGAAGGAGAGGGATTTTCGCTTCATGTTCATGACGCAATATAATGCCAATACAGGATTTTTGAAAAACGCGATTATAAGAAACTGGGCAACACTGAAGAATGACCCCATTTTGGGGAAAGAGATACCTAGGAGGCCAGAAATAATATATAAGAAGGCCCCTAATCGGAACACACGCTTAGTACATAGCGCGATTTCGACTGTCCCCCAAAAAAATGATACGCAGAAGTTCACATGGTGCAGCTTTTGTATAGGCTGCAAAAATAGAATCTTGAGAGAGAGAATGCAGCATGTGGGGGTAGTAAAGTCCACAGTAAGTGGACAAGAGTTCAAAGTGAAAGGGGGTCTGTTCTGTCAGAATGAAGGGGTGATATACGTACTGGAGTGCCCTTGTGGCCTCCAGTACGTAGGAAGAACCCTCAGGAAACTGGAAGTTAGAATACAGGAACACATCCGTAACATTAAAAAAGGTCTAACTACCCATAGTGTC
This sequence comes from Bufo bufo, assembly GCF_905171765.1. Classification (NCBI taxonomy): domain Eukaryota; kingdom Metazoa; phylum Chordata; class Amphibia; order Anura; family Bufonidae; genus Bufo; species Bufo bufo. The sequence continues at coordinate 123,577,477 of NC_053397.1, forward strand.
TCTATGCATTTTAAGGAGCACCATGAGAAGAACCCAAGGGGTTTGAAATTCATGGGAGTGGAACTGGTTCCATTGGCGGGGTGGTGACCCAGTCATGCAAATAAATAGAAGAGAGATCAAATGGATATATGAACTAAGCACCCTCCAACCTAAAGGGATGAATATAGAATTCGATCTCAAGCCTTGCCTAGTTTGAATATATCTGGAAATTGGCATTGTATTGCGCCGGAGCAATGAAAGGGTGGAGTAATGAATTGTCCAGCAGGGGGAGGGAACTTATCTGGACTTGTGAATTCATGAATGAAGCACTTTGAAGTCAGTCATTGGTTGATCTAGCCGTGTTTGTAATACAACTCTCAAAAGGGAGAGTCAGCATGAAAAAGCTATATAATTGCGATATTTTGTATGTGGAATTTTTAAAAGATGAATGGAATGTATTTTTATTTGTGTTTTATGTATTCTATTTGGAATATGAGCATTTTGGAGAGATCCTTTGTGCAATTGGATGGGCAATATAATCAGCAGCTGTGCCATGTGGGGGGAAGGGGGTTAAATAACCACCTACCCTAGGCGTGGTTGATTCTCGCCCCTGACAAAGCTATATGTGAAACCCGGGTTGGGCTGTGCAGAAAGAATGTTGCTACATTGATATGCTGAAAAACCATTTTATTTCTGTGAGTATAATAAAGCAGAATCTTTTAACTGTGCCGGAGGTACTCTCACTATTGTGCGGTTTATGACATCTTGCAGAGGAGACTAGGACAATCCAGCATAGATTTGCTGAGTTTCAATCTGCGTTGAGGCATACTGCGATCCAACTGAAGGGTGTCTCTCTTGAGCCAGATAAAGTGAATACCTGCATTCCTGGAAAAACGCTTTGTGTGTGAATAAGGAGCAGCGCGGTCCCACCATATTAACATGCTAAGAATATTGCTGAACTGAAACAGTTCTGTAAAGAGGAATGGTCAAGAATTGCTCCTGACCGTTGTGCACGTCTGATCTGCTACTATAGAAAACGTTTGGTTGAAGTTATTGCTGCCAAAGGAGATTCAACCAATTATTAAATCCAAGGGTTCACATACTTTTTCCACCTGCACTGTGAATGTTTACATGGTGTGTTGAATAAAAACATGGTAACATTTAATTCTTTGTGTGTTATTAGTTTAAGCAGACTGTGATCGTCTATTGTTGTGACTTAGATGAAGATCAGATCACATTTTATGACCAATTTGTGCAGAAATACATATCATTCCAACGGGTTCACATACTTTTTCTTGCAACTGTACAGTCGTGGCCAAAAGTTTTGAGAATGACACAAATATTAGTTTTCACAAAGTTTGCTGCTAAACTGCTTTTAGATCTTTGTTTCAGTTATTTCTGTGATGTAGTGAAATATAATTACATGCACTTCATACGTTTCAAAGGCTTTTATCGACAATTACATGACATTTATGCAAAGAGTCAGTATTTGCAGTGTTGGCCCTTCTTTTTCAGGACCTCTGCAATTTGACTGGGCATGCTCTCAATCAACTTCTGGGCCAATTCCTGACTGATAGCAACCCATTCTTTCATAATCACTTCTTGGAGTTTGTCAGAATTAGTGGGTTTTTGTTTGTCCACCCGCCTCTTGAGGATTTACCACAAGTTCTCAATGGGATTAAGATCTGGGGAGTTTCCAGGCCATGGACCCAAAATGTCAATGTTTTGGTCCCCGAGCCACTTAGTTATCACTTTTGCCTTATGGCACGGTGCTCCATCGTGCTGGAAAATGCATTGTTCTTCACCAAACTGTTGTTGGATTGTTGGGAGAAGATGCTGTTGGAGGGTGTTTTGGTACTATTCTTTATTCATGGCTGTGTTTTTGGGCAAAATTGTGAGTGAGCCCACTCCCTTGGATGAGAAGCAACCCCACACATGAATGGTCTCAGGATGCTTTACTGTTGGCATGACACAGGACTGATGGTAGCACTCACCTTTTCTTCTCTGGACAAGCCTTTTTCCAGATGCCCCAAACAATCGGAAAGAGGCTTCATCGGAGAATATGACTTTGCCCCAGTCCTCAGCAGTCCATTCACCAAACTTTCTGCAGAAGATCAATCTGTCCCTGATGTTTTTTTGGAGAGAATTGGCTTCTTTGCTGCCCTTCTTGACACCAGGCCATCTTCTAAAAGTCTTCGCCTCACTGTGCGTGCAGATGCGCTCACACCTGCCTGCTGCCATTCCTGAGCAAGCTCTGCACTGGTGGCACTTTGATCCCGCAGCTGAATCCTCTTTAGGAGACGATCCTGGTGCTTGCTGGACTTTCTTGGACGCCCTGAAGCCTTCTTAACAAGAATTGAACCTCTCTCCTTGAAGTTCTTGATGATCCTATAAATTGTTGATTGAGGTGCAATCTTAGTAGACACAATATCCTTGCCTGTGAAGCCATTTTTATGCAACGCAATGATGGCTGCACACGTTTCTTTGCAGGTCACCATGGTTAGCAATGGAAGAACAATGATTTCAAGCATCACCCTCCTTTTAACATGTCAAGTCTGCCATTTTAACCCAATCAGCCTGACATGATCTCCAGCCTTGTGCTCGTCAACATTCTCACCTGAGTTAACAAGACGATTACTGAAATGATCTCAGCAGGTGATTTAATGACAGCAATGAAATGCAGTGGAAAGGTTTTTTGGGATTTTTTGGGGTTAATTTTCATGGCAAAGAAGGACTATGCAATTCATCTGATCACTCTTCATAACATTCTGGAGTATATGCAAATTGCTATTATAAAAACTTAAGCAGCAACTTTTCCAATTTCGAATATTTATGTAATTCTCAAAACTTTTGGCCACGACTGTATATGTGTGCCTCATAGTAGACCATTTTCTAAAATCCTCTGGTGGATGCTGCCGCCTGTCCTGACTCCTGATCTATCTGAGTCATCTAGGGGCCTAATAACACTCGATCTGCTGCTGCCTGTCCTGCTGATTTGGCCCTAGCTAAATGTGGGCCTCATAGTAGACCATTTTCAAAAATCCTCTGGTGGATGCTGTCGCCTGTCCTGACTCCTGATCTATCTGAGTCATCTAGGGGCCTAATAACACTTGATCTGCTGCTGCTGCCTGTCCTGCTGATTTGGCCCTAGCTATATGTGGGCCTCATATTAGACAATTTTCAAAAATCCTCTGGTGGATGCTGCTGCCTGTCCTGACTCCTGATCTATCTGAGTCATGTAGGGGCCTAATAACACTCGATCTGCTGCTGCCTGTCATGCTGATTTGGCCCTAGCTATTTGTGGGCCTCATACTAGACCATTTTCAAAAATCCTCTGGTGGATGCTGCTGACTGTACCGATTTATATGAGTCATGTAGGGGCCTAATAAGACTACAATTTGTGCTTTGATGAGTCAATACGTTTTGTAGTCATTTAACTACATAGTTGAAATTTCAATGCTGCTGTCTTACATGTTTACAGTTTGTTTTGGCCTTAAATTGTAGCTTTAATACTATTTCTTTAGTACACTTACAAAATTAAATACGTTATTTTTATTAGATAATATTTTGCAGCCACCAATTAGAAAATTAAAGAATGTGTTAATATATTTCTGCTCCGTATTCATTTTCTTTTAATTTCATAAACAATGCAGAAAGATATATCTTCTGCTTGTGTAAAAATTATGTTTGTAATTTACAGAAAGGTCAATACAGTGTCAAGTATCAAACATAGAGCGAAATTTCTGCCGCCCAGCGTGCTCCAGCCCGCCCCTCTCCTCTAGATTGATAGCCTACTCGCGCCTGCGCCGTGTGCTTCTGTATTCGGCGCAGGCGCAGTGACTGTCTCCCTGCGCCGGGATATTCACTGCGCCGGCGCCAATTACGGCGCAGGGAGCAGTCCAACAGTCACTGCCCCTGCGCCGAATACAGAAGCACACGGCGCAGGCGCGAGTAGGCTGTCAATCTAGAGGAGAGGGGCGGGCTGGAGCACGCTGGGCGGCAGAAATGGTGAGTGGACGGAGCCTCTAGGTGCTGAAAAGACGCCCCCATAGCACCGAGAGGCTCATTTGCATACCAATAAAACTACGTTTTTTAGGGTAACCGCTGCAGAGAAAGGAATTACAATAGCATGGTTAGGTACAGCAGACACTAGCAGATCGCTAGTGTCTGACAGCTAATTAGGTCAAAATGTGATGGTACAAACCCTTTAAAAAGTATTAATCAATCATTCAAATTTATGTAAATTTTAAAAATAATGTATTTAAGTTCAAAGTAGCTATTTCTTGTGTATATATAGAGGAAACTTGCTGTCTTCGATTGTTTTTATCTTCCCCAAAAAATTTTGATTACCTATTAATAAAGAAAAAAAATCTATTTTCTTTTACACTTAACGCTAAAAACTAATAACATTTTGCTGTCTGTTCCTGCAGAGTGAGTCAGGGCTATGTGTAGACCTTAAACTACAATGTTAACTAAACATCTGCCTGCTGCTGGTTTGTCAAGATGATTCGTAGATTGGTGTAGGCCTTATAATCCACCGTTAACAATAAATGCTGATATTATCCAGATGCTTAATAATTATGTGTAGGCCATACATTATCAAGGACTACTGCTATTATCAATATCCATTGAAGTTCTGTGTAGGACAAAAAATGTCCCTTTTATATGTACCTGCAGGTGATGTTTGTCAGTCTACTGATGAGTTTGTGATGGAGTATAGGGGCTTTACTGTAACCTAATGTTTAGAAATTAATAAGAAAACTTCAATTAATAAAATAACAACAAACACACATATGTTAACTATTAAAACATTATATTTGCAAAAACCAAAAAAAAGAAATTTAATTAACAATTAGCCTTAAAGTAAGGCTTTTAATTGAGCGTGGAGGTTTAGGAGTTCCTCCATGGCCTTGTTGTGCTGCTCCTCCAACACAGCCATTTGGTGGGAGTACTGGAGCCTCATCTCTCTCATCTTTCTGCTGTGCTGCTCCCAGAACTGCCTCAATTGCTGGGTGTGGTCCCGTTGCAGGTCAAAGTACTGTTAAAAAAAATATATATATACAGTGCTGCCCATAATTATTCATACCCCTGGCAAATTTTGGCTTAAAGTTACTTTTATTCAACCAGCAAGTAAGTTTTTGACGGGAAATGACATAGGTGTCTCCCAAAAGATAATAAGACGATGTACAAGAGGCATTATTGTGGGGAAAAAAACATTTCTCAGCTTTTATTTACATTTGAGCAAAAAGTGTCCAGTCCAAAATTATTCATACCCTTCACAATAATCAATTGAAAAGCCTTTATTGGCTATTACAGCAATCAAACGCTTCCTATAATTGCAGACCAGCTTTTTGCACGTATCCACAGGTATTTTTGCCCAATTATCTTTAGCAATGAGCTCCAAATCTTTCAGGTGGGAGGGTCTTCTTGCCATCACCCTGATCTTTAGCTCGCTCCACAGATTCTCAATTGGATTCAAGTCTGGACTCTAGCTGGGCCACTCCAAAACATTAATGTTGTTGTTTGCTAACCATTTCTTGACCACTTTTGCTGTGTGTTTTTGGTCATTGTCATGCTGAAATGTCCACTGGTGCCTAAGGCCAAGTTTCTCTGCAGACTGCCTGATGTTGTCGTTGAGAATCCTCATGTATTACTCTTTTTTCATTGTGCCATTTACTGTGATGAGGTTCCTTGGTCCATTGGCTGAAACCCCCTCCCCAAAGCATTAGGTTCCCACCACCATGTTTGACAGTGAGGATGGTGTTCTTTGGGTTGAAGGCTTCTCCTTTTTAACGCCAAATGAAGGAAATATCATTGTGACCAAACAATGAAATTTTTGTTTCATTTGACCATAACACAGAAGACCAGAAGTCTTCTTCCTTGTCCAGATAGATTTCGCAAAGGCCAAGCAAGCTTTTGTGTGCCTTATCTGGAGAAGTATTCAAGGAAACAGGTCGGCACTTCACCTTTAGGTGCACGCCGCACGGGAAAGGAGCAATCTCCAGTAGATACAAAAGATAAATCCCAGCAGCTGTGTCTTTCAAATAAGCTTCTTTTTTATTTTTTCTTCATAAAGCAGAAAGTCCTACAACCAGGACGCGTTTCGGCATGCAAGCCTTTTTCAACAGGTACATCCATAAAATAAATCAAAACTTATATATAGGGTCTAGTTCAGCCCATTCATGACGTCTCCACCCAGTGGGTGGTATTTTAAATGAATAATTAATCAATCAATCAATTAATGATAGCAGATGAAAAACAAAGCAACATATGTCATGGGTTATATTCTACCTTATTGGAGAATCTATATATCCTTTTCATCACAAGGCAGCGGTCTAAAAAGAATACATAAAAATATAATAAATGTATCTATGTATTTCAAATATTATACAACAACAAAATCTCATAAATGTGCGACCTCATACTCCCTATTAAGTCCCCTTGGGTGCAGTGTATCCAGGGTATGGATCCAAAAAGCCTCTCTTCTGAGGAGAAGCCCTTTGACATCCCCCCCTCTCCTTGGTCTCTTTACCTGTTCTAATATTTGAAAACGTAACTGTGCGACAGTATGTTTGTATTCCTCAAAGTGACATGGAACCGGTAACATGAGTTTTTTTGTCCTGATATCAGATTTATGTTTACTGATGCGATCCTTCACTGCCTGCATTGTGTCACCCACATATAGTATGCCGCAAGGACATTTAATAAGGTATATGACATTTGCGGAATCACAGGTAAAAAAACCCTTTATTCCAAAACTTTTACCAGTATGAGGATGATGAAACGAAGGACCTTTAATTACATGTGAGCACTGGAGACAATGCAGGCAGGGAAATGTACCCATCCGAGGCGAGGATATCCGCTGTTGTTTCAATGTTGCTTTTGTACTGCCTAAGTCTGCATGAACCAATTTGTCACGATAGTTCAAATTCTTTTTGTTGCAGATGAGAGGTGAGTGTTTAAATTCATCAAACTGAGGGTACGCTTTATTTAACAGGTGCCAATGCTTCCTGACTATATTATCAATGCCTGTATTAAATGGATGGAATTTATGGATAAAAGCTATCCTGGATTTACCTCCATCTAGTGAGGCCCTCACCCCTTCCTCCATCCCTTCTCTGGCTGTTTTCAGAATAGTCAATGGATAACAGCGTTCACAAAATCTCTCTGTCATTTTAGTGATCCTTATTTTTTGTACAGCCGGGTCTGAGACTATTCTTTCTACTCTCTGATATTGTGATTTGGGAATGGCTTTTTTAAGGGACAATGGGTGGGCACTCTTATAATGTAATATACTGTTTCTATCCGTGACCTTGCGATAAATGTCAGTGGATAAATGACCCCCAAGGTTTTTGATGACTTTAGTGTCTAAAAAGCTCACCTGGTTTACGTCACAGGTAACTGTGAACTGTAGACCCTCGACTGCAATATTTAAATCATTCATGAAATCAGATAGGGTCTCCCGGGACCCCGCCCATATGCAAAAAATGTCGTCCACAAATCTTTTCCAAATAATAGCGTTTTTTTGAAATAGCTTATTGTTGTATACATATTTTTCTTCAAATGACGACATAAAGAGATTTGCATAGGGCGGGGCCATGTTAGACCCCATCGCGGTGCCACGCCTCTGTAGGTAGAACGCATCCATAAATAGAAAATAATTTTTATAAAGAACCAAATTTAATAACTCAAGAAAAAATTCTTGCTCTATGGTCGTGTAATTCGTTTTATTGAGTGCGGCTGAAACTGCCAGTATGCCCTCCTGATGGCCAATGGAAGTATATAAACTAACTACATCAATGGTCACCAGGAGGCTCTCCACGGGAACAGGACCCAACTCTGCTATAATCCTCAAGAAATGAGGTGTGTCCCATAGGAATGATTTTGTTAATTTCACCAAAGGGGTTAAAACTTTTTCAAGGACAACCGCCAGAGGGGATAAGATGGATCCCACTGAAGACACTATAGGGCGTCCAGGGGGATCAATCAAAGTTTTATGAACCTTTGGCAAAATATATAGGACAGGAGTCCTGGGTGTATGATTTACCAAAAATTTACTAAGATGCTGATCAATTACACCTAGACCTGAATAGTGTTCAACTATCCCAATGATTTTATGTTTTATTTCAAAAAGGGGGTCACCACCTAATGGTTGATATGTCAATTCGTCTGATAATTGTCGCATAACTTCTTGGATATATTTAATTTTGTCCATTATTACAATGGAGCCACCCTTATCAGCAGGTTTTATCACCAAATTAACATCCTCTATCAAGGATTTAATGGCTCTCTTTTCACCTACTGAAACATTATGTCTTAAGTGTAATTCACCCCTCTTTATTGAGTCAATCTGTTCCCGTACCTCCCTAGTGACCAATTGTATATATGTTTCAACAGGATGATAAGTCCTGGGGGGCATAAATGTGGATTTATTCTTTAAACCCAAATCAACAAGACGCAAACAAGAAACAGTCTCTATAGGCTCCATGCTCCGCTGCACATCAACGGGTCCAGAGAAATGGGCTTTAAGTCTTAATTTTCTGAAAAATTGCTGCAAATCAACATCCAACTGAAAAGTGTCAAAGTCCGCTGTGGGGCAAAAGGATAAGCCCCTTTGGAGAGCGGAAATTTGTTCAGAGTCCAGACATCGAGATGACAGGTTTATAACTAGCGATGGCTTTTTTTGCATATGGGCGGGGTCCCGGGAGACCCTATCAGATTTCATGAATGATTTAAATATTGCAGTCGAGGGTCTACAGTTCACAGTTACCTGTGACGTAAACCAGGTGAGCTTTTTAGACACTAAAGTCATCAAAAACCTTGGGGGTCATTTATCCACTGACATTTATCGCAAGGTCACGGATAGAAACAGTATATTACATTATAAGAGTGCCCACCCATTGTCCCTTAAAAAAGCCATTCCCAAATCACAATATCAGAGAGTAGAAAGAATAGTCTCAGACCCGGCTGTGCAAAAAATAAGGATCACTGAAATGACAGAGAGATTTTGTGAACGCTGTTATCCATTGACTATTCTGAAAACAGCCAGAGAAGGGATGGAGGAAGGGGTGAGGGCCTCATTAGATGGAGGTAAATCCAGGATAGCTTTTATCCATAAATTCCATCCATTTAATACAGGCATTGATAATATAGTCAGGAAGCATTGGCACCTGTTAAATAAAGCGTACCCTCAGGTTGATGAATTTAAACACTCACCTCTCATCTGCAACAAAAAGAATTTGAACTATCGTGACAAATTGGTTCATGCAGACTTAGGCAGTACAAAAGCAACATTGAAACAACAGCGGATATCCTCGCCTCGGATGGGTACATTTCCCTGCCTGCATTGTCTCCAGTGCTCACATGTAATTAAAGGTCCTTCGTTTCATCATCCTCATACTGGTAAAAGTTTTGGAATAAAGGGTTTTTTTACCTGTGATTCCGCAGGACTTTCTGCTTTATGAAGAAAAAATAAAAAAGAAGCTTATTTGAAAGACACAGCTGCTGGGATTTATCTTTTATCTGGAGAAGTGGCGTCCTTTTTGGTCTGCATTGTGCAGTGTCCGTTGGATTGTCTGCCTTGATACATTGCCACCAGCAGAGCCCAGAATCACCAGGATGGCCTTGGTGGTGATCCTTGGATACTTTTTCACTTCTCTATCCTCCTGGCCAGCACAGGTGTCACTTTTAGTTTCCGACCACGTCCTCTTAGATTTGACACAGTGCAGAACATCTTGTATTTTTTGCTCAAATGTAAATAAAAGCTGAGAAATGTTATTTTTTCCACAATAATGTCTTGTACATAGTCTTATTATCTTTTGGGAGACACCTATGTCATTTCCCATCAAAAACTTACTTGCTGGTTGAATAAAAGTAACTTTAAGTCAACATTTGCCAGGGGTATGAATAATTATGGGCAGCACTGTATATATATATATTTAAAAAAAATATGGGTTTATTAGTTTGTCCTCAGATTAAATGCAATTTAGTGAATATTGTATAAAGCTGTTGACTATTGGCGATTGTAGGTGAAAAAAATACTGTGAAGAATACATTTTTCAGAGATTACCTCTATATAAAATCAGATTTTTGGTTGTTTAACCTAACATTAGTCCAGGAATAGTCTATGGCATTGAGGTCATAATTTACATATGCTATTTGATTTGTATCATAAATTTTGATTTATTGGTATAAATGATAGGGCTCTTGTTAATTTTTTTTATTTTATAATCGTTTTATTTTTAAATAATATTGCCTCTACAAGATTGAAAAGTGTGAAAACTATAAACAAATTAATTTATCTACATCATAACCGTTATCTGATCTACTAAATAACAGTAGACTGTAATGAAGTATTCCGAAATAAATAAAAAATCCTATATTTGATTCATTGAGATGTAAATATTATTCTATCAATTTTTGCAAAAATATAAAAATCTGAAATGTAGACTGTGGTCAAAGTGGATTCACCTCCAGAAGAAATTTTTTATTTTAACAATATTAAATTTAGAAACTAAGGATTAAAATTGCTATATGCACTGTAGTAAACCAAAGGGAAGATGCAGGGATGTGCGGTATGTCTCAATGGGAATGTATGCCTCAGGCAGATAATTTACTTTAATCAGTACGCCTGGAATCAGCACGCCTGTTTTGTTTCTGGGGTTTTGTCTTTAATATTGATTTTGGATCAGGTTTTGAATAGTGAACATAGACATTGGGTGGGACAGGTCTCACCCGAACTCCATCCGATATAACAGTGCTGTTAAAAAGGCTGTTAAGATAAAGTGAGGACAGGCAATCCCAACGCAGAACAATCTGAGAAGGGAACCAGAACGGTGACAGACTGTAAAGAGTGTTGCGATAGTACTGTCTTGTTACCCTGCTTGTAATGAACTGTAAGTGTGGGACTTTCTGTTATCCAATATAACTAAACTAATATGTGTGTGTGTGTGTGTGTGTGTGTGTGTGTGTGTGTGTGTGTGAATGAGTTTAAACAACAAAAGCACATATTTACCCTCCTTGTGTAGGGTGTTCACTAGTCCGTCATCATCCTCTTCCTCTTCGTTCTCATCCTCAAAAACTGGGGGGGGGGGGGGACTCTGGTAGGGTTGACGGTCCACCCTGTTCCTCCGCCATTAACTCCCCCTCCTGTGGTGGTGCAGGGGCATTTGGTGGCCCTGAGGGTCCTGGCTGCTCCTCCTCCTCCCCCTCAGATGCAGACACCTCCCATGCGTCTGCGTCTGACAGAGGAAAGGTGAGCACCTATAATAACAAATTAGACTTATGTAAAAATAAAAATCACAAATAATAAATGTACCTCAGCATTACGTTACTTTTGTTTATTTCACCAACACTCAGTAATCATTGTACCTGGACAGTGTATATCCCAGATCTGGCGGATTCTCGGTAGATGCCGCTGCTTCAGGTCCGACCACTTTTTTTTAGCATGGCCAGACGAGTGTGTTGTCCGCCATGCTCCCTCAATAAATCTTCCCTTAGCTGATGGATAATGGCCTTCTTGGCTTGCTGGGAACTGAGCTCATCATAGCCTCTCTCTAACATGCGCTGCGGGATTAAAAAAGGAAGCATTTAATCAAAAAAATGTAATAAACTAACATTACGGAACTTTAACATTAGCAGAAGGGGAGTACGTCAGGCTATCGCAGGAAGTTGAAGAAGCGATCGGATCCATCCTGCCGCTAGTTCACTTATGCCCCCAGACAGTGGCGTAGCTAGAAATGACTTGGCCCCACAGCAAATTTTTTAATGGGGCCAAACTACCTACCACAGAAATTTTTTCACAAGCCCTTCCTTTCATGCCACCCACATAACTGTGGATAGTAAAGATCGCTCTCTCACACCAGGCCTTGCAGCTGTTCCATCCGTTTCCTACACTGTCTATACTGTCACTGTGTATAATTTTATTGTGTAATACTATTGAGGGGCCCTGACAAATTCTTTTAGTCCTCCTTCTCCTCCTCCTGGATGGGCCCCTTCTGGGTCAGGGCCCCCAAGCAGCCGCTTCACCCCGCATCCCCTGTAAATACGCCCCGGCTACAAGAATGACAATCCGTCCACATTTGCTATAATGGTGGCGGCCAGGGGCGTAACTATCAGGGAAGCAGGAGAAGCGTGGGTTTAAGGGGGGGTTTGGTGGTATGCAGTGTGGGTATATTGTGTGAGGCAGGAAATTAGATGTGCAATGTGCATCTGATATTCACTGCTCAAAAAAATAAATGGAACACTTAAACAACACAATGTAACTCCAAGTCAATCACACTTCTGTGAAATCAAACTGTCCACTTAGGAAGCAACACTGAGTGACAATCAATTTCACATGCTATTGTGCAAATGGGATAGACAACAGGTGGAAATTATAGGCAATTAGCAAGACACCCCCAATAAAGGAGTGGTTCTGCAGGTGGTGACCACAGATCACTTCTCAGTTCCTATGTTTCCTGGCTGATATTTTGGTCACTTTTGAATGCTGGCGGGTCTTTCACTCTAGTGGTAGCATGAGACGGAGTCTACAACCCACACAAGTGGCTCAGGTAGTGCAGCTTATCCAGGATGGCACATCAATGCGAGCTGTGGCAAGAAGGTTTGCTGTGTCTGTCAGTGTAGTGTCCAGAGCATGGAGGCGCTACCAGGAGACAGGCCAGTATATCAGGAGATGTGGAGGAGGCCGTAGGAGGGCAACAACCCAGCAGCAGGACCGCTACCTACGCCTTTGTGCAAGGAGGAACAGGAGGAGCACTGCCAGAGCCCTGCAAAATGACCTCCAGCAGGCCACAAATGTGCATGTGTCTGCTCAAACGGTCAGAAACAGACTCCATGGAGGGTGATATGAGGGCCCGACGTCCACAGGTGGGGGTTGTGCTTACAGCCCAACACCGTGCAGGACGTTTGGCATTTGCCAGAGAACACCAAGATTGGCAAATTCGCTACTGGCGCCCTGTGCTCTTCACAGATGAAAGCAGGTTCACACTGAGCACATGTGACAGAAGTGACAGAGTCTTGAGATGCCGTGGAGAACGTTCTGCTGCCTGCAACATCCTCCAGCATGACCGGTTTGGCATTGGGTCAGTAATGGTGTGGGGTGGCACTTCTTTGGAGGGCCGCACAGCCCTCCATGTGCTCGTCAGAGGTAGCCTGACCCATTAGGTACTGAGATGAGATCCTCAGACCCCTTGTGAGACCATATGCTGGTGTGGTTGGCCCTGGGTTCTTCCTAATGCAAGACAATGCTAGACCTCATGTGGCTGGAGTGTGTCAGCAGTTCCTGCAAACGAAGGCATTGATGCTATGGACTGGCCCGCCCGTTCCCCAGACCTGAATCCAATTGAGCACATCTGGGACATCATGTCTCGCTCTATCCACCAACATCACGTTGTACCACAGACTGTCCAGGAGTTGGCAGATGCTTTAGTCCAGGTCTGGGAGGAGTTCCCTCAGGAGACTGTCCGCCACCTCATCAGAAGCATGCACAGGCGTTGTAGGGAGGTCATACAGGCACGTGGAGGCCACACACACTACTGAGCCTCATTTTGACTTGTTTTATGGACATTACATCAAAGTTGGATCAGCCTGTAATGTGTTTTTCCACTTTAATTTTGAGTGTGACTCCAAATCCAGACCTCCATGGGTTGAAAAATTTGATTTCCATTTTTTTTTTTTTGTGTGATTTTGTTGTCAGCACATTCAACTATGTAAAGAACAAAGTATTTCAGAAGAATATTTAATTAATTCAGATCTAGGATATGTTATTTTTGTGTTCCCTTTGAGCAGTTTATATTTGTCTGCTATCCATACATAATGACATGTCGGCCACATGTATGTATGGATAGCATATAAATATATAGCAGATGCCAGTGAGATAGTGCTTTGATTGCAGACCAACCGTTTGTCATATCAAAAATGCTTAACTATTTATTTTAGTAATACAAATAAAATCACATTTTATCTAGTATGAGTAGATGTTTATGATTATGTGAAAAAAATATTACTTTTGAATGTCAACAATACTTGTTTCAACCAATCATTTATATCTAATCAAAGTATATGCTATGCGAATTTAATTGTCATGCGAAAATAGTTTTCACATACAAAGACATCCGAAAACTTTAATTCCATAAACCTAGATAAGAATATTAGTAAGATAACTCAACGAGCGTGTGAGATAGAATGTTCAATTTACTTATACTTACTATGATGAGGATCTCTTCCTCAGCTTCTTTAAACTTACTTGCCACCATCCAATCGCATCCAACTCCCAACTCGACTCAACTCACGCTGGATTCTAGATGAAACCAGTTACTTCCTGCCAGGAGTGACTCACGCGCATGCGCATGAGCATACGAACATTTCATTGCCGTTTCAGCAATGTGTATTTTTACGAATATTCAATATATTGCTGATATATCTTAGGTTTTAGAATATTCATAATATTCAAAAACAATTATATATTAGAAAATCGAGAATATTCGTAAAAGACACATAGCTGATATAGTGCTTTAGTATATTTTTTAAATAGAGTAAGTTTTTTTTTCAAACTACTAAGTTGGGAAGAGAACCAAAAAACTACACTATAATAAAAAAGATTTTAGCACTATTACTAAAATTTAGGTCTATTCTATTGGTGATTTTTACTAAGGCTACTTTCACACCTGCGTTCAGGTGTCTGCTCGTGAGCTCCGTTTGAAGGGGCTCACGAGCGGTCCCGAACGCAACCGTCCAGCCCTGATGCATTCTCAATGGAGGCGGATCCACTGAGAATGCATCCGCCTGCCAGCGCTCAGCCTCCGCTCCGCTCAGTGAGCGGACACCTGAACGCTGCTTGCAGTGTTCGGGTGCCCGCCTGGCCGTGCGGAGGCGAACGGATCCGTCCAGACTTATAATGGAAGTCAATGGGGACAGATCCGTTTGAAGATGACACAGTATGGCTCAATCTTCAAACGGATCCGTCCCCCATTGACTTTCAATGTATAGTCAAAACGGATCCGTTTGCATTATCATGAACAAAAAAAAAAAAACGGATGGTTATGCAAACGGATCCGTTCTGAACGGATGCAAGCGTTGGCATTATAGGAGCGGATCCGTCTGTGCAGACACCAGACGGATACGCTCCTAACGCAAGTGTGAAAGTAGCCTAATATTGGCTATATTGCAATAACTTGGTTTTTTTGAATATTCGTCAGATTCTATATTGCAATATAGCGAATATTCGCAAATTACTAAAACCGTTCGCAAACATAGGAAAGTTGTACTGTATACACTTAACACTTTAGAGATTAGAGACATTTAGGAAATCGCAACATGCGAATAACAAATTGCATATTAATCGTGTTAAATATAAATTAACGAATGATACAAATAATCAATAGAATATAGCTGTCATCCAGCCACATCTCAGTTATTCCCACTGTGTCATAGTCCTCCTCACACATCACTAATTCCAGTTCCCCAGTTTTATTAGTCAGGCTTCTGGCATTAGTGTACATACAATTGAGAGGATTATGTATATTTTTGCTCTACGCCTTTCCTTATGAACTGTTCCAGTCCCTATCTGCACTATCTTCCCCTCCTATAATGTAATTACCCTTCCCCCAAGCCCCCAGTTTAAACACTCCTCCAACCTCCTAGCCATCTTCTCCCCAAAACAGCTGCACCATCCCCATTGAGGGCAGCCCATCCCTACGAGGCAGAGAAGTCGACCTAATTCTCCAGGAACCCAAACCCCTCCTTCCTACACCAGTTCTTGAGCCACTTGTTAACCTCCCTAATCGGAGGCAGTGTCCCCTTGTCTTTTGAGGCCATTTTACATGGAACAGTTTTTCACCGTATTTTTTGTATGGCCCATTTATATATTTGTATAGGTTAATCATGTCCCCCCCCTTAGTCTTCTCAAGACTAAATAAATTTAATCTTTTTTCATTACTAAGACCCTCCATGACCTTTATCAGTATAGTCACTCCTTTTCTATGGACTGGTGCCCAAAATTAAACTGCACATTCCAGATGAGGCCACACCAACGCTTTGTAAAGTGCCCCGCGAGTCCATGCCTCATTTAATGCATGACAATATTATGGTAGCCTTAGAAGCAGCTGATTGACATTGCATGCTGTTATTTAATCTGCGATCTACAGGGACCTTCTCAACAAGTGACTCCCCCAGTGTTATCTCCCTTAGGACATATGATGCACAGACATTAATAGTACCAAGATGCATACCTTTACATTTATCCACATTGAATCTCATTTGCCAAGTTGATGCCCAATCACTCAGAGTATCCAAGTAAGCTTGTGTTTTATGGACATGTTCCATAGACTGCACAGTAATGCATAGCCTAGTGCCATCTGCAAAAATATAAATGGTGCTATTAATCCCATCCTCAATATCATTAATAAATAAATTAAATAATAGAGGACCCAGAACTGAACCGTGGGGTACACCACTTATAACCCAGGACCATTCTGAATAGCAATCATTGACCACAACTCTCTGGACACAGTCCTTCAGCCAATTTTCAATCCAATTACAAATTATACTTTCCAAGCCTATAGACCTTATTTTACCTATTAAACATCTATGAGGGACAGTATCAAAGGCCTTTGCAAAATCCAGAAACACTACATCCACGGCCGCCCCTCTGTTGAGGCTTCTACTCACCTCCTCATAAAAACAAATCAGGTTAGTCTGGCAAATTCTGTCCTTGGCAAACCCATGCTGGTTATCACGTATGATATTATTTATAGTCACATACTCCGGTGTATATAGTCCCTTAAGAGTCCTCCAAACATTTTTCCCACAACAGAAGTTAAACTAACTGGTCTATGATTACCTGTAGAGGACCTAGATCCTTTTTGAATATGGGCACCACATTTGCTTTGCGCCAATCACTTGGCACTTTACCAGTACCTAGAGAATTATAAACAAGGGCACAGGAGGCACAGCAATGACTAAACTCAGCTCTTTAAGAACTCCTGGGTGTTATCCATCAGGATCTGAAGCCTTGTTCACATTTGCCTTGGACCATATCTACACTTAGCCAGTTGAGTATATTACTGGATGTACTAGCAGCCCTGGCACCACCAATATCAGCTCCTTTCTCTTTCTTTTGTATATACAGATAAAAAAAAAAACATTTAGTAACTCCGCCTTTTCCTTATCTTCATTGAATAACCCCCCCTTTACCGTTATTTAGGGGACCTACCTACTCAACTTTTTTTTCCTGTGATTTATATATTTATCACGACCGGCGTGCCGATCACATACGTGACGCAAAGGGAGGGAAAAGGGAAGGCCCTGTCCAAGGGAGAGGGAAAGGTGGTGACCCCTAACTCACCTTCAGGCTGGCACCTGACTGCCCTGACGTTCCTAGACGGGTTTCTCACCCGTTCGCCGATCACGTGCCTAAACCCTGGCTTTCCCTAAGATGACCCCTAGGTAGTGAATAGGGCGGTAGGAACACTAGTCCGCACCACTAACACTAAAGGAAAACACCAAGGAGAGGACAGACAATACAGACAAAACATATAATCCCAGGTGGGCGACAACAGTGGACAACAAAATCCCAACAGGGATCCGGAGGGTAACGCTCTGGAACAACAACCAGGAATCACAGCTACACAGCTCCAGTGGGTCAGTATAGAAGTCCAGGCAGGAAGCTCTATATCTGGCAACCAGAGAAGTGTGAGGGAGAATATAAGGAGGTTGGGAGTGACAGACAAGAAACAGCTGAGGAGAAGAAGCTACGGATCCCTGAGTGAGACAAAAAGGATTGCAATGCAAACACAGAAAGCTATCATTAAGAAGCAGCTCGATCTTTAGACATAGAGCGCGCAGCCACCCGCTGCGACTTCCTGACCCCGGGTATAACGGAGTCAGACGTGGCTCTTGACACTCTCGTGACAATATTTATATATTTTCATCCGCACAATGCTTCGTTTTGTGTAGGATGCCTTTGTGGTGCATGTGGACCACGCCGGCAGGGCCAGACTGGGACAAAAAATAGGCCCGGGCATTTTTGACTGAGCAGCCCAATCACATGACCCCCAACAGGCCCCACACCCTTGCAGTCTAGGGGCGGAGCCAAAACCGGAAGCACAATTGAGAGGCAGGGCCAGCCACCAGTAAGATAGGAAGGCTTCAGCCAACACACAAGCTTCTTTCGGGGTCCCCAGGTGACATTAGGGGTCTTAGTACGATCCAGCCACCTAATCCGGCAGAAAATGCAAGGAATCGACTGGACACAAAGCACAGCATGCAGCGGTTTATGTCCCGCTGCCATAGCCCATTATAGTTAATGGGGCTGGCAGGCATTCTGTCTGCATCCAGCAGTGCCGGATCCAGTGAATTCTCAGCTGGAACAGCCTGCCAGGATCACTAACGCAGATGTGAAAGTAGCCTAATACAGCGCCCCATACCTCGTATATCAAGTGAGTAATGGTGCTCCCAAAGTCCCAACAATAGTAATTCTTTCCAATGTGTGAGAGAGAATCTAAATCGCACATCCTCATTACTATGCTTTTGATATAACAACTGTTTTAAATTTCAGCAAGATAAAAAATGGCTATACAGCACTATTATCATTAATTTGCTATGCACTATTAGGAGGCATTAGTATACAGTTTGGTCAAAGAGCATAGGCCCACTTACCACGACAAAGGTCGCCTCCTTTCAAGTGGGGACCTACTCTAACTATGGCGCGGCGCAGTGCGGCGACCATCGCGCCCCCACACCGCTCCAGCAGGCAATGGGACCCAGTAGCCACACAGCACCCACTGTGCAGAAAAGCCACCTAGGCCCCGGGTCCCATTACTCCACCAGCACGGCACAAAAGCAGCGACGGCCACCGTCCAGCACCGCATGTGAACTGGTGCAAAGAACTCACCTGTTCACAGCCTCTCAGGAACAACAACTGAGATTTGGTAGGAATTTTAAACCCTATGCAGACAATTGAGAGGCAGGGCCAGCCACCAGTAAGATAGGAAGGCTTCAGCCAACACACAAGCTTCTTTGGGGGTCCCCAGGTGACATTAGGGGTCTTAGTACGATCCGGCCACCTAATCCGGCAGAAAATGCAAGGAATCGACTGGACACAAAGCACAGCATGCAGCGGTTTATGTCCCGCTGATTCTCTGCATTTTTCCCAGATTGGGTCCGGATCTCTGCCGTAGCCCATTATAGTTAATGGGGCTGGCAGGCATTCTGTCTGCATCCAGCAGTGCCGGATCCAGTGAATTCTCAGCTGGAACAGCCTGCCAGGATCACTAACGCAGATGTGAAAGTAGCCTAATACAGCGCCCCATACCTCTTATATCCAGTGAGGTCTCCTCTGATGTAGATGTTCTCTTTCTTCATCTTCTCCATTCAGACCAGACCACCGTGATAATTTCTTTCAGCCATCTCACGTCTCTGCAGAGTTTGACAGACATCTTAGTTTCCTACTTTTCCATCATCCTCCAATTAACATCCCATCATGCACCCCCAATACTGAGAAGCTGTGCTCCCCAAAACTATACTGCAAAAAGAACTGTGCTAAGCTGATGCTGTGCCAAGGTGCCCCCAAAGTAATGGTGCTCCCAAAGTCCCAACAATAGTAATTCTTTCTTTGCCAGAGTGCACTTAGTAGTAATAGTGCTCCTACAGTGCCCCCAAACGTAATTGTGTCCCACAAGTGCTCCCATAGTCCCCCAGTTGTAATAAAGCCCACCATAATGCCCCGATAGTAATAATTCTCTTTATAATGTGTGACAGTAGAACCCGCCCCCCCCCCCTTATAATGTGCACCAGTACAAAAAATGCCCCGTTGTGTGGCAGTAAAAAAATAAATACCTCCTCTTAGTGCCCCCAGTAGAGCCAATGTCCCCAGAGTGCCCTCATGTGTTCCAATGACCCGTACTGTGTGCCACTACAAAAAACACTTAGTGCCACCAGTTGAGCTTAAGTGCCCATAGTGACCTTATAATTTGTGCCAGTATAAAATACTCCTATATAGTGCCCCCAGAAGATGCCTCCATAGTACTCCTTCCCCGTCTCCATAGTGCCCTCCATAATGTGGCACTATAAAATGCCCCTATAGACTGCCCCACATAGATACCCCCATAATGCTCCTTTCCTCCCTTCCCCATAGTGGCATCAAAATGGGTGCCAGTATTAAATGCCCCTATATAATGCCCTCAAAGTGCTCTTGTCCCTCACTTCTCCATAGTGCCCACCTATAATGCGTGCCAGTATATAGGGCCCCCAGTAGATGCCCCCATAGTGCTCCTTCCCCTCTTCTCCATAGTGCCCCCCCATAATGTGCCAGTATATAGGGCCCCTATAGTGCTTCCCCTCTTCTCTATAGTGCCCCCGTATTGTGCCAGTATATAGGCCCCCCATATTGTGCCAGTATATATGGCCCCATAGTGCTTTCCCTCTTCTCCATAGTGCCGACCCCCCCATATGATGCCAGTATATAGGGCCCCATAGTGCTTCCCCTCTTCTCCATAGTGCCCCCCCATGTTGTGCCAGTATATAGGCCCCCTATATTGTGCCAGTATATATGGCCCCATAGTGCTTCCCTTCTTCTCCATAGTGCCGACCCCCCCCATATTGTGCCAGTATATAGGGCCCCATAGTGCTTCCCCTCTTCTGCATAGTGTCCCCCCCATATTGTGCCAGTATATAGGGCCCCATAGTGCCCCCCATATTGTGCCAGTATATATAATGGCCCCATAGTGATTCCCCTCTTCTCCATAGTGCCGACCCCCCCCCCCAATATTGTGCCAGTATATAGGGCCCCCACCCCCCTTCTTGCCACAGTATAGTATAAAATTAAATAATAAAAACAATAAACTCATATACCTACCTCCATGCTGCTGTCAGCGATGCGATGCAGGCCTCTTCCGGCCTGTGTCCCGCGCTGTACGGCTCGGGCGGCGTGCGCGATGACGTCATCGCTCCGCCTGCACCGGCCTCTGATAGGCTACAGGCCTAGTGCCTGTAGCCTATCAGAGAAATGGGCAAGGGAGACGCCTCTCCCCTGCTCCATTCATCTGTATCACTGTCCTGAGGACGGCGATACAGATGAATATGGAGATGAGCGCTTCCACAATGGAAGCGCTCATCTCCACTCCTGCCTGGCTGCTGCCACATTAATAAAAAATAAAAAAAAACTCAGCCGGCGGCCAGGCTGATTGTGTTCGGCCCGGCCCACCAGGCGGCCCGGCCCACCGGCATCCTCCATTGTATGCATTTTTTGCTGGGGATGGTCATTTGCTGAGGTCCAGATGCGGTGGGACTGCTCCCCCAATGAGAAACACGCTACAGTGTTTGGGGTCTGAGCAATTCCTCCATATTGGCCACTATATTTCTGTGATTTTGGAATTTTGGACCTACCTACTCAGACATTGGTTTTTTAGCATTTATATATTTAAAAAAATTTCGGGATTTGTTTTGCTCTCTTTTGCCACCTGCTGTTCATTTTGTATTTTTACAGATTTTATTAAGTCCTTTGTAAACTTCAAAGGCTACAGCTGACACCTCAGATTTGTATTTTGCAAATGCCCTTTTTAGTTATTTATTGCCCTTTTTACAGTAGCTGTTACCTAAGGAATACTTTTTTTGTGCAATTGCTCAATGTGAATTTAAAGCTCTCCCATTTATCCTCGGTACTATTATGTGACAGTAGCTGCTCCTAGTCTATGCCCGGAAATGCTGCCTAAACCTGGGGAAATTGGCCTTTTTAAAATTCATCGTTTTTGCTCTACCAACCAGAGTTTGCACCTTATATAATATAATTAATATAGTAATATAATTATATTATGATAACTATTACCTAGTGTTTCTCAAACAGTAACATTTCTGAAAAGCTCTGCATCATTAGAAATTACCAGATCCAACAGTGCATTGCCCCTAGTTTTATCTAATACAAACTGCCCAATAAATTGGTCCTGTAGCAAGTTGAGGAATCTTCTACCCTTTGCAGTTGAGGCAGAACCATGACCCCAGTCAATGTCTGCAAAGTTAAAATCTCCCATTATGACCAATGTACAGCCAGCTCTACAGTATTTGGTGATGCAGTTGAACTTCTATCTACTCTGTGATATTAGGGGGTCTAAAGATTACACCAAGTATTATTTTTTTTCAGTGTTTATATCCCTTTGTAATTCTACCCAGAAGGTTTCAATATCATCACCCACAATTGCCTCTTTCACACTCTCCTTCGCATCACTCCTAACATACAGGCACATGCCACCACCTTTTCTATTGACCCTATCTTTTCTAAATATAGTGATGAGCGAGAATGCTTGGCCGAATACCTATGCTCGGCACATGGCGGTACTCGGCCGAGTACCACATGTGCTCAAGCGGCATGCTTGAGTATCCTTCCCGCATGTTTTGCGGCTGCTATGCAGCCAATAAACGTGCAGATAAGTACTGCCATCACTGTAATGCCAGTAGCCATGTTGGCTGTTGGCATTACAGTGATTGGCTGGCCGGAACGCATCAGGAAGGGACAGATAGTGTAGGGAGATTACGATCGCGATATATTCCAGTGAATAACGTTTCAAAGACCCAAAAGTACTTTTAAGGACTATTGTGTGTGGTGGCAGCAATTTAATTGTGCAAAGTAGTACTCAAATAATTTTTTTATACTTTGCGAAATAGTGATTCTTTTGCTATATAGAAGGTGTGCAGTGACTTGTGACATCTGTGCAGCAGTACCTTCTATGTATCTCTGGATAGGAAAAAAATTATAATTTTTTCCTCATAATCCACATTTTTTCTGTCAACGGTGTAATACGTGAATTGTGTGATCTGCGCTTAAATACCTTGTGTGGTTGTCAGGCCTAGATATAGGGAAAAAATGTAAAATACAGGAAACTATTTTTCTCCAATAATCTATCCATATTTTTGCTGTCAACGGATTAATCCGTGAATTGTGTAATCTGTACTTCAATATCTTGTGTGGTTGTCAGGGCCAGATATAGGGAAAAATATAAATATAAACTACATCAGAAAACAGTGTCTGTACCGCAGATTCCAATAATCTGGGCCTAAAATGGTGTCCATATTCTGTGGTGTTCTGTGACATATACAGTACGCCATCCGAATATTTTTTCTTTAGGGCAAATTCCAATAATCTGGGCCTAATATAGTGTCCATAATGTCTGGTGTTCTGTTACCAATACTGTACTACATCAGAAAACAGTGTCTTTATTGCAAATTCCAATAATCTGAGCCTAATATATTGTCCATATTCTGTGGGTTTCTGTGACATATACTGTCCTGCATCCGAAAACGGTGTCTTTAGCGGACAGTAAAACAATCTGCGCCACATCTAGTGAAAAAAACATTAATATGAAGAAGGTGAGCACTAAGGGACAGGGAAGTGGGTATGATGCTGATGTTGCACGCAGAGGCAGTGGCCCTGGGCGCAATGAAAGTGTCCAAGTCGGACCAGTGCGAACAGTTGGTCAGTTGGATTGCTAAAGATAATGCTTCCAGTCGGTTAAGCACCACTCTCTCTTCCACCAAGTCCAGTCTCTGTAGCAAAGAGTCTGGTCAACTGAATCCTCACTCTGATCATCCTTCCTTCCACCATGGAGAGTCTTGCCAAATGAGTGATCCCACACTCGGATAATCCGAGGAGCTCTTTCCAGCGCCACTATTACATTTGGCCCTCACGCCCAGCACGCTTGAAGAGGGACCTGAGAGATTGTGCCCTGATTCCCAAACTCTTGAGCCTTCACAGTCTCAAGAAGATGATGGTGGTGAAAGGCAATCATTCGTTCACGAGGTGGATGATGATGAGACACAGTTGTCAATCACTGAGGTTGTGGTTAGGTCAAGACAGGATGATGAGCAGAGTGAGTAAGTGGAAGAGGAGGTGGTTTATGATGAGGTCACTGACCCAACATGGGAAGGTGAAAAGCTGAGCGAGGACAGCAGTACAGAGGAGGCGGGATCCACTGTGGCCTTCCGCAGCCTGATATCAGCGGCAATCCCTCGGTACGCAGTCCCCAGTCGCCACTATTTTTCACGGTGTGCCGTGCCCGCCTTACACCAGCATATGTCCCAGAACATCACCCGTGCCCTGACCAACACAGTTACTGGGAAGGTCCACTTAACCACAGACACATGGACAAGTGCTGGTGGCCAGGGACGCTACATTTCCCTGACCGCACACTGGGTGAATGTTGTGGAGGCCGGAATTGAGTCGTACCCTGGGATGGCACAGGTGCTACCCACACCCAGGATTGCGTGCCCTACGTCAATCAGGGTCTCCACCAGCAGATATGTTACTGGCTCCAACCCCCACTTCTCCTCCGCCGCCTTCTCCTCCACTTCCACCTTCAGCAGCAGTCAGCTATCAGTCGCTAGCTGGAAGCAGTGTAGCACTGCTGTGGGTAAGTGTCAACAGGCCGTGATGAAGTTGATCTGCTTAGGGGAAAAACGGCACACCACCGCAGAGCTTTGGCAGGGTATAAGTTACCAGACCGAGCTGTGGCTCTCGCCACTACACCTATAACCAGGCATGATTGTGTCGGACACTGGCCGTAACTTGGTGGCGGCTTTGGAGCTCGGCAACCTGACACACATCCCATGCCTAGCCCACATCCCAACGTAGTGGTGTAGGTGGAAGCGGCGGTGGAGGAGGACGAGGTAGCCAACACTGGTTTTTGGTTTTAATCATTTATTTATTTTTTAAATTAGGGAACACCCCAAAAGAGTGCGAAACATCAAAAATACAACAATGAGATGTAGTATAACAGTGGCTGGGTAAGGCCGGTATACATGTCTATTCTGCACAAGGTACGGACAAGTCCTGTGTAGAGTTGAGCGGACACCTGGATGTTCGGGTTCGACGGGTTTGGCCGAATTTTGAAAGGTAGCCTACACTGCTTTTTGGTTTTAAATATATCCTGTGATAACCCCCTGCAGTCGTGCTAAACACACATTCAGACAATACACTGGCTGCAAGGCAGGACAGCACCTCCAAGCAGGGCCGGATTAACGTAGGGGCTGATGGAGCTGCAGCTCAAAGCCCCTACCATAAAATAGGCCCATCCGCCAGCCAAAAGGACGTCGGGAGCGGCCCGTGCTAAAAGTCCTCTGTTGTCATGTTGTCAGCTGTCACATAGCGCACAGACAATGCAGAGACGCTCGCCTCACGCTGGCAGCAGAGAGCCTGAGGGCGGGACTCGGGAGGAGCGTAATATGATCCTAGAGTGGAAGCTGCTTCTGCCAGCCCCTCCCCTCCCCGCCCACCAACCAATCAGAGCTGAGGCAAGGCAAGCACTAGCAGCTCTGAGTCGTCTGAGTAGTGCAGGGAGTCTAAGAATAGAAATGAATGAGTCTCAGGTTAAAAGAATCTAAAGATCCGATTAGTCAGTGACTCATTCGATTCTTTGAGTTAAAAGAGTAGTGAGTCACTAGAACAGGTTACCCTGATGCAGCACGCCAGACCTGCAGGGTATAGCGAAGCGAGGTCATGGTTCTGGGCAATCGAGGGTTGCTCACTGTATTGGAGAACCCTGGGCAGGCATGCGGCAGTGAATGAGAGGTAGACACAGTTCCTCTGGGGCACACTCGGTATGTAGGGACCAGGCCTGATGGTGGATGAGGTGCCCTGGATGTTACAGGTATTTTGAGTGCCTGGGGCAAGGTCCCTGTTGGATTCGTGACGCCAGTGCCTGTGACGGTGGCACACCAATTTGTAGTGGGAATAATTGAGGTACGCAGATGGTATAGTGAACCAAACGTTTCTTTACTGAACAGTCCAACTTTATACAGTAAGGTAGTTATACAGTCCTTTGTATTACAGCTTGCCAGCAGGCTTATTCCACAAGATGGCAGGTATAAGTTATGCAAGATACGAGGGGTAAATCCACAATGTACTCAGAATCAGGTTGTACCTTTCTCAGAAATAGCGTACACTGTTCCTTTCTAGAACTCCTGTCTGGTTTCAATCCCAAGGCCCGATGCCTAAATAGTGCTTAAATCCTTGGTATATATATATAGATCTTCCTCTCGTATTAAATCCTTGCTTTTCTTTCCTAAAGCATCTGCCTATCAGGGTTACTTATCTTTGCCTGTAGTATGTTGGCTTTATTGCTGCAGGGCTGTGGTTTCTCCCAGGAGGTGACGTCCTGCAACCAGGGTGTCTCTACTGAGCTAAGCCTAGCCTCAGGAGCTTCAGGTGGACGAAGTAACTCCTCTAGTCCCCTGGAATGAACTACCACTCCCCTGCCTGGGCCTTCCTATATATATCTAGGGCTCTCTAGCTCCCTCTAACGTCTGGGAGGCTAAACTACACCCCGACAGGCCTGACACCCAGCTAACACAGGGAAATGCATACACATAACATTAAAGGTAATAAAGACACATTAACCCCTTTTGTGCAGTGCCCACCTTTATCTAGTGGGACACTACATTCCACCACGCTATAACGTTGCCCGTCCTCGGCGCAACATGGAGGGGCCCTGCCCGGCTGGATACTGCAGCCTGAAAGACAAAATGAGAACCGGCATACATGGCAATTATCACAGCAACAGCATAAAAATTAACAAACAATGTAACTGCAAGAAATGGTGAAAAGGGGCGTCGTTCTCTTCTCTCAGGATAATGTGAGGGAACAGGGGCGCTGACCTGGTGCAGCGTATCAATAAGCCAGGATAGTCCATAAAAACATAATAAACGTAAGTCCTAGGAGGCTCAAAGGAACACATGAGTCCGTACCCAGGCTTGCAACAGGGTTAAACAGGGGTTTCCCGTGAGGGGCTACCTGGACCCATGATGTAGTCCTCAAACCTCACAGGTGGGTGTCCCCTGGTAGAACGTGTAGACCTCCTTAGTGACGGAGATTCTTCCTGCCTGGACTCAGGAAGGACAAGGGAGCTCACCGCCTCTGTCTCCACTTCAGGAGCTCTCTGGGGTAAGGTATCCGGAGACGGGAGACCAACAGGAACAGGAGCAGGAACCAACAAATTCAGCCAAGGCGTGAGGGCCCAGTGGAGCGGCTCTTTATATGGATCAAGTTCTCCACAGCCTGCATAGGGTCCATAGGTGGAGCCGGCAATTCCTCCTCAGAAGGCTCAGGCTCCATCTCCTCCGCCGCTGGTTCTCCTTCGATACAGGGTTTGAGGCGGTTCCTGTGAACAACTTGGGGACCTTTTCCTTCTCTGGAGACCTGGTAAATGTGGGCTGCAGCATTAGGTATGGCAGTAACAAGGTAGGGAATCCTTTCCCATTTGCTGTCCAACTTGCTGGTCCGGTGGTTGTTTTTCAACCAAACCTTGTCTCCAAGAGCCAGGGGTCCCGCATGGGCAGTCTGGTCGTAGTCTTTTTGCTGGCGTTCCCGGACATTCTCCATGCATTCTTGCACAATCTCCTTGGCATTAAGAAGACGCCTCTGGTGCTCCACTACCCAATCAGTCCTGGGCAGTGGGTTGATCACATCCGGCACTTGTACCCCCAGGGAGTGATCCGCAGGTAATCTCCCTTGTCGCCCAAACATCAGATAGAACGGGGTGTAACCGGTGGAACAATGGATGGTGTTGTTATAAGTGTACATCAGTTGTGGCAACAGAGTAGGCCAATCACCCCTCGTATCAGGGGGTACTGCTCTTAGCATTTCAATGAGAGTCTTATTCATCTTTTCACAGAGTCCGTTACCTTGCGGATGATAGGCGGTGGTCCGGACTTTCTGGCAGTTGTGCAGCAGGCACATCTCATGGAACAGCTGTGACTCAAACGCAGACCCTTGATCGGTGAGGATCCTTTCTGGACAGCCGTAGGGCAGAAGGAAATGTTTCCAGAACGCCTCCGCTGTAGTCTTGGCTGTCAGGTCTTTCACAGGCACTGCTACGACAAACTTGGTGAAGTGATCAATTATAGTCATGGCATATGTATACCCAGAGCGACTCGGCTCCAACTTCACATGATCAATCACGACAAGTTCTAAAGGAGCTGTACTTACAATAGGATGGAGAGGCGCCCTCTAGTCATGGCGTTCAGTCCGCCCCACAGCACAGGCAGTGCATTCTCGGCACCATTTCTCGATATCCTCTCTCATCCCAATCCAATAGAATCTTCTCCGTATAGTGGCCTCAGTCTTTTGCACACCGAAGTGTCCGGACTGGTTGTGGTACATGTCCAGTACCAGGCTGGCATCCCGACGTGGCAGGAGAATCTGGTAGACTCTATCACAGGACACTGGATCCAGACTCCTTCTGAGCAACAGGCCTCTTTGAAGGAATAGTTGGTGGCGATGTCTCCACAGTCTTACTAGTTCTGGGTCTGCACTCTTCCTGCGGATTCTCTCAGGGATTTTCCCACTGGTAAGGAAGTCAAGCAGTTCACCGAGGACTCTACTTTCGGACTGGAGCTTAATCCATTTTTCTTGATCGCCTCCGGACTCAGGATCATCTGAGGAGGGAAGATCAGCAGCAGGGAGATTTTCAGTACGGATATTATCCTGCTGGGCAAATTTTCTGTAGAACGCGGGCATTTCCACTTCTTCCCAGGCATCTTTTAACTCATCTGGGGCCTCTGTAGTGGGGAGCCGCGACAGGGCATCAGCATTATCATTGGAGCGGCCTGCCCGGTACTTCACAGAAAAGTCATAGTTGGCAAGGCGGGAGGCCCATCTTTGCTCCAGTGCCCCTAACTTGGCCGTGTTCAGATGCGCCAGGGGATTATTGTCCGTGAAGGCAACAAATGGTGTGGCAGCAAGATAGTCTTTGAACTTTTCAGTCACAGCCCACACTAAGGCAAGAAACTCCAGCTTGAAAGAACTGTAATTCTGATCATTCTTTTCAGCTCCCTTCAGGGATCTGCTGGCGTAGGCAATTACCTTTTCTTTGTTGTCTTGCACTTGAGCCAACACGGCCCCCAGGCCTCTTTTACTGGCATCCGTGTAGAGGAGGAATGGCTTCTGATAATCTGGATAACCCAGAACAGGGGGTTCGGTCAACTTCTTCTTTAGGAGTTGAAAGGCAATTTGTCGCTCCTGGTTCCATTCAACAGGAATAGGAGTTTTTGGGCTCTTCTTTGGATGCCCCCTCAACAGTTCCTGGATGGGATCCGCAATTTGTGCGAAATGTGGGATGAAATGCCTGTAGTACCCTGCAAAACTGAGAAAGCTTCTCACCTCTTTCACGGTCGTTGGAGTAGGCCAGTTGCGGACAGCAGCAAGTTTATCAGGATCAGGCTGTATTCCTTCGGCACTAACAACGTGCCCAAGGTATTTGACCGCTGGTTTCAGTAGGTGGCACTTGGATGGCTTGATCTTGAGGCCATATTTAGCAAGAACTTGAAACACCTCACCCAGGTGCTTTAGATGGTCCTCATACGTTTTGGAGTATACAATGACGTCATCCAGATATAAGAGTACAGTCTCAAAATTCCTATGGCCTAGACAACGTTCCATCAGCCGCTGGAATGTTCCTGGAGCGTTACACAGTCCAAACGGCATATAATTGAATTCAAACAGGCCCATAGGTGTAGTGAAAGCAGTCTTTTCTCGATCTTCTGGGGCCATGGGTACTTGCCAGTACCCACTGGTTAAGTCCAAGGTAGAGAAATAGGCTGATGACCCCAGAGCAGTCAAGGACTCTTCAATGCGTGGCAATGGATATGCATCTTTGTGGGTGATTTGATTAATTTTTCTGTAATCCACGCAGAACCTTATGCTGCCATCTTTTTTTCGGACAAGAACTAGGGGCGCAGCCCAGGGACTATGGCTGTCCCGGATTATATTAGAGTCTTTCATCTCTTTTATCATCTCTTTCACAGACTGATAGGTAGTAGGTGGTATGGGTCTGTTCCTCTCCTTAATAGGAGGATGAGAGCCAGTGGGTATGGTGTGCTTGATTACACTGACCTCTCCGTAGTCCGTGGAGTGTTTGCTGAAAGCCTGGTGGTGCTCCTTCACCAGCTTCAGGACTCCCTCTATCTGCTCCTTTGGGGTAGATTCGTCCCCCACATGTAGTTCTTCCCACCAGGATGTTGTAGGGGTGCTGCTGCTCTGTGTGGTCTGGAACGCCTCCGTGGCAGGCAGACGGATCACATCCTGGAAAGACACCTGGAAAAGCTGAGCAACGGGGCAGTGTTTAAGGAGAGTAACGGGATGGTCACCAAAGTTAATCAAGCGGACAGGCACTTTACCTTGAGACACGGTCACCAGACTCTTGGCTGTCCGTACGAATGGATGATTTTCAAAGGGAATAGGTTCCACTAGGGCTTGATAGTCCTGGCCCTGGATCCCTAACACCGCACGGCACCACAGGATGATCTGGGAATTTGGAGGCAGAGTTACCGGCCGGTTATCCCGGATCCGGACAGTGCAAATTTCTCCTTTCTTGTTGGCGAACTTTTGTTGAGCACACAGCACACTAATAGTCTTTTGAAAAACTCTTCTGGAAGCAGGTGAGGCTGAAGAGATAGTTTGGTTCAATGCGTCAAGTACTTCAGGGTAACAATTTTTTAGAACGTTAATCCCTAATATCACAGGGTGTCCTCCTTTATCTCCTGCTTGTACCACAATCACGCCTTGCTGTGGCAGGGTGGCTTCTCCCACCTGAAGGGTAGGTTCCCAATACCCATGCACTTTCACTGGCTTACCATTGCTGGCAATGATGTCTAGCCAGGACTCTGGTGGCTGGGTGAGGAGACTTGGATCCCAGAACTTATCAAAGGCCGTTGAATGGTGGTGACCTGTGACCCAGTGTCCAACAGGGCTTCAAAGGGTATCCCGTTGATACATATATTGATCTTTGGACGGGATCCTACATACTTAGGCATCCAGCTTGGATCCTTTGGACCTACTGTTCTACCTCCCGGGGGGCGGTCCTCTGCCTCAGGGGTTGCCCGTTTAACTGCCAGCACATTGATTCAGTATGTCCATATTTCTTGCAGTGGTGGCAGACAGGCTGTTTTCTACTTCTGGGCCTGTACCTCGGTCGCCCATCAGGCTCTTTTGGGTATACGTCTCCATATGCAGGTGGGAGCCCTGGAGGAAAAGGACCTTCATCTTCTAGTAACAATGGTCTCTCCTATTCCTCTATCTTTTTGCACACCTTCTCTAGGCTTAGAGTAAGATGGTTCACTTGCTCCATGAGGGCTGCCACTACGTCTGTGACTGGCGCTTGGGTGGCCTGACTGACCCCTGCAGACCCCACATTCACAGTCTTGGGCTGACAAGCCTGGGGTTCATAGGAGGCTGCTGGCCCTGGAGCAGGGTTCTGGCCCAATATACTGATGGCCAATTCTTTAAAGTCCAGAAATGCACAGTGGGGGTGTTGAGCTGACAACATGCGTAGCTGGCCATTTAAATGCTCATTACTTACGCCTGCAATGAATTGCTCTCTAAGAGTCCGGTCCTGGTCCTCAGCTTCTTTAGGATCCACTTGGACTACAGCTCTCAGTGTCTCTTGTAAGGACAGGGCAAAATCACGGAGCGACTCTCCAGGTTGCTGCTTTCTGCTGAAGAAACGCATTTTAACTTCTGACACTGTTCTGGCCTCAAATGTGGTGCCCAAGCGATCAAAGATCTGTTCCAGGCTACTTTTCTCAGAGCGGGGCCACGACATGACTTCCCTGCGGGCGGCCCCTTCCAACTGAGCTAGGAGGATCTCCATTTGCTGTTCAGCAGTTATGGGGTAAAGCCGGAACAAGGCCAATATCTGCTCCCTAAAGTCCTTTAACTTGTGAGCTTCCCCGGAATAACGTGGGAACCAGGGGGCCCCAAAATAGTACGGCATAGTTAGCTGCATCAGGCTTGGCGGTGCCGCGGCGGCAGGGGCCCTAGGGTCGGCTGGGGATACTTCAGGAGACACGGCTGGGGCCACCTGTCCGATTTCCTCAGGGGTGGACATGATGCTGCTAGGTGGGTATGGCCCTTTAAATGTAGCGGAGCGGACCGGAGTGGCAATGGTAATAACCCCTTTTTTTCTTTTTTCACAGGAAAGTCTTTTATCACTAACGGGAGTCCCTCCGGTGCCCTGGCAGGGGTCAGGAACGTTCCGGTAAGGTAAATAGAAGAGCCGACAACAGTTCTACGTTGGTACTCACTCCGGTGGTGCTCGCTCCAAGTCTCGCGAGATGCGTGGCTACGGGTGTCGGACGTCTCGCGTACAGCGTCAGCAGGTGGGCGCGGCCTCTCGTAGCTCCGGGACTCAGGTAGGCGGCACCTTTTTCTCCAGGCAGGGCGGCGTTCTTCCTCCTCGCCGGCTGGGTGATGACTCTGCCTGGTTCTTTTCGCGCCAAAGTCCTCTTTTTCGCCCCAAACAGTTCACCGGGCGCACTTGTAATCCACCTCAGGTTTAAGTGGCAAAATGGCTGTCTATTTACTGACAGCAAGTGGTGGCTTAAATAAGCAGCAAACAGTCCAGAAAACGTTATCTTCACACCGCTAATTAGGACAGTTCTTGGGCCCAGCAATTTTCAATAAAACAATTAGGGCTTGTCACTTTAAGGCAATTTTCAGCACACAGTTTTATATCCGCAATGGCGCAGGAATGTTCCGTTATCCTGTTCGTGACGCCAATTTATGCAGCATGCCAGACCTGCAGGGTATAGCGAAGCGAGGTCATGGTTCTGGGCAATCGAGGGTTGCTCACTGTATTGGAGAACCCTGGGCAGGCATGCGGCAGTGAATGAGAGGTAGACACAGTTCCTCTGGGGCACGCTCGGTATGTAGGGACCAGGCCTGATGGTGGATGAGGTGCCCTGGATGTTACAGGTATTTTGAGTGCCTGGGGCAAGGTCCCTGTTGCATTCGTGACGCCAGTGCCTGTGACGGTGGCACACCGATTTGTAGTGGGAATAATTGAGGTACACAGATGGTATAGTGAACCAAACGTTTCTTTACTGAACAGTCCAACTTTATACAGTAAGGTAGTTATACAGTCCTTTGTATTACAGCTTGCCAGCAGGCTTATTCCACAAGATGGCAGGTATAAGTTATGCAAGATACGAGGGTAAATCCACAATGTACTCAGAATCAGGTTGTACCTTTCCTCAGAAATAGCGTACACTGTTCCTTTCTAGAACCCCTGTCTGGTTTCAATCCCAAGGCCCGGATGCCTAAATGGTGGCTTAAATCCTTGGTATATATATATCTTCCTCTCGTATTAAATCCTTGCTTTTCTTCCTAAAGCATCTGCCTATCAGGGTTACTTATCTTTGCCTGTAGTATGTTGGCTTTATTGCTGCAGGGCTGTGGTTTCTCCCAGGAGGTGACGTCCTGCAACCGGGGTGTCTCTACTGAGCTAAGCCTAGCCTCAGGAGCTTCAGGTGGACGAAGTAACTCCTCTAGTCCCCTGGAATGAACTACCACTCCCCTGCCTGGGCCTTCCTATATATATCTAGGGCTCTCTAGCTCCCTCTAACGTCTGGGAGGCTAAACTACACCCTGACAGGCCTGACACCCAGCTAACACAGGGAAATGCATACACATAACATTAAAGGTAATAAAGATACATTAACCCCTTTTGTGCAGTGCCCACCTTTATCTAGTTGGACACTACACTGAGGCTTTTGTTGCAGCAGTGATAAGATTAAGGGACAGGAGCAGAGAGATAAGAGAAGTGACAGAGGACACAGAGTTTAGATTACAGGTTGAATTAACCCTTTAGGATCAAATTGGCTTCTCAGGAGATATATATGTTAAAGGCATCTCATTCAGTAGCTATATAACTAAGGGTGGGTTCACATCTCCTTTATGGATTCCGTTAAGTGGGGACTGTGGGGACTATTTTATTATCAGCCAGTGACTGTGTTACTGTAATACTGTTATCAATTCAGCACATAGTTTTCCCTGTGCGTGCATTCACATTTCACTTCACTTGGTTCGTTGTACTACTGTCAGTGTCAGACTGTTGTCACTGTGGGTAACAATGCACAACAGACAACAATGCACACCACAGTGACAGCTCCTGACTCCTGTCCGGCGTCAGCCTCAGCTTCCCTTCACTATCACTATAATCAATCACTCTTCCTGATCCTGACTCACTCATTAGAGAGCTGAAGAGCCGACTGAGTCAGCAACAGCAAGTGAATCGAATGGATAGCATCTGCGCATGCGCACCGGCACCTAGAGTCTTCGGTTCACTTGCGAGTCAGCTCAGCAGTCAGTGACTCAGCAAGTGAACCGAAGATCCGATTCATGAACAGATTCATTTGAATGAGCTGATTCAAATGAACCGATTCATCTGAAAGATCCGAACTTCCCATCACTATTGTACACAGCGCAGCGTGCAGGAGGGATAACCGCGGGCTCACTGAGGTCATATCCGGCAGGCCGCGGCATTACAGGAACAGCACCAGCTGCTCTGACGTCCTGCCGCCGGATATACGTCACAGAATATCCGGCGGCAGGACGTCAGAGCAGCTGGTGCGGTTCCTGTAATGCCGGCCCGCTGGATATGACCTCAGTGCGCCCGCGGTTATCCCTCCTGCACGCTGCGCTGTGTACAACCTGCTCAGCAGTTTCGACCAGCACACGGCCCACAGCGCTCAGCCACACTAGCCCGCGAGACAGCAGGAGCTTCTGGAGCAGGGCAGGTATCAGATAAACTCATCCAGTTGGAAGGGAGGGCAATCATAGTGCTGTTATGATTTATGGACACAGCTCTCAGCATGCTTAGCCAGCCTTCTATCTGGCTTTGCATCTTGAGAGTCACAGTCCACAGGCTGTTTCTGAGCCTGTGGACTGTGACTCTCAAGAAGCACAGCCAGATAGAAGGCTGGCTAAGCATGCTGAGAGCTGTGTCCATAAATCATAACAGCACTATGAAAACTACTGACTGGCTAAGCATGCTGAGAGCTCAGTCTAAATAACATAACACATAAAGAAATTACTGTTTCTAGCTGCTAGCCCACAGCAGCTAGAAACAGTAATTTCTTTAAAGGGATTCTGTCACCAGGTTTTACCCCTGTCAGCTAAACATATGCTGATGTTCAGGGCGTCTTCACGATTCCTAATGTGGGCTTCTAAATGTCATCTGTGGGCTTATTTAGCTAAAAAACAGCTTTTACTAACCTGTCAGTCAAACAAATAAGGTGCCCAAGGGGATGTGAAGCGATGCCAGGTGCCGGCCGCACCCGCCACCGTTCGTGCCCAGCGCCGCCTTTCCGGACTTCTGCGCCGCCTCCTAATCCTCTGTGCCGCCTCTCGCTCTCCCTCCCTCCCCCCTCCTTCTGCTGTAAGATCTCGCGCTTGCGCACAGGGCTCTGCCTGATGCGCCCGTGCGGACTTCTCCATTTGGCTTCTTACAGCGAAGAGCGCATGCGCCGGCACTTCGCTCAACCCCTGTATGCGCGAGATCTTACAGCAGGAGGAGGGGGGATGGAGGGAGAGCGAGAGGCGGCACAGAGGATTAGGAGGCGGCGCAGAAGTCCGGAAAGGCGGCGCTGGGCACGAACGGCGGTGGGTGCGGCGGGCATCTTGCATCCATTAACATCCCCTTGGGCACCTTATTTGTTTGACTGACAGGTTAGTAAAAGCTGTTATTTAGCTAAATAAGCCCACAGATGACATTTATAAGCCCACATTAGGAATCGTGAAGACGCCCTGAACATCAGCATATTTTTAGCTGACAGGGGTCAAACCTGGTGACAGAATCCCTTTAGGCCTCCTTCACACGACCGTTGTGTGCACCCGTGGCCGTTGTGCCGTTTTCCGTTTTTTTTCGCGGACCCATCGACTTTCAAGCCGCATCCGTGATCCGTGTTTCCTGGCCGTGAAAAAAATATGACCTGTCCTATTTTTTTCACGGCCAACGG
The DNA here is from genome assembly GCF_905171765.1 of Bufo bufo. Classification (NCBI taxonomy): domain Eukaryota; kingdom Metazoa; phylum Chordata; class Amphibia; order Anura; family Bufonidae; genus Bufo; species Bufo bufo. The sequence goes on from NC_053397.1 coordinate 123,613,234, forward strand.
TTCACGGACCCATTCAAGTCAATGGGTCCGTGAAAGAACACGGATGCACACAAGATTGGCATCCGTGTCCGTGATCCGTGGCCGTAGGTTACTTTTTATACAGACGGATCCGAAGATCCGTCTGCATAAAAGCTTTTTCATAGCTGAGTTTTCACTTGGTGAAAACTCAGAACCGACAGTATATTCTAACACAGAGGCGTCCCCATGGTGATGGGGATGCTTCAGGTTAGAATACACTAAAAGAACTGTGTACATGACTGCCCCCTGCTGCCTGGCAGGTGCTGCCAGGCAGCAGGGGGAAGCCCCCTCCTGTAGTTAACACATTGGTGGCCAGTGGGCCCCCCCCTGTAGTTAACACATTGGTGGCCAGTGCGGCCGGCCCCCCCTCCCCTGTAGTTAACTCGTTGGTGGCCAGTGGCCCCCCCCTCCCTCCCCTGTAGTTAACTCATTGGTGGCCAGTGGGCCCCCCTCCCTCCCCTGTAGTTAACTCGTTGGTGGCCAGTGCGGCCGGCCCCCCTCCCTCCCCTGTAGTAAACTCGTTGGTGGCCAGTGGGCCCTCTCCCCTCCCTCCCCCTCCTAATTAAAATCTCCCCCCCATCATTGGTGGCAGCGGAGAGTACCGATCGGAGTCCCAGTTTAATCTCTGGGGCTCCGATCGGTAACCATGGCAACCAGGACGCTACTGCTGTCCCGGTTGCCATGGTTACTTAGCAATTTGTAGAACCATTATACTTACCTGCGAGCTGCGATCTCTGCGTCCGGCCGGGAGCTCCTCCTACTGGTAAGTGACAGGTCATGAGTTAACTACAGGGGAGGGGGGGCCGGCCGCACTGGCCACCAATGTGTTAACTACAGGGGGGGCCCACTGGCCACCAACGAGTTAACTACAGGGGAGGGAGGGGGGGTCCCACTGGCCACCAACGAGTTAACTACAGGGGAGGGAGGGGGGGTCCCACTGGCCACCAACGAGTTAACTACAGGGGAGGGAGGGGGGGCCACTGGCCACCAACGAGTTAACTACAGGGGAGGGAGGGGGGCCCACTGGCCACCAATGAGTTAACTACAGGGTAGGGGGGGCCGGTCGCACTGGCCACCAATGTGTTAACTACAGGGGGGGCCCACTGGCCACCAATGTGTTAACTACAGGGGAGGGAGGGGGGCCCACTGGCCACCAATGAGTTAACTACAGGGGAGGGAGGGGGGGTCCCACTGGCCACCAACGAGTTAACTACAGGGGAGGGAGGGGGGGTCCCACTGGCCACCAACGAGTTAACTACAGGGGAGGGAGGGGGGGCCACTGGCCACCAACGAGTTAACTACAGGGGAGGGAGGGGGGGCCACTGGCCACCAACGAGTTAACTACAGGGGAGGGAGGGGGGCCCACTGGCCACCAATGTGTTAACTACAGGGGGGGGGCTGCCCCCTGCTGCCTGGCAGCACCTGCCAGGCAGCAGGGGGCAGTCATGTACACAGTTATTTTAGTATATTCTAACCTGAAGCGTCCCCATCACCATGGGAACGCCTCTGTGTTAGAATATACTGTCGGATTTGAGTTTCACGATGTAACTCAAATCCGACGATATATTCTAACATAGAGGCGTTCCCATGGTGATGGGGACGCTTCAAGTTAAAATATACCAACGGATTGGAGAAAACTCCGATCCTATGGTATATTAACTCCTGACTAAACATTGAAAGTCAATGGGGGACGGATCCGTTTGAAATTGCACCATATTGTGTCAACGTCAAACGGATCCGTCCCCATTGACCAGCATTGTAATTCAGGACGGATCCGTTTGGCTCCGCACGGCCAGGCGGACACCAAAACGACATTTTTTTCATGTCCGTGAATCCTCCAAAAATCAAGGAAGACCCACGGACGAAAAAACGGTCGCGGATCACGGAAAATGGGACCCGTTTTTGCGGACCGCCAAAAAATACGGTCGTGTGCAGGAGGCCTTAATGTGTTATGTTATTTAGACACAGCTCTCAGCATGCTTAGCCAGCCTTCTATCTGACTGGCTAAGCATGCTGAGTGCTGTGTCCATAAATCATAACACAGCTCTATGAAAATTACTGTTTCTAGCTGCTGTTGTCCACAGTCCACAGCAGCTAGAAAACAGTAATCTTCATAGTCATGTTAAATGATCACTATAGTGTCAGGAAAACAAAGCGGTTTTCCTGACACTATAGTGCCCTGAGGGTGCCCCCACCCTCAGGGTCCCCCTCCCGTGGTCCCCCTCCATGTTGCCAAGATAGACGCCAAATGAAGGGGTAGTTGCAGGAACAAAATACTTTAATGGTATCGATAAAATATATATGTAATTAAGACACTGAGTGCAGTTCCATAAAAAGGCCCATGATGCTCTTAATCCGGCCCTGCCTCCAAGGGGTAAAGGGCAAGCTCAGGCCATGTGCCCAATTTGGAGACCCAGAAGTTGCAGGGGCTGACCCCTGTCAGTCAGTTTGTGTAGGCGTGTGCAAATTTACTGCCCCACCATGTCGCACGTCCCCGTGATGTTCACGATCCAATTTGATATCTGCTCTATCAACTTTTGATGTTCTTTTCTGCGCCTACCATGATGATCACGGGTGGCGGGGAATCAGGGTTGCACGCCGGAGAGGGAGCGTGAGAAAGTGAGACCACATCCAAGGGAGGATTCATTTTTTCAAATTTAAAATTATAGAGTTGAAATATGGGAGAAATTATTAAAGCATAAAAGTGTGACAACTTTTTAAAGTTCAAGCATTGAATGAAAGGATGTGGCGCGCATTAATTACTAAAGAATGTATTCAATTTTATTCCCTGTCACCTATGCAGAGCAGGGGTTTATTCAGGTCTAAAAATGTAAAATGTCAACCCAAGAATGTAACAGAAAAATTTGTGAAATTTATTAACCTGTCTACTTGGTAGAGCAGGGGTCTATGACAGAAAAAAAGGAGGAGTGGTAGTATATTACACCCAAAAATTGGTGAATTTCACCCAAAAATGTAACTGACCATCTTTTTTTACCAGTCTACTAGGTATAGCAGTGGTACTATACACCCAAAAATTTGTGAATTTCACGTGAAAATGTAAATGACAAAGTAGTGAAATGACATAAAATAAAATACGTACAAATAAAAAAAAAAATTGGGATTTATGAGGTGGAGTTCCATATGGAGTAGGAGTTTGAGGAGGTGGTGGAAGTGGCGGTGGAGGAGGACGAGGTAGCCAACAAAGGTTTTTGGTTTTAATGAAATGGAATGAAATATCCAAAATACAAGAATGAGCAATTGCGCTGCAGTATAACAATGTCTGGTTAGTGACGGAATAAATGTCTATTCTGCACAAGGTACGGACAAGTCCTGAGGGATCCATGCCAGGTTCATTTTAATGAAAGTGAGCTTGTCCACATTGGCTGTGGACAGGCGGCCGCGCTTGTCTTTGATGACGCCCCCTGCCGTGCTAAACACACGTTCAGATAATACACTGGCTGCAGGGCAGGCCAGCATCTCCAAGGCGTAAAGGGCAAGCTCAGGCCATGTGCCCAATTTGGAGTCATAGAAGTTGAAGGGGCAGACCCGTCATTCAGTACGTGTAGGCGTGTGCACACATACTGCTCCACCATGTTGGTGAAATGCTGCCTCCTGCTAAGACATTCCATATCAGCTGGTGGTGCTGGTTGTTGTCGCGTGCTGACAAAGCTTTTCCACATTTCGGCCATGCTAACCCTGCTTTCTGAGGTGCTGGCGGTGCCCCAGCTGCGTTGGCGACCTCTTCCTCTGCCTTTGCCTTGTACTTCCACTGTGCCCCCGCTGTCAGGTGGGAATGCCACCATCAGCGGGTCTACCAGCGTGCGCTTGTACTCGCACATCTTACAATCATGCTCCAGTGAGGAAATTAAAAACGGTACGTTGTCCTTGTAACAGGGATCCAGCAGCGTGGCCACCCAGTAATCAGCACAAGTTAGAATGTGGGCAACTCGGCGGTCGTTGCGGAGACACTGCAGCATGTAATCGCTCATGTGTTAGGCTGCCCAGAGCCAACGAAAAGCTGTCCTCTGTGGGAGGTGTATCGTCTGTGTCCTCTGTATCCCACCAGCCATGCACCAGTGATGGCCATGAGCTGGTCTGGGTGCCACCCTGCTGTGAACATGGTTCCTCCTCCTCCATCTCCACCTCGTCATCCTCCAGAACTGTGCCCTGGCTGGACAATTGTGTACCTGGCGTTTGTGGGTGCAGGAACCCACACTCGGAGCCACTTGTGAATGAGTGGAGGGAAACCCTACGAAATGATCCCTCTTCCTCCTCCTCCTCCTGTGCTGCATCCTCTTCCATAATCGCCAGAAGCTTTTTTTTCAAGGAGGCATAGAAGTGGGATAGTAACGCTGAGAATGGCGTTATCGGCACTGGCCATGTTGGTGGAGAATTTGAAACAGTGCAACAAGGAACACAGGTCTCGCATGGAGGCCCAGTCATTGGTGGTGAAGAGGTGCTGTTCCGCCGAGCGACTCACCCGTGCGTGCTGCAGCTGAAACTCCACTATCGCCTGCTGCTGCTCGCACAGTCTGGCCAGCATGTGCAAGGTAGAGTTCTACCTTGTGAGCACGTCACATATGAGGCGGTGAGTGGGAAGGCCGAAGTTACGTTGCAGCACTGACAGGCGAGCAGCAGCAGGGTGAGAACGCGGAAAGCACGCACAGACAGCCCGCACTTTATGCAGCAGCTCTGACATATCGGGGTAATTTTTGAGGAATCTCTGCAACACCAAATTCAGCACATGCGCCAGGCAAGGGATGTGCGTCAAACCAGAGCTGCTACGAGATTTTGCCCATTATCGCACACCACCAGGCCGGGCTTGAGGCTCACTGGCACAAACCACTCATCGGTCTGTTGTTCAAGGCCCGTTCACAGCTCCTGCGCGGTGTGGGGTTCGTTTCCCAAACAGATAAGTTTTAAAACGTCCTGCTGTCGTTTACCCCTATCTGTGCTGAAGTTGGTGGTGAAGGTGTTACACTGACCGGATGAGGAGCCGGTAGAGGATGAGGAAGCGGAGTAGGAGTAGGAAGCAACAGGAGGAAAAGAGAAGCGCCCTGCAATCCTCAGTGGTGGAAGGACATCCGCCTCAGGCCCAGCCGCCACTGCATTTACAACGTCCCTGATTGTGTTTACTGGTCCACGTATCCGTAGTTAGGTGGACCTTGCCACAGATGGTGTTACGCAGTGCACACCTGATTTTGTCCCCCACTTGGTTGTGCAGGGAAGGGATGGCTCACCTGGAAAAGTAGTGGCGGCTGGGCACGATGTACTGTGGGACAGCCACCACCATAAGGCCTTTAAAACTATCCCTCTCCACCAGACGGAATGACAGCATTTCAAAGGCCAGTAATTTCGAAATGCTGGCATTCAGGGCTAGTGATCGCCGGTGAGTAGAGGGTTGTGTAGATGCTTGGTGACCCAGGTGTTGGTGTTGCTGGCAGATCCTCTCTTTGCAGGGTGTCAGGTGCCACTGTCACTCCAGAGGTGGATGAAGAGGCCGAGACTGCAGCAGAAGAGGAAGCAGGAGGAGCTAGAGACCTTTCCTTGTTTTTGAGGTGTCTACTCCACTGCAGCTCGTGCTTTGCACTTAGATGCCTTGTCATGCAGGTTGTGCTCAGGTTGAGAACGTTTAAGCCTCGCTTTAGGCTCTGATTGCAAAGCGTGCAAACCACTCATGTGTTGTCTTCAGCCCATTGTCTGAAGAACTGCCACACCAGGGAACTCTTTGGAGCTGGCTTTTGGTGTGCTCGGTCTCTTGCTGCCTTGGGGGACTGTCGCTCCACTTTTGCACCCTGTTCTCTCTTCTGCTGTGCTGGTGGCTCTATGCGACCACCGCCTCTTCCTCCGAACTACACAGGTCACTCGCATGACCTTGATTCCTTGATTTGGGGTCGAGGACCTCATCGTTCTCCACACCATCTTCCACCCAGTCTTGACCCCTGCCTTCCTTATCGGTCTGCACACTTTCAAAAGTCACAGCATTTGGCACCTGTGTTTCGTCAACATCCGAAACATACAGCGGTGGTTCTCCCATGTACTCATCTTGAAACAAAGTGGTTGGGCATCAGTGCACTCAATCTCTTCCACATCTGGGGCAGGGCTATTTGGATATCCCTGGGAAACCCTGCTAGCAGAGTCATCAAAAAGCAAAAGAGACTGCTGCATGACTTGGGGCTCAGACTGCTTGGCTGATTTGCAAGGGGGTGAGGTGAAAGACTGATGGACATCGGCTGCAGGTGCCAACTCTGATCTTTCAGCAGGAGACTGGGTGGGAGACAATGCGAAGGAACTGGAGGCCCTGTCAGCAACCCAATCTACTATCGCCTGTACTTGTTCTGGCCTCACCTTTCGTAGAGCCGCATTAGACCCGACCAAATAACGCTGAAGGTTCTGTTGCCTACTCGCACCTGAGGAAGGTGTTTCACTTGTGCGTGTAGCTGGCACAGATCGACCACGTCCTCTCTCTGCAACAGGAGCTCTACCAGCAGCACCACGACCGGGGCCACGTCCCTTATTCGATGCTCTCCTCATTCTCCGCAAATTTTGGATCTTGCCCAAAATGGGTGTTTTTTTAAAACAGAATAGAACAACATTATCCATCGCGTGTATTTCACACTGACAGATGCAGCAAAGGCCGCAAGTTTTGTATTTAGCCCAAAATTGTTGTTTCTTTAAACCCAGAATATTATTGAAGAATTTCAAGCTTGTATCTCACACTGACAGATGCAGCAATGGCTGCAAATTTAGTATTTTGCCCAAAATGGGTGTTTCTTTAAACCCAGAATATTATTGCAGTATTTCTAGCTTGTATGTCACACTAACAAATGCAGCATAGGCCCCAGATGTAGGATATTGCCAAAAATTGGTGTTTTTTTAAACCCAGAATATTATTGCAGTATTTTATGCTTTTATCTCACACGGACAGATGCAACCAATGTAGTAAGTGGCACAAAATGGGTGTTTTTTTCAAATAGCAGAATAAAACACCAGTATCTAATGCTTGTATTTCACACTGACAGAAGTTTATTCTTTTGCCCAAAAAGGGTGTTTTTTAAAACCCAGAAAATCATTGCTGTATTTGAAGCTTAAATTGCACACTGACAAAACCTGCATAGGACCTGACAAAACCTGCATGGCAAAAAAAATAAAAAATCTCCCACGGACTCACTATGCCCCCCTCAGTAAATACCTTGGGGTGTCTACTTTCCGAAATGGGTTAATTTGTGTGGTGTGTTTATGTGTTTACTGTTCTGGCATTTAGGGCGGGGCTAAATTGTGAGGAACCCTGTAAAGCCTAAAGGTACTCGTTGGACTTTCGGCCCCTTTACGCACCTAGGCTGCAAAAAAGTGTCACACATGTGGTATCGCCATACTCAGGAGAAGTAGGGCAATGTGTTTTAGGGTGTATTTTTACATATACCCATGCTGGGTGAGAGAAATATCTCTGTAAATTGACAACTTTGTATAAAAATGTTTTAAAAGTTGTCATTTACAGAGATATTTCTCACACACAGTATGGGTATATGTAAAAATACACCCCAAAACACTTTGCCCTACTACTCCTGAGTACGGCAATACCACATGTGTGACACTTTTTTGCAGCCTAGGTGCACAAAGGGGCCCAAATTCCAATGTGTACCTTTAGGATTTCACAGGGCATTTTTTACGCATTTAGATTCCAAACTACTTCTCACGCTTTAGGGCCCCTAAAATACCAGGGCAGTATAAATACCCCACAAGTGACCCCATTTTGGAAAGAAGACACCCCAAGGTATTCCATGAGGGGCATGGCGAGTACCTAGAATATTATTTTTTTGGCACAAGTTAGCGGAAAATGATTTTATTTATTTTTTCTCTTACAAAGTCTCATATTCCAAAAACTTCTTTCCAAATTGGGGTCACTTGTGGGGTATTTATACTGCCCTGGTATTTTAGGGGCCCTAAAGCGTGAGAAGTAGTTTGGAATCCAAATGCGTAAAAAATGCCCTGTGAAATCCTAAAAGTACTCATTGGAATTTGGGCCCCTTTGCACACCTAGGCTGCAAAAAAGTGCACACATGTGGTATCGCCATACTCAGAAGAAGTAGGACAATGTGTTTTGGGGTGTAAATGACAACTTTTCCAATTTTTTTATACAAAGTTGTCAATTTACAGAGATATTTCTCTCACCCAGCATGGGTATATGTAACAAGACACACCAAAACACATTGCCCTACTTCTCCTGAGTACGGCGATACCACATGTGTGACAGTTTTTTGCAGCCAAGATGCGCAAAGGGGCCAAAAGTCCAACGAGTACCTTTTAGGAGGGCATTTTAGGCATTTTAATTCCATACTTCTCACGTTTTAGGGCCCCTAAAATGCCAGGGCAGTGTAAATACCCCACATGTGACCCCATTTTAGAAAGAAGACACACCAAGGTATTCCGTGAGGGGCATGGCGAGTTCATAGAAGATTTTTTTTTTTGGGCACAAGTTAGCGGAAATTGATTTTTTTTGTTTTTTCTCACAAAGTCTCAGTTTCCACTAACTTGTGACAAAAAGTTCAATCTTTCATGGACTCAATATGCCCCTCAGCGAATACCTTGGGGTGTCTTCTTTCCAAAATGGGGTCATTTGTGGGGTGTTTGTACTGCCCTGGCATTTCAGGGTCTCCGCAATCATTACATGTATGGCCAGCATTAGGAGTTTCTGCTATTCTCCTTAGGCCTCATGCACACGACCGTTGTTTGGGTCCGCATCCGAGGCTCCGTTCCGCATCCGTTCCGCATCCGTGCTGTCCGCATCCGTGGCTCCGTTCCGCGGCCCCGCTAAAAAAATATACCATGTCCTATTCTTGTCCGCGGACAAGAATAGGCATTTATAATGCCGGCACCCGTTCTGTTCTGCAAATTGCGGAAGTCAACCCAGGCGCCTTCCGTTTTTTGCGCATCCACGGTTTGCGGACCGCAAAAAACGGCACGGTCGTGTGCATGAGGCCTTATATTGAGCATACGGGTAATGAGATTCTTATTTTCCGTTCAGCCTCTGGGCTGAAAGAAAAAATGAACGGCACAGATTTCTTCATTTGCATCGATCAATGTGGATGAAAAAATCTCTGCCAAAAAATGTGCAAAAAATATAAATAGCTGCGATCGCTAATAAAGATCCAAAAAGCTCAAAAGTGATCTTTATAGCGCCGCAGCGATTTTACGGTGTTTTTGCAGTAATCAGAAAAAAAAACATTTCTGTCACTGCGGTGGGGCGGACTGAACGCAAGTGTGCGCACAAGATCAGGCCTGATCGGGCGAACACTGCATTTTTTGTAGAGCCTAAGGGGACCCTAATGTACTGATATAGATCTGATTGCGATCAGTCTTGATCACTTACAGATACTATATAGTACTAGTGCTGATTAGCGACAGCGATGACGCTAATCAGCGACTAATCAGTGACTGCAGTGCAGTGGGCGCTAACTACCTAACAAGTGGCTAACTAACTGGCGGTGATAAGGGACCCTTAGGCCCCATTCACACGTCCGCAATTCTGTTCCGCATTTTGCGGAACGGAATTGTGGACCCATTCATTTCTATGGGGACAGACTTTGTCCCACTCTGATCCGGAATTGCGGATCTGCACTTCCGGGTCCGCACTTCCGTTCTGCAAAAATATAGAACATGTCCTATTCTTGTCCGCAATTGCGGACAAGAAAAGGCATTTTCTATATAGTTCTGGCAATGTGCGGATCCGCAAAATGCGGAAAGAACACATTGCCGGTGTCCGTGTTTTGCGGATCCGCGGATCCGCAAAACACATACGGACGTCTGAATGGAGCCTTACAGGGGGGTGATCAATGACAGGGGGTGATCAGGGAGTCTATATGGGGTGATCAGAGATTAATAAGGGGTTAATAAGTGACAGGGGGGTGTAGTGTAGTGTGGTGCTTGGTGCTACTTACAGAGCTGCCTGTGTCCTCTGGTGGTCGATCCAAGCAAAAGGGACCAACAGAGGACCAGGTAGCAGGTATATCATACGCTGTTAACAAAACAGCGTCTAATATGCCTTTCTGATGTTAAAAAAAAAAATCGCATCTACAGCCTGCCAGCGAATGATCGCCGCTGGCAGGCTGTAGATCAACTTGTTTACCTCGCGATGCTGTGAACGCGCGCTCCTGTGAGCGCACGTTCACAGGAAATCTTGCGTCTCGCGAGATGACGCGTAGATGCGTCGAGGAGGAATAACCCGGCCGCCTGCAGGACGCATCCCTGCGTTAGGCGGTCGGGAGGTGTTTAAAACCCAGAAAATTATTGAAGTATTTCAAGCTTAAATTGCACACTGACAAAACCTGCATAGGCACCAGATGGAGGGTATTGCCAAAAATGGGTGTTTTTTAAAACCCAGAAATTTATTGCAGTATTTCAAGCTTAAATTGCACCCAGACAAATGCTGTAAAAGCTCAGATGTAGGGTCTTCTTGTCAAAAATTTGTGATTTTTTTTTTTTTTAAAACCCAGAATATAATTGCAGTATTTCAATGTCACGAGGGTGTGTCACGGCTGAGGATGGGGAAAACCCTCAGCCGTGCGGTATCAGGAGATGTAAGGTCGCTACTTGGCCAGTAACACAGAATTAGGGAGCAGGTCACCTCCTAGAGCTTCCCTAATCTGACCCTGACTCCTAGCTGCATGAGCCGCCCTTGAAGGTAGGAGGGCTCATGCTCAGGAACCTTGAATCCCTTCTGACCCTCCGACGATCCCTGTACTAGAAGCTGGGTAGACAGCCCGTTCCTCCTGGACACGGAGTAACAGGAGTCTAAAATGGCCACGCTAAAAAGAAAGGGGAACATAAACAGACATATGGCAATGGCAGGTAAGTGCAACTAGTACCACACTTACCTGCAAAAGACACACAACCTGGAACCCACGCATGGGTGTCCACAGAAATTTTTCCAGGGGGGGGGCATAATTTTATTGACATCCATGCTCTGCTTGTTTCTGAGAATGTAATGAAGGGAGGGGCATATTCATTATCACAAAGTATAATAATGCATGAGCTGTGCAACTTGATGGAAAAGCTTAAATGGATATTATAAGTGCCAGGAATACAAAGTTGTATCCACATTGTCATATGTAACTTACAAGCAGATGGTCTGCAGAATACCAGGCCTACCACCAGTATTACCCCTTCATATACCGCCTGCCTGCCTGGTCACCCTGACCAGGCGGGCAGGCGGTATATGATTGTAGGGGCAATACTGCCTGGTATATGGACAGCAGAGATGGCATCCTCTGGGCAGTACTGTCTATGGTCATCCTTCACCAGCACCATGACTGCCACCTGCTTGGCCTGGCTCTCATGGCACTTCACTGCCTGCTGCTTGGCTATCAGTGACCCACCCCACACCTAACACTCAGGGTCAGGGAGTGACTCAGTAGTCACACTGTGACACTTGACTGACTGTCACTCACTGATAGCCAAGCAGGTGGCAGTCAGGGAGCTTTTCAAGGATGAATTGACCATAGACAGTACTGCCCAGAGGATGCCATATCTGCTGTCCATATAATACCAGTATTGCCCCTTCATATACCGCCTGGTCACCCCACACCTAACACTCAGGGAGTACTCTCATCAATAAAAACAATAATAGGTTTAATCGTGGCTGGCCCACACATCTGGTTCATCAATCAGTTTGGAGATTTAATTTGTGGACGTTCATACAGAAGAAACTGTATATTGTGTGGCATAGTGTATGCTATATGTGTATAACATAAATATATTTTACATGAAAACCTATAATTACTTGACTTGGCCCTTGGGGATCTCGGACACCACTTCAACACTTTGGCCGAGGGCTCGTGGAGCTGATGTTGTGTTTTATCCTAATGAGAAAGATTTCATAATAAGGATTTGGAGAAGGGGCAGAGGGATAGCAGAGCAGAGAGAGGCTGCTACTAGGGGGTCATACCATGGGGAAGTAATAAAGCCCATCATAATGCCCCCCCCCCCGTAGAACTAATTCTCCTTATATTAGACAGTGCAAAAAATACCCCCTTGTAATGCCCCCAGTTGAGCTAATGTTCCCATAGTGCCACCATAATGTACCAGTATAAAATACCCCTATATAGTGCCCCCAGTAAATGCCGCATAGTGCTCCTCTCCCCCTTCCTCCTAGTGCCCCCATAATGCACCAGTATAAAATGCCCCTATATAGTGCCCCAGTAGATGCCCTCAGTGTCCCCAATAATTTGCATGCATAAAATACCCCTTCTTAGTGCCCCCGTAGATGAACCCATAGTATTCCTCTCCCCCTTCCCCATAGTACCCACCATAATGTGTCCCAGTATAAAATACTACTGTACAGAGCCCTCCATATAACATACCACTTCTTTGTAGCCTCGCCCTCAGTAGATGCCCCTATAGTGCCCACCAATAATGTGTTGGCAAAAAGTGCCCCCATAGTGCCCCCCAATAATGTGCCAGTAAGAAGTGACCCCATAGTGCAACCTAATAATGTGCCAGTAAGAAGTACCCCCAATGATGCCCCCCCGGGCCCCGGCCTTAATGTCACATTTCTCCCCCTCCATGTCACGTGACCCGTCATCACCCCCTTCTTTTTACATCACCCCCTTCGCGTCACATTATTTCTCCCCCCTCCATCATGGCAGCACACTTCCGACCCCCCCCCCCCCCCCCCTGAATGGCATATTTATCCCTCTCCATGGGCCAGTGGCAGCAGCACATCTCTCCCCCCCCCCCTGCACATAGCACATTTCTACCACTCCATGGGCCAGTGGCAGTGCACTTGGCACTGTTGGCAGCAGCACATCTCTCTCCCCTCCCCCCCATTTCTCCCACTTCATGGGCCAGTGGCACTTGGCAGCAGCACATCTCTCCTCCCCCCCCCAGCCCCATGGCACATTTCTCCCCTCCATGGGCCAGTGCCATATGGCAGCAGCACATCTCTCCTTCTGTCGCCCCCCCCATGGCACATTTCTCCCACTCCAATCCATGGGCCAATGGGCTGGCAGCAGCACATCTCTCCCCATCCCCCTCCCTGGCACATTTCTCCCACTCCAGACCATCTCATGGGCCAGTGGCAGACACGGGATCCACCATGATCTATCCACTTGTTGTTATCTTTCTTTTTCTTTGTACCAAATAATAACCTGTAATAACGTTACTTCTGTGACTGTTGGAATAGCAAACTTGGAAGTTGGAACTTGAAGTTGGAACCAAACTTGGCTCAGGGAGTGACTGTGACAGGCAGGCAGGCCCTTGACGCGCCATGCTCGCTCATCGCTCCTTCTTCTCTCTGGGGGCGAAGCTCAGTGGCAACGTCACGTGAAGACGTGCCTGTGCGGCAGCTACGAGCCTGCGGCACGCTCCAGCAGCCACTGCAGAGTCTAGAGACAGACAGGCCAGGCAGCGGAGCTCAGAGAGGCGGCGGGCCCCGCCCCTCCTCACTCTTTCAGGCCGGGCGTGCGCTTTCACTCAGCGCTGTTAGTCGCCCGCCGACCGCAACAAAATAGTAGTACTAGTAAGTAGTAGGGTTAGTTTGCGGCGATCCAGGGGGGGGCACTTGCCCCCCCTTGCCCCCCCCTGCGGACGCCCATGAACCCACGTGCAAGTGCTGTTGTCCACAAACAACAGAAAGGACACCGCACACTCAGACATCACACGGGAACCCAGGAAACCATATTCTGAAATAAACAAAGACCAAACAAACATCTTCAAAACACCATACCTATGATCACAAGGGTGGCCCCCACTGGCAGATGGAATACACAGGAGGCTGCTCCAGCTAACCATGGCTGAAGTACCCCTCAGACAAGTGATATTCACTGAGGCTTTATAGGCCCAAGTAGCCACACCCACACAGACACACCCAGTGTTCACACACACAGAAGGGATTTAACCCTTCCAACACCAGCAAAGGGAAGACGGACTCTTAAAGGGGAATACAGACATAAACAAACACACTTCACCTGTTGCCGCGGGCAACGGCATGCGTGGCAATCATGTCCTGGGGATGAGCCATAGGGCTGAGACACTGCCACCACATGGACACAACACCACACGTTGCCACGGGCAACCAAGTGAAGGGAAGTGTCACAAAACAAACCACTGGCCGTGACAGGGTGTCAAGAGCCACGTCTGACTCCGTAATACCTGGGGTCAGGAAGTCGCAGCGGGTGTCTGCGCGCTCTATGTATAAGGATAGTGCTATTTCTTAATAGTAGCTTTCTGGGTTTGCCTTGCAACCCTTTTTGGCTCACTCAGGGATCCGTAGCTTCTTTTCCTCAGCTGTTTCTTGTCCAGCACTCCCAACCTCCTTATATTCCCCTCTCCCACTTCTCTGGTTGCCAGATATAGAGCTTCCTGCCTGGACTTCTATACTGACCCACTGGAGCTGAGTAGCTGTGATCCCTGGTTGTTGTTCCAGAGCGTTACCCTCCGGATCCCTGTTGGGCTTTTGTTGTCTGCTGTTGTCGCCCACCTGGGATTATATGTTTTGTCTGTATTGTCTGTCCTCTACTTGGTGTTTTCCTTTAGTGTCAGTGGTGCGGACTAGTGATCCCACCGCCCTGTTCACTACGTAGGGCTCATCTTAGGGAAAGCCAGGGTTTAGGCACGTGATCGGCGTACGGGTGAGGAACCCGTCTAGGGACGTCAGGGCAGTCAGGTGCCAGCCTCAAGGTGATTCAGGGGTCACCACCTTTCCCTCTCCCTTGGACAGGGCCTTCCCATTTCCCTCCCTTTGCGTTACGCCGGTCATGACATTCAAGCTTCTATTTCACTGTCACAAATGCACATATGCTGTGCTGGTTCACATAACTTGCATAAAATGGCCGTCGCCGCCCACCTAACTAACAGACAGATAAGTTATTTTTCTGGCTCACTGGGCTCAGGGCAGGGTAAAAAGATTGTGCACTGCACCCACGAAACAAAATCTAGGTAGAGCGCTTAGTTAACAAGCACTTCAGATTAAAGTTTCTGTCCTATTCTCTCCCTCACGGCAGCAGCATCCTATCCCTACACTAATCAGAGCAGAGTGACGTGCAGCGCTATGTGACTGCAGCTCATATAGAGGCTGGGTCACATGCTGCACTGGCCAATTACAGCCTTGCCATTAGTAGGCATGGCTGTGATGGCTTCTAAGGGCACACGAGTTAAACGCTTGTTGATTGGCTGCTCTGCAGCCTTTGAAAAAGCGCCATTAACTCGCCGAACACCGAACCTGAACTTTTACTGAAAAGTTTGGGTTCGGGTCCGGGGTCCAAAAATCCTAAAGTTCGGGACGAACCCGAACTTTACAGTGCGGGTTCGCTCAACCCTAGTAATGACCACACCTCTTGTCAGGTGCAGCTTGTGGCCATTTCTGAGGCTCTATTTAGTTCTGACTCACACTGCTTACCATGCGGGAGATATTTCCTGCTGGATTTGGTTGAGCTGGTTTGTTGTTCCTTTGGATCTCCTGCTCCTCCATTGTTCTTTAAAGGGATTCTGTCACCAGGATTAACGATATAGCGATATGTATGTGTGCCTATTAGTCTCCATGCAGTGTTTAAAATGATCCCACTGTTTATGCTCTGTGTGTGTTAGATTCTTATAAAAAAACGATCTTATTGATATGTAAATTACCTCTGTCAGGAGCCCAAGGGGTTGTCCCACAATATGTTGGAGCCCAGCCGCGCCCCTCGATCCGGAGCCCAGCACCGCCTACCACTTAATTTATTCACTCCACTATCCCTAACGTCAGTTCTTCTCAGTGCCGTAATCTTGCACTGGCGCAGTGGACACTGTAGTTTGCTCCTGTGCGGACTACTGGCACCGACTTCGATGAGTCAACTGCGCATGCGCCGGCTCCCTCTGCGCGGCTGGGCTCCAACATATCGTGGGACAACCCCTTGGGCTCCTGACAGAGGTAATTTGCATATCAATAAAATCGGTTTTTATAAGAATCTAACACACACAGAGCATACACAGTGGGATCTTTTTAAACACTGCATGGAGACTAATGGGCAAATGTAAATATCGCTATATCGTTAATCCTGGTGACAGAATCCCTTTAACCTAAGTGCATTTTGTTTTGCATTTTGTTGTTCGCTAGTGTTAGGTTTTTTTTCTAGGCCTCAGGGAGACGCTGGTTCCTTCATCTGGGAAGGAACCAGTAGTCTTATTCCCTGTCACCACTCCTAGGGCTTTCCAGGGTCTCCAGGGCTAAGGTTACGGTGTATGAGTAGTTCCACCTTCAGGGTCTACTTATATTGGCAGGAGTCATGGAGAGGTCTAGGGATTCCTAAGAGTTCACCATCCCTCTCCCTTAGCTTTGAGGCCTAGACTACGGTCTATTTCCTTCTGTGTGTTATCTGGTGTTTTCCCCTCGTTATTATCTGTGACAGATATCCCTACTGTCTACTGCCACCCGGATTAACAGATTAGATTGTATTTCACCCTTTGAGCCAATCAGGGCAAGCCCTTCTTTCTAACTTCCTCCCAGTGTTATATGATCCTCCGTCTTCTTCCTTCTTCTATCCCTGCCAACATTAAAATGGCGCTGTATAACCGTTTTCACAAGATTCCTCTGAGGTGAATCGCAAAAACGAATCCAATTAGTTTAGAACCAATTTGCGTATAGCTCTAAAATATTCCACAGTGTTTTACAATCAGGGTGTTCAAGTACAGAGTAATAAATAACATAGCAGCAAACAGGTCAACAATTAAAACAAGATGAATGAGGGTCCTGCTCGCAAAAGCATACAATCTACAGAATGAGGAGATGGGCGTGAGACAAAAGGTAGACGTGCTTGTTTTTTACAATGGTCCAGCCATGTTACTACAATAGGGGAGTAGATATAAAGCTACATAAGCCAGTTACCAGATAAAAACACTTAATTTGGGTAATTGATTCTATTTGTTAGAATCGAACCAGAAACAAATTTCTGGAAATTTTCTCATCTCTAGTTTTGTGAAAACAGTAAACTCCTTCAACAAGGAAATACTTTGTCTGCAATGTGTCATCAGTGGTTGTACTGTTTTGGTTGGCTCAGTTTACCTTTACAAAATTGATTTGTTATAAATTGATGTAAGTTTCTCAACTGGAAAAGTAATTGGCTTTGATCCCCTAAAACTCAAGTAGACACTGGAAACTCCTCCTCCGCTTGTTTTCCCTTGTAGAGAGAGAACTAACTAGTTAGCTGCAGCAGCCAATTCTCCCAGCTGCTTATAACTCAAAGCACCCACATCTTATCCTTAGTTTTCTAGCACCTTTAGCCTTTCCTTGTGTTGTAACTTGAGAAGACTTTGTGTGGAGCTAAAGAAAGAAGCCCCTGCCTCTCGTCTGGCTGTCCCTTTCATCCCTCTGCTGCTTAGAAAAGGCAGACAACTAAAGAGACTGGCAGTCCTTCTCTATTAAACATAATGAAGACAGTCTGCATTTGAAAGTGAAGATCTGCTTAAACACTAACTTACGTTTTAGAAATTCATAGATGCTTTGTTACGAGTAGGTTCCGATGTTACAGATGTCGAAAAAAATAAGGTTCTTCTTGCTTTTACTGTGATGAACAGCTTATGACAGTCTGACTACAGAGTATTTTGGAGTTGTATGGTGACATTCATCTCTTGCTATTCTTATGGATCCACACAGGATTATGCTACTTTTTCTATGTTTCTTACATATCTGCATTTGTTCGATTACACTTGGAGAAAGCAGCAAGAATCTCAGTCCTTCTCCAGTTCAGCCAACAGAATCGTATACAAGTTCAGAAGATAAAACACTGGAAGAAGAATCTGAGAACCAAGAGAACATTTTGTCTCAGGTACCACAATCCTTGCATGTCTATTCATTTTAATGTTGTGGTTTGCACAGTGTCACTGATAATGATAGAAAAAACTGAAACTCATTTGCTTTTCCAAGCATATAACTTTAATTTTGTTGTATCAATATTAGTTTTTGTCATTTTAGGCAGAATGTAAAAATGCTATTATTATAATGAAGAAAATAGTACATTTGTTGGAGCAATCATGGCGGTATGGCCATTCTAAGCTTTGCTATTGTGCCTTGCTATGACTCTATACTGTCCTGATGCTATTCACCTATGTGTAAATAGTATGTTTATGAGAGATCTAGATGATGTCTAGCTCTTTAAAACTTATTGCAAGAAAGATGGTTTATTGCAAATATAATGTTACTGGAAGGTTTTATTACCTATATACAAATTGTAAATAATTCTTGCTGTCTACATGTTAAATCTATTTGTTGATGTATGGTTTTATGAGAACAAACCAAAATGTGTTGATTCATTTGAAGCTTTTGTTGTGTGAGGTGATGTTTGAGGTGGTGGGAGCAAATAGAATCCAGGGAGTGTTACTATTACCGCTCCACAAAGGAATGCTGTGGTTAAAAAGCTGACAGTGCCAGAGTAAAAAATAAAATCAATGGATAATAATACAGTACTGCAATTCCCACAGACACAACGCTACTCAATGTGCAGGGAACACATCCATTTATGGGTCTTTAATATCTACTTGTCCTTGTAAGGTTACATTCACACAACAGTGAAAAACTGCCTTTTGGTAATGGCTTTAACATGGCTGTTTTCATAGAAAATTAAAGTCTATGGGGCTATTTTACATGACCATTTTGAACAGCCAGTGAATACTGGAAGTCAAAAAATAGGATTACATGCCCAAATAGACCCTATTAAAATCAATAGGCCCATTTTTAACGGCGGTTTAGACAGTAGTGCACCTGTCTAGTGGCCGTTAAAAATTGCTACAAGGGTCTTTCAGGAAGTAAAATTAACAATAAAATACTCACTTCATCCACTTGAATGTGCAAACCTTTATTAACAAACTTTTATTGATGTCAGCACTAGCTGGGATGGTGGGAAGGGGGGGGCTATATATATATATATATATATATATATAGGCACAACTGAGGGACATTATATATGTATATGAGCACAAATGGGAGCATAATATATCTATATACTGGGGCATCCATTATTAATGGTCTTGTTTCATGGCTGTTAAAAATGGAGGCAAAACGAATGTTAAAAAGGGACAGAAGTAGTTGAAAAATGGCTACAAACTGACAGTGTATCCATTTTTTATATCTGTTCTTTCCATGGCTTGTGAATGTAGCCTAAATGACACATATTTGTCAGGCTGCTTCCCTAGGGAGAATGTGTCTGGTTGTGGAGCTTACTGAAAACTTCTGCTACTTATTTTATAGAATGTTTAGAATTTCAGCTAAATTTAGAGATTTAAACCTTGAACTTGAATGTTGAAGGCATAATAGGATCTAGCCTGTAGATATCATAAAGGTTATAAAACTATGCAAAAATGTTGAAAATAACTAAGGATGATTTATTCAATCACATTCCTATGGCTGTGGAAAAATATTTCATATTTCTTATTAAAATGGAGGACAGGTAAAAGAAACACTGTATAACGTGCTGTTACTAGTTCTTTACAATGTTAAGTGAAGAAGCTGGATTTTATGGTGGTATCAAAAAAAAATTGTTGTAAGCCTTTATCACCCAAGGGACAAAGTGGAGGGATGGTTATGAAGCAGGAGCTGCTATATACAGGTGGCACTCAACCTCAACTAGAGTCAATTTCATAGCAAGATAATTTACCTATTACCATATGTTTGGAGTGTGGGAGGAAACCCACGGAAACACAGAAAGAACATCCAAACCACATGAAAATGTTGCCCTTGGTTGGATTTGAACCCAGGATTCCAGTGCTACAGGGTAACAATACTAACCAGTGAGCCACCATGGTGCCCATAACGTGTTTTGGGTTTTAGTTAAAAAAAAAAAAAAAAAAAACACCATTGCAGTTTTATGCAGTCTTTTTTTTTTTTTTTTATCCAAAGCCAGAAATTACTTCAAAAGTAATTATAATTATAAAGAAAGGACTTCCTGCTGCATTTACTTTTGGCTTTGGTTCAAAAAACTGCATAAAACTGCAAAATTACTGCATGTGAAACCAAACTATGGCTACTTTCAGACTAGCATTCAGAGAGGATCCGTCTGGTGTCTGCACAGACGGATCCTCTCCTATAATGCAGACGTTTGGATCCGTTCAGAACGGATCCGTCTGCATTATAGTTTAGAAAAAATTCAAAGTCTGAAAGTTGTTCAGACAGATCCGTCCAGACTTTACATTGAAAGTCAATGGGGGATGGATCCGTTTGAAAATTGAGCCATATTGTGTCAACTTCAAACGGATCCGACCCCATTGACTTACATTGTAAGTCTGGACGGATCCGTTTGCCTCCACGCTGCAAGCAGACTGATGCATTATGAGCGGATCCGCATCCACTCAGAATGCATTGGGGGCTGGACGGATGCGTTCGGGGCCGCTTGTGAGACCCTTCAAACGGAGCTCACAAGCAGAGCCCTGACGCTAGTGTGAAAGTAGCCTAAGGGTTGATTCGCTTGAGCTGTTAATTTATGCAATGGAGAAATTCAGAGCAAAATCTGTCTTGTATGTGGATTTTGATGAAGATTTATTGCAGACCCACACCAGTTTGAAAATGTATGGGGCTGCAGCCTACCTGTTTTCCCCAGCACAGCAGTGCATATGTCCACCGACTGTGAATGTGCAGTAACAGCTTGGCCTTTTTCTCTTGAATGGGGCATTGGAGCTGCTTTAGGAATGGTGGTAGATAGAGTTGAGCGAATGTTTTGTTACGATCATATCAATTCAGTTGTTAAATTCTATTTGGCCTGAATACATTTTATCCAATTGAAAAGTGCCCCAATGGCCTTAAAAAGTTCTGCATGACATTCTAGGTTTTCCTAGGACTGCATCCAACCCTTTTCAAACTTGTTAACACCAAGGCATCAATAATAATGGCAAATGGAGAGCATCAACAGGGTTGGTTTATTTTTATAAATGATTATCATCCTAGATATAAAAGCCATCAAGGGGGCGGTGCCTAGCAGCAGAGCCGCATGCAAGCACCTGCGTGAGCTCTGCAGAGGATCTCCGGTGTGCAGGCAAAATTGGCAGCTTTCAAAGTGCCAACATGGGCAAAATCACTAAAGACAAGTCCAAAGACACCCCAGGGACTGGCAGGTCGACAACTGGGCAAGGAGATCTGGACCGGTTTGTCAAAAAGGCGAGTGTACAGCATATGAGACGAGCTGACAAGATGGTACCGAACGCAGAGACACTGCATCAGGATGCCTCCGAATCGGAGGATGGGGAGGGTAGTGAAGCAGCAGCTCCTACCTCGAGAGACGACTTACCAGTCTCTAGAGATTTTGAGACAACTGCTAGCGGTGGCACTGGATCCACTGGTCCTGGAGCTCAAGGAGTTCAAGCAAGACCTGAAGCAACAGAGTGATCGAATGGAAGTGCTGGAAACCAGGCAAGTCTCTATAGTGGACTTCAACACCGCCATATCCCATAATATGGATCATGCTCAAGCCCACTTGAACTATCTTTATAATCAAATTGAAGATCATTATAATCGGGGGAGGCAAAACAACTTAAGGCAGAGGCTTCCCGGAGTCAATACAAACTGACGCCATTATGCCAACGCTGGTTGATTTTTTTCAAAGCCCTCCTCCATGAGGAGTCACGGATGGACATCACTTTGGAGAGAGCCCATAGAGCCTTGCGTCCATCAGATCCCCCAAGGGACATCATATGTAAGTTGCACAGCTTCCAAACTAAAGAAAGCATATTAAAAGCAGCCAGATCCACGCCACATATTGCATTTGCTGGCTCTAACATTCTGATCTACCAAGATCTATCCCGCTGACCTTTAAAAAGAGGAAAGAGCTCAAACCATTACTGGACATACTTAGGGATAGCAAGATTACTTACCGATGGCTATACCCTTTCGGTCTGCTGTTAATTTCCCGGACAGGAAGGCGATATTGAGAACACCAGCGGATTTAAGAAGAGTATGCAAAAAGATGGACATTACGGACCTGCAGATTGAGGACTGGAACCCGGTCCAGGAATTGATGCAGCTACCTGCATTGCCTTTAATCACCTCCTGGACGCCAGTCAGCGCAGGGCGGCCACAGCGACAGAGAAGAAGATTGGAGAAATTTAACTCCCGTAGTCCCATATTAGACAAGGACTGAGTGTTATCCAGTTGCTGTTATTTTCTTATGTTATCCTACTAGGAATTTGCCTAGATTGGGTAAGATTCAGGTATTATATAATTTGTGCCTTCTATTATACCAGTCTCTCAGAGTATATAACACTAGTTCCCTAGCTTCCCCAAATGAGCGTCACTCTCTAGAGGGAGTGAATCTACGTAATTACATACCACCTCACTTCGATTTTCTTTGGTAAAGGACATCCCTTTAACTCAAAGTATTGCCTGTGTTGATGTAGCTGCCTGCCCACCCTCCTTGATCCTCTAGGTGGCAGCCTACGCCCACGGTTCTCACACTCTTGTTTGAGACCCACCCGTTGCTCCTTAGAGGAGACACGTTCGTGTTCATTGAGGTTTTAGTTCTTTATATAGTTATATTAGCCTGACACAAGAAACTAACATCAGGAAACGTGATGGCAAGAGCAGTTATTTTGTGTGTGAAATACCAGCTTCTCACAATGTTCTGTTACCTAGAGATTGACATAGATGATTTCAGGTTATGCAAGTCGTATATGTGTACTAGCTTTACCAGCGGGACCTTGTATATCTCCGCAAGTTAAAGGCTGTAACTACAGTATGTTCTTTTAATGCACGAGGAATGAGAGAGGCCAAATTTGCGCTATGATGAAAAAGCAGAAAGTGGATATCTTGTTACTGCAAGAGACCCATTTCAGATCAAAACATGTGCCTAGACTTGGCCACCTGACTTCTAATAAATGGCTTTAGAGCACCTCGCCTAACTCTGCCTCAAAGGGAGTCAGTATCGCAATCCACAGGCAAATACCTCTTGAGGTGCATTCATCCCTCATAGACACAGAAGGCAGGTATGTCTTCATCAAGGGTGTAATAGGGCGACAAATGTATACATTTGTCACCGAATTCATTGCAAGTGCCCTGGTTGGGGGACACTTTGGCACTGCTCCACAGGTTTGCAGAAGGACTAATAGTATTGGGTGCGGATCTAAATGTGGCGCTACATCCTGACATAGATACTTCCTCAGGGAAATCATCGCTATCACACACAGCACTTCGGTTTATCAGGAAAAAACTAACCGATTCTGGACTAGTAGATAGTTGGAGATCCTTACAGCCTAGAAACAAAGACTATACATATTATTCCTCGGCACATAAGTCGTGAAAAGATGAGACTATGTCCTAATGTCCTCTTCACTACTGCCTTATTGTGTTAAAGCTTCCATAGGGTCAATATTGCTGTCGGATCATGCTCCGGTTTTTGAGTTTCCAACTACAGGACATCCCAAAAAAGAAATTTGGAGACTCACTAAAACTCTTCTGCATAACCCAATTCATTAGAAACATATGGAGGGGAAAATTAAGGAATACTTTGAACTCGATGACTCAATCGAGATTTCCCCTAGCATCATATGGGAAGCGCATAATGCGGTAGTGAGAGGACACTTCATCTCCCTAGGGTCCCACCTTAGGAAATTCAGGGAAGCAGAAATTCTTGACATACAGAACCAAATACAGGCTTTGGAATCTATACATAAAAAGCTTCAGACACCAGAGGTGTTACAGAAATTAGACCTTCTTAGGTCACAGATGAAGAACATTTTAAATGCCAACTCAGCAAAATTATTTCTGTCAGCCAAGTTTAAATACTATGCCCACGGTGACAAAGCCTCTAAATTCATGCTGTCCCAACTGAAAAAGCGAAAGGCTCATTCATATATAAAAAAAAAAATACAGTCCTCATCAGCTCAAACCCTCTACCACACTGAACAAATTGCGGCCAGCTTTACAGAATACTACAACCAATTATACAACCTAAACCTAGCGTCATCTCCGCATGATCGACAAATAAAAGTTGCCAATACAAAGCAATGTCTCTCAGCACTTGATCTTCTTAAGCTAACAGAAGGACAATCGCTGGTGATTACTCGCCCATTCACAATTGCAGAATTGAGAAAAGCCCTTAAGGAATCTCCCCTACATAAAAGCCCAGGCCCAGATGGCTTACCTATGAAGTACTATGACTCCTTTCAAAACATTCTACTACCTAAACTCCTTCAAGTTTGTAACTCAATCTGGGAGGGGAAACCTTTACATCCTCATATGCTTGCTGCCCAAATAACCATCATTCCCAAGGAAGGAAAAGACCCTTCCCTATGCGCCAGTTATAGACCGATATCTTTGCTCAACAGTGACCTGAAATTGTTGGCAAAAATGCTGGCCTCCCGTCTTCAACCCCTCTTACCTCAATTGATCCACATGGATCAAGTGGGCTTTGTGGGAGGGCGAGAAGGAAGAATGAATATAAGCCGCTTGATTAACATAATTCATCATGCACATTCCACCTCTACTCCATTAGTC
Organism: Bufo bufo; assembly: GCF_905171765.1. NCBI lineage: Eukaryota > Metazoa > Chordata > Amphibia > Anura > Bufonidae > Bufo > Bufo bufo. The sequence goes on from NC_053397.1 coordinate 123,637,697, forward strand.
CTTCTTGGCACTGATGCCGAGAAGGCTTCTGATAGAGTGGAGTGGGCATACATGGGTGAAGCCTGAAAAGTTTTGGCATCCCAGAAGGCTTTATAGACGCGGTAATGGCCATGTATATTAAACCCAGTGCAAGAGTCTTAGTCAACAATACATTATCCCCAGCTTTTAAGATTAGCAACAGAATACAGAATAAAATACAGAATAACCTGGAGATAAGTACACCTTTTACTTGGTCAACACACAGTATTCCCTTCCTAGATGTGAACATCACCCTCAGCTTTGTACTAGGAAAATTACAAAAACATACCACGTATAGTTAACAAACTCAATACATCTTGGGACCTACCTTTCACCTCCTGGTTTGGCCGTAGGACTCTAATTAAACGATAGTACTCCCAAAGGTATTGTATTATTTACAGGCACTACCAATTTTCTTACCTAGATCCTTTTTTCTTCATTTAAGAAAAGTCCTGACGCGCTTTCTGTGGAGCGGTGCCAGACCCAGACTGCCTTACAGACAGGTAATTAAGTCTCAGAAAGACGGGGGTCTGAGTATACCAGATTTCCTTACCTACTATAGGTCCATACAGGGCCTTAGGGTCTTAGAATGGCTTTGTAACCCACTGGGAAGGTTAGATGTAGCATTAGAACAAGACCTGGCAATAACTCTTCTACGCTCCTTAGTCCTGACCAAAAGATATAGACCTGACATTCTGAAACAAATAGCAAACCCTCAAAGTTTGGTATTCGTGTATGGCAGAAAAATATTGACAGGCCCAATTTCACCTCTATTGCAAGTTAGGGATGTTATATGGGACTCTACGCCAGAATTTAGAACAACACTAAACGAGGAAACAAAGGCGAACTCGACTCCAATCCTAGATCTTATATTAGGATCTCATAGTGGTGAGGCGACTGCTCTTGATAATCCCCAAGTGGGGAATCTAACCCATTTCCAAAGGTCCCATATTTTCCAGTCAATTGCCGGGGTACAGATACCCAGTAACCGTTCCCCCACGAACTTCGAACAAATGATTATGGGAATTAGAGAGCCGAGTAAAAAAATCTCCAAGATATACTCTTCGCTCCTTGAGGTGACCAATTTACATAAACCCTCCTTTATTAGGAGTTGGGAAAGTGACTTAAACCTCATGTTCTCATTAGAAGAGACCATAATTTTAATATCACAAACAAATAAAATATCTAGGCGCGTGCGCCTCCAAGAAAACTATTAGAAGTTGATTACTAGGTGGTATTATACCCTGGCGAGACTGCATAGAATGTTCCCCTCAACCTCAGCACTGTGCTGGAGATGTTCTAGTGCGGAAGGTTCCTTTTTGCACATATGGTGGTCGTGCCCTTTAGTGAAACCCTTTTGGGTAGGTGTGTGTAAAGTCTTGACCAAATTGCAGGGTAGTGAGTTTTTACTTAGACCACAAAAGTGCCTACTGGGACTACGTTCCCCGCAGTGTGGTCCCAACCAGGCTTATCGCCTTCAACAACAGCTATTAGCAGTAGCTAGACTACTGATTGCCTCTAATTGGAAATCAACCGTAGTACCGGATATCTCACAATGTCTCTCTCTGTGCGATCAGGTGTATCACTTAGAGCAGATTGCATACTGTAAATGGCATCAAAATGTGGTTAAGAGCATGGCAAGTGCTCTGCAAACAAAAGTGGATAGGGAAATGACTTTAAATAACATAAAATATGTAAAAAATAAAAAATATGGAGTAGGAGGTTGAGGAGGTGGTGAATGTGGTGGTGTAGGTGGAAGCGGCGGTGGATGAGGAGGAGGTAGCCTACACTGCTTTTTGGTTTTAAATTAAATTAAATTTTTTAAAATTAGGTGCAAGTATTTAGAGAAGGCTCACCTGAATGCTCAAGAATGGAAATGGGTGCACCTACCAAGAGGATTCACCCAATCCTCAAAAACAGTAATAAAATTAGAACAAAGGATGGTAGGGCACACCAATATTCGGTACCACACGGATGGTTACTATAACAATATTTTATTTATTAGTGATATAACTGTTGAATAAACATACATAAAATGTAACACTCTTAAAAGAAATAAAATACTAAAAATAGAAAAACTATTGAATACAATAAAACCCAATATAATAGTAATATATAAATTAGCAATATTGCGTTTTGATATCTGTGTAATTTCAATAGTTCGACTGTATATGCACCAGGACTTGTTGGATGGTAAATAATATCAGTCCAGATGGGTTCTTTCACCCAATCGATGCCCCAAAAAATGGGGATTAATCTGATTATTTGAATAAAGTCTTTTTGAGTAAAGGCTTTTTAAATAGTCACTGCCGCTGTTGCGACTTAGTAGTCGCTATGTATATTAAATCAGTGCACTATTGCTGCTTTTTAGTACAGGAGAGCCGAAGCAATTATACTCACAATTTGTAGTGCAGTATTGTCGGCTTTAGTAAATCACAGGTGGCGTCCCAAGTGTGGTGAACAATAGTTGCTCCGGTTACAACAAATCAAAGTGTTGCGGCTTTGGGATCCTCGCTGTTTTTCATATAGCCGTGCTGTATTTGGGGGTCAGTCGGTGCGTTCCTTCTGTATTTGAATAAATACTTAACAGGAGTGGACTCTGCCACACAGCCGACTCTCCAAACAGACAGATATCCGGCTTATCTTGGATTTTTCAAGCTGGAAAATCAGCGATCCCTTGTTTCTTTATTTCCTTTTTCTTTTCCTTTTCTTTTAGCGCTTTTAGTCCTCCGGAGTGATGCTTTATTCCATGGGGTAATTACCAAACATGTTTCGGAGTTAACTACGACTCCTTCATCAGTGGCTGAGTCGTAGTTAACTCCAAAACATGTTTGGTAATTACCCCATGGAATAAAGCATCACTCCGGAGGACTAAAAGCGCTACTGTGGGACAACTTTTTAAAGTTTAAGCATTGAATGAAAGGATGTGGCGCGCATCAATTAAAGAAGAATTTCTGAAATTTTATTCCCTGTCACCTATGCAGAGCAGGGGTTTATTCAAGTCCAAAATTGTAAAATGTCAAACCAAAAATGTAACTGAAAAATTAGTGAAATTTATTAACCTGTCTACTTGGTAGAGCAGGGGTCTATAACAGAACAAAATTGTTTAATGTCACCCGAAAATGTAAAAGAAAAATTAGTGAAATTTATTAAGCTGTCAACTAGGTAGAGGAGGGGTATATTACACCCAAAAATTTGTGAATTTCAACCGAAAATGTAACAGACAAATTAGTGATTTTTTTAAACCTGTCTACTAGGTATAGCAGTGGTATATCACACCCAAAAATTTTGGAATTTCACCTGAAAATTTAACAGACAAAGTAGTGAAATGACCTAAAATAAAATAAAATACGTACAAATAATAATAATAAAAAAAGATTTATGAGGTAGAGGTCCATATGGAGTAGGAGTTTGAGGAGTAGGTGGACGTAGCGGTGTAGGTGGAAGCAGCGTTGGAGGAGGACGAGGTAGCCAACACTGGTTTTTGGTTTAATTATTTTTTTTTATTAGGGTAGACTCCAAAAGAGTGTGAAATATCCAAAATACAAGAATGAGCAATTGCGCTGTAGTATAAAAATGGTTGGTTAAGGCTGGTATACATGTCTATTCTGCACAAGGTACGGACAAGTCCTGTGGGATCCATGCCTGGTTCATTTCAATGAACGTGAGCTTCTCCACATTGGCTGTGGACAGGCGGCTGCGCTTGTCTGTGATAATACCCCCTGCCGTGCTAAACACACGTTCAGATAATACACTGGCTGCAGGGCAGGCCAGCACCTCCAAGGCTTAAAGGGCAAGCTCAGGCCATGTGCCCAATTTGGAGACGCAGAAGTTGAAGGGGCAGACACGTCATTCAGTACGTGTAGGTGTATGCACACATACTGCTCCACCATGTTGCTGAAATGCTGCCTAAAGTATGCAAGTATGCAAGACTGCAGCCAAAGACAAAAAGGAGAAGGTGAGGACTGATAGTAAGCAGCTGTTGGTGGGCGATTCCATAATAAGAGGTGTGAAGTTTGAGGAAAATGGTGTTGTGAGATGTCTCCCAGAAGATGCCAGTAGCACAAAGGTTAAGAAATGACAAGCTTAGATTCTTGTCTACTTATGCATAATAAGATCAATGAACTTGAGGCTATAATGGCATCTGAGAATATAGATTTAGTGTCTGTTACTGAGATGTGGTTCAATGGGAGTAATGACTGGGATATAACAATACTAGGGTTCTCTCTATGCATGAAAGACAGAGAAGGCAGGAAGGGGGGAGAAGTGGCCCTGTATGTGAAAGAGCATGAAATCTAATTTGATACAAGTTAGCAAGACCAATTTAGAGTCAGTTTGGGTTACCTTGCAGCTTGATAATCATAAGATAACTCGTGTAGGTGTGATATATAGACCACCTAGCCAAGTCAAAGAATTAGATGATCTACTAGTTGAGAAAATAGCTAAAATGACATTGAAGGGGGAAGTTATCATTATGGGAAACTTTAATCTTCCTGATGTAAACTGGAAAACCAAAATAGCTAGTTCTGCCAGGAGTACAGATATTCTAAATTCCCTACTGGGATTATCTCTACAGCAAGTAGTTGAGGAGCCAACCCGGAAGGAGGCCATTTTAGATTTAGTATTCACAAACGGGAATTTGGTATCTGATATTACTGTAGGGGAAAGCTTGGGATCTAGTGATCACCAGTCAGTGTGGTTTACTATAAGTACAGTGACTGAGTCACACCACACAAAAACAAAAGTTTTAGATTTTAGAAAAACTGACTTTTCTAAAATTAGATTAGTAGTATACGAGTCCCCATCAGATTGGAACAGTTTCAATGGAGTCCAGGAGAAATGGGACTACTTAAAAGTGGCACTATTGAAGGGAACGGAAAATGCATTAGGCTTGTCAGTAAAAGCAAAATAAGGAAGAGACCACTGTGGTACTCAGCAGAAGTGGCCAAAATCATTAAAAACAAAAAGATAGCATTTAGTAATTATTAAAAAAAAAAAAGGGTGTCAGGCAAATTTATAAGATTAGGCAGAGAGAGGCCAAACAAGTTATAAGAGCTTCTAAAGCACAGGCAGAAGAGGAATTAGCTCAGTCAGTGAAAAAAGGCGATAAGACATTCTTCAGATACATAAATGAAAAAAAGGAAACTAAAACAAGGAATTACCAAATTAAAAACAAAAGAAGGAAGGTAAATGGAAGAAGATAAAGAACTAGCTAACTGCCTCAATGAATACTTCAGTTCAGTTTTTACAAAGGAAAATGAAGGGAAAGGACCTCAGTTAGGAAAGAAGACTAATGAATCTTTTGATGCATGTGTCTTTACAGAGGAAGAGGTTCTAAGTCAGCTGTCTAAAATTAATACAAATAAGTCACAGGGGCCTGATGGGATACACCCAAAGCTATTAAAAGAGCTCAGCGGCGATCTAGCAAAACCATTAACAGATTTATTTAACCAATCACTGGTAACAGGATTCGTCCCAGAAGATTGAAAATTGGCAAATGTTGTGCCCATTCACAAGAAAGGTAGTAGGGAGGAATCGGGCAACTATAGGCCAGTAATAGTGGGGAACTTAATGGAAACCATACTTAAGGAGAGGATTGTGGAACATCTAAAATTCCATGGATTGAAAGATGAAAAACAGCATGGGTTTACTTCAGGGAGATCATGTCAAACTAATCTTATTGATTTTTTTGATTAGGTGTTTAAAATAATAGATGGCGGAGGTGCAGTAGACATCGCTTATCTGGACTTTAGTAAGGCTTTTGATACTGTCCCACATAGAATGCTTATCAATAAATTGCAGTCTTTGTGCGTGGACTCCCATATTGTTGAATGGATTAGGCAGTGGCTAAAGGACAGACAACAGAGGGTTGTAGTCAATGCAGTATATTCAGACCATGGTCTTGTTACCAGTGGGGTACCTCAGGGATCTGTTCTGGGACCCATATTGTTTAATATCTTTATCAGCGAAATTGCAGAAGGCCTCGATGTTAAGGTGTCTTTTTGCTGATGACACAAATATTTGTAACAGGGTTGATGTTCCTGGAGGGATACACCAAATGGAAAAAGATTTAGGAAAACTAGAGGAATGGTCAAAAATCTGGCAACTAAAATTGAATGTTGATAAGTGCAAGATAATGCACCTGGGGCGTAAAAACCCAAGAGCAGAATATAAAATCAGTGATACAGTCCTAACCTCAGTATCTGAGGAAAGGGATTTAGGGGTCATTATTTCAGAAGACTTAAAGGTAGGCAGACAATGTCATAGAGCAGCAGGAAATGCTAGCAGAATGCTTGGGTGTATAGGGAGAGTCATTACCAGTAGAAAGAGGGAGGTGCTCTTGCCGCTCTACAGAGCACTAGTGAGACCTCATTTGGAGTATTGTGCGCAGTACTGGAGACTAGAGTTGAGCGAACACCTGGATGTTCGGGTTCGAGAAGTTCGGCCGAACTTCCTGGAAATGTTCGGGTTCGGGATCCGAACTCGACCCGAACTTCGCCCCGAACCCCAACCCCATTGAAGTCAATGGGGACCCGAACTTTTCGGCACTAAAAAGGCTGTAAAATAGCCCAGGAAAGGGCTAGAGGGCTGCAAAAGGCAGCAGAATGTAGGTAAATCCCCTGCAAACAAATGTGGATAGGGAAATGAATAAAAATAAAATAAATTAAAATTAACCAATATCAATTGGAGAGAGGTCTCATGGCAGAGAATCAGGCTTCATGTCATAGCAGAGAATCAGGCTTCACGTCACCCACCACTGGAACAGGCCATTGTCAGATATTTAGGCCCCGGCACCCAGACAGAGGAGAGAGGTCCCATAGCAGAGAATCAGGCTTCAAGTCATAGCAGAGAATCAGACTTCATGTCATAGCAGAGAATCAGGCTTCACGTCACCCACCACTGGAACAGGCCATTGTCAGATATTTAGGCCCCGGCACCCAGACAGAGGAGAGAGGTCCCATAGCAGAGAATCAGGCTTCACGTCACCCACCACTGGAACAGGCCATTGTCAGATATTTAGGCCCCGGCACCCAGACAGAGGAGAGAGGTCCCATAGCATAGAATCAGGCTTCATGTCATAGCAGAGAATCAGGCTTCAAGTCATAGCAGAGAATCAGGCTTCATGTCATAGCAGAGAATCAGGCTTCACGTCACCCACCACTGGAACAGGCCATTGTCAGATATTTAGGCCCCGGCACCCAGACAGAGGAGAGAGGTCCCATAGCAGAGAATCAGGCTTCAAGTCATAGCAGAGAATCAGACTTCATGTCATAGCAGAGAATCAGGCTTCACGTCACCCACCACTGGAACAGGCCATTGTCAGATATTTAGGCCCCGGCACCCAGACAGAGGAGAGAGGTCCCATAGCAGAGAATCTGTAACGCACCTAGTTGATCAGTTAGGATCTCAACTGCGGAAGCAATGGACATCCACTATTATCCCACCGCCCTTGTTTTTGGCTGTGGGATTCGCGGTTACTCAGTATGTACCCCAGGCGTCTCTCTCAGTCTTGGGCGGAGAGTTTGGGGTAACAAAATCATTTACCGCTATCCATCTAATTAGTTACTGCTGGAAAGGAAGGTCCCCCAGTATTACAGGAGTCACAAGTTAGTATGAGCTTGTGCACAGTTCAGAGTTAGTATATAGTATGCCCTCAGTTTAGTCTATAGTATGCCATAGGTTCAGGGTTAGTATATAGCATGTCCTCAGTTTTAGTATATAATATGCAGTAGGTTCAGAGTTAGTATAGCATGTCCTCAGTTTAGTATATAATATGCAGCAGGTTCAGAGTTAGTATAGCATGTCCTCAGTTTAGTATATAATATGCAGTAGGTTCAGAGTTAGTATAGCATGTCCTAAGTTTAGTATATAATATGCAGCAGGTTCAGAGTTAGTATAGCATGTCCTCAGTTTAGTATATAATATGCAGCAGGTTCAGAGTTTGTATAGCATGTCCTGAGTTCAGTGTTGGTTTGGGAATATCGCCTCACACCAGCAGGAACCACCCCACTCTGAGTTCCAGGACCTTAATCAGAGCAGGTAACAGGCATATACTTGCGGTTAGTTGGTCCTGGCTAGGAAGCCAGCAGTGGGGAAGCCAGTGGCAAGAAGGTAGGCAGTCCTTCACAATGTTGTTAGGGATCCAGGTCTGGATATGTGGACAGAGTCCTCAGATGCAATGGAGCTAGCAGGGTGCGCACTCCATTAGTGGAACACCCTGCTTAGCACCTGTCTTCTATTTAAGGCCCGGAGGTAAGTGGGCGGAGTCACATGGAGCCGCTGCGATCCAGGCTGTACTGTTACAGAATCAGGCTTCATGTCATAGCAGAGAATCAGGCTTCACGTCACCCACCACTGGAACAGGCCATTGTCAGATATTTAGGCCCCGGCACCCAGACAGAGGAGAGAGGTCCCATAGCAGAGAATCAGGCTTCATGGCATAGCAGAGAATCAGGCTTCATGTCACCGACCACTGGAACAGGCCATTGTCAGATATTTAGGCCCCGGCACCCAGACAGAGGAGAGAGGTCCCATAGCAGAGAATCAGGCTTCATGTCATAGCAGAGAATCAGGCTTCAAGTCATAGCAGAGAATCAGGCTTCACGTCACCCAACACTGGAACAGGCCATTGTCAGATATTTAGGCCCGGCACCCAGACAGAGGAGAGAGGTCCCATAGCAGAGAATCAGGCTTCATGTCACCCACCACTGGAACAGGCCATTGTCAGATATTTTTAGGCCCCGGCACCCAGACAGAGGAGAGAGGTCCCATAGCAGAGATTTAGGCTTCATGTCATAGCAGAGAATCAGGCTTCATGTCACCCAACACTGGAACAGGCCATTGTCAGATATTTTTAGGCCCCGGCACCCAGACAGAGGAGAGAGGTCCCATAGCAGATTATCAGGCTTCATGTCATAGCAGAGAATTATGCTTCATGTCACCCAACACTGGAACAGGCCACTGTCAGATATTTTTAGGCCCCGGCACCCAGACAGAGGAGAGGTTCATTCAACTTTGGGTTGCCCCGCAATATAATGGTAAAATGAAAATAAAAAAAGGATTGAATGAGGAAGTGCCCTGGAGTACAATAATATATGGTTAAGGGGAGGTAGTTATAAATGTCTAATCTGCACAAGGGATGGACAGGTCCTGTGGGATCCATGCTTGGTTCATTTTTATGAACTTCAGCTTGTCCACTTTGGCTGTAGACAGGCGGCTGCGTTTGTCTGTAATGACGCCCCCTGCCGTGCTGAATACACGTTCAGACAAAACGCTGGCCGCCGGGCAGGCCAGCACCTCCAAGGCATAAAAGGCTAGCTCTGGCCAGGTGGACAATTTGGAGACCCAGAAGTTGAATGGGGCAGAACCATCAGTCAGTACGTGGAGGAGTGTGCACACGTACTGTTCCACCATGTTAGTGAAATGTTGCCTCCTGCTAACAAGTTCTGTATCAGGTGGTGGTGCAGTTAGCTGTGGCGTGGTGACCAAACTTTTCCACATCTCTGCCATGCTAACCCTGCCCTCAGAGGAGCTGGCCGTGACACAGCTGCGTTGGTGACCTCTTGCTCCTCCTCTGCCTTCGACTTGGGCTTCCACTTGTTCCCCTGTGACATTTGGGAATGCTCTCAGTAGCGAGTCTACCAAAGTGCGCTTGTACTCGCGCATCTTCCTATCACGCTCCAGTGCAGGAAGTAAGGTGGGCACATTGTCTTTGTACCGGGGATCCAGCAGGGTGGCAACCCAGTAGTCCGCACCCGTTAAAATGTGGGCAACTCTGCTGTCGTTGCGCAGGCACTGCAGCATGTAGTCGCTCATGTGTGCCAGGCTGCCCAGAGGTAAGGACAAGCTGTCCTCTGTGTGAGGCGTATCGTCATCGTCCTGCGTTTCCCCCCAGCCACGCACCAGTGATGGGCCCGAGCTGCGTTGGGTGCCACCCCGCTGTGAACATGCTTCAACCTCATCCTCCTCCACCTCCTCCTCATCCTCGTCCTCCTCGTCCTCCAGTAGTGGGCCCTGTCTGGCCACATTTGTACCTGGCCTCTGCTGTTGCAAAAAACCTCCCTCTGAGTCACTTCTAAGAGACTGGTCTGAAAGTGCTAAAAATGACCCCTCTTCTTCCTCCTCCTGGGCCACCTCCTCTTCCATCATCGCCCTAAGTGTTTTCTCAAGGAGACATAGAAGTGGTATTGTAACACTGATAACGGCGTCATCGCCACTGGCCATGTTGGTGGAGTACTCGAAAGCGCCGAACACCGAACCCGAACCCCGACTTTTCCCTACTGGAGACCATATCTCCAGAAGAATATTGATGCTTTGGAGAGAGTTCAGAGAAGAGCTACTAAACTAGTACATGGATTGCAGGATAAAACTTACCTTAACATGTATAGCTTGGAAGAAAGACGAGACAGAGGGGATATGATAGAAACTTTTAAATAGATAAAGGGTATCAACAAGGTAAAAGAGGAGAGAATATTTAAAAGAAGAAAAACCGCTACAAGAGGACATAGTTTTAAATTAGAGGGGCAAAGGTTTAAAAGTAATATCAGGAAGTATTACTTTACTGAGAGAGTAGTGGATGCATGGAATAGCCTTCCTGCGGAAGTGGTAGCTGCAAATACAGTGAAGGAGTTTAAGCATTCATGGGATAGGCATAAGGCCATCCTTCATATAAGATAGGGCCAGGGGCTATTCATAGTATTCAGTATATTGGGCAGACTAGATGGGCCAAATGGTTCTTATCTGACGACACATTCTATGTTTCTATGCTAAGACGTTCCATATCAGCTGGTGGTGCTGGTTGTTGTGGCGTGCCGACAAAGCTTTCCAAAATTTCGGCCATGTTAACCCTGCCTTCTGAGGTGCTGGCAGTGCCCCAGCTGCGTTGGCAACCTCTTCCTCTGCCTTCACCTTGTGCTTCCACTGTGCCCCCGCTGTCAGGTGGGAATGCCACCAGCAGCGCGTCTTCCAGCGTGCACTGGTACTCGCGCATCTTACGATCACGCTCCAGTGAGGGAATTAAGGACGGTATGTTGTCCTTGTAACGGGGGATCCAGCAGCGTGGCCACCCAGTAATCAGCACAAGTTAGAATGTGGGCAACTTGTTGCGGAGAAGCTGCAGCACGTAATCGCTCATGTGTGCAAGGCTGACCAGAGGCAACGAAAAGCTGTCCTCTGTGGTAGGTGTATCGTCTGTGTCCTCTGTATCCCCCTAGCCATGCACCAGTGATGGCCATGAGCTGGTCTGGGTGCCACCCTGCTGTGAACAAGGTTCCTCCTCCTCCATCTCCTCCTCCTCATCCTCCACCGTGTCATCCTCCAGAACTGTGCCCTGGCTGGACAATTGTGTACCTGGCATTTGTGGGTGTAGGAACCCACCCTCGGAGCCACTTGGGAATGACTGTCCGGAAACCCTACTAAATGATCCCTCTTCCTCCTCCTCCTCTTCATCCTGTGCCACATCCTCTTCCATCATCGTCAGCATCATTTTTTCAAGGAGGCATAGAAGTGGGATAGTAATGTTGAGAACAGCGTTATCGGCACTGGCCATGTTGGTGGAGTACTCGAAACAGCGCAACAAGGAACACAGGTCTCGCATGGAGGCCCAGTCATTGGTGGTGAAGTGGTGCTGTTCCTCAGAACGACTCACCAGTGCGTGCTGCAGCTGAAACTCCACTATCGCCTGCTGCTGCTTGCACAGACTGGCCAGCATGTGCAAGGTGGAGTTCCACCTTGTGGGCACGTCGCATATGAGGCAGTGAGTGGAAAGGCCGAAGTTACGATGCAGCGCTGACAGGCAAGCAGAAGCAGGGTGAGAACGCTGAAAGCGCGCACAGACGGCCTGCACTTTCTGCAGCAGCTCTGACATATCGGGGTGATTTTTAAGGAATCTCTGCAGCATTAAATTCAGCACATGCGCCAGGCAAGAGATGTGTGTCAAACCGGCTAGTCCCAGAGCTGCTACGAAATTTCCCCCATTATCACACACTACCAGGGCCAGGGATCGTGGGTGGGTAGGGGGGTACTTCCTCTTCCGCTCCAGTGTTTGGGAGATGGAGAGCTGAACGCTTCCGTGGGACACTGTGGAGATGCTTGTTGACCCAGGTGATGGTGTTGCTGGCAGATCCTCTGTTTGCGGGTGGCAGGTGGCACTGTCACTCCAGAGGTGGATGAAGAGGCCGAGACTGCAGCAGAAGAGGAAGCAGGAGGAGTCAGAGACCTTTCTTGGTTTTTGAAGTGTCTACTCCACTGCAGCTTGTGCTTTGCAGTAGAAGACTTACTGTCTAGGGGACGGCCGCTCCGCTTTTGCTCCCTGCTCCCTTTTCTGCTGTGCTGGTGGCTCTGTGCGACCACCGCCTCTTCTTCTGAACTACATAGGTCACTCCCATGACCTTGATTCCATGTGGGGTCGAGGACCTCATCGTCCTCCACATCATCTTCCACCCAGTCTTCACCCCTGTCCTCCTTATCAGTCTGCACACTTTCGAAAGCCCCAGCAGTTGGCACCTGTGTTTAGTCATCATCCGAGACGTGCTGCGATGGTCCTCCCATGTTCTCATCTTGAAACATAAGTGGTTGGGCATCGGTGCACTCAATCTCTTCCACTTCTGTGGCAGGGATAGGTGGATGGCCCTGGGAAACCCTGCTAACAGAGTAATCAAAAAGCAGAAGAGACTGCTGCATGACTTGGGGCTCAGACTGCATGGCTGATTTGCAAGTGGGTGAGGTGAAAGACTGATGGACATGGGCTGCAGGAGCCAACTGTGATCTTTCAGCAGAAGACTGGGTGGGAGATAATGTGAAGGAACTGGAGGCACTGTTTTATTAATAGCAAAATAGAACCACAGTATGTAAAGGGTGTATCTCAGTCACACGTACAGATGCAAACTAGGCCGCAATTAAAGATTTCTGCCCAAAATGGGTGTTTTATTAATAGCAGAATAGAACCACAGTATGTAAAGTATGTATCTTACACGTACAGATCCAGACTAGGCCGCAATTAAAGATTTTTGCACAAAATGGGTGTTTTTTTAATAACAGAATATGACAGCAGTATCTAACGCTTAAATTTCACACGTGCAGATTTAGCAAGGGCTGTAAAATTGTGTATTTTGCTGAAAAAGGGTGTTTTTAAAAACCCAGAAAATTATAGCTGTATTTCTAGCTTAAATTTCACATTGACTAATCCTGCACCAGATGTTGGATATTACCAAAAAGGGTGTTTTTTTAAATCCAGATTATTATTGCAGTATTTCAAGCTTTGATTTGAATGTCACAAAAGCACAGATGCAGGGCTGGTCTTGCATAAAATGGCCGCCGCCGCCCACCTAACAAACAGACGGATAAAGCTATTTTTCTCTGTCACTGGGCTCAGGGCAGGGTAAAAAGATTGTGCACTACACCCACACAACTAAATCTATATAGATCGTTGAGTTCAATTGGAGTTCTGATAACAGATTCTGTCCTATTCTCTCCCTCACAGCAGCATCCTCCTCTCCCTACACTAAGCACAGCAGAGTGACGTGCAGCGCTACGTGACTCCAGCTTATATAGAGGCTGGGTCACATGCTGCACTGGCCAATCACAGCCATGCCATTAGTAGGCATGGCTGCGATGGCTTCTAAGGTCACAAAGTTAAACGCTTGTTGATTGACTGCTCTGCAGCCTTTCAAAAAGTGCCAAGAAATCGGCAAACACCAAACCCGAACCCAAACTTTTACTGAAATGTTTGGGTTCGGGTCCGGGGTCCAAAAATCCTTTTCAGTTCGGATTTGCTCAACTCTACCCACAAAGCCACACTCCCGGCACTCCGCATCCTTCTCCTCCCACTTGTCCTCCACTCCACCCTCCACCGTGTCGTCGTTGCGTTCATCTGGCAGAAGGCAGGCTTCCGTGGCCCAAATGTTTTGAGCGTAAAAAGTTGATGACGCCGGATAACCCTCTTGCCCAACGGCTGACCGCTGGCTTGTCGGAACTACTAGCGACTGGTATATCACACCAGTTATAATTTTTTCCAGTACCGTTTGTCACTGTGAGTAGCAGAGGGAACACAGCAAAAAAGGCAAAAATTCGGCAGTACTCAAATACACTATTATGAAAAAATATTGGTTTACAGTCAGGTCCATAAATATTGGGACATCGACATAATGCTAACATTTTTTGCTCTATACACCACCACAATGGATTTGAAATAAAACGAACAAGATGTGCTTTAACTGCAGACTGTCAGCTTTAATTTGAGGGTATTTACATCCAAATCAGGTGAACAGTGTAGGAATTACAACAGTTTGCATATGTGCCTCCCACTTGTTAAGGAACCAAAAGTAATGGGACAATTGGCTTCACAGCTGTTCCATGGCCAGGTGTGTGTTATTCCCTCATTATCCTAATTACAATGTGAAGATTAAAGGTCCAGAGTTCATTTCAAGTGTGCTTTTTGTATTTGGAATCTGTTGCTGTCAACTCTCAAGATGAGATCCAAAAGAGCTGTCACTATCAGTGAAGCAAGCCATCATTAGGCTGAAAAAACACAACAAACCCATCAGAGAGATAGCAAAAACTGTTTGGAACATTCTTAAAAAGAAGGAACGCACCGGTGAGCTCAGCAACACCAAAAGACCCGAAAGACCACGGAAAACAACTGTGGTGGATGACCGAATAATTCTTTCCCAGTTGAAGAAAACACTCTCCACAACAGTTGGCCAGATCAAGAACACTCTCCAGGAGGTAGGTGTATGTGTGTCAAAGTCAACAATCAAGAGAAGACTTCACCAGAGTGAATACAGAGGGTTCACCACAAGATGTAAACCATTGGTGAGCCTCAAAAACAAGAAGGCCAGATTAGAGTTTGCCAAACGACATCTAAAAAGCCTTCACAGTTCTGGAACAACATCCTATGGACACATGAGACCAAGATCTACTTGTACCAGAGTTATGAAAAGAGAAGAGTATGGAGAAGGAAAGGAACTGCTCATGATCCTAAGCATACCACCTCATCAGTGAAGCATGGTGATGGTAGTGTCATGGCGTGGGTATGTATGCCTGCCAATGGAACTGGTTCTCTTGTATTTATTGATGATGTGACTGCTGACAAAAGGAGCAGGATGAATTCTGAAGTGTTTCGGGCAATATTATCTTCTATATTCAGCCAAATGCTTCAGAACTCATTGGATGGCGCTTCACAGTGCAAATTGACAATGACCTAAAGCATACTGCAAAAGCAACCAAAGGGTTTTTATGGGAAAGAAGTGTAATTGTTATGCAATGGCCAAGTCAATCACCTGACCTGAATCGGATTGAGCATGCATTTCACTTGCTGAAGACAAAACTGAAGGGAAAAAGCCCCAAGAACAAGCAGGAACTGAAGACAGTTGCAGTAGAGGCCTGGCAGAGCATCACCAGGGATGAAACCCAGCGTCTGGTAATGTCTAAGCGTTCCAGACTTCAGGCTGTAATTGACTGCAAAGGATTTGCAACCAAGTATTAAAAAGTGAAAGTTTGTTTTTTGATTATTATTCTGTCCCATTACTTTTGGTCCCTTAACAAGTGGAAGGCACATGCAAACTGTTGTAATTCTTACACCATTCACCTGATTTGGATGTAACTACCCTCAAATTAAAGCTGACAGTCTGCAGTTAAAGCAACTCTTGTTCATTTCATTTCAAATCCATTGTGGTGGTGTATAGAGCCAAAAATATTAGAATTGTGTCGATGTCCCAATATTTATGGACCTGACTGTATAACACCCCGCTTCAATCTGTCGTTTTAGGGGGCAACTGGTATATCACACCAGTTATAATACTTTTTTTCCAGTACCGTTTGTCACTGTGTGGCAGAGGGAACGCAGGCAAAAATTCTGCAGTACCCAAATACACTATTATGAAAGTATATTGTTATATAACACCCCGCTTTAATCTGTTGTTTTGGGGGGCCACTGGTATATCACACCAGTTATAATATTTTTTTCTAATTGCGTTTGTCACTCTTTGTAGTTGTAGTATCGCTGCAGAACCGCTCACCAGTCACTATGCTGCACAATACAAATCCACTATAATATGCTTTCTATTTTAGAAAGTATATTATAAGTGTATTATACCCCTATATACTGCACACCAATCAATAGTACACCTATGCCAGTCCTTAAAAGGACATTTGTGGACCTATTAGCTAGCGATTTGTGTCACTAACAGTCTGTCCCTGCTCCACACAGCAACCTCTGCCTACACTGACAAAAGACAGAATCTAAAAAGGCAGCCAGATCAGGTCTATTTATAAGGTAGAGGATATGTCCATGTGCTGAAATGTCTTAATTGGCTGTCCTGTACCACCTGATGGATGTGTCATCTGTCAAAGTTATTCACAATGTAAAAGAATATGGCGGGCTCAAATATATTGCTATATGTTTGCAAGTTCGGCGAACTGCAAACTAGCAAAGTTTGACGCAAACCGACCGCCGGGCGAACTGGAAGGCCATCTCTAGCCATCACAGCCATGCCTACTAATGGCATTGCTATGATTGGCCATAGCAGCATGTGACCCAGCCTTTATATAAGCTGGAGTCACGTAGCGCTGCACGTCATTCTGCTCTTACTAGTGTAGGGATAGGATGCTACTGCTGTGAGAGAGAGAATTGGAAAGAATCTGTTATCAGAACTTTTTAACTCTGCGATCTACAGCGATTATGTTTTGTGGGTGCAGTGCAACATTTTTTTACTCTGCCCTGAGCCCAGTGACACAGAAAAGGTGGGTGTCGGCGGTTAGTAAGGTGGGCGTCAGTGGCCATTTTGTGAAAGTTCAGTGCACCAGCAAAGCATATGTGCCAGGTACAATAATTTAAACTGTTCTTTTAGTTCAGTGGGCAACATATACCCATGTTTTAAGTGCACCTGCACTACATATGTGCCAGGGGTGGGCAAAATAATATAGGGAATCGTTCTGTGAGTTCAGGCACCCAAGGGGTGACATATTCATATTTTTTTCAGTAAAGTACAATCCAAGTAAATCCATCTGTTAGATTCTGTGGGGACAAATTTATTTATTTTTTGATAAAAAGTAAATTTGTGCCCTGCACTGCATTTGTGACAGTCCAATCGTTAAATATCGCTGTTATATTCTGGTTTTAAAAAAACACCCATTTTGTTCTAGACACTACATTTGGGGCTTTTGCTGCATTTGCGACAGTCAAATGCAAGCTTTAAATACTGCAATTATATTCATTTTTTCTTTTAAAAACACGCATTTTGTGCAATACTCTACATTAGGGGCCTTTGCTGCATTTGTGACAGTCAAATTAAAGCTTTAAATACTGCAGTTATATTCTGGGTTTAAAAAAAACACCCATTATGTGTAAGACCCTACATTTGGGGCCTTTGCTGCATTTGTGACAGTCAAAAAGAAGCTTTAAATACTGCAGTTATATTCTGGGTTTAAAAAAACACCCATTATGTGTAAGACCCTACAATTGGGGCCTTTGCTGAATTTCTAACAGTCCAACAAAGCGTTAGAAACTGCTGTTATATATTGGTTTAAAAAAACACCCCATTTTGTGAAAGACCCTACATTTGGGGCCTTTGTGGCATTTCTGATAGTTCAATAGAAGCTTTAAATACTGCAGTTATATTCTGGGCTTAACCCCTTAAGGACACAGCCTTTTTACACCTTAGGACCAGGCCATTTTTTGAAAATCTGACCAGAGTCCCTTTAAGTGCTGATAACTTTAAAACGGTTTGACTTATCCAGGCCGTTCTGAGATTGTTTTTTCGTCACATATTGTACTTCATGACACTGGTAAAATGGAGTCAAAAAAATTTTTTTTTTTGCACCAAAAAATACCTAATTTAACAAAAATTTCTCTACTTCTGTAATACATAGTAATACCCCCAAAAATTGTGATGACTTTACATTCCCCATATGTCTACTTCATGTTTGAATTGTTTTGGGAATGATATTTTATTTTTTGGGGATGTTATAAGGCTTAGAAGTTTAGAAGCAAATCTTGAAATTTTTCCGAAATTTACAAAAACTCAATTTCTAGGGACCAATTCAGGTCTCAAGTCACTTTGCGAGGCCTACATTATAGAAACCACCCAAAAATGACCCCATCTAAGAAACTACACCCCTCAAGGTATTCAAAACTGATTTTGCATACGTTGTTAACCCTTTAGGTGTTGCACAAGAGTTATTGGCAAATAGGGAGGAAATTTGAGAATTTCATTTTTTGGTCTAATTTTTAATTTTAACCCATTTTTTCCACTAACAAACCAAGGGTTAACAGCCAAACAAGACTGTATCTTTATTGCCCTGACTCTGCCATTTACAGAAACACCCAATATGTGGCCGTAAACTACTGTACGGCCACACAGCGGGGCGTAGAGTGAAAGGTGCGCCGTTTGGTTTTTGGAAGGCTGATTTTTATGGACTGGTTTATTTACACCATGTCCCATTTGAAGCCCCCTGATGCACCCCTAGAGGAGAAACTCCCTAAAAGTGACCCCATCTAAGAAACTACACCCCTCAAGGTATTCAAAACTGATTTTACATACGTCGTTAACCCTTTAGGTGTTGCACAAGAGTTATTGGCAAATGGCGATGAAATTTGAGAATTTCATTTTTTTGCCTAATTTTCCATTTTAACCCATTTTTTCCACTAACAAAGCAAGGGTTAACAGCCAAACAAGACTGTATCTTTATTGCCCTGACTCTGCTGTTTACAGAAACACCCCATATGTGGCCGTAAACTACTGTACGGGCACACAGCGGGGCGTAGAGTGAAACGTGCGCCGTTTGGTTTTTGGAGGGCTGATTTTGCTGGACTGTTTTTTTGGCACCATGTCCCATTTGAAGCCCCCCTGATGCACCCCTAGATTATAAACTCCATAAAAGTGACCCCATCTAAGAAACTACACCCCTCAAGGTATTCAAAACTGATTTTACAAACTTTGTTAACCCTTTAGGTGTTGCACAAGATTTAATGGAAAATAGAGATACAATTTCAAAATTTCACTTTTTTGGCAGATTTTCCATTTTAATATTTTTTTTCCAGTTACAAAGCAAGGGTTAACAGCCAAACAAAACTCATTATTTATGGCCCTAATTCTGTAGTTTACAGAAACACCCCACATGTGGTCGTAAACAGCTGTACGGGCACACGGCAGGGCGCAGAATGAAAGGAACACCATATGGTTTTTGGAAGGCATATTTTGCTGGACTGGTTTTTTTGACACCATGTCCCATTTGAAGCCCCCCTGATGCACCCCTAGAGTAGAAACTCCAAAAAAGTGACCCCATTTTAGAAACTACGGGATAGGGTGGCAGTTTTGTTGGTACTAGTTTAGGGTACATATGATTTTTGGTTGCTCTATATTACACTTTTTGTGCGGCAAGGTAACAAGAAATAGCTTTTTTGGCACCGTTTTTTTTTTTGTTATTTACAACATTCATCTGACAGGTTAGATCATGTGGTAATTTTATAGAGCAGGTTGTCACGGACGCGGAGATACCTAATATGTATACAATTTTTTTTATTTATGTAAGTTTTACACAATGATTTCATTTTTAAAACCAAAAAAATGTTTTAGTGTCTCCATAGTCTAAGAGCCATAGTTTTTTCAGTTTTTGGGCGATTATCTTATGTAGGGTCTCATTTTTTGCGGGATGAGATGATGGTTTGATTGGCATCTATTTTAGGGTGCATATGACTTTTTGATTGCTTGCTATTACACTTTTTGTGACGTAAGATGACAAAAAATGGCTTTTTTTACACCGTTTTTATTTTTATTTTTTTACGGTGGTCATCTGAGGGGTTAGATCATGTGATATTTTTATAGAGCCGGGCGATACGGACGCGGCGATACCTAATATGTATACTTTTTTTTTATTTATGTAAGTTTTACACAATGATTTCATTTTTGAAACAAAAAAAATCATGTTTTAGTGTTTCCATAGTCTAAGAGCCATAGTTTTTTCAGTTTTTGGGCGATTATCTTGGGTAGGGTATGATTTTTGCGGGATGAGATGACGGTTTGATTGTTACAATTTTGGCGTACATGCGACTTTTTTGATCACTTTTATTACCTTTTTTGGGAAGTAAGGTGGGCAAAATTTCAATTTCATCATAGTTTTTTATTTTTTATTTTTATGGTGTTCACCGTTCGGGTAAAGTAACATGACCGTTTTATAGATCAGGTCGTTACGGATGCGGCGATACCAAACATGTGTAGGGAATTTTATTTTTTTCATTTTTTATCACTGATAAATGTGTTTTTTGATTTTTACTTTTTTTTCACTTTTATTCACTTTTTTTTGACCCAGACCCACTTGGTTCTTGAAGATCCAGTGGGTCTGATGTCTGTATAATACAGTACAGTACAATATATATTGTTCTGTACTGTATTTTACTTACACTGAACAGATCTATGCTTTCAGCACAGATCTGTTCAGCACCATGGACAGCAGGACGCCTGAGAGGCGTCCTGTTGCCATGGAAACCTTCCCCGTCTGCTCAGTACTGCTCAGAACTTCGCAGACGGGGAAGGGTAAGGAGGGGATCTCTCGGGGGGCTCTCTGGGGGCTCTCTCCCTCCCCATCGGGGGGCTGCAAAGGCACAGCAGCCCCCCGATGGGAGAGGGAGGGAGCTCCCTGCGCTGTTAACCTTTTCCATACAGCGGTCCGTACGGACCATTGTATGGAAAGGGTTAAACGGCTGACATCGCATCGCAGATGTCAGCCGTTTATACCAGGGTGCCAGCAATGTGCTGGCACCCTGGTATCCCCACAAGACACCAACGATTATACAAGGGGAGGCGGGCGGGGGATCGCGATCCCGCCTGCCGCACCGCCCACACCGCCCGCAACCCTCCCCCTGCACCTCCCGCCACCATAAAAATCATTCGGGGGTGCAGGGGGGGGGTGAATAAAACTTTTTTTTTAGGCATATAAAGTTTCTGATCCCCGCGGTCAGGGACTGCGGGGACCAGAAACTTCAGAAATCGCAGCAAACCGCAGGTCTGAATTGACCTGCGGTTTGCCGCGATCGCCGACATGGGGGGGTCACGGGACCCCCCCGCGCATTTAGCCTAGGTGCCTGCTCAATGATTTGAGCAGGCACCGGGTTCCGATCACTGCCAGCCGCACGGCAGTGATCGAAAATACACAGGGCGTACATGTACGCCCTGTGTCCTTAAGTACCAGGGCACATGGGCGTACCTGTACGCCCTATGTCCTTAAGAGGTTAAAAAAAAAAACATTTTGTGCAAGACCTTACATTTGGGACCTTTGCTGCATTTTTTGATAGTCCAATACAAGCTTTAAATACCGCAGTTATATTCTTTTTTTTTAAAGACTCATTTTGTGCAAGAACCTACATTTGGGGCCTTTGCTGCATTTATACTAGTCTATTACAAGTTTTAAATACTGCAGTTACATTATGGGTTAAAAAAAAAACATTTTGTGCAAGACCCTACATGTGGGGCCTTTGCTACATTTGTGACAGTCAAATTCAAGCTTTAAATACTGCAGTTATTTTCTATGCCTAAAAAAAATACACATTGTGTGCAAGACCCTACATTTGGGGCCTTTGCTGCATTTTTTGACAGACCAATACAAGATTTAAAGGGAGTCTGTCACCACATTTGAACATATTAGACTGATCAAATAGCGTTTTATGTGCCTCCCAGAACTTAAAAACGGTACCTTTATTGTATCTAATGGAGTTTTCTTTCAGCCAAAAATGAACTTTTAAGATTCTGTAAATGCGCCCTCTCAAGTGCCCAGGGCGGCGTCTCAATCGTCCGAGCCCCAGGCAGCACCTCCTCAACGGTTCATAACCCCGCCCTCCGTGTGCCTCTGCCCGCCCGTTTACTCTCCTCCTCTCTTCTTTTCCACTGCGGCTGCGCGGTCAAATTCGTAGCGCAGTGGAAAAGGAGAGAGGAGGAAAGTAAACGGGCGGGAAAAGGCACACGGAGGGCGGGGTTATGAGCCGTTGAGGAGGTGCTGCCTGGGGCTCGGACGATTGAGACGCCGCCCTGATCACTTGAGATCTTTTGGCTGAAAGAAAACTCCATTAGATACAACAAAGGTACCGTTTTTAAGGTCTGGGTGGCAAATATAACACTATTTGATCAGTCTAATATGCTCAAATGTGGTGACAGACTCCCTTTAAATACCTCTGTTATATATATTTTTTTTAAAACGCTCATTTTGTGCAAGACCCTACATTTGGGGCCTTTGCTGCATTTATGACAGTTCAATACAAGCTTTAAATACTGCAGTTATATTTTGGGTTTAAAAAAACACCCATTTTGTGCAAGACCCTACATTTGGGGCCTTTGCTATATTTCTGACAGTCAAATACAAGCTTTAAATACTGCAGTTATATTCTGGGTTTAAAAAAAAAATACATTTTGTGCAAGACCCTACATTTAGGGTCTTTGCTGTATTTGTGACAGTAAAATACAAGCTTTAAATACTGAAGTTAAATTCTGGGTTTAAAAAAACACCCATTTTGTGCAAGACACTACATTTGGGGCCTTTGCTGCATTTGTGACAGTAAAAAACAAGCGTTAAATACAGCAGTTATATTTTGAGTTTAAAAAAACACCCATTTTGAGCAAGACACTATATTTGGGGCCTTTGCTGCATTTGTGACAGTAAAATACAAGCTTTAAATACTGCAGTTATATTTTGGGTTTAAAAAAACACCCATTTTGTGCAAGACCCTACATTTGGAGACTTTGCTGCATTTCTGACAGTCCAATACAAGCTTTAAATACTGCAGTTATATTCTGGGTTTAAAAAAAAAACACCCATTTTGTACAAGACACTACATTTGAAGCCTTAGCTACATTTGTAACAGTCAAATACAAGCTTTAAAAACCTCAGTTATATTTTGAGTTTAAAAAATCACCCATTTTTTGCAAGACGCTACATTTAGGGTCTTTGCTGCATTTGTGACAGTCAATTCAAATACAAGCTTTAAATACTAAAGTTATTTTCTGGGTTTAAAAAAACACCCATTTTGTGCAAGACACTACATTTGGGGCCTTTGCTGCATTTGTGACAGTCAAATACAAGCTTTAAATACTGCAGTTATATTCTGGGTTTAAAAAAAAACACCCATTTTGTGCAAGACCCTACATTTAGGGTCTTTGCTGCATTTGTGACAGTCAATTCAAATACAAGCTTTAAATACTAAAGTTATTTTCTGGGTTTAAAAAAACACCCATTTTGTGCAAGACACTACATTTGGGGCCTTTGCTGCATTTGTGACAGTCAAATACAAGCTTTAAATACTGCAGTTATATTCTGGGTTTAAACAAACACCCATTTTGTGCAAGACACTACATTTGGGGCCTTTGCTACCTTTGTGACAGTCAAATGCAAGCTATAAATACTGCAGTTATATTTTGAGTTTAAAAAAACACAGATTTTGTGCAAGACTCTACATTTGGGGCCTTTGCTGCATTTGTGACAGTCAAATACAAGCTTTAATTACTGCAGTTGTATTCTGGGTTTAAAAAAAGAGCCATTTTGTGCAAGACCCTACAAGTGGGGCCTTTGCTGCATTTGTGACAGTAAAATACAAGCTTTAAATGCTGCAGTTATATTCTGAGCTTAAAAAATACCTATTTTGTGCAAGACCCTACATTTGGGGCCTTTGCTGCATTTCTGACAGTCCAATACAAGCTTTAAATACTACAGTTATATTCTGGGTTTAAAAAAACACCTATTTTGTGCAAGACCCTACATTAGGGGCCTTTGCTGCATTTGTGACAGTAAAATACAAGCTTTAAATACCGCTGTTATATATGAATTTTTTTAAACACTCATTTTGTGCAAGACCCTACATTTCGGGCCTTTGCTGCATTTCTGACAGTCCAATACAAGCTTTAAATACTACAGTTATATTCTGGGTTTAAAAAAACACCCATTTTGTGCAAGACCCTACATTAGGGGCCTTTGCTGCATTTCTGACAGTCCAATACAAGCTTTAAATACTGCAGTTATATTCTGGGTTTAAAAAAAAAAACACCCATTTTGTACAAGACACTACATTTGAAGCCTTTGCTACATTTGTGACAATCAAATACAAGCTTTAAATACCTCAGTTATATTTTGAGTTAAAAAAAATCACTAATTTTGTGCAAGACACTACATTTTGGGCATTTGCTGCATTTGTGACAGTCAAATACAAGCTTTAAATACTGCAGGTATATTATGGGTTTAAAAAAGACCCATTTTGTGAAAGACCCTACATTTAGGGAATTTGCTACATTTGTGACACTCCAATACAAGATTTAAATACTGCAGTTATATTATGGGTTTAAAAAAAAAAACCATTTTGTGCAAGACCCTACATTAGCGGCCTTTGCTACATTTGTGACAGTCAAATACAAGCTTTAAATACTGCAGTTATATTATGGATTTAAAAAACACCCATTTTGTGAAAGACCCTACATTTGGGTCCTTTGCAGCATTTGTGACAGTCAAATACAAGCTTTTAATACTGCAGTTATATTCTGGGTTTAAAAAAAACACCCATTTTGTGAAAGACCCTACATTTGGGGCCTTTGCTACATTTGTGAAAGTCAAATACAAGCTTTAAATACTGCAGTTATATTTTGAGTTAAAAAAAACACAGATTTTGTGCAAGACTCTACATTTGGGGCCTTTGCTGCATTTGTGACAGTCAAATACAAGCATTAATTACTGCAGTTGTATTCTGGGTTTAAAAAAACACCTATTTTGTGCAAGACCCTACAAGTGGGGCATTTGCTGCATTTGTGACAGTCAAATACAAGCTATAAATACTGCAGTTGTATTCTGGGTTAAAAAAACACCCATTTTGTGCAAGACCCTACATTAGGGGCCTTTGCTGCATTTCTGACAGTCCAATACAAGCTTTAAATACTGAAGTTATATTTTGGGTTTAAAAAAAGACCCATTTTGTGCAAGACCCTACATTAGGGGCCTTTGCTGCATTTCTGACAGTCCAATACAAGCTTTAAATACTAAAGTTATATTCTGGGTTATAAAAAACACCCATTTTGTACAAGACACTACATTTGTAACAAAGGTTACAAATGTAGTGTCTTGTACAAAATGGGTGTTTTTTATAACCCAGAATATAACTTTAGTATTTAAAGCTTGTATTGGACTGTCAGAAATGCAGCAAAGTGCCCAAGTGTAGGGTCTTGCACAAATTGGGTCTTTTTTTAAACCCAAAATATAACTTCAGTATTTAAAGCTTGTATTGGACTGTCAGAAATTTGTGACAGTCAAATACAAGCTTTAAATACCTCAGTTATATTTTGAGTTTAAAAAATCACCCATTTTGTGCAAGACACTATATTTTGGGCCTTTGCTGCATTTGTGACAGTCAATTACAAGCTTTAAATACTGCAGTTATATTATGGGTTTAAAAAACACCCATTTTGTGAAAGACTATGGGCCAGATTTATCATTCCTCTGACAGCTCACTCCACTTTAACATATGGCTAAAGTCAGTTTTAGCCAAGTCAGATTTATGATCGGCCCTTTAAGACTGTAATAAATGTGGTTTGATGGTAGCAGTTTATCCGTCAGTCAGCAGCTTTACAAAAGTCGCACATCTTTACGAAAAAGTCGCACGTTTTTATGAAAAAGTCGCATGTTCTATTAAAAAGTCTCATAAGATAAGCATGGTCCTCACTGGAGTGAAATTGGGACTTTTTTGCGACTTTTTTAAATAGTCCCAATAGTAAATCTGTCTAGAGATTAATTTACATAAGAAAACATGCCCACTTTCAGAAAACTGGCGAGCATAGTGCAGAGCAGAAAAAAGTCGCAAATTTGTGCGCAGTTTTAGCGTTTGGGACTTTTTTGGGACTTTTTCACTCCATTATTCTGACTTGAGCTAATGATAAATCTGGCCCAATGCATTTAGGGAATTTGCTACATTTGTGACACTCCAATACAAGATTTAAATACTGCAGTTATATTATGGGTTTAAAAAACACCCATTTTGTGAAAGACTATGGGCCAGATTTATCATTCCTCTGACAGCTCACTCCACTTTAACATATGGCTAAAGTCAGTTTTAGCCAAGTCAGATTTATGATCGGCCCTTTAAGACTGTAATAAATGTGGTTTGACGGTAGCAGTTTATCCGTCAGTAAGCAGCTTTACAAAAGTCGCACATCTTTACGAAAAAGTCGCACGTTTTTATGAAAAAGTCGCATGTTCTATTAAAAAGTCTCATAAGATAAGCATGGTCCTCACTGGAGTGAAATTGGGACTTTTTTGCGACTTTTTTAAATAGTCCCAATAGTAAATCTGTCTAGAGATTAATTTACATAAAAAAACATGCCCACTTTCAGAAAACTGGCGAGCATAGTGCAGAGCAGAAAAAAGTCGCAAATTTGTGCGCAGTTTTAGCGTTTGGGACTTTTTTGGGACTTTTTCACTCCATTATTCTGACTTGAGCTAATGATAAATCTGGCCCAATGCATTTAGGGAATTTGCTACATTTGTGACACTCCAATACAAGATTTAAATACTGCAGTTATATTATGGGTTTAAAAAAAACACCCATTTTGTGCAAGACCCTACATTTAGGGTCTTTGCTGCATTTGTGACAGTGTATTACAAGCTTTAAATACTGAAGTTATATTCTGGGTTTAAAAAAACACCCATTTTGTACAAGACACTACATTTGGGGCCTTTGCTGCATTTGTGACAGTAAAATACAAGCTTTTAATACTGCAGTTATATTCTGGGTTTAAAAAAACACCCATTTTGTGAAAGACCCTACATTAGGGGCCTTTGCTGCATTTGTGACAGTCAAATACAAGCTTTAAATACTGCTGTTATATTCTGGTTTTAAAAAAACACCCATTTTGTGCAAAACCCTACATTTGGGGCCTTTGCTGCATTTGTGACAGTCAAATACAAGCATTAATTACTGCAGTTGTATTCTGGGTTTAAAAAAACACCCATTTTGTGCAAGACCCTATAAGTGGGGCATTTGCTGCATTTGTGACAGTCAAATACAAGCTATAAATACTGCAGTTGTATTCTGGGTTAAAAAAACATCCATTTTGTGCAAGACCCTACATTAGGGGGCTTTGCTGCATTTCTGACAGTCCAATACAAGCTTTAAATACTGAAGATATATTTTGGGTTAAAAAAAAGACCCAATTTGTGCAAGACCCTACATTTAGGGTCTTTGCTGCATTTGTGACAGTCAAATTCAAGCTTTAAATACTGAAGTTATATTCTGGGTTTAAAAAAACACCCATTTTGTACAAGACACTACATTTGGGGCCTTTGCTGCATATGTGACATTAAAGCACAAGTTTTAAAAACTGCAGTTATATTCTAAGTTTAAAAAAAACACCCATTTTGTGCAAGACGCTACATTTGGGGCCTTTGCTGCATTTGTGACAGTCACATACAAGCTTTAAATACTGCAGTTATATTCTGGGTTTTAAAAAAAAAAACCATTTTGTGAAAGACCCTACATTTGGGGCCTTTTCTACATTTGTGACAGTAAAATACAATATTTAAATACTACAGTTATATTCTGGGTTTAAGCAAACACCCATTTTGTGCAAGACCCTACATTTGGGGCCTTTGCTACATTTGTGACAGTAAAATACAATATTTAAATACTGCAGTTATATTCTGTTTTTAACAAACACCCATTTTGTGCAAAGCACTACATTTGGGGCCTTTGCTACATTTGTGACAGTCAAATAATAGCTTTAAATACTGAAGTTGTATTCTGGGTTTAAAAAAACACCAATTTTGTGCAAGACCCTACATGTGGGGCCTTTGCTGCATTTGTGACAGTCAAATACAAGTTTTAAATACCTCAGTTATATTCTGGGTTTGAAAAAACACCTATTTTGTACAAGACACTACATTTGGGTCCTTTGCTGCATTTGTGACAGTAAAATACAAGCTTTAAAAACTGCAGTTATATACTAAGTTTAAAAAAAAAAAATATTTTGTGCAAGACCCTACATGTGGGGCCTTTGCTGCATTTGTGACAGTCAAATACAAGTTTTAAATACCTCAGTTATATTCTGGGTTTGAAAAAACACAGATTTTGTGCAAGACTCTACATTTGGGGCCTTTGCTGCATTTGTGACAGTTAAATACAAGCATTAATTACTGCAGTTGTATTCTGGGTTTAAAAAAACACCCATTTTGTGCAAGATGCTACAAGTGGGGCATTTGCTGCATTTGTGACAGTCCAATACAAGCTTTAAATACTGAAGTTATATTTTGGGTTTAAAAAAAGACCCAATTTGTCCAAGACCCAACATTTGGGGACTTTGCTGCATTTCTGACAGTCCAATACAAGCTTTTAATACTGCAGTTGTATTCTGGGTTTAAAAAAAGAGCCATTTTGTGCAACACCCTACAAGTGGGGCATTTGCTGCATTTGTGACAGTTAAATAGTAACATAGTAACATAGTACATAAGGCCGAAAAAAGACATTTGTCAATCCAGTCCGGCTTGTCATCCTGCAAGTTGATCCAGAGGAAGGCAAAAAAAACCTGTGAGGTAGAAACCAATTTTCCTCACTTTACAAGCTATAAATAATGCAGTTGTATTCTGGGTTAAAAAAAAACACCCATTTTGTGCAAAACCCTACATTAGGGGCTTTTGCTGCATTTTTGACAGTCCAATACAAGCTTTAAATACTGCAGTTAGATTCTGGGTTTAAAAAAACACCCATTTTGTGCAAGACCCTACATTTGGAGACTTTGCTGCATTTCTGACAGTTCAATACAAGCTTTAAATACTGCAGTTAGATTCTGGGTTTAAAAAAAACAAACATTTTAAACAAGACACTACATTTGAAGCCTTTGCTACATTTGTGACAGTCAAATACAAGCTTTAAATACCTCAGTTATATTTTAAGTTTAAAAAATCACCCATTTTGTGCAAGATCCTACATGTGGGGCCTTTGCTGCTTTTGTGACAGTCAAATACAAGCTTTTAATACTGCAGTAGTATTCTGAGTTTAAAAAAAAACACTCATTTTGTGCAAGACCCTACATTAGGGGCCCTTTGCTACTTTGGTGACAGTCAAATACAAGCTTTTAATACTGCAGTTATATTATGGGTTTAAAAAAAAAACATTTTGTGCAAGACCCTAGATGTGGGGACTTTGCTGCATTTGTGACAGTCAAATACAAGCATTAAATACTGTAGTTATATTCTGAGCTTAAAAAAATACCCATTTTGTGCAAGACCCTAGATGTGGGGAATTTGCTGCATTTGTGACAGTCAAATACAAGCTTTAAATACTGCAGTTATATTCTGGGCTTAAAATAACTGTCATTTTGTGCAATACCCTACATTTGGGTCCTTTGCTGCATTTGGGACACTCCAATACAAGCTTTAAATACTGCAGTCTTATTATGGGTTTAAAAAAAACACCCATTTTGTGCAAGACCCTACATTTAGGGTCTTTGCTGCATTTGTGACAGTCAAATTCAAGCTTTAAATACCTCAGTTATATTCTGGGTTTAAACAAACACCCATTTTGTGCAAGACACTACATTTGGGGCCTTTGCTACATTTGTGACAGTCAAATGCAATCTTTAAATACTGCAGTTATATTTTGAGTTTAAAAAAACACAGATTTAGTGCAAGACTACATTTGGGGCCTTTGCTGCATTTGTGAAAGTCAAATACAAGCTTTAATTACTGCAGTTGTATTCTGGGTTTAAAAAAAGAGCCATTTTGTGCAAGACCCTACATTTGGGGCCTTTGCTGCATTTCTGACAGTCCAAAACAAGCTTTAAATACCGATGTTATATATTTAAAAAAAAATAAAAACATTTTGTCCAAGACCCTACATTTCGGGCCTTTGCTGCATTTCTGACAGTCCAACACAAGCGTTAGATACTGCTGTTATATTTTGGTTTTTAAAAAACACCCATTTTGTGCAAGACCCTACATTTGGGGCCTTTGCTGCATTTCTGACAGTCCAATACAAGCTTTAAATAGTACAGTTATATTCTGGGTTTTAAAAAACACCCTTTTTGTGCAAGACCTACATTAGGGGCCCTTTGCTACTTTGATGACAGTTAAATACAAGCTTTAAATACTGCAGTTATATTCTGGGTTTAAAAAAACACCCTTTTTGTGCAAGACCCTACATTTGGGGCCTTTTCTACATTTGTGACAGTAAAATACAATATTTAAATACTACAGTTATATTCTGGGTTTAAAAAAACACCCATTTTGTGCAAGACACTACATTAGGGGCCTTTGCTGCATTTGTGACAGTCAAATACAAGTTTTAAATACCTCAGTTATATTCTGGGTTTGAAAAAACACCTATTTTGTACAAGACACTACATTTGGGTCCTTTGCTGCATTTGTGACAGTAAAATACAAGCTTTAAAAACTGCAGTTATATACTAAGTTTAAAAAAAATATATATTTTGTGCAAGACTCATTTCGGTCCTTTGCTGCATATCTGACAGTCCAATACAAGCTTTAAATAGTACAGTTATATTCTGGGTTACAAAAAAACACCCATTTTGTGCAAGACCCTAAATTTGGGGCCATTGCTAAATTTGTGAAAGTCAAATACAAGCTTTAAATACTGCAGTTATATTTGGAGTTTAAAAAAAACACAGATTTTGTGCAAGACTCTACATTTGGGGCCTTTGCTGCATTTGTGAAAGTCAAATACAAGCATTAATTACTGCAGTTGTATTCTGGGTTTAAAAAAACACCCATTTTGTGCAAGACCCTACAAGTGGGGCATTTGCTGCATTTGTGACAGTCCAATACAAGCTTTAAATACTGAAGTTATATTTTGGGTTTAAAAAAAGACCCAATTTTTGCAAGACCCAACATTTGGGGACTTTGCTGCATTTCTGACAGTCCAATACAAGCTTTAAATACTGCATTTATATTCTGGGTTTAAAAAAACACCTATTTTGTACAAGACTTTACAATAGGGGCCTTTGCTGCATTTCTGACAGTCCAATACAAGCTTTAAATACTGCAGTTATATTCTGGGTTTAAAAAACACCCATTTTGTGAAAGACCCTACATTTGGGGAATTTTCTGCATTTGTGACACTCCAATACAAGCTTTAACCCCTTCACGCAACATCACGTACATGTACGTGGGGGAATGTGGTGCCTCACCGCATTCCCACGTGCATGTACGTGATCGGCTTTCACTGTCAGCGCAGGGAGCGAAGCGCTGAAGCTCCAGTGAAGCCGGCGTGCTGGGGTTGCTAGGCAACCAGAGAAGCCGGCAGGAGCTGTATTGGAGCTCTGACCCGCCCGCGATCGCTGTGATTGGTCCATTACTGCAGAGGGACCAATCACAGCGCATCGGGGCAGGTAAGAGGGGGTTAGGGAGGGACTATGTGCTTCTCCTTCTCTGATCGCCCCAATTCCTGTCAGGGAAGCGATCAGAGAAGGAGATAGTGTGAAAATATTCCCCACCTATGACGAGTATACTCGTCATGGCGCACTGCTACTTAGCGCGCCATGATGAGTATACACGTCATGGCATAAACTGTCACCATGTCTGCAGACATGGTGACAGCGCTGAGATCCCGGCTGTCACACACAGCCGGGCACCTTAGGTCAATGCCGAGGGGGGTCCTGTGACCCCCCCATGTCGGTGATCGCTGCAAACCGCAGGTCAATTCAGACCTGCGGTTTGTAGCGGTTTCTGATCGCCGCGGTCCCTGACCGCGGGGATCAGAAACTTTACTATGCCCAAAATAAAGCTTTTTCACCCCCCCTGCACCCCTGAATGATGTTATGTGGGCGGGTGGTGCAGGGGGGGTGTCGCAGGCGGTGGGGAGGTGCGGTAAGCTGCGGGAGGCGGGCGGTGCGGCAGGCGGGATCGCGATCCCCCGCCCGCCTCCCTTTCAATGATCGTTGGCTTCTAGTGGGGATACCAGGGTGCCAGCACATTGCTGGCACCCTGGTATAAACGGCTGACATCTGCGATGCGATGTCAGCCGTTTAACCCTTTCCATACAGCGGTCCGTACGGACCGCTGTATGGAAAAGGTTAACAGCGCAGGGAGCTCTCTCCCTCTCTCATCGGGGGGCTGCTGTGCCTTTGCAGCCCCCCGATGGGAGAGGGAGAGAGCCCCCAGAGAGCCCCCCTCAGCCCTGTACTTACCCTTCCCCGTCTGCGCAGTTCTGACCAGTACTGAGCAGACGGGGAAGGTTCCCATGGCAACAGGACGCCTCTCAGGCGTCCTGCTGTCCATGGTGCTGAACAGATCTGTGCTGAAAGCATAGATCTGTTCAGACAAGTGTAAAATACAGTACAGAACAATATATATTGTTCTGTACTGTATTATACAGACATCAGACCCACTGGATCTTCAAGAACCAAGTGGGTCTGGGTCAAAAAAAAAGTAAAAAAAAGTGAAAAAAGTAAAGTTTCAAAAAAACACATTTATCACTGAATAAAAAATAAAATAAAAAAATACACTACACATATTAGGTATCGCCGCGTCCGTAACGACCTGATCTATAAAACGGTCATGTTACTTTCCCCGCACGGTGAACGCCATAAAAATAAAAAAATAAAAACTATGAGGAAATTGAAATTTTGCCCACCTTACTTCCCAAAAAAGGTAATAAAAGTGATCAAAAAAGTCGCATGTACGCCAAAAAAGTACCAATCAAACCGTCACCTCATCCCGCAAAAAATGAGCCCTTACATGAGACAATGGCCCAAAAAATAAAAAAACTATGGGTCTCAGACTATGGAGATACTAAAACATGATTTTTTTTTTGTTTCAAAAATATTATTGTGTAAAACCCTGATAAATTATAAAAAGGTAGACATATTAGGTATTGCCATGTCCGTAAGAACCTGATCTATAAAAATACCACATGACCTAACCCCTCAGGTGAACACTGTAAAAAAAAATTTAAAAAAAACGGTGTCAAAAAAGCTATTTTTTTGTTACCTTACATCACAAAAAGTGTAATAGCAAGCGATCAAAAAGTCATGTGCACCCCAAAATAGTACCAATCTAACCGTCATCTCATCCCGCAAAAATGATACCCAACCTGAGACAATCGCCAAAAAACTGAAAAAACTATGGCTCTCAGACTATGGAGACACTAAAACATGTTTTTTTTTTGTGTCAAAAATGATATTATTGTGTAAAACCTAAATAAATAAAAAAGTATACATATTAGGTATCGTCACGTCCGTAAGAACCTGCTCTATAAAAATAGCACATGATCTAACCTGTCAGATGAACGTTGTAAATATTAAAAAATAAAAACAGTGCCAAAACAGCTATTTTTTGGCAAATTTTCCATTTTAATTCATTTTTTCCCATAACAAAGCAAGGGTTAACAGCCAAACAAAACTCAATATTTATTGCCCTGATTCTTTAGTTTATAGAAATGCCCCATATGTGGTCGTAAACTGCTGTATGGCCACACGGCAGGGCGCAGAAGGAAAGGAGCGCCATATGGTTTTTGGAAGGCAGTTTTTGCTGGACTGGTTTTTTGACACCATGTCCCATTTGAAGCCCCCCCGATGCAGCCCTAGAGTATAAACACCAAAAAATGACCCCATTTTGGAAACTACACCCCTCAAGGTATTCAAAACTGATTTTACAAACTTTGTTAACCCTTTAAGTGTTCCACAAGAGTTAATGGCAAATGGAGATGAAATTTCTGAATTTATATTTTTTGTTACTTTGCCTCACAAAAAAGTGTAATATAGAGCAACCAAAAATCATATGTTCCCTAAACTAGTACCAACAAAACTTCCACCGTATCCCGTAGTTTCCAAAATGGGGCCACTTTTTTGGAGTTTCTACTCTAGGGGTGCATCAGGGGGCTTTAAATGGGACATGGTGTCTAAAAACAATCCAGCAAAATCTGCCTTATGGCATTCCTTTCCTTCTGCGCCCTGCCGCGTGCCCATACAGCAGTTTACGACCACATATGGGGTGTTTCTGTAAACTACAGAATCAGGGCCATAAATAAAGAGTTTTGTTTGGCTGTTAACCCTTGCTTTGTTACTGGAAAAAAAATATTAAAATGGAAAATCTGCCGAAAAAGTGAAATTTTGAAATTTAATCTCTATTTTCCATTTATTCTTGTGGAACACCTAAAGGGTTAACAGCGTTTGTAAAATCAATTTTGAATACCTTGAGGGGTGTAGTTTCTTAGATGGCGTCACTTTTATGGAGTTTCTACTCTAGGGGTGCATCAGGGGGGCTTCAAATGGGACATGGTGTAAAAAAAAACAGTCCAGCAAAACCTGCCTTCCAAAAACCGTATGGCATTCCTTTCCTTCTGCGCCCTGCCGTGTGCCCGTACAGCGGTTTACGACCACATATGGGGTGTTTCTGTAAACTACAGAATCAGGGCCATAAATAATGAGTTTTGTTTGGCTGTTAACCCTTGCTTTGTAACTGTAAAAAAAATATTAAAATGGAAAATCTGCCAAAAATGTGAAATTTTGAAATTGTGTCTCTATTTTCCATTAAATCTTGTGCAACACCTAAAGGGTTAACAAAGTTTGTAAAATCAGTTTTGAATACCTTGAGGGGTGTAGTTTCTTAGATGGGGTCACTTTTATGGAGTTTCTACTCTAGGGGTGCATCAGGGGGGCTTCAAATGGGACATGGTGTCAAAAAAACAGTCCAGCAAAATTAGCCCTCCAGAAACCAAACGGCGCACCTTTCACTCTACGCCCCGCTGTGTGGCCATACAGTAGTTTACGGCCACATATGGGGTGTTTCTGTGAACATCAGAGTCAGGGCAATAAAGATACAGTCTTGTTTGGCTGTTAACCCTTGCTTTGTTAGTGGAAAAAATGGGTTAAAATTGAAAATTAGGCAAAAAATGAAATTCTCAAATTTCATCTCCATTTGCCAATAACTCTTGTGCAACACCTAAAGGGTTAATGACGTATGTAAAATCAGTTTTGAATACCTTGAGGGGTGTAGTTTCTTAGATGGGGTCACTTTTATGGAGTTTCTACTCTAGGGGTGCATCAGGGGGCTTCAAATGGGACATGGTGTAAATAAACCAGTCCATAAAAATCAGCCTTCCAAAAACCAAACGGCGCACCTTTCACTCTACGCCCCGCTGTGTGGCCGTACAGTAGTTTACGGCCACATATTGGGTGTTTCTGTAAACGGCAGAGTCAGGGCAATAAAGATACAGTCTTGTTTGGCTGTTAACCCTTGCTTTGTTAGTGGAAAAAATGGGTTAAAATGAAAAATTAGACAAAAAAATGAAATTCTCAAATTTCCTCCCCATTTGCCAATAACTCTTGTGCAACACCTAAAGGGTTAACAATGTATGCAAAATCAGTTTTGAATACCTTGAGGGGTGTAGTTTCTTAGATGGGGTCATTTTTGGGTGGTTTCTATTATGTAAGCCTCGCAAAGTGACTTCAGACCTGAACTGGTCCCTAAAAATTGAGTTTTTGTAAATTTCGGAAAAATTTCAAGATTTGCTTCTAAACTTCTAAGCCTTATAACATCCCCAAAAAATAAAATATCATTCCCAAAACAATTCAAGCATGAAGTAGACATATGGGGAATGTAAAGTCATCACAATTTTTTGGGGTATTACTATGTATTACAGAAGTAGAGAAACTGAAACTTTGAAATTTGCAAATTTTTCCAAATTTTTGGTAAATTAGGTATTTTTTTGTGCAAAAAAAATAATTTTTTTGACTTCATTTTACCAGTGTTATGAAGTACAATATGTGACGAAAAAACAATCTCAGAATGGCCTAGATAAGTCAAAGCGTTTTAAAGTTATTAGCACTTAAAGTGACACTGGTCAGATTTCCAAAAAATGGCTGGTCATTTGTGACAGTAAAATACAATATTTAAATACTGCAGTTATGTTCTGGGTTTAAAAAAAACACCCATTTTGTGAAAGTCTCTACATTTAGGAAATTTGCTACATTTGTGACACTCCAATACAAGCTTTAAATACTGCAGTTATATTATGGGTTTAAAAAAAACACCCATTTTGTGCAAGACCCTACATTTGGGGCCTTTGCTGCATTTCTGATAGTCCATTACAAGCTTTAAATTCTGCAGTTATATTCTGGGTTTAAAAAAACACCCATTTTGTGCAAGATCCTACATGTGGGGCCTTTGCTGCATTTGTGACAGTCCAACACAAGCGTTAGATACTGCTTTTATATTGTGGTTTAAAGAAAACAACACTAATTTTGTGCAAGACCCTACATTTGAGGCCTTTGCTGCATTTGTGACAGTAAAATACAAGCTTTAAATACTGCACTTATATTTTGGGTTAAAAAAAAACACCCATTTTGTACAAGACACTACATTTGGGGCCTTTGCTGCATTTGTGACAGTCAAATACAAGCTTTAAATACTGCAGTTATATTATGGGTTTAAAAAACACCCATTTTGTGAAAGACCCTACATTTGGGGAATTTGCTGCATTTGTGACACTCCAATACAAGCTTTAAAAACTGCAGTTATATTCTAAGTTTAAAAAAAAACACCCATTTTGTGCAAGACCCTACATTTGGGGTCTTTGCTACATTTGTGACAGTCAAATACAAGCTTTAACCTCTTAAGGACATAGGGCGTACAGGTACGCCCTTGTGCCCTGGTACTTAAGGACACAGGGCGTACATGTACGCCCTGTGTATTTTCGATCACTGCCGTGCGGCTGGCGGTAATCGGAACCCGGTGCCTGCTTAAATCATTGAGCAGGCACCTAGGCTAAATGCGCGGGGGGGTCCCGTGACCCCCCCATGTCGGCGTTCGCGGCAAACCGCAGGTCAATTCAGACCTGCGGTTTGCTGCGATCTCTGCAGTTTCTGGAAACTTTATATGCCTAAAAAAAAATTTATTCACCCCCCCCTGCACCCCCGAATGATTTTATGGTGGCGGAAGGTGCAGGGGGAGGGTTGCGGGCGGTGTGGGCGGTGCGGGAGGCGGGCGGTGCGGCAGGCGGGATCCCCCGCCCGCCTCCCCTTGTATAATCGTTGGTTTCTAGTGGGTATACCAGGGTGCCAGCACATTGCTGGCTCCCTGGCATAAACGGCTGACATCTGCGATGCGATGTTAGCCATTTAACCCTTTCCATACAGCGGTCCGTACGGACCGCTGTATGGAAAAGGTTAACAGCGCAGGGAGCTCCCTCCCTCTCCCATCGGGGGGCTGCTGTGCCTTTGCAGCCCCCCGATGGAGAGGGAGAGAGCCCCCAGACAGCCCCCCGAGAGATCCCCTCCTTACCCTTCCCCGTCTGCGAAGTTCTGACCAGAACTGAGCAGACGGGGAAGGTTCCCATGGCAACAGGACGCCTCTCAGGCGTCCTGCTGTCCATGGTGCTGAACAGATCTGTGCTAAAAGGCATAGATCTGTTCAGTGTAAGTAAAATACAGTGCAGTACAATATATATTGTACTGTACTGTATTATACAGACATCAGACCCACTGGATCTTCAAGAACCAAGTGGGTCTGGGTAAAAAAAAAAGTTATTAAAAGTGAAAAAAAAGTAAAAATCAAAAAACACATTTATCACTGATAAAAAATGAAAAAAAATAAAATTCCCTACACATGTTTGGTATCGCCGCGTCCGTAACGACCTGATCTATAAAACGGTCATGTTACTTTACCCGAACGGTGAACACCATAAAAATAAAAAATAAAAAACTATGATGAAATTGAAATTTTGTCCACCTTACTTCCCAAAAAAGGTAATAAAAGTGATCAAAAAAGTCGCATGTACGCCAAAATTGTAACAATCAAACCGTCATCTCATCCCGCAAAAATCATACCCTACCCAAGATAATCGCCCAAAAACTGAAAAAACTATGGCTCTTAGACTATGGAAACACTAAAACATGATTTTTTTGTCTCAAAAATGAAATCATTGTGTAAAACTTACATAAATAAAAAAAAAGTATACATATTAGGTATCACCGCGTCCGTATCGCCTGGCTCTATAAAAATATCACATGATCTAACCCCTCAGATGACCACCGTAAAAAAATAAATATAAAAACGGTGTAAAAAAAGCCATTTTTTGTCATTTTACGTCACAAAAAGTGTAATAGCAAGCAATCAAAAAGTCATATGCACCCCAAAATAGATGCCAATCAAACCGTCATCTCATCCCGCAAGAAATGAGACCCTACTTAAGATAATCGCCCAAAAACTGAAAAAACTATGGCTCTTAGACTATGGAGACACTAAAACATTTTTTTTGTTTTAAAAATGAAATATTGTGTAAAACTTACATAAATAAAAAAAATTGTATACATATTAGGTATCGCCTCGTCCGTGACAACCTGCTCTATAAAATTACCACATGATCTAACCTGTCAGATGAATGTTGTAAATAACAAAAAAAAAAACGGTGCCAAAAAAGCTATTTCTTGTTACCTTGCCGCACAAAAAGTGTAATATAGAGCGACCAAAAATCATATGTACCCTAAACTAGTACCAACAAAACTGCCAACCTATCCCGTAGTTTCTAAAATGGGGTCACTTTTTTGGAGTTTCTACTCTAGGGGTGCATCAGGGGGGCTTCAAATGGGACATGGTGTCAAAAAAAAACTGTCCAGCAAAACCTTCCTTCCAAAAACCATATGGCATTCCTTTCCTTCTGCACCCTGCCGTGTGCCCGTACAGCAGTTTACGGCCACATATGGGGTGTTTCTGTAAACTACAGAATTAGGGCCATAAATAACGAGTTTTGTTTGGCTGTTAACCCTTGCTTTGTAACTGGAAAAAAAATATTAAAATGGAAAATCTGCCAAAAAAGTGAAATTTTGAAATTGTATCTCTATTTTCCATTAAATCTTGTGCAACACCTAAAGGGTTAACAAAGTTTGTAAAATCAGTTTTGAATACCTTGAGGGGTGTAGTTTCTTAGATGGGGTCACTTTTATGGAGTTTATAATCTAGGGGTGTATCAGGGGGGCTTCAAATGGGACATGGTGCCAAAAAAACAGTCCAGCAAAATCAGCCCTCCAAAAACCAAACGGCGCACCTTTCACTCTACGCCCCGCTGTGTGCCCGTACAGTAGTTTACGGCCACATATGGGGTGTTTCTGTAAACAGCAGAGTCAGGGCAATAAAGATACAGTCTTGTTTGGCTGTTAACCCTTGCTTTGTTAGTGGAAAAAATGGGTTAAAATGGAAAATTAGGCAAAAAAATGAAATTCTCAAATTTCATCGCCATTTGCCAATAACTCTTGTGCAACACCTAAAGGGTTAACGACGTATGTAAAATCAGTTTTGAATACCTTGAGGGGTGTAGTTTCTTAGATGGGGTCACTTTTAGGGAGTTTCTCCTCTAGGGGTGCATCAGGGGGCTTCAAATGGGACAAGGTGTAAATAAACCAGTCCATAAAAATCAGCCTTCCAAAAACCAAACGGCGCACCTTTCACTTTACGCCCCGCTGTGTGGCCGTAGAGTAATTTACGGCCACATATTGGGTGTTTCTGTAAACGGCAGAGTCAGGGCAATAAAGATACAGTCTTGTTTGGCTGTTAACCCTTGGTTTGTTAGTGGAAAAAATGGGTTAAAATGAAAAATTAGACAAAAAAATGAAATTCTCAAATTTCCTCCCCATTTGCCAATAACTCTTGTGCAACACCTAAAGGGTTAACAACGTATGCAAAATCAGTTTTGAATACCTTGAGGAGTGTAGTTTCTTAGATGGGGTCATTTTTGGGTGGTTTCTATAATGTAAGCCTCGCAAAGTGACTTGAGACCTGAACTGGTTTCCTAAAAATTGAGATTTTGTAAATTTCTGAAAAATTTCAAGATTTGCTTCTAAACTTCTAAGCCTTATAACATCCCCAAAAAATAAAATATCATTCCCAAAACAATTCAAACATGAAGTAGACATATGGGGAATGTAAAGTCATCACAATTTTTGGGGGTATTACTATGTATTACAGAAGTATAGAAACTGAAACATTGAAATTTGCTAATTTTTCCAAATTTTTGTTAAATTAGGTATTTTTTGGTGCAAAAAAAATTATTTTTTTGACTCCATTTTACCAGTGTCATGAAGTACAATATGTGACGAAAAAACAATCTCAGAACGGCCTGGATAAGTCAAAGCGTTTTAAAGTTATCAGCACTTAAAGGGACTCTGGTCAGATTTTCAAAAAATGGCCTGGTCCTAAGGTGTAAAAAGGCTGTGTCCTTAAGGGGTTAAATACTGCAGTTATATTTTGAGTTTAAAAAAACACAGATTTTGTGCAAGACTCTACATTTGGGGCCTTTGCTGCATTTGTGACAGTCAAATAGAAGCCTTAAATACTGCAGTTGTATTCTGGGTTTAAAAAAACAGCCATTTTGTGCAAGACCCTACAAGTGGGGACTTTGCTGCATTTGTGATAGTCAAATACAAGCTTTAAATACTGCAGTTATATTCTGAGCTTATAAAAATACCCATTTTGTGCAAGACAATACATTTGGAGAATTTGCTGCATTTGTGACAGTCAAATATAAGCTTTAAATACTACAGTTATATTCTGGGCTTAAA
The DNA here is from genome assembly GCF_905171765.1 of Bufo bufo. Classification (NCBI taxonomy): domain Eukaryota; kingdom Metazoa; phylum Chordata; class Amphibia; order Anura; family Bufonidae; genus Bufo; species Bufo bufo. The sequence goes on from NC_053397.1 coordinate 123,678,238, forward strand.
ATAACTGTCATTTTGTGTAATACCCTAGATTTGAGTCCTTTGCTGCATTTGTGACAGTCAAATGCAAGCTTTAAATACTGCAGTTATATTTTGAGTTTAAAAAAACACAGATTTTGTGCAAGACTCTACATTTGGGGCCTTTGCTGCATTTGTGAAAGTCAAATACAAGCTTTAATTACTGCAGTTGTATTCTGGGTTTAAAAAAAGAGCCATTTTGTGCAACACCCTACGAGTGGGGCATTTGCTGCATTTCTGACAGTCAAATACAAGCTATAAATACTGCAGTAGTATTCTGAGTTAAAAAAAAAACCACCCATTTTGTGCAAGACCCTACATTAGGGGCCTTTGCTACTTTTGTGACAGTCAAATACAAGCTTTAAATTCTGCAGTTATATTCTAGGTTTAAAAAAACACCCATTTTGTGCAAGACCCTACATTTGGGGCCTTTGCTGCATTTCTGACAGTCCAATACAAGCTTTAAATTCTGCAGTTATATTCTGGGATAAAAAAAAAATACCCATTTTGTGCAAGACTCTACATTTGGGGCCTTTGCTGCATTTGTGACAGTCAAATACAAGTTATAAATACTGTAGTTATATTTTATGTTTAAAAAAAACACCCATTTTGTGCAAGACCCTACATGTGGGGCCTTTGCTGTATTGTGGTTTAAAAAAAAAACACTCATTATGTGCAAGACCCTACATTTGGGGCCTTTGCTATATTTGTGACAGTCAAATACAAGCTTTAAATACTGAAGTTAAATTCTGGGTTTAAAAAAAACACCCATTTTGTGCAAGACACTACATTTGGGGCCTTTGCTGCATTTGTGACAGTAAAATACAAGCTTTAAATACTGCAGTTATATTTTGAGTTTAAAAAAAACACCCATTTTGAGCAAGACACTACATTCGGGGCCTTTGCTGCATTTGTGACAGTAAAAAACAAGCTTTAAATACTGCAGTTATATTTTGAGTTAAAAAAACACACCCATTTTGAGCAAGACACTATATTTGGGGCCTTTGCTTTATTTGTGACAGTCAAATACAAGCTTTAAATACTGCAGTTATATTATGGTTTTAAAAAAAAACACCTATTTTGTGCAAGACACTACATTTGGGGCCTTTGCTACATTTGTGACAGTAAAATACAAGCTTTAAATACTGCAGTTATATTTTGAGTTTAAAAAAAACACCCATTTTGTGCAAGACACTACATTTGGGGCCTTTGCTGCATTTGTGACAGTCAAATACAAGCTTTAAATACTGCAGTTATATTCTGGGTTTAATTAAAACAGCCATTTTGTGCAAGACACTTTATTTGGGGCCTTTGTTGCATTTGTGACAGTCAAATACCAAGTCAAATATTTTAAGTTAAAAAAAAAAACACCCATTTTGTGCAAGACACGACATTTGGGGCCTTTGCTGCATTTCTGACAGTCCAATACAAGCTTTAAATTCTGCAGTTATATTCTGGGATAAAAAAAAAAACACCCATTTTGTGCAAGACTCTACATTTGGGGCCTTTGCTGCATTTGTGACAGTCAAATACAAGTTATAAATACTGTAGTTATATTTTAAGTTTAAAAAAAAACACCCATTTTGTGCAAGACACTTTATTTGGGGCCTTTGTTGCATTTGTGACAGTCAAATACCATCTTTAAATACTGCAGTTATATTCTGGGTTTAAAAAACAGCCATTTTGTGCAAGACACTACATGTGGGGCCCTTGCAGCATTTGTTACAGTTAAAGGCCTCATGCACACAACCCTATTTTTTCACGGTCCGCAAAACGGGGTTCCGTTGGTCCGTGATTCGTGACAGTTTTTTCGTCCGTGGGTCTTCCTTGATTTTTGGAGGATCCACGGACATGAAAAAAAAGTTTTGGTGTCTGCCTGGCCGTGCGGAGCCAAATGGATCCGTCCAGAATTACAATGCAAGTCAATGGGGACAGATCCGTTTGACTTTACACAATATGGTGCAATTTCAAATGGATCCGTCCCCCTTTGACTTTTAATGTAAAGTCAGGAGTCCCTATATAGTTTTCTCCAATCCGATGGTATATTTTAACTTGAAGCGTCCCCATCACCATGGGAACGCCTCTATGTTAGAATATACTGTCGGATATGAGTTAGATCGTGAAACTCATATCCGACAGTATATTCTAACACAGAGGCGTTCCCATAGTGATGGGGACGCTTCAAGTTAGAATATACTACGAACTGTGTACATGACTGCCCCCTGCTGCCTGGCAGCACCCGATCTCTTACAGGAGTCTGTGATACGCACAATTAACCCCTCAGGTGCTGCACCTGAGTGGTTAATTGTGCATATCGTAGCCCCCTGTAAGAGATCAGGGGCTGCCAGGCAGCAGGGGGCAGACCCCCCCTCCCTCCCCAGTTTGAATATCATTGGTGGCCAGTGTGCGGCCTCCACCCCCGGCCCCCCTCCCTCTATTGTATTATCATTGGTGGCCAGTGTGCAGCCCCCCCGGCCCCCCTCCCTCCCTCTATTGTATTATCATTGGTGGCCAGTGTGCGCCCCCCCCCGGGTCCCCCCTCCTTCCCTTTATTGTAATATCATTGGTGGCCAGAGTGCGGACTCCCCTCTCCCCCCCTCCCCCGATCATTGGTGGCAGCGGAGAGTTCCGATCAGAGTCCCAGTTTAATCGCTGGGGCTCCGATCGGTAACTATGGCAACCAGGACGCTACTGCAGGCCTGGTTGCCATGGTTACTTAGCAATATTACAATATTAGAAGCATCATACTTACCTGCTGCGCTGTCTGTGACCGGCCGGGAGCTCCTCCTACTGGTAAGTGACAGGTCTGTGCGGCGCATTGCTTAATGATCTGTCACTTACCAGTAGGAGGAGCTCCCGGCCGGTCACAGACAACGCAGCAGGTAAGTATGATGCTTCTAATATTGTAATATTGCTAAGTAACCATGACAACCAAGGCCTGCAGTAGCGTCCTGGTTGCCATGGTTACCGATCGGAGCCCCAGAGCGATTAAACTGGGACAGGTTTTTTTTTTTTTTGACGGACAGGAACCACATATCACGGATGCGGCTGCAAAACGGTGCATTTTCCGATTTTTCCACGGACCCATTGAAAGTCAATGGGTCCGCGAAAAAAAAAACGGAAAACGGCACAATGGCCACGGCTGCAAAATTACGTTTTTGGCCCAAAATTGCTGTTTTTCAAATAACTGAAAAGAACCACAGTATGTAAAGGGTGTATCTCACACGTACAGATGCAGACTAGGCCGCAATTTAAGTTTTTTGCCCAAAATTGCTGTTTTTTAAATATCTGAATAGAACCACAGTATCTAAAGTGTGTATCTTACACGTACTGATCCAGACTATGCCGGAATTTAAGATTTTTGCCCAAAATGGCTGTTTTTCAAATAACTGAATAGAACCACAGTATGTAAAGGGTGTATCTCACAAGTATATAACCCTTGAATTTCACACGTGCTGATGCAGCAAGGGGTGAAAAATTTTGTATTTTGCCCAAAAAGGGTGTTTTAGTAATAGAAGAATATAACCACAGTATCTAAAGTTTTTATCTCACACCGACTGATTCAGATTAGGCAGCAATAAAAAAAAATTGCCCAAAATGGTTGTCCTTCAAATAACTGAATTGAACCACATTATCTAAAGTGTGTTTCTCACACCGACTGATCCAGACTAGGCTGCAATTATAATTTTTTGCCCAAAATGGTTGTCTTTCAAATAACTGAATTGAACCACAGTAACTAAAGTGTGTGTTTATCTCACACCGACTGATCCAGACTAGGCCGGAATTTAAGATTTTTGCACAAAATGGCTGTTTTTCAAATAACTGAATATAACCACAGTATCTAAAGTGTGTATCTCACACGTACAGATCCAGACTAGGCCGCAATTAAATTTTTTTGCCCAAAATTGCTGTTTTTTAAATATCTGAATAGAACCACAGTATGTAAAGGGTGTATCTCACACGTGCAGATGCAAACTAGGCCGGAATTTAAGATTTTTGGCCAAAATTGCTGTTTTTTTAAATATCTGAATAGAACCACAGTATCTAAGTGTGTATCTTACACGTACTGATCCAGACTATGCCGGAATTTAAGATTTTTGCCCAAAATGTCAATTTTTCTAATAACTGAATAGAACCACAGTATGTAAAGGGTGTATATCACAATGACATATGCAGCAAAGGCTGCAAAATTAAATTTTTGGCTAAAAATGGGTGTTTGTTTAATAACTGAATATGACAGTAGTACACTGCGTGCAGAATTATTAGGCAAATGAGTATTTTGACCACATCATCCTCTTTATGCATGTTGTGTTACTCCAAGCTGTATAGGCTCGAAAGCCTACTACCAATTAAGCATATTAGGTGATGTGCATCTCTGTAATGAGAAGGGGTGTGGTCTAATGACATCAACACCCTATATTAGGTGTGCATAATTATTAGGCAACTTCCTTTACTTTGGCAAAATGGGTCAAAAGGACTTGACAGGCTCAGAAAAGTCAAAAATAGTGAGATATCTTGCAGAGGGATGCAGCACTCTTAAAATTGCAAAGCTTCTGAAGCGTGATCATCGAACAATCAAGCGTTTCATTCAAAATAGTCAACAGGGTCGCAAGAAGCGTGTGGAAAAACCAAGGCGCAAAATAACTGCCCATGAACTGAGAAAAGTCAAGCGTGCAGCTGCCAAGATGCCACTTGCCACCAGTTTGGCCATATTTCAGAGCTGCAACATCACTGGAGTGCCCAAAAGCACAAGGTGTGCAATACTCAGAGACATGGCCAAGGTAAGAAAGGCTGAAAGACGACCACCACTGAACAAGACCCTCAAGCTGAAACGTCAAGACTGGGCCAAGAAATATCTCAAGACTGATTTTTCTAAGGTTTTATGGACTGATGAAATGAGAGTGAGTCTTGATGGGCCAGATGGATGGGCCCGTGGCTGGATTGGTAAAGGGCAGAGAGCTCCAGTCCGACTCAGACGCCAGCAAGGTGGAGGTGGAGTACTGGTTTGGGCTGGTATCATCAAAGATGAGCTTGTGGGGCCTTTTCGGGTTGAGGATGGAGTCAAGCTCAACTCCCAGTCCTACTGCCAGTTTCTGGAAGACACCTTCTTCAAGCAGTGGTACAGGAAGAAGTCTGCATCCTTCAAGAAAAACATGATTTTCATGCAGGACAATGCTCCATCACACGCGTCCAAGTACTCCACAGCGTGGCTGGCAAGAAAGGGTATAAAAGAAGAAAATCTAATGACATGGCCTCCTTGTTCACCTGATCTGAACCCCATTGAGAACCTGTGGTCCATCATCAAATGTGAGATTTACAAGGAGGGAAAACAGTACACCTCTCTGAACAGTGTCTGGGAGGCTGTGGTTGCTGCTGCACGCAATGTTGATGGTGAACAGATCAAAACACTTGCAAAGAAAGTGTCCTTGCAAAGAAAGGTGGCTATATTGGCCATGATTTGTTTTTGTTTTGTTTTTGAATGTCAGAAATGTATATTTGTGAATGTTGAGATGTTATATTGGTTTCACTGGTAAAAATAAATAATTGAAATGGGTATATATTTGTTTTTTGTTAAGTTGCCTAATAATTATGCACAGTAATAGTCACCTGCACACACAGATATCCCCCTAAAATAGCTAAAACTAAAAACAAACTAAAAACTACTTCCAAAAAAATTCAGCTTTGATATTAATGAGTTTTTTGGGTTCATTGAGAACATGGTTGTTGTTCAATAATAAAATTAATCCTCAAAAATACAACTTGCCTAATAATTCTGCACTCCCTGTATTTAACCCTTGAATTTTACATGTGCTGATGCAGCAATGGCTGCAAAATTGTGTATTTTGCCCAAAAAGGGTGTTTTATTAATAGAAGAATATAACCACAGTATCTAAAGTGTGTATCTCACAAGTCCTGATCCAAACTAGGCCGGAATTTACGATTTTTGCACAAAATGGCTTTTTTTCAAATAACTGAATAGAACCACTAGTATGTAAAGTGTGTATCTCACACGTACAGATCCAGACTAGGCCGCAATTTAAATTTTTTTGCCCAAAATTGCTGTTTTTAAAAATATCTGAATAGAACCACAGTATCCAAAGTGTGTATCTTACACGTACTGATCCAGACTATGCCGGAATTTAAGATTTTTGCCCAAAATGGCTGTTTTTCAAATAACCGAATAGAACCACAGTATGTAAAGGGTGGATCTCACACGTCCTGATCCAGACTAGGCTGGAATTAATTTTTTTTGCCCAAAATGGTTGTTTGCTTAATAACTGAATATGACAGCAGTATATAACCCTTGAATTACACACGTGCTGATGCAGCAAGGGGTGAAAAATTGTGTATTTTGCCCAAAAAGGGTGTTTTAGTAATAGAAGAATATAACCACAGTGTAACGGTCACGTACACACACACACAGGGGGGAGGGAAGTGACCACTGCGCTCCACCCTCACCCCTGGCCCTGCCTACTTGCCTCGCGAGTCCTAATGACAGGGGACAACTGGACGGCAATCCCTAGCTTGGAATAAGTGCAGGGATGACAGACAGACAAACAACAGAACGTGAACGGACCAAGTCAATACCAGGAAATCTACAAAGTACAAATGGAGCAAGCAGAGAATAGTCAGGAGAAGCCGGGGTCATAAATACCAGGAGAGTCGTGAAGTACCAAAGGAGTCAGCAGAGGATCGTCAGGAGTTCAGCAGGGGGTCAGTACGCCAGGAAAGACAAAATCGCAGGTGGAACCTAAATAACAAGCAATCTGTGGCCAGCAGATTGCCTGTTTAAATAGGGAGCTAGAAGGGTCATGTGACGTGGCCAGCGTCACATGACTTCACACTACACAGCCGAGCACCGAGTGATCAGCTCAGTGCTCAGCCCTAAAACCATTAGCATGAATGCAGATAGATGCACGCATAGTATTATCAGGAGCTCGGGTGACGCCGGACACACTGATGATGCGCGCGCGCTCTGGACATGCCCGCCTCCTAGACGGCGCCGTGACACACAGTATCTAAAGTGTTTATCTCACACCGACTGATTCAGATTAGACCGCAATTAATTTTTTTTGCCCAAAATGGTTGTCCTTCAAATAACTGAATTGAACCACGGTATCTAAAGTGTGTTTCTCACACCGACTGATCCAGACTAGGCCTGAATTTATGATTTTTGCCCAAAATGGCTGTTTTTCAAATAACTGAATAGAACCACAGTATGTAAAGGGTGCATCTCACACGCACAGATGCAGACTTGGCCTCAAAGTTTTTTGCCCAAAATGGTTGTTTGTGTAATAACTGAATATGACAGCAGTATATAAACCTTGAATTTCACACGTGCTGATGCAGCAAGGGGTGAAAAATTGTGTATTTTGCCCAAAAAGGGTGTTTTAGTAATAGAAGAATATAACCACAGTATCTAAAGTGTGTTTCTCACACCAACTGATTCAGACTATGCCGCAATATTTTTTTTTTGCCCAAAATGGTTGTCTTTTAAATAACTGAATTGAACCACAGTATCTAAAGTGTGTATCTCACACGTACTGATCCAGACTAGGCCGGAATTTAAGATTTTTGCATAAAATGGGTGTTTTTCAAATATCTGAATAGAACCACAGCATGTAAAGGGTGTATCTCACACGTACAGATGCAGACTAGGCTGCAATTAAAGTTTTTTGCCCAAAACGGGGGTTTGTTTAATAACTGAATATGACGTGTTGATGCTGCAAGGACTGGAAAATTGTGTATTTTGCCAAAAAAGGTGTTTGTAAAATCCCAGAAAATAATGGCTGTATTTCTAGCTTAAATTGCACACTGACTATTCCTGCAAATGCACCAGATGTTGTAGATTGCCAAAAAAGTGTGTTTTTTAAAACCAGATTATTAGTGCAGTATTTCAAGCTTGGATTTGAATGTCACAAAAGCTCAGATGCAGTGCTGGTGCACTGAGCTTGCATAATATGGCCGCCGCCACCCACCTAACTAACAGACGGATAAAAGTAATTTTTTTCTGTCAATGGGCTCAGGGCAGGATAAAAAGATTGTGCACTGCACCCACACAACTAAATCTATGTAGATAGCTGAGTTAAAAATTGGCGTTCTGATCACAGATTCTGTCCTATTCTCTCCCTGAAACCACCAGCAGCATCCTCTTCCTACACTAAGCACAGCAGAGTGACATGCAGCGCTACGTGACTCCAGCTTATATAGAGACTGGGTCACATGCTGCACTGGCCAATCACAGCCATGCCAATCACAGCCATGCCAATCACAGCCAGCCTTTCAAAAAGCGCCATTAACTCGCCGAACACAGAACCCAAACTTTTTCTGAAATGTTCGGGTTTGGGTCCAGGGTCCAAAAATCCTAGAGTTCAGTATGAACCCGAACTTTACAGTTCGGGTTTGCTCAACCCTACATTTCAGCCATTGACCTCCCTTGGATGTGGTATCCCTTTCTCACGATCTCTCTCCGGAGTGGAACCCTGATTCCCCGCTACCCATGATCACCATGGTAGGTGCAGAAAAGAACATTAAAAGTTGATAGGGAAGAAATCCAATTGGTTCAAGGCCGTCACGGGGACGTGCGATCAGGCAGAAGTTATCTAGAGTCAACAAAACTGCAGCAGGGCCTCTCCTGTCTAACTTTTCCTAATACAAAATACCGCAGTGACATTCCCTGTAATCTTTTATTAATCATTCCAATAACAGGGCAACTTAAGAGTCCTGTATTGTTATTTATCGTCACTACCTCCCCGAGTCGGGAGTGGGTAATTGCCGCGCGCCCCCTCCTTTACTTTGAAGATTCTGCTTCAATAATTTGTCCCACATTTTTGCTCAATCACATTTAATTTCATCCATTGACCTCCCTTGGATGTGGTATCCCTTTCTCAGGCTCCCTCTCCGGCATGGAACCCTGATTCCCCGTTACCCGTGATCACCATGGCAGGCGCATAAAAGAACATCGAAAGTTGATAGGGAAGATATTCAATTGGATCAAGGCCATCACAGGGACGTGCGACATGGTTGAGCAGTATGTGTGCATACACGTACTGAATAATTGGTCTGCCCCCTTCAACTTCTGGGTCTCCAAATTGGGCACATGGCCTGAGCTTGCTCTTTACGCCTTGGAGGTGGTGGCCTGCCCTGCAGCCAGTGTATTGTATGAACGTTTGTTTAAGACGGCAGGAGGGGGTTATCACAGACAAGCGCAGCCGCCTGTCCACAGCCAATGTGGACAAGCTCACGATCATTAAAATGAACCAGGCAGGGATCCCACAGGACTCGTCTGTACCTTGTGCAGAATAGACATGTATACCAGCCTCACACAGCCATTGTTGTACTCCAGCGCACTTTCTCTTTGTTTCCCAATGTTTTGGGGTCTACCAAAATTTTAACAAAAAATAAATAAAATTATAAAATTAAAAAAAACAAAAAAAAAAACAGTGTTGGCTACCTCCTTCTCCTCCACCGCCGCTTCCACCTACACATCACTGCCTCCTCAACCTCCTACTCCATACGGACCTCCTCCTCCTAGATCAAGATTATTATTTTTTATTTTTACGTATTTTATGTTATTTGAAGTAATTTCCCTATCAACATTTGTTTGCAGGGCATTTGCCATGCCATGCTCTTAACCACATTTTGCTGCCATCAGCCCTGCCATGACTTTTTTAGAGCGATTTTAGTGCTCCAAAGTTCGGGTCCCCATTGACTTCAATGGGGTTCGGTGTCAAGTTCGGGTCCCGAAGTTCGGCCGAACCCGTCGAACCCAAACATACAGGTGTCCGCTCAACTCTAGTCCTGAACTTAGTCGTGCAGCGATTCGTTGCCAAATACCCCGGGGTCCAGGACGTCTTGCGGCAGGCTAGAAAAATCTCTGGCCATTATAGAAGATCTTAAAAGGCCATGGCTCGCCTTGCTGATGTTCAGCGGCGACATCACTTGCCCGTCTGACGTCTGTGACAACCCGACGCGCTGGAACTCCACCTTATATATGCTTGATAGGCTTCTCCGGCAGCAACGTGCCGTTTACTACTACCTGTACGAACTCTGCAGCAGGACAGGTTCTGGGGAGCTTGGTTTCTTTTCACTGCGCCAGTGGCTGCTCATGCGCGACGCATGCAGACTTTTGCGGCCATTTGATGAGATCACCAAACTGGTAAGTCGCAGCCAGGGCACCATCAGTAACATCGGACCTTATGCCTTCTTTCTGGAGCATGCATTGCGTCGCGTCATTGATCAAGCAGTCGAGGAGCAGGAGCTGGAAGATGAGGAAGTCGCAATGCTAAATGAATTACCAGGGGGGCTACTCCATCTGAGACAAGTCAGCTGGAGTCTGAAGAGGAGTCAGAGGAGGATGGTGGCTGGGGGGGAAGAGGAGGAGCAAGAAGAGCAGACTTTGAGGGGGACTTTAAACTTTTCGGGTATCCCAGGTGTTGTCTTTGGCTGGGGGGAGGAGAGCGAGGACTACATTCTCCTGTGTGATGAGCAGAAGCCAGGGTGCTCCACCACTTCCAATTTAGTGCAAATGGGGGCCTTCATGCTCCATTGTATGAAGAGGGACCCCGTATAAAAAGCATAAAGGGCAAGGACCAGTACTGGGTGGCAACGTACTTAGACCCCTGGTACAAACACAAAATGGCGGACATGTTACCAGCATCACAGAGGGCTGGCAGAATGCAGCATTTCCAGGCCTTGCTGCGAGAGATGCTAAATTCTGCTGTTGCGGGCACTGGCAGAGGAATTTCCACCCACAGCGAAACAGTTGCGGGTACCAATCCTACCTTGCCTGCAAGAAGAGGGCGGTTTGAAGATGTGTTAGTCACTTCAGATATGAGATCATTCTTTTAGCCAACCCATCGACAGCCGTCCTCCAGATCCAGTGTCATGGAACGCCGAGACCGACAGGTGTCCGACTACATCGGGTTAACGGCCTAAGTGAACGCTCTGAGAAGCGAGGAACCCCTTGACTACTGGGTGTGCAGGCTTTACCTGTGGCCAGAGCTGGCACAATTTGCCATGGAACTGTTGGCTTGCCCCTCGTCGAGTGTTCTGTCTAAAAGGACGTTTAGCGCAGCAGGCGGGATTGTGAACGATAAGCGAACTCGCCTAGCTCACGACAGTGTGGACTACCTAACATTTCTAAAAACTAATGAGGCATGGATCTTGGAGTAATTCAACACTTGTGACAACCAAGTGTAATTGAATTTCCTCATGCCAGCCCAAACATATCCGTCACCACAGAAAACAAAGAATTGTCCTTGTCTTATGTATATACAGTGGCATAAAAGGTCTTTTCTGTCAGGTGAATGCCTATTTTTTGGGGCCTATACTCCAGTGGCCTACAGTAAAATTTGTATCTAGTGACCACCTAATGTACCTCCAGCCTCATTATCACAAGTTCTTTTCTTTCAGGTAAATGCCTATTTTTTGGGGCCTGTACTCCAATGGCCTACAGTAAAAAAAAATGGCCAGTGACCGCCTAATGTACCTCCAGCCACATGATCACAAGTTCTTTTCTGTCAGGTGAATACCTAATTTTTGTGGACTGTACTCCAATGGCCTAAAGTAAAAATTTTATCCAGTGACCACCTAATTTACCTCTAGCCACATAATCACAAGTTCTTTTCTGTCAGGTGAATGCCTAATTTTTGGGGCCTGTACTCCAGTGGCCTATAGTAAAATTTTTATCCATTGACCACGTTATGTATCTCCAGCCACATCATCATGTTCTTTTCAGTCAGGTGAATACCTATTTTTTGGGGCCTATACTCCAGTGGCCTACAGTAAAAATGTTATTCAGTGACCGCCTAATGTACCTCCAGCCACATCATCACAAGTTCTTTTCTGTCAGGTCAATGCCTAATTTTTGGGGCCTGTACTCCAGTGGCCTACAGTGAAATTTTTATCCAGTGACCGCCTAATGTACCTCCAGCCACATAATCACAAGTTCTTTTCTGTCAGATGAATGCCTAATTTTTGATGCCTTTACTGGCCTACAGTAAAATTTTTATCCAGTGAACGCCTAATGTACCTCCAGCCACATCATCACAAGTTCTTTTCTGTCAGGTGAATGCCTAATTTTTGGTGCCTTTACTGGCCTACAGTAACATTTTTATCCAGTGACTTCGTAATGTACCTCCAGCCACATAACCACAAGTTCTTTTCTGTCAGGTGAATGCCTAATTTTTGGGGCCTGCACTCCAGTGGCCTACAGTAAGATGTTTATCCAGTGACCGCCTAATGTACCTCCAGCCACATCATCACAAGTTATTTTCTGTCATGTAAATGCCTAATTTTTGGGGCCTGTACTCCAATGGCCTACAGCAAAATTTTTATCCAGTGACCGCCTAATGTACCTCCAGCCACGTCATCACAAGTTCTTTTCTGTCAGGTGAATGCCTAATTTTTGGGGCCTGTACTCCCGTGGCCGAAAATAAAACTTTTCTAGGATCCAGCAGGGCACATTTTTGAGAGTTTCCCTTTAAGTTGCATAAAAAGGCCCCTGATTAAAATACATATTTTTTGTGGGAATTTTTGCCAATGATCCCCCTCTGTTATGTCACTGTCCATGTTGTGGGACTATTTGTGCACTTCTAGTAAGTATTTGGTGGCTGCAAATCTGAAGGTTTTTCAGTTTTGCCTGCCATCAAAGTCAATGGGGCCTACCGCGAAAGAACATTTTATCGCAAACGCGCCTTCGCGAACGGTCCCGGCCGATGTTCGTCCATCACTAATGGCCGTATCAAACAAGCACTTGCACCCCAATAACAAGAACGGTTTGCTGGCATTACAGAGCTTTATAATGGCAATTTGGGTCCCCAGTAGAGATGCCCTTGCGGTTCGCCAAGCGGTCGGTTTGCGGCAAACTTTGCTTGTTCGCTCTTCGCCAAACATGTGAACATATGGCGATATTCGCAACCGCCATATTCTTTTACATTGTGAAGAACTTTGACCCATGACACATCCATCAGGTGGTACAGAACAGCCAATTGAGACATTTCAGCACATGGACATACCCCCTACCTTATAAATAGACCTGATCTGGCTGCTATTTTACATTCTGTCTTTTGTCAGTGTAGGGAGAGGTTGCTGTGTGGAGCAGGGACAGATGTTAGAGTGTTAGGCTACTTTCACACTAGCGTTCGGAGCGGATCCGTCTGATGTTTCATCGGACGGATCCGCTCCGATAATGCAGACGTTCGCATCCGTTCAGAACGGATCCGTCTGCATTAAAACTTAGAAAATTTTCTAAGTATGAAAGTAGCCTGAGCGGATCCGTTCAGATTTTACATTGTAAGTCAATGGGAAATGGATCCGCTTGAAGATTGAGCCATATGGTGTCATCTTCATGCGGATCCGTCCCCATTGACTTACATTGTAAGTCTGGACGGATCCGCTCGCCTCTGCACGGCCAGGCGGACACCCGAACGCTGCAAGCAGCGTTCGGGTGTCCGCTCACTGAGCGGAGGCTGAGCGCTGGCAGGCGGATGCATTCTCAGTGGATCCGCCTCCACTGAGAATGCATTGGGGCCAGACGGATGCGTTCGGGGCCTCTCGTGAGCCCCTTCAAACGGAGCGCACGAGCGGACACCCGAACGCTAGTGTGAAAGTAGCCTTAGTGACATAAATCGCTAGCTAATTAGGTCCACAAAAGTCCTTTTAAGGACTGGTATAGGTGTACTATTGTTTGGTGTGCAGTATATAGAGGTGTAATACACTTATACTTTCTAATATAGAAAGCCTATTATAGTGGATTTGTATAGTGCAGCATTGTGACTGGTGATCGGTTCTGCAGCGATACTACAACTACAAAGAGTGACAAACGCAATTAGAAAAAAGTTTTACCTCTGCTACACACAGTAAGCAAAATTTACAGGAATTTATTTTTTATAACTGGTGTCATAGAGCAGTGGCCCACCAAAACGACATATTGAAGCGGGGTGTTATCTAAGAATATACACTGCTCAAAAAAATAAAGGGAACACTTAAACAACACAATGTAACTCCAAGTCAATCACACTTCTGTGAAATCAAACTGTCCACTTAGGAAGCAACACTGAGTGACAATCAATTTCACATGCTGTTGTGCAAATAGGATAGACAACAGGTGGAAATTATAGGCAATTAGCAAGACACCCCCAATAAAGGAGTGGTTCTGCAGGTGGTGATCACAGACCACTTCTCAGTTCCTATGCTTCCGGGCTGATGTTTTGGTCACTTTTGAATGCCGGCGGTGCTTTCACTCTAGTGGTAGCATGAGACGGAGTCTACAACCCACACAAGTGGCTCAGGTAGTGCAGCTTATCCAGGATGGCACATCAATGCGAGCTGTGGCAAGGAGGTTTGCTGTGTCTGTCAGCGTAGTGTCCAGAGCATGGAGGCGCTACCAGGAGACAGGCCAGTACATCAGGAGACGTGGAGGAGGCCGTAGGAGGGCAACAACCCAGCAGCAGGACCGCTACCTCCACCTTTGTGCAAGGAAGAACAGGAGGAGCACTGCCAGAGCCCTGTAAAATGACCTCCAGCAGGCCACAAATGTGGATGTGTCTGCTCAAACGGTCAGAAACAGACTCCATGAGGGTGATATGAGGGCCCGACGTCCACAGGTGGGGGTTGTGCTTACAGCTCAACACCGTGCAGGACGTTTGGCATTTGCCAGAGAACACCAAGATTGGCAAATTCGCCACTGGCGCCCTGTGCTCTTCACAGATGAAAGCAGGTTCACACTGAGCACATGTGACAGACGTGACAGAGTCTGGAGACGCCGTGGAGAACGTTCTGCTGCCTGCAACATCTTCCAGCAGGACCGGTTTGGCATTGGGTCAGTAATGGTGTGGGGTGGCATTTCTTTGGAGGGCCGCACAGCCCTCCATGTGCTCGCCAGAGGTAGCCTGACTGCCATTAGGTACTGAGATGAGATCCCCAGAACCCTTGTGAGACCATATGCTGGTGCGGTTGGCCCTGGGTTCCTCCTAATGCAAGACAATGCTAGACCTCATGTGGCTGGAGTGTGTCTGCAGTTCCTGCAAGACGAAGGCATTGATGCTATGGACTGTTCCGCCCGTTCCCCAGACCTGAATCCAATTGAGCACATCTGGGACATCATTTCTCGCTCTATCCACCAACGTCACGTTGCACCACAGACTGTGCAGGAGTTGGTACTGTAGATGCTTTAGTCCAGGTCTGGGAGGAGATCCCTCAGGAGACCGTCCGCCACCTCATCAGGAGCATGCACAAGCGTTGTAGGGAGGTCATACAGGCACGTGGAGGCCACACACACTACTGAGCCTCATTTTGACTTGTTTTAAGGACATTACATCAAAGTTGGATCAGCCTGTAGTGTGTTTTTACACTTAAATTTTGAGTGTGACTCCAAATCCAGACCTCCATGGGTTGAAAAATTGGATTTCCATTTTTAAATTTTTGTGTGATTTTGTTGTCAGCACATTCAACTATGTAAAGAACAAAGTATTTCAGAAGAATATTTAATTAATTCAGATCTAGGATGTGTTATTTTTGTGTTCCCTTTATTTTTTTGAGCAGTGTATTATACTATTTTCAAATAGTGTATTTAGGTACTGCAGAAATTTAGTGTCTTTCACTGCGTTACCTCTGCTACACACAGTGAGAAAAGTTACAGGATTTCGTTTTTTATAACTGGTGTGATAGACCAGTGGCCCCCCAAAACGACATATTGAAGCGGGGTTTTATATACCTTCTTCCACATACACTGCACTTCTCTAGAGACTTTTGTCACAGGGTCATTTAAAAAATGACAGGCAGAGGAAGAGGCAGGCCCTTCCGCATGGGTGGTAGGGGTAGGGCAGGAGCACCAGGCCGGAGCCAAAGTGGGAAGTTGCAGAAGGTGCGTTCGATTACGTCAAAGGACGCACCAGACTTGGTTGAGTGGCTCACTCAGCCTTCCGCTTCTGCACCCTCCTCATCCTCTCTATCTGCACCCTCTTCACTCTCTGCTGTGTGCACCCCCAAAGACACCACCACCAACACCACCACCACCATATACCCTCACTTGAGTCACAGGAATTATTTTACGATCCATCACAAGACATTTCCGATGTGCAGCCCTTCTTGGCATCGGATCAGGAAGAGGAGGTAGCAACAGCCGCCACTCAGCAGTCTGACGACAGTACCCAGATCAGCCCAAGGAGGTTGGTCCCCCCTGTTGCTGCCTAATCTGAGATCTCTAATGTTAGTGGTGGGGAAGGTGACGTCGATAATGACGTGTCTATGGACGTAACATGGGTGCCTACAAGAGAGGAAGAGGAGGGGAGTTCAGAGGGAGAGATGGACCAGCATATAGGGAGGAGAAGCAGGCCGAATTTACATTGCAAAGGAGGGACAAACCAGACTGCTAATGTATCAGGAGCGAGCCATCAACCATGTACGGTCACATCTGCCACTCCCAGGACGCCGGCACATGGCTCCGCAGAGTGGGCTTTTTTTAGTGTGTCAGCTGCTGACAATAGTGTTGCCATCTGCAGCCTTTGCAGTCAACGCATAAGTCGCGGTAAGCCCAACACTCATCTAGGGACGACTGCCTTAAGAAGGCACCTGGCCCTACAGTGGGAGCAATGCCATCAGAACCCACAAAGCCACAATCCAGGCTGTCACCGTCCAGCCACTTCTCCTTCTCCTCTCTCCTCACAATTGTCCTCCACTCCACCTTCCATCATGCTGTCCTCACGTTTGTCTGGAAAAAGGCAGGGTTCCGTGCCCAACGGTTGACCGCTGGATTGTCGGAACTGATAGCCTGCCAACTACTGCCATATAAACTTGTGGACTCGGAGGCCTTTCGAAAATTTGTGGCCATTGGAACACCACAATGGAAGGTCCCAGGAAGGAAATATTTCTTGCAGAAGGACATCCCAGAGCTACAGTATATTGCCATGTTCAGCGGCAAGTGAATGTATCTCTGGCACACAGTGTCGGTGCCAAGATACATCTGACCACAGACACGTGGTCTAGCAAACATGGGCAGGGAAGTTATATAACTTTTACTGCCCACTGACGGCCGTCAAGCACATAACCCATGTAGATTTGGTTTTACCACCACGGATTGCATGCAGGCCTGCCTCTTCTTCTCCTCCTCTTTTTCTGCTGCTACCGTCTCTTCCACTGCACCGCCCAAGATCCCCAGAACCTATTCAACATGCCAGGTGAGACGTTGCCATGCTGTGCTGCGTCTGTTGTGCCTGGAAGCCAAGAGCCACACTGGTCCTGCACTCCTTTCAGCTTTGCGTTCACAGGCAGATCAGTGGCTAACACCGTTCAATTTGACATTTGGTAAAGTGGTGTGCGACAACGGTGCCAATCTGCTGAGCGCGCTGAAACAGGGCAAAATTACACACTTGCCATGCATGGCACACATCCTGAACTTGGTCATGCAGCAATTCGTTGTCAAATACCCTGGGGTCCAGGACGTCTTGTGACAGGCCAGGAAAATCTTGGGCCATTTCAGAAGATCTTACACGGCCATGGCTCGCCTTGCTGACATTCAGCGGCGACACAACCTGCCCGTCAGACGTCTTATTTGTGACTGCCCGACTCGATGGAACTCAACCTTGTATATGCTCGATAGGCTGCTCCAGCAGAAACATGCAGTTAACGACTACCTGTATGAACTCTGCAGCAGGACAGGTTCTGGGGAGCTTGTTTTTTTTTTTCACCGTGCCAGTGCCTGCTCATGCGCGACGCATGCAGACTTCTGCGGCCATTTGATGAGATCATGAAACTAGTCAGTCACAGCCAGGGCACCATCAGTGACATTGTACCTTTTGCCTTCTTTCTGGAGCGTGCATTGCGTTGTGTCATTGATCAAGCCGATGAGGAGCAGGAGCTGGAAGATGAGGAAGTCGCAATGCTGGATGAATTCCCAGGGGGGGAAAATCAATCTGAGACAAGTCAACAACAATAGTCTGAAGAGGAGTCAGAGGAGGATGGTGCCGGGTCGGATGAGGAGAAGCAAGAAGAGCATGCTTTAGACCTCTCTGGGATCCCTGGTGTTGTCCGTGGATGGGGGGAGGAGAACGAGGACGACATTATCCTGGATGATGAGCAGGAGCCAGGCTACTACACCGCTTCCACTTTAGTGCAAATGGGGGCCCTCATGCTCCAGTGTTTTAGGAGGGACCCCCATATAAAAAGCATAAAGGGCAACAACCAGTACTGGGTGGCAACGTACTGAGACCCCCTGTACAAAAAAAAATGGCGGAAATGCTTCCGAGCCTTGCTTCGAGAAATGCTGTATTCTGCTTTTGTAGGCGCTGGCAAAGGAATTTACACTCACTGAGAAACAGTTGCGGGTATTAATCCAACAGCGCCTGCCAGAAGAGGGCAGTTTGAAGATGTGTTGGTCACTTCTGATATGAGATCATTATTTCAGCTGACCCATCGACAGCTGTCCTCCGGATCCAGCCTCAGGGAACTCCTAGACCAACAGGTGTCCGACTATATCGGGTTAACGGCCGATGTGGACTCTCTGAGAAGTGATGAACCCCTGGACTACTGGGTGGGCAGGCTTGACCTCTGGCCAGAGCTTGCACAATTTGCAATGGAACTGTTGGCTTGCCCCGAAAGGACGTTCAGCGCAGCAGGGGAAGTCGTGACCGATAAGCGCACTCGCCTAGCTCACGACAGTGTTGAATACCTCACATTTCTAAAAATGAATGAGGCATGGATCTCAGAGGAATTCAACACATGTGACCAGTAGACCATGTTTGATTGAAATTCCTCATGACAGCCCACAAATATCCGGTCTTCGGTAAATACAGCGGCATAAAAGGCCTTTTATGTCCATTGAATGCCTAATTTTTGGGGCCGACACTTAATTATCCTGTGAATGCCTAATGTACCACCAGCCACAGAATAAAAAATGCTTTGCTGTCAGGTTAACGCCTGTTGGCTAATTTTTGAGGCTTGTAATGGCCGACACTTACTTCTTTATCCGGTGAATGCCTAATGTACCTCCAGCCACAGAATACAAAGTTCTTTGCTGTCAGGTGAACGCCTGTCGGCTAATTTTTGGGGCCTGTACTGGCTGACACCTACTTCTTTATCCGGTGAATGCCTAATTTTTCAGACTGGAATTGAAAATCAATGGGTCTGTAAACGTTTTGCTAAATTGTGGAACGGATGTGGACCCATTTTACAGATGTGTGAATGGACCCTATATGTATTTGACATGTATTTACCGGCTGCTGTCAGTTCTGTCTGATTTAGGCCAAGCTATTACACTAAAACAGAGCAATATTACAAAAAACAAAATACACGTTATAACTGTATAACTTATTTGAAAAAAAATGAAAATTTTTACGGCAACTTTTCCAATAGCAGGATCATCTCTTGCACCCCCTTCATGGCTTGGCATTGCCTCTCCTCCATGGCCTTCATGCACTCCTGAAGGGCCCACATATCGTTGCACTGTTGTCACGGATGATGTTGCAAATAGCTGGAAGTTATGAATAAACGTCCGATTGGCTTGATCCCAAACTAAGGAGCATATAAAACCCTAAGAGCTCACCCTGACTGCTAAGCACATGCAAGGGTCTCAAAGGTAGACGATTGTATGCCCCCGTACCTAAGACTGTTTGACACCTGAAAACCCTATAATAGAAAGGGGACACGACCACCGGCTCCCTGCACTTCATACGGAGGGAGTCAGGGTCACCTAGAATCAAGCCAGCAAGGAAACACAATACATGAAAGGACTTATCTGAACAAGCAGCAGCAGCAGAAGTCTCCAGCAGTGAACACTTCAATTCAGGAAGTAGTATAAACCGCAAAGTGAGGCAGTATGGGAGGTAATATAAAGGAAAGAGGATTAGTCTAAAAAGGTGACACCTGGGAGAAGGAAATGAGATGAGAAAGTGAAACCAAAACAAAGAACATCATGCAATAGGTAGAGAAGGATGTCTGTCAGACCTTCTCACAGAAGTGGCGGTGACAGCTGCTCCTTGTGCATTTTGGCCAATTTGGCCTTGAATGTCTTCAGTACTGTTTGAAAAAAATATATATGAACATTATTTGCAATTCTTATTAAACCTTTAAACGTTTATTTTGTGGTGCATCTGACTTTATGATCGCTTGCTATTACACCTTTTTGTGATAAAAGTTGTAAAAAAAAAGGCCTTTTTTGAGAGTTTAAAATTTTTGTTTTGAACGGTGTCCACCTGAGGGGTTAGTTGGTATGATATTTTTATACAGCTGGTTGTTACAGATGCGGCAAGACCTAATATTTTTCCTTATTTTTTTGTTATTTTTATTTTACACAATAAAAGCATTGTTGAACCAAAACCAATTCATGTTTTACTGTCTCCATAGTTTGAGAGTCATATTATTGTTTTTATTTGGCGATTGTCTAATGTTAGGGTCTCATTTTTGGCAGAATGAATTGACCGATTGTTACTATTTTGGGGGGCATATGCCTTTTTTGATGGCTTGATGTTGCACTATTAGTGATGTTAGGTGACTAAATTTGTATTTTTTTAATTGTTTTTATTTTAATTTTTACAGTATTTCACCTGAGGGGTTAGATCATAGAATATTTTTATAGAGACGGTCGATATGTACACTGCGGTACTAAATAGGTCTGTTTGTGTTTTTTTACTTTTTTTTATTTAAAGTCTTTATACACATTGACGATTTAAATCTCAATACGTTAGTTTGTGATATTTATGATGATTATATAGTTTATTAGTTAGTGATATTTCAGTACAGTATAATTTTATTTTGTTAGTTAGTGATAGTTCTATAGAGTTTAATATTATTTATTTGTTAAGTTAATGGTTTTAATGTAGATTAAAGAGTTATTGTCCAGTGTTCTTTTTTGTATTACTATAGTGTATGTTGTCACCTCATTGTTGGCCCTTTTATTGTTTATGTACATGTTATGGATACATAATCATATTGCTATGTGCACATATTTACCCTCCTGGTGGTGGCTGGTGATCACCTCCTCTTCCTCCGAGTCTTGAGATGGGGTGGTGCTGGAGGGTCCAGCATTTTCCACCACCACCTCTTTAACTTCTCCCACATCTGGTGTGGGTGGCTCAATAGGCTGGGAGGGTTCGGCCTCCTCCTCCTTTTCCTCCTCAACCTCCACCACCTCCATGGCCTCCGCTGATCTCTTTCTCCGAATGGAGGGAATAGGAACTTCTGTGATCACAGAATGTTCAGATTTTAGATAAACAACTCCGAAATCTTAAGAACATTAGATATAAAGAAATTCAAATATGGAGGGATCTATATATAATTGCAGTGGCTGCCAGCTTTATGACGCATAACTCAATAAAAAATAAACAGCATTCAAAAAGACATCCCCTACACAATGTCTTGATGAAACAATAGGGCGAGAAGAGACCCATCGGATGGGATTATCTCCTGAGTGTATCATAGGATGATCTACTTCTCTACACCAGAGTCAGCTACTTCTTAATCCCATCACTAACACAATAGAACAAAAGGACAAATAAACTAACACATTCATTGGGAGTCTCGGTGCAGAGTTAACCCTTATTATGTTTATGGATTCACACCATGCAACTTTAATGGGGAATAGGAAAGATGTGGCCTATAAACTCAACCAAAAAATAATGGTTTATAGTTCTCTCTAACCCAAATAGGTCAGAGTGGGGGTCTCCATAGTCCTGGGTCAATAGCCCGTAGGAAGGAGGCTAGCCCTCAGGCTTCTACTGCAGACATAAGTAGAGTAGTAGAAAATAGCAGCACACTGTATTTTTCTTTGCCATTAAGTTATGTTTTAATCGTATATCATTATATGATCATCATGATCCAGTGCAATTACAGGGTATATAAGTCAGTCATGTACAAATCAATGTGTCGAGCGGACGTTTCAGCCTGTCAGGGCCTTCTTCAGCAGTCTATAATCTAGAACAAAGCAATACGTACTTCTGTGAGCAGTAGGATACATGCATAGAGATCAAAAAATTAAAATAAACAACAATCTTTTGTAGAGCACAAACTCAGGACATGGTGAACAAACATAAAAGGTTAAAGAAACTAAAAACAAGGGACAGCTTGTTAGAGTCCGGGAGTGAACACAATCGTTGTCACGGGGTTCCGAAGGTGCACTCGGTCCCCAATTGCCCGCAGAACTGTTGCTTAGCTTTGGGAATGAGGATTTGTGCTTGACCTCATTCCCAGGGCGGCTTTGCTGGCTGGGTGGTTCCCTGCTCCTAGTCTGCCTTGAGCGCCGAGCTGATCATTCGGTGCTCGACTGGTTGGCCTGTCGGTCATGTGACGCTGGCCACGTCACATGACCCTCACTCCCCACTATAAATACAGGCAGCCTGCTGGCCACAGGTTGCCTGTTAATTTCTAGGTTCCTGGCTATTTGTTGGACTACTGAATATTTACCTGATCCTGTTCCCTGACGATCCTCTGCCTGCTCCTCCTGTACTGCTCATCCATCCTGGTATTGTGACCTCGGCTCCCACCTGACTACTCTCTTAGGACTCCTCTTGTACTTTGCTACTCTCCTGGTATTTGACCCCGGCTTCTCCTGACCATTCTTTGCTTAATCCGTTGTACTGCGTAGCTCTCTTGGTTCTGACCCGGTCCGTTCATGTTCCGTATTTTGTCTTGTCTGTCTTCCCTGCACATATCCTAAGTTAGGGACTGCCGTCCAGTTGTCCCCTGTCACCAGGTCTCGTGAGGCAAGTAGGCAGGGCCAGGGGTGAGAGTGGAGCGCAGTGGTCACTACCCTTCCCCCTGTGTGTGTGTGGATGTGACCGTTACAGATTAACAGGCCAAACAACCACTGTATCATGAATCCTCTTATTACCCTGACTGACCATGTCTCTAACTTGACACAGATGGTGCAGGAGCTAGGAGGGAAACTCCGTTATTTTGAGTTAGGGCAAGGTTCTTCCACTCCTCTGCCCCCCAGTCCACATGTTGAACCCCAGATCAAGCTCCCAGAACCCTTTTCTGGAGACCGGAGGAGGTTTCTCTCCTTTAAGGAGAGTTGCAAACTCTTCCGTTTGCGCCCCGTGTCCTCCGGTCCCGAGAGCCAACGTGTGGGGATTATTATTTCTCTACTACAGGGTGATCCCCAGGACTGGGCATTCTCGTTAGCTCCTGGGGCCAGTTGTCTGACTTCCGTGGAGGTTTTTTTTCAGGCCCTGGGTACCCTCTATGACGAACCAGACAGGGCCCTGGTAGCCGAGACGGCTCTTAGGGCACTGGTTCAGGGCCATCTCCCTGCGGAGGAGTATTGCACCCAATTCAGACGGTGGTGTGTCCCCTCTGGATGGAATGAACCAGCCCTGAAGAGTCAGTTTAGGTCTGGTCTGTCTGATATTTTAAAAGATCTATTAGTCAGTTATCAAGTTCCAGAGACCTTAGAGGAGATGATGACCCTAGTTGTCCGACTTGACTGACGAGTTAGAGAGAGACGACAGGAACGACAGTTCTGTTCTCAGATGGTGGTCCAGCCAGAGGCCTTTTCCAGGGACAACACTGAGGTCTCCCCTGAGGATCCCATGCAGGTTGGCATGACCCGGGGTAATCTTTGTCGCAGACGCGGAGAGTGCTTCTACTGTGGAGATCCTGGCGATTGGATCAACAAGTGTCCTAAGAGGGTCCTCTCTGACAAGTCTCCTAAGGCAAGACACCCTAAAGACCAGGTACACCCTGATTTTTCTAAATATAAGCTTTTGGTACCCATAACAATTTCTCTGGGGGTTAAGGCCTTTATTGATTCCAGTTCAGCGGCCAGCTTTATTGACTTAGAATTTGCTAGTAAATTGGGTATTCCAATGTTTGCTTTACCTACACCTATCCATGTCATGGCTATTGATGCTACTCCCCTGATTGGTGGTACGGTGAGGTCATGTGCCTCTGAAATTTCTCTGACCGTGGGTGTGTGCCACTCTGAGAGATGTTCTCTTTTTGTCTTGGAGAACCTACCGGTTGAGGTGGTACTAGGGTTGCCTTGGCTCCGTTTACATAACCCCACAATTGATTGGTTCAAAGGAGAGTTGGTGAAATGGGGACCTAAGTGTGACTCATGCTTGTCCGTGGTCCAGGCTGGGGTTTCAGTAAGGTCTAATACATTACCTTCAGTTATTAAAGAATATTCTGATGTATTCTCATCCGCTATTCCAGAGGTTCTACCGCCCCATAGACCGTATGATTGCGCCATAGAGCTAATAGAGGGTGCCAAATTTCCTAAAGGGAGAATTTATAATCTTTCAGGGCCCGAACGCAAGGCTATGGAAGATTATATTAAGGAGAGCCTTGCTAATGGGCATATTAGACCTTCAGTCTCTCCTATGGGAGCAGGGTTTTTCTTTGTTAAAAAGAGGGATGGTGGTCTTAGGCCTTGTATTGATTACCGGAGACTAAATAAGATCACTGTCCAAAATAGATACTCTCTCCCATTGATTCCGGATTTATTTAACCAGGTTCTGGGGGCAACCTGGTTTTCCAAGATTGACCTGAAAGGGGCATACAATCTAATCCGAATCAAGGAGGGAGACGAATGGAAGACAGCGTTCAATACTCCGATAGGACACTTTGAATATCAGGTGATGCCTTTTGGACTCAGCAATGCCCCAACTGTGTTCCAAAACTTAATGAACGATATTCTTAGAGAGTTTTTAGGTAAATTTATTATTGTCTATCTTGACGACATTTTGATATTCTCTCCTGATTTCGAATCTCATGTGTCTCATGTCAAACAAGTATTAGAGGTGTTGAGGGAGAACCAGCTATCCACTAAGCAAGAGAAATGTGTCTTTGGTGTACAGGAGATACTGTTTCTAGGGCATGTTTTGACTCCTCGCGCCTTTAAGATGGATCCTGGTAAGGTTTTAGCAATTAAGGAATGGGTAAGGCCTTCATCCTTAAAGGCTTTACAACGGTTTTTGGGTTTCGCTAATTACTATCGTAAATTTATCATGAATTTTTCTGTAATTGCTAAGCCATTGACCGACCTTACTAAGAAAGGGGCGGATTTGGAGAATTGGTCTACCAAGGCCATTTCTTCATTTGAAACATTAAAAAAGGCATTTAGTAGCGCTCCCATTCTGATCCAGCCTGATCAGGAGAAACCCTTTATTGTGGAGGTAGATGCGTCCGAGGACGGCGCAGGAGCAGTTCTTTCACAGGGTCCTGCTAGCCTCACTAACCTGAGACCGTGTGCCTTCTTCTCCAGGAAATTCTCTCCCACGGAGAGAAACTACGACATTGGGAATAGGGAGCTGCTGGCTATTAAATGGGCATTTGAGGAGTGGAGGCATTTTTTGGAGGGGGCAAGGCATCGAGTAACTGTTGTCACTGATCATAAAAACCTAATGTTTCTCGAGTCGGCTAAGAGGTTGAATCCCCGACAAGCCCGATGGGCTCTGTTTTTTACCCGTTTTGATTTCTCCATTACGTTCAGGCCGGGAAGTAAAAATGTGAAAGCAGACGCATTATCCCGGAGCTTCCATGCCTTTCAACCCCATGAGACGCCGCCTGAATCCATCCTACCAGCAAACATCTTCTTAGCAGCTCTAACCCAGGATATCTCGGCTCGCATTAAGGCTGAACAACATCTGGCACCGGCATCCACCCCAACAGATAAGTTGTTTGTTCCCGTACAATTTCGTCTCCAGCTGTTGGGGGAGTGTCACGATTCTGCCTTTTGTGGACATCCGGGTGTTGAGGGCACTAAGGATCTGGTTTCTAGATCCTATTGGTGGCCCACTCTGACCAGGGATGTCAAGTCCTACGTGTCAGCCTGTGAGGTTTGTGCCAGGTCTAAGACACCTAGGACTCGCCCTGCTGGTAACCTACGACCCCTACCCATTCCCAGTAGACCCTGGTCCCATATCTCGATGGACTTTATAACTGACCTACCGCTGGCGGAGGTTAAGACTGTGGTTTGGGTAGTGGTCGATAGGTTTAGCAAGATGGTTCATTTCATTCCCCTGTCTAAACTTCCGAATGCTAAAACCCTGGCGTCTATTTTTGTGAGAGAGATTGTTCGTTTACATGGCATCCCGGAAAATATTGTTTCTGACAAGGGTGTGCAGTTTGTGTCCAAATTCTGGAGGGCCTTCTGTCAAAGATGTAAAATTTCATTGTCTTTTTCTTCCGCCTACCATCCTGAGAGTAATGGGCAGACTGAACGCCTTAATCAGTCTGTGGAACAATTCTTGAGGTTGTATGTTGCTGATGACCAGCAATTATGGGTCAAATTCCTTCCGTTGGCTGAATTTGCTTTGAATAACCGTGTCAATTCTTCTGCTAGGGTCTCCCCTTTCTTTTGTAACCATGGTTTTCATCCCCATTTTCATTTTGGGTCGTCCGTCTCCTCCTCTAACCCTGAAGCGGATAAACTCTCCTCCGAACTGTGCACAGTTTGGGCCCGGGTTCAATCGAACCTAGAAAAGGCTCAAAGTTCTCAAAAACTCAAGGCCGATAGGAGACGTTCAAGGGGGGTGAACTTTCAGGTTGGGGATAAAGTATGGTTGTCCTCCAAGAATCTATCTCTCAAGGTAACTTCTAAAAAATTTGCTCCTCGTTTTATTGGACCATATAAGATCACGGAGGTGATTAACCCGGTATCTTTTAGGTTGGAGCTGCCCGAGTCATTCCACATTCATAATGTGTTCCATAAATCTCTGCTTAAAAAATATTTTGAACTGGTAGTACTATCAAAAGCCTCGCCTCCGCCGGTTCTTGTTAATGATGCTGTCAAGTATGTGGTGTCTAAAATAGTGGATGTCAGGAGGGTGCGTAATGCCTTGCAGTACCTGATTCACTGGAAGGGGTATGGACCTGAAGAGATATCTTGGGTACCTGCTAGGGAGGTTCATGCTCCTAGACTTGTTCGTAAATTTCATTTAGAACACCCTAAAAAGCCATTGCCTGAAGTCTTGGGTCCGGTGGCCCCTCGTAAAAGGGGGGTACTGTCACAGGGTCCGAAGGTGCACTCGGTCCCCCATTGCCCGCAGAACTGTTGCTTAGCTTTGGGAATGAGGATTTGTGCTTGACCTCATTCCCAGGGCGGCTTTGCTGGCTGGGTGGTTCCCTGCTCCTAGTCTGCCTTGAGCACCGAGCTGATCACTCGGTGCTCGACTGGTTGGCCTGTCGGTCATGTGACGCTTGCCACGTCACATGACCCTCACTCCCCACTATAAATACAGGCAGCCTGCTGGCCACAGGTTGCCTGTTAATTTCTAGGTTCCTGGCTATTTGTTGGACTACTGAATATTTACCTGATCCTGTTCCCTGACGATCCTCTGCCTGCCCCTCCTGTACTGCTCATCCATCCTGGTATTGTGACCTCGGCTCCCACCTGACTTCTCTCTTAGGACTCCTCTTGTACTTCGCTACTCTCCTGGTATTTGACCCCGGCTTCTCCTGACCATTCTTTGCTTAATCCGTTGTACTGCGTAGCTCTCTTGGTTCTGACCCGGTCCGTTCATGTTCCGTATTTTGTCTTGTCTGTCTTCCCTGCACATATCCTAAGTTAGGGACTGCCGTCCAGTTGTCCCCTGTCATCAGGACTCGTGAGGCAAGTAGGCAGGGCCAGGGGTGAGGGTGGAGCGCAGTGGTCACTACTCTTCCCCCTGTGTGTGTGTGGACGTGACCGTTACAATCGTATAACTAACTGCGGTATTGACATATATTAACGCGGTCTGGTTTTATAATGGTAAGTCTGGAGACCTTACTGACTCATCCCACAGTTGGGCGAATATAAATGTGGTGGTGGTATACAAATATGCCTAGATGCCCAGTGGTAGTCTGATTAGAATGACAGACAGAGCTAACAGTAACAGCAGTTAGGTAGGTATATCATGGAGACCTGTATGAGTAAAGACGATCTTGTTATGTATATGGTTAAGTGATGGAGAACAAGGGGTTAAGTTGCTGCTGTCATTTGCGGAGTGAGTCACATGACACGGGCGGAGCTGACGTGTATTCCACCTGCGTGTCAAGTGCTCCAGCCGGATGTGCGTCGCGCTACCCGGTCTTAGGAAGCATGGAAGTGTCGGGTCATGTGATATTAACGTCACATGTCTCAGGGGAAGGTTCTATTATAACTTAGCTGGCATGTCTGGGTGTGATGCGATTTTGGCTTTCTGACAGACATTGTATCAGATATAAGGGAAATATAACTACCATATTTGGACAATGCTTATATACCTATACATATCGGAATGATCTAGACTTACCATTATAAAACCAGACGGCGTTAATAATACAGATGTAGAAACGTTACCACTCCTTTCACAATCGCGAAAGCGAAGAACGATAACGCAAGTAAAAATAGAAACTAAAAAATCAGAACGCAATTTACCTTTGTAACCAGCAGATGGTGCATAGAACTATTACATTCTAAGATTTGAACATGCTTACAGACATTTTACAATAACCACACTAGCAACTATTTTTAATTCTATCATTAATTTATTTTAGAAACTATTAATCAAATTCTTGAGTTTATATTTATCTTACTATTTATAATTATTTTATTAAAGTTATTTTTATTTAAATACCTATTTAAAACACCAATGTGTGAGAGAGAATCTAAATCGCACATCCTCATTACTATGCTTTTGATATAACAACTGTTTTAAATTTCAGCAAGATAAAAAATGGCTATACAGCACTATTATCATTAATTTGCTATGCACTATTAGGAGGCATTTAGTATACAGTTTGATCAAAGAGCATAGGCCCACTTACCACGGCAAGGTCGCCTCCTTTCAAGTGGGGACCTACTCTAACTATGGCGCAGCGTAGTGCGGCGACCATCGTGCCCCCACACCGCTCCAGCAGGCAATGGGACCCAGTAGCCACACTGCACCCGCTGTGCAGAAAAGCCACCTAGGCCCTGGGTCCCATTACTCCACCAGCACGGCACAAAAGCAGCGACGGCCACCGTCCAGCACCGCATGTGAACTGGTGCAAAGGGCTCACCTGTTCACAGCCTCTCAGGAACAACAACTGAGATTTGGTAGGAATTTTAAACCCTATGCAGACTTCTGCAGATTAAAAGCACCTGAGCCGAATGGGGAGGAGTGCTGATCCAGAGGGGGGGGGGGAAGCAAAGTCTATACAAAGTATCCAATGTGTGAGAGAGAATCTAAATCGCACATCCTCATTACTATGCTTTTGATATAACAACTGTTTTAAATTTCAGCAAGATAAAAAATGGCTATACAGCACTATTAGGAGGCATTTAGTATACAGTTTGATCAAAGAGCATAGGCCCACTTCTTCCCCCCCCCCCCCGAATCAGCACTCCTCCCCCCCCGAATCAGCACTCCTACCCCGAATCAGCACTCCTCCCCATGTGGCTCAGGTGCTTTTTAATTAGCAGAAGTCTGCAAAGGGTCTATAAATTCCTACCACATCTCAGTTGGAGTTCCTGAGAGGCTGTGAACAGGTGAGCTCTTTGCACCAGTTCACATGCGGCGCTGGACGGTGGCCGTCTCTGCTTCTGTGCCGTGCTGGTGGAGTGATGGGACCCGGGGCCCAGGTGGCCTCACTGTACAGTGGGGCTGCTGTGCGGCTGCTGGAGCGATGTGGAGGCGCGGTGGTCACCGCACGGCTCTGCGCCATGGTTAGAGTAGGTTCCCACTTAAACAAGAGGCAACCTTGTCGCGGTAAGTGGGCCTATGCTCTTTGATCAAACTGTATACTAATTGCCTCTTTATAGTGCACAGCAAATGATTGATAACAGTGCTGTATAGCCATGTTTTATCAAAAGAAATGCTGATAATTGAAAACAGTTGTTATATCAGAAGCATAGGTATGAGGATGTGCGATTTAGAGATTCTCTCTACGTATCTATCCTATTTATAACACAACACAAATAAACACACGGGCTATGTGCCAAAAGCTGGGTATAATACAAGCCAGCACCTATTCATAAAACAGGTAACCGGGATACCTTACAATGGCAGCCTGGTGCACTATGAGACATTTAAAACCATCTCTCATCTAACAGAGTCAGTAAGTCTCAATTTTGCATGAGAGCTCTTGGATAGCTTGGGGGACCATGCACCTAAATCTTTATAAAAATTATAATTTTTATTTTTTTTATTGCTAGCTAATTTTTCTCTAACTGCTTAGGATGGCTGCATAAAAATTTATGGGTTTCTAATTGTTCTAATATATATTTAATAACCCATCTATACTGTTTTTTTTTAATTTATTTTTTTTATTAACAATTTTTATTGTTTTCTGTTTTTACATAGCAAGATACATGCTTTAGATCAGGTTTCAAAAACATTACAAGTGACATAAAAGAAGGCAGCAATAATATTCGAAAAAGCATCACAAGTTCAATTAACAGACGGGCGATTAAGCCCAACATTGGCAGGTATCAGTTGTTATCTAGTGGGAGTACAATCAGTACAAAAAGCACCAAACAGGGCAAACAAGGTACCAGGGAACCCAGAGTATGTTTCCTGTGGTTGGAGGAAGGGGCCGAATTGAGTAGAGGTATCTGTGTAGTAGGACACGTACAGGTGGGACAGTATCAAAACAAATACACTTGAAAAGGCTTGTTATGCAAATTTCCTATATAGTCTCCATGGTGTCCACACTTTTAGAAAAGAGGGTCTAGAGTGTGATTCCCATCTATACTGTTTTGTTATGTCAACTAATTTGCATAAATATGAAAGACATAGCACATGTGATTAGCCTACTTTCCATCATGAACAGCGCCATCTATTGGATACATAGTCTTATGTCATACAGTCTGCAGACTATTATCATTTTCCTCATGGACAGCGCCATCTATTGGACAGCTGAAACACTGTTTGCAATATCTTGGCCATATTTATGCAAATTAGCTTATTTGACAAAACATTATAGAAAGGTTATTTGAATTGACTTGTAGTTCGGACAATTAGAAAACAGAACATTTTTATGCAGTCCTCTTAAGCAGTGAAAGAGGAGTTATCTAACGTAAAAAAAAAAAAAAATTACAATTGTTTTCACCCTAATGGTAACGAGAGGTGCACAGGACTCCCTAGAATTCCGAAGTAAACCAATATTGAGACTTACTGCCACTCTCCTTTTGGATAGAGAGCTAGTGTAATATGTCTCAGGCTGCCACTGTGAGGTATGCTGATGGTACCTGTCTCACAGATAGAACATTGGCTTGCATGTACCTTGCTTATGGCATATAGCCTTCAGTTAAAAAAAAGAACTGTTTGGTGTTGTCTATTGTCATTTGGTAATAAGAAGTTATAAAGGCTAGGAAAGGATATATATAATAAGTGGTTATTAATATTAGGTAGAGATAAAAAAAAAACTATTTGTTTGTGTTTGTTTGTCTGTTATCTATACACAATTATAGGTACATGTTTCTCTTTATCTGTATTCTAACCAACAGAAATGTATCTCACACCAGTTGTGACTAACACCAACCCCCAACATTGTCCATCTATTGTTCTCAATAGAGATGGGAAGATCGGATCTTTCAGATGAATCGGTTCATTTGAATCAGCTCATTCAAATGAACCGATTCATGAATCAGATCTTCGGTTCACTCGCTGAGTATACGGACTGCTGAGCTGAGACGCAAGTGAACTGAAGACTCTAGGTGGTGCGTGCGCCAATCCTTCGATTCACTTGCTCGCTGAGTCGGCTCTTGGTACATTGTCTGACCTCTGACTGAGTCAGGAAGTGAAGGGATTCAAGGGAAGCAGACAGGAGGACTCAGGAGCTGTGTGGTGTGCATTGTTGTCTGTTGTGCATGCAATGCATTGTTACCCACAGTGACAGCAGTCTGACAGTAGTACAACCAAGTGAAGTGAATGCACAGGGAAAACTGTATGTGTTAAGTTGATAACAGTATTACAGTAACACTGGCTGATAATAAAATAGTCCCCACAGTCATCACTCAGGAAAATAACTAGTGTGCAATTTGTGCACGATTTTCTAATAAACCTGAAGAGAGATTGTCACCATGTCGGATCCGTCCTGCCGCCGCTCCGTCCCCGAACCCCATTCACTATAATGGGGGTGGGGGTGGAGCTCCGGCGCAGCAAGGCAGTTCGCGGTGAGAGGCCGCCGGACTAAAAAGTCGGACATACAGTACTTTTAGTCCGGCGGCCTTTCGCCATGCACTGCCGTACTGCGTCGGAGCTCTGCCCCCGTCCCCATTATAGTCAATGGGGACGGAGCGGCGGTCCGGCGAAATAACGGCAGGACGGATCCGACAGGGTGATTTGATTTAAAGGGTTAATTCAACCTGTAATCTAAACTCTGTCACTTCTCTTATCTCTCTGCTCCTGTCCCTTAATCTTATCACTGCTGCAACAAAAGCAGCCAAGCCTCAGTGTAACCTGTTCTAGAGTCTGACTCACGGTTCTTTTAACTCAAAGAATCAAATGAGTCACTAAGTCAGATCTTTAGATTCTTTTAACTTGTGACTCATTCGATTCTTAGATTCCCTGTATTGTGTGACTCAGAGGTGCTAGTGCTTGCCTCAGCTCTGATTGAAGCCAGCTTCCACTCCAGGATCAGAATACCTATTTATAACACAACACAAATAAACACACGGGCTATGTGCCAAAAGCTGGGTATAATACAAGCCAGCACCTATTCATAAAACAGGTAACTGGGATACCTTACAATGGCAGCCTGGTGCACTATGAGACATTTAAAACCATCTCTCATCTAACTGAAAGTCAGTAAGTCTCAAAATTGCATGAGATTTCTTGGATAGCTTGGGGGACCATGCACCTAAATCTTTATCATTAGGGTGACAAAATAATAATGTTTTTTATTGCTGGTTAATTCTTCTCTAACTGCTTAGGAAGGCTGCATAAAAATTTACGGGTTTCTAATTGTTCTAATATATATTTAAAGGGGTTATCCGACTTAAATAAATCTATTCTAATTGCATTTATTGTAGACCAGTGAAAGATTCTTAAAATCACTTTCATTACCTATCTATCACTATTTGGCCAGTTCAGTTCAGGGTCATGTTACACCTGACGTCAGTAAGCCTGCTCTGCTGATGACGTTTCGTTTACAAGCTTCTCCCTGCTTGAGGGAGTGTCCAGGCTGTGTAAACGAGACGTCAGAGCCTCTGGTGCCCTCCCCCCTCCAGCTCTCCTCACACTGCCCGGCTCTGCTCTGCTGGTGACGTTTCGTTTACAAGCTTTTCCCTGCTTGAGGGAGTGTCCAGGCTGTGTAAACGAGACGTCAGAGCCTCTGGTGCCCTCCCCCCTCCAGCTCTCCTCACACTGCCCGGCTCTGCTCTGCTGCTGATGTCTCGTTTACAAGCTTCTCTCTGCTTGAGGGAGTGTCCAGGCTGTGTAAACGAGACGTCAGAGCCTCTGGTGCCCTTCCCCCTCCAGCTCTTGTCACTGCCTCGGCTCTGCTATGCGATCGCTCATGTGCAGTACATACCAGAGCCGAGGTGATCTCCAGCAGCACAGGGTATGTTTGTCCCTCCTGCATTCACTGGGGCTAGAGGTGGCAGTTTGTAAACGTTCCCCTCTGCATCTGGGGATCGTTATTACAGCCCTGGGTCGTCGTCCTTCCCCCCCCCCACACTAGTACACATTCAACACCCCCTGGGAAATATAAATAAATTATTGGCCATCATTATTATCATCATCATCATTATTCAGCTATATAAAATCCTTATCTGCCACCAATATATGGATTTATCTAAGCAATATCCATATTGAATATATATTTGAAAATTATAGATATTGCTTAGATACAGATAATGCTAATGATATTTTCACACTAGCGGCAGGACGTATCCGACAGGCTGTTCACCCTGTCGGATCCGCCCTGCCGCTATTTGACGGTGCCGCTGGACGGATCCGTTATTGCAATTCATTTCTAGACGGATCTGCACCTGGATCCGTCTACAAATGCTGTCACTTGTCACACTGATCGGCGGATCCAGCAGGCACGCAGCTCTGACGACGGAGCTGCCGTGCGGATCCGGCGTTGCAAAACAACTGAAGGACTGATCCGCCCTTCCGGTCTGCGCATGCGCAGAACATGAAAAATGTGAAAAAGACTGACAGAGGGATCCGTCCATCCACATGACAAGCGGATAGACGGATCCGTCCTTCCGGTCTACGCATGCACAGAACATGAAAACTGTGAAAAAGACTGACAGAGGGATCCGTCCATCAACATGGCAAGCGGATAGACGGATCCGTTATTGCAATGCATTTCTAGACGGATCCGCACCTGGATCCGTCTACAAATGCTGTCAGTTGTCACACTGATTGGCGCATCCGGCGGGCAGCTCCGACGATGGAACTACCTGCCGGATCACACTAACGCTAGTGTGAAAGTACCATAAAAAGTCAAGTGGCCGCTCGCTGCGCACCGCCGTGCTGCGCCATAGCTCCACCACCGTCCCCTTTATAGTCAATGGGGACAGAGCGGCAGTCCAGCGGCACGGCAAAATAGCGGCTGGCCGGATCCGACAGGGTGAACAGCCTGTTGGATCGATCCTGCCTCTAGTGTGAAAGTAGCCTTAGGCTCCATTCACACATCCGCAAATGGGTCCGCATTTGTTCTGCAATTTTGCATTCATTTTCTATGGTGACGGAATTTGGAATTAGTGCAAATACGTCCTCCTTGATATACTGTAATAACAGAAAGAAAATTTAGACTAGAAACAAAACCAAACATGAAAGAAATGTATGTAAAATAACATAACTTAGGCTACTTTCACACTAGCGTTCGGGTGTCCGCTCGTGAGCTCCGTTTGAAGGGGCTCACGAGCGTCCCTGAACACAGCCGTCCGGCCCCAATGCATTCTCAGTGGAGGCGGATCCACTGAGAATGCATCAGTCTGGCAGCGTTCAGCCTCCGCTCCGCTCAGTGAGCGGACACCTGAACGCTGCTTGCAGCGTTCGGGTGTCCGCCTGGCCGTGCGGAGGCGAGCGGATCCGTCCACACTTATAATGGAAGTCAATGGGGACGGATCCGTTTGAAGATGACACTATATGGCTCAATCTTCAAACGGATCCGTCCCCCATTGACTTTCAATGTAAAGTCTGAACGGATCCGCTCAGGCTACTTTCACACTTAGAAATTTTTCTAAGTTATAATGCAGACGGATCCGTTCTGAACGCTAGTGTGGAAGTAGCCTTACACTGTGCAGCTGCAATGTGACAGGAAGATCTTCTGCCCTGTGTGTGTATTTATTTATTTTTATGCAAAGTGCAGAGCAGGGTGAGGGGAAGGTCAGATTGTTCACGCCCAGAAATATTCATGAGGCAGAGCTCAGGCTTTGTTGTTATACGCCCCCTCACCTTGTACTTGAGCAGGTAAACAAAGCAATGACAGGACCATGAAAAGGTGTAAATATGGGTTTTAACTTGATGAAATCAAGCTTAACCAAATTATATGTATATCCTGATGGATTTTAAGTGTTTTTTTTTTTTTTTTTATTAACTCGGATAACCCCTTTAATAACCCATCTATACTGTTTTGTTATGTAAACTAATTTGCATAAATATGAAAGACATAGCACATGTGATTAGCCTACTTTCCATCATGAACAGCGCCACCTATTGGATACATAGTCTTATGTCATACAGTCTGCAGACTATTATCATTTTCCTCATGGACAGCGCCATCTATTGGACAGCTGAAACACTGTTTGCAATATCTTGGCCATATTTATGCAAATGAGCTTACTTGACAAAACATTATAGAAAGGTTATTTGAATTGACTTGTAGTTTGGACAATTAGAAAACAGAACATTTTTATGCAGCCCTCTTAAGCAGTGAAAGAGGAGTTATCTAGCGTAAAAAAAAAATATATATACAATTGTTTTCACCCTAATGGTAACGACAGGTGCACAGGATGCCCTAGAATTCCGAAGTAAACCAATATTGAGACTTATTGGCACTCTTCTTTTGGATAGAGAGCTAGTGTAATATGTCTCAGGCTGCCACTGTGAGGTATGCTGATGGTACCTGTCTCACAGATAGGACATTGGCTTGCATGTACCTTGCTTATGGCATATAGCCTTCAGTTAAAAAAAGAACTGTTTTATGTTGTCGATTGTCATTTGCTAATAAGAAGTTATAAATGGTAGGAAGGGAGCTACAGTATATAATAAGTGGTTATTAATATTAGGTAGAGATAAAAAAAACTATTTGTCCTTTGTGTTTGTTTGTCTGTTTTTTATACACAATTATAGGCACGTGTGTCTCTTTGTCAGTATTGTAACCAACAGAAATGTATCTCACACCAGTTGTGACTAACACCAACCCCCAACATTGTCCATCTATTGTTCTCAAGCTGTGACGGAAGAAAGGAGATGGAGAACAAGACAGTAGATGGAGAATGATTAGGTGGGGGGAGGGTTTAAATTCCACAACATTTGTATTTTTTTGCCAATGTAGGCTTTCATACTCTCGTTTCGCGGAACAGATGACATCCTGATGCAAACTGAACGGATTTCTTTCCATTCAGAATACATTGGGATATGCCTGATCAGTTATTTTCCAGCATAGAGCTCTTGTCACATGGACTCTGATGTCACCCGGACATGCATCCCCTCGTTTTGACCTATGTCACATGGACTCTGGTGTCACGCGGACATGCATCCCCGCGTTTTGGCCTATGTCACATGGACTCTGGTGTCACACGGACATGCATCCCCGCGTTTTGGCCTATGTCACATGGACTCTGGTGTCACGCGGACATGCATCCCCGCGTTTTGGCCTATGTCACATGTCATTATTGCAATGTCAATACCGTAGTTAGTTATACGATTAAGTTCACTCCCGGACTCTAACAAGCTGTCCCTTGTTTTTAGTTCCTTTACCCTTTTATGTTTGTTCACCGACATGGTGAACAAACATAAAAGGGTAAAGGAACTAAAAACAAGGGACAGCTTGTTAGAGTCTTATATACCCTGTAATTGAACTGGATCATGATGATCATATGATGATATACGATTAAAACATAACCTAACGGCAAAGAAAAATATTGTGTGCTGCAATTTTCTACTACTTGATTACGACTAGTAAGTCCTTGCTGGCACCAGCAATATTGGTGTGCGATACTCCAAATTTAAGAGATTGTACGGCACTGCGAGTAACCAGCACCCTATCCGAACATGTCAAATGTCTTCTCATATGACACCAACACTGCTGACAGCATTGTTTCTGGAGTGAACCTACCCAGCGATTTCTTGCATATACCAAGCCACGAATTGAAGATGCGCGACTATGAAAGAGATCGCAAACGCCTGATTGGATGGGAGCTTCATTGCAGTACACTCACTGAATATTATAAGAACAACCGTATACCAAGAGGCCTACGATCAAGACTGAGACCTACATTGTTTGCGGACAACGTAGAATTCTGTACACAATTTGAGAACATCTTAAACAAGTGCTCTTTTGATATAATCCTTCTTACTTTAGAACAACTACAGAAGTCAATAGAAGAACTGTCTAAGAAGATCGAAACCACAGACACTACCCTCACTGCATCAGCACCAGAAGAGGACTGGAAAAAAGCGAAAGAAAGAAGTGACAAACAATTGAGTGAATACAGAAAAATAACAGAACAAGCAACAAAAATTTATACGTGATGCAGAAGACTACCACTTGGATAACGTCTACAGGTGGAAGGGAAACCCACAACATAATTTTTGGGACAACAGATACCCTCATTATTCAGGCCCTGGATCCTCATCAGACAGCGATCGATCAGGAGGCTATAGATGTCCAGCTAGTTTTTTAGGCAACCGAAGGAGAAGAGGCAGACCGGGACTAGGTGCACTAGGAGAGGCGGGAGGAAACGGTCAAGGATTCAAATACAGACAAGATTCCAGGTAAGGAGAACAACTTAGTAGTTGATATCTCCTTCACCAACCTATCTCCAGCACAGACTTACATTCTACAGAAAGGACTATCCTTCTGCCCAACACCAGGCTTGAATACATTTACCCTGGAACAGGAGCTCCAGAGGTTTTATCGTACCTTGAGACTAAAAGTACATTTTAGCAAAATGGAACCAAGATCAGTTACTACCACTGATTGCCCAAGTGCATTATCTTTAGAATCACTAGGCCTCAGGAACAAGAGCTCATTCATGCCTCCACGTAATAAACACCCAGTAGAAACATTCATCTCCTTTGCCCAAAACACTATACACGAGATTTTAAAAGATAATACACAAGGCCACTGCAAACACACCAACAATTTAACAACAGAATAAAGGATGGCCCTAGATTCCCTACAAACACAAAACAATATCATCATTAAACCAGCCGATAAGGGTGGTGCTCTGGTCATAAAGGATAAAACAAAATACATGAGCGAGATCAGGAGACAACTAAGTGATGACATAACATATGAGGTCCTGCGTCAGTATCCAACAAGACAAGTCCAAGAACTGATATCCAATATCCTCACTACATATACCAGCCTAGAAGTAATTGATTCCAAAACAGCAACATTCCTTACTAAACAAAATCCCATCACACCGGTATTCTACACTCTGCCCAAGATCCACAAAAACCTGCAAGACCCCCCAGGACGCCCCATTGTGACTTCCACAGATTCTATTTTCTCCCCATTGGCCATCTACCTTGAAAAGAGCCTCACTCCACTGATTAAGACTTCTAGATCCTTTCTCCTTGATACATCAGATTTTATTTCTAAATTACAACAATCAGACAAAACACTGAACTGTACACTGGTCACATTAGATGTTAATAGCTTATACACGTCTATTGAACACGATAAGGGGATTCAGGCCATGGCCAGACTCCTATACACGCAATCCAAACTACACCTGGTACAACAGGAATTTTGCATTAAATTATTAAAAACCATATTGACAAAAAAATGTTTCATGTTCGGTGACACGTACTATGGCCAGAAGAGGGGGACCCCCATGGGGTCCAATGTGGCCCCTCCGTACGCAAATGCCTACATGATGGCCTTCGAAGAAGATCACGTACATATACATCCTTTATTCCACCAATTATCTGTCATGTGGCTTCGCTTCATTGACTATATTTTTTGCATATGGAGGGCCCCACCTTCACCATTGAGGAATTTGTCCAGGACCTCAACAAAATTTAGCCAGAATTGTGTTTCACTATGCATGCTAACCAGGAAGAAATCAGCTTCCTGGACACGATGGTCAAACTTGACCCAATGGATAACATAACGCTGGATCTCTTTAATAAACCTACAGACCGCAATAGTCTCCTCCATTACAACAGTTGCCATCCCAGGGCCACAAAAAATTCCCTCCCTTAGTCACAATTCATACGAGTTAACCGCATTGTCTCCAGTAGCGACGTGAAAGAAATCAGACTTAAAGAAATGACACAAAAATTTCAGATGAGGGGGTACCCGCAATCTCTCCTTGATTCCACAAGAAACAACATAAGTGACACCACCCCACCATGGAGGAATGAACCTCAATGATTGGCATGCATAATGACATATCATCCCCTCATCCCCAAAATTCATCAGGCACTGATGAAACATTGGCCACTACTAACAAAAGCCTACGCTAATATCGTGGAATTTAGCCAACCCCCTCTCACCTGCTACAAAAGACCCCACAACATCAGGGACAAACTCGTCAAGGTCGACATAGGGAGCTTTACCAAATTACCTAAACAAACATTCTTGAGGAGCCAGCGACAGGGGACTTTCCCCTGTCTACATTGCGCACAATGTTCTAGTGTCATCATAGGTGAACACGTCACCCACCCAAGAACAGGATGACCATATCCTATTAAGGGATTCTATACGTGTGACTCCAGTTTTGTAATTTATTTACTGAAGTGCCCATGTGGCTTGGCTTATGTGGGCGAGACAACACAACATGTCCGCGATCAAGTTAGTAAACATAAATCCACAATCAGATCTGGACACACCATGTTACCTGTTCCACACCACTTCAGTGAAAAAAAGCACCGGGTCTCGCAACTACGATTTC
This sequence comes from Bufo bufo, assembly GCF_905171765.1. Taxonomy (NCBI): domain Eukaryota; kingdom Metazoa; phylum Chordata; class Amphibia; order Anura; family Bufonidae; genus Bufo; species Bufo bufo. The sequence goes on from NC_053397.1 coordinate 123,718,220, forward strand.
AAGTGTTGGAACAAGTTGATTCCCCAAGACACGGTGGTAACCGGACCCTACGTTTAAAACAAAGAGAGGCATACTGGATCCACACATTGGGAACTTTATCACCACACGGTCTCAACCGGGAATGCGACTTCTTTATAGATGTTTAATTTGACTGTGAAAAGTTATTGACTCAATAAGACTAACACGTTTTCTATTTCCTTTCCAGACTCGTTGAAATCACAACTTGTAAGGATGAGATAAATTTCCCCCACTTCCCCCCTTCCCCCTACCCTCTACCCTAAAATGACTGTCTTATATACCCCATAATTGCACTGGATTATGATGATCATATGATGATATACGATTAAAACATAACCTAACGGCAAAGAAAAAAAACTGTGTGCTACAATTTTCTACTGCTTGATTATGACTAGCAAGTCCTTGCTGGCACGAGCAATAACGGTGTGCGGTACTCCAAATTTAACAAATTATACTGCAGACACAGTGATGGTTCAGTCCGCCACTTGTCTGGCACAAAGCCAACACATCACATCACTCAAAGAACACCATCCCCACAATGAAACATAGTGGTGGCTGCATCATGCTGTGGGGATGTTTTTCAGCAGCCAGGACTGGGAAACTGGTCAGAGTTGAGGGAAACATGGACAGGGATATTCTTGAGCAAAACCTGTACCACTCTGTGCGTGATTTGAGGCTAGGATGGAGGTTCATCTTCCAGCAGGATAATTCCCCCAATCACACTGCTAAAGCAACACTTGAGTGGTTTAAGGGCAAACATGTAAATGTATTGGAATGGCCGAGTCACAGCCCAGATCTCAATCCAATAGAAAATCTGTGGTCAGACTTAAAGATTGCTGTTGACAAGCGCAAACCATCCAATTGGAAGAAGCTGAATCAGTTTTGCAAGGAGGAATGGGCAAAAATCCCAGTGGTAAGATGTTAAATGAACAAGCGTGGTGTTTGCTGTATAAACAGAAAAACAGGGTGCACCATAGGGTGAAAACGTATGGGAAATTGATTAAACTCCAATTTAGGAGGCTCACCTTGAACGGTTGTGCATATATAGGCACGCTATTGAAGACGTGTCGGAGATAAAATCAATCCCCAATAGGTAGGTAGTTATGCAGCCACGGATGCAGGTGTCCTTAGATGAGCGTGCCAAGGCCCACATGAAGGATTAATGTAAATTGGAAGAAAGGAACATCCCTCGGAGCAAGGAACCAACCAGATGCAAATGGCGTATCTTCAGAAGTATTTATTGCAAACTCACGAGTGGTAAGATGTGGCAAGCTCATAGAGACTTATCCAAAGCGACTTGGAGCTGTGATTGCCGCAAAAGGTGGCTCTACAAAGTATTGACTTTAGGGGGTGAATAGTTATGCACATTGACCTTTTCTATTATTTCTATTTATTTTTTGTATGCTTTACAATTAACCAATTTTAAAAAAGGTCTAAGTTGTGGGCATGTTCTACAAATTAAATGATGCAAATCCTCAAACAATCTATGTTAATTCCAGGGGGTGAGACAACAAAAAAAAAGAACAAAGTCAAGGGGGGTGAATACTTTTGCTTAGCACTGTATACATTACAGAGTGTTGGCATGACATACAAAAGTTATTTACGCATCTACCTGGGCATTTTTCGTCCTGGATTTTTATAAACCGGGGCTGTCTTCGCTTCATGTCTGACCATTTTTTTAATAATGGCCAGATGGCGGTGTTTTACATCCGTTTGGCACCAGATCTCATAGGCCAGCTCCCGCACAATTCGCTGCTTCTCGGCGTGGGACCGGGTGCGGTCGTATCCCCGCCCCAACATCCGCTGCAAGATAAAAATGCAAGCAAATAATCCCAATTTTTAACAATAATAGTATTGAAAAAAATTTACTCATGTAAACTGCAAAAGCTATTTAATGCTTTGAAGTGGAAATATTAGATTTAGGCCGCCTGCACACGGGCCTGTTTTTTCACAACTACGGACCGTACAAACCCGGCCTGCAGAGTGGGACGAGCGCACGGCGTCATTGGTTGCTATGACGACATGCGCTTCTGGCGACCACCGCTGTACTGTGATACACTTGTATGATATATATTTTTATATTTATAAGTGTATTGATGTACAGCGGTGGCGGCAATTAGTGCACGGCATCATTGCGTGTTAGCAACCAATGACGCCATGCGCTCGTTCACTCTGCAGGACAGCAGCCCGGGTTTTTACGGTCCGTAGTTATGAAAAAACACGCGCATGTGCATGTGGCCTTACTGTTACGGTTAGAAGATGGTATTGTATTACGACTGTATGTGGGTGGGGTCTGAGCTATCAGATATTGTCCAGCTAATGCAGAGATGTACCTGTCTAGTGAAGTGACGGTACGGTATGGGGTGTACAGCTGGTTTGCCTCCCCGGGATGCACCCTGGGTAACTCTAAATGAACCAGCAAATACTTGGCGGTCTGACAAAGAAAGCTTCTCCTGAGTCTTGACCAACAGGATACAAACTATAATCTATAGACTCTGTGTATGGTATATAGTGTGTGTCTGTGTGTGTGCGGTATATAGTGTGTGTCTGTGTGTGTGCGGTATATAGTATGTGTGTGCGGAATATAGTGTGCGGCATGACAATGGATGTGCAATGTGCATGTTAAATATATTTCTATGCTTTCCATACAAATATGCTACTAACATAGTGGGTGTGATGTCACAGGAATACTTAGTGCAAAAATCACTAATATCTAGTGAGACCTTATAAAATGTGAAGTTTGGTGCACTTAAGAAAAATTAGAATCGCAGAAGGTCGCACTGGCGATTTTTTGATAACACTCTTTATTCATATAAAGCAATTGTTCAGACATGCAGGTGAAATGTAATGAAATACACTACTTTAATGTAAGATTACTTACAGTCACCAGGAGTTCTTCCTCTTCATCGCTGAACTTCGTTCCAACCATCGCATCCATCTAATTGCTAGTCTGTGCAAACCAGTTGCTGTAGGCAACGCCTTCCTAGCGCATGTGCTCTTGCAATTAATACTTTGCCGAAATTTTGCCGATAAAAAAAGAATGCTTGTCGATCGCAGATTCGCTTAATACTGTTGTGGGACTAAGTGTGCGCATCTACTAAGTATTTTGTGGCTGAAAATATGACCTGGAGGTTTTTCATGTTCGCCTTCTATTAAAATGAATGGGACCCGCAGCGAACCTGTCGTTCGCGAACATTTGAGCGATTTCGAGCGATTGCGTTCACGAACCGTCCCATCAGATGTTCGTCCATCACTAGTCCCCAGTCTGTGCAGCAAGGTGTTATAGGATTGTTCCTATTACCCATGCTGTAACCTCCCCTACTGAACCCTGTTCTACATAAATGCTGTGGAATGATTCCTCCCTATACTTTCCCTATACCTTGAATAATCTTTCCCTGCACTTGTAAATTTTTCCTGAAATTCGGATCGAATTCCACTTTCTCACCTTTGATTTGCTCATCTTTAATAATGACCTATTCTGATGATAGATCATCCACATCAGAATCTCAGAAAACCCCTTTGGGGCATTCACACGACTATATCCATTTTGCAGTGCGCAAATCATGGATCCGCAAAATACTCTCAGAAGCCTTAGGGTAGGGTTACACATTGTCCATATCCCTGCCATTATACAATTTTGACACAGTTTTTTGAAATTGTGATAAAACACTGTTATTTTGCTGCAACTGCAGAAAACCACAGGAATAAACACAATGTGGTCGCATTGTGCACAGCCTGCCATACACTAACCAATTATTACCATTACTTAAAAACGAAGGAATCACAATGATTATTGAAGAGTCCAAGTGTTTAGGGCAGCATCAGCTGTAAATATGTGTCATGGTCCCGCCTGTGACAGGGACTAGAAAATTGAGGAGACTGGCTGCACGTGATTAACAGTCTCTTTGGTTTCACCTTTCTGTGTTGTTGCTGGGGATGACCACACCTCTTGTCTCAGGTGTAGCTTAAGTGGTCATTCCTTCTCCTCTATTTAGTCTTGCCTCACCCATCATGCTATGCGGTTGATAGCTCCTTGTTTGTGGAAGTCCTGGTGTTGGTTCTCTCTGAGTTTCTGCTCGTCCGCATACTTCTGGAAGTTTATCTCCTTTGTTTGTTGTTTTCCCCGACCTGCTGATATTAGGCCTGAGGGGATCCCCTATTCCTTCATCTGGGAAGGGATAGGCCATCCGTGTCCTGACACTATCTGCAGGGCCCTGTTAGGGTTAGATAGGGCTTAAGTTACTGTGTATGAACATTCCTACCATCAAGGTCTATTCATACTGATAGCAGTCAGGGCTTGGCGTAGGGACTCACTAGGTGTGACCATTTCCCTTTCCCTAGGTTCCAGGCCTATTACCTTTTCCCTTCCCTTATGTGTTCAGTGTTGAGTGTATTTACCACACTGCGCCATGACAATATGGCCCTGGAGCAATCCTGTTACTATGCTCCCAAGCATTATTGCCAATTTGAGAGATGATAAGGGTGCCAGTCTCAGAAATGGTGATCCTAGAAGATATTGCTCTCCCCAACAGCATTGAGGACAGTACAGCTACTAATCAGGGATATGGTAGTACTTAAAAAAACATTAACATCACTGTTAGACAATGTCTCCCACCCCATGCACAAAGCTGTAATGGTGCTGGAGAGCTCCTTCTGTGACAGACTGCTGCATCCTAAGTGCACGAAGGAATGTTATTGGAGGTCCTTCCTCCCAACAGCGGTTAGGATTTATAACCACCACTGTTCCCAGAAACCCAGTAGTGATTTTTTTAAGTAAATTCTGTGTTATGTTTTTCTTTTCTCTTTAATTTCTAATTACTTTTATTTTTGCTCCTGTTGTGAATGTGATTTCTGCTGTTATGCCAAAATTTGTTCTTCTACTTCGGGTAGGTCTAGACATTTAGTAGTTACTGTATATGGGGTTCTATAGTCAGGAAGATGGACAGAATAATTTGTCCCCAAGACCACCTCAACCAAATATTGCTGTTTCCTTGGTGCCAGGGTCTGGAATGTGGTGGAACGAGTGGATAAATTACTGGAAAGGGATGGTGATGACCACTATTATGGTCCATGTTGAAACCAATAGCAGAATAGTAGGCATAGGGTCATTAAGAATATTTTCAAAGAACTAGTCAGAATGCTTAAAAGGTGTGCTGGCATGCTGCTGTTTCATTAGAGGTGCATGAGAGCTACAAAAAAAAAGCATAGCACAGCAAACTGCTGTTTACAACTTGGGGAAATAGGATAGGTTGCTGTGCAAAGTTGTTGCTCCCATGTTCCGCAAAAAGAGATACTGAAAGTGCATCACGCCACCTAGTGGCCAGGGGTCTAATCTCGCCTTAGTACTGGCAAAATGAGGCAACCCTTTTAAGGGTAGAACCTCCAAGGTGGTATTCTCTGAAATACTGCCTATGCCATGTGTAAATCAGGAAAGGCAGAGAGAGCTCAGGGAGCTAAATGCATGTCTTAATTCCGGAACCAAAATTTGCTCCAATTGTCCTGAAAATTGATATATAAAATCCTCTAGAATCCTAGGAAAAGATATTATCTCTTTTTGTAAATGTTTTGTGATTATTTTTTTTTTTGCTTTTTCTCTATTCCTTTCCCCCTCACTTCATTATCCTGCACAGTTGATCCAGAGGAAGGGAAAAAACCCTCATGAGGTAGTAGCCAATTTCCTTCTCAAATCCAATCAGGCAATCAGAATTACCCCTGGATCAATGACACTTCTCCAGAATTCTAGTAACTATAATCTGTAAAATCATTACACTCCAGAAATGTATCCAGACCCCTCTTCAACTCTTTTAGCGAGTTCGCCATCACCACCTCGGCTGACAGAGTTCCATAGCCTCACTGTTCTTACAGTAAAAAATCCCCTTCTATGTTGATGTAGAAACCTTCTTTCCTCCAGACGTAGAGGATGTCCCTTTGTCAAGGCTAAAGTCATGGGTATAAATAGATCATGGAAAAGCTCTCTGTACTGACCCTTAACATATTTATACAGTGTCTTAAAAAAGTATTCATACCCCTTGAACTTTTCCACTTTTTTTCATGTTACACCCACAAACTTAAATGTATTTTATTGGGATTTTATGCGATAGACCAACACAAAATCGCAAGTATTTGTGAAGTGAAATGAAAATGATACATGGTTTTCAAAAATTTTTATAAATAAAAAAATCGGAAAGTTGGACGTGCATTTGTTCTCAACTGCCCTGAGTCAATACTTTGTAGGACCATGTTTCACTGCAATTACAGCTGCAAGTCTTTTGGGGTATGTCTCTACCAGCTTGGCACATCTAGAGGATGACATTTTTGCCCATTCTTCTTTGCAAAATAGCTCAAGCTCAGTCAGATGTGATGGAGAGCATCTGTGAACAGCAATTTTCAAGTCTTGCAACAGATTATCAATGAGATTAAGGTCTAGGCTTTTTACTGGGACATTCTAACACATGAATATGCTTTGATCTAAACCATTCCATTGTAGCTCTGACTGTATGTTTAGAGTTGTTGTCCTGCTGGAAGGTGAACCTCTGCCTAAAGTCTCAAGTCTTTTGCAGCCTGTACCAGGTTTTCCTCCAGGATTGCCCTGTATTTATTCCATCCATCTTCCCATCAACTCTGACCAGCTTCCCTGTCCCTGCTGAAGAAAAGCATATCCACAGCATGATGCGGCCCCCACGTTTCACGGTGGGGATGATGTGCTCAGGGTGATGTGCAGTGTTAGTTTTCCCTCACACATTGCGTTTTGCATTTAGGTCAGGCATCCTCAAACTGCGGCCCTCCAGCTGTTGTAAAACTACAACTCCCACAATGCCCTGCTGTAGGCTGACACCTGTAGGCTGTTAGGGCATGCTGGGAGTTGTAGTTTTGCAACAGCTGGAGGGCCGCAGTTTGGGGATGCCTGATTTAGGTCATACAGTTCAACTTTGGACTCATCTGGCCAGAACACCTTCTTCCATATGTTTGCCGTGTTCCCAACATGGCTTGTGGCAAACTGCAAATGGGACTTCTTATAACTTGCTTTTAAAAATGGCTTTCTTCTTGCCACTCTTCCATAAAGGCCAGATTTGTGGAGTACACAACTAATAGTTGTTCTGTGGACAGATTCTCCCACCTGAGATGTGGATCTTTGTAGCTCCTCCAGAGTGACCATGGGCCTCTTGGTTGCTTCTCTAATTAGTGCTCTTCTTGTCAGTTAACGTGGCTTGGTAGGTTTGCTCTTGTCCATTACTCCTTCTATTTTTCTATGTGGGATTGAACAGTGCTCCGTGAGATGTTCAGACCTTGGGATATTTTTTTTATAACCTAACCCTGCTTTACACTTCTTTACAACTTTTTCCCTGTCCTGTCTGATGTTTTTCTTGGTTTTCATGATGCTGTTTGATCACTAATGTTCACTAACAATCCTCTGAGACCTCACAGAACAGCTGTAGTTACTGTATACTGAGAATATATTACACACAGGCGGACTCTATTTACCAAATAGGTGACTTCTAAAGGAAGTTGGTCACACTGGATTTTATTCAGGGGTATCAGAGTACAGTGGGCTGAATACAAATGTCAGCAAAGAGTTATATTTCACTATCAACCCCTCTACAAGAATATTAATAAATATATTGAAGACAATAGGGTCCGATACTAACCCCTGTGGTTCCCCACTAGTGATAGTAACCCAATTTGAGTGTGTACCATTAATAACCACCCTCAGTTTTCTATCATTGAGCCAGTTACTTACCCACATACAGACATTTTCTTCCAGTCCAAGCATTCTAACTTTATGTACTAACCTTTTATGTATCACTGTATCAAATGCTTTGGAGAAGACAAGATATATGACATCCACTGACTCACTCCAATCTAGTCTAGTATTTACCTCCTCATAGAAACTGATTAGATTAGTTTGACTATTGATATTTTTATGTATAGACACTATTTAGTACACAGGGTTAGTATATAGTGATTTTTATTTTATTTCTATTAGATTGTAATCTAGATTTAGATCTAGAGATGAGCAAACTTGTTTCATAAAAACTTTTTAAATTTTTAAAACTTGTTCCATTTTTGTTCTTTCTCATCTCCCTCCACTCTTTAACTCAATGACAGCAATAACAAATAATGTCCGAGTGACACTGATATAAACTTCTCTGAGAAACTATAAAAACGTTTCTGAGATGGCTTTGGAGGCTGGACAAGACAGTACAGAGAGAGCATACAGGGCCAGTTCCAGCCACTGTTCCAATCTGCCTGCTCAAAAGTCCATGGGGTCAGGAAACACGATATGTACTGGAGAAAGACGACAGTTAGTATGTCTCCGTTTGTTGCTTTGCTTCAGCCTGGTGCGGCACATGGAAAAAACATTATGTTTATGATCCTGATGATATTGAACTGACTGCTGCCGCTGCAGCTTCTACTGCTTGTGGTAGCAGAGACAGAGGAATGTGGTTGACTCGGTGGAGACACACTGACAGCAGGCTTCTGGCTGCAGATTGCTGTGGCAAGCTGCATACACAGTGTGTCATCATAATATACCAATTTGGCCTCCCTTTCAGCAACAAAAAAACATTCTTCCATTTTGTTTTGATAGCGAGGGTCTAAAGTCATGGCTATCCAGTAATCATTAGACTGCATCATGCAAACGATTTGTCTGTTGGTACGTCAGTTCGCAGCTCTCCGCAGACTACGTCAGTTCGCAGACTTCATCCTACAAGGGACTTTCTCCGTTTGGGTCCCCAACAGCTACAGGTCGGCCAGCAAGATACGTTAGCTGTTCTTCTTCTGCCATCCCTGTTTACATCAGCATGATCTAGGATAAATATCAGGGGAATTACATCATTGATGCCACAGTTATCCCTAATGACAAATCTAGTGCCCTCTTCAAAGGACCTCAGTACGCAACATGCATCTCTGATGAGCTTCCACTGCCTGACCTGACTAACATATGCTCCCTGCTGAGGTGGCCTGTGCATGACAAAATCATTCACCACTTTATGTTGCTCATAAAGTCAGTAGTGAAAGGTGAAATTCTAGTCAGTTGAAATTTCACAGATCAAATGGTACAATGGAATACCATTCTGTCGCTGCAAGTCCAGGAAGGCGTTTCTTGCCACATATGAATGGCTGAAATGTGTGAACATTCTCCTGGACATGGCCAGTACCCGCAGCAAGCCAATGTACTTTTTCAAAAGGTGTTGCACAACTAAATTGATCACATGTGCCATGCAGAAAGCATGTGTTATTTCCCCCAAATTCAGCGCAAAGACAATGTTTCTGTCATTGTTGCTGACTACCTGGCCCTGATGGAGTTGTCAGGGAGAAAGCCTGTCAGATGATTAATGCTTGATACACTTTAGCCACTGATCAGCTGTGTGGCTACTCTCGCCGAGACCGATCAGCTGTAACAAGGAATGGCAACACTTCACTTTACACGTACAGTATGATATAGGGAGTAGTAGTATCGAAACTGTGCCCTGCTTCTGTTGGGGGAGGATGTATAGGAGGCAGATAAGTGGCTGATATGGGAACTAGACAAACGCAAACGTGGACGTGTCAATAGGACCTGGCCTCATTGCTGTGGTGCTTGCTCATTTCTGTCACAAAAACATTGACCCAGTAAGCAGTTTGGCCCGAACTGAAGTTGCTCCAATTGCTGTGAGTATATAACCCCCTCTAGCCTCCTAGAACTTTTTAGGCAAACTTGTTACCTCTTTTTGTTTATTTTTTTAATGATTTTTTTCCTCCTCCCCAAGCTCTCAAATGCAATGATGGCAATAGTAAATGATGTCTGAGTGACACTGACATACTTAGCTATGGGTAAATGCACACTTGATGACATTAACATACAGCGTGTTTTACATTGCTCCAGCACGTGTTATGCTTTTTCATATTCCAAAGCTTCTAAAAAGTGTCCCTTTATCAGTGTCTGATGTTGTATAAACACACGGTGTTATGGGATATAAAAAAAATAAGAAAAAGTGTCTTGTGAACAAGCCTAAAAAATTTCAGCATTGCAGTGTGGTTGTGGAAAGGGTACAGTATGGATATATTGGCATGTGGCAACAATAGTAGCAGCAGTAGAAGCAGCATAGCATGTAACATACAAGGCTATCTATGAGTAGTAACAGCAATAATAGTAGTAGTAGTATAAGTAGTAATAGTGGTGGCAGATGCTTTGCATTAATGGTGGTTGCAGTAGGGGATTAGCAGCGAGAAGCAGCAGCAGCCAGAAGGTCCTTGTTGGCAGGCAGCAGCATGATGGAGGCACCAGCAGCCTTACAGAAGATGGTGGTAGGCAGGCTGCAGCGGGAGCATGATGATGGTGGTGGCACAATGGAGGTGGAGTCAGCAGCAGCCGTACAGAACATGATGGTCACAAAAGTAGCATGATGGAGATGGCAGCAGCTACCGTACAGAATATGAATGTAGGCAGGTCGCAGCAGTGGCATGATGGAGGTGGCAGCAGCTGTAAGGAACATGATGGTTGGCAGATCGCTGCAGTAGCATTATGGTGGAAGTCAGGCAGACAGCAACAGTGGCACCACCAGCAAGGCTAGATCTATTTGAATCAACTAGAGGAGTGTGGAAATCATCCTGAATCCAGGCTTGTTTTTTTTTTACATAAGTGATGCTTTGGATACTGGCAGAGGACAACTAGGTCTGTTTGAGTGTCACCACTGCCCCCGCTGCTCTGAAAGTCCTCTCTTAGATGAAACTGTGCAATTAAAAAGAAAGAGAGCATGCTGTGTCAGTTCGGGCCAGTGTTCCAGTCTGTCTGCCCAGAAATCCATGGGGTCAGTGGTATGCGACAGAGACTGGCCATAGTTTAGGTAGGCTTGAACCTGGTCATTGAGTCGGGAGCCATCAGCCTGCTGACTGGTCTCAGGCTGGCTCGGCACATGGAAAAACTGCTCCATTATGTTGAGAAGACTGAGATGGCTGCTGCTGCGGCCTCTGCTGCTCATGGCTGCAGGAGGTAGGTGATTCTGTGGGGGAGGAGCCTCCCTTTCAGACAAGCTTACAGCAGGCTTCTGGTCATCATAAGCTATGTACACAGTGTTTCCTGGCAATAATGTAATTTTTTCTCCCTTTCTGCGAGAGAAAAAAAATTCCCCATTTTACCTTGGTAGCGAGGGTCTAAAAGCATGGCTATCCAGTAATCATTAGACTGCTTGATGTCAACAATACTCCTGTCATTGCATAAGCAAGCGAGCATACAGGTCGCCGTTCTGGCCAGCGTGCTTGAAGAGCTAGTTCTTTCTGGCTCTGCCCCGCCCGAGACAACTGGATGTTTTGGCCGATGCTACCTTCATCATTTTCCTCTTGCTCCTCCACCTCTGACTCCTCCTCTTACAGACAATCAGCAGCTAGTCAGCCCCTGTGATGTCACAGCCCTATATAAAACCTCAGCCTGCTTGGTCTCTGGCATTTTACAGTGAACTTAGTGCAGAGAGAGACGTTACAGGCACTAGGAACAGTGATCAGTAAAATACTTTATTGTGGAAAATAACTATTGAGTAGTTCAGGGAAAGATTATTCATAGTATAGGGATGTAATAAGGAGGCATTATCCACACTGTAGGGAGAGAGAAGGGAACAATTGCACAGTGTAAAGCATGGGTAATAGGAGCTATTCCATTACACCTTGCTTCACTAATTAGAGTTACAAAAAGTGATCTAATACTAGAGATTTTAGTTTTTTTGCATTCTTTGATACATCAGTAATTCCAGTACTCCTTGATTCCGTTATTGGGATAAAATTGTGGTCTGATACAACAAGTTTTGGGGTATTTTTATTTTATGTATACGTGTATCCATTCATCTTTGACTCTGGGGTGAAATTGCGGTCTGATACAATTTTTGGCGTGTTTATTTTATCTATAAATACATCCATTCTTTCTTGCTTCTGGGGTGAAATCACAGTCTGATACAACAAGTTTTGGGGTGTATTTAGTTTATATAGAAGTACTGTACATCCATTCATCCTTGATTCTGGGGTGAAATTGCAGTCTGATAAAACAAGCTTTGGGGTGTTTTTTTTATCTATAAGTACATAGATTCATCCTTGATTCTGGGGTGAAATTGTGTTCTGATACAACAAGTTTTAGGGTGTTTTTATTTTATGTATAAGTATATCTATTCGTCCTTGCTTCTGGGATAAATCTGCCTGGTCTTCCTCATTGCCCTCTAGCTCCTTCTGCTCCTCTCCTGTCACTTGTGCAGAAAAAATACCCATTTCTATATGCATTACTTGTGTGTGAATGTCCTCCTCCTCCTCCAGTTCCGCCCCCACAGGGCTCAGGTGGCCATGAGATGTAGGCGCCATGTCTCCTCTCCTGTCCCCTGGCCAGCCAAATTTATCAGCATCTGCTCCAGGATGTGAAAGAGTGGAATGATGTTGTTCATCCCGTAGTCCTGGCAACTGACAAAAAAAGTGGCATCAAAGAGCTTGAGCAAACGGCAGGTGTCACGCATGAGCTGCCACTGGCTAACGTTGAAGTTACACAGGGGAGCGCTCCTGTCTCCCTGCATCATCAAGAAATTGTTTCTACCTTCCTCTGCTCATATAGTCAGTCCAACATGTGGAGGGTGGAGTTCCAATGGGTGGAAACGTTACATATCAGGCAATGTTGGGGAACGTTATTCTGTCTTTGCAGCCTAAGATTCAAGGCTCAAGAGTGGCTGAAGTGCATGCACACTTTTCTAGCCATTTTCAGGATGTCTTGCAGTTGGGTGGCAGACTTCAGGAACCCCTTTACAACCAGATTAAAGATGTTCACAATGCATGGCGCATGTGTCAGCCCTCCTTGACACATCACCGACACAATGTTCTTCCCATTGGCGGTGACCATGATTTTGATTTAAAGTTGGCAAGAAGACAGCCAGGATTTGATTTCCTCTTGAAGGACGCTGAGCAGTTCCTCCCCGGTGTGACTCCGTTTGCCCAGGCAAACCAGGTGCAGAACAGCATGACACTGTCATACTCTGCACAGGTGGTATGCTGGATGAGCACTCCAAATTGTACCTTCAGTGGAAGCTGAGGACAAGGTAAAAGATGAGGAGGCAGAGGAGGACATTGGCACAGGACTCACAGCTTGAGAACGTGGAGGCAGCAGTGCCGTCACCTGGGAAGAAACCACATGTAGCCCTATTGGAGGGGGGTAATATCCCTCCCACAACAGACTCTGGCACTGACCTGTGTGTATAATGGGACCTAGAGCCTTTGTTGAATGGAAGAGTGGGAACATAACTAAAGTATATCAGTGCCTCCACCCAGGTTAGAGCCTCTGTATTACAGGGAGGATCTCTTCCTGGGACTTACATATAAAGTATAGTTAGCAGCCTTAACAAGCATTACTGTACTAATCTCACAGTCTGAAGAATACATATAGATACCAAATAAGGTTATAACAGTAACTTTGAGGGTAAGAATGATAATAGTACATACATGCAGTATACAGAGAACGCAGCAGTATTGCAATAACCAGAGATCCTGCAACTATCTAAAGTTATATACCCGGATATATATATATATATATATATATATATATATATATAAAAAGAGTCCTGTGCACGATACCTCCAGACAACAGAAGAGATGATCCAGGTGCAGGGGCCCCCGTGGATGACTGTAGATGCAGGACTTTTTCAGATGACAGACAGTCGATCAGAAGAAGACGATGACAATGATGAAAAGATTTCTTCCAAGCAGCAAACAGGGCAGCATCAACAGTAGTAGATGCAGGCCTGACTACCCTAACACTGAGTCCTTAACCTGCCAACTAATCTACCAGTGCAACCGGGCCTCTAAATATCTAGTTTGCCATCGTAAGCCTAACCTATCACTACCCTGAACTATATACTGATTCCTAACTACAATCACTAGCTAGATTCTGTAAATATATAAGTAACACAGAGCAAAACTACCGGCTCTGTGTGAGGGAGATAAAGAGGAGCAGGTGGCAATCTATTCTTATACACTCCAGCCTCACTAGCTGATCTTAAGGCTATAGATACTCGAAGCTCTGCTTATCTATTCCTCCTAGTTATAAAGATTACACATGCCACTTGCCTTAGATGTCTGGAGACATAAGTTGTCTCCTTACTGCAGCTCTGTCCCTCATGGCTCTGACTCACTGTGTTTACAAAACAAACCTTGAACTGAATCTCTGGGCAAAGCAGCAGGGGCAAAGAGGCTAGATACACTACATCTCAGCAGTATTAGCAGTTCCCTACACTCTCCCTTTGGTGAAATCTTTACATCCCGTCAAAGACAACAGAAAGTCATGGTATACAGTCAACATTACCAATGACATCAAGATGGTTGCTTTTTGCATTTACAGAGGCACAACAGATTAATTGGTATACATACCAGCAGGTACTAATCTCACAGTCTGAAGTATACATTTAGATACCACATAAGGTTATAACAGCAACTTTATAAGGGTAAGAATGATAATAGTACATACATGTAGTATACGAAGAACGCAGCAGTATTGCAATAACCAGAGATCCTTCAACAATCTTAAGTTCTATACCCGGGTATATAACTCGTGTATATATAAAAAGAGTCCTGTGCACGATACCTCCAGACAAGAGAAGAGATGATCCAGGTGCAGGGGCCCCTGTGGATGACTGTAGATCCAGGACTTTTTCAGATGACAGACAGCCGATCAGAAGAAGACGATGACGATGATGAAAGGATTTCTTCCAAGCAGCAAACAGGGCAGCAGCAACAGTAGTAGATGCAGGCCTGACTACCCTAACACTGAGTCCAGTCCTTAACCAGGGCCTCAAACTATCTAGTTGGCCGTCGGAAGCCTAACCTATCACTACCCTGAACTATATACTGATCCCAAACTACAATCACTAGCTACATTCGGTGAATATATAAGTAACACAGAGCAAAACTACCGGCTCTGTGTGAGAGAGATAAAGAGGAGCAGGTGGCAATCTATTCTTATACACTCCAGCCTCACTAGCTGATCTTAAAGGGACACTGACAGGCCCAATTAGCATATTTAGGCATATATATGTCAGTACAGGTCTTATAAAGTCTATTAAAATCATCTAAGTATCCCCCCCTTCCACCTTATAAATACCGAAATATTAAGTTTTATAACCTGCTTGTCCGGTCACCAATCTGCCCAAGGGGCGGCGTTTCATCTGAAAATGCGCCCAGCCAGCCGCTCCCAACTGCCGTCTGCAGCCCCGCCCAGCTCATCAATATTCACTTCGCTGGGCGGCGGCTACAACTCTCCCGACTCAAGATTCTGCGCACAGCCCATTCGATCCTCTGGGCACGTCCTCTGTCCAATCTTCAGCGCATGCGCCCGGCCGGGGTCACATCGCGCCTGCGTACAGAGCGCTGCAGCCCCTGCTTTATGCGAATGCGCCGGGCACTTGAGTCGGGAGAGTTGTAGCCGCCGCCCAGCGAAGTGAATATTGATGAGCTGGGCGGGGCTTCAGACAGCAGTTGGGAGCGGCTGGCTGGGCGCATTTTCAGATGAAACGCCGCCCCTTGGGCAGATTGGTGACCGGACAAGCAGGTTATAAAACTTAATATTTCGGTATTTATAAGGTGGACAGGGGGATACTTAGATGATTTTAATAGACTTTATAAGACCTGTACTGACATATATATGCCTAAATATGCTAATTGGGCCTGTCAGTGTCCCTTTAAGGATATAGATACTCGAAGCTCTGCTTATCTATTCCTCCTAGTTATAAAGATTACACATGCCACTTGACTTAGACTTCTGGAGACATAAGATGTCTCCTTACTGCAGCTCTGTCCCTCATGGCTCTGACTCACTGTGTTTACAAAACAAGCCTTAAACTGAATCTCTGGGGTTTCTGACGCAAAGCAGCAGGGGCAAAGAGGCTAGATACACTACATCTCAGCAGTATTAGCAGTTCCCTACACACATTTACCCAATTAGCCATAAAGGACATATAGATCCACGCGTTGGCACTGCCGTAAACTTTAACAGACACCAATAAGCTCAAGGACTGGCCCACCTTCTGTTCAACATATGTGTGCAGGGCTGGTACAGCCTTTTTGGAGAAGTAATGACGTGTTGGGACTCTCAGTTCTCTGAAAGGTGCAGAGTGCACCACATGGAAACAGAGGGACTGTAGTACGTGCAACTTGGCCAGTTGCACGTTCAGCTTCTGTACCACTGGATGAGCACCTACTGTATATGCTGTTGTCTTTTTGCAATTGCCTCAGTGATCGAGTGCTGACTAGGGTTGAGTGAACCCATACTGTAAAGTTCCGGTTCATACCGAACTTTAGGATTTTTGGACCCCGAACCCGAACATTTCAGTAAAAGTTCGGGTTTGGCGAGTCAATGGTGCTTTTTGAAAGGCTGCAGAGCAGCCAATCAACAAGCGTTTAACTCTGTGCCCTTAGAAGCCATCACAGCCATGCCTACTAATGGTATGGCTGTGATTGGCCAGTGCAGCATGTGACCCAGCCTCTATATAAGCTGAAGTCACGTAGCGCTGCACGTCACTCTGCTGTTACTAGTGTAGGGAGAGGATGCTGCTGCTGTGAGGGAGAGAATAGGAAAGAATCTTTAATCAGAAGAGCTTGTTAACTCAGCGATCTACCTAGATTTAGTTTTGTGGGCGCAGTGCACAATCTTGTTACCCTGCCCTGAGCCCAGTGACACAGAAAAATAACTTTTATCCGTCTGTTAGTTAGGTGGGCGGCGGCCATTTTATGCAAGCTCAGTGCACCAGCACAGCATATGTTCTTTTGTGACATTCAAGTCCAAGCTTGAAATACTGCAATAATCATCTGGGTTTAAAAAAACACAAATTTTTGGCAATATCCTACATCTGGTGCCTATGCAGCATTTGTCAGTGTGCAATTTAAGCTAGAAATAAAGCAATATTTTTCTGGGTTTTAAAAAATACCCTTTTTGGGCAAAATACTCAATTTTACAGCCCTTGCTGCCTCTGTCAGTGTCAATATCAAGCGTTATATACTGCTGTCACATTCTGTTAGTAAAAAAACTCAAATTTTGGGCAAAGTACTTAATATTGCAGCCTTTGCTGCATCTGTGATTGTTAAAAACAAGCTTGAAATACTTTTCTGGGTTTTAAAAAACACCCATTTTTGGCAATACCCTCCATCTGAGGCCTCTGTCGCATTAGTCAGTGTGCAATTTAAGCTAGAAATACAGCTATAATTTTCTGGGTTTTAAAAAACACCCTTTTTGGGCAAAATACTAAATTTTACAGCCCTTGCTGCATCTGTACGTGTGAAATTCAAGCGTTATATACTGCTGTCATATTCTGTTATTCAAAAAAAACACCCATTTTCAGCAAAATACTTAATTTGCAGCCTTGTCTGCATCTGTCAGTGTGAGATGCACGATTTAGATACTGCTGTGCTATTCTGGTATTAAAAAAACACCCATTTTGGGCAAAAATCTTAATTTTGCAGCCTTTGCTGCATCTGTCATTGTAAGATACACCAGTAAGATACTGTTGTTCTTTTCTGCTATTAAAAAAAACACCTATTTAGGGCAAAAATCTTAATTTTGCAGCCTTTGCTGCATCTGTCATTGTATGATACACCCTTTAGATACTGTTAATCTATTCTGCTATAAAAAAAAACCACCCATTTTGGACAAGATCCTAAATTTGAGAAATATGAGGAGAGCGTCAAATAAGGGACGTGGCTCTATGCGGCTCTATGAATGGTGAGGCCAGAACAAGTACAGGCACTAGTAGATTGGGTTGCTGACAGTGCCTCCAGTTCCTTTACATTGTCTCCCACCCATTCTCCTGCTGAAAGATCAGAGTTGGCACTTGCAGCCGATGTCCATCAGTCTTTCACCTCACCCCCTTGAAAATCAGCCAAGCAGTCTGATCCCCAAGTCATGCAGCAATCTCTTCTGCTTTTTGATGACTCTGCTAGCAGGGTTTCCCAGGGCCATCCACCTAGCCCTGCCCCAGATGTGGAAGATATTGAGTGCACCAATGCCCAACCACTTTTGTTTCAAGATGAGTACATGGGAGGACCACCGCAGCACGTCTCGGATGATGAAGAAACACAGGTGCCAACTGCTGTGGCTTTAGAAAATGTCAGACTGACAGGGAGGGCAGGGGTGAAGACTGGGTGGAAGAGGATGTGGAGGACGATGAGGTCCTCGACCCCACATGGAATCAAGGTCATGCGAGTGACCTGTGTAGTTTGGAGGAAGAGGCGGTAGTCGCACAGAGCCACCAGCACAGCAGAAGAGGGAGCAGGGTGCAAAGGCGGAGCGGCCGTCCCCTAGACAGTATGTCTGCTACTGCCCACTGCAGAAAGGGACTGAGCACACCAAAGCCAGCTCCAAGGAGTTCCCTGGCGTGGCAGTTCTTCAGTCAATGTGCTGAAGACAAGACACGATTGGTTTGCAAGCTGTGCAATCAGAGCCTGAAGCGAGACATAAACATTCTCAACCTGAGCACAACCTGCATGACCAGGCATCTAAGTGCAAAGCACGAGCTGCAGTGTAGTAGGCACCTCAAAAACCAAGAAAGGTCTCTGGCTTCTCCTTCTTCCTCTTTTGCTGCAGTCTCGGCCTCTTCATCCACCTCTGGAGTGACATTGTCACCTGCCACCCCGCAAACAGAGGATCTGCCAGCAACACCACCACCTGGGTCACCAAGCATCTCCACAAATGTCCCACAGAAGCGTTACGCTCTCCATCTCCCAAACATTGGAGCAGAAGAGGAAGTACCCCCCTACCCACCCCAGATCCCTGGCCCTGAATGCCAGCATTTCAAAATTACTGTCCTTTGAAATGCTGTCATTCCGTCTGGTGGTGACGGAGAGTTTTAAAAGCCTTATGGCGGTGGCTGTCCCACAGTACAACTCCCCAGCCGCCACTACTTTTCCAGGCGTGCCATCCATTCCCTGCACAACCAAGTGGGGGACAAAATCAGGTGTGCACTGCACAATGCCATCTGTGGCAAGGTCCACCTAACTACGGATACATGGACCAGTAAGCACGGTCAGGGACTTTATATCTCCATAACAGCACACTGGGTAAATGCAGTGGCATCTGGGCCTGAGGCGGATAGTGGTTTGGCGCATGTCGTTTCACCACCGAGGATTGCAGGGCCCTTCAGTTTGCCTCCTGTGGCTTCCTCCTCCGCATCCTCATCCTCTACCGGCTCCTTATCCGCTCAGCGTAACACCTTCACCACCAACTTCAGCACAGCCAGGGGTAAACAACAGCAGGCAGTTTTAAAACTTATCTGTTTGGGGGACAGGCCCCACACCACGCAGGAACTGTGGATGGGCCTTAAACAACAGACCGTTGAGTGGTTGGTGCCAGTGAGCCTCAAGCCCGACCTGGTGGTGTGCGATAATGGGCGAAATCTTGTAGCATTTCTGGGACTAGCCGGTTTGACGCAAATCCCTTGCCTGGCGCATGTGCTGAATTTGGTGGTGCAGAGGTTCCTTAAAAATGACCCCGATATGTCAGAGCTGCTGCATAAAGTGCGGTCCGTCTGTGCGTGCTTTCGGTATTCCCCCCCTGCTGCTCCTCCCCTGTCAGCGCTGCAGCGTAACTTCGGAATTCCCGCTCACTGCCTTATATGCGACTTGCCCACAAGCTGGAACTCCACCTTGCACATGCTGGCCAAACTGTGCGAGCAGCAGCAGGCGATAGTGGAGTTTCAGCTGCAGCACGCACGGGTGAGTCGCTCTGCGGAACAGCACCACTTCACCACCAATGACTGGGCCTCCATGCGAGACCTTTGTTCCTTGCTGCGCTGTTTCGAGTACTCCACCAACATGGTTAGTGCCCATAACACCGTTCTCAGCGTTACAATCCCACTTCTATGCCCCCTTGAAAAAACGCTGCTGGTGATGATGGAAGAAGATGTGGCACAGGAGGAGGAAGAGGGAACATTTCAAACATTTTCCGGCCAGTCATTCACAAGTGGCTCTGAGGGTGGGTTCCTGCACCCACAAACGCCAGGTACACAATTGTCCAGCCAGGGTACAGTTCTGGAGGGTGACGAGGTGGAGGAGGAGTAGGAGATGGAGGAGGAGGAACCATGTTCACAGCAGGGTGGCACCCAAACCTGCTCATGGCCATCACTGGTGCATGGCTGGGGGATACAGAGGACACAGACGATACACCTCCCACAGAGGACGGCTTTTCCTTGCCTCTGGGCAGCCTGGCATACATGAGTAGAGTTGAGCGAACACCTGGATGTTCTGGTTCGAGAAGTTCGGCCGAACTTCCCGGAAATGTTCGGGTTCGGGATCCGAACCCGACCCGAACTTCGTCCCGAACCCCATTGAAGTCAATGGGGACCCGAACTTTTCGGCACTAAAAAGGCTGTAAAACAGCCCAGGAAAGGGCTAGAGGGCTGCAAAAGGCAGCAAAATGTAGTTAAATCCCCTGCAAACAAATGTGGATAGGGAAATGAATTAAAATGAAAATAAAATAAATAAAAATTAACCAATATCAATTGGAGAGAGGTCCCATAGCAGAGAATCAGGCTTCATGTCAGCAGAGAATCAGTCTTCATGTCATAGCAGAGAATCAGGCTTCACGTCACCCAAAACTGGAACAGTCCATTGTCAGATATTTAGGCCCCGGCACCCAGGCAGAGGAGAGAGGTCCCATAACATAGAATCTGAATTCATGTCAGCAGAGAATCAGTCTTCATGTCATAGCAGAGAATCAGGCTTCATGTCACCCACCACTGGAACAGGCCACTGTCAGATATTTTTAGGCCCCGGCACCCAGACAGAGGAGAGAGGTCCCATAACAGAGATTCAGGCTTCATGTCAGCAGAGAATCAGTCTTCATGTCATAGCAGAGAATCAGGCTTCACGTCACCCACCACTGGAACAGTCCATTGTCACATATTTAGGCCCAGGCACCCAGGCAGAGGAGAGAGGTCCCGTAACAGAGATTCAGGCTTCATGTCAGCAGAGAATCAGTCTTCATGTCATAGCAGAGAATCAGGCTTCACGTCACCCACCACTGGAACAGGCCACTGTCAGATATTTTTAGGCCCCGGCACCCAGACAGAGGAGAGGTTCATTCAACTTTTAGTTGCCCCGCAATATAATGGTAAAATGAAAATAAAAATAGGATTGAATGAGGAAGTGCCCTGGAGTACAATAATATATGGTTAAGGGGAGGTAGTTAATGTCTAATCTGCACAAGGGATGGACAGGTCCTGTGGGATCCATGCCTGGTTCATTTTTAGGAACGTCAGCTTGTCCACATTGGCTGTAGACAGGCGGCTGCGTTTGTCTGTAATGACGCCCCCTGCCGTGCTGAATACACGTTCAGACAAAACGCTGGCCGCCGGGCAGGCCAGCACCTCCAAGGCATAAAAGGCTAGCTCTGGCCACGTGTACAATTTGGAGACCCAGAAGTTGAATGGGGCCAAACCATCAGTCAGTACGTGGAGGGGTGTGCACAGGTACTGTTCCACCATGTTAGTGAAATGTTGCCTCCTGCTAACACGTTCCGTATCAGGTGGTGGTGCAGTTAGCTGTGGCGTGGTGACAAAACTTTTCCACATCTCTGCCATGCTAACCCTGCTCTCAGAGGAGCTGGCTGTGACACAGCTGCCATGGCGACCTCTTGCTCCTCCTCTGCCTTCGCCTTGGGCTTCCACTTGTTCCCCTGTGACATTTGGGAATGCTCTCAGTAGCGCGTCTACCAACGTGCGCTTGTACTCATGCATCTTCCTATCACGCTCCAGTGCAGGAAGTAAGGTGGGCACATTGTCTTTGTGCCGTGGATCCAGCAGGGTGGCAACCCAGTAGTCCGCACACGTTAAAATGTGGGCAACTCTGCTGTCGTTGCGCAGGCACTGCAGCATGTAGTCGCTCATGTGTGCCAGGCTGCCCAGAGGTAAGGACAAGCTGTCCTCTGTGGGAGGCGTATCGTCATCGTCCTGCGTTTCCCCCAGCCACGCACCAGTGATGGGCCCGAGCTGCGTTGGGTGCCACCCCGCTGTGAACATGCCTCATCCTCATCCTCCTCCACCTCCTCCTAATGCTCGTCCTCCTCGTCCTCCAGTAGTGGGCCCTGTCTGGCCACATTTGTACCTGGCCTCTGCTGTTGCAAAAAACCTCCCTCTGAGTCACTTCGAAGAGAATGGCCTGAAAGTGCTAAAAATGACCCCTCTTCCTCCTCCTGCCACTGCCACAGAGGCCCCCTAGAAATGGAAGATGGGTTACTGTAGGTTCTGGTAGACTGAGAGTTGCGGAGAGAAGACATGTCCCACAGTCTGTGGCTCTCCATAATTCATTTGCAGCACTTTCAGAGTGCAAGAGCAACATGGCAGATGGCTCAAGCACAGTGGGTGAGAAACAATCACCTCCCATGCCTAAAGTATGCAAGACTGCAGCCAAAGACAAAAAGGAGAAGGTGAGGATTGATAGTAAGCAGCTGTTGGTGGGCGATTCCATCATAAGAGGTGTGAAGTTTGAGGAGAATGGTGTTGTAAGATGTCTCCCTGTTGCTACCGCTAGCAGGGATAGACGATGGATCCTTAATATTGTTAGGCAAGCAAAACAGGAAAGGGAAGTGGATGTTATTGTCCATCTGGGGACAAACGATCTGGCTTGCAATGAGGTTTCAAAGGTGAAAGAAGCTTTTCACACACTTGGAAAGGATATACGGGAGGTTGCATCAACTGTTTCATTCTCTGCAGTTTTGCCTGTGCATAACCTTCAGCATGACAGGAAGATGTGCATTAAGGAATTTAATGTATGGCTTAGTGAATGGTGTCGGAACCAAGGGTTTGGCTTTGTGTCTCATGTTAGCTCTTGTTGGAATGGAAAAGAACTGTACAAGAAAGATGGTTTGCATCTTTCTCTCAAAGGAACGAATGTCCTCGGTGAACAGTTCCAAGTATTTGCTAAGGAGCATTTAAACTAGGAAAGGGAGGCAAAAGAGTGATAATCCAGCAGTCCGACTGCCCCCCGGAACAACGCCAGAAGATGCCAGTAGCACAAAGGTTAAGAAATGACAAGCTCAGATTCTTATCTACAAATGCTCGCAGTTTAGGGAATAAGACCAATGAACTTGAGGCTATAATGGCATCTGAGAATATAGATGTAGTGGCTGTTACTGAGACGTGGTTCAAGGGGAGTAATGACTGGGATATATCAATACCAGGGTTCTCTCTATACAGGAAAGACAGGGAAGGCAAAAAGGGGGAGGGGTGGCCCTGTATGTGAAAGACAGCATAAAATCTAATTTGATACAAGTTAGCGAGAACAATTTAGAGTCAGTTTGGGTTACCTTGCAGCTTGATAATCATAAGGTAACTCGTGTAGGTGTGATATATAGACCACCTAGCCAAGTCAAAGAATTAGATGATCTACTAGTTGAGGAAATAGCTAAAATGACATTGAAGGGGGAAGTTATCATTATGGGAGACTTCAATCTTCCTGATGTAAACTGGAAAACCAAAATAGCTAGTTCTGCCAGGAGTACAGATATTTTAAATTCCCTACTGGGATTATCTCTACAGCAAGTAGTTGAGGAGCCAACCCGGAAGGAGGCCATTTTAGATTTAGTATTCACAAATGGGAATTTGGTATATGATATTACTGTAGGGGAAAGCTTGGGATCTAGTGATCACCAGTCAGTGTGGTTTACTATAAGTACAGTGACTGAGTCACACCACACAAAAACAAAAGTTTTAGATTTTAGAAAAACTGACTTTTCTAAAATTAGATTAGTGGTATAAGAGTCCCTATCAGATTGGAACAGTTTCATTGGAGTCCAGGAGAAATGGGACTACTTAAAAGAGGCACTATTGAAGGCAACAGAAAATTGCATTAGGCTTGTCAGTAAAAGCAAAAAAAGGAAAAGACCACTGTGGTACTCAGCAGAAGTGGCCAAAATCATTAAAAACAAAAAGATAGCATTTAGGAATTATAAAAAAAAACAAAAAACGAGGATGACAGGCTAATTTACAAGATTAGGCAGAGAGAGGCCAAACAAGTTATAAGAGCTTCTAAAGCACAGGCAGAAGAGAAATTAGCTCAGTCAGGGAAAAAAGGCGATAAGGCATTCTTCAGATACATAAATGAAAAAAGGAAACAAAAACAAGGAATTACAAAATTAAAAACAAAAGAAGGAAGGTATATGGAAGAAGATAAAGAACTAGCTGACTGCCTCAATGAATACTTCAGTTCAGTCTTTACGAAGGAAAATGAAGGAAATGGTCCTCAGTTAGGAAAGAAGACTAATGAATCTTTTGATGCATGTGTCTTTACAGAGGAAGAGGTCCTAAGTCAGCTGTCTAAAATCAATACAAATAAGTCACAGGGGCCTGATGGGATACACCCAAAGCTATTAAAAGTGCTCAGCGGTGAACTAGCTAAACCATTAACAGATTTATTTAACCAATCACTGGCAACAGGAGTCGTCCCAGAAGATTGGAAATTAGCAAATGTTGTGCCGATTCACAAGAAAGGTAGTAGGGAGGAATCGGGCAACTATAGGCCAGTAAGCCTGACATCAATAGTGGGGAAATTAATGGAAAACATACTTAAGGAGAGGATTGTGGAACATCTAAAATCCCATGGATTGAAAGATGAAAAACAGCATGGGTTTACTTCAGGGAGATCATGTCAAACTAATCTTATTGATTTTTTTTGATTGGGTGACTAAAACAATAGATGGCGGAGGTGCAGTAGACATCGCTTATCTAGACTTCAGTAAGGCTTTCGATACTGTCCCACACAGAAGGCTTATCAATAAATTGCAGTCTTTGGGCTTGGACTCCCATATTATTGAATGGATTAGGCAGTGGCTGAGGGACAGGCAACAGAGGGTTGTAGTCAATGGAGTATATTCAGACCAAGGTCTTGTTACAAGTGGGGTACCTCAGGGATCTGTTCTGGGACCCATATTGTTTAATATCTTTATCAGCGAAATTGCAGAAGGCCTCGATGGTAAGGTGTGTCTTTTTGCTGATGACACAAAGATTTGTAACAGGGTTGATGTTCCTGGAGGGATACACCAAATGGAAAAGGATTTAGGAAAACTAGAGGAATGGTCAAAAATATGGCAACTAAAATTTAATGTGGATAAGTACAAAATAATGCACCTGGGGTGTAAAAACCCAAGAGCAGAATATAAAATCAGTGATACAGTCCTAACCTCAGTATCTGAGGAAAGGGATTTAGGGGTCATTATTTCAGAAGACTTAAAGGTAGGCAGACAATGTCATAGAGCAGCAGGAAATGCTAGCAGAATGCTTGGGTATATAGGGAGAGGAATTACCAGTAGAAAGAGGGAGGTGCTCATGCCGCTCTACAGAGCACTAGTGAGACCTCATTTGGAGTATTGTGCTCAGTACTGGAGACCATATCTCCAGAAGGATATTGATACTTTGGAGAGAGTTCAGAGAAGAGCTACTAAACTGGTACATGGATTGCAGGATAAAACTTACCAGGAAAGATTAAAGGACCTTAACATGTATAGCTTGGAAGAAAGACGAGACAGAGGGGATATGATAGAAACTTTTAAATACATAAAGGGAATCAACAAGGTAAAAGAGGAGAGAATATTTAAAAGAAGAAAAACTGCTACAAGAGGACATACAGTGGGATGCCAAAGTTTGGGCAACCTTGTTAATCGTCATGATTTTCCTGTATAAATCGTTGGTTGTTACGATAAAAAATGTCAGTTAAATATATCATATAGGAGACACACACAGTGATATTAGAGAAGTGAAATGAAGTTTATTGGATTTACAGAAAGTGTGCTATAATTGTTTAAAAAAAATTCGGCAGGTGCATAAATTTGGGCACCACAAAAAAGAAATGAAATCAATATTTAGTAGATCCTCCTTTTGCAGAAATTACAGCCTCTAAACGCTTCCTGTAGGTTCCAATGAGAGTCTGGATTCTGGTTGAAGGTATTTTGGACCATTCCTCTTTACAAAACATCTTTAGTTCATTCAGCTTTGATGGCTTCCGAGCATGGACAGCTCTCTTTAAGTCACACCACAGATTTTCAATTATATTCAGGTCTGGGGACTGAGATGGCCATTCCAGAACGTTGTACTTGTTCCTCTGCATAAATGCCTTAGTGGATTTTGAGCAGTGTTTAGGGTCGTTGTCTTATTGAAAGATCCAGCCCCGGCGCAGCTTCAGCTTTGTCACTGATTCCTGGACATTGGTCTCCAGAATCTGCTGATACTGAGTGGAATCCATGCGTCCCTCAACTTTGACAAGATTCCCAGTCCCTGCACTGGCCACACAGCCCCACAGCATGATGGACCCACCACCATATTTTACTGTAGGTAGCAGGTGTTTTTCTTGGAATGCTGTGTTCTTTTTCCTCCATGCATAGCGCCCCTTGTTATGGCCAAATAACTCAATTTTAGTTTCATCATTCCACAGCACCTTATTCCAAAATGAAGCTGGCTTGTCCAAATGCGCTTTAGCACACCTCAAGCGGCACTTTTTGTGCTGTGGGCAGAGAAAAGGCTTCCTCTGCATCACTCTTGCATACAGCATCTCCTTGTGTAAAATGCGGCGAGTGGTTGAACGATGCACAGTGACTCCATCTGCAGCAAGATGATGTTGTAGGTCTTTGGTGCTGGTCTGTGGGTTGATTCTGACTGTTCTCACCATTCGTCGCTTCTGTCTATCCGAGATTTTTCTTGGTCTGCCACTTCGAGCCATAACTTGAACTGAGCCTGTGGTCTTCCATTTCCTCAATATGTTCCTAACTGTGGAAACAGACAGCTGACATTTCTGAGACCGCTTTCTGTATCCTTCCCCTAAACCATGAAGGTGAACAATCTTTGTCTTCAGGTCATTTGAGAGTTGTTTTAAGACCCCCATGTTGCTACTCTTCAGAGAAAATTTAAAGAGGAGGGAAACTTACAATTGACCCCCTTAAATACTCTTTCTCATAATTGGATTCACCTGGGTATGTAGGTCAGGGGTCACTGAGCTTACCAAGCCAATTTGAGTTCCAATAATTAGTTCTAAAGGTTTTGGAATCAATAAAATGACAACAGTGCCCAAATTTATGCACCTGCCTAATGTTGTTTAAACAATTATAGCACACTTTCTGTAAATCCAATAAATTTCATTGCACTTCTCAAATATCACTGTGTGTGTCTCCTATATGATATATTTAACTGACATTTTTTATTGTAACAACCAACGATTTATACAGGAAAATCATGACGATTAACAAGGTTGCCCAAACTTTCGCATCCCACTGTAGTTTTAAATTAGAGGGGCAAAGGTTTAAAAGTAATATCAGGAAGTATTACTTTACTGGGAGAGTAGTGGATGCATGGAATAGCCTTCTGGCAGAAGTGGTAGCTGCAAATACAGTGAAGGAGTTTAAGCATGCATGGGATAGGCATAAGGCCATCCGTCATATAAGATAGGGCCAGGGGATATCTATGGTACTCAGTATATTGGGCAGACTAGATGGGCCAAATGGTTTTTATCTGCCGACACATTCTATGTTTCTATGTTTCTATGTTTCTCCTCCTCCTCCTCCTGGGCCACCTCCTCTTCCTTCATCGCCCTAAGTGTTTTCTCAAGGAGACATAGAAGTGGTATTGTAACGCTGATAACGGCGTCATCGCCACTAGCCATGTTGGTGGAGTACTCGAAACAGCGCAACACAGGTCTCGCATGGAGGCCCAGTCATTTGTGGTGAAGTGGTGCTGTTCCGCAGTGCGACTGACCCGTGCGTGCTGCAGCTGAAACTCCACTATGGCCTGCTGCTGCTCGCACAGTCTGTCCAGCATGTGCAAGGTGGAGTTCCACCTGGTGGGCACGTCGCATATGAGGCGGTGAGCGGGAAGGCCAAAGTTACGCTGTAGCGCAGACAGGCGAGCAGCGGCAGGATGTCAACGCCGGAAGCGCGAACAGACGGCCCGCACTTTATGCAGCAGCTCTGACATGTCGGGGTAGTTGCGAATGAACTTCTGCACCACCAAATTCAGCACATGCGCCAGGCAAGGGATGTGCGTCAAATCGGCTAGTCCCAGAGCTGCAACGAGATTTCGCCCATTATCGCACACCACCAGGCCGGGCTTGAGGCTCACCGGCAGCAACCACTCATCGGTCTGTTGTTCTATACCCCGCCACAACTCCTGTGCGGTGTGGGGCCTGTCCCCCAAACATATGAGTTTCAGAATGGCCTGCTGACGTTTACCCCGGGCTGTGCTGAAGTTGGTGGAGAAGGTGTGTGGCTGACTGGATGAGCAGGTGGAAGAAGAGGAGGAGGAAGCTGAGTAGGAGGAGGAGGAGACAGGAGGCAAAGAATGTTGCCCTGCGATCCTTGGCGGCGGAAGGACGTGCGCCAAACAGCTCTCCGCTTGGGGCCCAGCCGCCACTACATTTACCCAGTGCGCAGTTAAGGAGATATAGCATCCCTGGCCGTGCTTACTGGTCCACGTATCTGTGGTTAGGTGGACCTTGCCACAGATGGCGTTGCGCAGTGCACACTTGATTTTATCGGATACTTGGTTGTGCAGGGAAGGCACGGCTCTCTTGGAGAAGTAGTGGTTGCTGGGAACAACATACTGTGGGACAGCAAGCGACATGAGCTGTTTGAAGCTGTCTGTGTCCACCAGCCTAAATGACAGCATTTCATAGGCCAGTAGTTTAGTAATGCTGGCATTCAGGGCCAGGGATCGAGGGTGGCTAGGTGGGAATTTACGCTTTCTCTCAAATGTTTGTGAGATGGAGAGCTGAACGCTGCCGTGTGACATGGTTGAGATGCTTGGTGACGCAGGTGGTGGTGTTGGTGGTACATCCCATGTTTGCTGGGCGGCAGGTGCCAACGTTCCTCCAGAGGCGGAGGAAGAGGTCGAGGCGGCGGCAGCAGCAGAAGAGGCCGAGGCAGCAGCAGCAGAAGAGGCAGCAGGGGGAGCCTGAGTGACTTCCTTGTTTTTAAGGTGTTTACTCCACTGCAGTTCATGCTTTGCATGCAGGTGCCTGGTCATGCAGGTTGTGCTAATGTTCAGAACGTTAATGCCTCGTTTCAGGCTCTGATGGCACAGCGTGCAAACCACTCGGGTCTTGTCGTCAGCACATTGTTTGAAGAAGTGCCATGCCAGGGAACTCCTTGAAGCTGCCTTTGGGGTGCTTGGTCCCAGATGGCGGCGGTCAGTAGCAGGCGGAGTCTCTTGGCGGCGGGTGTTCTGCTTTTGCCCACTGTTCCATCTTTGTCTTTTGCTACGCTGTTGGCTCGGTCTCACCACTGCCTCTTCCTCCGAACTGTGAAAGTCAGTGGCACGACCTTCATTCCATGTGGGGTCTAGGACCTCATCGTCCCCTGAATCGTCTTCCACCCAGTCTTGATCCCTGACCTCCTGTTCAGTCTGCACACTGCAGAAAGACTAAGCAGTTGGCACCTGTGTTTCGTCATCATCAGAGACGTGCTGAGGTGGTATTCCCATGTCCTCATCATCAGGAAACATAAGTGGTTGTGCGTTAGTGCATTCTATGTCTTCCACCGCTGGGGAAGGTCTAGGTGGATGCCCTTGGGAAACCCTGCCAGCAGAGTCTTCAAACAGCATAAGAGACTGCTGCATAACTTGAGGCTCAGACAGTTTCCCTGATATGCATGGGGGTGATGTGACAGACTGATGGGCTTAGTTTTCATGCGCCATCTGTGCGCTTTCTGCAGAAGACATGTGAACGTGCTGGATCCACTGTCGGACACCCAATTGACTAATGCCTGTACCTGCTCAGGCCTTACCATCCTTAGAACGGCATTGGGCCCCACCAAATATGGCTGTAAATTCTGGCGGCTACTGGGACCTGAGGTAGTTGGTACACTAGGACGTGTGGCTGTGGCAGAACGGCCACGTCCTCTCCCAGCACCAGAGGGTCCACTAACACCACCACGACCATGTCCGCGTCCCTTACTAGATGTTTTCCTCATTGTTCCCGTTCACCACAATAAGAAAAATATTATTTGGCCCAATGTATTGAATTCAAATTCAGGCCTTTTTTTTTTACAGACACCTAACACTATCTGGCTATCTATTTAGGTACCGTATTACACTAATACAGGCACAGCAGTAATGACAGATTTAGCTGAATATAAATTTGAGGCCTATTATTTAGGCGCTGGGTGACAGGTATACGTATACGGACAGAATTAGACTTGGATCTGCACAGTAGCGTTTGTGTGAAGTTATTGAGAATAACCCTATCTGCACCTTGAATCTTATATACCCTTTTAGGGATAGATTTAAAGTAGGTCTGATACAGCAGAAACCACTAATTTAGAGAATTGCAAAATTGGGAATTGTATTTCAACCCAAAACAAAAACTGTGCTTTGACGGACACTAAATAACTTGACCAGCTAAAACAATAATGACAGATTTGGATGAATATAAATTTAAGGCCTATTTTTTAGGCGCTGGGTGACAGGTATACGTTTACACACAGAATTAGACTTGGAATTGCACAGTAGCGTGTGTGTGAAGTTATTGAGAATAACTTCGTGACAGGCTCAGCTTGACCCTGATGTAGGATATAGCCAAAAAACAACCACACTATTGATGGTTAAATGCACTTGGTGACAGGCTCAGCTTGCCCCTGATGTAGTATATGGCCAAAAAATATCCACACTATTGATGTTTAAATGCACTTGATGACAGCTTAACCCTGATGTAGGATATAGCCAAAAAATAACCACACTATTGATGGTTAAATGCACTTTGTGACAGGCTCAGCTTGCCCCTGATGTAGTATATGGCCAAAAAATAACCACACTATTGATGGTTAAATGCACTTCGTGAAAGGCTCAGCTTGACCCTGATGTAGGATACAGCCAAAAAATAACCACACTATTGATGGTTAAATGTACTTGGTGGCAGCTTGTGCTGGCGCACCACAAGACACAAAATGGCCGCCGATCAACCCAGAAAAAAGTGAATGAAAAACACTCTGGGCAGCCTAAAAACAGTGAGCAATTGAATAGCAGCAGTTCAATGATCCACAGCTGTAGATCGATCACTGAATGAAGTCTTTTGGAGGAGTTAATCACTGCCTAATCTCGCCCTAACGTCGCAGCTGCAACCTCTCCCTACACTTTTAACAGCAGAGTGACGTGCAGCGCTACGTGACCCAAGCTTATATAGAGGCTGGGTCACATGCTGCACTGGCCAATCACAGCCATGCCAATAGTAGGCATGGCTGTGACGGCCTCTTGGGGCAAGTAGTATGACGCCTGTTGATTGGCTGCTTTGCAGCCTTTCAAAAAGCGCCACGAAAGCGCCGAACACCGAACCCGAACCCGGACTTTTACGAAAATGTTCGGGTTCGGGTCCGTGTCACGGACACCCCAAGATTCGGTACGAACCCGAACTATACAGTTCGGGTTCGCTCATCCCTATACATGAGCGATTACATGCTGCAGTGTCTCCGCAACGACCGCCGAGTTGCCCACATTCTAACTTGTGCTGATAACTGGGTGGTCACGCTGCTGGATCCCCATTATAAGGACAACGTACCATCATTAATTCCGTCACTCTAGCGTGATCGTAAGATGCGCGAGTACCAGCGCACACTGGTAGATGCGCTGCTGGTGGCATTCCCACCTGACAGCGGGGGCACAGTAGAAGCACAAGGCAAAGGCAGAGGAGGAGGAAGCGTTCTCCAACGCAGCTCGGGCACCGCCAGCACCTTAGAAGGCAGGGTTAGCATGGCCGAATTTTGGAAAAGCTCTGTCTTAGCAGGAGGTAGCATTTCAGCAACATGGATGAGCAGTATGTGTGCACATGCCTACACGTACTGATTGACAGGTCTGCCCCGTTCAACTTCTGGGTCTTCAAATTGGGCACATGGCCTGAGCTTGCCCTTTACGCCTTGGAGGTGCTGGACTGCCCTGCAGCCAGTGTATTGTCTGAACGTGTGTTTAGCATGACTGGAGGGGGTTATCACAGGTTATATTTCCCAATGTTTTGGGGTGTACCCTAATTAAAAAAAATATAAGTAAATTAAAAACCAAAAAGCAGTGTAGGCTACCTCCTCCTCCTCCACTGCCACTTCCACCTACACCACCACATCCAACACCTCCTCCACCTCCTACTCCATATGGACCTCGTCCTCCTAAATCAAGATTATTTTTTATTTTTATGTATTTTATGTTATTTAAAGTCATTTCCCTATCCACATTTGTTTGCAGAGCACTTGCCATGCTCTTAACCACATTTTGATGCTATTTGCAGCCCTCTAGCCCTTTCCATGACATTTTTACAGCCATTTTAGTGCTCAAAGTTTGACATGCTGACATCCTCCAGCAGCTTGATGAAAAATTTCCACACCGCCGAGTAGGGCATTTTCCCCCCACTACTCCATGCTGACTGCCTGCTACCGCTGACTCTGTGAACCCCTGCACCGCTAGTTCTTTCCGTAAAGGTAGGCTCCTGTGTAGTAGACGGTCTACCCGGGTCTTGTTTGGCTCCGGACCTCACACTGCTGCCGCCTTGCTGACTCATGGCCAAGCTACCACTCTACTGGCTCAACCGCTGCCTCACAAGCAAGCGGTCATTCTCTTCACCCTATACTTCCCAAGCAGAAGCAACAGAAAGTGAAAGAGGCAGGTTCAGGACAGGTGGGGGCACAGAACTTGTTCCCGGGCCCTGCCAACTAAGAGTGGTGATAGAGGAACCCACCAACTCCTGGCTGGGGGTGTCTGATGTCACTTGAGATAAAGTAGAAAACTGACCATTCAAAGACAGCTGGGTTGCTGTTCAAAACACAACCGCTGGATGACGCTGGCAGCTCTGGCCTATCACTGCAACTGCTGCTACCACACCCCTTCTTCTGCTGCTACTTCTGCCAGCTCCAGAAACATTTTGGCCACTGCCCGTTCCCTTAGAAGGGCCTGTCAATTGTCTGTTGGACCTAATGTACTGTAACAGTAACTGTAAGGATAAAAGAGCAGTAGTGTCTGGCCATAATTCCCCCCCCCCCCTCCGAAACAAGGTACTTATATGTGAGAACGTAAGCACCCTAAATGTCTAGTATCAGGCCTCAATTTCAACCCAGAATCAAGGATGAATGGATGTACTTATAGATAATGAAAAAAAATAAACACCCCAAGACTTGTAGTATCAGACTGCAATTTCACCCCAATTATACAAATATGGATTAACTGATATACTTTTGCATAATAAAACGTGAGTACCCTAAAATCTCTAGTATCAAGCTTCAATTTCACCACAATTAGATAATCAAGGATTGATGGATTGTAATTATACATAAAGGATCGTGAAACCCTAAAATCTGTAGTATCCAGCCGCAATTTCACCCCAATTAGACAATTGAGGATTAATGGATTGACTCAGGGGCGTAGCTATAGGGGGTGCAGAGGTAGCAGTCGCTACCAGGCCCAGGAGCCTGAGAGGACCCAAAGACCCTTGTGTCACATAAGAAGACACTGGTATTATAGAAAGTGCATGCTGGTCAAGTTACACCTCTGGCTGGAGGGAAGGGGTTAGGTCAAGAATTTGGCATGGGGGTGGTGGGTGCCATTAGGCAGCATGAAGGCTGAAGGGAAGGGGGGCCCAAGCTAAACTCTTGCACCCGGGCCCATGAGCCTTTAGCTACGCCCCTGGATTGACTGATATATAAAAGAACGTGAACTCCCCAAATTGTGTAGTATCAGACCACAGTTTCCCCCCAATAGCAGAATCAACCTAAAATCTGTAGTATTAGAACACTTTTTAACCCCAATTAGTGCATTATGGTGTAATAGAATAGCTCCTATTAGCCATGCTTCACACTGTTCAATTGTCCCCTGCTCTCTCTCTATAGTGTGGATAATGCATCCCTATTATATCCCTACACTATGAATAATCCCTGAACTGCTCAATAATAAGGCTTTCCTAAACACTTTCCTAGTGCATGTATTGTCTCTCCCTGCACTTTCACTGGAAAATTGCGGAGACTTTTTATAGGGCTGTGACATCACAGGGGCTAGCTATCTGCCGATTGGCTATCTGCATGGCATTATGGCTGATCCCTTGTTCCCAAGCTTCTTACTTCCTCTTTCTAAGGCTTTCACACTCGTGTTTGGTGCGGATCCGTCTTGTATCTGCACAGACGGATCTGCACTGATAATGAAAACTCTTGTATCCGTTCATAACGGATCCGTTTGCATTATTCATAAAAAAAACGTCTTGACTTACATTGAAAGTCAGTGGGGGATGGATCCGTTTTCAATTGCACCATATTGTGTCACTGAAAAACTGATCTGTCCCCATTGACTTACATTATAAGTCAGAACGGATCCGTTTGGCTCTGCATCATCAGACGGTCACAAAAACGCTGCAAGCTGCGTTTTAGTGACCGTCTAAAAAACGCAACGGAGACCAAACGCAGCCAAATTGATGCATTCTGAACGGATCCTTCTCCATTCAGAATGCATTGGGGCTGAACTGATCCATTTTGTGCCGCTTGTGAGAGCCCTGAAACGGATCTCACAAGCGGCCCAGAAACGCCAGTGTAAAAGTAACCTAACATGTGCAGCATCCATTTTAGAAAAAAATACGGTTCATTACCACAAAGCACGAGGAAATTCAACTTCGGGACAAATCGAAATTTTTCTACTTCATCAACTTCGATTTGCTCATCTCTCATCATTATGAACTATGTGTTTACTGTTCATGTTTGATTAGCAATTAACTATATGTTTGCAAAGCAACATGGGCTTTGATCTCCATGACCTAACACGTCTTGATAAAGTGTAAACCTAGAAATTTGCTTTGCTTTGCTAAATTAGAAGAGGTGAAAAACTGATTTAAATTTTGTTCTTATATTTTTTCCACAGTTGTTGGGTGATTATGACAAAGTTAAAGCCATATCAGAGGGATCCAACTGTAAGTGCAAGTGTGTTGTAAAGCCATTAAATAGAGACTCATGTGAAAGAAGCAGAAATGGTTATTCCCAGCCAGATGACTTCTACACTGTGGAGACTATAACATCAGGTCCAGACTGCAAGTGTGCATGCATAGCCCCACCATCTGCCTTAAATCCATGCGAAGGAGACTTTCGGCTAAAAAAGCTTAGAGAAACCGAGAAAAATGGCTTCAAGGTATTTTTTTTTTTGTATTACGTTTAATGAATGTGTATATATAGATGAACAAATAAATTCTAAACTAATTGGATTCATTATGAATTTCCCAAAAAATTGTTCACAAAATGAAGCTGAAATTTTTAGATTTGGTTCTGACAAACTACATAAAAAAGAAGCACAACAGCATTTTACTATGAGAATTTGGTTGGGAAAAAAACATGAGGGAGGAAACAGAAGGATGGTCACATGGCAGTGGGAGGAAGTGAAGGGGAGGGCTTTTTCTCTGATTGGCTCAAAGGCTAACATTAGCTAATGGTGGCAGTGGGAGGGCAGTGCCTGGGCAGAATGGGCAAAAGCAATAATTTAACAGGAGTTGTAGGTGGATGGGTCTCTTTAGTTTCTGTCAAAACATTATTTTAGAGTATACAGATACACAAGCAACTATTCTAGTGTAAAGGAATTGAAAGAAATAAGTGTGTGGATATGCACAAGCAGCAGTATCTCATTCTGCATTACAAAAACCAACCACCTTCAAGAAAAAGCATTTGTTTTTTTGAATAGACAACTTTTTTTTTCCAAAACCTTTAGGCATATTACCAGCACAGCAACCCAATAGCATTTTCTTTTCCAGTGCATTCTATCCATCGTTCTTATTAAACACATTGTACTATAACATTAGCATTTTAAGGTAATAAGGCCATTTTTATGCCAGTGAAATTAAATGCAAATTACACAGTACATAAATTTTTTACTGCCAATACTGCATCATTATATTAGTGGTAGGTGGACACATTATTGCATTGCAGCATGTGTTTCATAGTACAGAAATTTCCTTTTTAAACCAGTGTTTTTAAATGCAAATGGTAAAATTAGATATTTCGCCACCAACACTGCATAATTATATTGGTGGCAAGTGGACGCATTATTGCAGTGCAGTGCTTGCCTTATTGAATTGCAGTATGTGTTTTGCAGTACAGAAATTTCCTTTTTGAACCAGTGTTATTAAATGTAAATCACACAGCCAACGCTGCATCATTCCCAAAGTAAATTGTCAATAGCAGTGTGCAGTGTGTTTGTAGAAGAGGAAGGACATTTAATTGAGCCTCTCTTTAAATTACAGAAAACACAAGCAGCAAACAAGTTTGCTAATACCATTCAATAATCTGTGTGTACTAAACCTGTGACTGTGACATTTAATAAACTTTTCTTTTTTTGGAAACCCATGAGATTTCATTTATTGCCCTCATAATAAAATTCTGGAAAACAGAAAAGCTGAAAATTAAAGACCCAAGACTTATCCTCCTAGAGGCAGAATGTAGGTAGCAGCACTAGCCATCCGGCCAGTAGCAGTAGGTCACAGTTTTCACTGGTTTCATTATTATTTGGAGGACAAAGACGATGACAGTGTGGACTGGTTGGCTCACTCTGCCTTTCAGTCACAACAAAATGATGAGGAGGTCACCTCTGAGTCTGACATTATGCCTTGGAGTCGGCTGTCACAGTATCCCAACTGCTCCTCCTTCTTGCAACTCCAGAGAAGCCTTTCAGTTGCATCCTCTCTGTCTTCACTGTCCCCTGCTAGTGGGGCACTTTCTTTTTGCTGAGAGGAGGCAACAAAGCCCCACCAGAAACTATGGTAAATACTCAAGAGATTGTCCTTGTTGATGACTTGTTTGAGAGCAGTCAGCGTTTGAACTGGCTTAAGACTAAGGTTCAGGAGGAAGCGGAGGACCCCATGCATAGCTGTGTTGGTGGTGGTGGTGGAGATAGTAGAGGAACCCATAGCCATTGTGGTGGCAGTAGGAGCAGTGGTGGCGACAGTGACACTCGGGTCAAATAATGTGCAGGAAATCAAGAGGAGACCCAAGGAGCCTACAATTACATAACACAGTCTGATAAAAAAAAAAAAAAAAGGCAGGGAGGGTGAGGACTATGATAATGATTGCGTGTGTTAGACAGGAACTGGGAGTGGATCAGTAGGGGGGTGTAGAAGCCACAGCAATAAAGAGCAATGGCAACATATTGCCAGAAACTCCCAAAAAACTGCCAGGGCCAGGCTCGAAATGTGCTGGACCTAAGCTGAGCTCGGCTACCGCTAGCACTGTGCAGAGTGTTTAAGTACCTCCTGTCTGGCAGGTTTTCTCCACAGTGCTAGAAGACAAAGACATTTCCATGTGCAGGATTAAAATAAGCCTAGGGCAGTCAAACTGAAATATCATCACATCCAATGGGAAAATAAAACAGGCTACCAGATAGCGCAATATAAGTGTCTCCTCTCTCTGTGTCTCCTTTGCGGCAGCCAGACCACATCCACATGCAGTCCTTGTGTCCTTGTCATCATAATCATCATAATCATAATCATCTTTTAATGCTTCTCCCACCCAGATTTGTGCCTTGGTGCCGGAAGAGGCAGAACAGCATCTCATTGCTAGTTATCTCAAGGGGTATTGACAGTGTTTGTATCAGAACAAGAGGAAATGGCTTGTGGATAGTTTCTTGAAGAGATCCATTTTCGTCCAGGGAGACCAGATTTTTTTATATTTATTATGGGTCCTTAGTTCCCAATGTGATAATTCCTCCAGTCTAGAAATTGAGGCTACTTTGTTCAACCAACAAGTGCTGGACAAAGGTCCCTGAGTTTTCCAGTTGGAGGCTATAAGTAGCCTAGCTGCTGCCAAAGGGACTCTAGCGAGTCTCTTGTCAGATGAGGTCAGGTAATTTGGTAAAATGTTTAGAAGGGCAATCTATGGGCTAATGGAAATCTTCAATTGTTTTTTCTATATAATGGAGTTTATGATTGTTAAAGATCTGAGACCAGAAAGTTTTTATTAATGGGCACGTCCACCAAATGTGTAAGAAGGTGCCTCTATCTTTTAGACATCGCCAGCATTTATCTGATGTGTTATTGTACATCTGGCTTAGTCTGACTGGTGTGAGATACCATCTAGAAATTACTTTATAAGTGTTTTCTTGAATGTTAGAGCATCTTGAGGACCCTTTTGGTGACATTAGTATCATTTTAATATCTTCTTTTGTGAATTTGATACTTAGGTCTCTTTCCCATTCTCTCAGGAAATATAACGAGCTCAGGATTTCATTTTGAAGAAGGTGTTGGCTTATATTGTGTATGAGTTTTTTGGGTGTCTGTGAGATCAAATTCTCAAACCAGGAAGGTTCCCTCGTTTGATAATCTGGGTTCATAGCCTTCTTTCAAACTTTAGATATAAGATTGTGGTGTAGGCTGTTAAGTTGCGGGATCCTAAACCTTTCTCTCATTGCATGTAGATCTGGAATGCTCTCGTCTGCTTCCAATAAGTCTGCAGGTGGGGTAGTGTAATATTGTAGTTGTGTTGGTAAGGTTTTAAAACCTTCACCAGTTGTGAGAAGACAATCCCCGAGACTTAGAAGATGAGAGGGATATTTTGAGCAGTTGTCTCTTTGAGGTTTTAAACTCCATATAGACATCGTACCATTAACTAATATGTTGTCTTTCTTAGTGATGGGAGCTAATTGTGGATCTGTAAAGACTAAGCTTCTTAATGGGTATCCAGTTATTTCTTCTTCCAATTTGATCCACATCTTATGTTTTGGGCGTCTCACCCAGTCAATAATGCGGCTGAGGTGGACGGTTTTGACATATCTATCTAGTGATGGGAGGCCTATACCTCCTTTTGTGAAAGGTAATTGGAGGATTTTGTGTGATATCCTTGGTTTTAGGTTGCCCCATATGTATTTAGAGCATATTTTCCTAAAAGACTCTAGAAAATGTTTTGAAAGTTTAATTGGTAATATCTGCATAAGATAGGTGAGTTTAGGAATATTAAGGAGTTAAACATATTTTTACGACATAGCCATGAGATAAAGGTGGGGGTCCATGAACTCTACAGATTTGGGAGGGAATTTAGTAGCGGTACGAAATTCAGTTTTTATAGCTTATTGAGGTCAGGTGGAATTTCTACACCCAAAAATTTCAAGGAACTTTTAGTCCATTGGAAAGACGGAATTATTTTCTAGATGTTCAAGAGCTTTAGTGGAGTAATGAGCACCCATTGCTTGCGACTTGGAGATATTAATTTTGAAATTGGAGATCTCACCGAATCTCTCAAAGGTTTCGATGATATGGTGAAAAGCTTGTTTAGGGTTTGAGATGACCAAAAGGAGGTCGTCTGCGTATGCAGCTTGTTTAATCTCCAAATCACCGCATGCCATTAATCTCAGGGTTCTGCCTTATTGATTGTAGCAAAGGTTCAATTGACAGGATAAATAAAATAGGGGAAAGTGGACAGCCTTCTCTGGTTCCATTGCTAATATGTACTGCCCGGGACAAAATGTCATTTGTTTTTATGTAGGCAGTAGGGGAAGCGTACATTGAAAAGATTGCTTTGATAAAGGAGTCTGGAAAACCAAACACTCTTAAAGAGTTACTGATAAACGGCCAGGTCACTCTATCAAATGCTTTTTCTGCATCTGTTCCGAGCAGTACAATTGGTGTTTTACGACATTTGGCTAAAACAATAGCGTTAATAATTTTGTACATACCGTCTTTCCCTTCTCTACCAGGGACAAATCCAGATTGGTCTGGATGAATCAGGTCTTGGAGTAAGGGTTTTATTCTAGATGACAGTATCTTAGCATAAATTTTCAGATCTAAATTTAATAAAGAGATGGGCCTGTAGCTTGAGCAGAGGGATGGGTCTTTAAGTGGTTTTGGTATCAATGTAATATGAGCACTTAGAGTTTGTGGGGTGAAAGGAGTTCCTTTTAAAGCGGCGTTATATACTTGGGCCATATGGGGAGCTAATATTTCTTTGAAGGTTGTATAATATAATGCTGGAAGGCCATCAGGTCCGGGTGACTTCCCTTTGGCAATTGATTTCAGGGTTTCCAAAACCTCTTTCTCAGATATTATATCACATAATTTATTCGCTTGTTCAACACTGATTGATGGGAGGTTCAGTTTTTGAAGAAACTCTGAGGAGCATGCATTTTTTTTACTTGTTACTTCTTCTGAATCTGCCGAGTTAATGTTATAAAGATCTGAGTAAAAGTCCCGGAAAGCCTGAGCAATCAGATTGTCATCTCTAAGTGTTTGTTTAGTGCTTGTCTTAATAGACAGGATTCTGGATTTGCGTTTTACGTTGACGTAATAGAGCTAACATGAATTTGGTAGGTCTATTGCCATGAGCAAAGAACTTTTGCTTTATAGCCATATATAGTTTGGCAGATTGTGCATTGAGATGGGTTTTCAGTTCTTCTCTGGCTGTATCGAGTTTGTCTAGTATATCTCTCTTTTTTAAGTGTTTATGAGAACATTCTAGCTTTGAAATCTTAGTGAGAATTTCGTCCGTTTTTTTTGTCTTACTTTTCTTAAATTAGATGCAAGTGAGATGAACTCACCTCTGATTACTGCTTTATGAGCTTCCCATACAAATTGTGGGGAAGTTTCTCCTTGGTTGTTGCATATAAAGTATTCTTTAAGTTTTTTATTTATGGCCAGATGGATATCAGTTGAACTAAGCAGAGTTTCATTCAATCGCTAACTAAAATACTTGGGAGATGAGTTTAAAGGTTTAAATGTAAGAAATACAGGGGTGTGATCTGAGTGTATGAGAGGGCCTATTTTTACTTCTAGACACTGATGTAGATTGTTGGGGAAAAATATATAATCTAATCTCTGGTAAGAGTTATGGGGGGCTGAATAGTGGGTGAAGTCTTTTTCCTTTGGATTAAGTACTCTCCACACATCCACTAGAGAGCTTTTATGTAATGATCTTTTTATAGCATTTAACGCTTTGTTTGAAACTGCTGATTTTCCTGTTGAAGAGTCTACCCGGGGATTGAGAGTAAGGTCACCTGCTAATATTTCTGATCCTTCTCTGAAAGACTCGAATTCCAGCCCAAATTTGTCAAACCATTTTTTTTGGGCTATGTTGGGGGCATAGATATTTACTAAAGTATAAGTGGGAATTGATTCTGCCTTTCACCATAATGAATCTTCCTTCTGTGTCTGTCATGGTATTAATATGTAGGAAATCTGTATTCCTATGTATCCCTATACTTATGCCAGATTTACTGGATGAGGTTGATGTGTTGTGAAACCAAAGGTTATATTTGGTTTT
Source organism: Bufo bufo (assembly GCF_905171765.1). Classification (NCBI taxonomy): domain Eukaryota; kingdom Metazoa; phylum Chordata; class Amphibia; order Anura; family Bufonidae; genus Bufo; species Bufo bufo. Next base: position 123,759,435 of record NC_053397.1, read on the forward strand.
AGATAGTTCTGGGATTTTCTCATGTTTAAAATGGGTTTCTTGCAGGGGTATTATGTTGGCTTTTTCTTTGTTAAGTTGGTTGAGTATTTGGCTTCTCTTTACTGGGGATTTAAATCCTCTAACATTATATGTAGCGATTTTAAGTTCTGCCATGAGAACGTGTTATATATATGCAGTGGAGATGCGAATTTACTTACTGGAGATGTGTTCCGGAGATTTCTATTGGGTGTGTTTAGACGTCTGACTTCCATTAGTGGTACCTTGGTTGGAGGAGAGGAAGGAAGGTGGGGGGGAGGGATAACCAATCTGAGTAGGTAAAGAAGAAAACAGAGGTTATCATGACATGATGAAAATTACAACAGTTCCACAAAAATTGTGGACTTAAGGTAGTAGTGAATAAGAACATAGAACATAAAAAAGGTCTGTAAAGGAGACCTAAATATGTAACATCGTAACATGTTATATTTCAGGTATTGATTCATACATGAGATGTACGAGACAGGTGACATTTGTGTGATCTCTACACTAATCTTGTAAACAGAGGTATAGAGTTAATTATACAGATAATTAGCTATCTGGAGTGGATTTCTGAGGCCAAACTAAAAAAAAGAAGAAAGAAGAAATGTGCAACATGGGTGTCCAATACAGACGGTAAATATCTTAGTTGACATTAATATTTAAAATAAATGGGGTGGAGGCCCATGTTGCAGAGTCTAGACAAAAACCTTCAGTTCCTCCTTCATTATAAGAAGGAGGTGGAGAAGACCAATTCTCCTGAGGACCTACTGAAGAGAAGATCTAATATACTGAAACATCAAGCAAGAACTGCTTCAGTCATCTTCGGTGATGAGGCGTCTTGGAGTCATCTTTCCTTGCCTTTTCTTATTCTTCAGAGATTTACTGGAGAGCACTGTTTCCCAGGTGGTAGGGGGTAGAATCTCTGAAGGGATGAGAACATCTGTGGCCATGGACCAATCTGGAATGTCTATGTCCTCTATTTCTAAGGCGGCAAGGACGTCTGGCAAATCTTTTGGTGTTCTGATGGTATATCTTTTTTCTTTCCAAATTATCAGCATACCAAAGGGGAAGAGCCAGCGAAAGGCAATTCTTTTAGGTCTTAAGTAATCTGTTAGAGGTTTCAAGATGCATCTTTTGTTTAGTGTTGCTGGCGCTAAATATTGAAAGAGTAGGATTGTTGAATCTTCGTATTCAATGCTTTGCTTTTCCCTTGCTTTTTTTATTATTGCCTCTTTTTGTGCAAAGTTCAGGAGTTTGCATATTACATCTCTTGGAGGTTCCCCTGACTTTGGTTTAGGGCGTAGAGCTCTGTGTGCTCTCTCTACGATTATGGGATCTGGCCCATTGTTATCTAGCAGAGATTTGCATATTTCTTCAACTGCCTTTGGTATTGCTTCATTAGCTACAGTTTCAGGTATTCCTCTAAAGCGGATATTATTTCTTCTGCCTCTGTTATCTTGATCTTCTATGTAGTCATGCAGATAGTTAATATGTTGTTGATATTTTGAAAAGGTGTCAGAAGCTTGTCTAGTATAGTTAGTGAGCGTTGTTTGGTTGGTTTCCAGAGCTTCTACTCTACCGCCAATTTGTCTCATTTCTCTTTTAATCTCGGACAATTCCTCCAGAACTGGGTTTAGTGCATCTGACAGTGCTCTAGAGTTGAAGGATCTGGATAGTGGGAGCTCTGCCATTAATTCTGCAGCATCTTTATTGTCACTATCTCCTTCTTGTGGTCTCATTGTAGCTTTTGATACTGCTCCTTTCGGCGTAGAGACTTGTGCACCTGATGCGGCTTGAGATTTTTTCATTATAAATTTGTCTATGCTTGTTTGAGACAGATGGGAGGGTTTTGGTTGTCCTTGAAGTTCTTGGCAGGAGGCTCTGTATCTTCCTACTTTTACCATAGGTGCTTTAATCTGGAAACCACTATATAATAAAGTGTCACCTGTGTCTATGGCATGCAGGTGTGAATTGGTTATCACATTTCAGAGCTTCAACTGGTTAAAGGAAAATGAAGTCTTTAGGTGGCTTAGTAAAGGCTTTTAAGATTGCAGACAATGAAAAGGTATAGGATAAACTGTGATTTAATAAGCTGAACAGATGTAGATCTTCATATGATGATCCAGAAAAAATTGTAGGTAACCTACTATAAGAGTCCAGACTGTAAGGCTGACTATGGTGGGGGAGGAGGCTGCAAAGGAGGGTATGTATCTGTTTCTTGTTGGATCCGGATTACTGTAGTACCTTATGAACAGGTCAGATCTTATCAGTCAAAACGGATTTTCACAGAGTCTCTCAAGTTCCTTTGCGATAAAGCCCTTAAGGAGTGGAGTGAAGTGTGCTTGTCCGATCACTGCTGTGTCGCTTATTCTGTTCACACAGACTGTGGATGCAATCACTTAACTGGATGCGATTTGGTCTTCTGAATAGTCCGGTAAGAGACAATTCAGTCAGGGTGTCACCCTATCTATGATCCCGGGAGGGCCGAGGAGATACTTCTGCCGTGCGATTATAGAGAACCGCAGCGTTCTCAGCCCTGGGGTTTTCCCTCGTGGTGTGACCGGGCGGTTAGTGCGGTGTCTGGGCTAGCAGGAAGGGTAGGTTCTTCTATTCGGCATTGGATTCCTCCCAGTATCAGAGTATTCCCCCTGCTGGAAGGACTTGGCGCGAGTGCTGGATAGAAGTTATCTAAAATGGAGTCCGGGGATCCGCTCTCCGTCTAGGCCGCAGACTGTAATAAACGTTTTCTTGGGACGACTGGTGCCCAAAATGGGTCCAAATGATTCAGAAGACAGTATCTAACTGTCTGTATGACTTTTAAAGTCTTGAGGCTTTTGTGAGAGTCAAGATGCCGAGAGATAAACTCAAGATCGCAGGAGCTCTGGCAAAGCACTTCCTCCCTGTTCGGCTGTTAGCCACACCCCCTCCACTTAGTGGATTCTGTTTCCTTTAGGGATGTAATGGCGTGTGCTCAGCCTCGCTGGAAGATACCTAGCTGGCATCACGTTTTGTCACATGGCTGAGAAAGTAGGCCACTCCTTGCATTGTGCACCAAGGTGTACACCACCATAGACACATGGAGCAGCTGTGATTGGCAGGGACAGTACATCTCTTTCATGGCCCACTGAGCCAATCATTTTCATAGTGAGGCAGCACCACAGCAACAAGGCCAGGATTGACACCTCCATGTTTGTATCAGTCTTGTTCTCACACCAAGCACTTATCTGACTCATACTCCTCCATGGACATCCTCTTGTCCCCTACAGCAGCCAGAAGAGAGTCACTCCCCCTTCCAGAAGTCAAATATGCAAAGTGAAGCGTTTCCATGTCATGTTACAGCTTATTGGCCTGGGCAAGAGTACCTATACAGCCAATCATTTGCTAAAGTGCATCAAGCAGAAAACATCCCATTGGCTGTCTTTCCGCAAACTCCAATTGGGCAAGGTGGTCAGCAACCATTCTTCTGTATCAAGCAATGCCCTCCTGGACTTGCAGAGACAGAACAGTCTGCCATTATGCCTCTTAGTCCGTGAAGTTCCAACTCACTGGAATTCTACTTTGCAGATGCTAGAGAAGGGATGGCCAACCTGGGGCTCTCCAGCTTTTGCAAAACTACAACTTCCACCATGTCCTGCTGTAGACTGATAGCTGTGGGAAGTCTAGGCATGCTGGGAGTTTTTCAACAGCTGGAGAGCCACAGGTTGGCCATCCCTTTGCTAGAGTGTCTGTATGAGGGCCTTGGATGTATTTCTGGAGCGTAATAATATTACAGGTTATAGTACCTAGAGATGGGTTGTTGATCCAGGGAATTATCCTGATTGCCTGATTGGAGTCGGGAAGGATTTTTTTTCCCCTAAAGTGAGGGAAATTGGCTTCTACTTCACAGGGATTTTTTTGCCTTCCACTGGATCAACTTGCAGTATAACAGGCTGAACTGGATGGAGATATGTCTTTTTTCAGCCTTATAAATGATGTTACTATGTATAGACAGCGTAACGTGGTGAATGACTTTGTTATCCACCAGAGCAGTTCAGCAGAAAGCATGTGTTTTTTTCAGCTCATCAGAGATGCCTGATACCAGAAGCCACAAGAGCCCTGGTACTTATCTTTGTGTTTGAACTCCCATGGCTTATTTTAATTTTGCAGTTGTGATTTTGTGTGCCAGCCTTGGGGAGGAAAAATGCCATAAGGGAGTTGCTCATCCTGAGCTAGTGGCATCAGAGCTTGGCATAGGTCTGCCCCCACAGTATCAGTGGTATCATCAGTTCCTAAGCTGACCACCATAGTAGCAGACCGGGCCTCTCAGTTCTTTTGGAGATTTTGGTCATGCATTGCCACAGCGCTCACCAACCTTCTCCTCAGATGTCTCCTCCTCCTGCTCTACACCCCAATCTGGCTCCCAGGTCCTGTTCAACATAGAATCATTGTCATATTCTCACCCATCCTGCCACTTATATCAGACTGTGATATGCCATTATGGGCTTCTTGGTCCCCTTGCCGATCCTCTGCTCTGTATTTGCCCCAACTGCTGCTGACACTACCACTGCCCCTACAGCCACCATCATGGTTACTAATGACCAGATGGCTAGGACTGCTAATAAACACATTCTGACTCTCAGATCACAAGGCATTGATATTTTGTTTTGCACTCCTCTGTTTTCCAGAAATTTTATTATGATGCCTAATGAAAATGCAAAATTTTAGTAAATGTAATGGGTTTTGTACACAGTCACACAGCATATGGAAAGGTTATAGCAAGTTTTTAATAACACAGGACAGATATAATGCACTGAAATAAAAATATGTAATTGTTCAGCAGCAGAATGCTTTTGGGGTGCTGTGCTGGCAATACTAATATATAGAAAGCTCATCAAGAGAATGCCAAGAGTGTGCAAAGCAGTAATTAAAGCAAAAGGTGGCTACTTTAAAGAACCTAGAATATGACATATTTTCAGTTGTTTCACGCTTGTTTGTTATGTATATAATTCCACATGTGTTAATTCATAGTTTTGATGCCTTCAGTGTGAATCTACAATTTTCATAGTCATGAAAATAAAGAAAACTCTTTGAATGAGAAGGTGTGTCCAAACTTTTGGTCTGTACTATATATATATATATATATATATAATATATTTTTTTTTTACAGGTGGCCAGTTTTGTAGCACAGAACTGCCAGTTTGAGGTTCTGCAGCAGCTGTATTAAACAGCCCCTAGTGTTCTATACAATTATTTTTTTCTATTTAGTCCCTATGCTGTACTTGTAACACTAGATTAGATGATTGCTTGCACCTCTGTATACTCTGTGAGAACATTTTCTGTCAGACACAGCATCCAACCATCCACCCTCATTAAAGGGGTTGTCCGAGTTATGAAAAAAAAAATAATATAGCACTGTAAATCTGATGGGTAGCAATATATAACTAAGCTAAGCAAGTTTTAGCCCAAAAAAATATATTTCCTCATTTCCCTGGTTCTCTTCTGGCCCTTTGTTTACCTGCAATAACAACAATCTTTGCCCCTCCCCCTGCTATGCAAAGCGAATGAATACAAGTGCTGCCCTGAGTGACATGTCTGCCTGATAAGATACTCAGCAGTATGTTGTATGTGTAGGACTATAAATCTCAGCTGTACAATGACACTGGTGGTACACACAGGATCTTCCCCATGCCTGTTCTTGTGCAATGCTCTGTAGAACTCCTCTGTCAGCTCCTGTGCCCAGCATTTGTCTCCTCACTGCCTGCAGCTACTCAGTAAAGCCTTCAGCTCTGAGTCTGTGCAGCTGAAAGGGTTAATGTTTTTCCTCAAGAATCCAGGGAGAGAGCAATAAACAGCAGCCGGCAGTGCAGGGGGGGGGGTGGCCTGCACAGTGACGTCTTGTGTACAGGCACATATCTGCTCTCTCAGGCTTGTGCTAGGGCAGTGATAGGCAAACTGTGGCTCTCCAGCTGTTGCAAAACTACAACTCCCACCATGCTGTAGGCTGAAAGCTGTAGGCAATCTTTGCATGCTGGGAGTTGTGCTGGGAGTTGTAGTTCTGCAACAGCTGGAGAGCCGCAGTTTGCCAATCACTGTGCTAGGGTAATCTAGGGGCTTTCAGGAGGTTCCTGAATACGGGATCGCCCCTATCAGGACGGCCATTCCGTTTGTAGGAAGGGCCGAAGGCATATGGGCAGAATTAGGGAAAGTCTCCATTCAGGGACTCAAACTTTGTATGTATAAGATCCCTGACTAACCAGTTGGTATGTGACAGTGGCGTAACTACCGGGGAAGCAGGGGAAGCAGCTGCTTCGGGGCCCGGGCTGCCAAGGGGGCAAGGCGCCCCGGCAGCGTGTGTGACAGTTTATTTTCAAGTTAGTTAAATATCGATTCTTGTCTTAATGTTCAGGGCCCCTTCACAGCAGCAGCGGCTGACCGCCTCGCTAATGTGATCTAATCTTACTGTCTCCTAAAGTCTCCTGATGTGTCTGGGATTTGAACGCACAACCTCCAATGTATCAGTGTATCAGAGCCATAAAGGCTGCATTACAACTGATTGAAAAAATATGAGACTTCTACTGTTATAGCTGGCTAAGTGTACATCTATACACATGACAGCTGCACCAACACACCCAGCACTGCTATATCTCTATATGACAGCTGTCCCAGCACACTCAGCTCTGCTATATCTCTATATATGAGCAGCTGTCATGTGTATAGATGTACACTTAGCCAGCTATAACAGTAGAAGTCTCATATTCTTTCAGTCAGCAGCAAGGCAGCTCTTATGGTCTTGTGGTTAGGTGCTTTGCCTCTGATACAGAAGGTCGTGGGTTCGAATCCCAGCAGAAACTTTACTGAAATGCAAGTACTGACTCCATATATGGACATACAGGGCGGGACACAGGAAGAGGCTGCATCGCATCACTGACATGGAGGTAAGTAGAAGTGTTTATTTTTTTTTAATACCCGACTGTTACTGCCATGGGGGGAGCTGGAGGCACTTGATACTGGCACATGTGGGGAGGGGGGTTGGCACTTGATACTGGCACCTGGGGGGGAGAGAGGCACCTGATACTGGCACATGGGGGGGAGAGGGGTTGGCACCTGATATTGGCACCTGGGGGGGAGGGGGGTTGGCACCTGATACTGGCACATGGGGGGGAGATGCAGTTGATACTGGCACATTGTGGGGGAGATGGCACTATGATACTGGGACATGGGGGGAGGAGAGAGGCACTTGATACTGGCATGTGGGTGGGGGGGGGGTTGGCACTTGTTACTGGCACATGGGTGGGTTTGACACTATGATACTGGCACATGGGGGGGGAGAGGCACTTGATACTGCCACTTTTTTGGGGGGGAGATGGCACTATGATACTGGGACATGGGGGGGAAGAGAGAGGCACTTGATACTGGCACATTGGGGGGGGAGATGGCACTATGATACTGGAACATGTGGGGGGGAGGAGAGAGGCACTTGATACTGGCACATGATGGGGGGGCATCTATGGGGACACTTACTGGCACAATTTTGGGGGGCATTATGGGGGACACAAGGCCGGCAGCCTATCAGAGGCCGGACACTGAGGGGCATCTACTGGGGCACTATATATGGGGCATTTTATACTGGTACATTATGGGGGGCACTAGCAGGAAGGGGGGGGAGAGGAGCACTATGGGGGAATTTACTGGGGGCACTATATAGGGGTATTTATACTGGGAAATTATGGGGGCACTATAGGGACATTAGCTCAACTGGGGGCATTACAAGGGGGTATTTTTGCACTGTCACATTATAAGGAGAATTATTACTACGGGGGGGGGGCATTATAGTGGGCTTTATTACTCCCCCCATGGTATGACCCCCTAATAGCAGCACCAGCCTCTCCCTGCTCTGCTATCCCTCTGCCCCTTCTCCAAATCCTTATTATGAAATCTTTCTCATTAGGATAAAGCACAACATCAGCTCCGCCGAGCCCCCGACCAAAGTGTGGAAGTGGTGTCCGAGATCCCCAAGGGTCAAGTAACTGTAAGTTTTCATATGAAATATGTTTATGTTATACACATATAGCCTACACTGTGCCCCACAATATACAGTATACCTCTACACTGTGCCCCACAATATATAGTATACCGCTACACTGCGCCAAAGGAGTGGGGTTTACACAGGAGGAGGGAGGTGCGAAGCGCGCTGGGGGGGGGCCCTTACAAATATTTGCTGTGGGGCCCAGTCACTTCTAGTTACGCCCCTGGTATGTGAATTGCCCATGTGACCCTCAGTGAAATCTGAGAAAGCAGCAACTGGAGATAAAGTAAGTGAAATGTAAAGTCCTTACATTTGCCTAGTTAGAAACATACAGAGGACAAAAAAAAGGAGATTTTTTGTGAAACTCACCTGTAAAATCTTTTTCTCGTCTTTTCCATTGGGAGACACAGACCATGGGTATAGCTTAGAGGTATTAGTAGGAGGGACACTATGCAACATAAAAGAGAGCTCCTCCTCCTCGGGCTATACCCCCAGGCTCCACCAGGAGAAATTCAGGCATTGCAAAAGCAGTAGGAGAAGACAAGAAAAAACAATGGAAGCCATCGGACCCAAGCCCATGAGGTCCAACCACAAACAGAACTGAACTAAAGACCCCTCCTGCAACAGGCAGAATGGGTAGGAGCTGTGTCCCAAACACAGAAATATAGTGGCAAATCTGAGGGAGCTGCTCAACCCCTAACAGTGTAGCGTGTTTTTCATTGGGGGAGCAGCCCCACCGCATGTGGACCGCAGCAAACTACTATCCCCAGCAAAAAAATTGCATACGGTGGAGGATGTCGGCGCGGTCCACATGCACCACAAAGGCATCCTACACAAAACGGAGCATTGTGCGGATGAAAATATAATCATATAAATCACTGAAAAAATGCACCAAACGGATATGCCACTGACTATACTGGCTAGTCATAAATGCAGATATTAAAAGCTGAGACTTTAGCCAATATATTCCTGTCAGGAAAATATCGGAGCCCATCATGCACCACGTCACGGTCACTCAGCATGGCAAGGGGTCCTATTACTAAGCTACCTATGGTGTGAACAAGGTCTGAAGGTGATGTAATCCAGCTCACAGCCAAGCTTCCACACAACCGCCTAGCAGGACCACTAGTGCAATGTGAACAAAGCAAGCCTGTAAGCCACACCCATATCAGACCATGTGATGGAGGTTTCCAGGTGCAAAAGAGAGTGTTTGAATGCCAGGTAAAGGCACATACACTACATATAAAACAAGACACAAACACAGAAATATAGTGGCAAATCTGGGGGAGCTGCTCAACCCCTAACACTGTAGCGTGTTTTTCATTGGGGGAGCGATATTTTCCTGACAGGAATATATTGGCTAAAGTCTCAGCTTTTATTAGGAGCTGTGTCCCCCCAATGGAAAAGACGAGAAAAAGATTTTACAGGTGAGTTTCACAAAAAATCTCCTTTTCTCATACTTTTTTCCAGTGGGGGACACAGACCATGGGACGTCCCAAAGCAGTCCATGGGGTGGCAAAAAACATCAGCACCGCCAGGAGGAACATCCATCGGTCAAACAGGAACCACAGCCTGCAGAACCCTGCGGCCAAAGGCAGCATCAGCCGAAGCCAGTGAATGCAACTGATAAAACTTTGTAAAGTTATGTAAGGACGACCAGGTGGCCACCTTACACAGCTGAGATGCAGAGGCATGATTGCACCTTGCCCAAGAAGCTCCCACGCCCTAGTGGAGTGAGCGGTAATCCTAGCCGGGTGAACCCTACCACGAGCGCGATAAGCCGCGGAGATAGCCGAGCGGATCCATCGCGCCACAGTGACCTTGAAGGCCGACAGACCCTTACAAGGCCCCTCGGGAATCACAAAGAGGGAGTCTGAACAGCGGGCGGAAGCGGTAGCTGCCAGATACACCTTCAGGGCCCGGGTGACATGCAGGGAATAGAGAGTGCGTTCCTTGGGGTTTGCCAGAGAAGGACAAAAGGAGGGGAGGACAAGATCCTCGTTAAGGTGGAAGGGAGAGAACACCTTGGGCAAAAAGGAGGGAACCGGACGGAGCATCACCTTATCCTGGTGAAAAACCAGAAAAGGCTCCTGACAGGAGAGTGCTGCCAGCTCCGACACCCGCCTGATGGAAGGTATGGCCACAAGGAAGACCACTTTCCAGGTGAGAAAGGTCAGGGAGGCCTCCCTCAGAGGCTCGAATGGGGCCGTCTGTAGGGCGCGAAGGACCAAATTGAGATCCCAAGGCGGCAAAGGGGGGACGTACGGAGAGACCGAATGCGCCACCCCTGAAGTAAAGTCCTCACAGGACCCAGAAGAGCAAGAGGCTTCTGAACAAAGATGGCCAGAGCCGAAACTTGGCCCTTCAGGGAGCTCAGCGACAGTCCCATCTCGAGACCAGACTGAAGAAAAGAGAGCACCAAAGGGATGGAAAAACGAAGGGGAGGGAAGCCCGAGTTCTCACAAAAGGTCAGGAAGGCCTTCCAGGTATGATAGTAAATCCGGGAGAAAGCCGGCTTCCTCGCTCTGATCATGGTTCTAACCACCGAATACGAGAACCCTTTCTTCCTCAGGATGGCGGTTTCAACAGCCACGCCGTTAAACGAAGAGACTGTAAATTCCGGTGGAAGAGCGGTCCCTGAGACAGTAGATCCTCCCTGTCGGGAAGAGGCCATGGGGCATCCGCCAGCATCCGTGCCACGTCCGAGAACCATGCGCGGCGAGGCCAATCTGGGGCGATGAGCACGGTCGGTATTCCTTCTGCCTCGATCTTGCGTAGAACCTTCGGCAGCAGAGGAAGCGGAGGGAAGACATAGAGGAGGCTGAAGTCCTGCCACGGCGACACCAGCGCGTCCACCCCGTACACCTTCGGATCCTGGGCGCGAGCCAGGAACACCTGGAGCTTGTTGTTGAGCCTGGACGCCATCAAGTCCACATCCGGATGGCCCCACCTGCGGCAGACATCCTCGAATACATCCGGATGCAGAGACCACTCGCCTCGATCCACCTTGTTGCGGCTTAGGAAGTCCGCTGTCCAGCTGTCCACTCCTGGAATGTATACCGCTGACAACACCGGAACGTGAGACTCCGGCCCACAGCAGAATTCTCGTCACCTCCTGCATCACCATCCGGCTGCGGGTTCCGCCTTGATGGTTGATGTAAGCCACCGCCGTGGCATTGTCCGACTGAATCCTCACCGGGAGGCCCGCAAGGAGAGGAGTCCAATGGGAGAGGGAGTGGAAGATCGCCCTCAGCTCCAGAATGTTGATCGGGAGGAGAGATTCCGTCGCCGACCAAACCCCCTGAACTGTGCGGGACTGGAGAACGCCGCCCCAACCCAGGAGGCTGGCATCGGTGGTGACGATCGTCCAGGAGACCGGGAGGAAAGATCTTCCCGACCTCAGGTTCATCGGGGACAGCCACCAAAGAAGAGCCGCCCGAACCCGCTGAGAGAGGCGGATGCGATCGTCCAGACCACGAGAGGTCTTGTCCCAGAGGGAGAGGATCTCCCATTGGAGCGAACAAGTGTGAAACTGGGCAAATGGGACGGCCTCGAAGGAGGCTACCATAAGACCTAGGACCCGCATGCACTCCCGGATGGAGAGACAAGGGGAGCACAGCAGGTGCGACACCGACCCCTGGATCTGGGAAGACTTGGAGTCTGGAAGAAACACTTTGGTGGCTGAGGTATCCAAGACCATCCCCAGGAAGGAGAGCTTCTGGGAAGGGAGGAGAGAGGATTTTGGGAAGTTGATCAGCCAGCCGAACTGTTCCAGAGTCTGAACAGTGATCCGGACGCTGTCCTCGGCCTGCAGAAGCGAGGGGGCCTTTATCAGTATGTCGTCCAGGTAGGGTAGCACGGTAATGCCCCTGGTGCGAAGATCTTCGTAAAGACCCGAGTGGCGGTCGCCAACCCGAAAGGCAGGGCGACAAACTGATAGTGCCGGCCACCAATGGCAAAACGCAGGAATCGTTGGTGAGATTCTGCGATAGGGACATGCAGATAGGCGTCCTGGATATCCTCGGACGCAAGGAACTCCCCTGGAAGAAGAGAAACAATAACGGAGTGGAGGGATTCCATTCGAAACCTCCGCACCCGCAGAAACTTGTTAAGCAGTTTTAGATCCAGGATCGGACGTACCGACCCCTCCATCTTTGGGACTACGAACAGGTTTGAATAGAAACCTGTGCACTGTTCCTCTAGGGGAACTGGGGTAACCAACCCCCCGGTCCAGAAGGGAAGAAACTGCCATCAAGAAATCCGAGGCGCGGACCGGATCCCCCGGAACGAGAGAAGGGAAAAAACGTATCGGCAGCCTGGACGCGAACTCTATTTTGTAACCCGATGTTAAAACCTCCAGGGCCCAGGCGTCCTGGACATGAGCCCTCCAAACCTGCTGATAGGAGAGCAGGCGGACCCCCACCACGAGGGGTGGGGGCGTCCCTTCATGCGGAAGACTGCTTGGGAGCAGCAGGCCGGGCCGACTGCGCCCTCGGGCGCCAGGAAGGCTGGGGCTTGAAGGAGGGCTTCTTGCGGGAGTCCTGTGACCCCCCAGCAGAGGAAGCAGATGACGTCCTGCTAGAAGAGAAACGGCGAAAGGACTGGTACCGGGAACCAGAAGACCTGGTCCGAAAAGGGCGTTTGGACCTAGGTTGGGGAAGATGAGTGCTCTTGCCCCCAGTAGCGGCAGAGATGAACTCGTCCAGTTGAGCCCCAAAAAGTCTGGAACCTTCAAAGGGGAGGTTAGCAAGGGAATACTTGGAAGAAGCGTCGGCGTCCCATACCTTCAACTAGACCTCTCTGCGTTGAATGACTGAGATAGCTGAAATGCAGGCAAAGAGGGAACCAATGTCCATGGAAGCCTCGCAGAGGAACTTGGAAGCCTGAGACATCTGGAGAACCAAATCCAGCGTGTCAGCAGACGTATCTTGTTCTGCCAGGTCTTGGTGGTGGCGCTGTAACCACACCAAAAGAGCTCTGGCCACCCATGCCGAGGCAAAGGCAGGTCGCAGGGACGTGCCCGCCAGTGAGAAAATGGATTTGGAAAGGGAATCTAGGCGCCTGTCCACCGCGTCATGCAGAGAGGAGCCGTCAAGGACAGGGAGGGCCGTGTTTTTGGCTAACCTGGCCACCGGGGGATCCACCTTAGGGGGAGAAGACCACCTCTCCACACTGTCCGCCGGAAAAAGATAAAGAGTATCCATGCATTTGGTGGCAGAAAACTTTTGATTAGGACGGTCCCAAGCCTTGGATAAGACCGCGGAAAATTCCTCATGGACCGGAAAGACTGCACCCTCCGGTCTTTTAGGTGGAAAAAGGGTGAACTCCCTCCTAGGGATGAGCGAACCCGAACTGTATAGTTCGGGTTCGTACCGAATTTTGGGGTGTCAGTGACACGGACCCGAACCCGAACATTTTCGTAAAAGTTCGGGTTCGGTGTTCGGCGCTTTCTTGGCGCTTTTTGAAAGGCTGCAAAGCAGCCAATCAACAAGCGTCATACTACTTGCCCCAAGAGGCCATCACAGCCTTGCCTACTATTGGCATGGCTGTGATTGGCCAGTGCAGCATGTGACCCAGCCTCTATATAAGCTTGGGTCACGTTGCGCTGCACGTCACTCTGCTGATTCAAGCATAGGGAGAGGATGCAGCTGCGACGTTAGGGCGAGATTAGGCAGATTAACTCCTCCAAAAGACTTCATTCTGTGATCGATCTGCAGCTGTGGATCATTGAAGTGCTAATATTGACTTGCTCACTTTTTTGAGGCTGCCCAGAGCGTTTTTAGATCACTTTTTTTCTGGGGTGATCGGCGGCCATTTTGTGACTTGTGGTGCGCCAGCATAAGCTATGACCAAGTGTATTTAACCATCAATAGTGTAGTTATTTTGTGCTATATCCTACATCAGCTGCAGGCTGAGCCTGTGTCACCGAAGTGCATTTAACCATCAACAGTCTGGTTATTTTTTGGCCATATACTACATCAGCTGCAGGCTGAGCCTGTGTCACCGAAGTGCATTTAACCATCAACAGTGTGGTTATTTTTTGGCCATATACTACATCAGGTGCAGGCTGAGCCTGTGTCACCCAAGTGCATTTAACCATCAACAGTGTGGTTATTTTTTGGCCATATACTACATCAGGGGCAAGTTGAGCCTGTCACCCAGCGCCTAAAAAATAGACCTGACATTTCTATTCAACCAAATCTGTACTGTTTTAGCTGGTCAAGTTATTTGTAGTGACCGTAAAAGCACACTTTTTGTTCTGGGTTGAAAAACTATTCCCTAATTTGCCATTCTCAAAATAACTAGTTTCTGGTATATGAGGCCTACTTGAAATCTATCCCAAAAAGGATATCTTACATTGAAGGTGCTGATAGTGTCATTCAGAAAAACCTAAGACACACGCTACCGTGCAGATAGAAGTCTGATTCTGTGATTAAACCTATACCTGTCACATAGCGCAAAAAAAAAAACAGGCCTGACATTTCTATTCAACCAAATCTGTACTGTTTTAGCTGGTCAAGTTATTTGCAGTGACCGTAAAAGCAGACTTTTTGTTCTGGGTTGAAAAACTATTCCCAAATTTGCCATTCTCAAAATAACTAGTTTCTGGTATTTGAGGCCTACTTGAAATCTATCCCAAAAAGGATATCTTACATTGAAGTTGCTGATAGTGTCATTCAGAAAAACCTAAGACACACGCTACCGTGCAGATAGAAGTCTGATTCTGTGATTAAACCTATACCTGTCACACAGCGCAAAAAAAAACAGGCCGTACATTTCTATTCAACCAAATCTGTACTGTTTTAGCTGGTCAAGTTATTTGTAGTGACCGTAAAAGCACACTTTTTGTTCTGGGTTGAAAAACTATTCCCAAATTTGCCATTCTCAAAATAACTAGTTTCTGGTATATGAGGCCTACTTGAAATCTATCCCAAAAAGGATATCTTACATTGAAGGTGCTGATAGTGTCATTCAGAAAAACCTAAGACACACGCTACCATGCAGATAGAAGTCTGATTCTGTGATTAAAGCTATACCTGTCACACAGCGCAAAAAAAAAAACAGGCCTCACATTTCTATTCAACCAAATCTGTACTGTTTTAGCTGGTCAAGTTATTTGTAGTGACCGTAAAAGCACATTTTTTGTTCTGGGTTGAAAAACTATTCCCAAATTTGCCATTCTCAAAATTGTGGTGAACGGGAACAATGAGGAAAACCTCTAATAAGGGACGCGGACGCGGACGTGGACATGGTCGTGGTGGTGTTAGTGGACCCTCTGGTGCTGGGAGAGGACGTGGCCGTTCTGCCACAGCCACACGTTCTAGTGAACCAACTACCTCAGGTCCCAGTAGCCAGCAGAATTTACAGCGATATTTGGTGGGGCCCAATGCCGTTCTAAGGATGGTAAGGCCTGAGCAGGTACAGGCATTAGTCAATTGGGTGGCCGACAGTGGATCCAGCACGTTCACATTATCTCCCACCCAGTCTTCTGCAGAAGGCGCATGAAAACCAAGCCCATCGGTCTATCACATCACCCCCATGCATATCAGGGAAACTGTCTGAGCCTCAAGTTATGCAGCAGTCTCTTATGCTGTTTGAAGACTCTGCTGCCAGGGTTTCCCAAGGGCATCCACCTAGCCCTTCCCCAGGGGTGGAAGAGATAGAATGCACTAACGCACAACCACTTATTTTTCCTGATGATGAGGACATGGGAATACCACCTCAGCACGTCTCTGATGATGACGAAACACAGGTGCCAACTGCTGCGTCTTTCTGCAGTGTGCAGACTGAACAGGAGGTCAGGGATCAAGACTGGGTGGAAGACGATGCAGGGGACGATGAGGTCCTAGACCCCACATGGAATGAAGGTCGTGCCACTGACTTTCACAGTTCGGAGGAAGAGGCAGTGGTGAGACCGAGCCAACAGCGTAGCAAAAGAGGGAGCAGTGGGCAAAATCAGAACATCCGCCGCCAAGAGACTCCGCCTGCTACTGACCGCCGCCATCTAGGACCGAGCACCCCAAAGGCAGCTTCAAGGAGTTCCCTGGCATGGCACTTCTTCAAACAATGTGCTGACGACAAGACCCGAGTGGTTTACACGCTGTGCCATCAGAGCCTGAAGCGAGGCATTAACGTTCTGAACCTTAGCACAACCTGCATGACCAGGCACCTGCATGCAAAGCATGAACTTCAGTGGAGTAAACACCTTAAAAACAAAGAAGTCACTCAGGCTCCCCCTGCTACCTCTTCTGCTGCTGCCGCCTCGGCCTCTTCTGCTGCTGCTGCCGCCGCCTCGGCCTCTTCCTCTGCCTCTGGAGGAACGTTGGCACCTGCCGCCCAGCAAACATGGGATGTACCACCAACACCACCACCTGCGTCACCAAGCATCTCAACCATGTCACACGGCAGCGTTCAGCTCTCCATCTCACAAACATTTGAGAGAAAGCGTAAATTCCCACCTAGCCACCCTCGATCCCTGGCCCTGAATGCCAGCATTTCTAAACTACAGGCCTATGAAATGCTGTCATTTAGGCTGGTGGACACACACAGCTTCAAACAGCTCATGTCACTTGCTGTCCCACAGTATGTTGTTCCCAGCCGCCACTACTTCTCCAAGAGAGCCGTGCCTTCCCTGCACAAACAAGTGTCCGATAAAATCAAGTGTGCACTGCGCAACGCCATCTGTGGCATGGTCCACCTAACCACAGATACGTGGACCAGTAAGCACGGCCAGGGACGCTATATCTCCCTAACTGCACACTGGGTAAATGTAGTGGCGGCTGGGCCCCAGGCGGAGAGATGTTTGGCGCACGTCCTTCCGCCGCCAAGGATCGCAGGGCAACATTCTTTGCCTCCTGTCTCCTCCTCCTCCTACTCAGCTTCCTCCTCCTCTTCTTCCACCTGCTCATCCAGTCAGCCACACACCTTCACCACCAACTTCAGCACAGCCCAGGGTAAACGTCAGCAGGCCATTCTGAAACTCATATGTTTGGGGGACAGGCCCCACACCGCACAGGAGTTGTGGCGGGGTATAGAACAACAGACCGACGAGTGGTTGCTGCCGGTGAGCCTCAAGCCCGGCCTGGTGGTGTGCGATAATGGGCGAAATCTCGTTCAGCTCTAGGACTAGCCGGTTTGACGCACATCCGTTGCCTGGCGCATGTGCTGAATTTGGTGGTGCAGAAGTTCATTCGCAACTACCCCGACATGTCAGAGCTGCTGCATAAAGTGCGGGCCGTCTGTTCGCGCTTCCGGCGTTCACACCCTGCCGCTGCTCGCCTGTCTGCGCTACAGCGTATCTTCGGCCTTCCCGCTCACCGCCTCATATGCGACGTACCCACCAGGTGGAACTCTACCTTGCATATGCTGGACAGACTGTGCGAGCAGCAGCAGGCCATAGTGGAGTTTCAGCTGCAGCAAGCACGGGTCAGTCGCACTGCGGATCAGAAACACTTCACCACCAATGACTGGGCCTCCATGCGAGACCTGTGTGCCCTGATGCGTTGTTTCGAGTACTCCACCAACATGGCCAGTGGCGACGACGCCGTTATCAGGGTTACAATACCACTTCTATGTCTCCTTGAGAAAACACTTAGGGCGATGATGGAAGAGGAGGTGGCCCAGGAGGAAGAGGGGTCATTTTAAGCACTTTCAGGCCAGTCTCTTCGAAGTGACTCAGAGGGAGGTTTTTTGCAACACCAGAGGCCAGGTACAAATGTGGCCAGACAGGGCCCACTACTGGAGGACGAGGAGGACGAGGATGAGGAGGAGGTGGAGGAGGATGAGGATGAAGCATGTTCACAGCGGGGTGGCACCCAAAGCAGCTCGGGCCCATCACTGGTGCGTGGCTGGGGGGAAACTCAGGACGATGACGATACGCCTCCCACAGAGGACAGCTTGTCCTTACCTCTGGGCAGCCTGGCACACATGAGCGACTACATGCTGCAGTGCCTGCGCAGCGACAGGAGAGTTGCCCACATTTTAACGTGTGCGGACTACTGGGTTGCCACCCTGCTGGATCCCCGGTACAAAGACAATGTGCCCACCTTACTTCCTACACTGGAGCGTGATAGGAAGATGCGCGAGTACAAGCGCACGTTGGTAGACGCGCTACTGAGAGCATTCCCAAATGTCACAGGGGAACCAGTGGAAGCCCAAGGCGAAGGCAGAGGAGGAGCAAGAGGTCGCCAACGCAGCTGTGTCACGGCCAGCTCCTCTGAGGGCAGGGTTAGCATGGCAGAGATGTGGAAAAGTTTTGTCAACACGCCACAGCTAACTGCACCACCACCTGATACGGAACGTGTTAGCAGGAGGCAACATTTCACTAACATGGTGGAACAGTACCTGTGCACACCCCTCCACGTACTGACTGATGGTTTGGCCCCATTCAACTTCTGGGTCTCCAAATTGTCCACGTGGCCAGAGCTAGCCTTTTATGCCTTGGAGGTGCTGGCCTGCCCGGCGGCCAGCGTTTTGTCTGAACGTGTATTCAGCACGGCAGGGGGCGTCATTACAGACAAACGCAGCGGACAAGCTGACGTTCATAAAAATGAACCAGGCATGGATCCCACAGGACCTGTCCATCCCTTGTGCAGATTAGATATTAACTACCTCCCCTTAACAATATATTATTCTACTCCAGGGCACTTCCTCATTCAATACTATTTTTAATTTCATTTTACCATTATATTGCGGGGCAACCCAAAGTTGAATGAACCTCTCCTCTGTCTGGGTGCCGGGGCCTAAATGTGTGACAGTGGCCTGTTCCAGTGGTGGGTGACGTGAAGCCTGATTCTCTGCTATGACATGAAGACAGATTCTGCGCTAACATAAGGCCAGATTCTCTGTTACGGGACCTCTCTCCTCTGCCTGGGTGCCTGGGCCTAAATGTGTGACAGTGGCCTGTTCCAGTGGTGGGTTACGTGAAGCCTGATTCTCTGCTATGACATGAAGACAGATTCTGCGCTGACATAAGGCCAGATTCTCTGTTACGGGACCGCTCTCCTCTGTCTGGGTGTCGGGGCCTAAATATGTGACAGTGGCCTCTTCCAGTGGTGGGTGACATGAAGCCAGATTCTCTGCTATGGCATGAAGAGACTGATTCTCTGCTGACATGAAGCCAGATTCTTTGCTATGGCATGAAGAGACTGATTCTCTGCTGACGTGAAGCCAAATTCTCTGCTATGGGACCTCTGTCCAATTGATATTGGGTCATTTATATTTTTTTAATTTTTATTTTAATTCATTTCCCTATCCACATTTGTTTGCAGGGGATTTACCTACATGTTGCTGCCTTTTGCAGCCATCTAGCTCTTTCCTTGGCTGTTTTACAGCCTTTTTAGTGCCCAAAAGTTCGGGTCCCCATTGACTTCAATGGGGTTCGGGTTCGGGATGAAGTTCGGTTCGGGTTCGGATCCCGAACCCGAACATTTCCGGGAAGTTCGGCCGAACTTCTCGAACCCAAACATCCAGGTGTTCGCTCAACTCTACTCCCTCCTAGTGGAAGGGGGAGAATCCCCTTGGAGATTAAAGGTGTCACGGACAGCCGCTACTAAGTCAGCCACCATGGTAGGGAGCTTAGGCGGAGGGTCCCGCTCCATGACCTCATCCGAGCCGGACAACTCCCCTTCAGACTTGCGCTCCCTAGGGGGGGGGGGGGAGAGTTGTCTGAACACGCCTCTAGACGAGGGGGGGAAGCGGAGTCATCCGAGGAGGGATGCTGACCCTCCCGCTGCCTCTTAGTAGTTAGGCGTCCTCTGCGGGAACCACTGCGAGGAGACTGAGTGGTAGGCGCCACAGGGTTGGAAACTGCCATACGTTCCATAAAGGATATGGCTGCCTTGGCGACTAAGGACAAATCATCGGCCGCACTGGACATGGCGGATGCGCAAGCGGGGGCCGCAGACTCCGCAGGGACCGTGGGTGGGCTGGTCTGGGCAGGAGAAGGGGGAGAAGGGTGATCCTGTCCAGGGGCAGGGCAGGAGGCACAGGTACCAGTGACCGAAAGTGGGAAAAGACACTCAATACAGGACCCTATTGGGGTCTGAGAAGAGGTTTTAACAGACTTAGGCTTAGGCATGATGGCAACCCACAAACAAGAACAGAAGCTGCAGCTAGAAAGAACTGAAACGTCCTACCACCTAGGCAACAGCACAGGAAAAAAAAACACCCAGAGGAGCAGGGGAGCAGCCACACGGCAAGAGGAGCTTCTTGTCAGAGGGAGTAAGAAGCCGGAGCGAAGCGCTAGGCTCCGCCCCCAGAACGCGTCCTAGAAGCGCTAAAAGAGCGCGCGCTTCACTGCCTGTATTATAGGAAAAAATGGCCTCCGGCGCCGAACGCGGTGTAGCGGGGGTCAAAGAAAGTACAGTACCGCCTGCAGAGGAGTTGGAAGCCCCCGAATGAAGCGGGAGGCCGCCGCTGATGTGTGCTGCTGAGGTAGTAGAAAAGAGTGCGCCGGCATCGGCGCCGCTCTGATAACAGAGCTGCCGCTGAAAAGGTGGGAGCCAATAGCTGATGAAACCCAGTATGGGTAGCTGCCCTTAATAAGTGCCCCCAGAGCCCCAGCACCCCAGACAGAACACCCAAGTCTCCGTTCACCCAGGCGGCCCATAGTATCATGCAGGGTGGGGAGGGTGGGAGGGGGAGGGAAGCAGAGAGTCCTGTATGTACTTATCTGCTCCTGAAGTCTTCTCCCTCAGACCGATACCAGCTGGGCTCACCTCTTCAGGCATCTGACTCACCCGAGTTCAGTGCTCTGGATGGAGGGCAGCAGCAGGAGACTCAGGTGCTGGTGGGATGCCGGAGCTAACAGGTCGAGCCCGGATCCACTTGTCTTCTTGGGGGACAAATGGAAGCAGCCAGGCATCGTCCGAAGACGGCGGCGGGCACTCCACGGGGGACCAGGAAGGCGCTATGCCGACCTGTGTTCCCATCTAGAAGAAAAACAACAAAAGGGAGTAGAATAAAAAGTGTCATCCTCCTTCATCAGACACTAAGCAAAGACTGAGTTTCTCCTGGTGGAGCCTGGGGGTATAGCCCGAGGAGGAGGAGCTCTCTTTTATGTTGCATAGTGTCCCTCCTACTAATACCTCTCTAAGTTATACCCATGGTTTGTGTCCCCCAATGGAAAAAAGTATGAGAAAATAAAAATAACTCAGACAACCACTTTAACAGCTCAACACAGAACGACTTCTTCTCACTGTGCACAAGCATTTCCCTGCCTGCTTATGAACCAATCAGTATAAGCACTCCACCCACTTCCTCCCAGGTCTTCCCTTTGTGGGTTTTCCCACCAACACGTGCAGCATAATGGCACTGTGCACCATTTTACTGTAATAATCTGAAGTGAACATGAAAATCTTTGGGTTTGTTTGGCAAATGTATTTTTTAGAAATTTGCAATGAACCTGGTTCATTCCGAATCCATTAATTCAATCTTAATATAAATGTATAATGAAAGTTAATTTCAGCTGTTGGGAATTGGTAGTTATTGGGACAGGAAAGTATGGGGGTAATTTATTATACTGAAATAGGCCTATATTAGGTATTGTAACGGACCGTTTCAGCAGACAAGGGGTTAAAATCCGTTTAGGCGATATGCCCCTTTTCTGAGAGACAGGCACAGCTACTGCAGGACACCAACCTCCCGAACTGGATACAAAGTTGCACTCCAAGAATCAGCTTACACTCCTGGCAATCAGTCTCTAACAGCATACAGCGGATCCCCCCAATAACGAGACAAGGCTTTGTGTTGAGGGTCAAGCAGTGGTCTGAGGTGCTGGCACACCCAGCCTGGTTTTTATTACAGTTGTTGCAATTACAGGTCCGCCCACAGGGAGGTATAAAACAACCAAGCCCATCTGGTGTACACGCCCCTAGGGGACCAGAATGAAGACTTGTGACATAGGACAGATATGCAGCACTGTAGGATACACAGAGACAATACATCCCCACAATGCATCATGGTTTCCTCCTCTCTGCCCTGGAGACACCCAAGACGTAATCCAATTATCTCTCAAGACAAAGAGAAATCACCAATACACATGTGCAGACAACAGGACACACATCACCCTTTAAACACACAATGGGACAATGGCACAATAGAAACACACCCAGCATTTTCCTCCCAAGCTGACAAGTTACACTTATTATAAATTGTTACAACTTTGTGAGTTTACATTGGCCATACATATAACTTACATCAATTTAAACAGTATAACTTGGGGACAAACCTATCCAAAATTCACTTGAATCGGTTCAGGGGTTTAAAAGTTAGTATGGGCCATAATCCTGAGGCAAGAGGCTGATAAACAGGCCTCTCCAAAACCCAGTGGCGAGGTTGGTTTCGCCACACATCTCCCCCCCCCCCCAGGGAAGACTAACCAGATACCTGACCTCACGCCGGTCGGTACCTGAGTTAGTCTGGCAGCCCACCCACAACCCAATACTGGACCTGTTGCATTTGGTAGCCTGTCTCTGTCCAGTGAGTCCACCAAGGTTATGTTGGAAGCTGGTACCCCCGGTCTCTGTGTTGCTCCCTGGCTTAGAATCTGGTTGTTGGAGGGGGAGAACGACTGTCTCTACCCCCTGTGCTGTAGGTGCAGAGACCACGGTCCCATCTGCACTGTTGTGGGGGTTACTGTCTCCCCCTGGTGCGTTAAGCTGCCGCTGGGGAGAGGGGGTAACGAGATCCTCTCCCATACATACTTCCAGCCGCTGGGGAGGGCGACCGACCGTCTCCGCTCCCAATACAGTGTCCTGCTGCTGGGGAAAGTAGACGGGGCTCTCTATTCCCTGCTGGACACTCTGCCGCTGGGGAATGGAGACTGGGCTCCCAATTCCCAAAAAATCACTCTGCTGCTGGGGGGCAGGAACAACTACCTCTGCCCCCTGTAACTCAGCCTGCCGCTGGGGAGGGAGGACGCTGCTCTCCTCTCCCTGCATTTCACCCTGCCTTCCCGGCATATCACTCTGCTGCTGGGGGGCAGGGACAACTACCTCTGCCCCCTGTAACTCAGCCTGCCGCTGGGGAGGGAGGACGCTGCTCTCCTCTCCCTGCACTTCACACTGCCGCTGGGGAATGGAGACTGGGCTCCCAATTCCCTGCAATTTCAAACTGCCGCTGGGGAATGGAGACTGGGCTCCCAATTCCCTGCTGGACACTCTGCCGCTGGGGAGGGGAGACTGAGCTCTCTCTGTCCCGCAACTGTAATTTCCGATGGAGGTCCACCCAACGTGGCAGCTGACCGTCACCTTCTGCCAGGTATAGTAGGGTCTTGAACACTAGACTCCTCACGAACTTCACGTATTTCTCAGCTGGATTGGGTCCGAAGAAGTTCAGCCGCAACCACATCATACGGTCAAATTCCTCCACAGAGTATCTGTACTCCACTGCTGGTTCCATCCTGGTGCTTTTAGGGTCGCTGTACTGAGACATGCGTTGCCCTTAAGTTGTAAAATCCAAAGAAATGGTGTCTCCTGTAGCTGTCCTTCTGGCTGTAGGAACGATCCCGCTGCTTGCCACCAATGTAACGGACCATTTCAGCAGACAAGGGGTTAAAATCCGTTTAGGCGATATGCCCCTTTTCTGAGAGACAGGCACAGCTACTGCAGGACACCAACCTCCCGAACTGCATACAAAGTAGCACTCCAAACTGGAACCTCACGAATAGCTGCTAGCAGACGAACAGGAATCAGCTTACACTCCTGGCAATCAGTCTCTAACAGCATACAGCGGATCCCCCCAATAATGAGACAAGGCTCCGTGTTGAGGGTCAAGCAGTGGTCTGAGGTGCTGGCACACCCAGCCTGGTTTTTATTACAGTTGTTGCAATTACAGGTCCGCCCACAGGGAGGTATAAAACAACCAAGCCCATCTGGTGTACACGCCCCTAGGGGACCAGAATGAAGACTTGTGACATAGGACAGATATGCAGCACTGTAGGATACACAGAGACAATACATCCCCACAATGCATCATGGTTTCCTCCTCTCTGCCCTGGAGACACCCGAGGCGTAATCCAATTATCTCTCAAGACAAAGAGAAATCACCAATACACATGTGAAGACAACAGGACAGACATCACTTTTTAAACACACAATGGGACAATGGCACAATAGAAACACACCCAGCATTTTCCTCCCACGCTGACAAGTTACACTTATTATAAATTGTTACAACTTTGTGAGTTTACATTGGCCATACATATAACTTACATCAATTTAAACAGTATAACTTGGGGACAAACCTATCCAAAATTCACTTGAATCGGTTCAGGGGTTTAAAAGTTAGTATGGGCCATAATCCTGAGGCAAGAGGCTGATAAACAGGCCTCTCCAAAACCCAGTGGCGAGGTTGGTTTCGCCACAGGTATATTTCAAGCGCAGATGACGGCGCAATGGTTAGTTGCACCACTATCTGCGACTTCTCCCAGCTCATGCCAGGACTAAAATTGTGGGTGTGGCGTGGGCAGGGAAGGGGACGAGCCAGCAGGCTCCTCTCATTCATCATTTTGTACACCTGTTTTAGGTGTTGAAAATGGTCTAAATGTAAGACAGCTAGGAAGCTGTCTTAAATTTAGACCTGGCGCTGGATGCGCCAAAGTTATTGAAAGGCCTGCGCCTCTTCATAACTTCGGCGGATCCTGCACCAGCTTAGGGCTTTATTAAGATCGGCATCTAAAATGCCAGTCTT
This sequence comes from Bufo bufo, assembly GCF_905171765.1. Taxonomy (NCBI): domain Eukaryota; kingdom Metazoa; phylum Chordata; class Amphibia; order Anura; family Bufonidae; genus Bufo; species Bufo bufo. The sequence continues at coordinate 123,784,150 of NC_053397.1, forward strand.
AATGAAGGTGCCCCTATACACTGTATCTATAGTCATCTCCTCACTTTGGCTTTTGTACTAGTGTAACGTGCTTTTTATAGAAAGTGCAATTTAAAGAGGACTTTTCACCAGTTTGTACTTTAGAATAGCGATACCTCACACTGTAGCCCATGTTCAGTAGATGTGATATCGCAAATTTTTTTTCTTGATCAGCTCCTCCATTGTGCCGATGTGCCACTTGTTCTGTTTAGGTGCGCTGTATGCTAATTAATAGCATTAGAACACCGGGGAGTAGACATCAGTTTTTCTTCTATCTGGCTGTGGTGCTGTCCAATGACAGCGGAGTGCGTCACAGCCATTGAGAAAAAACAGCTCACCTTCTCCCTGTGACACGCTCCGCTGTGATTGGACAGCACCACAGCCAGATAGAAGAAACTCCTACGGAGCAAAGCTGATATCTCCTCCCCGGTGTTCCGATACTATTAATTAGCATACAGCACACCTAAACAGAACGAGGGGCACGGAGGAGCGGATTAAGAAGAAAAAAAATTGTGATATCACATCTACTGAACATGGGCTACAGTGTGAGGTATTGCTTTTCTGTTGAAAGGTCCTCTTTAAAACGTTGCAAGATCAAAAGAAAGTTCAGAGTACATATTTTGAATTTCCAGCTGTTGGTCAAAGCAGGATGATGTCTTAAATCAAACAGACAAAAATGTACTCATATACCGTACAGTACTTGCACAATTCCAGAGTGATTTCCATATTAGGTTTACTTTATTAACTTTGCTTAATGATTTTAATGCTAATCCATATAGCCTATACAGATTTCGTTACTTATTGTAAACTTTGAAATGCAGGTTTCAGTATTGATGTTAATGTTATTATATGTTCTTTAACTGCAGCTCTCAACTATTATAGAAATGCTAGAAGGGGCCTTCTATGGGCTAGATCTACTAAAGCTGCATACTGTCACCACGAAAATTGTTGGCCGAGTTGAGAAACTTGAGGAGGTAAGTTTCCCTCTTAAAGGAGGCACATATGGCATGATTACCACTCCATGGGCAGAATTGCAGATGGTTTCAAGAGTCATAAGGCAGGGTGTAGCTATAAAAGTATACAAGCAAAAAAATCAAGTTATGTATCACAGATGTGCATATTGCCTAATATATCCTCCATTCATACAAGTACCTTTCTCCACATATATAGTACAACATGCTTTGGTAGAAGCAAATAACTAACACAACTACTACCGTATGTTTAAATTTTTAAACGTTATATTTTATTTACCAGAAGCAACAAAAAACAAGGCCCCTTTACAACTGTACCATAGTTGCAATTAGAGATGAGCGAATTTCTCAAAAATTCGATTCGACCAGTTCACTGAATTTTCCAAAAAAACTTGGTTCAATCCGAATTTATTTGGTGCGAATTGCATTAAAAACAGCTATTTCCTGTCTGCCGAGAGCCTTTATAGTGGCTTAGAACACTGTGCCTTGCAGTAACACGCATAGGTTTTCTGCTGTGGTAGTAAAACAATACTGTGAGTCAGTATGACATGTAGATGACAGGCCTTTCTCTTAGAATCACTGCACACTTCACTTATTTGGGCAGTTACGGGGCCAAAACTGAGCAAATAACTCAAGTGTGAACTCAGCCTTACAGGTCAATGTTAGCACCACGTATAAAGAACCGTGCAGAGTCCCAAGATCCTACTAAGAGCGCACTCCTTTTACACCAATTCACTGATTCCACAGATTTCTATAGAACCTATTCTATTAAACACTTATACAAGTAGAGCTAACCCCGACAGAGTGGAGTGGGTGTCAGCAGTAAGTTTGTGTTGACGTCACTGATTATTTTGCCCTTCCTCTGATCCATCAGAACAATAACCCCCAAAAATGGATCCTGTCTGTGGAGCATTCGCCTTCACTCGGTCAGCATTTGGTCAGTAATCCATCAGTATTGCTAAAGCCCAAAAAACAGGAGTGGATCCAAAACAGAGATGACACGTGAATAAAATATTTGCATGTCTTCTGTGTTTTGTACCCGCTACTGCTTTTGGTTACCAAATCATAAGCTAATTCTGATGCAAAATAGGGACCATGTCATGCAGGCCTTACAGCTGTTACATAGATAGGATCCGTCGTGCGTCTCATTTTTCCTTCCTTCTGACAGATCAGAAGAAGGGTCAAATAAATGATTGTCAGCCAGGCCGAAAGGCAAAATAGTGGCCAAGTGAAGTGGGGAGGGTGGGGACAGCATGATAAGTCCACAGAGTGGCCCAATGACAGAGTTTGGAGGTGGCAGCAGCATTAGGAGTAGGCCACAGGGTGGAAGAATGACAGTATGGAGGTGGCAGCAGCAGAATCAGGAGGCCACAGAGTGGCACAATGACCGAGTGTGGAGGTGGCAGCAGCAGCAGAATCAGGAGGAGGCCACAAGATGGCACAATGACAGTGTAGAGGTGGTGGCAGCATCAGGAGACCTGAGTGGTGAGGTTTGAGCAGCATCAGGAGACCACAGAGTGACCCATTGACAGAGTGGGGAGGTGGGTGGGAATACCAGTACCAGCTGAAGATGGTGGGTGAAAGAAGGAGCACTTGGCATCAGATGTGTGGCATTAGGCGGGTGGCAGCATCAGAATAGAAGCTGAGGCAGGTATCCAGAAGAAACCGGTCTCTTTTGTCAAAGTGTTGGTGTGGCACCATGGATTATCTAGTCTAATACATCAGATATTGGTGGGTGGAAATCCTGGCTGATCCACGCCTGATTCATGTTGACAAAGGTCAGTCTCTCCACATTTTGGGTAGACAGGCAAGTTCTTCTTGGGGTAACTATGGCCCACTAAGCACCCTTTATGATGCCACACTACTGGCCAGGCAGGACAGCTTTTCAAAGGCAAACTCTGCTAGTTGCAGCCACAAATCCAGTTTGGCTACCTAGTAGTCCAGTGGATCTTCAATGTGGGGTGGCAGGGTACTGTCCAAGTATGCCACCACCTGCTAGTTCAGGTCCTGCTCCAGGTCTAGCTACTGCTTCTAGGGAGTAGTCTCTTTATAGGCGGGTGAAGAAAGCTGCTCATCAGCGACTTTAGACTCAAATTGCTGCCGATTGACCTGAAACTGCTTACTTCTACCCCCTCACTCTGCCACAGCAGCCATGGCAGAGAAACGTGAGCGCAGAGGCCCCCCCGGTCAGACCTGCAAGAGGATGGACAATGGCGCAGATCGGCAGAGGCCAACTGACTACATAGGATGTCTCTATAGTAGTTCCGTTTCTCTTTGCTCTCAGCGGGTGTAAGAAAGGCCCCCCGTGTAGCGAGGGTCCAAAAATGTGAGAGCCAGAAGTCATCCCTCTGCCGAATGCTGACAATTTGGCTGTCACTACACAAGCAAGTGAGCATGCATCGGGCCATTTGTGCAAGTGACTCAGAGGGACTCCCTGCCTCCATCTCCACTGCATACTGCCACGGTGTGTCTGGGTCCAATGCCTCGTCTTCCTCATCAACCTGTAGGTCCTCTGGCTGTTCCTGCTCCTCCTCTCCTGTCACCTGTGTATAAAAACCACCCATTTCGCTACACATTGCTTGTGCTCCAATGTTCTCCTCCGCCTGCTCCTCCAGTTCAGCCCCCACAGGGTTCATGTGGCCGTGAGATCTAGTCTCGATGTCTCCAGTCCCCTGACAGCCAGATTTATCAGCATCTGTTCCAGGACATGAAGCAGTGAAATGACGTTGTTCATACCGTAGTCCTGGCGACTGACAAATAATGTGGCCTCCTCAAAGGGCCTGAGCAAATAGCAGGTGTCACGCATGAGCTGCCACTGGCTGACATCGACGTTACACAGGGTAGTACTCCTGTCTGCTTGGATCATCAAGAAAATGTTTATGGCCTTTCTCTGTTCGTATAGTCGGTCCAACATATGGAGGGTGTAATTCCAATGGTTGGAAACGTCACATATCAGCCTATGTTGGGGGATTCCGTTCTGCCGCTGCAGCTTTGCGGTGTAGGGGGGTCTGAAGTGCATACAAAGTTTCCTGGCCATTTTCAGGAGGTCTTGCAGATGGGTGGAAGACTTCAGGAACCGATTGACAAACAGATTAAACACGTGTGCCATGCAGGGCTCATGGCTCAGCCCCCCTTGATGCAGCGCCGACACTCTTCCCATTGTCGGTGATCATGGTTCCGATTTTGAGTTGTCGAGGAGAAAGCCAGGATTCGATTTCTTGATGAAGGACACTGGGTAGTTCCTCCCCTGTGTGACTCCGTTCGCCCAGGTAAACATGGTGCCCGGATGTCCACAAAAAACAGAGTCATGACACTGACCCAGCAGTTGGAGACGAAACTGTACGGGAATAAACAACTTATCTGTAGGAGTGGATGGCGGAGCTAGGTGTTGTTCAGCCTTGATGAGAATATACTTCACAGTGAATGGGTAGCTTATTAAGTTTAAAACATAACATTTATTAATGTATAAAGATAAAATAATGGGCCCTTCTAAACTAGACACTACTTTATAATAACCACTAGTTACACTAATCTCCTATAAAAAATGGGCGGAGATGGGAAAGGACCATATATAGGGATAGCAATAATGTAAAGAAACAGGGTGAAGGGTAGCCAGGTACCAAGGCAGAAGGACACAGCGCTGGGTCCAGGGCCGTCTTTTCGAATGGGCACGCTGGGCAGTTGCCCGGGGGCCCCACTTGCCTGGGGGCCCGCCTGCCCAGTGAACCCACCAGCCAACTTCCCAACCGTCATTTAGCAGCGTTGCCGCCAGGGCCGTCTTTACCAAGGGGCAAAAGGGGCAGCTGCCCTGGGCCCAGTTGCTCCTGGGGGGGCCCAAGGCAGCTGCCTCTTGAGCCCTGCTAGCTACTGCCCCGGGTGTCAGGCTGTCGGCTACACAGGCATCATGATCGTACTGTGTTAATGATCTTAATTCTAGGACCTTAATGAGTTTTGATCTAGGACCTTAATGACATCATTACCATGTGACCAGTAACCTAGCAATTACTGGTCACATGGCTATGAAGTCATCACAGGTCCTATCAGGAGTGTTGCAGAAGTTAACTGTGGAGCTTTTCTGTGTAAAGATTACATCAGAAAAAGGTGACATGGGGTTGTTATTTTAATATACTGTAAACTACTGTATAGTGGGGTGCTGTGTACTGTGTGGGGGGCTGTATACTGTGTGGGGGCCTGTATACTGTGTGGTGGGCTGTATATTGTGTGGTGGGCTATATATTGTGTAATGGGCTGTATATTGTGTGGTGGGCTGTATACTGTGTGTGGGGGGGGGGGGTGGCCTGTATACTGTGTGGTGGGCTGTATAGTGTGGGGGGCCTGTATAGTGTGGGGGGCCTGTATAGTGTGGGGGGGGGCTGTATAGTGGGGGGAGTGCTATACTGCTGTACTGTATAGTGTGGGAGGCTGTATACTGTGGGTGCGGTATAGTGTAGAGTGCTGTACTGTATAGTGTGGGGGGCTGTATCGTGTATAGTTTGGGGTGCTGTATACAGTGAGGTGCTGTATAGTGTGGGGGTCTATACTGCTCTACTATATACTGTGGGGTACTGTATAGTGTGGGGTGCTAAACTGCATACTGTGTGGTGCTGTATACTATAGGGTGCTATACTGCATACTGTGTGGTGCTGTATACTATAGGGTGTATACTATTCTAGTGCGTGATTGTGTAGACAGGGCCCCAGTGCACTGTATTGCCCGGGGGCCTATAATGCTCTTAAGATGGCACTGGCTGGGTCGAGACCCTAGGTAGCCCTGTCCCTATATATCCTCACTCCTATCCACTGCACTATCCCTATTGTCACCCTCCCTAATTGTGGACTGCCCAGCTTTGCCCGATAGACAGAATACGGTCCTATAGATGGTATCACTAACAAAGAGGGCATAAAAACTGGCAATAAAGATGTGATGAACAAGATCATGTGTAATCACAGCTGGCAAAAAGTCACCTGTAATGCCTGAAAAAGTTTATACACACAAAGGATGTATAATATCAGATGATCATAATGTCCCAAGAATATAAATATTCAAATGATCATGGAGTCCCGACGCGTTTCCTCAGTAATACCTGATTCGTCAGGGGACAAAATTACACTGCGTACAGAATTATTAGGCAAATGAGTATTTTGACCACATCATCCTCTTTATGCATGTTGTCTTACTCCAAGCTGTATAGGCTCGAAAGCCTACTACCAATTAAGCATATTAGGTGATGTGCATCTCTGTAATGAGAAGGGCTGTGGTCTAACGACATCAACACCCTATATTAGGTGTGCATAATTATTATGCAACTTCCTTTCCTTTGGCAAAATGGGTCAAAAGAAGGACTTGACAGGCTCAGAAAAGTCAAAAATAGTGAGATATCTTGCAGAGGGCTGCAGCACTCTTAAAATTGCAAAGCTTCTGAAGCGTGATCATCGAACAATCAAGCGTTTCATTCAAAATAGTCAACAGGGTCGCAAGAAGCGTGTGGAAAAACCAAGACGCAAAATAACTGCCCATGAACTGAGAAAAGTCAAGCGTGCAGCTGCCAAGATGCCACTTGCCACCAGTTTGGCCATATATCCGAGCTGCAACATCACTGGAGTGCCCAAAAGCACAAGGTGTGCAATACTCAGAGACATGGCCAAGGTAAGAAAGGCTGAAAGACGACCACCACTGAACAAGACACACAAGCTGAAACGTCAAGACTGGGCCAAGAAATATCTCAAGACTGATTTTTCTAAGGTTTTATGGACTGATGAAATGAGAGTGAGTCTTGATGGGCCAGATGGATGGGCCCGTGGCTGGATTGGTAAAGGGCAGAGAGCTCCAGTCCGACTCAGACGCCAGCAAGGTGGAGGTGGAGTACTGGTTTGGGCTGGTATCATCAAAGATGAGCTTGTGGGGCCTTTTCGGGTTGAGGATGGAGTCAAGCTCAACTCCCAGTCCTACTGCCAGTTTCTGGAAGACACCTTCTTCAAGCAGTGGTACAGGAAGAAGTCTGCATCCTTCAAGAAAAACATGATTTTCATGCAGGACAATGCTCCATCACACGCGTCCAAGTACTCCACAGCGTGGCTGGCAAGAAAGGGTATAAAAGAAGAAAATCTAATGACATGGCCTCCTTGTTCACCTGATCTGAACCCCATTGAGAACCTGTGGTCCATCATCAAATGTGAGATTTACAAGGAGGGAAAACAGTACACCTCTCTGAACAGTGTCTGGGAGGCTGTGGTTGCTGCTGCACGCAATGTTGATGGTGAACAGATCAAAACACTGACAGAATCCATGGATGGCAGGCTTTTGAGTGTCCTTGCAAAGAAAGGTGGCTATATTGGTCACTGATTTGTTTTTGTTTTGTTTTTGAATGTCAGAAATGTATATTTGTGAATGGTGAGATGTTATATTGGTTTCACTGGTAAAAATAAATAATTGAAATGGGTATATATTTGTTTTTTGTTAAGTTGCCTAATAATTATGCACAGTAATAGTCACCTGCACACACAGATATCCCCCTAAAATAGCTAAAACTAAAAACAAACTAAAAACTACTTCCAAAAAAATTCAGCTTTGATATTAATGAGTTTTTCGGGTTCATTGAGAACATGGTTGTTGTTCAATAATAAAATTAATCCTCAAAAATACAACTTGCCTAATAATTCTGCACTCCCTGTATATCTAAAAAGCCCCTAGACTGGGGTCACTTATCCAGCCAAAAAGAGGGGTCACAGAGAGCACATTAAAATACCATACCTGATAAGCTAATACAGTCCATCTTGTAATGGACAGCTATGCAGCAGTTAAAATGCCCAGGTAGGTTATAATGTGGGCTCCAGCCAGCCAAACGTTGTAGTAATAAAGGCCGATTTACCCTCTAGTTCACATGGCCTGTGGTAGTTCCTGGTATTTAGTCTCTGATCGTGTAGATAACAAGATAGTGTAGTCAGTATTTGATGTACACTATTATCCAGGTATGAGGGCCGAGACCTGGGAAATAAACCAGGAATAACCAGAGGTCACCAGTCTCAACTGCACAAGAGGTATACTTGTCAGTGAGGCTCTAATCCAAACATGGTGAACCAATGGTGGTCAAATCATAAATGCATCACATTAGTTAGAAGTATCTATTTAGTACACCTCCAGACCAATTATAAATGCATCACATTAGTTGAAAGTATCTATTTGGTACACATTATAACCGATCTCCCACTAGTAATGTCACTAGCAGACGTTAGAGACCAGTACAATGCTCTGTGCTTATCAAATGCTCTAACAATATGATATGAAAGCATGTAAGCAAACGGCTTATCTGTCCAGTTGTCGATGGTAACTGTTCCCAGATAGGAGTAGATGGAGAGTACTCCTTGGCGTCCCGCGTGTAGCAGTGGCAATGAACGCCCCCTCATTGTCATGCAGCGTCATAGTCACGTGATGCATCAGCTGTTCCGCCTATAATCACGTGACCCTATTCCTTCCTATGACGCTTAGCGTGGAGGCGGGTTCCTGCTGCCAGGTAACCTAAACGGAACTCAGCCTTCATAATGAAACCGAGATTCATACATTTAAGGTGACCCAAGCAAAGCGCCGCCTTCACTTGTTATGTTTTAGACGGTGAACGCTCTCCACTACGCATGCATGAGGTGGGTGTATTGTGGTGCAGAGATGAAGTCAAAGGGCAAGTAAGCTCAACCTCTGCTCCCAATAAGATCTAAAATATTTTCCATTGGTCTGCCTGGTCTGCAGATCACCTAATGGAATATCAGAGTGGCGGAGGGGACCGGATCATATTGCTGAAATGCAGAGTGATGTATAGTGATGAGCGGCAGGGGCAATTTTCGAATTTGCGATATTTCGCGAATATTTGGGCGAATATTCGCCATATATTCGAAAATTCGCGAATTCATGATCTCCAGGCATACCAGTGGGACAGTACCTACGCATCAGGAGGAACTCTTCCACCTGGGATTCATTTAAAGTAGAGGCTGACGACCTTAGAAGTCGATTTCGGGAAAGGGGATACCCAGATGCGGTCCTCAAAAGCGCCTTCAAAAGAGCATGTGGGAGCAAGAGAGATGACCTTCTCTATCCTAAACCTAAAAAACCGGAGACTGGCCTGATACGCCTTATAGGCACATTTGACGACTCTTCGGAAGAGGTTAAACAGATACTAAGGAAACATTGGGAGGTCCTCCTCATTGATCCAGACATTAAAAAAGTGATCCCCGAAACAGCACAGGTCACTTAACGTAGGGGCCTCAGTCTTAGGCCTCATGCACACGACCGTTGTGTGCATCCACGGCCGTTGTTCCGTTTTCCTTTTTTTTTCGCGGACCCATTGACTTTCAAAGGGTCAGTGGAAAAATCGGAAAATGTACCGTTTGGCTTCCGCGTCCGTGATCCGTTTTTCCAGTCTGTGAAAAAAATATGACCTGTCCTATTTTTTTCACGGACAACGGTTCACGGACCCATTCAAGTCAATGGGTCCGTGAAAAACACGGATGCACACAAGATAGTCATCCGCGTCCGTGATCAGTGTCCGTGATCCGTGTTCGTTTTTCCTATCATTTTCAATGAAAGCTTGACTTAGTTTTTATTTTCACTTTTCATGTCTGTGGATCCTCCGAAAATCAAGGAAGACCCACGGAAGAAAAAACGGTCACAGATCACTGAACAACGGAAAACCGTTTTGCGGACCGCAAAAAAAAAAACGGTCGTGTGCATGAGGCCTTAGGGATCGCCTAGTACACAGCCACTACAGTGATACACGTGATTCTAAGGATACATGGCTCCAACGTCCAATCGGTTGTTTTCACTGTAGTGGTTGTGTGGCGTGTGGACATATTTTAAAGGGACGGTCGTTCTATGCCAATGTCCCCGGCAAGTGTTACCAAATCAGACACTTCATAAATTGTCGCACCAGGGGAGTGATCTACAGGGCCAACTGCAAATGTGGTCTTGAGTACATTGGGAAAACTACCCGTGAGTTGCGACGACGGATAGGTGAACATTTAGGTGACATTAGGAATGATAGAGACACACCTATTGCCAAACATATCAACATGATACATGGTAGTGACGCATCGGAGCTGAGATTTATGGGCATCGAAGTAGTCGCGAGACCAAAAAGGGGAGGGGATTGGGACCGGAGGATATTGCAGAGAGAGACTTGGTGGATATTTCACCTTCAAACTGTGGCCCCTATGGGTCTAAACGAGCAATTGTCGTTTGGATGCTATATTGAACCCTAATACATCACTCTGCATTTCAGCAATATGATCCGGTCCCCTCCGCCACTCCTGAGAGGTGCTGAATGTTGATGGAGCTGCTGTAATAATAAATAATTTTGCTGGTGTGATATACTGAGTCACATTATTATACTTTTTGTTGTTTTACTGATAGAAGATGAACTTTGAATTGTGGTTGCGCCGAAGCGATTGATTGGAAACAACAGTTATCTGAGGAATCACCTTAAAAACTCTGATATTCCATTAGGTGATCTGCAGACCAGGCAGACCAATGGAAAATATTTTAGATCTTATTGGGAGCAGAGGTTGAGCTTACTTGCCCTTTGACTTCATCTCTGCACCACAATACACCCACCTCATGCATGCGTAGTGGAGAGTGTTCGCCGTCTAAAACATAACAAGTGAAGGCAGCGCTTTGTTTGGTCACCTTAAATGTATGAATCTCGGTTTCATTATGAAGGCTGAGTTCCGTTTAGGTTACCTGGCAGCAGGAACCCGCCTCCACGCTAAGCGTCATAGGAAGGAATAGGGTCACGTGATTATAGGCGGAACAGCGGATGCATCACGTGACTATGACGCTGCATGACAATGAGGGGGCGTTGAATGGGGTTGGAGCTTCCTGGCTTTTATGACCCGCGAACATGGCTTCATTGCCACTGCTACACGCGGGACGCCAAGGAGCACCCTCCATCTACTCCTATCTGGGAACAGTTACCATCGACAACTGGACAGATAAGCCGTTTGCTTACATGCTTTCATATCATATTGTTAGAGCATTTGATAAGCACAGAGCATTGTACTGGTCTCTAACGTCTGCTAGTGACATTACTAGTGGGAGATCGGTTATAATGTGTACCAAATAGATACTTTCAACTAATGTGATGCATTTATAATTGGTCTGGAGGTGTACTAAATAGATACTTCTAACTAATGTGATGCATTTATGATTTGACCACCATTGGTTCACCATGTTTGGATTAGAGCCTCACTGACAAGTACACCTCTTGTGCAGTTGAGACTGGTGACCTCTGGTTATTCCTGGTTTATTTCCCTGGTCTCGGCACTCATACCTGGATAATAGTGTACATTAAATACTGACTACACTATCTTGTTCTCTACACAATCAGAGACTAAATACCAGGAACTACCACAGGCCATGTGAACTAGAGGGTAAATCGGCCTTTATTACTACAACGTTTGGCTGGCTGGAGCCCACATTATAACCTACCTGTGTATTTTAACTGCTGCATAGCTGTCCATTACAAGATGGACTGTATTAGCTTATCAGGTCAAGTCAATGGGTCCGTGAAAAAACACGGATGCACACAAGATTGGCATCCACGTCTGTGACCCGTGGCTGTAGGCTACTTTCACACAGACGGATCAAGTTAGAATATACTAAGAACTGTGTACATGACTGCCCCCTGCTGCCTGGCAGCACCCGATCTCTTACAGGGGGCTGTGATCCGCACAATTAACCCCTCAGGTGCGTATCATAGCCCCCTGTAAGAGATCAGGTGCTGCCAGGCAGGAGGGGGCAGACCCCCCTCCCCTGTATTTAACTCATTGGTGGCCAGTGCGGCCCCCCTCCCTCCCTCCCCAGTATTATATTCATTGGTGGCCAGTGCGGCCTACCCTCTCCCCCCTAATTAAAATCACCTTCCCCCATCATTGGTGGCTAGTGCAGCCTCCCCTCTTCCCCCCCCCTAATTAAAATCACCCCCCCATCATTGGTGGCCAGTGCGGCCTCCCCTCTCCCCCCCCCTAATTAAAATCACCTTCCCCCATCATTGGTGGCAGCTGAGAGTTCCGATCGGAGTCCCAGTTTAATTGCTGGGGCTCCGATCGGTAACCATGGCAAACAGGATGCTACTGCAGTCCTGGTTGCCATGGTTACTTAGCAATTTTTAGAAGCATTATACTTACCTGCGATGTCTGACCGGCCAGGCGCTCCTCCTACTGGTAAGTGACAGGTCTGTGCTATAAGCAATGCGCCACACAGACCTTTCACTTACCAGTAGGAGGAGCGCCCGGCCGGTCACAGACATCGCAGGTAAGTATAATGCTTCTAAAAATTGCTAAGTACCCATGGCAACCAGGACTGCAGTAGCGTCCTGGTTGCCATGGTTACCGATCGGAGCCCCAGCAATTAAACTGGGACTCCGATCGGAACTCTCCGCTGCCACCAATGATGGGGGAAGGTGATTTTAATTGGGAGGGGGTAGAGGGGAGGCCGCACTGGCCACCAATGATGGGGGGGTGATTTTAATTAGGGAGGGGGGGAGAGGGGAGGCCGCACTGGCCACCAATGATGGGGGGGTGATTTTAATTAGGGGGGGGAGAGGGTAGGCCGCACTGGCCACCAATGAATATAATACTGGGGAGGGAGGGGGGCCGCACTGGCCACCAATGAGTTAAATACAGGGGAGGGAGGGGGGCCGCACTGGCCACCAATGAGTTAAATACAGGGGAGGGAGGGGGGCCGCACTGGTCACCAATGAGTTAATTGTGCGGATCACAGCCCCCTGTAAGAGATTGGGTGCTGCCAGGCAGCAGGGGGCAGTTATGTACAAAGTTCTTAGTATATTCTAACTTGAAGCGTCCCCATCACTATGGGAACGCCTCTGTGTTAGAATATACTGTCGGATATGAGTTTTCACGATATAACTCAAATCCGATGGTATATTTTAACATACAGGCGTTCCCATGGTGATCGGGACGCTTCAAGTTAAAATATACCATCGGATTGGAGAAAACTCTGATCCGATGGTATAATAGGGACTCCTGACTTTACATTGAAAGTCAATGGGGGACGGATCCGTTTGCAATTGCACCATATTGTGTCAATGTCAAACGGATCCGTCCCTATTGACTTGCATTGTAAGTCAGGACAGATCGGCCAGGCGGACACCAAAACGACTTTTTCTTCATGTCCGTGGATCCTCCAAAAATCAAGGAAGACCCACGGAAGAAAAAACGGACACGGATCACGGACCTACGGACCCTGTTTTTGCGGACCTTAAAAAAAACGGTCGTGTGCATGAGGCCTAAATTGTATGCTCCTCTTAAATCAATCTTAGAAAACCAGGCCGGCCCTAATACCGGGTTAAATAAATCCGGAATCAATAGGAGGGAGTAAGTATTCCGGATAGTGATCTAATTTAATTTCCGGTAATCTATACAGGGTCTAAGACTACCATCCTTCTTAACAAAGAAAAACCCCGCCCCATAGGAGAAACCGAGGGTCTAATGTGCCCCTTAATGACACTCTCCTTAATGTAATCTTCCATGGCCTCACGTTCAGGTTTGGAAAGATTGTAAATACAGCCCTTAGGAAACCTTGCCCCCTTCTCCAGGACTATGGCGCAATCATAAGGCCTATGGGGAGGAATATTAGAACCCAGAGAAATGGTTATAGGAACTAAAAGCTTACTCTTAGTAATAACAGGGAGTACCTGGTCCCTTGGTGGTCTTGTCTTGGAAGCCTTATCAGAAAGGATCTTCTTTGGACACTGATTGATCCAATGGTCAGGATCTCCACAGTAGAAACAGATCCCACGTCTGCGGCGCTGATCCCCTCTGGTCATCCCAATTTGCATAGATTCTTCAGAGGAGACCTCCACACCACTCCTGGTGCAACCCTCAGACTGGACCAGTACCTGGGAAGAGAACTGTCGTTCCTGTCGTTTTTCTCTTACACGTCGGTCGAGTCGGACTGCTAGGGTCATAGTCTCCTCAAGAGTCTCAGGGAGCTGATAACTCACTAGTAGGTCTTTTAGATTATCAGATAGGCCTGACCTGAATTGACACTTAAGAGCTAGCTCGTTCCACCCTGAGGGAACACACCACCTTCTAAATTGGGTGCAATACTCCTCCGCAGAGAGGTTGCCTTGAACCAATGTTTTTAGCGCAGTTTTGGCTACCAGGGCACTGTCTGGTTTATTATACAGGGTACCCAGAGCCTGAAAAAAAACCTCTACCGTGGTTAAACAACAAGCATCAGGGGGTAAAGAAAAGGCCCACTCCTGGGGATCCCCCTGTAAGCGGGAAATAACAATGCCCACCCGTTGGCTTTCCGACCCAGAAGACAAGGGGTGTAAACTAAAATACAATTTACAGCTCTCCTTAAAAGAGTGAAACTTCCTCCGAACTCCAGAGAAGGGCTGTGGAAGCTTGATCAGTGGCTCCATATGAGGGCTCAAGTTCGGACCAGTCCTATTTCTAGGGAAAGAATCTTCTCCCCTAGCTCCTGCACCATCTTCATCAGGTTTGACACATGTGTAGTGTCCCACTAGGTAAAGGTGGGCACTACACAAAAGGGGTTAATGTGTCTTAATTGCATTTAATGTCATGTGTATGCAATGTTCCCCTGTGTTAATGCTTAGCAGGCCTAGTTAGGGTGTAGTTAGACATCCCAGATGTTAGAGGGAGCTAGAGAGCCCTAGATATATATAGGTAGGCCCAGTGCCTGTAACAGGCCCAGTGCCTGTTCTCTTCCCAGGTACTGGTCCAGTCTGAGGGTTGCACCAGGAGTGGTGTGGAGGTCTCCTCTGAAGAATCTATGCAAATTGGGATGACCAGAGGGGATCAGCGCCGCAGACGTGGGATCTGTTTCTACTGTGGAGATCATGACCATTGGATCAATCAGTGTCCAAAGAAGATCCTTTCTGATAAGGCTTCCAAGACAAGACCACCAAGGGACCAGGTACTCCCTGTTATTACTAAGAGTAAGCTTTTAGTTCCTATAACCATTTCTCTGGGTTCTAATATTCCTCCCCATAGGCCTTATGATTGCGCCATAGTCCTGGAGAAGGGGGCAAGGTTTCCTAAGGGCTGTATTTACAATCTTTCCAAACCTGAACGTGAGGCCATGGAAGATTACATTAAGGAGAGTGTCATTAAGGGGCACATTAGACCCTCGGTTTCTCCTATGGGGCGGGGTTTTTCTTTGTTAAGAAGGATGGTAGTCTTAGACCCTGTATAGATTACCGGAAATTAAATTAGATCACTATCCGGAATACTTACTCCCTCCTATTGATTCCGGATTTATTTAACCCGGTATTAGGGCCGGCCTGGTTTTCTAAGATTGATTTAAGAGGAGCATACAATTTAGGCCTCATGCACACGACCGTTTTTTTTAAGGTCCGCAAAAACAGGGTCCGTAGGTCCGTGATCCGTGTCCGTTTTTTCTTCCGTGGGTCTTCCTTGATTTTTGGAGGATCCACGGACATGAAGAAAAAGTCGTTTTGGTGTCCGCCTGGCCGATCTGTCCTGACTTACAATGCAAGTCAATAGGGACGGATCCGTTTGACATTGACACAATATGGTGCAATTGCAAACGGATCCGTCCCCCATTGACTTTCAATGTAAAGTCAGGAGTCCCTATTATACCATCGGATCAGAGTTTTCTCCAATGTCTGGGCCTACCTATATAGTGTATTCCAGGGGACTAGAGGAGTCACTTCGTCTACCTGAAGCTCCTGATGCTAGGATTAGCTCAGTTGAGATACCCCAGTAGAAGGACAGAACCTCCTGGGAGAAATCTGCAGTCATCCTCAAGCCAAGTAAGGATATTTCCAGCCAAGATAAGTAAACTAATAGGCAGAGGAACTATAAAGCAAAGCAAGGATTAATACGGGAGGAAGATATATATTTACCAATGATTTAAGCCAGCATTTAGGCATCCGGGCCTTGGGATAAGAAACCAGACAGGAGTTCTAAAAGAACAGTGTACACTATTTCTGAGGAAAGGTACAACCTGATTCTGAGTGTGTTGTCGATTTACCCTCTGAGTATCTTGCATGATCAATACCTGCCATCTTGTGAAATAAGCCTGCTTGTGAAGCTTGTGATTTAAAGAACTGCATTACCATCTTGATGTACAAAGTTGGACTGTTTAAGTAAAGCAACGTTTGGTTCACTATACCACCTGTGTACCTCACTTATTCCAACTATAAATCGGTGTGCCACCGTTACAGGCACTGGCGTCACGAATCCAAAAGGGACCTTGCCCCAGGCACACAAAATACCAGTAACATCCAGGGCACCTCATCCACCATCAGGCCTGGTCCCTACATACCGAGTGTGCCCCAGAGGAACTGTGTCTACCTCTCCTTCACTGCCGCATGCCTGCCCAGGGTTCTCCAATACAGTGAGCAACCCTGGATTGCCCATAAACGTGACCTCACTTCGCTATACCCTGCAGGTCTGGCGTGCTGCATAAATTGGCGTCACGAACAGGATTCCGAATATTCCTGCGCCATTGCGGATCTAAAACTGTGTGCTAAAAATTGCCTTCAAGTGAATAAGCCCTAATCGCTTTATTAAAAATTGCTGGGCCAAAGAACTGAAAAATTAGCGGTGTGAAGATAATATTTTCTGGACTGTTTGCCGCTTATTGGAGCCACCGCTTGCTGTCAGTGAATAGACAGCGATTTTGCCACTTAAACCTGAGGTGGATTGCAAGTGCGCCTGGTGAACCGTTTGGCGCGAAAAAGAGGACTTTGGCGTGAAAATAACCAGGCGGAGTCATCGCCCGGCCAGCAAGGAGGAAGAACGCCGCCCTGTCTGGAAGAAAAGGTGCCGCCTACCTGAGTCCCGGAGCTACGAGAGGCCGCGCCCACCTGCTGACGCTGTACGCAGGACGCTCAACGGCCGTAGCCACGCATCTCGCGAGACCTGGAGCGAGCACCACCGGAGTAAGTACAGACTTAAAACTTTTGCTGGCTCCCCCGATCACCTTACTGGAATCTTCCCGACCCCTGCCAGGGCACCGGAGGGACCCCCGTTAGTAACCAAAGACTTTTCTGTGAAAAAAATAATAATAAAGTTATTACCATTGCCGCACCGGTCCGCTCCGCTACATTTAAAGGGCCATACCCACCTAGCAACGCCATGTCTACACCTGAGGAAATCGGACAGGTGGCCCCCGTCGTGCCTTCTGAAGTATCCCCGGCCGACCCTAGGGCCCCTGCCGCCGCGGCATCGCCAAGCCTGATGCCGCTAACTATGCCGTACTATTTTGGGGCCCCCTGGTTCCCACGCTATTCAGGGGAAGCCCACAAGTTAAAGGACTTTAGGGAACAGATACTGGCCTTGTTCCGGCTCTATCCCATAACTGCCGAACAGCAAATGGAGATCCTCCTAGCTCAGTTAGAAGGAGCCGCCCGCAGGGAAGTCATGTCGTGGCCCCGCTCTGAGAAGAGTAGCCTGGAACAGATTTTTGATCGCTTGGGCACCATGTTTGAGGCCAGAACAGTGTCAGAAGTTAAAATG
Source organism: Bufo bufo (assembly GCF_905171765.1). Classification (NCBI taxonomy): domain Eukaryota; kingdom Metazoa; phylum Chordata; class Amphibia; order Anura; family Bufonidae; genus Bufo; species Bufo bufo. The sequence continues at coordinate 123,801,656 of NC_053397.1, forward strand.
CGTTTCTTCAGCAGAAAACAGCAGCCTGGAGAGTCGCTCCGCGATTTTGTCCTTACAACAGACACTGAGAGCTGTAATCCAAGTGGATCCCAAAGAAGCTGAGGACCAGGACCGAACTCTTAGGGAGCAATTCATTGCGGGCATAGGTACTGAGCACTTAAAGGGCCAGCTACGCATGTTGTCAGCCCAACACCCCCACTGTACATTTCTGGACTTTAAAGAATTGGCCATCAGTATATTAGGCCAGAACCCTGCTCCCGGGCCAGCAGCCTCATATGAACCCCAGGCTGGTCAGCCAAAGACTGTGAATGTGGGGTCTGCCGGGGTCAGTCAGGCCACCCAAGCTCCAGTCACAGATGTAGTTGCAGCCCTCATGGAGCAAGTGAACCATCTCATTCTAAGTCTAGAGAAGGTGTGCAAGAAAATAGAGGAGTGGGAGAGACCATTGTTACTAGAAGACGAAGGTCCTTTTCCTCCAAGGCTCCCACCTGCATATGGAGACGTATACCCAAAAGAGCCTGATGGGCGACCGAGGTACCGGCGCAGAAGTAGAAAACAGCCTGTCTGCCACCACTGCAAGAAATATGGACATACTGAATCAATGTGCTGGCAGTTAAACGGGCAACCCCTGAGGCAGAGGACCGCCCCTCGGGAGGTAGAACAGTAGGTCCAAAGGATCCAAGCTGGATGCCTAAGTATGTAGGATCCCGTCCAAAAGTCAATATATGTATCAACGGGATACCCTTTGAAGCCCTGTTGGACACTGGGTCACAGGTCACCACCATTCAACAGCCTGCCTTTGACAAGTTCTGGGATCCAAGTCTTCTCACCCAGCCACCAGAGTCCTGGCTAGATATCATTGCCAGCAACGGTAAGCCAGTGAAAGTGCATGGGTATTGGGAACCTACCCTTCAGGTGGGAGAAGCCACCTTACCACAGCAAGGCGTGATTGTGGTGCAAGCAGGAGATAAAGGAGGACACCCTGTGATATTAGGGACTAACGTTCTAAAAAGTTGTTACTCTGAAGTGCTTGACGCATTAAATCAAACTATATCTTCAGCCTCACCTGCTTCCAGAAGAGTTATTCAAAAGACTATTAGTGTGCTGAGATCTCAACAAAAGTTTGCCAACAAGAAAGGAGAAATTTGCACTGTCCGGATCCGGGATAACCGGCCGGTAATTCTGCCTCCAAATTCCCAGATCATCCTGTGGTGCCGTGCTGTGTTAGGGATCCAGGGCCAGGACTATCAAGCCCTAGTGGAACCTATTCCCTTTGAAAATCATCCCTTCGTACAGACAGCCAAGAGTCTGGTGACCGTGTCTCAAGGTAAAGTGCCTGTCCGCTTAATTAACTTTGGTGATCATCCCGTTACTCTTCTTAAACACTGCCCCGTTGCTCAGCTTTTCCAGGTGTCTTTCCAGGATGTTATCCGTCTGCCTGCCACGGAGGCGTTCCAGACCACACAGAGCAGCAGCACCCCTACAACATCCTGGTGGGAAGAACTACATGTGGGGGATGAATCCACCCCAAAGGAGCAAATAGAGGAAGTCCTGAAGCTGGTGAAGGAGCACCACCAGGCTTTCAGCAAGCACTCCACGGACTACGGAGAGGTCAGTGTAATCAAACACACCATACCCACTGGCTCTCATCCTCCTATTAAGGAGAGGCACAGACCCATACCGCCTACTACCTATCAGTCTGTGAAAGAGATGATAAAAGAGATGAAAGACTCTAATATAATCCGGGACAGTCACAGTGCCCTGGGGTCATCAGCCTATTTCTCCACCTTGGACTTAACCAGTGGGTACTGGCAGGTACCCATGGCCCCAGAAGATCGAGAAAAGACTGCTTTCACCACACCTATGGGCCTGTTTGAGTTCAATTATATGCCGTTTGGACTATGTAACGCCCCAGGAACGTTCCAGAGGCTGATGGAACGTTGTTTAGGCCATAGGAATTTTGAGACTGTACTCTTATATCTGGATGACGTCATTGTATACTCCAAGACGTATGAGGACCATTTAAAGCACCTGGGTGAGGTGTTTCAATTTCTTGCTAAATATGGCCTCAAAATCAAGCCATCCAAGTGCCACCTGCTGAAACCAGCGGTCAAATACCTTGGGCACGTTGTCAGTGCCGAAGGAGTACAGCCTGATCCTGATAAACTTGCTGCTGTCCGCAACTGGCCTACTCCTACGACCGTGAAAGAGGTGAGAACCTTTCTCAGTTTTGCAGGGTACTACAGGCGTTTCATCCCGCATTTCGCACAAATTGCGGATCCCATCCAGGAACTCCTGAGGGGGCATCCAAAGAAGAGCCTGAAAACTCCTATTCCTGTTGAATGGAACCAAGAACGAGAAATTGCCTTTCAACTCCTAAAGAAGAAGTTGACTGAACCCCCTGTTCTGGGTTACCCAGATTATCAGAAGCCATTCCACCTCTACACGGATGCCAGTAAAAGAGGCCTGGGGGCCGTGTTGGCTCAAGTGCAAGATAACAAAGAAAGGGTAATTGCCTACGCCAGCAGGTCCCTGAAGGGAGCTGAAAAGAATGACCAGAATTACAGTTCCTTCAAGCTGGAGTTTCTTGCCTTAGTGTGGGCTGTGACTGAAAAGTTCAAAGACTGCCACACCATTTGTTGCCTTCACGGACAATAATCACCTGGCGCATCTGAATACAGCCAAATTAGGGGCACTGGAGCAAAGATGGGCCTCCCGCCTTGCCAACTATGACTTTACTGTGAAGACCTGACAGCCAAGACCACAGCGGAGGCGTTCTGGAAGAATTTCCTGTTGCCCTACGGCTGCCCAGAAAGGATCCTCACCGACCAAGGGTCTGCGTTTGAGTCACAGCTGTTCCATGAGATGTGCCTGCTGCACAACTGCCAGAAAGTCCGGACCACCGCCTATCATCCGCAAGGTAACGGACTCTGTGAAAAAATGAATAAGACTCTCATTGAAATGCTGAGAGCAGTACCCCCTGATAAGAGGGGTGATTGGCCTACTCTGTTGCCCCAACTTATGTACACTTATAACAACACCATCCATTGTTCCACCGGTTACACCCCGTTCTATCTGATGTTTTGGGCGACAAGGGAGGTTACCTGCGGATCACTCCCTGGGGGTACAAGTGCCGGATGTGATCAACCCACTGCCTAAGACTGATTGGGTAGTGGAGCACCAAAGGCGTCTCCTTAATGCCAAGGAGATCGTGCAAGAACGCATGGAAACTGTCCGGGAACACCAGCAGAAAGAATATGACCAGACTGCCCATGCGGGACCCCTGGCTCTTGGAGACAAGGTATGGTTGAAAAACAACCACCGGACCAGCAAGCTGGACAGCAAATGGGAAAGGATTCCCTACATTATTACTGCCATACCCAATGCTGCAGCTTACATTTACCAGGTCTCCAGAGAAGGAAAAGGTCCCCAAGTCGTTCACAGGAACCGCCTCAAGCCCTGTATAGAAGGAGAACCAGCGGAAGAGGAGATGGAGCCTGAGCCCTCTGAGTTGCCGGCTCCACCTATGGACCATATGCAGGCTGTGGAGAACTTGATCCATGATAAAGAGCCGCTCCACTGGGCCCTCACGCCTTGGTTAAATTTACTGGTTCCTGCTCCCGTTCCTGTTAGTCCTCCGTCTCAGGACATTTTACCCCAGAGAGCTCCTGAAGAAGTTCCAGAGGCGGTGAGCTCCCCTGACCTTCCTGAGTCTAGGCAGGAAGAATCTCTGCCACTAAGGAGGTCCACTCGTTCTACCAGGGGACACCCACCTGTGAGGTTTGAGGACTACATCATGGGCCCAGGTAGCCCCTCACGGGAAACCCCTGTTTAATCCTTTTGCAAGCCTGGGTACGGACTCATGTGATCCTTTGAGCCTCCAAGGACTTATGTTTGTTTGCATTTTTATGGACTATACTGGTTTATTGATACGCTGCACCAGGTCAGCGCCCCTGTTCCCTTACATTATCCTGAGAGAAGAGAACGACGCCCCTTTTCACCATTCCTTTCAGTTACACTGTTTGTTAATCTTTATATTGTTGCTGTGATAATTGCCATGTATGCCGGTTCTCTATTTTGTCTTTCAGGCTGCAGTATCCAGCCGGGCAGGGCCCCTCCTTGTTGCGCCGAGGACGGGCAACGTTATAGCGTGGTGGTATGTAGTGTCCCACTAGGTAAAGGTGGGCACTACACAAAAGGGGTTAATGTGTCTTAATTGCATTTAATGTCATGTGTATGCAATGTTCCCCTGTGTTAATGCTTAGCAGGCCTAGTTAGGGTGTAGTTAGACATCCCAGACGTTAGAGGGAGCTAGACAGCCCTAGATATATATAGGTAGGCCCAGACAGGGGAGTGGTAGTGTATTCCAGGGGACTAGAGGAGTCACTTCGTCTACCTGAAGCTCCTGAGGCTAGGATTAGCTCAGTTGAGATACCCCAGTAGATGGACAGAACCTCCTGGGAGAAATCTGCAGTCATCCTCAAGCCAAGTAAGGATATTTCCAGCCAAGATAAGTAAACTAATAGGCAGAGGAACTATAAAGCAAAGCAAGGATTAATACGGGAGGAAGATATATATTTACCAAGGATTTAAGCCAGCATTTAGGCATCCGGGCCTTGGGATAAGAAACCAGACAGGAGTTCTAAAAGAACAGTGTACACTATTTCTGAGGAAAGGTACAACCTGATTCTGAGTGTGTTGTGGATTTACCCTCTGAGTATCTTGCATGATCAATACCTGCCATCTTGTGAAATAAGCCTGCTTGTGAAGCTTGTGATTTAAAGAACTGCATTACCATCTTGATGTACAAAGTTGGACTGTTTAAGTAAAGCAACGTTTGGTTCACTATACCACCTGTGTACCTCACTTATTCCAACTATAAATCGGTGTGCCACCGTTACAGGCACTGGCGTCACGAATCCAAAAGGGACCTTGCCCCAGGCACACAAAATACCAGTAACATCCAGGGCACCTCATCCACCATCAGGCCTGGTCCCTACATACCGAGTGTGCCCCAGAGGAACTGTGTCTACCTCTCCTTCACTGCCGCATGCCTGCCCAGGGTTCTCCAATACAGTGAGCAACCCTCGATTGCCCATAACCGTGACCTCACTTCACTATACCCTGCAGGTCTGGCGTGCTGCACATGCTCAGTCAGGGTCACTAGAGGATTCATGGTACAGTGGTTTCAGTAGGCCTGTTATTCTGTAACGGTTGCATACACACACACACAGGGGGGAGGGAAGTGACCACTGCGCTCCACCCTTACCCCTGGCCCTGCCTACTTGCCTTGCGAGTCCTAATGACAGGGGACAACTGGACGGCAATCCCTAGATTGGAATAAGTGCAGGGATGACAGACAAACAACAGAAAGTGAACGGACCGAGTCAATACCAGGAAAGCTACAAAGTACAAATGGAGCAAGCAGAGAATAGTCAGGAGAAGCCGGGGTCATAAATACCAGGAGAGTCGTGAAGTACCAAAGGAGTCAGCAGAGGATCGTCAGGAGGAGGCCGGGGTCAGAATACCAGGAGAGCAGCAAAGTACACAAGGAGCAGGGAGAGGATCGTCAGGAATTCAGCAGGAGGTAAGTATGCCAGGAAAGACACAATCGCAGGTGGAACCTAAATAACAGGCAATCTGTGGCCAGCAGATTGCCTGTTTAAATAGGGAGCTAGAGGGGTCATGTGACGTGGCCAGCGTCACATGACTCCACACAGACTACACAGCCGAGCATCAAGTGATTAGCCCTAAAACCATTAGCATGAATGCAGATAGATTCACGCATAGTATTATCAGGAGCGCGGGTGACGCTGGATGCACTGATGATGTGCAGTGACACAATGGCTAATAAGCCCTTTTTTCCCCAATAATACAAGCCAAAAATGCTTTAGAACATATAACTGCACCGCACAAGGGAAAATAAGACGTAGAAATATTTCCTTGTAATAAACCCTGTTTGTGACAGACTCCCCTCTTTTGAGGTGGCCACGAGTGCTTGGAGAGGACTACTTGCCAGCCTCTTACCATGTGATTATGGTCCCATGTTGAATGCACCGGTTTTGTGCAGAAAAGCCATGAGTACAGCCAGGCCAAAGAGACTTGTACTAACTTTTGAATTCCTGGTCTAATTCGTGCCATTTTGGGATGTGTTAAATGTCTATGTGTATTGTAAAGGGTGGGACATTGTATGTTTGAGTAAGTGATGTCTGTTCCATTGTCTCTCTGTGTGTATTGGCGATTGTCCTCTGTCCTGGAGACAACCGAGTTGTAATTCGATTGTCTCTCAGGACAGAGGGCAATGTGTATTCTCCTGCCTGTGTTGATTATGTTAACCATGGTGTACCATGATTATATCACAGGCCGAGGGGAGGAGTCTATGTGGGTTGTAACCTTTGTGTTATGGGTTAATGTATGTTTGTTGTGGGTGTCTCCCTTGTATGGGAGCAGGGGATAAAAGCAATTGTATTTTTTCAATGTGAGGCCTTCCAGTAAAGTATTTCTAGCATTCAGCTTGGGCTAATCTATAGACCTATTTGGCGATACCGGCGATACCAGCGATACTAGCGATAAGGCTACATTCACACGTCAGTATTTTTCTATAATCCGATTTTCTGTCCGTTTTTTGCGGATCCGTTGTTCCTGAAAATGTTTCCGTATGTCATCCGTATGTCATCCGTTTTTTGCGGATCCGCAAAAAACGGAAACATGTATAAATTTCAATAAGCAAATAAAGTTGTTTGGATTTCTTGAAAAAAAATAAAAAATAAAAATTTTTAATGTAATTTCCAGGAACGGATTCCGTATAAAACGGATGACATACGGAATGACATCCGTATGTCTTCCGTTTTTTGCGGATCCATTGACTTTGTATTGTACCAGGATCCGATTTTTCAGGAAAAGAATAGGACATGTTTTATATTTAAACGGATATGCGGAACGGAACAACGGAAACGTACAGCACACATTGTGCTGTCAGTTTTTTTCCAGGACCCATTGAAAATAAATGGGTCCAGATCTGGTCCAGATCTGTTCCAGAAAAAACGGAACAGATCAGGAAAGAAAAAACGGACGTGTGAATGGACCCTAATAGCGATTTATTGCTCTGTGGATTATTTGGCTGTGCTATTTCAAGGGGAGAAGGGAATACTAGTCGGTGACACGGATGATACCGTCACAACTGGTGTCAAGCAGCGGGATTTTCCCGCACTAGTGTATGGTGCATGGAGGGCAACGCTGGCACTCGTGCAGCGACCCTGGCTTTGAAGGAGCTCAAGGGACAGAGCTAGCTACCGGGCAGCGTTCTTATCCACAGCAACATGGAAGAGGAGTTTCGCTGGAGGTTGCAGCAGTACTTGGCCCAACAGGATGGGCCTGTATCAGAGGAGGGCATACTGGACTACAGAGATGCCACTCGAAAGGGGCTGTGGTATGACGCCTGGAGGTACAGCGGCAGCGGAGAGAGAGCCTTCCCGGTAAAGAACAGAGGTTCCAGGTACTCGTGGCCCTGCGGTCACCCTTCCTAGGAAAGCAACCCTTGTCTGAGTGGATGACAGAACTGTGGACCCTGATTTGGAGGGAGTTGTGGCTGGACAAAGCGTACCGGGCACTAAAGTGGTATGCCACCCAGCGCAACCCATAGATGACTAACCACTATCTGCCGGAGGGAGAGGATTATAATGGTCCGGGCTTACTGTGGGAAGCCTTTGATGAGGGCGATGACTTTGGATGCCCCACAGAATGTCGGTTCTGGGACATCCACGACATCAGGGAAACCGAGCTGGACCTTCCCCGAGCGGACGACCTTGGGCCAGACCTGATTCATCTAGTCACCATGGAGTGGGAGCTGGAGCAGAGCTACCGTCAACTGTTCAACCTAGCTCAACCACCATCCCTCAGCCCAGAGGATTGCCTGGAAATTATACCCTCTTTTGCCCAACCAACCTCAGAGGTGAGCAACCTCATAGACTTGTCCTGGGAGGACCCACAGATGGCAGGTGGAGAGGGGACCGAGGTCTCTCTACCAGCCCTACAGGGATGCTGGGCCGCCTGCCCAGATCTCCAGCGGCATGGCATATCACAGGGAGAGGAGACAACCGGTCTCTCTCCCCAGCGGCAACCTGAGTTCCAGGGAGAGGAGATGCTGGGTCCCTCTGCCCTACAGCAAGCAGAGTCCTGGGGAGGAGAGGCAACCGGCCTCACCTTCTAACAGCAGCCGGAGATACCGGGAAAAGGGGAACACAAGCCCCTCTGCACGGGCGCAGATGAGACCGCGGGCTCTGTGCCAGTCCTACAGGGATGCTGGACGGTCGGTCCAGATCCCCAGCCATCTCCGCAGGGATACCAGGAGGAGGAGGTAAGCGAGCCCTCCCCTTCCCAGCTACTTCCCAACCGAGTTCTGGGGGCAGGGGATGAGCCTGCGATGCCCACTGATCCCTCCAGCCGAGTTCTGTTGGCAGGGGATGAGCCTGCGATACCCACTGATCCCTCCAACAGAGTTCTGGGGGCAGGGGATGAGCCTGCGATACCCACTGATCCCTCCAACCGAGTTCTGGGGGCAGGGGATGAGCCTGCGATACCCACTGATCCCTTCCCAGCAGAAGAGCTGGCATCCGGGCAGAGCGCCGCTAGCCTCTGCTCCACCGACACCCTTGTGGCTTGCACCCCACTCGCCCCAGCAGAAGTGCTGGCATCAGCGCAGAACGCCGCTGGCCGCTGTTCCCCAAGTAGCCCCAGCGGTTTGCCTAGCTGCACCAGGGAGACTGAGGATGTGGAACTGTTTCACCACAACCTGGGACCTACAGACCAGTACAGTCCCTGGTGGGTGAGCTACCCTGTTAACTATTTACCGTGGGTGGGCAACTCTGCTAATGTTTCTTTGTGGGTGGGCTTCCATACTAATCTAGGTACTGACCGACAGGAGGTCAGATACCTGTTTAGTCTTAACCCCAAAAGGGAAGATATGTGACAAACTCCCCTCTTTTGAGGTGGCCGCGAGTGCTTGGAGAGGACTACTTGCCAGCCTCTTACCATGTGATTATGGTCCCGTGTTGAATGCACCGGTTTTGTGCAGAAAAGTCATGAGTACAGCCAGGCCAAAGAGACTTGTACTAACTTTTGAATTCCTGGTCTAATTCATGCCATTTTGGGATGTGTTAAATGTCTATGTGTATTGTAAAGGGTGGGACATTGTATGTTTGAGTAAGTGATGTCTGTTCCATTGTCTCTCTGTGTGTATTGGCGATTGTCCTCTGTCCTGGAGACAACTGAGTTGTAATTCGATTGTCTCCCAGGACAGAGGGCAATGTGTATTCTCCTGCCTGTGTTGATTATGTTAACCATGGTGTACCATGATTATATCACAGGCCGAGGGGAGGAGTCTATGTGGGTTGTAACCTTTGTGTTATGGGTTAATGTATGTTTGTTGTGGGTGTCTCCCTTGCATGGGAGCAGGGGATAAAAGCAATTGTATTTTTTCAATGTGAGGCCTTCCAGTAAAGTATTTCTAGCATTCAGCTTGGGCTAATGTATAGACTTATTTGGCGATACCGGCGATACCAGCGATACTAGCGATAATAGCGATTTATTGCTCTGTGGATTATTTGGCTGTGCTATTTCAAGGGGAGAAGGGAATACTAGACGGTGACACGGATAATACCGTCACACTGTTAATAGCTGTATTAAACATCACTTGCACCCCAATGACAAGAATGATTTGCTGGAATTACAGAGCTGTATAATGGCAATTTAGATCCCCAGTCAGTGCAGCAAGGAGTAATAGGATTATTTCTATTACCCAGGTTGTAAATTCCCCCGAGTACACTCATATTCATTTTTATTTTTCTGTCTTAGGTAGGGTCTAATTTTTTTGGGATGAGATGACGGTTTGATTGGTACCATTTTTGGGTACATATGACATTTTGATCACTTGGTATTACACTTTTTGTGAGTAAAGGTGACCAAAAATTGCTGTTTTGGCACATTTTTTTTTTTTTTTTTTACAGCATTCACCTGAGGGGCCATAACATGTGATATTTTTATTGAACAAATACCGAATATGCATATTATTTTTATTTTTGTTAAGTTTTATAGTTTTACACAGTAAAAGCATTTTTGAAAATATCTTGTTTTTGTGTTGCCATTTCCTGAGATCCATATTTTTTTTATTTTTTGAGAGATTGTCCTATGTAGGGTCTCATTTTTTTGTGGGATGAGATGACGGTTTGATTGGTACCATATTGGGTTACATAGAACTTTTTGATCGCTTGGTATTACACTTTTTGTGAGGCAAGGTGACTAGAAAAAGGCTGTTTTGGCAAATTATAATTTTTTCACGGCGTTCACCTGACGGGGTGGATCATGTGATATTTTTATAGAGCTGGTCGATACGGACATGGCAATACCTAATATGTCTACTTTTCTTTTTTTCCCTATTTTTAAAAAATTTATATTACTTAATTATGGGAAAAGGGTGTTTTTTTGGTTTTACTTGGAACGTTTATTTTTTTAATATGTAAAACACATTTTTTTTAACTTTTTTTTATTTTAATTTTTTTGTCCCACTGTGGGACTTTTGGGGGTCTGATCCATCAAAACGCATTGCACCCACGCAATTAAAACTGAACAACTGAACGCGATCGCAGGCAAACCTGAATGACTTTGCCTGAGAAATCACACATTTTTCACTGAAAGCATTCGCAACACATCCGGACCTAATCCGGACATGCTCATCTGCAAGGGGCCTTGTTGTCATCTGACAGCTGCTCCCCCACTGGCAGCAGCATTGTCTCCATTTAAATGTCTTACCTCTGTTTCTGACTTGCAGAGCAGGAGCAGTGAGGATGGAGTTGGAGGGAGAGACTTCTGGTAGGAGGTAGAATGGAGTAGGTAAAAGGAATTTTGACGTCACAGGTCACATGTAGGGATGAGCGAATTGACTTCAGATGAAACATCCAAAGTCGATTTGCATAAAACTTTGTTCCAATACTGTATGGAGCAGGAGCTCCGTACAGTATTAGAATGTATTGGCTCCAATGAGCTGAAGTTATTACTTCGGCTCATAAATTAATTTGTACTGTAAAAAACCATTTCCCGACTTGGAATCAAACCAGAGTTTGGGAAATGTTTTTTTACAGTACAAATTAAATTACGAAGTTATTATGCGAAGTCTCGCGAGACTTCACGAAGCAATAACTTCGGCTCATCGGAGCCAAAACATGTTAATACTGTACTGAGCTCCTGCTTCGTAAAGTATTGGAGTTAAGTTTTATGCAAATCGACTTTGAATGTTTCAGCCGAAGACGATTCGCTAATCCCTAGTCACATGTTTCCGACAATGAGATTTATGATATATATTATATACAGCAGTGCACTGATATGTGACGTACAAGATATAAATTACACCTCATACCTCACATATCAGTACACCGCTCTATATACCTGTACATACTGCATCTATTATACCTCGTACCTCACATATCAGTACACTGCATTATATATTACATATCTGTAGCCACTGTGTCTTATACCTTGCACCTCAGATATCAGTACACTGCTGTATATATTACATATCTTTAGCCACTGCATCTATTATAACTTGTACCTCACATATCAGTACATTGCTGTATTTATTACATATCTGTAGTCACTGTATCTATACCTTGTACGTCACATATCAGTAGACCGCTATATATATATATTACATATCTGTTTCCACTGCATCTATTTTACCTTGTACCGCACATATCAGTACACTACTGTATACTGTATATTACATATCTCTATCCACTGTGTCTATTATACTTTGTACAGTAACTCACATATCAGTACACTGCTGGGTTTACTATATATCTGTACCCACTGCATCTATTATACTGTATAATATACACAGTGTATGTGTTTGTGTAAAAAATAAATAAATAAATATATATATATATATATATATATATATATATATATATACATACACTCACCTAAAAAATTATTAGGAACACCATACTAATACGGTGTTGGACCCCCTTTTGCCTTCAGAACTGCCTTAATTCTACATGGCATTGATTCCACAAGGTGCTGATAGCATTCTTTAGAAATGTTGGCCCATATTGATAAGATAGCATCTTGCAGTTGATGGAGATTTGAGGGATGCACATCCAGGGCACGTAGCTCCCGTTCCACCACATCCCAAAGATGCTCTATTGGGTTGAGATCTGGTGACTGTGGGGGCCATTTTAGTACAGTGAACTCATTGTCATGTTCAAGAAACCAATTTGAAATGATTCGAGCTTTGTGACATGGTGCATTATCCTGCTGGAAGTAGCCATCAGATGATGGATACATGTTCTCATTCTGTTTACGCCAAATTCGGACTATACCATTTGAATGTCTCAACAGAAATCGAGACTCATCAGACGAGGCAACATTTTTCCAGTCTTCAACAGTCCAATTTTGGTGAGCTTGTGCAAATTGTAGCCTCTTTTTCCTATTTGTAGTGGAGATGAGTGGTACCCGGTGGGGTCTTCTGCTGTTGTAGCCCATCCGCCTCAAGGTTGTGCATGTTGTGGCTTCACAAATGCTTTGCTGCATACCTCGGTTGTAACGAGTGGTTATTTCAGTCAACGTTGCTCTTCTATCAGCTTGAATCAGTCGGCCCATTCTCATATGACCTCTAGCATCCACAAGGCATTTTCGCCCACAGGACTTCCGCATACTGGATGTTTTTCCCTTTTCACACCATTCTTTGTAAACCCTAGAAATGGTTGTGCGTGAAAATCCCAGTAACTGAGCAGATTGTGAAATACTCAGACCGGCCCGACTGGCACCAACAACCATGCCACGCTCAAAATTGCTTAAATCACCTTTCTTTCCCATTCTGACATTCAGTTTGAAGTTCAGGAGATTGTCTTGACCAGGACCACACCCCTAAATGCATTGAAGAAACTGCCATGTGATTGGTTGACTAGATAATTGCATTAATGAGAAATAGAACAGGTGTTCCTAATAATTCTTTAGGTGAGTGTGTGTATATATATATATATATATATATATATATATATATATATAGAGAGAGAGAGAGAGAGACACAGACAGAGAGAGCAGTGTACTGATGTCAGAGGTAACAGGTATAATTAGGGTCTCCATCTGGCCGGTAACTCAGCAGCCAAGTCAGTAATTTAGTGCCCCTGCCAGTGCCGGTAATTTTGTTCTATCGACAATAATTATTGCTGGTATTCCTTTATGGACTGTTACTAATGAGCACTTATTAGTCCAGCTTTTAACTTCTACCACCCCCTCCCCCACTTGTGTAAAAAAGAAAAAAAAAAACTCACCTCATCCACTTGATGGCGCCGGGGTCAGGACCTGCGGTCCAGCCTTATGATGTTTCATAGCATTGACTGGAAGAAGCAGGACCTGCGAAACATCATCAAGCTAAAGCGTATGACCTGTCCTGAGCTTCCAGTGAGCAGAGAGCCTTTATCACGGCGCGGTCAAATGGATGGTGATTTTTTTTTAATTATTTTTGTCACTAATGGGGACATTAATATTACTGGGACACTAATGGGGGCATTAATATGGGGCATTAATATGGGGCACTATTAATTCTAGGGGCACTCATTGGGACATTAATATTAATGGGGGCATTATTCATTCTAGCGGCATTAATGGAGGCATTACTATTACTGGGAGCACAAATGAGGGCATTATTAATCCTGGGGGCACTAATGGAGGCATTACTATTACTGGGGGCACTAATGAGGGGCATTATCAATTCTGGGGGACACTAATGGAGGCATTAATATTACTAGGGGGTGGGGGGCGGAGCCAGCGCCGGTCTGAGATGGCCGCTTGATTCTGAGCTCCGTGCTACAGACCGTTCACAGCACTAGCAATCTTACGCTCTACACCTGAAAATGGTCAAAATAGGAAACACCCGAGCAGGGGAACACCCGAGCACCAACAAAAGCCATGCTCAGGGAGGTGACATGGACAGATTCATCAGAAAAGCGGCTGCCTCGTTCGTCGCTCGTCTCCAAGATGGCGCCGGTCCAGCAACAGAAAGCCGGCCAGCAAGACAAGTCGGATGATGACAGTGACACTGAGGAGCTGCAAGGTAGGGGGGCCCTTCCGATCACCAGAAACTACTTGAAGAACACTCTGAATAAGTCCCTGGAGCCTTTGCTCAGCGAATTCGCCGCACTGCGCCAGGATATGGGCGACCGAGTTGAAGCGCTCGAGAACAACCAGGTCCAGTTACTGGATCATCAGAGGGCTACATCAAGTTCATTCCGAAAGTGAATGAAATTCAAAATGCCTTAGAAGATCAGGAAAATAGGGGCTGCCGGAACCCTGCGTATAAGAGGGATTCCTGAGTCCGTTCTGCCAGGAGACATTCCAGCTGCGATCATCTCCCTCTGCTCCTCACTTCTTGGCCCTAAGTTCGCCCTGGAGATTACGATTGAGAGGGCACACAGGGCTCTGCGGCCCAAGCCTAAATTGGAGGAGCCCCCAAAAGATATTATATGTAAATTCCTGAACTTCCAGGTCAAATCAGCAGTTCAGGAGGCCGCCAGAAACAGATCTGACATCTTGTTTGAAGGCGCCCAAGTGTCAATATATCAAGACTTAGCCCCCTCTACCTTGAAAAAGCGCAAATCTCTCAAACCACTAACAGAATGGCTGCGGGCTAACAGGATCCTCTACAAATGGAATTTTCCTTTTGGACTTTCCTTTTCACAAGGAGGCCGCCGCTTCAATATTACTTCCCATGCTGATTTGGACGCTGTCTACGATCACCTACAAATCTCTCCCTTGCCGATAGAAAACTGGGAGCTGTTCCAAGACCTCTTCGCCCTACCTGAAGTTCCATCGCTGGCAGCCTTCACCTTACAGCATACTCCCAAGGCTCATAAAGCGGGGAAGAGGAACCGACAACTGACACCTAAGAGGCTAGCTCAAGATTAACAATCTCGAACTTCCAGCTCCAACCAACGTACTGGGAGATGTTCCTTCTTAGGACTTTATTGGATCTATCCTGATAATTTGCTTCTCCAATATAAGTGGTCTTTAGTTATTGTTTGTTTAGACCAGCTCCATTCTGCTAGTAGATCCATGATATAGCCAGTTTGAAGTCATGTTCAAGCCATCCCCTAGTAGATAATGCTTCTGTCTTACATGCTTCACCTACCTTTTCTCCCCTTTAAGTCCTCATCAACCTTTTAGGTCACCCATGGCTCCTTAGTCCCTGGGCTTTCCTAGTTTAGCTTAACTTGGCTCTGGCCTTTCCCCCCTTTTTAGGTTCTGCTAGTTACCTGTCTAAATGTAAGCCTCTTTCCAGGTTGCAATTATATGTGCTGAACGTCATGTACACTGGTCCTCGACCAACTTTCCCCCATGCTTTACACCAGTGGGTCAGACCCCACACCAAGTTACTTTCTGATTATTTGTTTCGTTCTCATTGTTTCCCCTGTCCCTTTGTTCTATTCTAGGCAGTGGCGCACCTACAGAGGGGGTCCAGCGGGTCTGGACCCCCCCCCCCCCTAGAACAACCAACCGAATTTTTTTTTTTTTAAATCCTTCAGGGCCGCACCGCCGATCACCACAGGCGGCGCGGCCCTGGATGTAATTGCGGCGGCCGCGGCGGAGGTGGTGGTGGGGGGGCCGGGGGGGCAGTGGAAGTACTAGGAGATGAGCGCTTCCATTGTGGAAGCGCTCATCTCCATATCTAATCCATCTGTATCGCCGTCCTTAGGACTGCGATACAGATGCCTGTGCTGTGCTGCGGCAGGGGAGGGAGAGGCGTGTCCCTCCCCTGTTCTTCTGATAGGCCGCAGGCACTAATGCCTGCAGCCTATCAGAGGCCGGCTCAGGCGAGATGATGTCATCATCACGCGCCTGAGCCGGGCAGCACACAGCAGGGACACAGGCTGGAAGAGCCTGCATCGCATCGCTGCTGATGGAGGTAAGTATCAGTGTATTTTTTATTTTATTTTTGTTGTTTTGTTTTTTTTGGAGGGGGGGAGATGGCACTATGGGGGCACTAAAGGGGAGAGCGGCACTATGGGGGAGTGGAGCACTATTGGGGCATATGGTGGCACTTAGAAGGGGCATTTTTTACTGGCATATTATGGGGGACACTATGGGGAAGGGAGAGAGGAGCACTATGAGGGCATTTACTGGGGCACTATATAGGGGTATTTTATACTGGCATACATTATGGGGACATTAGCTCAACAGCGGGCACTAAGCGGGGGTATTTCATGTACTGTCATATTGTAGGGAGAATTATTAGTACTAGGAGGTATTATGCGGAGCTTTGCTAATACTGGGGGGCTATGAGGAACATGATTACTAGTATGGGCACTATAGGGGCATTATTACTACTAAGTGTGCTCTGGCAGAGAATTATTTCTATTTTGGGGAGCCCTGTTATTTTGGGGGGCACCCTGCCACAGTATCAGCTTAGCACAATAATTTTGGGGGACATTATCTTTATACTATTAGTGTCTGGGCGCAGTTATTTTTTTAGAGCACTGTGTGCCAATAATTGTTGAGGGGGGCACTATCTGTGTGGTAGTAGTATTTCCAGGGGGACTGTTTCTGCAGTAAAGTATTGGGGGCACAGCGGGCACAGTATTGGGGGTGGCAGGAAAGGGTGTTCAGAAGATGTGAAGATGATGGAAATGTGGGAAACTAATGTCTGTTTGTTAATCTCTGCAGAGATGGGAGATGGCTGAAAAATCATCATGGCGGTCTGGTCTGAATGGAGAAGATGAGGAAAGAGAACGTCTACAACAAAGGTGACATCACTGGATGTAAGAGGTATGTGGCGCTATGTAGGAGAGGAGATGCTCCGGCTCCTCCCCCCTGCCATTTGCAGAAGGAGGATTCAGAGCTAGGTGAGGACGGTCAAGGGGGGCAGCAGGCCACGGGCGGGTGGCAGATGGTGGGGGGAACCACAGGCCTTGAGCAGGATCAGGGGAGGGAGGAGAGCGGAGGAGCTTTCTGGCTGTAGCTTGCTGTATAAGCAGGCAGTGCAGCCAGGACAGACCCTCCCCTCTCCTTATGATGTGTAGAGACAGGCCGCAACTATAGAATGTCAGCTGTACAGTGTTTGTTGGGAGTGGCCTATTATATGTAGGAGGGGCTTTTAATAATGGGCGGGGCCGCATTGTTATTTTCCTACAGGCCTTTTAGAATCGCCAAGTAAAAGAATCAGCACAACACACTACACCCTTTCCCTGCATTTTTAAATATAAAGGGGGCTTTGAAAAATTAAATTAGCACAGCGCACTACACATGCCGCATTTTTTTGCCTTTCGGACCCCCCCTAAACAAAATTCCTGGGTGCTCCCCTGATTCTAGGTACCTCATCCCTGATTTCTTTGAGGAACATGCAGGTTGATGGGGATCCGACTTCTCCTTCGGGCGGGGTGGGGCTATCTCAAATCGTAAGTGTTCTTTCCTGGTGGACCAGCACACTTTACACTCCTTTGCTCACATTAACCCTTGACCATGGCTGATATTATAAATGTGTTTTGGGGTGTCATTTTACATATACCCATGCTGGGTGAGAGAAATATCTTGGCAAAAGACAACTTTTCCCATTTTTTTATACAAAGTTGGCATTTGACCAAGATATTTATCTCACCCAGCATGGGTATATGTAAAATGACACCCCAAAACATATTCCCCAACTTCTCCTGAATACGGAGATACCACATGTGTGACACTTTTTTGCAGCCTAGGTGGGCAAAGGTGCCCAAATTCCTTTTAGGAGGGCATTTTTAGACATTTGGATACCAGACTTCTTCTCACGCTTTGGGGCCCCTAAAATGCCAGGGCAGTATAAATACCCCACATGTGACCCCATTTTGGAAAGAAGACACCCCAAGGTATTCAATGAGGGGCATGGCGAGTTCATATAAAAAAAAAATTTTTGGCACAAGTTAGCGGAAATTGATTTTTTTGATTTTGTTCTCACAAAGTCTCCCTTTCCGCTAACTTGGGACAAAAATTTCAATCTTTCATGGACTCAATATGCCCCTCAGCGAATACCTTGGGGTGTCTTCTTTCCAAAATGGTGTTATTTGTGGGGTGTTTGTACTGCCCTGGCATTTGAGGGTCTCCGCAATCATTTCATGTATGCCCAGCATTAGGAGTTTCTGCTATTCTCCTTATATTGAGCATACAGGTAATGAGATTTTTTTTTTCCGTTCAGCCTCTGGGCTGAAAGAAAAAAATGAACGGCACAGATTTCTTCATTTGCATCGATCAATGTGGATGAAAAAATCTCTGCCAAAAAAAGAAAAAGGAGGGGAAAGGCGTCTGCCAGGACATAGGAGCTCCGCCCAACATCCATACCCACTTAGCTCGTATGCCCTGGCAAACCCGATTTCTCCATTCACATCAATCGATGTGGATGAATAAATCATTGCCGGGATTTTTTTTTTTATATATACAAAGTGTTTGCCAAAGTATATGAACACCGCCATCTCCTCAGCTCATATGCCTCGGCAAACGTATCTTTTACTGCAGAGGAGAAATCTCGTCTTGCAGCGCCGCATACACCGACTTGCGTGTAATCTGACAGCAGCGCAATGCTTCTGTCCGAATGCACATCAGTGCTGCAGCTAGTCGATCGGTTGGTCCACCTGAAAGGTAAAAAAAACAAAACAAAAAAGAAAAAACCAGGCCGCAACGCAATAACTTTATTAACTTTAGAACAGAACATATTAACTTTTTTACTTACCGGTAATTTTTTTTTTGTTTCGTTTTTTTTTCCTTTATAGAACAAACCTCTCCTTCCCCATGGGACAATGTGCAAAGCGCAAATCGCCCAAAGATGTGGCAAAGTACGTTATGCACTTTATCCCAGGTGAAAGGAGAGGTTTGCAGCAGCTGTGAGTAAAAGGGCCCTAATAGCCCTGTGTGCCTGTCCTGTGAGATGCAATCCCTATGCTAGGTGTACCTGTGTGTGGTACTTCCGGAAACACTCTCCTAAGCATAGGGCAGGGTGGTCAGGGCAGTCAGGACAGAAATAGCGGGTGTCACGCCTTATTCCACTCCTGCTACAGACACAACATTTTTTTCGGGGTGGCGGTTGGGTTGAGGTACCAGCAACGACACTGGGGAAATGTCGCTCGTGTAGACGGCTAACTACACTGGTGGATGGGGCCACGGAACCTCCTGGGTAAAGGAGGTTCTCGATGATCTCTTCCTGGAATTTGAGGAAGGATCCTGTTCTCCCAGCCTTACTGTAGAGAACAAAACTATTATACAGCGCCAATTGAATTAAATATACAGACACCTTCTTATACCAGCGTCTGGTTCTGCGGGAAACTAAATAGGGAGCCAACATCTGGTCATTGAAGTCCACCCCTCCCATGAGCGCATTATAGTCGTGGACTGAGAGGGGCTTTTCAATGACATGGGTTGCCCTTTCAATTTGGATTGTCGTGTCTGCGTGAATGGAGGAGAGCATGTAAACGTCACACTTGTCTCTCCATTTCACCGCGAGCAGTTCTTCGTTACACAAGGCAGCCCTCTCCCCCCTTGCAAGACGGGTGGTTACAAGCCGTTGGGGGAAGCCCACGCGACTAGTTCGCGCGGTGCCACAGGCGCAAATCCGTTCTAGAAACAAATGCCTAAAGAGATCCACACTTGTGTAAAAATTGTCCACATAAAGATGGTACCCCTTGCCGAATAAGGGTGACACCAAGTCCCAGACTGTCTTCCCACTGCTCCCCAGGTAGTCAGGGCAACCGACCGGCTCCAGGGTCTGATCTTTTCCCTCATAGATCCGAAATTTGTGGGTATAGCCTGTGGCCCTTTCACAGAGCTTATACAATTTGACCCCATACCGGGCACGCTTGCTTGGGATGTATTGTTTGAAGCCAAGGCGCCCGGTAAAATGTATTAGGGACTCGTCTACGCAGATGTTTTGCTCAGGGGTATACAAATCTGCAAATTTCTGGTTGAAATGGTCTATGAGGGGCCGAATTTTGTGGAGCCGGTCAAAAGCTGGGTGGCCTCTGGGACGGGAGGTGGTGTTGTCGCTAAAATGCAGAAAACGCAGGATGGCCTCAAATCGTGTCCTGGACATAGCAGCAGAGAACATGGGCATGTGATGAATCGGGTTCGTGGACCAATATGACCGCAATTCATGCTTTTTTGTCAGGCCCATGTTGAGGAGAAGGCCCAGAAAAATTTTAAGTTCGGAAACTTGGACTGGTTTCCACCGGAAAGGCTGGGCATAATAGCTTCCCGGGTTTGCGGTTATAAATTGTGTTGCATACCGGTTTGTCTCTGCCACGACTAAGTGCAAGAGCTCTGCAGTCAAGAACAGCTCAAAAAATCCCAGGGCCGAACCGATTTGAGCCGTCTCAACCCGAACTCCAGACTGGGCGGTGAAAGGGGGAACTACAGGTGCGGCTGAAGTTGGTGACTGCCAATCAGGGTTTGCCAGCACCTCAGGGATTCTAGGGGCTCTACGGGCCTGTCTGCGCGGTGGCTGCGACGGGGTAACTACTGCACGTGCCACCGTACCAGCTTCAACTGCCCTTCTGGTGCTAGCTACTTCACCAGGTTGTACGGCAGTGCTGGTACTAGGTCCAGGAAGGGCTGCGCTGCTGGTGTATGCCTCACCACAAGATCCGGCAGCGACAGCCCCACTCTGCTGCTCTTGAAGCGGATCCTGCGTAACCTGTGGTCTAGCGACACGGGGCCGGGTACGCCTGGTGCTGCCAGGGACCTCAACCTCCTCGTCCGAACTTTGGGTCAGAGAGCCACTGCTTTCTACAGGTTCATATTCTGACCCGCTAGATTCGTCAGATGAGGGTTCCCACTCCTCATCCGACTGGGTCAGAATCCTGTAGGCCTCTTCAGAAGAATACCCCCTGTTTGACATTTTGGACTACTAAATTTAGGGGTATTCCCTGAGACTACCCAAGAAAAAAAGCAAACCTGTCTTACAAAGGGGAGGCTAGCGAAGTACCGGAGGCCGCTGCGGTTGATAAAAAATATCAAAATTGTTTTTTTTATCGCCGCAGTGCGTGTAAAGTGAATGTGCAGTGATCAAAAAATAATAATTTTTTGTCACTGCGGTGGGGCGGGCGTGGGTGAACGCACGTGTGGGCGACCGATCAGGCCTGATCGGGCAAACACTGCGTTTTGGGTGGAGGGCGAGCTAAGGTGACACTAATACTATTATAGATCTGACTGTGATCAGTTTTGATCACTTACAGATACTATAAAAGTACAAATGCTGATTAGCGATACGCTAATCAGCGAATAAAAGTGACTGCGGTGCGGTGGGGTGGGCGCTAACTGACGCTAACTACCTAACCAAGGGACCTAAACTATCCCTAAAACCTAACAGCCAATACTAGTGGAAAAAAAAAGTGACAGTTTACACTGATCACTTTTTGTCTTTCACTAGTGATTGACAGGGGCGATCAAAGGGGTGATCAAAGGGTTAATTGGGGTGCAGGGGGGTGATCTGGGGCTAAGGTGTAGTGTTGGTGCTACTCACAGTTCAGTCTGCTCCTGTGCTGGATCCAACCGACGAAAAGGACCAGCACAGGAGCAGAGAAGCCATATAACATATCATATTTACTAATATGATCTGTTATATGGCTTGTGATTCGATTTTTTAAAAATCAGCAACCTGCCAGCGACGATCATTGGCTGGCAGGTTGCTGATGCAATTCTCCTCAAACTTTTGCTGGCCCGCGATGCGCATGCGCGGGCCGGCTGTGACCGAAATCTCGCGTCTCGCGAGAGGACGCGCCGGCGCGTCCACTCGGAATGAAACAACCACCTCCAGGACGCGTCTGTGCGTACAGCGGTCCGGAGGTGGTTAATGGAAAATTCTCCATTTAATTGGTCCTCCCCAACCATTACTTATTTAGGAGTAAAAATTGTCCCAAACATTTCAGATCTCTTTTCACTCAATTTTATCCCATTAAAATCTTCCCTATTCGCTGCACTGGACAAACTTAATAAATCAGCCCCGACCCTCTCTTGGTTTGGTAGGAAAAATCTCCTTTCTTCTCTTATCATCCCCCGTCTTACCTACCTCCAACAAGTCCTCCCAATTCCCATCCCAAAATTTTATTACGCTTCTCTAAAACAAAGATTTAGTACATTCATATGGAATGGTAGGAGGGCTAGACTCTCCTATTCCTTCCTATCTCGCTCACGCTTGGCAGGCGAGATTGGTCTCCCAGACCCTGAACTCTATGGGAAGGCCATATTAATGTCTAGAGTCATTGATTGGCTGAGGAACTCGAGTAGCAAATCCTGGGTAGCCTTAGAACAAAGCATCATTGGAATGCCAGCTCGTGCTCTATGCCTAGGCTATCATACCCCTCCCCCCACCAACCTTCAACCATACCCAATAATCAAAGCTACTATTGAAGCTTGGAAGTGGTGGAACTGCTCTCATTGTTCAGTTCCCTTTCCTTCTCCTCTTATCACAATTAGTGATATCCTGGGATCCGCTTCCACTGGACCTCGTAACACTTCCTCTAAATTAATTAGATCCTCTCCTGTGCTAATCTCCCATCTTTTAGAGCCCCAAGGCTTATCGCCTTTGATTGACTCCATTAAAACCTTTCTAAACCAACAGCCCTGTGACCTTACCCTCATTCCACTTATCAAGGCCTTCATTCTTAAAAACAATACAAAAGGTGACCTCCTACGACCCCTTACCTGGTTTGAAGCTTTAATAGCGAATCCAAATCCCCCAAAAAAGCCTATTTCCCTCATCGACAACAAACAGAGATCCCCCCCCCCCCTAATTACCAAACCGGCCTTTATCCGTTCTTGGGAAAAGGAAACAGGACTAGACCTCCCTCTTCAAATTCTTCCCTCACTATTTGAAACCCCTTATAAGTCATCCAGGTGTGTTCGGGCCCAGGAAAATGGCTATAAAATTCTGTCACAATGGTATATTACGCCAATCAAGTCCACACGCTTCACTAGACCCTCCTCTAATAAGTGCTGGAGATGCCAAGAGGACATAGGCACCTTCTTCCACATCTGGTGGTCGTGCCCCTCTATCAACAAATGGTGGAAAGAGATATTCCAGATATGCAATCAAATTTGTTCCTCAGCTGTGGTTATCTCCCCATATGGGGCCTTGCTTTCCTTTTTTAATAACAACGCCACACCTTCTCCGTCTTCCCTCTTTAAACAACTTTTGCTGGTGGCCCGTCTTTTGATTCCCAAATTTTGGTTACAAACAAACATACCCTCGATAGAACAATGGAGGCTTAAGGTCGACCAAATTTACCGTTTTGAGGAATTAGCCTCCTGGGAATCACAAACACACTTGTCATTTTTGAAAAGATGGGCTCCCTGGACAAAATACAGGTTACTTTAATACTAAGATTATCAGCCCCACTCCTCTCCATCTTTCTCCCCAAGGTTGGGATGGAAGGGTGAATCAAACTATCTTGTGTTTTTCATGATAATTCCATGTGGAGTAGAGCCAGCGAATAGATTCATAGGACCAGGGTCTGCACTCTAGTTCGTTCTTTCAATTGGGTCAACAGTGTCTTGCCTTGTAGCGTTTCGATTGCTCCTCGCTAGTTTTTTCATGTACAATTTGTATGCTGTGATCTTCATCTAATGAACTGTAGTAGCCCTTTTTCCTAATCCCGCATTTACTAAAGTGCATATGCCTTCCTATGTGTCTGGTACCGACCTACACCACTGTTGGTGTTTTGTTTACACTGTATATTTTCTAAATGTGAAAATAAAATATTTAAAAACTTTAAAAAAAATAAATATATTACTAGGGGGCACTAATGGGGGCATTATTAACCCCTTTAAGCCCAGGCCTGTTTTCACCTTCCTGCCCAGGCCATTTTTTGCAAATTTGACATGTTTCACTTTATGTGGTAATAGCTTTGGAACACTTTTACTTATCCAAGCCATTCTGAGATTGTTTTCTCGTGACACATTGTACTTCACGATAGTCATAAACTTGAGTCAATATATTCCAACTTTATTTGTGAAAAAATCCCAAATAAAAAAAAAATAATAATAATTCCCACATTTTCAAATTTCTATTTCTCTACTTTTATAATAGATAGTAATACCTCATATAACAGTTATTACTTTACATTTCCCATATGTCTACTTCATGTTTGGATCATTTTGAAAATTAAATTAAATTTTTGGGGGATGTTAGAAGGCTTAGAAGTTTGGAAGCAAATCTTGATGTCGTGCAATACATTGGGCAGCCTCTGCACGGCTTTAGGCTGCCTTCTGAGACATCGAGTCCCCGCCACAGCAGGGCGGGCACTTGATGCACTCCCTTACCCGACACAAATCCCTTCTATGTCGCAGTCAGCGCGGACCACGGCATAGAAGGGGTTAATCCGCTGACATCGGCTTTTACAGCGATGCCGGCGGATACAGCAGGGGCCCGGCCATTAGACACTGCCAGGCCCATGCAGTGATCACGCGCGCACCGTT
Source organism: Bufo bufo (assembly GCF_905171765.1). Classification (NCBI taxonomy): domain Eukaryota; kingdom Metazoa; phylum Chordata; class Amphibia; order Anura; family Bufonidae; genus Bufo; species Bufo bufo. The sequence goes on from NC_053397.1 coordinate 123,826,136, forward strand.
CCTGTGCCCGCCTGATCACCATGACGTACTTCAAATTGCGGGAACGCAGTGGTTTCCATGACGTAGTAGTACGTCATGGGTCGGGAAGGGTTTAATACTTGAAGCCATATTATGACATAGCGACTTAACACCCCTTGTTAAGCTATGCCCCCCACAACCATACCCCCTTTGGGATGTGGCTTATCCTGGCCAGTATTTTTTGTTGGGAAAGGTGGCAACTCTAAATATAATAGATGCAGTGTATACAGATATATGTGGTCAGTTATAAATTATAGTTACTGTGTGAGGTACATGAGTTAGTAGTAATTGTAACTGTCTGCAGTACTATAAATACACTCACCTAAAGAATTATTAGGAACACCATACTAATACGTGTTGGACCCCCTTTTGCCTTCAGAACTGCCTTTATTCTACGTGGCATTGATTCAACAAGGTGCTGATAGCATTCTTTAGAAATGTTGGCCCATATTGATAGGATAGCATCTTGCAGTTGATGGAGATTTGAGGGATGCACATCCAGGGCACGAAGCTCCCATTCCACCACATCCCAAAGATGCTCTATTGGGTTGAGATCTGGTGACTGTGGGGGCCATTTTAGTACAGTGAACTCATTGTCATGTTCAAGAAACCAATTTGAAATGATTGAGCTTTGTGACATGGTGCATTATCCTGCTGGAAGTAGCCATCAGAGGATGGATACATGTTCTCATTCTGTTTACGCCAAATTCGGACTCTACCATTTGAATGTCTCAACAGAAATCGAGACTCATCAGACCAGGCAACATTTTTCCAGTCTTCAATAGTCCAATTTTGGTGAGCTCGTGCAAATTGTAGCCTCTTTTTCCTATTTGTAGTGGAGATGAGTGGTACCCGGTGGGGTCTTCTGCTGTTGTAGCCCATCCGCCTCAAGGTTGTGCGTGTTGTGGCTTCACAAATGCTTTGCTGCATACCTCGGTTGTAACGAGTGGTTATTTCAGTCAACGTTGCTCTTCTATCAGCTTGAATCAGTCGGCCCATTCTCCTCTGACCTCTAGCATCCACAAGGCATTTTTTGCCCACAGGACTGCGGCATACTGGATGTTTTTCCCTTTTCACACCATTCTTTGTAAACCCTAGAATTGGTTGTGCGTGAAAATCCCAGTAACTGAGCAGATTGTGAAATACTCAAACCGGCCTGTCTGGCACCAACAACCATGCCTCGCTCAAAATTGCTTAAATCACCTTTCTTTCCCATTCTGACATTCAATTTGGAGTTCAGGAGATTGTCTTGACCAGGACCACACCCCTAAATGCATTAAAGCAACTGCCACGTGATTGGTTGACTAGATAATTGCATTAATGAGAAATAGAACAGGTGTTCCTAATAATTCTTTAGGTGAGTGTATATGAGTGATATATGAGTAAAAGCAGGGAATGGGGTGCAAATGAAGAGAAAATGGGAGGACCTCCTCTTACCACTCCATTCTAGTCTCAATTGAGAGCTCGTTGTGCAGTTCTCCACATTGATCAGAGCCTGTATTGAATGTAATTAGGGAGCAGGGTCTTTGGTTCACTGCAGTACCCCTTCCTCATGGGCCCCATAGCAGCTACGTGGTCTACCTCATTTGGAGGTATGCCATTATTTGTAAGCCAAAACCAGGAGTGGGTGTAAAACGCACAAGAGGCACATCATTTTCCATTATACTTTCTCTGTAAATTTCACTCCTGGATTTGACTTACAAATAATGACTAGAGATGGCCTTGCGGTTCGCCCGGCGGTCATTTCGTGGCGAACTTTGCTTGTTCACTGATCGACGAACGGGCGAAGATATGGCGATATTCGTGCCCACCATATTCTTTTACATTGTGAAGAACTTTGACCCATGACACATCCATCAGGTGGTACAGGATAGCCAATTGAGATGTTTCAGCACATGGACATACCCCCTACCTTATAAATAAACCTAATCTGGCCGCAATTTTACTTTCAGTCTTTTGCCAGTGTAGGGAGAGGTTGCTGTGTGGAGCAGGGACAGACTGTTAGGGACACAAATCGCTAGCTAATAGGGCCACAAAAGTCCTTTTAAGGACTGGTATAGGTGAGACATACTGAGGGGTGTAATATACTTATAATATACTTTCTAACATAGAAAGTATATTATAGTGCAATTGTATTGTGCAGCAGTTGTGTGTGGTTCTGCTGTGATACTGCAGTTACACAGAGTGCCAAATGCTATTTGAACAAATATTTTCTACTGGTGTGATATACCAGTTGCCACCCCAAAAAAACTGATTGAGGCAGGGGTGTTATATACCAATAATATACTTTCTATATAGTGCATTTAGGTAGTCCAGCATTTGTTTGCGATTTTGTTGCGTTACCGCATTAATACAGAGTGAAAAACACTATTTGAAGAAATAATTTCTACTGGTGTGATTAACCAGTTGCCCCCCAAAAAACTGATTGAAGCAGGGGTGTTATATACCAATAATATACTTTCTATATAGTGCATTTAGGTAGTGCAGCATTTGTTTGCGGTTTTGCTGCGTTACCACATCTACTGGCTGTCTAATTAGGAGACTATAAAAACTCAGCAGTGAGGGCAGCACAGCCTTTTTTGAATCTAGAGGGAAAACAAACCAGGCTGTTGTAGTGAGCTTCATTTATATTAATATAAGGAGATATATAACAGTTTGACCGCGACGCGTGGTTGATTAAGTGTGTGGTTGATTAAGTGTGTGACTTAAGATTAAGTGACTTTAGAATCAGGGACTTCAGTGGGGGACTGCAATTAGTCAGTTTTATATTACTATATTATATTGTATTTTTCGCTTTTGCGGTGTAATCCCCATCTAGTATGTGTTGCACAATTGACAACGCAGTCCAGTGCACATCTTGCATGATGTATGCAGTCCTGGAACAGCCGTTCGAGGGTGTATATCTTTGTTCAAGGTGTGAGCAAATTACCCGTTTGGAATCTCAAATCGAGTCTTTAAACGGGCAAGTTGCAACACTGAGAGGCATTGACAATTTGCAAAAGAGTTTGCTTCTCACTGAGCAAGCACTCTTTGGGGTAGATGAGGGGAGGGTGACAGAGAGGAGGCTGAGGAAAGTGAGGTAGCTAGCTGGGTAACAGTTAGAAAGCGGGATAGAGGGAAGAGTGCCAGGGAAGCTAGCCCTGATCTGACACACCCCAACAAGTTTGCACATTTGGCAGATGAGGGGGATGTCAGTCCAGGGACGGCACTTCTGCAGCCGGACACTTCCTCTGCCAGTCAGGGGAATGTCAGCTCCAGAAAGCAGGGAACCAGGAGAGCAGGGCAGGCCAGACAGGTGCTGGTAGTGGGAGACTCCATTATTAGAATAGATAGGACAATCTGTCACAAAGACCGTGATCGCCGAACAGTGTGCTGTCTTCCTGGCGCTAGAGTTCGACACATCGCGGATCGGGTTGACAGATTACTGGGAGGGGCTGGAGAAGATCCAGCGGTCATGGTTCATATCGGAACCAATTACAAAGTTAGAGGTAGGTGGAGAGCCCTTAAAAATGATTTCAGTGATTTAGGTCAAAAGCTTACTTAGAGAAAGGACCTCAAAAGGTAGTATTTTCCAAAATACTGCCTGTACCACGGGCCACACAAGAAAGGCAGCGGGAGATTAACAAGTGGTTCAAGAACTGGTGTAGGAAGGAGGTGTTTGGGTTCCTGGAGACTTCTCTATCGGCTACAGGCTCTATCGTAGTGACGGGCTGCACATCAATGGGGAAGGGGCAGCTGTGTTGGGGAGAAAGATGGCTAGAAGGTTGGAGGAGTGTTTAAACTAGGGACTGGGGGGAGCGAAATTACATTATAGAAAGGGAAGATAGTGCAGATAGATAATGGGGGCAAGGTAGTGGGACTGGGGGAGAAATAGAAGGAGGAACTAGAACAGTTCAGAAGGAAAGGTGTAGGGTAAAAAATATACATAAACCTCTCAAATGTATGTATACTAATGCCAGAAGCCTGACTAATAAAACTGGGGAACTGGAATTAGTAATGTGTAAGGAGGACTATGACATAGTGGGAATAACTGAGACATGGCTGGATGATAGCTATGACTGGGCAGTTAATGTACAAGGTTACAGTCTGTTTATTAAGGATCGTCGAAACCGGAGAGGGGGGGGGGGGGGGTATGCTTTTATGTAAAGTCCTGTCTAAAGCCCACACTCCGGGAAGATACAAGTGAGGGACATGAACATGTGGAGTCACTGTGGGTAGAGATACATGGAGCTAAAAACAATAATAAATTACTAATAGGAGTTTACTATAAACCACTTAGTATACCAGAGTCCACAGAAAATCTACTACAAAACGAGATAGACAAGGCGGCAAATCATAATGAAAAAATTAAATACGGGAACCGCGCTGTATTTTTGACAGTTTATGAGAGTAGTTGGAATGAAGAACCATAAACGTGGGGAACGGAGTTCATATCCAGCTATCGGAAGTGGCAATCACAAGTCCGTACTTCACATACAATGAACCTGCTATCCACCTCCAGCCTGTCGTCAGATCTCGCCTTGAGCCACCTACCGCCCACTCCAGACCGGGTCAAGATTACCTTTACAAAAGGACAGAGAGATGGTGCAATACCCTCAACAATCAGAGGTAACCAAATTTTATTGTACTCACATATTCCAAAGTTTTCACATGCATATAAGAATGCCCGACCCGGGTTTCGCAGTTAGCTTCATCAGGGGCTGCTCAAGCCGAGATCTGACGACAGGCTGGAGGTGGATAGCAGGTTCATTGTATGTGAAGTACGGACTTGTGATTGCCACTTCCGATAGCTGGATATGAACTCAGTTCCCCACGTTTATGGTTCTTCATTCCAACTACTCTCAAACTGTCAAAAATACAGCGCGGTTCCCGTATTTAATTTTTACTTTGTACTAAGGAGATTGAACCTACCCTATTAAGGGCACCGCTGCTCTGTCCAGTATTTCACACCAAATATCACTTGTTTTACAGAAAATCATAATGAAGTGGTTATTATAGGGGACTTTAACTACCCAGATATAGACTGGGAAACTGAAACTTGTATATCTCATAAAGTAAACAGGTTCTTGGCAATAACCAAAGACAATTACCTCTCCCAACTGGTTCAGGACCCGACTAGAGGGACGGCCATACTGGACTTAGTATTAAAGGATAACTGTCACATTTAGACCCTAATTTCAATTTTCATATATGTAGTTACTAATAACATGATTATCCAGAATCAGTTACTGTAACAGGGTTCCGAAGGTGCACTCGGTCCCCCATTGCCCGCAGAACTGTTGCTTAGCTTTGGGAATGAGGATCTGTGTTTGACCTCATTCCCAGGGCGGCTTTACTGCTGGGTGGCTTCCTGCTCCTAAGTCTGCCTTGAGCGCTGAGCTGATCACTCGGTGCTCAACTGGTTGGTCTGTCGGTCATGTGACTCAGGCCACGTCACATGACCCTCACTCCCCACTATAAATACAGGTAGCCTGCTAGCCACAGGTTGCCTGTTAATTTCTAGGTTCCTGGCTATTTGTTGGACTCCTGAATACTCACCTGATTCCGTTCCCTGACTATCCTTTTGCCTGCTCCTCCTGTACTGCGCATCCGTCCTGGTATTGTGACCTCGGCTCCCACCTGACTACTCTCTTAGGACTCCTCTTGTACTTCTCTACTCTCCTGGTATTTGACCCCGGCTTCTCCTGACCATTCTTTGCTTAACCCTTTGTACTGCATAGCTCTCTTGGTTCTGACCCGGTCCGTTCATGTTCCGTATTTTGTCTTGTCTGTCTTCCCTGCACATATCCTAAGTTAGGGACTGCCGTCCAGTTGTCCCCTGTCATCAGGACTCGTGAGGCAAGTAGGCAGGGCCAGGGGTGAGGGTGGAGCGCAGTGGTCACTATCCTTCCCCCTGTGTGTGTGTGGACGTGACCGTTACAGTTACTATTAGACCAACTTACCCCATATTTAATAAGATTCAGCCCTTCACTATTCAGTTAAGATGGCCACCACTGCCCTCACCCTGAGGCTAATCCCGCCTGCCCTCACTAGCCAGTAACAATAGCCCCCCAAAAGTGTCAGTAACCAGAGCCCTCCCCCTAAAGGGTTAATCTCCTGCAGCACAAAGGGGTCCTCTTACCACATGTTGCTTTCATTTATACACTAAGCAGATGGCAGATCTCCCTTCCCTGTTGTGCGCTGTTTCAACTCTGCATTCTCCAGCTCTGCTGAGTGAGGGAGCGTCTGCCAAGCGTAGGGACAGGGAGAAGTGCACACAGCCCAGGCACTGTTATCAGCTGCTGGGGAGGACCTGGCTTCAATCATTTACTTAGTCCCTGAATGTCAGTAATGTGACTTTGCATACAGCCTGCTTCTGCGTGCTCAGTCCATCAACAGATAGACGGACCATGCCTAGCAACCCTATTTTAAGCACAGGTAAAAATAGGCAGTACAGGGAACAAAAATGTGGAATTAAGGGGTAATTGAGTACACAGTGAAAAGTTGAAATAGGGCCACCAAGGTGATATTAATCACCACAATCCAATACTCCAAAAAAAAAGATATGACAGCTATCCTTTAACCAATAGGCCTGACAGAACAACAGACGTGCAGTTTGGGGGACACCCTGGAAATAGTGACCATAAAGTAATAACCTTCCAATTATCATTCAAAAGAGCGTTTCTACTGGGAGGAACAAAAATACCAAACTTCAAAAAAGCTAAATTTAGCCAACTAAGAGAGGCAATAGGCCTAACTAACTGGGACAAAGTCCTCAAAAATAAAAATACAGCCACAAAATGGGATATCTTTAAAAGCATCCTAAAATCTCATTGTGAGAGGTACATACCGTATGGGAATAAAAGGTTAAGGAACAAAAAGAAACCAATGTGGATAAATAGAACTGTAAAGAAAACAATAAATGACAAAAAGAAAACATGTAAATCACTAAAACAGGAGGGTAGCACAGAAGCACTGAAAAACTATAAGGAAAAAAATAGAACATGTAAAAAACAAATAAAAGCGGACAAATTAGAGACCGAGATATTAATTGCCAAAGAGAGTAAAACTAACCCTAAAATGTTCTTCAATTATATAAATGTTAAAAAGTATAAATCTGAAGGTGTCGGCCCTTTAAAGAGTAATGAGGGGGGAGTCGCAGAGAGCGACGAGGAGAAAGCAAAGCTGTTAAATATTTTTTTCTACAATGTATTCACTGAGGAAAATAAATTGTCAGATGAAATGCTGAATGTAAAAATAAATTCCCCATTAAAAGTGTCCTGTCTGACCCAGGAAGAAGTACAACAGCGACTTAAAAAGATTAAAATAGACAAATCGCCAGGACCTGATGGCATACACCCCCGTATCCTAAGGGAATTAAGTAATGTCATAGCCAGACCCTTATTTCTGATATTAGCAGACTTTATACTGACAGGGAATGTCCCACAGGATTGGCACATAGCAAATGTGGTGCCAATATTCAAAAAGGGTCCACAAGCAGAGCCTGGAAACCATAGGCCGGTAAGTTTAACATCTGTTGAGGGTAAACTGTTTGAAGGTTTTCTAAGAGATGCCATCTTAGAGCATCTCAACGGAAATAAGTAAATAACGCCATATCAGCATGGCTTCATGAGGGATCTGTATTGCCAAACTAATATAATCAGTTTCTATGAGGAGGTAAGTTCTAGACTTGACAGTCGCGAATCAATGGATGTTGTATATCTGGATTTCTCCAAAGCATTTGACACTGTACCGCATAAAAGGTTAGTATATAAAATGAGAATGCTTGGACTGGGAGAAAATGTCTGCATGTGGGTAAGTAACTGGCTGAGTGACAGAAAACAGAGGGTGGTTATTAATGGTACACACTCAGATTGGGTCACTGTCACTAGTGGGGTACCTCAGGAGTCAGTATTGGGCCCTATTCTCTTCAATATATTTATTAATGATCTTGTAGAAGGCTTGCATAGTAAAGTATCAATTTTCGCAGATGACACTAAACTGTGTAAAAGTAATTAACACTGAAGAGGACAGTATACTACTACAGAGGGATCTGGATAGATTGGAGGCTTGGGCAGATAAGTGGCAGATGAGGTTTAACACTGACAAATGTAAGTTTATGCACATGGGAAGGAATAATGCAAGTCAACCGTACATACTAAATGGTAAAAAAAACTCGTAACACTGACATGGAAAAGGATCTAGGAATTTTAATAAACAGCAAACTAAGCTGCAAAAACCAGTGTCAGGCAGCTGCTGCCAAGGCCAATAAGATAATGGGTTGCATCAAAAGGGGCATAGATGCCCGTGATAAGAACATAGTCCTACCAATTTACAAATCACTACTCAGACCACACATGGAGTACTGTGTACAGTTCTGGGCTCCTGTAAACAAGGCAGACATAGCAGAGCTGGAGAGGGTCCAGAGCAGGGCAACTAAAGTAATAACTGGAATGGGGCAACTACAGTACCCTGAGAGATTATCAAAATTAGGGTTATTCACTTTAGAAAAAAGACGACTGAGGGGAGATCTAATTACTATGTATAAATATATCAGGGGTCAGTACAGAGATCTATCCCATCATCTATTTATCCCCAGGACTGTGACGAGGGGACATCCTCTGCGTCTGGAGGAAAGAAGGTTTGTACACAAACATAGAAGAGGATTCTTTACGGTAAGAGCGGTGAGACTATGGAAATCCCTGCCTGAGGAGGTGGTGATGGTGAGTACAATAAAGGAATTCAAGAGGGGCCTGGATGTATTTCTTGAGTGTAATAATATTACATGCTATAGCTACTAGAGAGGAGTCGTTGATCCAGGGAGTTATTCTGATTGCCTGATTGGAGTCAGGAAGGAATTTTTTATTCCCCTAAAGTGGGGAAAATTGGCTTCTACCTCACAGGTTGCTTTTTTTTTGCCTTCCTCTGGATCAACTTGCAGGATGACAGGCCGAACTGGATGGACAAATGTCTTTTTTCGGTTTTATGTACTATGTTACTATGTTACACAGAGTGAAAAACACAATTTAAATAAATAATTTCTACTGGTGTGATTAACCAGTTGCCCCCCCAAAAAACTGATTGAAGCAAGGGTGTTATATACCAATAATATACTTTCTATATAGTGCATTTAGGTAGTGCAGCATTTGTTTGCGGTTTTGCTGCGTTACCGCATCTACACAGAGTAACAAATACTATTGGAACCAATAATTTCTACTGGTGTGATTTACCAGTTGCCACCCAAAAAAACTGATTGAGGCAGGGGTGTGATACACCTTCTTCCACAAATACTGCTTTTCTATAGGGACTTTTGTCACAGGGTCATTTTGAAAATGACAGGCAGAAGAAGAGGCATGCCATTCCGCAAGGGTGGTAGGGGTCGGGCAGGTGCACCAGGCCACAGCCTAAGTGGGAAGTTGCAGAAGGTGCGTGCGATTACGCCAAAGGACGCACCAGACTTGGTTGAGTGGCTCAGTCAGCCTTCCGCTTCTGCACCCTCCTCATCCTCTCTATCTGCATCCTCTTCACTCTCTGCTGTGTGCACCCCAAAAGACACCACCATCACCACCATATCCCCTCTGCTCGAGTCAGAGGAATTATTTTCCCATCCATTACAAGACCTTACTAATGCGCAGCCATTATTGGCATCGGATCAGGAAGAGGAGGTGTCAACGCTCACCCCCCAACAGTCTGACGAAAGTACCCAAAACAGTCCAAGGAGGGTGGTCCCCGCTGTTGCTGCCTACTCCGAGATCTCTAATGTCATTGGTGGTGAAGGTGACTAATCCGATGATGACGTTTCGATGGAAGTCACGTGGGTGCCCACAAGAGAGAAAGAGGAGGGGAGTTCAGAGGGAGAGATAGAGCAGCAGATAGGGAGGAGAAGATGGAGAAGCAGGCAGAACTTACAGTGCACAGGAGGCAAAAAGCAGACTGCTAATGTTTTTGGAATGAGCCATCCACCATGCACGGTCACATCTGGCGCTCCCAGTACGCCAGCACATGGCTCCGCAGTGTGGGCTTTTTTTAACGTGACAATAGTGTTGCCATCTGCAGCCTCTGCTGTCAACGCATAAGTCACTATAAGCCCAACACTCACCTAGGGACAACCGCCTTAAGAAGGCACATGGCCTCCCATCACCGAGCCCATTGGGAACAACACTGTCAAAACCCACAAAGCCACACTCCTAACGCTCCCCATCCTGCCTCTTCTCTTCTCCTTCTTCTTCTCCTCTCTACAACGTTCCACTGTGCCGTTGTCGCGTTCATCTGGCAAAAGGCAGGCTTCCTTGCCCCAATTGTTCGAGCGAAAAAAGATGATGAGATAACCCTTTTGCCCAACGGCTGACCGCTGTCTTGTCAGAACTGCTAGCCCGCCAACTACTACCATTTAAACTGGTGGACTCGGAGGTCTTTATAAAATTTGTGGCCATTGGAACACCACAATGGAAGGTCCCAGGAAGGAAATATTTCTCCCAGAAGGGCATCCCAAAGCTATATGGCCACGTTCAGCGGCAATTGAATGTATCTCTGGCACACAGTGTCGGTTCCAAGATACATCTGACCACAGACACGTGGTTTAGCAAACACAGGCAGGGAAGGTACATAACTTTTACTGCCCACTGGGTAAACCTGATGGTGGTCAAGCATGTAACCTGTGGCACTCGTGTGGATTTGGGGTTACCACCACGGATTGCATGCTGGCTTGCCTTTTCTTCTCCTCCTACTCCATCCTCCATCTCCTCCTTGGCTGGCTCCTGCTTTTCCACTGCTACTGCCTCTACCTCTGCACCCCCCAAGCTCCCCAGAACCTATTCAAAGTGCCAGGTGAGACGTTGCCATGCTGTGTTGCATCTGTTGTGCCTGGAAGTCAAGAGCCACACCGGTCCTGCACTCCTTTCAGCTTTGCGGTGACAGGCGGATCAGTGGCTAACCCTGCTCAATTTGACAGTTGGTAAAGTGGTGTGCGACAACGGTGCCAATCTTCTGAGCATGATGAAACAGGGCAAAATGACACACTTGTGTGCATGGCACACATTCTGAACTTAGTCATGCAGCGATTTGTTGCCAAATACCCCGGGGTTGAGAATGTCTTGCAGCAGGCCAGAAAAATCTCTGGCCATTTTAGAAGATCTTACACGGCCATGGCTCACCTTGCTGACATTCAGCGGCGACACCACCTGCCTATCAGACGTTTGATTTGTGACTGCCCGACGCGCTGGAAATCCACCTTGTATTGCTTGATAGGCTACTCCAGCAGAAATGTGTCGTTAACTACTACCTGTACGAACTCTGCGGCAGGACAGGTTCTGGGGAGATTTTTTATTTTTTTTTACCGCGCCAGTGACTGCACATGCACTACGCATGCAGACTTCTGCGGCCATTTGATGAGATCATCAAACTGGTCAGTTGCAGCCAGGGCGCCATCAGTGACATTGTACCTTATGCCTTCTTTTTGGAGCGTGCATTGCGTTGTGTCATTGATCAAGCCGTCGAGGAGCAGGAGCAGGAAGATGGCAATGCTGTATGAATTTCCGGGGGGAAGGGGGGCTACTCCGTCTGAGACAAGTCAACAACAGGAGTCTGAAGAGTAGTCAGAGGAGGATGGTGCCGGGGTGGAAGAGGGAGCAAGAAGAGCATGCTTTAAACGTTTCTGGGATCCCTGGTGTCGTCCGTGGATGGGGGAAGGAAAACGAGGACGACATTATCCTGGATGATAAACAGGAGCCAGGCCACTCCACCGTTTCCAGTTTAGTGCAAATGGGTGCCTTCATGCTCCAGTGTTTGAAGAGGGACCCTCGTATAAAAAGCATAAAGGGCAAGGACCAGTACTGGGTGGCAACCTACTTAGACCCCTGGTACAAACAAAATTGCGGAAATGTTTCCACCATCACAGATGGCTGTCAGAATGCAGCACTTCCAGGCCTTGCTTTGAGAAATGCTGCATTCTGCTTTTTGCGGTGTGCGCTGGCAGAGGAATTTCCACTCACAGAGAAACAGTTGCGGGTACCAATCCAACAGTGCATGCAAGAAGAGGGCGGTTTTAAGATGTGTTGGTCACTTCAGATATGAGATCATTCTTGCAGCCAACCCATCGACAGCAGTCCTCCGGATCCAGCCTCAGCGAATGCCTAGACCGACAGGTGTCCGACTACATCGGGTTAACGGCCGATGTGGATGCTCTGAGAAGCGAGGAACCCCTTGTCTACTGGGTGTGCAGGCTTGCACATTTTGCCATGGAACTCTTGGCTTGCCCCTCATCGAGTGTCCTGTCCGAAAAGACGTTCAGCGCAGCAGGGGAAATCGTGACCAATAAGCGCACTCGCCTAGCTCACGACAGTGTGGACTACCTTACATTTTTTTAAATGAATGAGGCATGGATCTCGGAGGAATTCAACACCTGTGATGACCACGTGTAATTGAATTTTCTCATGTCAGCACACCCATATCCTCCACCACCCAGAACAAAGAATGGTCCTTGCCTTATGTATATACAGCTGCATAAAAAACCTTTTATGTCAGGTGAATGCCCAATGTTTGGGGCCTGTACTGGCCGACAGTTACATATTTATTCTGTCATCGCCTAATGTACCTCCAGCCACAGAATCCAAAGTTCTTTGCTGTCAGGTGAATGCCTATTGCCTAATTTTTGGGGCCTGTACTGGCCAACAGTTACATATTTTTTATCTCTAGCCACATAATCACACCCCTTTCTCACTCCTCTGCCTCTCATTATGGTGGTGTATGATCCGCATTCACCATAAGGACCTTCTAATGTCACAGGGTCATGTGACTGTGTCCCCCACCCCGTGCTGTGCCCCTCTTACCACACCCTGTGCAGTGCCCGTAGTCATTCCCTGTACTGTGCCTTTTTATACCCTTTTATCCGGTCACGGTATGGCTGTGTTATCCGGTTACTGTACAGAGGTGTTATCCGGTCAATGTATGGCGGTGGTATCAAATAACTGGATGGTCATAACAGTATCCCTTTCTCTGCCCATGCCATCCTTTTTTAGACCTGGCATGAGCAATAAAAATATGCAGATTGCGGTGCTAAGACCCTTTGCGCCACAATCTGTGTCAAAAATAAGCCTAACATAGATGTATTTCTATATAATAAGTGACCACCTAATTGTATTAATATTAGAGTTAATATCTTTATATTATATAGATTCTAGTGTATTATACTGTGCCCTGTATTTCCCAGTAGAAAATGATCCTTGGGAAACACAGTCCTCATCCTTGACCACCAGGACCAGCTAGCACTCTGTCAGTACTGGTGCCTATTCTAAAACTAGGGCTGGGTTCACATCCTATTTTTGCCATCCATTTAATGCATTGCAAAAATGTATGCGTTAACAGATGCCTCAGACTGATGCCCTACAGTAACGTCCGTTCACCATACAGTTCCATGGTAGAAAAAAAAATTACAATAACGTATGCATTTTTTTAATGGACTCTGCAGGATACAAAAACGTGGAGTGCTGCACATTTGTATACATCAAACTGATAGGAAATAACATTTTTCTAGGCTCCAGCAAGGCAAATTTTTGAGAGTTTTTCTTTAAGACGCATAAAAATGGCCCCTGATTAAAATACATACATTTTTTGTGGGAATTTTTGTGTACTTCTAGTAAGTGTTTGCTGGATGCAAATATGAGCTGAAGGTTTTTCAGGTTCGCGAACCGTCCCGACCGATGTTCATCCATCACTAATGGTCACACCAAACATTGATTTGATAAAGATAAACTATTAACACTTCTACAACTTAAATAATGTTCCACTGCGGCACTTCTTAATATTTTGAGTGCGCTATAGCAAATATCCTATCAGTATAGACTCTTTTATATATAAATATAATATTTTCCTATTGGCTTCTGTGTAGCTGCTGGGTTGTAATTAAAGTAACATGCCCCTATTTGATGTGTCGAATATACAACTAGCGATATACGAACATCTTCAATGGCAGGCGAAAACTGAAAAACCTTCAGATCATATTTGCAGCCACAAAATACTTACTAGAAGTGGACAAATAGTCCCCACAACATGGACAGTGACAACCAGAGGGGGATCAATGACAAAAATTTCCACAAAAAAAATATGTATTTTAATCAGGGGCCATTTTTATGCGTCTTAAAGGGAAACTCTAAAAAATGTGCACTGCTGGAGCCTAGAAAATTTTTATTTTAGGCCACGGGAGAACAGGCCCAAAAAATGATGCATTCACCTGACAGAAAAGAACAAGTAATTATGTGGCTGGAAGTATATTAGACGGTCAGTGCATCAGAAAATTTACTGTAGGCCAGTGGAGTACAGGCCACAAAAAATTATTCATTTAACAGAAAGAAAAGAACAAGTAATTATGTGGCTGGAGGTATATTAGGCGGTCAGTGGAGGACAATTTTACTGGAGGCCAGTAGAGTACAGGCCCAAAAATTATGCATTCCCTGACAGAAAATAATCGTTCATTTCTAACGATAATTTGTTTTCCCTTAGTCCTAACAGTGGCACAAATGGGGTATTCTGCCCCTGTGGACTGGTTAGGACAGGGGTGGAAGTTTAATGAACAATAAAAAAAACACTGGCATGCACACGCCCTCCCTGCCCCAATAAAGAGGGGTGTGACCCTCCAAAGCATGTGTAATTACAAGTAGACAAACATAATCACAATTAATAACTAGGGGGGGAAATTTGTGTGCCCACTGTTAGGACTAAGGGAAAAAAATTATCGTTAGAAATTAATGATTCCCTTACGTCCTAACCAGTGGCACAAATGGGGATTTAGCAAGTAGAAACCCCCATGGGAGGGTCCTCATGCCTGGCGGAAGATAACACTGTCCGGCCAAATGAGGAATAACTATGTATTCTGGTATCCACTCTATAGTGTGAGATAAAAGTGGAGTGAGAACTCCAAGAAGCTGACTTACAGATCACGTCCAATGGGATCGAGCTTCTCTCTGCAAAAGAAGTGGCCACTGCTCGAGTAGAGTGGGCCCTTACAAATTCAGGGGGCTCCTAGCCCTGAGACATATAAGACTCCCGAATTGCCTCTTTAATCCAGCGACTGATGGAGGGCTTAGAGGCTTTCCTCCCTTATGGGTACCGGAAAAAGGATAAGGAGGTTTTCATCCTTCCTAAATACCTTGGAGTGTTCCAGGTAAATCCTAAGACATCTCGCAATATCGAGGGTATGGAGCCCTCTTTCCTCAGAGGAGGGGGGTGGAGCCAAAGTTGGTAGGGAGATCACCTGATTGATATTGTCAAAGGAAGGAACCTTTGGGATGAAGGTAGGTAAAAATTTTAGAAGTACCCGATCCTGTAGGAACTTTGTATATGGCTCAAAGGCAGAAAAAGCCTGGAGTTCCCCAACTCGCTTTGCAGAGGTAACAGCTAACAAGAAGGTGATCTTCCAGGTCAGGAACCTGAATCCCGCCTTCTCTAGGGGCTCAAAGGGGGGAGATGATAACCCCCTGAGCACGACCAACAAATCCCAAGCTGGGATAGGTCTGATTACTGTAGGCTTTAATCTTGAGGCTCCCTTCAGGAATCTCTTGATAAGGGGGTCTTGAGAAATAGCTCTGTTGAGACAAGCAGAGATTGCTGAAATCTGCACTTTAAGGGTAGCTGGTGATAGCCCCCTGTCCAGACCGTCCTGAAGAAATTGGAGGATCATCGGAATGAAGCTTCAGCGGATCTTTGCTGATGTCTTGTACACCAGGATGAAAAGATCTTCCAGATTCTGGAGTAGGCCTTATTGGTAGCTTCTGATCTGGAGTGCTCCAGGGTTCTCAAGACAGACCCCGATAGCCCTTCTATCCCTGGAAGGGACTGAATCAACCTCCAGGCCGTCAGGTTGAACATTTGAAGATTTGAGGAGACCTGGGTGCCCCCCGACACCAGTACTCTCTCTGGGGGAAAGCCTCAGAAATTTACCCCGATTCATCTGTAAGAGTTGGGTAAATCAAGCTCTTTTCGGCCAGTATGGGATAATGGCGATAACTGACGCTTGGTCCTGCTGATTTTCATCAAGACCCTTGGTATCAAGGAAATTGGAGGGAAGATGTAGGCCAGCCTGAACCTCCATGGGATGACAGTGCATCTATTGCACCGGGGTTGTCCTCCCTGTAAAGGGAGCAATACCTCTCCAACCTTGGTGTTTGAACCTCGTGCCATGAGGATCGATCTCTGGCATGCCCCACCTGAGCGTTATCTCCTTGAAGACCTCTGGATGAAGTGACCATTCTCCGGTTGGAAGACCTCGGCTCAGGCGATCCGCAATCACATTGTGAACTCGCGAATGGTGAACGGCTGATAAGTGGGTGAGGTTCAGTTCTGCCCAATCCAAAATCACCCCTATCTCTCTCAGGACACTTTGTGACCTCGTGCCTCCCTGCTTGTTGATATACAGTACAGCAGTCATGCTGTCTGAATGTACCTTCACTGCCTTCCCTCGAATGACGGGAGCAAAATGAAGAAGAGCTAGTCTGATTGCTCTGATCTCCAGAAGATTCGATGACAATAACCTCTCCTGAGGTGTCCAAGTTCCCTGGACTGTTTTGTCCTGAAGCTGCGCACCCCCAGCCTACTAGGGATCCGTCTGAAGTAAGTATGATCCAAGAGGGTTGGATCAGGGACTTGCCGTCCGTGAGGTGGGACCACCACCTCAGAGAGGATCGGACTTTGTAAGGCAGGGAGAGCACGGAATTGAGTCCCACTGGACTGTGATTCCACTTGGCTAATACTTCCATCTGGAGCGGCGTAGGTGCCATAATGCCCAAGTACCGCCTCTGCGGTTTGAAGACATTAGTCCCACATCCTCATCCACGTTCGAATCGTTACCTGTTTGGGTACAGAGCGAGAACGGGCTGTCTGTTGCACGGATTGCCTTCTTTTCGGGAGTGAGATGAATTGTCATCCTGATTGAATCCACCATGAACCCCAGGAACCTTACCGAGGTGGCTGGTTGAAGTTGGGATTTGTCCCAATTGATTACCCATCCTAACTGATGTAGGAATGTAACAGCCTGTTGGATGTGTTGGGACAGGATCGCTTGGGAAGAAGCTCTGAGGAGCCAGTCGTCCAGGTATGGAACTATGCTCAGGCCCTGAAGCCTTAGTGCGGCCACCACAGAGACCACTACTTTGGTGAAAGTGTGTGGGGCTGAAGAAATCCCAAACGGGAGGGCCACAAACTGAAAATGTTTTAGGACCCCCCCGATGTTTACCGCGATCCTTAAGAATCTTCTGGACCCAGGATGGATGGGAATATGGAGATAAGCATCCTTGAGGTCTAAGGTTGCCAAGAAATCTCCCAGCATAAGAAGATTGGTCACTGACTGGATAGTTTCCATACGGAACTTCTTTTGTTTTATGAAGCGGTTGAAGAACCTCAGATCTATAATCATCCTCCAACCACCGGTACTCTTGGGTACCAGGAAAAACTGGGGAGTAGATACCTGTTCCCCTCTCTTGGAGAGGAACCTCTTCTAAGGCCCCCTTCTGGAAGTATTCTAGCCGTAGCTTTCTAGAATCTTCTGCTTGTTGCTGGGAAGAAGCCTTGTTTGGACAAACTTGTCCAGAGGCAAACTGCCTCAAGTCTACAAGGAGCCATGAGAAATTGCACGCAGGACCCAACTGCCCTGGATATGATCCTGCAACAAGGTAGAAAGTGCTGTAGGCGGCCCCGCCTACGGGAATGTGGGGAGAAGGGAGCCCGAGATCTCAGTCAGACCGGCTAAATACCAAAAGCCAATCAGAGCGCCGAGGACTTCTTGGGGGGTCTAGAACCCTGAGAGGATCTTCCTCCTCTACGGGAACCCCAATTCCTCTGGGGTCTGGGTTGCGGTTCCGCTCTGGAACTATACCCCTTGCCCCGACCACGAAAGGACTGCTGGGGAAGGGACTTGCCCTTCTTGTCCGACAGCCCCTCAATTATGTGGTCAAGCTCTGCACCAAAGAGTTTGCCTGGTTCATATGCCATGGCACAGAGGTTATGTTTTGAGGTCGTATCGGCCTTCAAGTGTTTCAACCAAAGGCGGGACGCCTGCCCGCGGTTGAAAGAGCCATGGTCTTGGATGCCAGCTTTCAGTTGTTGTGGAGCTGCGTCACACAAGAAGTCAATGGCTAGGCTGGCCGTCTTACATGAGGCCAGAATGTCGTCCCTAGAGACCCCTTGGTCCAGGTCAGACTGGATTTGATAAAATCTAGATTTTAGAAAATTCACCACTTCGGACGAGGAAATTGCGACTGAGGCGGAAGCGGAGGCCGAGGAGTAAGCGCGCCTAAGGGCGCAGTCCGCCTTCCGGTCCATTGGGACCAGCAAAACTTGACCCGTCAGTCTGAAGGGATCAGGGTCTTCTGGATAATTTTGCTATCGCCATGTCCACTTTGGGGACAGGCCCCCAGGACGATACCTGATCCTCTTTAAACGGAAACACGCCTTGAACTTTTGGTCAACACTGGACCTTTCTCTGGCTTTCTCCACTCTGTTTTCATCAGAGACAGGAGAGAATCATCCGCTTTAAAGGCCCTAGGCCCCCTAGAGGCAGAGGATGAGGCTTCCCCCGGATCAACGTCCTGGTCCCCTGACCGGACGGATTTTAGTAGCCGCTGGGCCTTCTCCAGCGGAAAAAAATATGCGAATCCATCCTCATCATCCGAGGAGGAAGAGGCTGAACCCTCTCTCGCCTCCTGATCCCCCGAGACCTCCATCGCATGATAGGGGGAGGAGGGATGATGACGTTTGGAGACCAGGGTACTCTTGAGCTCCTGTATGGAGGCGTTGACCTGGCTCATGTTGGACTCCATGTACCCCTTCACCCAATCGACCACGTCGTGGACAGATGGCTCCAGCTGGGGGAGTGTCTTGGCCCTACAGGATGGGCAGCGGGAGAAATCGTAAGAGTCCTCCAGGACGATCTGACAGTCATGGCACTGCAGGTGGCGCCTCTTGCCCGCGGACTTCCTGCTGGGCTCTCGCTCACCGTAACCGGTAGACGACATGGCTGAAAATTAAAAAGAGACATGAATTTAGCAAAATTCAAGAAAACAGAGCTTAATCGCAAGCTTCAGGATCTTTACCCAGAAGATCCTAGCAAGCTCTATATAATCAGCACAAAGAAGATTTTCAGCACACAGAGGTAGCAACACTCTAGCACCAAACCACACTCAAGGTTAACAGCAAGCTGCGCTCCAGGAGACTGAACCTGGAGCTTCATCCAGTTTAAATAGGGTTGTTGGCGCCAAAAAGAAAGCCCCGCCCACAAAGGGGCGGGGTAAACCTCTGAGTTTATATCTTTAAACTAAAAGAAAAACTAAAAGAGAAAACTTTATATTCTGGACCCAGAGAGGGACCCTGAAACATTTAAAGGCCCCCCACGGCCCTATAACATGAAAATACACCTCCGGCCGACGATCCGATCGGCCGGAGCGAAAACCCGGAAGTGACGTCACCTGACGTCACTTCCGCAGGAAGGCGGCGCCCAGCCGAACATGCGGGACACAGCCACCGCCACTTCAGCTCAGTAAATGAGGTAAGCCCCACAGTAGCAGGGCTCTATACAAGGGAGGCAACAGCGGCATAAACCGGAGGACATCCTCAGCCGCATCGGAGGAGCGGTGCAGTTCCCAAGGGAACATATAAGACCCCTGAGATTTAAATAAAAAAGGGGAAAAAAACAAACACTCTCTCCACCGCAGGGATGGAGGAGTGCACCACCCGTCCCGTCCTGTCCGCAGGACAGAAAAAAAACACATGCTTTGGAGGGTCACACCCCTCTTTATTGGGGCAGGGAGGGCGTGTGCATGCCAGTGTTTTTTTATTGTTCATTAAACTTCCACCTGTCCTAACCAGTCCACAGGGGCAGAATACCCCATTTGTGCCACTGGTTAGGACGTAAGGGAACAAGTGATTATGTGGCTGGAGGTATAATAAACGGTCAGTGGATAACAATTTTGACTGTAGGCCAGTGGAATACAGGCCCCAAACATAAGGCATTCACCAGACAGAAAACAGCAAAAAATTATATGGCTGGAGGTATAAAAGATGATCAGTGAATGACAATTTTACTGTAGGCCAGTGGAGTACAGGCCCCAAAAATTATGCATTCACCAGACAGAAAAGAAAAAGTGATTATGTGGCTGGAGGAATATTAGACGGTCAGTGGATAACAAATTTACTGCAGGCCAGTGGAGTACAGACCCCAAACATTAGTCATTCACCAGACAAAAAATGAACAAGTATTTATGTCGCTGGAGGTATATTAGATGGTCAGTGGAAAACAATTATACTGCAGGCCAGTGGAGTACAGGCCCCAAATATTAGACATTAACCAGACAAAAAAGAGCAAGTAATTATATGGCTGGGGGTAAATTAGACGGAGAGTGGTTAACAATTTTACTGCAGGCCAGTGAAGTACAGGCCACAAAAATTATGCATTTACTGGACATTTAATAACAAGTGATAATATGGCTGGAGGTATATTAGACCGTCAGTGCATAACAATTTCACTGTAGGCCGGTGGAGTACAGGCCCCAAAAATTATGCATTCACCAGACAGAAAAGTACAAGTGATTATGTGGCTGGAGGTATATTAGGCGGTCAGTGGCTAACATTTTTACTGCATGCCAGTGCAGTAAAGGCACCAAACATAAGGCATTCACCGAATAGAAAAAAACAAGTGTTTATGTTGCTGGAGGTATTTTAGGCGGTCAGTGGATGACAATTTTACTGTAGGCCAGTGGAGTACAGGCTTCAAAAATTATGCATTCACCTGACAGAAAAGAATAAGTGATTATGTAGCTGGAGGTATATTAGGCGGTCAGTGGATAACAATTTTACTATAGGCCAGTAAATTACAGGCTTTAAAAATTATGCATTCACTGGACATATAATAACAAGTGACAATGTGGCTGGATGTATATTAGACGTCAGTGGATTACAATTTTACTGTAGGCCAGTGGAATAAAGGCCCCAAAGATTATGCATTCACTGGACAGAAAAGAACAAAAATTATGTGGCTGGAGGTATATTAGACGATCAATGGATAACAATTTTACTGCAGGCTAGTGGAGTTTAGGCCCCAAAAATTAGGCATTCATCGGACAGAAAAGAACAAGTAATTATGTGGCTAAAGGTATATTACAGGGAGTGCAGAATTATTAGGCAAGTTGTATTTTTGAGGATTAATTTTATTATTGAACAACAACCATGTTCTCAATGAACCCAAAAAACTCATTAATATCAAAGCTGAATATTTTTTGGAAGTAGTTTTTAGTTTTAGCTATTTTAGGGGGATATCTGTGTGTGCAGGTGACTATTACTGTGCATAATTATTAGGCAACTTAACAAAAAACAAATATATACCCATTTCAATTATTTATTTTTACCAGTGAAACCAATATAACATCTCAACATTCACAAATATACATTTCTGACATTCAAAAACAAAACAAAAACAAATCAGTGACCAATATAGCCACCTTTCTTTGCAAGGACACTCAAAAGCCTGCCATCCATGGATTCTGTCAGTGTTTTGATCTGTTCACCATCAACATTGCGTGCAGCAGCAACCACAGCCTCCCAGACACTGTTCAGAGAGGTGTACTGTTTTCCCTCCTTGTAAATCTCACATTTGATGATGGACCACAGGTTCTCAATGGGGTTCAGATCAGGTGAACAAGGAGGCCATGTCATTAGATTTTCTTCTTTTATACCCTTTCTTGCCAGCCACGCTGTGGAGTACTTGGACGCGTGTGATGGAGCATTGTCCTGCATGAAAATCATGTTTTTCTTGAAGGATGCAGACTTCTTCCTGTACCACTGTTTGAAGAAGGTGTCTTCCAGAAACTGGCAGTAGGACTGGGAGTTGAGCTTGACTCCATCCTCAACCCGAAAAGGCCCCACAAGCTCATCTTTGATGATACCAGCCCAAACCAGTACTCCACCTCCACCTTGCTGGCGTCTGAGTCGGACTGGAGCTCTCTGCCCTTTACCAATCCAGCCACGGGCCCATCCATCTGGCCCATCAAGACTCACTCTCATTTCATCAGTCCATAAAACCTTAGAAAAATCAGTCTTGAGATATTTTTGGGCCCAGTCTTGACGTTTCAGCTTGTGTGTCTTGTTTAGTGGTGGTCGTCTTTCAGCCTTTCTTACCTTGGCCATGTCTCTGAGTATTGCACACCTTGTGCTTTTGGGCACTCCAGTGATGTTGCAGCTCTCAAATATGGCCAAACTGGTGGCAAGTGGCATCTTGGCAGCTGCACGATTAACTTTTCTCAGTTCATGGGCAGTTATTTTGCGCCTTGGTTTTTCCACACGCTTCTTGCGACCCTGTTGACTATTTTGAATGAAATGCTTGATTGTTCGATGATCACGCTTCAGAAGCTTTGCAATTTTAAGAGTGCTGCATCCCTCTGCAAGATATCTCACTATTTTTGACTTTTCTGAGCCTGTCAAGTCCTTCTTTTGACCCATTTTGCCAAAGGAAAGGAAGTTGCCTAATAATTATGCACACCTAATATAGGGTGTTGATGTCATTAGACCACACCCCTTCTCATTACAGAGATGCAGATCACCTAATATGCTTAATTGGTAGTAGGCTTTCGAGCCTATACAGCTTGGAGTAAGACAACATGCATAAAGAGGATGATGTGGTCAAAATACTCATTTGCCTAATAATTCTGCACGCAGTGTAGAAGGGTAGTGGATAACAATTTTACTACAGGTCAGTGCAGTACAGGCCACAAAAATTATGCATTCACTGGACAGAAAAGAACAAGTAATTATGTAGCTGGAGGTATATTAGACGGTCATTGGATGACAATTATACTGCAGGCCAGTGGAGTACAGGCCCCAAACATTAGGCATTCATCAGACAGAAAAGAGCAAGTGATTATATGGCTGGAGTTATACTAGGCGGTCAGTGGATAACAATTTTACTGCAGGTCAGTGGAGTTTAGGCCCCAAAAATTAGGCATTCATCGGACAGAAAAGAACAAGTAATTATGTGGCTAAAGGTATATTAGAAGGGTAGTGGATAACAATTTTACTACAGGTCAGTGCAGTACAGGCCCCAAACATTAGGCATTCATCAGACAGAAAAGAGCAAGTGATTATATGGCTGGAGTTATACTAGGCGGTCAGTGGATAACAATTTTACTGTAGGCCAGTGGAATACAGGCCCGAAACATTAGACATTCACCGGACATAAAAGAGCCAGTGATTATGTGGCTGGAGGTATATTAGGCGGTAAGTGGATAACAATTTTTCTGTAGGCCAGGGAAGTACAGGCTTCAAAAATTATGAATTCTCCTGACAGAAAAGAATAAGTGATTATGTAGCTGGAGGTATATTAGGCGGTCAGTGGATAACAATTTTACTATAGGCCAGTGAATTACAGGCTTTAAAAATTATGCATTCACTGGACATATAATAACAAGTGACAATGTGGCTGGATGTATATTAGACGTCAGTGGATTACAATTTTACTGTAGGCCAGTGGAATAAAGGCCCCAAAAATTATGCATTCACTGGACAGAAAAGAACAAGTGATTATGTGGCTTGAGATATATTAGACGGTCAGTGGCTAACATTTTTACTGCATGCCAGTGGAGTAAAGGCACCAAACATAATGCATTCACCAGATAGAAAAGAACAAGTGTTTATGTTGCTGGAGGTATTTTAGGCAGTCAGTGGATAACAATTTTACTGTAGGCCATTTGAGTACAGGCCCCAAAAATTATGCATTCACTGGATAGAAAAGAACAAGTGATTATGTGGCTGGAGGTATATTAAACGGTCATTGGATGACAATTATAACTGCAGGCCAGTGGAGTATAGCCCCCTATCATTAGCAATTCACAGGACAGAATAGAACAAGTGATTATGTGGCTGGAGGTATATTAGACGGTCAGTGGATAACAATTTTACTGCAGGCCAGTGGAATACGGGCCCGAAACATAAGGCATTCAACGGACAGAAAATAGCAAGTGATTATGTGGCTAGAGGTATATTAGGCGGTAAGTGGATAACAATTTTTCTGTAGGCCAGTGGAGTACAGGGCCCAAAAATTATGCATTCACCTGACAGAAAAGAATAAGTGATTATGTAGCTGGAGTTATATTAGGCATTTAGTGGATAACAGTTTTACTATAGGCCAGTGAATTACAGGCTTTAAAAATTATGCATTCACTGGACATAAAATAACAAGTGATAATGTTGCTGGATGTATATTAGACGTCAGTGGATTACAATTTTACTGTAGGCCAGTGGAATAAAGGCCCCAAAAATTATGCATTCACTGGACAGAAAACAACAAGTGATTATGTGGCTAGAGGTATATTAGACGGGTAGTGGATAACCATTTTACTGCAGGCCAGTGAAGTTTAGGCCACAAAAATTAGGCATTCACCGGACAGAAAAGAACAAGTGATTATTTGACTGGAGGTATATTAGAGGGGTAGTGGATAACAATTTTACTGTAGGCCAGTGGAGTACAGGATCCAAACATTGGGCATTCACCAGACAGAAAAGAACAAGTAATTTTGTGGCTGGAGGTATATTAGACGGTCAGTGGATATCAATTTTACTGCAGGAAAGTGCAGTATAGGCCACAAAAATTATGCATTCAACAGACAGAAAAGAACAAGCGATTATGTGGCTGCAGGTATATTAGACGGTCAGTGGATAACAATTTTACTGCAGGCCAGTGGCGTATAGGACCCAAACATTAGGCATTCACCGGACAGAAAGGAACAAGTGATTATGTGACAGAAGGTATTTTAGGCTGTCAGTGGATAACAATTTTACTGTAGATCAGTGGATTACAGACCCCGACGGCTTCGGCCGAACTTCGGAAAAAAGTTTGAGTTTGACGTCAATGGGGACCCGAACTTTTGAGCACTAAAATAGCTTTAAAAATGTCATGGAAAGGGCTAGAGTTCTGCAAATGTCGTCAAAATGTGGTTAAGAGCATGGCAAGTGCTCTGCAAACAAATGTGAATAGGGAAATGACTTAAAATAACATACAGTGAGGTCTATATATATTGGGACATTGACACAATTCTAACATTTTTATCTCTATACACCACCACAATGGATTTGAAATGAAACGAACAAGATGTGCTTTAACTGCAGACTGTCAGCTTTAGTTTAAGGGTATTTACATCCAAATCAGGTGAACGGCGTAGGAATTACAACAGTTTGCATATGTGACTCCCACTTGTTAAGGAACAAGAAGTAATGGGACATAATAATAGTCATAAATCAAACTTTCACTTTTTAATACTTGGTTGCAAATCCTTTGCAGTGTCACGGATGGTGTTGCAGAAAGCTGGACTTTATAAATAAACATCCGACTGGCTTGATCCCAAACTAAGGAGCATATGGGTGAGCCCTATAAAAGCCCTAGAGCTCTCCCTGACTGCTATGCCCATGCAAAGATCTTTGTGATAGACGATTGCATGTCCTCGTACCTTATACTATGTGACACCTGAAAACCCTATAATAGTGAGGGGACCCGACCACCGGCTCCCTGCACCTAATACGGACGGAGTCAAGGTCACCTACAATCAAGCGAGCAAGAAACACAAATAAAGGAAACAGACTTATCTGAGGAATCAGGAGAAGCAGCCTCCAACAGTGAACACAATCCAGGAAGAAGTATAAACCGCAAAGTGAGGCAGTATGGGAGGAAATTTAAAGGGAGACAATCAGTGCAAATAGGTGACAGCTGTGAGAAAAAAAGGAGATGAGAAAGTGAAACCAAAACAAAGAACATCATTCAACAGGTAGAGAAGAACGTCTTCCAGATCTTCTCACAG
Organism: Bufo bufo; assembly: GCF_905171765.1. Lineage (NCBI taxonomy): Eukaryota > Metazoa > Chordata > Amphibia > Anura > Bufonidae > Bufo > Bufo bufo. The sequence continues at coordinate 123,851,956 of NC_053397.1, forward strand.
AGCTGGCGGTGACAGTATCCCTCCCTCTACGGGTGGACTCCGGACACTCAGAGCCCACCTTCTCAGGATGAGACCTATGGAAAGCCCTGATGAGACGAGTGGCCTTAATGTCCGCCACTGGGACCCACATCCTCTCCTCAGGACCATAACCCTCCCAATGAACAAGGTACTGGAGAGAACCGCGGATAATGCGAGAATCCACAATCCTAGAGACCTGAAATTCAAGATTACCATCAACAACAATCGGAGGAGGAGGCAAAGAGGAGGGTACAGTGGGTTGGATATAAGGTTTTAATAGGGACCTGTGAAAAACATCATCGATCTTGCAAGTCTAAAGAAGATCAAGACGGAATGCAACGGGATTGATGACGGACAAGATCTTGTAAGACCCAATAAACCTAGGACCCAACTTCCAGCAGGGAACCTTCAGTTTGATATTCTTTGTAGACAACCACACCAGATCCCCCACATTCAGGTCCGGACCAGGCACACGTCTCTTATCCTCCACACGCTTATATATCTCTCACTCATCCTCTTCAGATTACCCTGAATCTTTTGCCAAATAAATGACAAAGACAAGGAAAATCTCTCCTCATCAGGTAAACCAGAAGACCCCTCTCATGAGAATGCCCCAAACTGCGGATGAAACCCATATGCACCAAAAAATGGTGACTTATCAGAGGACTCCTGGCGACGATTATTTAAAGCAAACTCAGCAAGGGACAAAAAAGAACACCAATCCTCCTGATTCTTCGCCACAAAATAGCGCAGATATGTCTCCAGATTCTGATTGACGCGTTCGGTCTGACCATTCGACTGCGGGTGAAAAGCAGAAGAGAATGACAACCGAACCCCCAAGCGAGAACAGAAGGCCTTCCAGAATCTGGAAACAAATTGCGTGCCCCTATCAGAAACGATGTCTGAAGGAATGCCATGCAATTTAACAATGTGATCAACAAACGCTTGCGCCAGCGTCTTAGCATTGGGTAACCCAGGAAAGGGAATGAAATGCGCCATTTTGCTAAAACGGTCCACTACTACCAGAATCAAAGTCTTCCCCGAGGAACGAGGCAGGTCTTTAATGAAGTCCATGGACAGATACGTTCACGGACGGGAAGGAATGGGTAACGGGAGGAGAGAACCCGATGGCCGTGAATGAGGGACCTTGGCACGAGCACAGGTCTCGCAGGCTGCCACAAAACCCTCAACCGTCTTATGAAGAGCCGGCCTCCAGAATCTCAGAGCAATGAGATCCACTGTGGCTCTGCTCCCCGGGTGCCCAGCAAGGACAGTATCGTCGTGCTCCTTAAAAACCTTGTGTCGTAAAGCGAGAGGCACAACCTCCCAGGGGTACAAAGATCAGGAGCCGCTGCCTGAACCTCTGCCTCCAAATCAGGATAAAGAGCAGAGACGACCACCCCTTCAGCCAAAATGGGACCCGGGTCTTCAAAGTTCCCCCCTCCCGGAAAACAACGTGACATTTGCCTTCACATTTTTAACCCCAGGGCAGAACGTAACAACAAAATTAAACCTAGAAAAGGACAAAGACCCATCTGGCCTGTCTCGGGTTCAGACGCTTGGTCGATTCCAAGTAGGCGAGATTCTTATGGTCTGTAAACACGGTAATAGGGTGTCTGGCTCCCTCTAACCAATGGCGCCATTCCTCAAAAGATAATTTGATGGCCAACAACTCCCTATCTCCCACATCGTAATTTCTCTCTGCAGGGAGAGTTTCCTTGAGAAAAAGGCACACGGTCGCCATTTGGCAGGAGAGGGACCCTGAGATAAGACCGCACCCACACCCACCTCAGAAGCGTCCACCTCAACAATAAAAAGGTAGAGAGGCATCAGGTTGTACCAAAATGGGAGCGGAAGCAAAACTCTCTTTGATACTAGAAAAGGCTTCAAGCGCATCTACCGACCACAAAGAAAAATCTACCCCCTTTTTAGTCATATCAGTGAGTGGCTTAACAACAGAGGAATATTTCAAAATGAACTTTCTGTAATAATTGGCAAAACCCAAAAACCGCATCAGCGCCTTCTGATTCTCAGGAAGCTCCCAATCAAGCACAGCGCGGACCTTCTCAGGGTCCATGCGAAAACCAGAAGCGGAGAGAAGAAAACCAAGAAATTGAATCTCCGGAGCCACAAACACACATTTTTCCAGTTTAACGTACAATTTATTATCCCGCAGAATCAGCAAGACCTGACGTAGGTGGTCTCGATGAGTCTTGAAATCAGGAGAAAAAAATCAAAATGTCATCCAGATACACCAGTACAAATTTCCCCATTAAATGATGAAAAATGCTGTTCACAAAATGTTGGAAGACGGCCGGAGCATTCAGCAAACCAAAGGGCATAACCAAATTCTCGAAATGATCCTCAGGGGTATTGAAGGCAGTCTTCCATTCGTCCCCTTCCCTGACCCTGACTAGGTTGTCTGCCCCTCTATAAATAAAAAAGAGAAGGAGTCTTTAAAAAATTTGGAAAAAAACGACCATATAATTATTAAGCCCGCTGACAAGGGAGGAGGGATAGTGGTACTGAATAAAAAAGACTATGTTACAGAAATGCAGAGAATTTTGGCTGATGTCAATACTTATAAAAGACTGAAAAGTGATCCAGTTAATGAATATAAGAAGCAATTAAAATCATTTCTGGAAAGGGGATTAGCTCAAGGCGTTCTCAATCAAAAAGAATTCCAATATTTGAACAATCTTTATCCTAAAACACCTACTATCTATTATCTTCCAAAAGGTGCATAAGGATGCAGAGCGCCCCCCTGGTAGACCGATAGTCTCTGGTATTGATTCAATTACCAGCCGGTTATCTGAGTATATAGATATTTTTTTGCAGCGTTATGTTACCACCACCCCTTATTATTTAAGAGATACAGGGCATGTCTTGGAACTGTTGAAAACATTTGATAATAATATTACAGATAATACCCTTCTAGTGACACTTGATGTAACATCATTATACACTATAATACCTAACAACATTGGGATTGATGCGGTTAGATTCTATTTGGATAACGATGAACGGATGAGCAAAAATCATACAGTATTCATCCTAGATTGTATACAATTTTGCTTAGAACACAACTATTTTTGGTACGACGACTATTATTTTTTGCAAGTTTCTGGTGTGGCGATGGGTGCAAAATTCGCACCCAGTTTCGCGAACCTCTTTATGGCATATTGGGAACATCTTACCATCTCCCCTGCCCTAAAGATTAACACTAATGCCGGCAGTCTCCGGTTTTGGAGGAGATATATTGATGACTGCATAGGCATTTGGGAAGGCAGTGAAAAAGGATTGGAGGATTTCATTTTTGGATTAAATTCCAATGAATGGAACATTAAATTAACTGCAGACATCAGTAAAAGTGCCATTCATTTTCTGGATCTGGAGATCAGATTAGAACATAGCAAAATTGTTACTAAAACATTTTTCAAACCAACTGACCGTAATGGGTACATAGACAGGAGCAGTTGTCACTATAAACCCTGGCTATGTAATGTACCCAAAGGCCAGTTAAAACGCATCAGAAGAAACTGCACCAATGTCAAAGATTATGAAGATCAAAGTAGTATTATCGTGGATCGTTTCATTGAGAAGGGATACGAAAAAGATATACTTATTGAACAAAGGGAAGAAATAAAATCAGATAAGGACAAAATGATTAAAAATAAAAGATTCCAAAGAATATTCAGACTCCATGAAAGAAAAATATCAATTTGCTTTTTCAACTTCCTATTCTACTATGTGTCCCCAGGTTAGAAAAATTATACAACAGAATTGGAATGTGTTGAAAAATGATCGCATTCTTGGGGATTTCATCCCAAAAAAAACTCCCATTATTTTTAAAAGAGCACCCACTGTTCGTAACAGCCTTGTGCATAGTTTCATAAAAGACATTCCCAGCATTGCCAAATCTTGCAGTGCATTCACATGGTGCGGTTTTTGTCCTTGCTGCAAAAACCGCTCCAGGGAAGAAAAGAAAAAATCAAAAATTAAAGAGATCGGCTCTACCTCCAAAAAAATTAGTTTTAAGATTAAAGGAAATATTTCTTGCGAAACTATGGGGGTCATCTATGTGTTGGAATGCCCTTGTGGGCTCCAATACATAGGCAGGACCCTCAGAAAGTTAAAAGTACGAGTGTCAGAACATATAAGAAATATAAAAAAAGGCTTGGAGACTCATAGTGTCTCAGCCCATTTTAAAAGATTTCATGGAAAAAATCCTAGTGGTTTAAAATTTTGCGGTGTGGAAATAGTTAAAAAATATTGGCGAGGTGGTAACCCTGCCACACAAATAAATAAAAAAGAAGCTCAGTGGATATTTGATATGGACACCTTACAACCACAAGGATTAAATATCGAGTGGGATATTAAGGCAGTCTGTATGGCTTGATTCATTCTGATACCTCTTTTAATTCTATTGGATTTTTATATATTTGTGCTATTTTACCTATGTATTTATATTTTTATCAACCTTTGTGATTTTATGTGATCTTTTACTGTATGTTTTTGTATAAATTTTGTTTAAATGTTTGGTATGCTACTGAATACGGAAGTCCGTTTCAGTTCCGGGGCGGAGGGCTACTTCTGCTCGTGGTTTGCAGAGGTCTGTATACCGTAGCCCCTGAAGAAGCGAACAGCGAAACCCGGGTCGGGCATTTTTATTTGCATATATTAAACCTTGCCTGTTGTAAGTATAATAAATCCTTACTAATTGAAGATACCGAGGGTATTGCACCATTTGCTTTATTCCTTTTGAAGGTCCGGTGTTTGAATTCAGCGGTTGGAATCTTTGTTTGAGGTCCTGGGATCAGTATAAGGCTGTGGTATCTCAGCACCTGTTTCTTCCATTCCGTGATTACAGTTTTTGGCTAAAGTTCTCTTGAGACTTATCCAAGGACCGGGAGCAGCATAATATTCTACCATCTCTGCGAGAAGAATCAGGTTTAGTGTACTTATTTTTGGTCACTTTGTGAACTTTATATCTCACCTTCTCTACAGGACTTTATCACTGACATTTATTGTCTTGTTAGAGCGCGGTTCCCGCACCTTTGTTCTTGACTGTTTAGGAGATTGAACCAACTCCATTAAGGGCACCGCTGCTTTCCTGTCTAACACTTCCACACCAGATTACTTTATTTTTCTGTCTGCCCCTCTTAAATCCAACTTAGAAAAAACCTTAGCCCCAACAATCTGGTTAAACAGGTCCGGGATCAGAGGAAGCGGATATGGGTCACGAACCGCCATACGGTTCAGCTCCCTGAAATCCAGACAAGGTCTTAAAGAACCATCTTTTTTCTTAACAAAAAAAAAAACAGTGGCAACAGGTGACTTCGAGAGTCGGATGTGTCCCTTTCTCAGGCTCTCAGAGATATAAGTAACCATAGCGACTCTTTCAGGTTGGGAGAGATTGTATAAACGTGATTTTGGCAGTTTGGCGCCTGGGATGAGATTAATAGGGCAGTCGTACTCCCGGTGCGGGGGTAACTCCTGGACACCACTCTCGGAAAACACATCCGAAAATTCAGAGAGAAAAGATGGCACAGTCTTGGTAGAAATCTCTGAAAGACGCCGTGAGGCAATTCTCTCAGCAAAACTCACTCCAGCCATTTTTTTGCCTTGCTTGCCAATCAATGGTGGGGTTATGTTTAGTGAGCCAGGGTAGTCCCAACACTAGAAGAGTAGGTAATCCGTTTAGGACAAAACATGACATATCCTCAACATGAGCGTCACCCACAGTCAAACGGATATTGTGAACTATGCCCTTTAACGATCTTTGAGAAAGTGGAGCGGAATCGATAGCAAAAACAGGTATATCCTTTTCTAAAGTGCATACCTGGAAACCATGCGTTATTGCAAATTGATTATCAATGAGATTGACAGCTGCTCCACTATCTACAAAAATCTCACAAACAATGTTCTTGCTGTCTAGCGCCACCCTGGCAGGTAGGAGAAAACGGGAACTACAAGTAAAATGGCAAACCTTCAATTTCCGCATCAACCTTGCCAATAGTAGCAAATGGAAAGTTTTTAGAGGTTTTTTTCTTTTTGTTTTTCTTTTATTACCCTCAGAAAACTCCATGAATCTCCTAGAGGGGCAAACATTAGCCAAATGATTTATACCCCCACAACAGAAACAAACCCTCCTCTGAGAGCTGAAGAGGCAAGCAAATACAGCTGCATGGCCTCCTCCTCAGAGGGGATTGAGAGAGACTGAGACCCCTGCGCACTGAATGAGACAGCCCCACTGTCCTTGGACTGAATATGACAGGAAGGAGTAGTCTCCAGAGCAATACGATCCGGGTCATCATATATCTGTCCCAGGGCTACAAAAAATTCACCCACCGATCGGAGGGGCCGTGCCCAGACCGGCAGCGAAAAGGCCCAAGACTGAGCGTTATCCCTGAGCAGTGAGATGATCCCCACCATCTGCTCCTCATCACCAAAGGAATGGGGAAGTGGGCGAAAAAACGGAATTAGTCTTACCGGTAATTCTGTTTCCATGAGATCATCACGATGGCATACAAGGAGATTGACCCCTGACCTCTGTAGGGGCAGGAACAGAGAAAGGTTAAATACCCCCCTCCCACCACCAACACCAGTGTTTCCAAAATCACACAGAGTAACCCGGTGGTGGCAAACAGTGAAAAAAGGTATTGCTTCATACCTTCTAGAGACCCTCTAGGTCAAAAATTTTAAATAATAGGGAGGGAATAACGTGCCGTCGTGATGATCTCATGGAAACAGAATTACCGGTAAGACTAATTCCGGTTTTTCCATAGCATCATCACGACGGCATACAGGGAGATATAAAAAAATATATCAGTTAAGGGGGGGCTACAGCCTGGAGGACTTTCCGTCCAAAGGACAGATCAGATGATCTGGATAGATCGAGACGATAGTGCTTTATAAAAGTATGGATGCTGGACCAAGTGGCAGCACGACAGATTTCCTCCAGAGAAGCCCCAGCTCTCTCTGCCTGAGAGGAAGACATGGCCCTAGTGGAATGGGCCCTAATGTTGACTGGACGTGTAAGATTTTGTATTTGGTAACACAGACTAATGGTTTCTTTGAGCCATCTAGCTATAGAGGACCGGGAGGCTTTTTGGCCCTTAAACCTTCCTCCAAAGAGAACTAGCAAGTTGTCGGATTTTCTAAAAACTTTTTCGTCACCGCGATATAGTTTAGGACTGCCCGTCTAACGTCCAGAGAGTGAAATGAGGATTCTTTGTCATTGGAGGGGTGTTGACAAAAAGAAGGTAGGGTAACTTCCTGGCTCCGATGAAAATTGGATACAACTTTAGGGAGAAAACCAGGGTCCAGTCGAAGAATAATTCTATCATCTAGAATACGGAGGTAGGGTTCCCTTATCGATAGAGCTTGCAACTCTCCTACTCTGCGGGCCGAAGTTATTGCAATTAGGAAGGCCGTCTTCAGGGACAATAATTTTATTGGACAGTCGGACATGGGCTCAAAAGGTGGTAGAGTAAGGCCTGTAAGAATGATGTTCAAATCCCAGGAAGGGACACGGGCGGTGATTGTTGGGCGGAGCCTCGTCGCTGCCCTAACGAATCTTTTGATCCAACGATGGCTAGCTATATCTTGGTCAAAGAAACAACTTAGGGCTGAGATTTGGACTTTCAGGGTAGAGGGTCTAAGTCCCAGGTCTAGACCCTGCTGTAGGAAATCCAGAATTCTTTGGATGTTGGGTTTATGCAAATGTGGAGATTTGTCCCCACTCCAGGAACAGAAACGTTTCCAGATCTTAAGGTAGATTGCTGACGTTATATTCTTTCTGGAGGCTTTCAAGGTAGTAATAACTTTGTCCGAAAGGCCCTGAAGTTTCAGGGTTTGGGACTCAGGATCCATGCTGCTAATTTCAAAAACTGCGGGTTTGGGTGCAGAACCGGACGCTGCTGGAGTAGATCCCCCCGCACAGGAAGGGGCCAAGGATCCTGGAGGGAGTATTTCTGGAGAAATGAGAACCAACTTTTCTTTGGCCATAGGGGAGCGATCACAATTACCGTGGCCTTGTCCTGGTGAATTTTTTGTATCACCTTCGGAATTAAGGGAAGTGGAGGGAAAGCATAGCACAGTTTCCAATGCCAACGGATGGCGAATGCGTCTAAAGCATGAGGTCTGTCCCTGGGGTTTAGAGAACAGAAGGTCTCCACCTTTGAGTTTGCCCTGGTGGCAAATAGGTCCACGTCGGGCATCCCCCACTTTCTTACCACTAGCCTGAATATTTCTGGGCTTAGGGACCATTCCGCCGATCCTGTGGCGGCTGAGAAAATCTGCTTCCTGATTTAGTATTCCTTTCAGATGAACTGCCGGTATAGAGGCCACCTTCTGCTCTGCCCATGCAAAGATTTTTGTTGTCAGTGCTTGAAGGGTTGTTGACCGTGTTCCCCCTTGATGGGAAAGGTAGGCAATGGCCGTAGTGTTGTCTGATAGCACTTTTATGTGATGACACAGCATTGTCTCTGCTACCTTCAACGCTTCACAGACTGCTCTCAGTTCCCTGAAATTTGATGACTGGGATCTGATTGAATTTGGCCAAGTGCCCTGGAATAGATGATCCCCCACCTTTGCACCCCAGCCGGACAGACTTGCGTCTGTTACTACCTGTAATTGGGGAGTTTTCTGCCAGGGAGTTCCCCAGGATAAGTTTCTGTGGTTTTTCCACCAATTTAGGGACTGCAGTATCCGGGTTGGTGGAATCACTTGATGATCTAGAGAGGATTGGCACCTGTTCCAGACACTCAGGATCCAGGACTGAAGAGGTCTGAAGTGTATTTGACACCAGGGGACTGCCGGAATACAAGATGTTAACAGACCTAGCATACACATCGCCTCTCTGATAGAGCAAGATCTTCTTTTCTGAAAGGATCTGATCTTTTGTTGAAGAACCGATATTTTGTCTAGGGGTAGGAATACCGCTTGCTTTCGGGAGTCCAGAATCATGCCTAGGAACCGAACTTCCCTTGAGGGGGTAAGGACGGACTTTTCATTGTTCACGATCCACCCGAGATAGTCTAGGATGGAGAGAAAGTAACTCAGATTTGAGTTGATTTGGCTGAAGTCTTCGCTGATCAGAAGGAAATCGTCCAAATAAGGAATTACCATAAGTCCCTTCCTCCGGACGAAGGCGACCATCTCTACCACTACCTTGGTAAATATTCTCGTGGGCTGATGAAATCCCGAAGGGAAGGGCTCTGAACTGGTAGTGATGGATCTTCCCTGATATATCCTGGATTGCAAACCGGAGAAAACTCTGTGAATTGGTGTGAATGGGAATGTGGTAATAAGCGTCTCGCAGGTCTATTGTGCACATGAAGACGTCTTTGCTTAGCAGTGGGATTGTAGATGCCAGGGTTTCCATCCTGAATTTCTGATAACGAATAAACTTGTTTAATGGTTTCAGGTTTATGATAGTCCGAAACGTGCCTTCTTTTTTCTTGATTAGAAATAATGTTGAATAGTAACCCCTGCCTCTTTCTGGAGGCGGAACTGGTGAGATTACATTAATCTGATGAAGTTTCTGGACTCCCTGCCAAAGGTTTGTTTGGAATAGTGTCAGTGAAAATTTGTTTGGGGGTCTTGAAGACCACTCTATTTGATAGCCTGCGCCGACTACCTTGGAGATCCAGGGATTCTGTAAGATAGATTCCCATGTCCCCAGGAATTTTGAGAGTCTTCCCCCCACTCTGGCGTCATTGCTTATCGGAGGATTTTTGGTGGGAGGAGGATTGGCCTCTTCCTCTTCCCTCCTTTGGATAACTCCAGCGCCCCGATTTCCCTTTCTCCCTGTAGTTTTAGGGTATAGAGCAGAGTTTTAATTTACATGTCTTGTCCCCAGACCAGCACTTCATCCAAAGGGCTCATCTGGCTGCGTTGGAAAGTGCCGCATCTCTGGCGGAGAATCGGACTGACTCGGCTGAGGCATCCGCCAGGAAGGCCGTGGCGGATTTTAAAAGAGGGAGAGAATTGAGAATTTCCTCCCTAGATGTTTTATCTTTTATATGGGTTTCTAATTCTCCCAACCAAAGATACATGGATCTGGCGACTGAGGTAGCCGCAATATTGGTTTTAATATTAAACAGGATTTCCTGAGAAGATTGTCCGCTTTACGATCCATCGAATCCTTAAGTTGGGAGGCATCCTCAAATGGAAGGGATGTCTTTTTGTTCACTTTAGCGACTTGTACATCTATTTTGGGGATCTCATTGAAAATTTTTGACTCCTCAGGATCAAATACCAATCTATTTTTGAACGAAGCCGAGACTCCTAGCCGTCTTTCTGGGTCTGCCCATTCATCAAGGACCATATCCTTAATACTCTCATTAATGGGAAATACACTAGTTTTTTTAACTCTCAAACCACCAAACATTTCTTCTTGTACAGAATGGGTACGTTGTACCTCATCCACTCCCATGGTAGACCTGACCGCCCTCAATAGGTCGGACATATCCTCAGTAGAAAAGTAATATCTACGACCATTATCCAATGAGTCCGAATCAGAGACTCTTTCCCCCTCTTCCCATGACCTGACGGAGTGGACACTCTCGTCTGCTATAACTTCTAGGTCAGAAGGGGACGGAGATCTAACCCGCTTTCTCTTAGGTTGTGGCAAATCGGGGGGATTAGTGGACAGGTGGGCCAAAGATGAACGAATCTCTTCCTGTATCATAGATGGACAACTAGAGAGAGAGCGAGAGAGATGGGGGGGGGGGTGGCTGGCTGGCTGAGGCGAGCTCCCTCCAAGCAGAGACAAAACCCACAGTAAAAACTGGAGAATAAACTCTCTCTCTCTCTCACTCCCCCCCCCCCTTCTCACTCCTCTACAGCAGGAGAGGGGGATCAAGAAGACTCCCTGACCCACTACTTATAATACCCCCGAAGGGGACTCACGGATGGAGGCAGCGTCGGTTCAGCTCTAGGGGACCGCTCTGTCCCAGACATAGTACCGGATGCTTAGTCCTCTTCCTGGCAGGTAAGGGTTCCGCAAATAGTGGGACCGATCCTTGGAAGCATCTCCCTAGAGTTCGGGCCTTGGCTTTAAGCCGGGCCCCACGCTGAACGCAGTCCACATCACTTCGGGGACGCCGGCCGTGACGTCATAACTATGCGCCTCGGGCGCCGGCGCGCAACCCAGCTGAAGCCTCAGTAGGCCAGGAGGGAGTCTGCGCCGAGGGAACAGGACCCGGAATTACCGGGATGAGATAGAGCCCCACACCCCCTGTGGGGACGCCTGCAGGGTGACGGCGATTTTTTCAAGGTAACTAAAAATAGGAAAAGAAGAGACAAGTTTCCTTAGCTTCATCTCCCTGCATACAGGGAGACCTTTCTCTGCCCTGTCCTCTGTAGGGACAGGAAACACTGGTGGTGGTGGTGGGAGGGCGGTATTTAACCTTTCTCTGTTCCTGCCCCTACAGAGGTCAGGGGTCAATCTCCTTGTATGCCGTAGTGATGATGCTATGGAAAATGGAGTTTGCAAGCCTCTCTAAAGCGAACACAATTTTCACTACCCCCGGAGAACATATCCGGAAGCAAGATCTTAGGCTCGGAACAAACTCCATGAACGCAAGCAGAGCCGGTCACCTGAAACTGAGACAGTTTTACAGAGATCTGCTACCTCCAGTGAAAGACCTTGCATGAGGTCAATCAAGGCTGAAACCGGATCCATGCTTAAGACGGTTTATAATGTCACGGATGGTGTTGCAGAAAGCTGGAATTTATAAATAAACATCTGACTGGCTTGATCCCAAACTAAGGAGCATATGGGTGAGCCCTATAAAAGCCCTAGAAATCTCCCTGACTGCTATGCCCATGCAAAGATCTTTGTGGTAGACGATTGCATGTCCTCGTACCTTATACTATGTGACACCTGAAAACCCTATAATAGTGGGGGACACGACCACTGGCTCCCTGCACTTAATAGGGTCAGGGTCACCTACAATCAAGCCAGCAAGAAACACAAATAAAGGAAACAGACTTATCTGAGGAATCAGGAGAAGCAGCCTCCAACAGTGAACACAATCCAGGAAGAAGTATAAGCCGCAAAGTGAGGCAGTATGGGAGGAAATATAAAGGGAGACAATCAGTGCAAATAGGTGACAGCTGTGAGAAGAAAAGGAGATGAGAAAGTGAAACCAAAACAAAGAAGATCATACAACAGGTAGAGAAGAACGTCTGCCAGATCTTCTCAGAGCTGGCGGTGACATGCAGTCAATCACAGCCTGTAGTCTGGAACGCATAGACATCACCAGACGCTGGGTTTCATCCCTGGTGATGCTCTGCCAGGCCTTCAGTTCCTGCTTGTTCTTGGGGCATTTTCCCTTCAGTTTTGTCTTCAGCAAGTGAAATGCATGCTCAATCGGATTCAGGTCAGGTGATTGACTTGGCCATTGCATAACATTCCGCTTCCTTCCCTTAAAAAAACTTGTTGGTTGCTTTTGCAGTATGCTTTGGGTCATTGTCCATCTGCACTGTGAAGCGCTGTCCAATGAGTTCTGAAGCATTTGGCTGAATATGAGCAGATAATATTGCCCGAAACACTTCAGAATTCATCCTGCTGCTTTTGTCAGCAGTAACATCATCAATAAATACAAGAGAACCAGTTCCATTGTCAGCCATACATGACCACGCCATGACATTACCACCACCATGCTTCACTAATGAGGTGGTATGCTTAGGATCATGAGTAGTTCCTTTCCTTATCCATACTCTTCTCTTCCCATCACTCTGGTACAAGTTGATCTTGGTCTTATCTGTCCATAGGATGTTGTTCCAGAACTGTGAAGGCTTTTTTAGATGTCGTTTGGCAAACTCTAATCTGGCTTTCCTGTTTTTGAGGCTCACCAATGGTTTACATCTTATGGTGAACCCTCTGTATTCACTCTGGTGAAGTCTTCTCTTGATTGTTGACTTTGACACACATACACCTACCTCCTGGAGAGTGTTCTTGATCTGGCCAACTGTTGTGAAGGGTGTTTTCTTCACCAGTGAAAGAATTCTTCGGTCATCCACCATGGTTGTTTTCCGTGGTCTTCCGGGTCTTTTGGTGTTGCTGAGCTCACCGGTGCGTTCCTTCTTTTTAAGAATGTTCCAAACAGTTGTTTTGGCCATGCCTAATGTTTTTGCTATCTCTCTGATGGGTTTGTTTAGTTTTTTCAGCCTAATGATGGCTTGCTTCACTGATAGTGACAGCTCTTTGAATCTCATCTTGAGAGTTGACAGCAACAGATTCCAAATTCAAACAGTACACTTGAAATGAACTCTGGACCTTTTTATCTGCCCATTGTAATTGGGAGAATAAGGGAATAACACACACCTGGCCATGGAACAGCTGATAAGACAGTTGTCCCATTACTTTTGGTACCTTAAGAAGTGGGAGGTACATATGCAAACTGTTGTAATTCTTACACCGTTCACCTGATTTGGATGTAAATACCCTCAAATTAAAGCTGACAGTCTGCAGTTAAAGCACAACTTGTTCGTTTCATTTCAAATCCATTGTGGTGGAGTATACAGTCAAAAATGTTAGAATTGTGTCGATGTCCCATTATTTATGGACCTGACTGTAAAATAGGGAAAAGCTATTGAGGCGCAAATGTTGGCCAAAAGAGTATAGCGGAAATGTGGGACAAATTATTGAAGTGCAAATGTGGTACAACTTGTTTAAGTTTAAGCATTGAATCAAAGGAGGTGGCGAGCATCAATTAAAGAAGCATTTCAGAATAGTTTTTCCCTGTCACCTATGCAGAGCAGGGGTTTATTCACGTCTAAAATTGTACGATGTCAAACCAAGAATGTAACAGAAAAATTACAGAAATGTATTAACCTGTCTACTTGGTAGAGTAGGGGGTCTATGACAGAAAACAATTGTTTATAGTCACCCGAAAATGTAAAATAAAAATTATTGAAATTTATTAAGCTGTCAACTAGGTAGATGAGGGGTATATTACACCCAAAAATTGGTGAATTTGACCGTAAAATGTAACTGACACAAATGTTTTTTTTTTTTTTTTACCGGTCTAATAGGTATATCACACCAAAAAATTGCTGAATTTCACCGGAAAATGTAACTGCCATTTTATTTTTATTTATTTTTTATTTTTACCGGTCTACTACTAGGTATAGCAGTGGTACTTCACACCCATAAATTGTTGAATTTCAACTAAAAATGTAAATGACAATTTTATTTTATTTTTTTAACCGGCTTACTAGGTATAGCAGTGGTACATCACACCCAAAAATTGGTGAATTTCCCCTGAAAATGTAAATGACAATTTTTTTATATTTTTTAACCGGCCTACTAGGTATAGCAGTGGTACTATACACCCTGAAGTTGGTGGTGAAGGTGTTACGCTGACCGCATAAGGAGCTGGTAGAGGCATTGCTCCAGGTTAGCCAGAATCCTAATCCACACTGATGAGGGGCAACACCCCGAAACAGCTGTTTGTGGATGGATAACTGGCTTACGTCTTCCCAGTCACATTCTTAAAGCTTGTAAAAGAGCGGGATCTTGACATAGGGGCCACTTAATATGGTGGATTTGGTGATCTCTATAATGGGGACACCCCTTTGCTCGGTTTTCCTTCCTTTGAGGGATATCTGGCTTTCACGGTGTTGAAGACCCATAACTGGGGCTCCACAATTATTTTGCATATTACTGGTAGAGGATGAGGAAGCAACAGGAGGCAAACTGAAGCGCCCTGCAATCCTCGGTGGTGGAAGGACATGCGCCAAACTGCTATCCGCCTCAGGCCCAGCCGCCAATACATTTACCCAGTGTGCTGTTATGGAGATATAACGTCCCTGACCGTGCTTACTTGTCCACGTATCTGTAGTCAGGTGCACCTTGCCACAGATGGCGCTGCGCAGTGCACACCTGATTTTGTGATCTACTTGGTTGTGCAGGGAAGGTCTAGCTCGCCTGGAAAAGTAGTGGCGGCTGGGCACAACGTACTGTGGGACAGCCACCGCCATAAGGCCTTTAAAAATATCCGTCTCCACCAGACGGAATGACAGCATTTCAAAGGCCAGTAATTTAGAAATGCTAGCATTCAGGGCTAGTGATCGTGGGTGGGTAGGGGGGTACTTCCTCTTCCTCTCCAGCGTTTGGGAGATAGAGAGCTAAATGCTGCTGTGGGACATTGTGGAGATGCTTGGTGACCCAGGTGGTGGTTGCTGGAAGATCCTCTGTTTGCGGGGTGGCAGGTGGCACTGTCACTCCAGAGGTGGATGAAGAGGCCGAGACTGTAGCAGAAGAGGAAGCAGGAGGAGCCAGAGACCTGTCTTGGTTTTTGAGGAGTCTACTCCACTGCAGCTCGTGCTTTGCACTTAAATGCCTGGTCATGCAGATTGTGCTCAGGTTGAGAACGTTTACGCCACTCTTCAGGCTCTGATTGCACAGCGTGCAAACCACTCGTGTCTTGTCGTCAGCACATTGTCTGAAGAACTGCCACGCCAGGGAACTCCTTGGACCTGGCTTTGGTGTGCTTGGTCCCTTGATGCGGTGGGCAGTAGCAGGCGTACTGTCTAGAGGACGGCCGCTCCGCTTTTGCACCCTGCTCCCTCTTCTGCTGTGCTGGTGGCTCTGTGCGACCACCGCCTCTTCCTCTGAACTACATAGGTCACTCGCATGACCTTTATTCCATGTGGGGTCGAGAAACCGAACTTTTACTGAAATGTTGGAGTTCGGGTCCGGGGTCCAAAAATCCTAAAGTTCTGTACGAACACGAACTTTACAGTTCGGGTTCGCTCAACCCTAATTATGTGGCTTAAGAAATATTAGGCAGTCAGTGGATAACAATTTTACTGCACGCCAGTGGAGTACAGGCCACAAAAATTATGCATTCACTGGACAAAGAAGAACAAGTGATTATGTGGCTGAAGGTATATTAGGCAGTCAGTGGATAATAATTTTTTTGCAAGCCAGTGGTGTAAAGGACCCAAACATTAGACATTCACCAGACAAAGAAGAACAAGTGATTATGTGGCTGAAGCTTTATTAGACGTTAAGTGGATAACAATTTTACTGTAGGCCAGTGGAGTATAGGCCCCAAAAAATATGCATTCACCAGACAGAAAAGAACAAGTGATTGTGTAGCTGGAGGTATAATAGGCGGTCAGTGGATAACAATTTTACTGTAGGCCAGTGGAGTACAGGCCCCAAAAATTTGACATTCATCGGATAGTAAAGAGCAAATGATTATATAGCTGGAGGTATATTAAACGGTCAGTGGATATTTTTACCGTAGGCCATTGGAGTACAGGCTTGAAAAATTATGCATCCACTGGACAGAAAAGAACAAGTTATTATGTGGCTTGACATATATTAGATGGTAAGTGGATAACAATTTTACTGCATGCCACTGGAGTAAAGGCAAGAAACATAAGGCATTCACCAGATAGAAAAGAACAAGTGTTTATGTTGCTGGAGGTATTTTAGGCGGTCAGTGAATAACAATTTTACTGTAGGCCGGTGGAGTAGAGGCCCCAAAAATTATGCATTCACTGGACAGAAAAGAACAAATAATTCTGTGGATGGAGGTGTATTAGGCGGTCAGTGGAGTAAAGACCCCAAACATTTGGCATTCACCGGACAGAAAAGAACAAGTGATTATGTGGCTGGAGGTATATTAGATGGTCAGTGGATAACAATTTTACTGCAGGCTAGTGCAGTGATAGGCAAACTGCGGCTCCCCAGCTGTTGCAGAACTACAACTCCCAGCATGCAAAGACTGCCTACAGCAGGGCATGGTGGGAGTTGTAGTTTTGCAACAGCTGGAGAGCGGAAGTTTGCCTATCACTGGGCTAGTGGTATACAGGCCCGAAACATTATTCATTCACCGAACAGAAAAGAACAAGTGACTATGTTGCTGGTGGTATATTAGACCATCAGTGGATAACCATTTTACTGTAGGCCAGTGGAATACAGGCCCCAAAAATTATGCATTCACTGGACAGAAAAGAACAAGTGATTTTGTGGCTGGAGGTATATTAGACGGTCAGTGGATAACAATTTTTATGTAGGCCAGTGGAGTACAGGGCCCAAAAATTATGCATTCACCTGACAAAAAAGAACACGTAATTAAGTGGCTGAAGGTATATTAGGCGGTCAGTGGATAATAATTTTTCTGCATGCCAGTGGTGTAAAGGACCCAAACATTAGACATTCACCAGACAGAACAACAAGTGATTATGTGGCTGAAGCTTTATTAGACGGTAAGTGGATAACAATTTTACTGCTGGCCAGTGGAGTACAGGCCCCAAACTTTAGGCATTCACCGGACAGAAAAGAACAAGTGATTATATGGCTTGAGGTATATTAGATGGTAAGTGGATAACAATTTTACTGCAGGCCAGTGGAGTATAGGACCCAAACATTAGGCATTCACCGGACAGAAAGGATCAAGTGATTATGTGGCACAAGGTATTTTAGGCGGTTAGTGGATAACAATTTTACTGTAGTACAGTGGAGTACAGACCCCAAAAATTAGGCATTCACTGGACAGAGAAAAACAAATGATTATGTGGCTGAAAGTATATTAAACGTTCAGTGGATAACAATTTTACTGCAGGCCAGTGAAGTACAGGACTCAAACATTAGGCATTCTCCTGACAGAAAGGAACAAGAGATTATGTGGCTGGAGGAATATTAGACGATCAGTGGTTAACAATTTTACTGCAGGACAGTGCAGTACAGGCCACGAAAATTATACATTCACCAGACAGAAGAGAACAAGAGATTATGTGGCTGGAGGAATATTAGGCGGTCAGTGGATAACAATTTTACTGCAGGCCAGTGGAGTACAGGCACCAAATATTAGGCATTCAACAGACAGAGAAAAGAAAGTAATTATATGGCTGAAGGTATATTTGGTGGTCAGTGGAAACTAATTTTTCTGCAGGCCAGTGGTGTAAAGGACTCTAACATTAGACATTCACCAGACAGAGAAGAAAAAGGGATTATGTGGCTGAAGCTTTATTAGACGATAAGTGGATAACAATTTTACTGTAGGCC
This sequence comes from Bufo bufo, assembly GCF_905171765.1. Classification (NCBI taxonomy): domain Eukaryota; kingdom Metazoa; phylum Chordata; class Amphibia; order Anura; family Bufonidae; genus Bufo; species Bufo bufo. The sequence goes on from NC_053397.1 coordinate 123,870,011, forward strand.
AGTGGAGTACAGGCCCCAAAAATTATGCATTCACTGGACAGAAAAGAACAAGTGATTATGTGGCTTGAGATATATTAGATGGTCAGTGGATAACAATTTTACTGCAGCCTAGTGGACTATACCCCCCAAACATTAGGCATTCACTGGACAGAAAAGAACAAGTGATTATGTGGCTTGAGATATACTAGACGGTCAGTGGATAGTATTTTTAATGCATGCCAGTGGAGTAAAGGCACCAAACATAAGGCATTTACTGGATAGAAAAGAACAAGTGTTTATGTTCGTGGAGGTATTTTAGGCGGTCAGTGGATAACAATTTTACTGTTGGCCATTTGAGAATTATGCATTCACTGGACAGAAAAGAACAAGTAATTATGTGGCTGGAGGTATATTAGACGGTTAGTGCATAACAATTTCACTGTAGGCCGGTGGAGTACAGGCCCCAAAAAGTATGCTTTGACCTGACAAAAAAAGAACAAGTGAATATGTGGCTTGAGGTATATTAGACCGTTCGTGTATAACAATTTCACTGTAGGCTGGTGGAGTATAGGCCCCAAAAATTATGCTTTGACCTGACAAAAAAGAAGTGATTATGTGGCTGGAGGTATATTAGATGGTTAGTGCATAACAATTTTACTGTAGTCCGGTGGAGTACAGGCCCCAAAAATTATGCATTCACTGGACAGGACATAACAAATGATTAGGTGGATGGAGGTGTATTAGACCGTCAGTGGATAACAATTTTACTTTTAAGCCAGTGGATCACAGGCCCCCAAAATTATGCATTCACCGGACAGAAAAGAACAAGTGATTTTGTGGCTGGAGGTATATTAGGCGGTCAGTGGAGTACAGGCCCCAAACATTAGGCATTCACCATACAGAAAAGAACAAGTGTTTATGTGGCTGGAGGTATATCAGGCAGTCAGTGGATAACAATTTTACTGCAGCCCAGTGGAGTACAGACCCCAAACATTAGGCATTCACCATACAGAAAAGAACAAGTGTTTATGTGGCTGGAGGTATATTAGACAGTCAGTGGATAACAATTTTGCTGTAGGACAGTGGAGTACAGGGAACAATAATTAGGCATTTATCGGACAGAAAAGAGCAAATGATTATATTGCTGGATGTACAGTGAGATGCGAAAGTTTGGGCAACCTTGTTAATCGTCATTATTTTCCTGTATAAATCGTTGGTTGTTACGATAAAAAAATGTCAGTTAAATATATCATATAGGAGACACACACAGTGATATTTGAGAAGTGAAATGAAGTTTATTGGATTTACAGAAAGTGTGCTATAATTGTTTAAACAAAATTAGGGAGGTGCATAAATTTGGGCACCACAAAAAAGAAATGAAATCAATATTTAGTAGATCCTCCTTTTGCAGAAATTACAGCCTCTAAACGCTTCATGTAGGTTCCAATGAGAGTCTGGATTCTGGTTGAAGGTATTTTGAGCCATTCCTCTTTACAAAACATCTTTAGTTCATTCAGGTTTGATGGCTTCCGAGCATGGACAGCTCTCTTTAAGTCACACCACAGATTTTCAATTATATTCAGGTCTGGGGACTGAGATGGCCATTCCAGAACGTTGTACTTGTTCCTCTGCATAAATGCCTTAGTGGATTTTGAGCAGTGTTTAGGGTCGTTGTCTTGCTGAAAGATCCAGCCCCGGCGCAGCTTCAGCTTTGTCACTGATTCCTGGACATTGGTCTCCAGAATCTGCTGATACTGAGTGGAATCCATGCGTCCCTCAACTTTGACAAGATTCCCAGTCCCTGCATTGGCCACACAGCCCCACAGCATGATGGAACCACCACAATATTTTACTGTAGGTAGCAGGTGTTTTTCTTGGAATGCTGTGTTCTTTTTCCTCCATGCATAATGCCCTGTCACGACGGGGAGTGGGGGAATCCCCTCCATCGCGCAATGTCCTATGCTACCGGGATGCGATGCAGGGAAAAGGGAGCTGGTCACCTCCTAAAACTTCCCTCAACAGGCCCTAGTCTCCTAGCTGTATGAGCCCCCTTCAAAGGTAAGTGGACTCATACCCACGTGCCTAGAAGTCTAAGTATCCCTGCATTGCCCTACAGCTAGTGACAGGGCAGAGAACACCTGTTCATCCAGGACACGGATGACAGGCGTCTCCAGAGGCCCAGTAGCTGGCAGGGTGCAAGACTATAAACAGTACGGCAGGTAAATAGCACAGCAACACCACAAATGCTATCAACTCTTACCTGCCGCAGCCGAGATGGAAGGAAGGCACCAACGACAACTCGGACCTCCCTGTGGCTACAAGAAGTATGGAGGTTCCAGGCTGGGAAGCACACAGTCTTGCATATTGCTTAAACCCCTCCAGTGCAACATACACACACCAAAAGTGACACGTCAAGCAGCCATGCTGGTAATAACACCACAAATACCAGACATGGCACACCACACTAGACGTACAACAAAACCAAATAGGAAGGGTACAGGAAACAGACACAAATAATAACAATGTCAACTAAGGGTGGCTCACACAGCATGACACATTCAGCCAGGGAGCAGAGCTACAACACAGACTGACAACAAGCAAACTCAAACTGACCTTCAGGCTCCACCACACCAACTTATAAGGAGGCCTGAGGTCACACCCACCACTCCTAACACACAACTTAACCCCGTGCACACCAAACAGAGAAAGTGCACACATACAAACATACGTTGCCAGAGGAAACCGTATGCATTGACAGCAAGCCGCCTAGCACCAAGCTCAGGCTGCTACACTGCCAACAACATCATGTTGCCAGCGGCAACCACACGTGAGGCCAACTAACAGCCCTCACCTGCGGTAAACAACCAAACCTGGCCGCTGGCAACTGCATGCGGCTCTAAGAGTCACGACCATGACCATAGTCGTGACACGCCCCTTGTTATGGCCAAATAACTCAATTTTAGTTTCATCAGTCCACAGCACCTTATTCCAAAATGAAGATGGCTTGTCCAAATGCGCTTTAGCACACCTCAAGCGGCACTTTTTGTGCTGTGGGCGGAGAAAAGGCTTCCTCTGCATCACTCTCACATACAGCATCTCCTTGTGTAAAGTGTGCCGAATGGTTGAACGATGCACAGTGACTCCATCTGCAGCAAGATGATGTTGTAGGTCTTTGGTGCTGGTCTGTGGGTTGACTCTGACTGTTCTCACCATTCGTCGCTTCTGTCTATCCGAGATTTTTCTTGGTCTGCCACTTCGAGCCTTAACTTGAACTGAGCCTGAGGTCTTCCATTTCCTCAATATGTTCCTAACTGTGGAAACAGACAGCTGAAATCTCTGAGACAGCTTTCTGTATCCTTCCCCTAAACCATGATGGTGAACAATCTTTGTCTTCAGGTCATTTGAGAGTTGTTTTGAGACCCCCATGTTGCTACTCTTCAGAGAAAATTAAAAGAGGAGGGAAACTTACAATTGACCCCCATAAATACTTTTTCTCATAATTGGATTCACCTGTGTATGTAGGTCAGGGGTCACTGAGCTTACCAAGCCAATTTGAGTTCCAATAATTAGTTCTAAAGGTTTTGGAATCAATAAAATGACAACAGTGCCCAAATTTATACACCTGCCTAATTTTGTTTAAACAATTATAGCACACTTTCTGTAAATCCAATAAACTTCATTTCACTTCTCAAATATCACTGTGTGTGTCTCCTATATGATATATTTAACTGACATTTTTTATCGTAACAACCAACGATTTATACAGGAAAATCATGATGATTAAAAAGGTTGCCCAAACTTTCGCATCCCACTGTATACTAGGCGGTCCGTGGATAATTTTATTGTAGGCCATTGGAGTACAAAGGCCTACATTAATAGAGATGTCGCGAATATAAAATTTTCCGTTCGCGAACAGCGAACGCAAATTTCCGCAAATGTTCGCGAACGGGCGAACCGCCATAGACTTCAATAGGCAGGCGAATTTTAAAACCACAGGGACTCTTTCTGGCCACAATAGTGATGGAAAAAATGTTTCAAGGGGACTAACACCTGAACTGTGGCATGCCGGAGGGGGATCCATGGCAAAACTCCCATGGAAAATTACATAGTTGACGCAGAGTCTGGTTTTAATCCATAAAGGGCATAAATCACCTAACATTCCTAAATTGTTTGGAATAACGTGCTTTAAAACATCAGGTATGATGTTGTATCGATCAGGTAGTGCAAGGGTTACGCCCGCTTCACAGTGACAGACCAAACTCCCCGTTTAACGCACCGCAAACAACCGCTAACAGTCCATTTGCACAACCGCAAACTCCCCATTTGCACAAGGTTGGATACCAAGCTAGCCATGTCCCGTTCCTTGTCCTCACTGATGTCATTGAAGGTCTCTTCCTCCACCCAGCCACATACAACACCAAGGGTCCCCGAAAGGTGACAACAAGCCCCCTGGGATGCCTGCTGTGGTTGGTCTTCCACCTCCTCAAAGCCACCTTCCTCCTCTGACTCCTCTTCTTCAGACTCCTCTCTCTGCGTTGCCTCTCTCTGCGTTATTATAAGGTGTGTTAAGTAGTACTATTCCTATCAGTTTAATCCCTGTTACGTCCCCTATCAGGGGACGTGTATATGCAATCAATTTTAGGAACCGGGAGATGGAAAAAGATGCTTGGTTGGTCCTCCTACATCCAATTTGGGGCACTGCGCGTGCAATCTACTGTGCCACCAGATAGGAGCGGTGTGTTAAGAAGTACTATTCCTATCAGTTTAATCCCTGTTACGTCCACTAGTATGATTATTATTATTATTATTATTATTATTATTATTATTATGTGTGTTAAGTAGTACTATTCCTATCAGTTTAATTCCTGTTACGTCCCCTATCAGGGGACGTGTATGGAATAGATTTTAGACAACCGCAAAGAGTTGTCAATAGTTGACACACTCATGACATAAATTTTATACCTCTATGCGTCAATCTTGGTGTAGTGATGACTGTGCTCGTGCGCACGTTGCAGGCGATGGGGGTTTTTCAAAGCCTATGGTCGTGCTGAGGTAGTTCAGTGACAGTTAAGTGACCCAGAAAACAATGATTCTGCAGTGTGGGCCCATTGTTGGCCTAGTAGGCTTTAACGATCACCTTAGATGATCACAAAGAAAATAAATGTTTTTTCTATGCAAAATTATCCAGCCGATCGCTTTTGGTCTGTTCACAATGAAGCAACGACCATATTATCTGGGGTGTCCCAACATTGCCATTGCCAACACACTCATAGAGGTGGTCGCTTCATTGTGATACGCAAGCCCCTTCACCGCAACAAGGTAACGATCACGAAGGGGAATTGACACATGTATGAGCCTTTTTTTTTGTTTGTTTTTTGAAGCCACAGTGCAGCACCAGAGGCCAGAAAAATTAGGCATGTACACATGCCTGAAAAATCTGGTATTGTTGCAGCCGCTGCTGTGGCAGCGGCCAGAAAAATGTATGTTTCCCAGGCAGAAAGTGCCCTAAAATATTGCGGCTTGAACCCTAGTTGGTGGCGGATAAGTCACGCAAGTCATATGGCATTCAGAGATAAAATACAGCAGCATGTGGACCATTTTTAGCCCAAAGCAGCTCATCTCATCAGGCCTTTTTTAGTCGAATGTATCGCCCACTGTCAGTCCCTTCGGGATCCATCCCTCATTCATCTTAATAAAGGTGAGGTAAGCTAGACTTTTTTGACCTAGGCGACTTCTCTTCTTAGTGACAATACCTCCAGCTGCACTGAAGGTCCTTTCTGACAGGACACTTGAAGCGGGGCAGGCAGGAAGTTCTATCGCAAATTGGAATAGCAAGGGGTTCATCGCTCCTCAGAGTGTCAATATCTGCAGTTAAGGCGAGGTATTCTGCTACCTGTCGGTCGAGACGTTCTCTGAGGGTGGACCCCGATGGGCTGTGGCGATGCGTAGGACTTAAAAATCTCTGCATGTCCTCCATCAACAACACGTCTGTAAAGCGTCCTGTCCTTGCCGGCGTGGTCGTGGGAGGCGGAGGATTACTTTCACCTCCTCCCCTGTTAGATTCCCGTTGTGCTGTGACATCACCCTTATACGCTGTGTAAAGCATACTTTTTAATTTATTTTGGAACTGCTGCATCCTTTCCGACTTGCGGTAAGTCGGTAACATTTCAGGAACTTTCTGCTTATATCGGGGGTCTAGTAGCGTGGACACCCAGTACAGGTCGTTCTCCTTCAGTCTTTTTATACGAGGGTCCCTCAACAGGCACGACAGCATGAAAGACCCCATTTGCACAAGGTTGGATGCCGAGCTACTCATTTCCCGTTCCTCGTCCTCAGTGATCTCACTGAAGGTATTTTCTTCCCCCCAGCCACGTACAACACCACGGGTACCAGATAGGTGACAACGAGCACCCTGGGATGCCTGTTGTGGTTGGTCTTCCTCCTCCTCCTCAAAGTCACATTCCTCCTCTGACTCCTCTTCCTCACAATCCTCTTCCAGCGTTTCCGCAGGTCCAGCAAGCGATGCTGATAAGGCTGTTTCTGGTGGTGATGGTGACCACAACTCTTCCTCTTCCTCTTCACGCTCATCTACGGCCTGATCCAGCACTCTTCGCAGGGCACGCTGCAGGAAGAAAACAAATGGGATGATGTCGCTGATGGTGCCTTCGGTGCGACTGACTAGGTTTGTCACCTCCTCAAAAGGATGCATGAGCCTACAGGCATTGCGCATGAGCGTCCAGTAATGTGGCAAAAAAATTCCCAGCTCTGCAGAGGCTGTCCTAGCACCCCGGTCATACAAATACTCGTTGCCGGCTTTTTCTTGTTGGAGCAGGCGGTCGAACATTAGGAGTGTTGAATTCCAACGTGTCGGGCTGTCGCAAATCAAGCGCCTCACTGGCATGTTGTTTTGCCGCTGGATATCTGAAAAGTGTGCCATGTAGGAATGCCTGAAATGGCCACACACCTTCCTGGCCTGCTTCAGGACGTCCTGTAAGCCTGGGTACTTATGCACAAAGCGTTGTACGATCAGATTACACACATGTGCCATGCACGGCACATGTGTCAACTTGCCCAAATTCAATGCCGCCAACAAATTGCTTCCGTTGTCACACACGACTTTGCCGATCTCCAGTTGGTGCGGAGTCAGCCACTGATCCACCTGTGCATTCAGGGCGGACAGGAGTGCTGGTCCGGTGTGACTCTCTGCTTTCAGGCAAGTCAACTGCCGTATCCGGGATGTGAAATAGCCCCTGGGGAGCTGGGGGGGTGCTGTTGATGTGGAGCAAGACGCAGCAGCAGAAGAGGACTCAGCCGAGGAGGTTATGGAAGAGGATGGAGTAGGAGAAGTAGAGGGGGTGGCAGCAGGCCTGCCTGCAAGTCGTGGTGGTGTCACCAACTCCTCTGCAGAGCCACGCATTCCATGCAGCCGTCAGCAGGTTTACCAAATGCGCAGTGTAGGTGATATACCTGCCCTGACCGTGCTTTGCAGACCAGGTATCAGTGGTCAGATGGACCCTTGCCCCAACACTGTGTGCCAGACATGCCATTACTTCCTTTTGCACAATCGAGTACAGGTTGCCTTTTGTGCAAAGAAATTTCAGCCGGGTACCTTCCACTGCGGTGTCCCAATGGCTACATTTTTTTTGAAGGCCTCAGACTCCACCAGCTTGTATGGTAAAAGCTGGCGGGCTAAGAGTTCCGACAAGCCAGCTGTCAGACGCCGGGCAAGTGGGTGACTTTGTGACATTGGCTTCTTACGCTCAAACATGTCCTTGACAGACACCTGACTGTGGGCAGATGAGCAGGAACTGCTCAAGGCGAGAGACAGAGTGGTGGATGGTTGAGAGAGGGCAAGGAGGACAGCATTGGTTGACATGGCTGAAGATGCTGGACCAGGAGGAGGATGGCGGCTTTGAGTTTGTGTGCTGCTTGTACTCATGTGTTGATCCCATAGGCGTTTGTGATGTGCGATCATGTGCCTTCGCAAAGCAGTTGTACCTAGGTGGGTGTTGGACTCCCCACGACTCAGTTTCATTTGGCACAGGTTGCAAATGGCATCACTGTTGTCAGAGGCAGACACACAAAAAAAATGCCACACTGCTGAGCTCTGCAATGATGGCATTCTGGTGGTGGCAACAGCATGCGTTGATTGACGTGCTGTCTGGCTGACCCTGGGTGCCGATACATGCTGTCTGACTGTGCCACTAGCTCCTTGCGACGACCTCCCCCTGCTTCCAACTCGTCTCCTCCTCCTCTCTGTCTCCCCATCAGAACTTTCCACCTCTTCTTCTTCTCTTCCAACGGGCACCCACGTGACATCCACGGACACATCGTCATCATAAACCACTTCACTTGTATCTGACAACTCAGCAAAGGAAGCAGCAGCGGGTACAACATCATCATCATCACACCGTACATCCATGTGTGTAATGCTGCCTGACTGAGACATATCCCTGTTATCTACATCCTCTGGCAATAATGGCTGCCCATCACTCATTTCTTCCAACTGATGTGTAAATAACTCCTCTGACAGATCAAGTGAAGCGGCTGTGGTGCTAGTGTTGGTGGTGGCGGCAGGCGGGCGAGTGGTAACTTGAGAAGTGCCCGAAGCTGAGCTGGAGGAGGATGGTGCATCAAGGTTCTGAGCGGAAGCTGTAGAAGATTGGGTGTCCTGTGTTAGCCAGTCAACTATGTCCTCAGAACTTTTCGAGTTCAGGGTACGTGGCCTCTGAACACTGGGCATTATTCTAGGGCCAAAGTGAATCACAGCACCACGACCACGACGGCCCCTGCGGGGTGGCCTGCCTCTTCCTGTCATTTTTTTTAGATTAGTTAAGTTGTACTATGCGTGCAAGCTACTGTGACACCAGATATGAGTTGCACTGAAGTGACACTATGGACTTGCAGCTGGGCCTTAAACACACAAACACGTGTGTGCAACTGACTGCTATTTATTCACAGTCAAAATTGTTGTTTTTCTTTAAATAGAATCTAATGTGACACCAGATATGAATGGCGCTGAAGTGACACTATGCGCTTGCAGCTGGGCCTTAAACACACAAACATGTGTGTGCAACTGACTAGAGATCGACCGATATTGATTTTTTAGGGCCGATACCGATAATTTGTGAACTTTCAGGCCGACAGCCGATAATTTATACCGATATTCTGGGAATTTTCATTTTTGAAAAAAAAAAAAAATCCTACACAAATCTGCTGAAAATTAATATGTTTATTGTTGATGTGTATTTATATATTTTTTTGTAAATCTTTCTTTTTCATTTATACTTAATATTTTAGTGTTTTTTTTACAAACTTTTTGCCCCCTTAGGAAATAGAACCCTTGTCCTATTCACCCTGATAGATCTCTATCAGGGTGAATAGGATCTCACACTGTCCCTGCTGCTCTGTGATTGTGCACACAGCAGCATGGAGCTGAACATGGCAGCCAGGGCTTCAGTAGCGTCCTGGCTGCCATGGTATCCGATCAGAGGCGCAGGATTGCACAGCTGGGGCTCCGATCGGAGGAGCAGGTGAGAGGGGATCCTGTGCCCACTGCCACCAATGATTAATACTGGGGGGGGCTTGGGTGGGGGGGCGCACTAACGTTTTTAATACTGGGATGGGGTGGGGGGCGCACTGTGCCACCAATGATTAATACTGGGGGGCGCACTGCGCCACCAATGAAGAGAAATCTCTCATTAATTCATATACAGGAGGCGGGAGCTGGCTGCAGAATCATATAGTCGGCTCCCGACCTCTATGAGCGGTAGCTGTGATCCGCGGCACCTAAGGGGTTAACTACCGCAGATTGCAGCTACCGCTCATAGAGGTCGGGAGCCGGCTATGTGATTCTGCAGCCAGCTCCCGCCTCCTGTAAATGAATTAATGAAAGACTTATCTTCATTGGTGGAGCTGTGGCCACAGCCCCTCCCCTTCTTTTGTCCTCTCTCCTCTAATTGGCGGCAGCAGCAGCACAGGGGGAGGGAGACACTGCTTCCTTCTCCCCTGTGCTGCTGAGGGAACACGGAGAGCGCTGAGAGCAGCGCGTTCTGTGTTCCCAATACGTTATCGGCAAAATAGATGCCGATACCGATAACTGTCAAAATCCAGAATATCAGCCGATAATATCGGTAAAACCGATAATCGGTCGATCCCTACAACTGACTGCTATTTATTCACAGTCAAAATTGTTGTTTTTCTTTAAATGGAATCGAATGTGACACCAGATATGAGTTGCGCTGAAGTGACGCTATGGACTTGCAGCTGGGCCTTAAACACACAAACACGTGTCTGCAACTGACGGCTATTTATTCACAGTCAAAATTGTTGTTTTTCTTTAAATCGGATCGAATGTGACACCAGATATGAATGGCGCTGAAGTGACACTATACGCTTGCAGCTGGGCCTTAAACACACAAACATGTGTGTGCAACTGACTGCTATTTATTCACAGTCAAAATTGTTGTTTTTCTATAAATGGAATTGAATGTGACACCAGATATGAGTTGCGCTGAAGTGACACTATGCGCTTGCAGCTGGGCCTTAAACACACAAACACCTGTGTGCAACTGACTGCTATTTATTCACAGTCAAAATTGTTGTTTTTCTTTAAATGGAATCGAATGTGACACCAGATATGAGTTGCGCTGAAGTGACACTATGGACTGCCAGCTGGGCCTTAAACACACAAACACGTGTGTGCAACTGACTGCTATTTATTCACAGTCAAAATTGTTGTTTTTCTTTAAATGGAATCGAATGTGACACCAGATATGAGTTGCGCTGGTGACACTGTGCACTTGCAGGGCATGAAACACACGCGCTGGCAACTGACTGCTATTATATTACAGTCAAAAAATTATATATTTTTTTTAAATGCAAGCCACTGTGACACCAGTTATGAGTGGTGGCACTGGGCAAGTGGGCACAGTATACGCTGTGAGCCTGACACACACGCTGGCAGGCAGGCAACTGCAATTAGATTACACAAAAAAAAAAAAAAAGCAGACTGATGTTCTAGCCCTAAAAAGGGCTTTTTGGGGTGCTGTCCTTACAGCAGAGATCAGATGAGTCCTTCAGGACTGTAGTGGACACTGAATACACTAGCCTAGCTATCGATTTCCCTATTAAATCAGCAGCAGCTACACTGTCCCTCCTCTCACTAAGAATGCAGCTTCCGAATGAATCTAAAATGGATGCTGTCCAGGAGGTGGGAGGGTCTGGGAGGGAGGGTCTGCTGCTGATTGGCTGGAATGTGTCTGCTGACTGTGAGGTACAGGGTCAAAGTTTACACAATGATGACGAATAGGGGGCGGACCGAACATCGCATATGTTTGCCCGCCGCGGCGAACAAGCTATGTTCGCCGGGAATTATTCGCCTACGAATAGTTCGGGACATCTCTAAAGAACAAGTGACTATGTGGCTGGAGGTATATTAGACGTTCAGTGGATAACAATTTTAATGTAGGCCAGTGGAGTACATGCCCCAAAAATTATGCATTCACTGGACAGAAAAGAACAAGTGATTATGTGGCTGGAGGTATATTAGACAGTAAGTGCATGACAATTTTACTGCAGGCCAGTGTGTTGTGGAAAACCATTCAGGAAACACATTCTTCAGGAAGAATAAGGTTTATTGCAGTTAGCCGGGAGCATTAACAGCTTTAATCGCACAAAAGAAAAATGCTCAAAGGGGGAGAAGCCCACATTTCTCTTATACACATAACCACCCTGAACTTTATATACTTGTCTTATCCTCATTGGATAGTTTAAACTCTCTCTACAACCCCATTTGACATCTCCATATGTGGACAATGCGTGCTTGCTTCATGTTCTTCTTGGCCAACATCTGTTCCTCATTACCCATGCTTACTTCATCTAATCTGTAGCCCCTCACCCAAGTGAGTCTACCTCCCACCTTTGGAATGTGTACACACACATAAGATTTGGGAATGTAGTTTCTGGTATAATCAGATGGCATTATACTACATATTTCTCATTTTCTCCTTCATTTTCCCCTGTTTGTTTTCCCAACACACACACTCTGACATTTATACTACACACACAATGTCTCTGGCTTTCTGCATTTCAATATATGATGTTCTCATCCAATGAACGAAGTTTACACTCCGGATCCTTGACTTTCTCTGTAGCAACAGGTGCGTAGGTGAGCATTATGGTGGCTTTCAAGAACAGTCTTTTACAACATGAAAACTAAAATAGGCCTACAAGACACAATAACATTACTGGAGCACATGCAAGCATGACAGGCAAGTACCAAAATTGAAGATTCACAGACCACCTTTCGAACCAGTCACCTGTGACTCCAGCTTCATCAATCATTTGCTTATTAATTCGCTGGGATGAAAGTACAGCAAGAGTCTCCAATAACTGCACAAACTCCTCCTTGAGAAGCGAGAATCATGTTGAGAGCATATCGGTTTTGTACCGCTGTCAATCCGTCACGAGGGTGTTAAGAGCCATGTCTGACTCCGTTATACCCGGGGTCAGGAAGTCGCAGCGGGTGGCTGCGCGCTCTATGTCTAAAGATCGCGCTGTTACTTAATGGTAGCTTTCTGTGCTTGCCTTGCAATCCTTTTTGTCTCACTCAGGGATCCGTAGCTTCTTCTCCTCAGCTGTTTTTTGTCCAGCACTCCCAACCTCTTTATATTCCCCTCTCCCACTTCTCTGGTTGCCAGATATAGAGCTTCCTGCCTGGACTTCTATACTGACCCACTGGAGCTGAGTTGCTTTTATTTATTTTTATTTTATTTTTTTATTTAGCAACTTTATTGGTATATAAAACAAATACACATGGAAAAAGGATTCGAGTAATAATTCAATATAATAAAAAAAAAAAATTCACCCAACCCCTATCTCCCCCCCCACCCCAGCCCTGTGATGCGTCCGCCCTCCCCTCCCTCCCCCTCAGAGAAAGAGAGGGGAAGGAGAAAGGAGGAGAGGGAGAAAAGAAAGGGGGAAAAAAAAGTACAATCAGATCAAATCTTCCAACCGTCCCATATCCTAGTCCATTTCTCATATGTGTCTCTCTGCCTATAAAGGATCTGTTCGTAATTTTTTACCTTATTAATTAGGTTTATCCAGGTGTTTAACTCTGGAGTATGGTGAGCAAACCAACTCCGGCTGATCAAGAGTCTGGCCAGTAATAGTATTCTACCTAATAGGATCTTTTGGTATTTATGGCTACTTATTGTGGAGAGGTCATTCAGCAAGAACAATTGTGGCTCAAAAGGGCTTGTTGATACCATTCCAGTATTCTCTAAGTTCTGGGCAGGCCCAGATCATGTGCAAGTAATCCGAACCTAAGGTATCACATTTAGGGCACTTGGAGGTATCTTTTAACCCACATTTATTTAGCCATATAGGGGTAACATATAGTCTATGATAAATATTGAACTGTACTAAAATATAGTTAAAATTATGAGATAATAAACCTAAATTAATAAAAATATTCCCCCACCCTTCTAATTGTATATTTGGACAATCCAACTCCCAGGCCCTTTGTCCTGGCGATTGTGTCTCGCAAAATCGTGCCTTAAGTAATAGTTTATATATATTTGTGATCTTCATTCTTAAAGGTGTCGTCCCTATCCATTCATTTAAAAGACAGGAGTTATCTATGTCCAATAGTGATTTATCATCCAAACTAAATAGTGCCGACCGCAACTGAAGAGACCTAAACCAAGAAAGGTTTTCTACATTATGTGATAGATCCAGAAACAACTTAATCTCTCTATTCTTAACTATTTGTGTGATATAAAAAGTCCCATTCTTTTGCTAAAATTGATCCATTGCTATACCATCTAGAATCTGTAAGTGAACATTATGCCAAAGAGGCGTAAATATAAGTGATCCCTTTACCCAGAACCATCTTGTAATAGTAACCCACACTTTAGCAAGTAATTTTGTAGTCTCTTTGTAGTCCCGGTCTCGATTAGTCAGTTGTCCAGATTCCAAAAGAGTAAATATGTTATTATGTGAAGCAGGGCTGGCCTTAGGTGTTCAGGCGCCCTGTGCGAGCTAATCTCATGGCACATCCCCCCCCCCCCCCCCCCCCCGTTCACCTAAACATACACAAAGAGGAAAACAATCTTTGTAACAAACAGTTGTCTTTAATTACAGATAATTTAAGTGCAAGTGCAAACAAGTACAATCATACCCAGTGTCACCCATAGCCAGTCTCCTGCCCCCCTTAATCATACCCTGTCACCTTTGCCCAGTCCCCTGCCCCCCTTAATCATACCCAGTGTCACCCAGAGCCAGTCCCCTGCCCCCCTTAATCATACCCTGTCACCTTTACCCAGTCCCCTGCCCTTCTTAATCATACCCAGTGTCACCCTTACCCAGTCCCCTGCCCCGTTAATTAGACCCTGCCCCCCTTAAATTAAGGGTGACAGACACTGGGTATGATTAAGGGGGAAGGGCACTGGATAAGGGTGACACTGGGTATGACAAAGGGGCAGGGGACTGGCTTTAGTTGACACTGGGTATGATTAAGGGGGGCAGGGGACTGGGTAAAGGTGAAAGGGTATGATTAAGGGGGGCAGGGGACTGGCTATGGGTGACACTGGGTATGATTAAGGGGGGCAGGGTCTAATTGAGGGGGCAGGAGACTTGGCAAAGGTGACACTGGGTATGATTAAGGGGGGCAGGGTCTAATTGAGGGGGCAGGAGACTGGCCAAAGGTGACACTGGGTGTGATTAAGAAGGGCAAGGGACTGTGTAAAGGTGACAGGGTATGATTAAGGGGGGCAGGGGACTGGGTAAGGGTGACAGGGTATGATTAAGGGGGGCAGTGGACTGGCTCTGGGTGACACTGGGTATGATTAAGGGCCTTAATCATACCCAGTGTCACCCATAGCCAGTCCTCTGCCCCCCTTAATCATACCCTGTCACCTTTACCCAGTCCCCTGCCCTTCTTAATCATACCCAGTGTCACCCTTACCCAGTCTGCTGCCCCCCTTAATCATACCCAGTGACTGTCACGGTGTCACCCACCTTATCCAGTCCTCTGCCCCCTTAATCATACCCAGTGTCTGTCACCCTTATCCTTATCCAGTCCCCTGCCCCCAGGCCCCATTTAAAGAAAGATATGTGGTAAAAAAAAAAAAAAAAGAGTACCGCACCATACCTGTTACATCCAGTGACATCTCCTGTGATGTACACTTTCCTCAGCATCTTCATTCGGAGATAGGACCATCATGATAACTTCTTTCAGCCGCGTCTCATCTCTGTAGAGTTTCACAGAAAGTTTTGGTGATTTCTCACTTTACTATCATCCTCAGATAACAGACCTCCCCTCCCCCATAGTGCCCATAACTATAATGCCCTCTGTATAATTATAATATATACTGGCCCCTCTATATTATTATTATTATTATTATTATTATTATTATTTCCTCCTCTGTATTATTATTATTAATATTATAATGGCCCCCTCTGTGGTATTATAGTAATAATTATGCCCCCCCTCAGCCCCTCCAGCATACAGTCCCATGTAAGATACAACCTTCCCCCTGCCTTCAGCCCCTCTAGCATACAGTCCCATGTAAGACACATTACTTCCCTGCCTTCAGCTCCTCCAGCATACAGTCCCATGTAAGGTAGATCACTCTCCTGCCTTCAGCCCCTCCAGCATACAGTCTCATGTAAAATACATCACTCCCCGCCTTCAGCCCCTCCAACATACAGTCCTATGTAAATAATATCACACTCCCTCTCTTTGCCACCTGCCTTCAGCCCCTCCAGCATACAGTCCCATGTAAGATACATCACACCCCTGCCTTCCAGTCCTTCTTGCACAGTCCCATGTAAAATGCATCACTCATCCTGCCTTCAGCCCCTCCAGCATACAGTCCTATGTAAAATACATCACTCCCCGTGCCTTCAGCCCCTCCAGCATACAGTCCCATGTAAGATACATCACACCCCTGCCTTCCAGTCCTTCTTGCACAGTCCCATGTAAAATGCATCACTCATCCTGCCTTCAGCCCCTCCAGCATACAGTCCTATGTAAAATACATCACTCCCCGTGCCTTCAGCCCCTCCAGCATACAGTCCAATGTAAAATATATCACTCCCCCTGCCTTCAGCTCCTCCAGCATACAGTCCCATGTAAGATACAACGCCCCTCCAGCATACAGTCCCATGTAAGACACATCACTTCCCTGCCTTAGCCCCTCCAGCATACAGCCCTATGTAAAATAATATCACCCCCTTGCCTTCAGCCTCTCCAGCATATAGTCCCATGTAAATAATATCACCCCAACTACCCTCTCTTCAGACCCCTCTAGCATACAGTCTCCAGTACAAAGATGATTCCTTCTCCCTTCAGCCCCTGCAAAAAGCCCCCCAAGTAAAAATAACAGTCACTATTCTCCTCCACATACTTACCTGCAGACTTTGCTCCTGCTCTGTAGAATCTCCTGCACATTGTTAGGCCCCGCCCCCTGGATGACGAGACTCCGCCTCTTTCCCTGACATCATACCTCCTAGGATCAACTACATTCTAGACACTACGCTTGCTCTACTGCCTCATAGGCTTCAGGCGCTGAAGCCTATGAGGAAGAACGGAGGGGACTGGAGCCATAGGCTCCCATGATCCTCATTTTAGTGTTTGCTGCCTGGCGCCCCCTGCAATTTTGCGCCCAATCTCGGCTCAGGTCGGGCCGGCTGCTGTAGCCTGTAGAGACCGACTGCGAGCTGTGTCGGCCGCCGGGCGCCCCTGTTGCCATGGCGCCCTGTGCGGCCGCACAGCTCGCACACCCCAAATGCCGGCCCTGATATGAAGAACTCCCTACTAAACTCCCTAAAAGTGCACTGTTATGCCATTCATAGTACATCCATAACTGAGAAGCAATAAAGTAACCTTTGTAGGGGAGATTTAGACCCCCATACTTTAGTGGTTTATATAGATATTCCAATTTGAGCCTCACTCGTTTTCTTCCCCAAAATAGGTCATTAATTATTCTTTCCATGAGTTTAAAATATTTGTCTTCTATCCAAATAGGTGTATTCCTGAGAACGTACATGAATTGCGGTAGAATCACCATCTTAACCAATGAGACTTGGTCAGCTCTAGATAGGGGGAGTTTCAACCAACTCCCTATTTTTGCCCTAATTTTCGATATCAATGGGATCAGATTGAGTTGTACAAAATTTTCAACCTTGGGCGATATCATCATACCCAAGTATTGAAAGGTGTCAGCAACATCCAGCTGGGTTATCAAAGCCTCCTTTTGGGGTACCGGGTCTATTGGCATCAAACTGGTCTTCGACCAGTTTATATGTAGACCGGATACCTCACCAAACAATTTAACCAATCGTATAATTCTTGGGAGAGTTATTTCCATATGATCTATAAAAAAGAGGACATCGTCCGCATATAGGGAAATATGATCTTCCACTTCTAATGTTCCAAATCCTTAAATTTGATCGTCCTGCCTAATGGCCAAAGCTAAGGGCTCAATGTAAATGTAAAATAACAATGGGGATAGTGGACAGCCCTGGCGAGTTCCTCTATTTAGATCAAAGCTAGTAGTCAAGCTCTTATTGAGACTCAACTTCGCCGTAGGGGATCTATACAGTAGTTTAAGGATATTAATAAATTTCTCCCCAAAGCCCATCCTGGCCAGAACCCTCCACAGGAATCACCACTCCACCCTGTCGAAGGCCTTAGAGGCATCCAGTGACAAGATGGAGCAGTCGGTTCCCCCAGGGGCCTGTATATTGGCAAAAAGCCGATGAAGATTGTGATGAGTGCCCCTATTTTGGATGAAGCCATTCTGGTCTGGATGGATAATGAAGGGAATGACCCTGGAGAGCCTTGTGGCCAAGATCCTTGCCAGGAGCTTTACGTCTGCATTTAGCAGTGAAATTGGTCTATAAGATTCCAAGTCTGTGGGGTCCTTGCCTTTTTTTGGAATTAATGTTATTATGGCTTCCATCATTGAATCCGACAGATTCCCATCATCCACCGATTCAGCAAAGACCCCCAACAATCTAGGGAGAATAATATCCTTATATTTACTATAAAATTCATATGGGAGTCCGTCTGAACCGGGGGTGGAGTTGCCCGAGCATGATTTAATTACCCCTTCAAGTTCCTGAATGGAGAAGTCCACCTCAAGTGCTTTCTTTTGAGCCAAGGTAATAGGAATTGGAAAAGCAATACCATCAAGGTAGGAATCCATCATTTCATCCGTAATCTTACAATTAGCTTTATAAAGATCTAAAAAGTAGTCCAGAAAAGCTTTCTCTATGGAATTTTGTCCACTAATCATCCTACCATTAGCCAATCGGATATTATCTATATATTTTTTGGATTCCTGGCTCGAGATCACTCTAGATAGAAGTTTCCCAGGTCGCCCCGACTCTGTAAAATATTTTTGGCCTTTAAAGAATAGACTCTGTTGGGCCTTCTCCAACAAGAAGTTGGAGTATGCTTGTGTAGTCTTCTGCATAATTTCCCTATTTTCCTCTGTCTTATTTATATAAAAGGATTGTGTAGTGGAGGACGCTAAATTTTTCTCCTTTTTCCCATACTCCTTTCTCAGGTTCGCAATGTTGCTGATCATTATTCCCCTCATATAGGCCATACCACCTGGGTTTTTGTTGAGCCATAATTAGTATCCCGAAATCGGTTAATTTCCTTTTGTATTGTTTTATGGCTCTTTATTACTGAAAAACCAATAGGGGTTTAATCTGAATTGGGGCCTCTCTATATATTTATCGTGGGTCAGACAAAGTTCAAGGGATACGGGTAGATGGTCCGAGAATGACCTTGTCTCGTACTTCATTCGTTTTACATATCTCACATATTTTCTATTCATCAGGGCAAGGTCTATTCTGGACATAGATCTACCTGATTTACTGATACATGAAAAAACCCTTTTCCCATGACCCAAACATCCTCAAACCCGGCCTCAGAGCAAAAGCGTGCCAAGGGGGACCCCTGAACAGGAGTGTCTCCCTTGACACCTGTAGAGACCCTATCTAACACAGGGTTAATAACACAGTTGAAATCTCCAATAATCAGTTTGGATATTCTGGCCATTTATCCATAAATGTTAACAGAGAGTGGAGGACTGAGAAAGAGAATGGAGGTGGGATATAGACAAAGGCTAGAATACATATCTTCCCCGCCAGCCTGCACTATAGGAAGACAAATCTCCCTCGCTGGTCAACAGAGGATGCCTTGCACATGAAATCAATCGTTCTATGTATGAAAACAGTCACTCCCCTAGAATAGCTAGAGAAGGTGGAGTGGTACGTGTGCGTAGCCCATCCCCTGGTGACCATCCTGGAGGTCTCCCCAGTAAGGTGTGTTTCTAGCAAACTGCTGGGAGGTGTATCCTCATCAGATCAAAAACCGCTTGTCTCTTTCTTCTGTCCCCCAGACCCCGTACGTTCCAGGTAAGAATTCTAATTGACATTATGGAAGACAGTTAGATATATAAAAAGGAAAAAAGAAAAAGAAAGAAAAAAAAAATGTCTGGTTGTTGTACCAGAGCATTACCCTCCGGATCCCTGTTGGTTGTTTGTTGTCGCCCACCTGGGACTATATGTTTTGTCAGTATTGTCTGTCCTCTCCCTGGTGTTTCCCTTTAGTGTTAGTGGTGCGGACTAGTGTTCCCACCGCCCTATTCACTACTTAGGGCTCATCTTAGGGAAAGCCAGGGTTTAGGCACGTGATCGGCGTACGGGTGAGAAACCCGTCTAAGGACATCAGGGCAGTCAGGTGCCAGCCTCAAGGTGAGTTAGGGGTCACTATCTTTCCCTCTCCCTTGGACAGGGCCTTCCTTTTCCCTCCCTTTGCATCACGTATGTGATCGGCACGCCGGTCGTGATACAATCTCAGACCTCTGATCTCCTCCTTGATGGCATTCAAGGCCTTATCTGTAATATTTATAAACTTTAATAGCTCGCACCTGTATTTCTGGATACATTTTGCATTTGCCGCTGCTTGTACACCAGGAGTCAACCAACTTGCAAAAAACATTTCAGCTTTTGAAACAATTTTAAAATCATCTGGAACCTCCTCTCTCGCACACGCTCACTTGGAACCCATGCATTCTTAGGGATTACCAACAAGGGGTGTATTAATTTAACTACTACACCTGACCATTCTCCAGCATGGGCGTCCGCAGGGGGGGGGGGGGGGGGGGGCAAGTAAGTTCTGCCTCTGCCATTCTGCCATTGTGGAAGCGTTCATCTCTATAGTCATCTGTATCGCCGTCCTCAGGACAGCGATACAGATGACTGTGCTGAGGCAGGGGAGGGAGAGGCGTGTCCCTTTCCCTTCCTCTGATAGGCTGCAGGCACTAGTCCGGCAGCCTATCAGAGGCCCGGCGCAGACGGCGCGATGACGTCATCGTGCCACCTGAGCCGTACAGCGCGGGACACAGGCCGGAAGAGGCCTGCATTGCATCGCTGCCAAGAAGGTAAGTATAAGTGTTTATTTTTTTTGGTGTACAATACTGGTGGCTACTGGCACATAATGGGGGTCTCTGGCTACTGGCACATAATGGGGGTCTCTGGCTACAGGCACATAATGGGGGGGCTCTGGCTACTGGCACATAATGGGGCTCTGGCTACTGGCACATAATGGGGGGCTCTGGCTACTGGCACATAATGGGGGTCTCTGGCTACTGGCATATAATGGGGGTCTCTGACTACTGGCACATAATGGGGGTCTCTGGCTACTGGCACATAATGGGGGGCTGTCATTACTGGCACATAATGGGGGGGCTGTCATTACTGGCACATAATGGGAGGGCTGTCATTACTGGCACATAATGGGGGGCTGTCATTACTGGCACATAATTGGGGCTGTCATTACTGCCACAAGGTGGGGCTGTCATTACTGGCACATGATGGGGGGCTGTTATTACTGGCACATGATGGGGGGGCTGTTATTACTGGCACATTATTGGGGGCACTATAGGGGCATCTACTGAGGCCGCAAAGAAGGGGTGTTTTATATAGGGGGCTCTGTACAGTAGAATTTTATACTGGGACACATTATGGTGGGTACTATGAGGAAGGGGGGAGAGGAGTACTATGGGGTCATCTACGGGGGGCACTAAGAAGGGGTATTTTATACTTGCAAATTATGGGGGACACTGAGGGCATCTACTGGGGCATTTTATACTAGTACATTATGGGGGGCACTAGGAGGAAGGGGGGAGAGGAGCACTATGGAGGCATTTACTGGGGGCACTATATAGGGGTATTTTATACTGGCACATTATGGGGGCACTATGGGGACATTAGCTCAACTGGGGGCATTATAAGGGGGTATTTTTTGCACTGTCACATTATAAGGAGAATTATTTCTACTGGGGGGCATTATGGTGGGCTTTATTACTCCCACATGGTATGACCCCCTAGTAGCAGCACCATCCTCTCCCTGCTCTGCTATTCCTCTACCCCTTCTCCAAATCCTTATTATGAAATCTTTCTCATTAGGATAAAACACAACATCAGCTCCGCTGAGCCCCCCAGCCAAGTGTTGAAGTGTTGAAGGGCCAAGCCAAGTAATTGTAAGTTTTTATGTGAAATATGTTTATGTTATACACATATAGCCTACACTGTGCCACACAATATACAGTATACCGCTACACTGTGTAGTCTGTTCTATAAGCACCATTGTTTTGTGGCGGCAGACAGAAAATAATCTGGAAGTGCCCCTCCCGAGACCAGGCTCTGGATCCGCCACTGCACAGCTCATGTGTTATTATACTTTGTGATAATGAATATGCCCCTCCCCTTCATTACATTCTCTGAAACAAGCAGAGCATGGATGTCAATAAAATTATGCCCCCTTCCCTGGAAAAATTTCTGCAGACGCCCATGGTCTCCAGGGAGTCAGGTATACGCCAGACTACCACATTGCCAATATACATCCATCAGTACAGCAGTCCCTTGACTCAAATATTTCTCATATTTGACCAATTTACATAGTGTGTTTGTTCCCAACCTTTGCCCATTCCCATCATTAGTATAACATAATATAAAATTCCCTCTTTTCTGTGACTTTGAGACCTTTCTCTTCTGGATCTTCACTCCATGTTAATGAGGTTACAAAATCTCTCCATACTTTTTTACACAGGTTAGTATAGTTTATCAAGCTGGAACCGGAAGTGAAGTTCCAAAGAGTCTGGTCTGCACAACCACAATACTTCTACGAAACCTACCAATATTCCTAATCTACTATTCAGCTAAATCTGAAAATACATATGTCATATAGACATCATTATAAATCAGTAACACTAATAAGCCGAACACCCACTTATTCACAATATACAGTATAAAAAAGTGGATAACAATTTTACTGCGGGCCAGTAGAATACAGGCCCCAAGCATTAGGCATTCACTGGACAGAAAAGAGCAAATGATTATGTGGCTGGAGGTATATTAGGAGGTCAGTGCATAACTATTTTACTGTAGGCCAGAGGCGTACAGGCCCCAAACATTATGCATTCACTGGACAGAAAATAACAAGTCATTATATAGCAGGAATTATATTAGACGGTCAGTAAATAACAATTTTACTGTAGGCCGGTGGAGTACAGGTCCTAAAAAGTATGCATTCATCTGACAGAAAAGAACAAGTGATTAAGTGGCTGGAGGTATATTAGGAGGTAAGTGGTTAACAATTTTACTGTAGGCCAGAGGAAAACAGGCCACAACAATTTTGCATTCATTAAACATGAAAAGGACACGTGATTATGTGACTGGAGGTATATTAGACAGTCAGTGGATAACAATTTTACTGCAGGACAGTGGAGTACAGGCCCCAAACATTAGGCATTCACAGGACAGAAAAGAACAAGTGATTATGTGGCTGTAGTTATATTAGGCGGTCACTGGATAAGAATTTTACTGTAGGCCAGTGGAGTACAGGCCCCAAAAATTATGCATTCACTGGACAGAAAAGAACAAGTGATCATGTGGCTGGAGGTATATTAGACGGTAAGTGGATAAAAAGTTTACTTTAGGCCAGTGGAGTACAGGCCCCAAAAATTATGCATTCACTGGACAGAAAAGAACAAGTGATTATGTGGTTGGAGGTATATTAGGTGGCCAGTGGATAATAATGTTACTGTAGACCAGTGGAGTACAGGCCCCAAACATTATGCATTCACTGGACAAAATAGAACAAGTGATTATGTGGCTGAAGGTATATTAGAAGGTCAGTGCATTACAATTTTACTGTAGGCCGGTGGAGTACAGGCACTAATAATTATGCATTCACCTGACAGAAAAGAACAAGTGATTATGTGGCTGGAGGAATATTAGAAGGTCAGTGCATTACAATATTACTATAGGTCAGTGGAGTACAGGCCCCAAACATTAGCCATTCACTGGACAGAAAAGAGCAAATGATTATGTGGCTGGAGTTATATTAGGCGGTCAGTGGATAACAATTTTAGTGAAGATCAGTGGAGTACAGGACCCAAAAATTATGCAATCAACTGACAGAAACGAACAAGTGATTATGTGGCTGGAGGTATATTAGATGGTCAGTGGATAACAATTTTACTGTAGGCCAGTGGAGTACAGGCCCCAAAAATGTTGCATTCTTTGGACAAACAAGAACAAGTGATTATATGGCTGGATGTATATTAGACGGTCAGTAAATAACAATTTTACTGTAGGCCGGTGGCGTATAGGGCCTAAAATTTATGCATTTACCTGACAGAAAAGAACTAATTATTATGTGGCTGGAGGTATATTAGACGGTCAGGGGATAACAATTTTATTGCAGGCAAGTGGAGAACATGACACAAACATTATGCATTCACCTGACAGAAAAGAACAAGTGATTATGTAGCTGGAGGTATATTAGGAGGTAAGTGGTTAATAATTTTACTGTAGGCCAGAGGAAAACAGGCCACAACAATTTTGCATTCATTAAACATGAAAAGGACACGTGATTATGTGACTGGAGGTATATTAGACAGTCAGTGGATAACAATTTTACTGCAGGACAGTGGAGTACAGGCCCCAAACATTATGCATTCACCAGACAGAAAAGAACAAGTGATCATGTGGCTGGAGGTATATTAGTTGTTCAGTGGATAATAATTTTACTGCAGACCAGTGGAGTACAGGCCCCAAATATTATGCATTCACTGGACAGAATAGAACAAGTGATTAAGTGGCTGAAGGTATATTAGACGGTATGTGGATAACAATTTTACTGCAGGCCAATGGAGTACAGGTCCCAAACATTAGGCATTCACCGAACAGAAAATGGCAAGTGATTATATGGCTGGAGGTATATTAGGCGGTCAGTGGATAACAGTTTTACTGTAGGCCAGTGGAGTACAGGCTCAAAAAAATTTGCATTCACTGGACAGAAAAGAACAAGTGATTATGTGGCTGGAGGTATATTAGAAGGTCAGTTCATTACAATTTTACTGTAGGCCAGTGGAGTACAGGACCCAAAAATTATGCATTTACCAGACAGAAAAGAACAAGTGATTATGTGGCTGGAGGTATATTAGGCGGTCAGTGGAAAACATTTTTACTGCAGGCCATTGGAGTATAGGCCCCAAACATTAGGCGTTCACCTGACAGAAAAGAACATGTGATTATGTTGCTGGAGGTATATTAGGTGGCCAGTGGATAATAATTTTACTGCAGGCCAGTGGAGTACAGGCCCCAAACATTACGCATTCACCTGACAGAAAAGAACAAGTGATTATGTGGCTGAAGGTTTATTAGACGGTAAGTGGATAACAATTTTACTGCAGGCCAATGGAGAACAGGCCCCAAACATTAGGCATTTACCAGACAGAAAAGAACAAGTGATTACGGTTTGTGGCTGGAGGTATATTAGACGGTCAGTGGATAACAATTTTACTGCAGGCCAGTGGAGTACAGGTTCCAAAAATTTTGCATTCACTGGACAGAAAAGAACAAGTGATTATGTGGCTGGAGGTATATTACATGGTCAGTGGATAACAATTTGACTGCAGGCGAGTGGAGTACAGGCCCCAAAAATTATGCATTCACTGGTCAGAAAAGAACAAGTGATTATGTGGCTGGAGATATTTCAGGCGGTCAGCGCATTACAATTTTACTGTAGGCCAGTGGAATACAGGCCCGAAAAATTGTGCATTCACTGGACAGAAAAGAGCAAGTTATTACGGTATGTGGCTTGAGATATATTAGACGTTCAGTGGATAACATTTTTACTGCAGGCCAGTGGAGTAAAGGCACCAAACATTAGGCATTCACTGGAGAGAACAGAACAAGTGATTATGTGGCTGGAGGTATTTTACGTGGTCAGTGGATAACAATTTTACTGCAGGCCAGTGGAGTACAGGCTCCAAAAATTTTGCATTCACTGGACAGAAAAGAACAAGTGATTATGTGGCTTGAGGTATATTACACGGTCAGTGCATTATATTTTTACTATAGGCCTTTTGATTACAGGCCCCAAAAATTATGCATTCACTGGACAGAAAAGAACAAGTGATTATGTGGCTGGCGGTATATTACACGTTCAGTGCATTACAATTTTACTGTAGGCCTTTTTAGTACAGGCCCCAAAAATTATGCAATCACCAGACAGAAAAGAACAAATGATTATGTGGCTGGAGGTATATTAGGCGGTCACTGGAAAACAATTTTACCGTAGGCCAGTGGAGTACAGGCCACAAAAATTATGCATTCACCAGACAGAAAAGAGCAAGTGATTATATGGATGGAGGTATATTAGGAGGTCAATATTTAACAATTTTACTGTAGTCCAGTGGAGTATAGGCTCCAAAAATTATGCATTCACTTGACAGAAAACAAGTGATTATGTGGCTTAAGATATATTCGATGGTCAGTGGATAACATTTTTACTGCATGCCAGTGGAGTAAAGGCAGCAAACATTAGGTATTCACCGGATAGAAAAGAACAAGTGATTATGTTGCTAGAGGTATATTAGACGGTCAGTGGATAACACTGTTACTGTAGGCCAGTGGAGTACAGGCCCCAATAATTATGCATTCACTGGACAAAAAAGTGCAAGTGATTTTGTGGCTGGAGGTATATTAAGCTGTCAATGGATAACAATTTTACTTTAGGCCAGTGGAGTACAGGCCCCAAAAATTATGCATTCACTGGACAGAAAAGAACAAGTGATTATGTGGCTGGAGGTATATTAGATGGTCAGTGGATAACAATATTACTGCAGGCCATTGGAGTATAAACCTCATTTATTAGGCATTCACCGGAAAGAATAGAACAAGTGATTATGTGGCTGAAGGTATATTAGGCGGTCAGTGGTAGTGATGAGCGGGAGGTGCCATATTCGATTTTGCGAATATTCGCGAATATTCGCATGAATATTCGTGTTATATTCGTCGAAATCGAATATTCGCAATTATTCCAATTATCGCGAAAATATTTTTTCGCATATTGCGAAAATTTATCTTGATAGTATAAGGCAACTAATAATGACTATGGCTAGGCTAATATGTGTATTTTACGAAATTTCGTAATATTGCTCTAACTTCGTCTCTTAGAATATTACGAATATTCTAAAAGACGAAGTTAGAGCAATATTAAGAACATTTGCAAAAGTCGAAATTGCGATGCGAGTAATATAACACGAAATAGTCGCATGAAGATTTCAACTTAGCACTGCTATATTCCATATTCTAGCCTAATATGGAATATAGCTGTGCTAAGTTAGCACTGCTATATTCCATATTAGGCTAGAATATGGAATATAGCTGTGCTAAGTTGAAATCTTCATGCGACTATTTCGTGTTATATTACTCGCATCGCAATTTCGACTTTTGCAAATGTTCTTAATATTGCTCTAACTTCGTCTTTTAGAATATTCGTAATATTCTAAAAGACGAAGTTAGAGCAATATTACGAAATTTCGTAAAATACACATAGATTGTATTTAAGCTAATATACTGCTATAGTAATAATTTTTAATAGTGTACATATTTTACAAAACTTAAGTTCAGAAGAGGCAAAAAAAAATTACAGGAAAAAAAAGGGATTATAGCACTATATTAGCTAAATTACAATCTATATGTGTATTTTACGAAATTTTGTAATATTGCTCTAACTTCGTCTTTTAGAATATTCGTAATATTCTAAGAGACGAAGTTAGAGCAATATTACGAAATTTCTAAAAGACGAAGTTAGAGCAATATTAAGAACATTTGAAAAAGTCGAAATTGCGATGCGACTAATATAACACGAAATATTCGCATGAAGATTTCAACTTAGCCCTGCTATACTCCATATTCTAGCCTAATATGGAATATAGCAGTGCTAACTTAGCACAGCTATATTCCATATTAGGCTAGAATATGGAGTATAGCAGTGCTAAATTGAAATCTTCATGCGAATATTTCGTGTTATATTACTCGCATCGCAATTGCGACTATTGCGAAATTTCGTAAAATACACATATAGATTAGATTGTAATTTAGCTAATATGGAATATAGCAGTAAGTTGAAAACGCCACTGACTGGAGCAGCCAGGAAGCCAGGAATCCAAAGGACAGGTAAGAACAACTTTAGGGAAGTGGGAAAGAAAAAAATATAATAAAAAAAAAAAGAAAAAAAACGAATATTCTATTTCGCGAATATATAGAACAATATTCTAAATATTCGCGAAATCTCGAAATTGCGATATTCGAGAAAAAAATTCGCAATTCGAATATTCGCGCTCAACACTAGTCAGTGGATAACAATTTTACTGTAGGCCAGTGGGGTACAGGCTCCAAAAATTTGACATTCACCGGACAGAAAAGTGCAAGTGATTATATGGCTGGAGGTATATTAGGCGGTCGGTGAACAACCATTTTTCACTGTAGGCCAGTGGGGTACAGGCTCCAAAAATTATGCATTCACTGGACAGAAAATAACAAGTGATTATGTGGCTGGAGGTTTTTTTAGACGGTCAGTGGATAATAATATTACTGCATTCCAGTAGATTATAGGCCCCAAAATTTATGCATTCATCTGACAGAAAAGAATAAGTAATTACGGTATGTGGCTGGAGGCATATTAGACTGTCACTGCGTAACAATTTTACTGTAGGCCAGTGGAGTTCAGGCCCCAAAAATTATGCATTCACCAGACAGAAAAGAACAAGTGATTATAGGGCTGGAGGTATTGTCACGGCCACGGTTTTGGCCGTGACTCCTTCGGAGCCGCATACAGTTGCCCGCGGTTTGGGTTGTTGTTTCAACCGCAGCTTGAGGCTTGATGTTGTTTGCCTCAAGTGCGGTTGCCGCGGACAACAGGTATGTGTGCGGTCCATTTGGAGTTTGTGTGCGTGTATGTATGCACTGTCGTTTGTCTGTGTGCACTCTGTGTAGTGTGTGGTGTCCACGGACACCTTTCCTGCACTGTGGTTGCCCGTGGCAACGTTTGTCGCTGTGTACATGTGGTGGCAGTGTCCCGGCCTTGGGGCTGACTCCCAGGACACGGTTGCCACCCATGTCGTTGCCTGCGGCAACAACCACAGTGTATTTGTCGTGTTGGACACTTTCCCTTTAAGTTGGTGTTTTCCCTTTCCTGTGGTGCTGGAAGGGTTAACTCCCTTCCCAGTGTGTGTGATGTCACTGGGTGTGTCTGGCCGTTGGGTGTGGCCTCTTAGGCCTATAAAGCCTCTCACTTTTGCATGGCTCAGGAGGTTGCTTCAGTCATGCTTTGCTGTTGCAGCCTCCTGTGATTTCCATCTTCTTGTAAGGGCCACCCTTCCGGTCATAAGTTCTAATACCGTGATATGTTGTTGATGTCTTGTGTCTTTGGTTTTTGTGCAGCTATGGATGTCCTGGTCCCTGTGTGTCTTCATGTGTGTGCTGTTTACCTTTGTCTGTGTGGACAGCCTTTCCTTAGCACGGGTTCCAGTCAGCAAGGCTGAGACAGGTTTGTGTGGAACTGTTTGGTTCACCTGTCTTATCCATAGTCCTGTTTATGTACCCCCCTTCTTCATGCTGCTTGCCCAATGAGACTTCTGCTCCTCCGTGCCTAGCAGGAGTGGGTTGTCTTACCCTGCTCCTTAGCCCAGGGACCGGTCGGAGGGTAAGTCAGGGATCCGAGGTTCCTGCGTCGGCCCATGCAGGTAGGAGACAGGGTCAGCGTTAGGGACGCAACAGGAGGTGACCTGCTCCCTGATTCTGTGTTCCTGGCGAGTAGCGACTGGACATCTTCCATCACCGCACGGCTGAGGATTTCCCCCATCCTCAGCCGTGACAGGTATATTAGGCGATCAGTGGATAACAATTTTACTGCAGGCCAGTGGAGTACAGGCCCCAAACATTAGGCATTCACCAGACAGAAAAGAGTAAGTGATTATATGACTGGAGGTTTATTAGGCGGTCACTGGATAAGAATTTTTCTGTAGGCCAGTGGAGTAGAGGCCCCAAAAATTATGCTTTCACTGGACAGAATAGAACAAGTGATTATGTGGTTGGAGGTATATTAAACGGTCAGTGGATAACAATTTTACTGCAGGCCAGTGGAGTACAGGCCCCTCACATTAGGTATTCACCTGACAGAAAATACCTTTTATGCCGCTGTATATCCATACGACAAGGACCATTCTTCGTTCTGGGTGGTGGCGGATATTTGTGGGCTGGTATGAGGAAATTCAATTATACGTGATCGTCATAGGTATTTAATTCCTCTGAGATCCATGTCTTATTCATTTTTAGAAATGTGAGGTAGTTCACACTGTCATGAGCTAGGCAAATACGCTTATCGGTCACGATCCCCTCTGCTGCACTGATTGTACTTTTGGACAGGACACTCGACGAGTGAAAGCCAAGAGTTCCATGGCAAATTCCGCCAGCTCTGGCCACAGGTCAAGCCTGCACACCCAGTATTCCAGGGGTTCCTCGCTTCTCAGAGAGTCCACATCGGCCGTTAACCCGATGTAGTCGGACACCTGATGGTTTCACTGTGGGTGGAAATTACTTTGCCAGCGCCCCTCAACAGCAGAATGCAGCATCTCTCGCAGCAAGGCCTGGACATTCTGCATTCTGCCAGCCCTCTGTGATACTGGTAGCATGTCTGCCATTTTGTGTTTGTTCCAGGGGTCTAAGTACATTGCCTCCCAGTACTGGTCCTTGCCCTTTATGCTTTTTATACAGGGTTCTCTCTTCAAACACTGGAGCATGAAGGCCCCCATTTGCACTAAATTGGAAGTGGTGGATCGCCCTGGCTCCTGCTCATCGCCCAGGAGAATGTCGTCCTCGGTCTCCTCCCCCCAGCCACGGACAACACCAGGGATCCCCGAAAAGATTAAAGTCCCCCTCAAAGCCTGCTCTTTTTGCTCCTCCTCCCTTTAGCCACTATCCTCCTCTGACTCCTCTTCAGACTCCTGCTAACTTGTCTCAAATGGATTAGCCCCCCGGGAATTCATTCAGGATTGCGACTTCCTCATCTTCCAGCTCCTGCTCCTCGAAGGCTTGATCAATGACACAACGCAATACACGCTTCAGAAAGAAGGCATAAGGTACAATGTCACTGATGGTGCTCTGGCTGTGACTTATCAGTTTTGTGATCTCATCAAATGGCCTCAGAACTCTGCATGCGTTGCGCATGAGCAGCCACTGGTGCGGTGAAGAGAAAACAAGCTCCCCAGAGCCTGTCCTGCTGCAGAGTTCGTACAGGTAGTCGTTAATGGCATGTTGCTGCTGGAGCAGCCTATTAAGCATATACAATGTGGTGTTCCAGCGCGTCGTGCTGTCACAAATCAGATGTCTGATGGGCAGGTGGTGTCGCAGTTGAATGTCAGCAAGACGAGCCATGGTCGTGTAAGATCTTCTAAAATGGCCAGAGATTCTCCTGGCAAGAGATTTTCCTGAACCTTGGGGTATTTGGCAATGAATCGCTGCACGATTAATAGAGATGGCCTTCCGGTTCGCCCGGCGGTCGTTTTGTAGCGAACTTTGCTCGTTTGCAGTTCACCGAAGGGGCGAACATATGGCGAAGTCCTCCGGCTCCATATTCTTTTAAATTGTGAAGAATTTTGACCCATGACATATCCATCAGGTGGTACAGGACAGCCAATTGAGACGTTTCAGCACATGGATATACTCCCTACCTTTTAAATAAACCAGATCTGGCCGCCATTTTACATTCAGCCTTTTGCCAGTCTAGTGAGAGGTTGCTGTGTGGAGCAGGGGCAGACTGTTAGGGACACCAAACGCTAGCTAATAGGGCCACAAAAGTCCTTTTAAGAACTGGTATAGGTGTGCTATCGATAGGTGTGACTTACTGAGGGGTGTAATATACTTATAATCTACTTTCTAACATAGGAAGTATATTATAGTGCATTTGTATTGTGCAGAAGTTGCTTGCAGTTCTGCTGCGATACTGCAGCTACACAGAGTGCCATACACTATTGGAACTAATAATTTCTACTGGTGTGATATACCAGTTGCCCCCCCCCCCAAAAAAAACTGATTGAAGCAGGGGTGTTGTATACCAAAATTATACTTTTAGTGATGGGGGTCATACTCGAATTAGTGATATTTCGCGAATATTTTGTAGAATATTCACCGAATATTTGCAAATTCGAATATTCGTTGTATTCTACATTCTTTTTTTTACTCGAAAATCGGCAAGGTAATGATCGTGCAATATGAGAACTAATATATAACACTATAGAATATAGTGCTATATATTAGGTTTTTTTTGAATATTCCATCTGAAGTTATGATTGCTCCCTCCTTTAATTGTTTGACAACCAACTTAAGTAGGGAGGAATCATAACTTCAGATGGAAAAAAATGACAATTATTCTAAAAAACGAATATATAGCACTATATTGAATATACTGCTGTATATTCGTTTTTTAGAATATTCGTCATTTTTTTTTCAGCTGAAGTCATGATTCCTCCCTGCTTAAGTTGCTTGTGGGCCAATAACTCATTGGCCCACAAGCAAGAAGCACGGAGGAATCATGTGTTCAGATGGAAAAAATGATGAATATTCGAAAAACAAATATATAGCACTATATTCGAAATATTTGCAATTCGAATATTCACACTCAACACTATATTCTTTCTATATAGTGCATTGAGGTAGTGCAGCATTGGTTTGCGGTTTTGTTGTTTTACCTCAGCTACACAGAGTGACAAACGCCATTGGAACAAATAATTTCTACTGGTGTGATATACCAGTTGCCCCCCCCCAAAAAAAACTGATTGAAGCAGGGGTGTTATATACCAATTATATACTTTCTAAATAGTGCATTTGGGTAGTGCAGCATAGGTTTGCGGTATTGCTGCATTACCGCAGTTACAGATAGAGACAAACGACATTGGAACAACGTACCCCCGTGGCCTAAAATACTATTTTTCTAGGCTCAAACAGGGCACATTTCAGAGAATTTCCCTTTAAGATGCATAAAAATGTCCCCTGATTAAGATACATATTTTTTGTTGGAATTTTTGTCATTAATCCCCCTCTAGTATGCCACTGTCCATGTTGTGGGACTATTTGTGCTCTTCTACTAAGTATTTGGTGGCTGTTAATATGAGCTTTTAATGTTCGCCTGCAATTAAAGTGAATGGGGCCCGCCGCGTCATCATCGTCACCTTCACCACCACTGACATTAGAGATCTCAGAGTAAACAGCAACAGCAGGGAGCTCCCTCCTTGGGAAAATCTGGGTACTGTCGTCAGACTGCTGGGTGGCAGTTGTTGATACCTCCTCCTTCTCATCCATGCCAAGAATAGCTGCGCATCGGTAAGGTCTAGGAATGGATGAAAACATTTCCTCTGACATGAGTGGAGGGGCTATGGTGGTGGTGGTGTCTTTGGGGGTGCACACAGAAAAGAGTGAGGAGAGTGCAGATACAGAGGATGAGGAGGGTGCAGAAGCGGAAGGCTGAGCCACTCAACCAACTCTGGTGCATCCTTTGACATAATTGCACGCACCTTCTCCAACTTCCCACTTAGGCTCCGGCCTCGTGCACCCGCCCGACCCCTACCAGCCCTGTGGAACGGCCTGCCTCTTCCTCTGCCTGTCATTTTCAAAATGTCCCTGTGTCAAAGTCCCTAGAGAAGAGCAGTATTTGTGGAAGCAGGTATATTGCAGGCCTCAATCAGTATTTGGTGAAAGCCGGTATATTGCACCCCTCAATCAGTATTTTGTGGAAGCAGGTATATAGAACCCCTTAATCAGTATTTTATAGAAGCAGGTATATTGCACCCCTCAATCAGTATTTTGTGGAAGCAGGTATATAGAACCCCTTAATCAGTATTTTATAGAAGCAGGTATATCGCACCCCTCAATCAGTATTTTGTGGAAACAGCTACGGTATATAGAACACCTGAATTAATATTTGGTGGAAGCAGGTATATCACACCCCTCAATCAGTATTTTGTGGAAGTCGGTGTATTGCAGGCCCCAATCAATATTTTGTGGAAGCAGGTATATCGCACCCCTCAATCAGTATTTTGTGGAAGCAGGTATATAGAACCCCTCTATCAGTATTTTGTAGAAGCAGGTATATTGCACCTATTAATCAGTATTTTGGGGAAACAGGTATATAGAACACCTGAATCAATATTTGGTGGAAGCAGTTATATCGCACCCGACAAACGCTATTTTGTGGGAGCCGATGTATCGCAGGCCCCAATCAATATCTGGTGGAAGCAGGTATATCGCGCCCCTCAATCAATATTTTGTGGAAGCAGGTATATAGAACCCCTTAATCAGTATATCGTAAAAGCAGGTATATCGCACCCCTCAATCAGTATTTTGTGGAAACAGGTATATCAAACCCCCCAGTCAGTATTTTGTGGAATCAGGTATATCGCAGGCCTCAATCTGTATTTTGTGGAAGCAGATATATCAAACCCCTTAATCAGTATTTTGTGGAAGCAGGTATATTGCACCCCTCAATCTGTATTTTGTGGAAGCAGGTATATAAAACCCCTTAATCAGTATTTTGTGGAAGCAGGTATATCGCACTCCTCAATCAATATTTTGTGGAAACAGATGATAAAGATGCCCCTAACTCAGGGCCGATCACGTTTGCTCTACTGCTCCAAATTAATAGTAACCCAAGGGTTTTACGTGCATAGAAGAAAATAACTATGACACACACACTGGAGTCAAAGCTAATTCTCTTTTATTAAACTTTCTATTACATTAGGAAGTACAGCAGTTTATAAAGTCATTAGAGGGGAATCCCCCCTGAGGCATGTGGCATTGTTACATTGGCTAACATATCAAAATAATAAAAGAGATAACACTTAGCGTCTGCTCATTGTGCATAATTTTAGTAACTGTGGTATGTGAACTATGTAAATATCTAGCTATAGGCGCCATCTTGTAACGGAGTTCTCTAACTGCAGAAAAAACATATATGAAGTAGCAAGGAGGCATGTTCTTTTGGGTAGGATGGAACCTTTGTGCTCTGGAGAAGATAAGGTATCGTCTGAGAGCTAAAGTATGTGGGAGCTTTCTTAGCTGAATCAAAGAATGTAGTCCACATCTCTATCAGTCCCCCCTTGGACCTCATTCTTTCCCTAACGAAAGTCTAGCACATCTGTCCCCATGCTTCGAATCCTCTTCGCCAGCTTCCATGAACACCTAGCCTAGTGTATAGACTCCCATGACACTGGACTTAGCATGGGAAAGTCAGATGTCAGTGCCTATGGTCGATGATCTCCAGGTAGCGTCGTAAGCAGAGGGGGAACCAACAGAGCTGAGTGGACTTTGTCTCCCATCCTCATGGAATTCTCTTATGATCAACTCCGGGGTAGCCTCAACTGCAGCTTTGAGCAAAAGCCTCATAATGCAGGGGATGACACAACAAACAATTATTGCAAGGATCAATAACACCATGATTATAACCATTCCAATCTGTAATAAGGTCTGTTTCCAATTCTTAATCAAGTTTTCAAACCAATTTTCCCATGAACTATCCATCCCAGAATTTTTCTTTAACTCTTCTGAGAGAGAAGTAAGCCCCTTCAGGGCATTCATGACCTGACCATTTGGTCCTAAGTTATTGGGAATTACAGTACAGCAGGTTTCACCAATCATTTTGCACACACCACCTTTTTCTGCTAGTAGCATGTCCAGGGCCATTCTATTTTAGAATGCTAGAACACTAGTGAGCCCCTGCTACTCCTCTATACCCTTTAATACATCTCTGGTGTAATTCACAAATCTCTACTGATTGTAATAGATGTAGTTGATCCAATCCACATTTTTGTTTATAGTAACTATAGGGATTAAAGATTCAAGCCCTGCTGCCACTTGACTTCTGGCTTTGAACTTATCTGGGACCCCCCTGGGCACTCCTATAGCATATATAGATACGTGGGAATCTAGGCTCCCTTCTGGGCTGATATCCCACCTTCTCCTGACCATTGTCTCTCCTTGGGCATAACCAAATCCTAACCCAGGGATTTCTTAATTTCTCAATAGTTTTCTCCCAGTCAAGTGTCACGACCGCTACCCCAGCAGCTGTCGTGTCGCACCAGACTAAGGGGTAGGGGGACCCTAATCTACGGATGGGAATAGCATGGCCACCCCTGACTAACCCTAAGCTGGCACCTGTCTGCCCTGATACCCTAGACGGGGTGTGAACCCGTGCGGCGAGCAGGATGCCTAAACCCTCAGTCACCCTAAAGCCTAGAGTGGGGAAAGGCCGATGGGAGCACTAGTCACCATCACTCATGTCTAGGAGAACAGCAGGGGAAGACAGCAACAAACAAACGTATATCAGAGATAGACTTATCCAGTCACGAGCAGAGAAGGCGATCCCAATCACGACAGTCCACGCCGGACAAGAGCTCCACAGCAACACCATCAAACGATCTCCTTCAAAGGTCAGAATAGAACTGGAAGTAAGGACTATATCTGGCAATGACTGCAAGTGAAAGTGAAACTAATATAGTAGCTGGGAGTGGCAGACAGGACTCACCTGAGAAGGATGCCTACAAACTCCCAGTCAGGACAAAAAGGTTCACAAGGCAAAACCCAGATGACATACCCTGAACCACGGAGCAAACTCACAAGCTATCGCGAGTAGAAAGTCGCTGCGACCTTCTCCTCCCAGACCTGTCTGGATCAGTCACAGTCGTGACAGTACCCCACTTTCTACGAGGGGCCCCTGGACCCTCAAGACCAGGCCTCTCCGGATGGGAGCTATGAAAAGCCCGAAAGAGTCTCTCTTCGGAACCATAACCTTTCCAGTGCACCAGGTACTGAAGAGAGCGGCAAACATATCGTGAATCAACAATCTTTTCTACCTGAAACTCAAGACTGCCATCAACAACCACCGGTGGAGGCAGTAGTGGCAATGGTTCAGGAGGTTCTACATATCTCTTAAGCAGAGATCTGTGGAAGACATTATGGATCCTTAGAGTCTGAGGTAGCTCCAGACGAAAAGCCACCGGGTTAATGATCTTAATTACCCTATAAGGACCAATAAATCTCGGACCTAATTTCCACGAGGGAACCTTCAACTTGATATTTCTGGTAGACAACCACACCAAGTCATTCACCCCAAGGTCCGGACTTTCAGAGCGCTTCCTATCAGCCGCACGTTTGTATCTACCACCAATTCTCTTCAAACTTTCTTGCACACTCTGCCACACTGAAGAAAGTGAAGACGCAAATCGTTCCTCCTCAGGAATCCCAGACGGCCCCCCCTCACTAAACGTACAAAACTGAGGATGGAAACCATACGCACCAAAAAATGGTGACTTATCGGTGGATTCTTGACGACGATTATTAATGGCAAACTCGGCTAACGGTAAATAAGATGACCATTCCTCCTGATTTTCGGAAACAAAGCATCTCAAATATGTCTCTAGGTTTTGATTGGTACGTTCAGTCTGACCGTTGGACTGTGGATGGAAAGATGAAGAAAACGACAGACGAACCCCTAAATGAAAACAAAAAGCTTTCCAAAATTTTGAAACGAATTGGGTACCACGATCCGAAACAATATCGGAAGGGACCCCGTGAAGCTTCACGATGTGGTCAATAAAAACCTGAGCCAGTGTGTTAGCATTAGGCAATGCGGCAAGAGCAATAAAGTGCACCATTTTACTGAATCTGTCAACAACTACAAGAATAACAGTCTTCCCCGCTGATACTGGTAGATCCGTAATGAAATCCATTGACAGGTGCGTCCAAGGCCTGTTGGGGATGGCCAGAGGTAAAAGACGCCCTGCCGGACGAGTATGATCTACCTTAGAACGAGCACAGGTAGCACATGCAGACACAAAATTCAACACCTCCTGGCGCCATTTAGGCCACCAGAACCGACGAGACACTAACTCAGAGGTTGCCCTACTACCTGGGTGTCCTGCCAGTGTGGAGTTATGGTGTTCTTTTAGTATCTCCAGTCGTAAATTTTCTGGCACAAACAGTTTACCCGAGGGGCAGGAGGCCGGGGCGTCCCCCTGAGCTTCCAACACCCTCCCCTCCAAATCTGAGTGTAATGCAGAGACCACCACCCCCTTTTGCAAAATGGGCTCTGGTACCTCAACATCACCCCCTCCAGGAAAACTTCGAGACAATGCATCCGCCTTAGTATTTTTTGACCCCGGGCGATAGGTTATTACAAAATTAAACCTAGTAAAAAATAACGACCACCGAGCCTGTCTAGGGGTGAGACGTTTAGCAGACTCCAGATATAATAAGTTTTTGTGATCAGTAATCACCGTGACGGGATGAACCGCCCCCTCCAAAAAATGACGCCACTCCTCAAAAGCCAACTTAATAGCCAAAAGTTCCCTGTTGCCAATATCATAGTTCCTTTCTGCAGTAGACAATTTCTTCGAAAAGAAAGCACACGGACGCCATTCACCAGGGGACGGGCCCTGAGATAGTACCGCTCCCACCCCCACCTCTGATGCGTCAACCTCTACAATAAAAGGAAGCGAGACATCTGGCTGTACGAGAATAGGGGCCGAGGTGAATCTCTCCTTCAGAGATGCAAAGGCAGTTTTGGCTGCATGTGACCATTTGGAAAAATCGGATCCCTTTCGGGTCATGTCCGTCAGTGGTTTGACCACCAAGGAATAGTTTTTTATAAACTTTCTATAAAAATTGGCAAACCCCAGGAAGTGTTGCAATGCCTTCAGGTTCTCAGGCAGATCCCAGTCTATAATCGCCCGGACTTTCTCTGGATCCATGCGGAAACCTGAATCTGACAACACATACCCCAGAAATGGCAGTTCTTTTACGGCGAACACACATTTTTCTAACTTAGCAAACAATTTGTTGGCCCTTAATATCTGCAGCACTTGTCTCACGTGGATCTTATGTGTATCCAGATCCGGGGAATAGACCAGGATGTCATCAAGATATATCACAACAAATCTCCCGATAAGGTGACTAAAAATATCATTGACAAAATGTTGGAATACCGCAGGCGCATTAGTAAGACCAAATGGCATGACCAGATTTTCATAATGCCCTTCCGGAGTATTAAAAGCCGTCTTCCACTCATCCCCCTCTTTGATGCGAACCAGGTTATAGGCTCCTCTGAGATCCATTTTGGAGAACCATTTAGCACCAGCAACCTGATTAAAGAGGTCGGGAATGAGAGGAAGAGGATAGGGATCTCGGATAGTTATCCGGTTTAATTCCCGGAAATCCAGGCAAGGAAGTAGGCCTCCATCTTTCTTTTTAACGAAAAAGAACCCTGCAGCCACAGGTGAAGAAGAGGGTCTGATGTGTCCCTTAGCCAAACTCTCCGAAATATAATCTTTCATAGCCTTCCTCTCCGGGCCGGAAAGATTGTATAACCGGGTTTTAGGTAGTTTGGCCCCAGGTAGTAGATTAATCGGGCAATCATATGGACGATGAGGTGGTAACCCCTGACAACCCTTCTCAGAGAACACATCCATAAAATCTGACAGAAAAGCAGGTAAAGATGTTACAGAGAGTGCAGAGCACCTACTACTCAAGCAGTTGTCCTTACAATATTCACTCCACTCCACAATCTCCCCGGCCTGCCAATCCACCACTGGATTGTGAGTCACCAGCCAGGGAAGCCCCAATACCATAGGAGCCGGAAGACCGTCCAGGACATAACAAGAGATATGCTCTTTATGGAGGTCCCCTACCTGCAGATGGATATTATGAATGATCTGAGTTAACTCTTTCTGAGTAAGAGGGGAGGAGTCGATGGCAAAAACAGGAATAGTTCTGCGTATCGGTTCTGGAGTAAAACCCAGAGCCTGAGCAAACCGTGAATCCACCAAGTTGACCCCCGCCCCACTGTCCAAAAAGACGGAACAGATCTCAGTCTTATTGCCCGCCTCAACGGTAGCGGACAACAAAAACTGAGACATGCGTATGGAGGAAACGAATACGCCCAGACTGTTATCCTCCGCACAATCTGGGGACACTAGTTTTCCCGGCGGCTCCTTTGTTTGTGGTCTCTTTGGTTCTGAGGGACAAACCTTTACAAAATCACCCCTCCCCCCACAACGAAAACAAACCTCTGACCTACAGCGGAACTTAGGAGGATTCACCCATCTAGTGGCGCCCCCTATTTGCATTGGTTCGACTGGATCATAACAAACCGATCCCTGCCCTATAGAGGCCTCCGTAAAATTTAATAGTCTCTCCCTGAGTCGTCTGTCGATTCTTATGGACAGAGACATAGCAGACTCCAGAGACCCAGGGACCTCGTATACCGCCAGCGCGTCTTTTAATTTTTCAGACAACCCCTGGCAGAACTGACTCCTAAGGGCCGAGTCGTTCCATAACGTATCAGTAGCCCACCTACGGAATTCGGAACAATATAGTTCAGCAGACCGGTTCTCTTGCCGAAGTCTACGTAGCTTAGACTCAGCCAGTGAGACCCTGTCCGGGTCATCATATACGAGACCCAGGGCTTCAAAAAACTCCTCCACTGATCGTAAGAGTCTGATGGTAGGGAGAAAGCCCAAACCTTGCAGGAGAGAAATTACAATACCCACCCGTTGTTCCTCACCGCCGGAGGATCTAGGGCGTAACCTGAAGAACAATTTGCAAGCTTCTCTGAAGGTTACAAATAGGTTCTCAGGAGGGAGAGATCAATCAGGTAAAGCCACTTTTGGCTCAGGAGTACCTTGGTTTCCCGTAGCAACGGTGGAACCCAAGGATGGCTGCTGCTGCTGCCGCACTGTTGTTTTTAATCCTGCCACTTCAAGGGATAATCCCTGTAATTGTTTCGCCAAAACCGTAACCGGATCCATAGTGGAACAGAAAAATACAAAGCAAAACAGCAAGAAAAAAAAAAAAAAAGAAATGTCACTCTTTTTTTTTTTTAAAGGCCATATACTGTCACGACCGCTACCCCAGCAGCAGTCGTGTCGCACCAGACGGAGGGGTAGGGGGACCCTAATCTACGGATGGGAATAGCATGGCCCCCCCTGACTAACCCTAAGCTGGCACCTGTCTGCCCTGATACCCTAGACGGGGTGTGAACCCGTGCGGCGAGCAGGTGCCTAAACCCTCAGTCACCCTAAAGCCCAGAGTGGGGAAAGGCCGATGGGAGCACTAGTCACCATCACTCATGTCTAGGAGAACAGCAGGAGAAGACAGCAACAAACAAACGTATATCAGAGATAGACTTATCCAGTCACGAGCAGAGAAGGCGATCCCAATCACGACAGTCCACGCCGGACAAGAGCTCCACAGCAACACCATCAAACTATCTCCTTCAAAGGTCAGAATAGAACTGGAAGTAAGGACTATATCTGGCAATGACTGCAAGTGAAAGTGAAACTAATATAGTAGCTGGGAGTGGCAGACAGGACTCACCTGAGAAGGATGCCTACAAACTCCCAGTCAGGACAAAAAGGTTCACAAGGCAAAACCCAGATGACATACCATGAACCACGGAGCAAACTCACAAGCTATCGCGAGTAGAAAGTCGCTGCGACCTTCTCCTCCTAGACCTGTCTGGATCAGTCACAGTCGTGACATCAAGGGGATTAAATACATGGAAGGGCATGGCATCAACACTAGGTTTAAGGCACATTGCCCATGCCAGACAATTGTCAACTTTGTCCTCAGATCACATCCCCTAATGCTTGAGTCTGGTTCATCAAATGACTTTGATAGGGTTCACCGGTGGTGTATTCACCACAGTTCCACAATACCTTTCAAGAAACCTGACCATGTTTTTCCCTTTTTTGCCCTCTATCTCGAAACAGGTGTAATTCCCTTTGTATATGGTTATCCCTCCCTTAAGATTGGGAACTTCTCTTCCGAAACCTTGCATTCAGTCATGTCCGCAGTCTGATTCCCATGCATGCTTCTAAAACATGAAAATTGGCTGGTGTGGCGAAACCAACCTCGCCCCTGGGTTTTGGAGGGGCCTGTTTACCAGTCTCTTGCCCCAGGATTATGGGCCCTCTCATCAGCCAGGCCTCATTTGTTCACAAAGGACTTGGACTAACTTGAAACCCTGGTCTAATTCGTGCCATTTTGGGATGTTAAATGTCTGTGTGTATTGAAAAGGGTGGGACATTGTATACGTTGAGTAGGGAGGTCTGTTCCATTGTCT
Source organism: Bufo bufo (assembly GCF_905171765.1). Classification (NCBI taxonomy): domain Eukaryota; kingdom Metazoa; phylum Chordata; class Amphibia; order Anura; family Bufonidae; genus Bufo; species Bufo bufo. Next base: position 123,911,541 of record NC_053397.1, read on the forward strand.
CTCTGTGTGTATTGGCGATGTCCTTTGTCCTGAGAGATAATTGAATTACGTCTCGGTTGTCTCCAGGACAGAGGATTTTGTGTATTCGCCTGCCTGTGATGATTGCATCAACCCAGTGTGAGGTAATTCTATCACGGGCAGAGGGGAGGATTTTGGGTGGGAGTGTCTGAGTGTATTGTACGTGGTTATTGGCTGTTTTTACAAAACCCTGTGGGTGGTAACCTTGTTGGAAGATGTGTATAAAATGCTTGTGTGTTAAAAATAAAGAGTTCCTGTTTTTATACCTTCATGAAGTTTTGGCTCATGTTTGGGGAATGGGATAACTACACTCTTGGGGATTGCTATATCATAATACTCCCCTGAGTATAAGCTCTTGTAAGAGTTTGTTCCTGGTTCCTGTCTCTGGATTTAGGAGAGGTTAACCCACTGGAGCCTGGAGCCTTGTTGTAGGTCCAGGGTGGGTAGGAGACGGCGAGACCTCAACCAAGCTTCGGCGGTTTGTGGGGTCTGCAGCGCTGACGGTTTCAAGTGGATTGCTTGGATTCCTAGGAAGCACTAGGAGCATCTAACGATGGAGGTACCCGGTCGGAGTGCTAGGCGTTCCATTACAGCTGGGACTTAGGTGAAGGGGCATAGTTCCTAAGTGTGGTCTGGCTGTGGCCCAGGTGATACACCCAGATCTGTTTACCTGTGATGCCGTGTACTTAATCCATTCCAACCAAAAATTACGGTCAGAAAATCCTGTTTCCACTGCCAATGTCTTCTCTACAGTAAAGAGGGGTCTAGCTACTTTCCCTAGTAACAAGGGGTTGGGATCTTGTATTGGCAGTGAACTAGGGAAAGTATGATCAGATGGATAATTCCTCAAAACATACATTTCCAAGTCTGTTGGTTGGGGGGGATTCTATTGTCAGTATCAATGGATGACAACCCAGGGGCCCCCATTGATCTGAGGGATATTTTTGACATGTTATGAGCTGAGTTTTTCCCATATTCTTGGTATTCAAATACATTCTCGTTACAAGAGGTTTTCCCCTTTTATCCTTTCTTTGCATCCCCTCAGCTGGTTTGTATCCCCAGCTGACTCCTGTATTAGTGAGTACATCGGACCAGGCTGCACAGAACTCATTATTGGTCCTTATGACACATACATAGTATTGCAGGGAAGCAAAATCAAACATTGAACTGTCATGACATCTGCAATCAGCAACATCACAGAAGTCAAATTCAAAGACCTGTATTGGCTCTGTGGTATTCACCCAGAAGACCCATGTGCCACTTGAAGCATCTGAGGCCCAATATGAACATTGGGCTGTATACGCTCCCACAAGACCCACACCCCCTCCAAACAGGAAGACCAGAAAGGACATCATTCTCAGCAGGCCTCTGGGTGGGGGGCTGGAACCTTCTTACAGTGTGAAGTGTGTATCCAGGATGTCTTCCCCTCAAGTTTCACAGACGTATGAGTAGTTAGCAGAACCTGGAATGGGCCATCAAATCTGGGCTCCAGAGTCTTTCTGACATGCCTTTTCACCACAACCCAATCTCCCCTGCTAAAGGGTATGACTTCCAGGAATCTGTCTGGGATCTGGAAGTGAAGAGAATACTCGAAAATGTAGGTCAGTCAGGTGTTTACACAGAGAAGATACATAGGCAGACAAGCAATCATATTGCAAAGCAAGTTCTTGGGGAAAAATACTGTCCTAACTTGGGGGCACTTCCAAACAAAATCTCTAAAGGGGACAGCTTTTCCTTCCCCCTAGGGGTATGTCTGACACTGGATAGGACAAATGGAAGAGTCTCTGGCCATGGTCTACCAGTCTCTTGAGCCATTTTCAGCATTTTTTGTTTCAATGTGCCATTCAGTCTTTAGATTTTTGCTGCTACTTTGTGGTCTGTACACGGTATGAAAGGCAAGGTGAGTCCCCAGTGTGGCCCATATCTCCTGGGCCACTTCAGCTGTGAAGGCAGTTCCTTGATCACTCTCTATCACTTCAGGTACCCCAAATCTGCAGACAACCTCATTTAACAACTTCTTCACGTTGTCTTCGCTGTCTGATTCTTCACAGGATAGGCTTCGGGCCATCCAGAGAACATGTCTATGACAACTAGAGCATACTGGAATCCCTGTGCAGGGGCATCTGTATGTGGTCAATCTGGATCCTTTGGAAGGGGTAGAGAGGTTTTGGTGAACACTTGACAGGGACTTTTTCCATTTTTCCAGGGTTGCATCTGGCACAGACCATGCAGCTGCTTGTATATCGGGCAGTGTACATGGAGATGGCTGGAGCCAATAAGATGGAGGATATGAGGTTATTCATGGCTTCCTTCCCAAGATGAGTATTGCCATGTGCCCACGCCACAGTCACAGGGTAAAGACTTTGGGGTAGGCATATTAGATGCCCAAGCTTCCACATGTAATCATCATCTGAGTCTGGTCCCGCTCCCTTACTACTCCATTCAGACACTTCTTCATCTGATGCCTCATTCTGTCTGTCTATCAGGCACCATTTGTCTCCATAGACTCCTTTAGGAAGTCCTTCAGAAGTTTTCTCCACCTTTCTTCAGGCATGGACCTTCTCTGTGGCAGGGTGGGACCCACGTGGCATCTGAGTCTCGTCTCTTATGACCTTTGACCATGTCTGGGCTACCATTGTCTTCACCTCCTCCCTTCTCCTCATTGCAGCTTCCTTTGCATCTCTGTCAGCTCTTGCATTTCCTTGGGTCTCTGGAGTATCTGGTTTTGAGTGTGCCTTGACCTTAAGTATGGCCACCTGCTTAGGGAGTGTCAGGGCCTCCATGAGTGCTTGCACAGCCAGCATGTTTTACAGGAGTTCCATTGGCAGTGATGAAATTGCGGCTCCTCCAAATGGGGCCAAAATCATGAGCTACTCCAAAGGTCAATGACTTGCGGAAATGGAAACACCCACAGTGCACCTTCACCAGTAGCTCAGGCAAATTGGGGTAGGTTTTGAGAAACTGCTGAACTACTAGGTTGAAGACGTGGGCTAGACATGGTATGTGTCTGAGCTTGCCGAGCTCCAAAGCTGCTACCAAGTTACGGCCATTATCAGACACAACCATGCCTGGTTCTAGGTTGAGTGGCGAGAGCCACAGCTCAGTCTAGTCCTTTATCCCCTGCCACAGCTCTGCGGCGGTTTGCTGTTTGTCACCTAAACAGATCAGTTTAAGCATGGCCTGTTGCAGCTCCCCCACTGAAGGGCTACAAGGCTTTCAGCTACTGACTGATGTCTGACTGGTGCTGCAAGATGATAATTCAGAGGTGGAAGTGGAGGAGGAGGCGGAGGAGGAGAAGGGGAGGTTGCATCCACTAACATAGGTGGCGGCGGAAACCCTGATGAAAGTAGGGCCGCAATACTTGGCGTCGGTAGCACCTGTGCCATACCAGGGTATGACTCGCTCCCGGCCTCCACAACATTCACCCAATGTGCCGTCAGGGAAATGTAGCTTCCCTGGCCAAAAGCACTTGTCCATGTGTCAGTCGTTAAGTGGACCTTCCCAATAACTGCGTTGGTCAGGGCAAGGGTGATGTTATGGGACACATGCTGGTGTAAGGCTGGGACTGCACAACGTGAAAAATATTGGCGGCTGGGGACAGAGTACCGCAGGACTTCTGCCGCCTGATGGCCTCAGTGTCCACAAGCCTAAATGGCAACATTTACAGGGCCAGCAATTTGGAAAGGTGCGTATGTAGTGCTATGGTCTGTGGGCTGGTGCCTGGGTATTTGCACTTTCGTTCAAAGGCCTGGGGTATAGACAACTGTACGCTGCGCTGGGACACAGAAGTGGATGTGCTAGCTGATGGTGCTTGCAAAGGTCCAGGTGCATGGTGGAAGGCATCCGGGCCTGCGTCTTGGACAGGGGATTGGCCAGAAAGTAAAACAGGGGAAGAGGATGCAGTGGTGTGACCCGCAGACACTGGTTGTGGACCCAGGAGTTCGGTCCACCTATTAGGGTGCTTTGATGCCATGTGGCAGATCATGCTGGTGGTGGGGAGTTTGCTAGTGTTCACGCCCCTGCTCATTTTGGTATTGAAACGGCTGAAAATGACAATTCTTTTATCGTCCGCACTTTCATAAAAAAAGCGGCAGACAGGCCTGTTTGCTGTGGCCCGCCTTCTCCCTTTTGCCACCCCACTGCCTTTTCCAGCCTGTTGCGGTGCTGCGGATCTCTCCCCCTCTGTACTGCTGTCCTCACTCGGCTTGCCACCTTCCCAGGTTGGGTCAGTGACTTCATCGTCCAGCACCTCCTCTTCCACTTCCTCACTCTGGTCATCCTCCTGACTTGTTGACCAATGAACAACCTCCGTTATTGACAACTGTGTATCATCCTCATCATGAACCTCTTGAGACACTAATTGCGGTTGACTTATTGGCAACTGTGTCTCATCATCATAATCACCCTTGTGAAACACTAATTGCTGTTCCCCACCGTCATCTTCTTCTTACTGTGGATGCTTAAGAGTTTGGGAATCGGTGCACAAGATCTTCTCATGTCCCTCTTCAAGCAGGCTTGGCGAGAGGCCCAAATTAAGGAATGTCGATGAAATCATCTCCTCGGAATATCCGACTGTGGGATAACTTGTTTGCCAAGATTCTCCATGGTGGGTGGAAAGAGTATCAGGGTAAGGATTCTGTTGACCAGACTCTTGGCTACTGAGACTGGACTTTGTGGAAGACAGGGTGGTGCTTAACCGACTAGAAGCATTATCTGCTGCAATCCAACCGACCACCTGGTCGCACTGGTGTGACTTCGAGAGTGGTGTCCTGAGCCGCCCTGCAAACTGGGACATGAAGCTAGGTATCGTGGATGAGTGTCTTTCTTGTGCTCTGGCAGCAGGCACAGTTTCACTGCACCCAGGGCCACGGCCTCTGCGTGCACCATCAGCAGCATGACAACTTCCCCGTATGCTTGCAAGTATGTCACACGTACAGTAGCGCAGGTTTTGTAAGTGTATGCATAAATAAAGTACACAGAATAAGTAAAATAATCTTGATACCGCGCTCTATCTTTCAGTTTTAGCTGCAATGTGAATAAGCCCCCCTCACACCCTCCGTACGGCTTAAGCTGTGGGATGTCACACATCTGAGTTACCTTTACTCTAGATGTTTTCTCCCAAGTCCTAGGTCCTTTTGGGATGTGTCTGCAGTTTTTTTGCATGCACAGGTCAGCTCAGAGTGTCTTGAACCTAGATGCGCGCCCAGACTGGCAGCGCGGCTCCTTTAGTTTAATCTCGTGGTTCACGCTCGTACATAGCAGGAGTGACGTCACTACTGTGACTACAGGTAGTCACAGATACCACTAAGCCTTGACGCGTTTTGGATAGAGTCGCTATCCTTCGTCAGGAATATCGTTTTTTCTACAGACATATACACTTCTGCACTTTATTGTGGTTTTATTATGGATCAATTGTGTTAGATTAATTTCACTATAGGTGGATCAATGTTTGCACGGCAACTGTGACATATGAGTTATATATTTTTTTTCCGGCACAGATATTTATTATTATTTCTGATTGAGCTGCAATATTGCTATTTGAAAAATTATCTGAGATATCCTTCATAGGGACCAAACTACACCACGGTCTCCACCATACCACGGTCACCATATACCAAGACCCCTATTGTTGAATATCTCGGATATTAGTGATTTTACATAATTAACTTTTTTACACTATTGTTTTATATACCTTTATATATTTATATGTACAAATAAAACATCTGTTATTACTATACTAAAAAAAAATGTGTGTATATACTTTGGATGAATCCCTCCAAATGAGGTGTGCACAACCATTTTATATTTTCAAGTATAAAAAGCAAAGATAGGTGGGAGGCCCTGTTACCGAGAATAATCACAACATGCATATTTAAGGAACATCCATTACAAGGCACAATTTGTTTCATAATTAAATAATGCATATGCCGTTATGACTTCCATAAAACCAATCTAAAGATCTGTATATGTTCTCCTTGTGTACTGCACAATTCATTTGTGCAAATTTTTAGCTCCACTGTTTTTGTTTAATTCTATTACAAAGCATCTCAGTCTTAATAACTTGTGCACAATTAAATGTCCTCCTAAAATATAGGTAATTTCTAAGAGGATCAAAACAAAGCAAGAGGAAATTAAAGACAGTGTGGATGAATCCATAACTGAGAAGAATAAGAAAGCAAAGCAAAATATTACTCTAGATGAGAACCTCAGCAACCTTGGCAAAATTCTACAGAGAGATGTAGCTGCAGTCTTCAGTTCCACACATGTATGTCTATTAATATATTTTTTTTATTGTATGCTTATAAAGAAAATAAGAATGCAGATGTGTCTTTCTTAAATGGCTTATCCTTGAATGATTTAAAATGGCAGCCAGCAGCCTGTCCTAGAATGTTTGCAGGACTACTTGCATCCACTTGCAAAGCTGCCTAGGGGGTGTGGTGGGAATTTTTCTGTAAGCCTGCACAGCCGTGATGGCATATCATAGGCAGGATCACATCTTTACCATTTATTGTATTTATCTGTTTATTTTATGCACTTATATAGCGCTACTATATTCCGCAGCACTTTACAGACATTAGCAACCAACTGTCCCCAATGGGGCTCACAATCTAAGGTCCCTATCAGTATGTCTTTAGAGTGTGGGAGATAAATGGAGTACCCGGAGGAAACCCACGCAAACAAGGGAAGAACATACAAACTCCATGCAGATGTTGTCCTTGGTCAGATTCGAACCTAGGACCCCAGCGCTGCAAGGCACCAGTGCTAACCACATTTATTTGTAGATCAATGTAATATGTAGTGAGGACCCAACCATCACCCCCCTAGGCAGCTCTGGAAGTTTAGGCAACCAGTCCTGCTCACATTTTAGGACAGGTTACTGGTGGCTATTTTAAATAATTCCCGGTTGAAGATATTTCAAGATGTGTGGCAAGCTTTAAAAAACAAACAAAAAAGCACAATTTTGCAGTATTATGTCACATGATGTCCAACCTATATGTGTATATGTGATGGCCACACAGTGGTTATGTTATGGATTGCAGACTGTTTTAGTGGGCCACAATGTTAGTGGCATCCTGAACAATTGGAGTCCTTAAAAGCTATGGATATTTTGGGGGCAATTTTTTGTATCCTTGCATTCTACTTATTTTGAGATAAAATCCATAGCAACCGCTGCAGTTGTGGGGTTACAGTGAGGGAGAAGGTTCCCTCTATTCTCTGATATAGGCTTCAGTTGGTTGCTATGACAGCTTCGAGCCTTGAGAAGGCTCTCAGCCCTGTCATAGCAAGCTGTAAAAAGCTGCCTGAGGCCCAGCCTTATAGGTAAACTGTGAAATTCCCTTAGAATACAATAGTTTTCAATTGCAGTCCATGAGGCAAGCGATCAGAAGATCACATGTACAAAACCACAAAAAAACTGGTATAACTACATCCAAAAATGTCTGAACTATAAAAAATGTTTCCTGACTGCTATAATACAAAAAAATTAAAATCTAAGGGCTCTTTCACACTTGCGTTGTCCGGATCCGTCGTGTACTCCATTTGCCGGAATTACACGCCGGATCCGGAAAAACGCAAGTGAACTGAAAGCATTTGAAGACGGATCCGTCTTCAAAATGCGTTCAGTGTTACTATGGCACCCAGGACGCTATTAAAGTCCTGGTTGCCGTAGTAGTAGTGGGGAGCGGGGAAGCAGTATACATACAGTCCGTGTGGCTCCCGGGGCGCTCCAGAATGACGTCAGAGCGCCCCATGCGCATGGATGACGTGTCCATGCGATCACGTCATCCATGCGCGTGGGGCGCCCTGACGTCACTCTGGAGCGCTCGGGGAGCCGCACGGACGGTAAGTATACTGCTCCCCCGCTCCCCACTACACTTTACCATGGCTGCCAGGACTTTAGCGTCCTGGCAGCCATGGTAACCATTCAGAAAAAGCTAAACGTCGGATCCGGCAATGCGCCGAAACGACGTTTAGCTTAAGGCCGGATCCGGATTAATGCCTTTCAATGGGCATTAATTCCGGATCCGGCCTTGAGCCAAGTGTTCAGGATTTTTGGCCGGAGCAAAAAGCGCAGCATGCTGCGGTATTTTCTCCGGCCAAAAAACGTTCCGGTCCGGAACTGAAGACATCCTCATGCATCCTGAACGGATTTCTCTCCATTCAGAATGCATTAGGATAAAACAGATCAGGATTCTTCCGGCATAGAGCCCCGACGACGGAACTCTATGCCGGAAGAAAAGAACGCAAGTGTGAAAGGGCCCTAACATTCAATATTTTTAGTCACCTTTCCCCCCCTAAAAAAATTGAATAAAAAGTGATCAAGAATTCATATGTACCCCAAAATGGTATCACTAAAAACTAAGGGGGTCATTTATTAATCAGAAATACGCCTAAATTAGGCTTATTTCAGGCACAGATGACCATCTGCGAATTTTCCCCACTCACACCAGGTCTAAAATTGTGCGCATGGTGTGGGCGCGGAAGGAGACAGGCCGGCAGGCCCATCTCATTCATCATTTTCTATGCCAGTTTAAGGTGTAGAAAATGGTCTAAATGTAAGACAGCTCAGAAGCTGGCTTACATTTAGAAATGGCGCTGGATGTGACAAAGGCCAAAGATATAGAGAGACCTGCGCCTCTTCATAACTTCGCCGGATCCATCGCCAGCTATGGGGCTTTATTAAGACCAGCGTCTAAAACGCCAGTCTTAATATATGTGCCCCTAAAATTCTCCTTTGAAAAAAGAGAAAAATAGTTATGGGTGTCAGAAAATGGCAATTTAAAGAAAATGATTAATCACCAATTAGGTCATAAATTATAGCAACAACTGTCACTGGGATACTCTAAATATAGATTTCAACCACACTAAAAGAGTAACTACAAGTACCTTGAATTTTTAAAATTATTATATTCTTTATTCAAAATAATCACAATTTAAACATGATAAGACACATATAACATATTGTACATTATGATAATAAATAAGCATTTAGTGAATGTATCCAATACAAAACACCACCTATACTCAATATCAATGTAATTCTGGCAAGGAATAAAACATCAATGGTAAACACTCTGCCAAAAAAGAGAGAGAGGGGCACTGATAACCTATGTAATGCTGAGCCTAATGAGAGCCAAACGCTCTCTGTGAATTACTCAGCATGGAGTCAGCATCTACCCTTCTCCTCAGTTAGGCCTCTTTCACACGACCGTTTTTTTTTTTCCGTTTTGCGGTCCGTTTTTAGCGTTCCGTATACGGTCCGTATACGGAACCATTCATTTCAATGGTTCCGCAAAAAAAACGGAATGTACTCCGTATGCATTCCGTTTCCGTATTTCCGTTTTTCCGTTCCGTTGAAAGATAGAACATGTCCTATATTTGGCCGCAAATCACGTTCCGCGGCTCCATTCAAGTCTATGGGTCCGTATAATACGGAATGCATACGGAATGCATACGGAAGACCATCCGTATGTGTTCCGTATTTCGCGGATCCGTATGCTATGCCCTGCCTACCTAGCCATGTGTTTTGTGTTTATCAACTTTATCTGAGCACATGTGCAGGTGCTGAAACCTGCTCAAACCAGTTCCGGCTTGTGAGGAAAGGCTGCCAAACATGGATGTGACCAAGCTGCTGAGTTTGATAAAGGAGAGGAGCCAGCTATGGGACACCAGGACAGACAGTTACCACGACAAGTACCTAAAGGATCGTGGCTGGGAGGAGGTAACCCAGGAAATGTTTTCCAGACATTGGGAGAGGGCCAATCCGGCCAAGCGCAAAAAATTAGGTAAGCCTACCCATGTGTATGTGTATTTTAAAAGGTGTGTTATTCTCTAGACTAACTTTATGATTAGATGCAGTGTATTTTTCTCAGAATGTCTAAAAAGGAAGTATGAATTGTGTTGGTAATGATAGTCCGCTATGATGACGTAGGAATATGCACTAGTTGCAATGTGTTTTTTTACGAAGCCACCTTTTTCAAATGCATTGTATATAATTAATAACCCCATAGTGACTGTGCATGATTTTTCTAATTAAACATATACGTGTGTAGCATTTTACATTTGGGCCCTGTGACGTTTCCAGAGTTTCCAACAACCTTGCTAGGCACCATTAGTGGCCAGGTGTTGCGACTATTTGTTTAATAAAAAAACATGGGTGCCTATATTGTGTCTGGGGACACTTGAAGTATATTTTCATTGTGTGGGTTTATTTTTTGAGTACAATGCTAAGTGTGGTCACAGCCGATATGGATGTAGTGTTTGTATTGAACCATATAGTTAGATATGTGTTTTTAAAGATTTAGTTATCGTTTTTATCTAAGTTTTTATTTTTTTTTCTATTTTGCTTTTAAAATGCAGTACAACGTGTCAAAACCAGATGGCAGTCTTGCAGGGACCAGTATCGCCGGGAAATGGTTCAGGCCACATTACAAAGTGGTGAGGGTGTGCTGCGCAAAAAGCCATATGTGTACACCCGCCAACTGAGTTTCCTCAAGCCTGTACTGGATCTTCGGACGTGAGTAAAATATAAATACTTAATTCCTGTATATGTATGTTTTCATTAAATGTACATGATATAATTACATTAGTCATTAATGGGTTTTTAGTTTCAAATTTTTTAAAAGCATATTAAACATTAAAATACTATATGACAGAAGATGCTCCAACTTTGCAGTGGCCGCCTACACAAGTGGGACGCTGCACTGGCAGTTAGAAAAGATAAAGTGGCGTCTGCAATATAGCACATGGCTGTTGGGCTACTTGAACCAAGATGTTTCCTAAAATTATATGTCTGGTTTGTGAATACTCTAACAATATTGAAATTTGGTACTACAGGACCGTGGACAGCCTGGAGCAACAGAGGGATCCTGGTTCCAGCACCAGTGATTCGGAGCCGCCAGTGGCTGGCCAGGACTCCCCTCGTCCAGAGGAGACCCAGTTTGGGATTGAGGAGCACCAGCAGCAAGAGAGGGAGGAATCGTCGCCTCAGGAGGTACCTTCGGCACCCCAAGTGTCCAGCCCCGAGGCTAGAAGAAGACCGCCGAGGAGGAGAAGGCAGCCAAACACAAACCCTGATGCGGCTGCAACTAGCCAAACCTTGGTTCAGACCCAGGTGTTGGAGTATCTAACCAAGAAGCATCAGGAAGGACATGAAGAACGAATCTTGAGTGGCCTTGCACACCTCATCAAACATTTGCCAGTATATAAGCAAACTTTATTTGTTGACATAATGACTTCAGTGGCTAGCATTTTGCAAACCAATGTCGATCCCCATAAGTTGGTCTGCTGTGTTGATAATTTTAAAAACCGTGCATTTACTTTCCAGGCCCAAACCCAACCTGGCCCCAGCATGGCACAGCCTCATCCTCGCCCCAGCTTGGCTTCGCAGCCACTTTTTTCTCCCGAGCCACCAATGATGGGCCGGCAAAATGTCCCTGGCCGCCCATCAACTTACCAAAGTCAAGGGACTTACCCACACCAAACTCAAGGGTCTGACCCTCATACACAGGGCCAGGGTCCTTATACACGTGACCTTTTCAATATCTAATTTGTTTTTTTGTGAACTTTTTGTTTGGGTTAAATGTAGGCTGAATATAAGCCATTGTTTTTGTTTCACATTTTGTGATGTTGAATAATTTTTTTTTGAAAGAAGTTAAAAGTCTCACATGTCTTTATATAGTTCACATAATTTGTATTTTTACATACATGCTTTGGGTTTATTGGCAGGCAAACATATCAGATCTAACCCTATGTGTTTTCTACATTCATACACATTCCGACAAATAGGCCAGGGTGCATACGTTTGTACAGGGATGGCCAAGCTGTGCCTCTACAGCTGTCATAAAAATCACAACTACCACCATGGCCTGTTGTACGCTGATAGCTGGAGTTTGTGGGGCCATGGTGGTATTGCCATTTTGTCAACAGCTGGCGATACACAGTTGGCCAATACATGCTTTTATAGTCAAACTATGCTCAACATACTGGCCACAAGATGTATGTAGTTAAATCAAAACATGAATCCATGCTAAATTAATGGCAAACATTTTAGTGAAAACAAGGATAAACATTTAGAGATAAAAGCTTTGGTGCCGCAGGTTGGTCAGGAAAAATATGATTATAGTCTCCAAAAGGAACATTCCCGCGCCCATTCAGAGGCAAGTGTTGTAAGTGCTGGTATCCCCAGAAAATGCAGGACCTTGGACAGCGTCCAATAAAGTTATCTGCAAGCGCCAAGAAAGAAAACAAAATTAACAATGGTAACACACTATTATAGGCTACATATACAACATATTAAAATAGGTCTGAAAAAATGTATACACATGAGAGGTATTAGAGGGTTATTGTAGTGACAACAAACAAACATAATCATGAACATGGTTAAAACATGGAACATCCTTCAGTACATGATTTGTGAATGTTTGTGGTGCCAACATTTTCACCCCAGCCCACAAGCCCACGTCAAGGGTCCTCTTTGGTCTTGTGAGTCCCTACACTATCTACATTGAACCACACCCCACACCAACATAATATAACTAAACAAAAAAAAAAAAGGATGACCAGAGTCCAGAAATGACATAATCTGCCAAGTTGTACGTCCATCTACCACGGTAATGCACCCTCAGGACTTGAAAAATATTGCTCATAGAGGGCCCGGACTGCAAGGCCTGCAGATCCCGGTCGTCCATGAAGGGTCTGGTCCAACCCTCCAGATGAAGAAGTTGATCCAGGATGCAAATCCTCAACTTCTGAGGGAGCATCATGAATCCTGACAAAGTTGTGCAGGATCACACATGCTTGAATAACCAGGGTGGCATTCTCCGGCGCCATCTGTAAGGATGACAGTAATACTCTCCACTTATGTGAGAGTATTCCAAACGCACATTCTACATAACGACGGGCTCTACTCAGCCGATAGTTAAACATACGTCTGCTGTCATCCAGGTTGCGTCTGGGGAAGGGCCGCATGACATGTGGGGTCAAAGCAAACCCTTCATCAGCCACAAAAACAAATGGAGCCGGTGGTCCCGCAGAACCTGGCAGCATTCTGGCCTCTGGTAGGGCAAGCTGGTTGGCACGAAGTCGTTCACCCATTCTAGAAGAACTGAAAATGCGCGCATCTGCAGTGCTCCCATAGGCCCCAATATCTACAATTATAAACTTGTACGTACTGTCGGCCAAGGCCATTAGCACAACAGAAAAATACTGTTTATAATTGAAATACCGGGACCCTGAGTGAGGCGGCTTCTTAACACGTATGTGTTTGCCATCCAGTGCCCCAATACAGTTTGGAAACTGCGCATTGACATGAAAACCCTCAGCAATTCGGATCCAATCCTCAGCTTTGGGCTCTGGCATCACCGTGCTCCGGAGTCGCTGCCAAATCACATCACATGTTTGACGAACAATCCCTGAAATAGTTGAGACTCCCAGCAGAAACTCAAAATGCAGAGAAGAAAATGAATTTCCGGTTGCCAAAAATCTTAAAAACAGAAACAACAATAGAACAACAGGTGAAGACACATATCCAATAACAACTAGCTTTTAAACAGAATACACTTATTTTAGTCATAACACGTTACACATAGACAACCACAAATTAAAACTATAAATCACAACATTTATATAACGTTATATTTGGCAGATTCTGGTATATGTGAAATGACACCAATATTACATACCTCAACGTAACGATGAGCCGTTCCTCAGGAGAAATGCAGCGCCTCATATTTGTGTCCTGGTCGGTGAGGCCAGGGCGCAGAGTCGCTAACAACAAGTCAAAACTGTTCACAGACATACGACAAAACCCATGAAATTTCTCGGGATGCTGTCGCAGGTCCATGTACAGCGTGTGGAAATTACCCTTCCTGCGCCGCTGAGAGACAATTGGGTGAACCCAATGCCTCCTTCTCGGTTCCACGTTCACCATAGTAGGCTGATGTCCGTGTTCCTGAGAAATCAGCCAGCACAAGAGAACCAGTTCCTCCTCAGCCATGATGCAACAGAAAATTGTACTCAAAAACCAATGTCGCCAAAACACTGGATTCAAAATACGCTCTCAATGCTGCACAAAGCTGAAGCTAATGGAGTCACAACGATCACATGACCGAGTTAAATAGGGGGAGTGAAAGGGGATGTGGGCAAAATTATGATGTCAAGGTTTTTTTTACTTCAGTATATGATCCTTATAAAACGGATCATATACGGAAACCATACGGATATGTTTCTTAGCACATACGGAACGGACACGGAACGGAAACGGAAGCATACGGAAACAAAAAACGGAACAACGGATCCGTTTAAAACGGACCGCAAAACAATGAAAAAGCCATACTGTCGTGTGAAGGCAGAGTGAGACACATAAAAATATCCCTAAGAAATAGCCAGAGATTAATTTAAATCATACCAGTAAGAGTCAGGTGTATGTAGGCTCCTCGACGTACGTTTCGCCGTTCTGCGTCCTCAGGAGGAGTAATTAGATGGGGCCACATGATCGGTATTTAACGACCATTCTGTCCTATGAACGAGGTCCCTGTAGGTCATGTGTGCTGGTATTACGGGTGGAGACTCACTGCGACGCATGACCAATCCGGTGCAGCCGCATCATTTCCGCTTCCGCCCGTCTCCTGAGTTCGGCGCCAGCGAGGGCAGTCACGTGTCATCTACGGCACTGACATGCGTCACTGGCGTCTAATTTCCTTGGAGACAAGAGGAAGCCTGCTAGCCGCCGGATCGTCATGCGCACTCTGCCATTACCGTCTTATTAAATGCTGTAAACTATAATAGATAAGTGATGAGTATGGTGGGAAAAGGATCGATAATATATGAACTATTTATGGCGATGTTTAAAGAGGGAGGACGGATGTCTAAAAATAGCACCACTATAAACCGGGGAATTTTAGATTTTTATATAAAGGGATCACAAATAAGTTATTTCAGCAAGAAAGCTAAAAATTGGCAGCATCTTATAATAAAAAGGAAGAAGGAACCATATAAATACTATTTTAAAATATATAAATGCATATACTAATTAATAATACCTAGATAAATAAGTTAATTATGTAAAGTGCAAATACTACATATCCCTATTAATAAGGGATAAATAAATATGAAGTGCTCTGTGCGTTAATAGTGAATAGTGCATAATACATCTCATTAATCACCACAATATAAACTTATAATTATATATATAATTCATACAACAAGCTATACATAATAAATACATGGAGTGAATAATAAACCATATAGTGAGACGAATTAATATTAAATAAATAATGAATCCAAATATATGTGCTAATGCTGCTTAATAAATCCTGCAGGAGATTACTATCCTCAAACCCAGCTAATATTTATAACAAAACCCCCCTTTTTTGGCAGAGTGTTTACCATTGATGTTTTATTCCTTGCCAGAATTACATTGATATTGAGTATAGGTGGTGTTTTGTATTGGATACATTCACTAAATGCTTATTTATTATCATAATGTACAATATGTTATATGTGTCTTATCATGTTTAAATTGTGATTATTTTGAATAAAGAATATAATAATTTAAAAAATTCAAGGGTCTTGTAGTTACTCTTTTAGTGTGGTTGAAATTTAAAGAAAATGTATATTTTTTTCAAAGGTTTTTATTTATTAAAAAATAGTAAAGCATTATAAAACTATAAAAATTTAGAATTGCCATAATTGAACTGACTCACAGAATAAGGAAGTCATGTAATTTTAAGGGGGAGCATGAAAATGCAATGTAAGCTACAGATGGCATATTATAGAGCAGGTTTTATGGTAAAAGATTCAGTAAAACATGTAATTTATTCATTTAAATTCTCGCTCATTCTGAGCTTTTAAGTTAAAGGGGTTGTCCAGGTTCACAGCTGAACCCGGACATACCTCCATTTTCACTCCGGCAGCCCCCCTGACATGAGCATCGGAGCAGTTCATGCTCCAATGTTCTCCTTTGGTCTTCGCTAAATCGCGCAGGGCAAAGGCATTTTTTGGAGATCCGGTGACGTACCAGGGCTCTCCATGAGGCTGCGAGGAACCCCGGTGACTTCACCGGCACAGATGGGCAGGATTTAGCGCTGCTCTAGCCAGTAAAACAGCTAGGGCAGCGCTAAAGCCCGCCCATCAGAGCCGGTGACGTCACCGAACACACTGCCGGGTGGAAGTTTCCGCCCGGCAGTGTGTTATTGAAAACAAAATAGACCTAGCTCTGCGCGATCTAGCGCAGGGCAAGGGAGCGCATTGGAGCATGAGATGCTCCGATGCTAGCCTCAGGGGGACTGCCTGGGTGAAAATAAAGGTATGTCCGGGTTCAGCTCTGAACCCGGACAACCCCTTTAAAGAGACGTCCTATCAGTGATTGACAGCCTTTTATTTATTACTGTGAATACAGAGATAACTGTCAATCACTGATAGGCCGCCTCCTTGATGTCAAAGCCCAGAATGAGCGGGAATATAAATGAATCTTCTCACACAAAATTATATATAATTTATGCTCAGCTTTAGGGATGCTGGGACCCGTGGATGTTCAGATTTGGTGGGTTCGGCCGAACTTTATTTCAAAGTTCGCTTTGGATCCCAAACCTGACCCGAACCCCATTAAAGTCATCCAAAGAAAAGACCGGCACTTCACTCCTTGTTCAATATAGTGTTTCTTTATTAAAGCATAGAGGAGAGACACAGCGCTAAAGCGACACGTGTTTCGGCTCGAATGCGAGCCTTTTTCAAGCATAGTATAACATTACAAAAAACACATTTAAATAGTGCGCCATCACCGGCGTCAAAACGTGTTGACGTCACATCACCATAGTAACTTGTATACAAAACAGAACATAGAACACAACAGAAGACATTGTAATACATAATCATAATGCTGGTAAACTAAATTGATCTTGTAACTTCATGCAGATAGAATGGGCTGTGAGAAGGAAAATAAAAGAGGTAAGTCAGCAACATGTGATGCAAACAAACAAAATTCATTTAAACCGAAAAATAGTTACCCTGAGATATATAAATCTCATACAGGCTACACTTGGATTAAGGGTTTCCAGTTTGGTCATTTTTTCTGTGACTAGATGAATGTAAAAATATAAGTTTAAAACATAATAGCATTAATTGTCAATTATAAAGATAAACATACATCATCTATAACCTACAAAAATGCACTCAATTCATACTCCCAATTGAGACCCCTTGGTTCAAGGGTTTGCAGAGTGTGGATCCAAAAACTTTCCCGTTTTTTAAGCATTAGCAACCTGTTGCCACCTCTACGGGGTGGCAGCACCTGCTCATTGATCTGAAATCTTAATTGTGATACATTGTGGGAACATCTATCAAAATGGAAAGGAATCGGCAATAGCAGATTTTTCTTACGTATAGTAGACTTGTGATTGCTGAACCTATCCTTCATTCTGACAGATGTCTCACCAATGTACAAAAGGCCACAAGGGCACTTTAACAGGTATACTACATAATTGCTATCACAGGTAAAAAAGCCCTTCACAGGGAATTTTTTGCCTGTGTGTGGATGGGAAAAGGATTTACCTTTAATTACTGCCGAGCAATGAACACACTGCAAACAGGGAAAGGTGCCCTTTTTAGGAGTGGAAAGGAAAAGTTGACGTGGCATGTTCATAGTGCCACCTATGTCTGCTTTAACGATTGTATCCTATTAAAGTCAAAGGGGACCCAAACTTTGGGGTTGAAAAATGACTGTAAAGAAGTCATAGAAGGGCTGCAAAAGTAAGCAAAATAGGGTTAAGAGCAGTGCTCGCAAACAAATGTGGATAGGGAAATGACTTAACATAAAATACATAAAAATGAAAAATAATAGTCTTGAACCAGAAGGTGGAGTTCCGAGTAGAGTAGGAAGTTGAGGAGGCTGTAGACATGGCGGTGTAGGTGGAAGAGGTGGAGGAGGAAGCCAACATGGTTTTTGTTTTTTTGTTAATTCTGTGTGTGACCTTTAGCCATTTTTGGGGTGCGGCCGGTATACTGCTCTAGTCTGCCAATATAATAAATAATAATCTTGAGCCAGGTGGTGGAGGTTCGAGTGGAGGAGGAGGTGGATGTGGCGGTGTAGGAGGAAGAGGTAGCCAACATATTATTTATTTTTTTTATAATTTTTTTTGTTTGTGGATGCCCCAAAACATTGGGAAATGGCAAAGATAACTTGCAAACTGTGCTGGAGTATAAGGCCCCTTTCACACAAGCGAGTTTTCCACATGGGTGCAATACGTGATGCAAACGCATTGCGCCCACAATGAATCCCGACCCATTAATTTCAATGTACATGAGCGTTGTTTTTCATGCATCACTTCTGCGTTGTGTGAAAATCGCAGAATGTTCTATATTCTGCGTTTTTCACGCAGCCCTGGCCCCATAGAAATGAATGGGGCTGCTTGAAAAACGCATTGCAACTGAATGCAATGCGTTGCATTGCGTTGCATTTTTAACGCAAGTAACTTAGCAACAGTGAAGGGATTTTAGACAGGAAGTTGAGTTTCTCAGTGTCTGGCTCCAGGTAGCACAAGAGGAATTTGCTTGTGAGTCTCCTGCCCTTGCGGACCTTTCTAAACATGCCGAAGACACCAAAGTCAATGGATTTGACGTGGGTGCAATGTGTGATGTGAACGCATTGCGCCCACAATGAATCCAGACCCATTAATTTCAATGGGTCTGTGTACATGAGCGTTGTTTTTCACGCATCACTTCTGCGTTGTGTGAAAATCACTAAATGTTCTATATTCTGTGTTTTTCACACCGCCCTGGCCCCATAGAAATGAATAGGGCTGCTTGAAAAACGCATTGCAACTGGATGCAATGCGTTGCATTGCGTTGCATTTTTAACTCAAGTAACTTAGCAACAGTGAAGTGATTTTAGACAGGAAGTTGAGTTTCTGAGTCTCTGGCTCCAGGTAGCACAAGAGGAATTGGCTTGTGAGTCTCCTGCCCTTGCGGACCTTTGGAAGCATGCCGAATACACCAAAGTCAATGGATGTGGATAGGCTCATTGTCCTCGTGCAGGAGAGGCCCTGCATTTGGGATACCAGGTCGGGGGAGTACCACGACTGGTACAAAAAGAACGCAGCCAGGGTGGAGAAAACCCAGGAGCTGTTTGCCACCATATGGGATAAAACCAAAGGCCAAAGTCGCCAGAGTTTGGGTAAGTAGCCAATGTATACATGTGTGATCCTTGCTGTCCTCCCTAGCATAGTACATGTCATAGGTAATCCTCCCTAGCATAGAACATGTGATAGGTAATCCTCCCTAGCATAGCACATGTTATAGGTTATCCTCCCTAGCATAGCACATGTGATACGTTATCCTCCCTATTATAGCCCATGTCATAGGTAATCCTCTCTAGCATAGCACATGTCATACGTAATCATCCCTAGCATAGAACATGTCATACGTTGTCCTCTGTAGGATTGTATAGTTGACTACTTTTTCCTTTCTTGTCTTTTGATAAAAAATTGATGAAGTCAAGAATCGTTGGCGGAGCTGCAGGGACCAGTTCCGCAAGGAAATACAGCACCAGGGGCATAGTGGTTCCGGGCCCCCCCCAAGAAAAGGCCCTATATGTTCCGAGAACAACTCATGTTCTGTGTGAGGTCATGAAGCTGCGTCCGTAAGTTAATTATAAACACTGACCACTACATGTTTATCGATATACACTGTACAGATGTAGCATGGGTAACACACACACTTTTAACAAAAATTTATTAACTCATCGCGTTATCTTGAAACAAAAGCCATTGAAAAGCAATTGCTTAACGCATTTAGTTGCATTTAGTTTAGATAACATGTCTCATAAAGCATGTGTGTTAACCCTGCTACATCCGTATGTTGACTATGTTGGTAATGTGATTTTTAACAATTGTTAAATTTGAAATGTCATAGTTGCCGATAGCAACCATCCCAATTCCTCCTTTCATTAGCAAATGTAGGTGAACATTATAAGTGGATTTGGATTTGTTGCTATGGCCAGCTATATAGCAATAATTTCCCCAATGTTGCTAAATGACCCCATATGTAATATGTTGGTTAGTTCATGTAGTACTGTGCTAAATGTATTTTGCTGAAGATAGTAATATGTGACGTGAATATTTATAATACAAAATTGTGTTTAGATCTTAATTTACTATTTTTTTTATTTGTGAAAGAACGGAGGACAACCTAGAGGAGGAAGGTGAACAGTCGACTCCCCAGGAGTCGAGCGCCTGCAAGGAGGACACTCCCTCTGGCCCAGCTCAGACCGACAGTGCCCAAGGACCCAGCATGGCAGCATCCGGTCGTCCTGCTGCTTCCAGAGGGGATTCCCCCCCACCACCTTTGGCTCTACCCAGCCGGGCCAGAAGACGGACCATGCCTCCTGCCAAAGCTCTAATAAATACCCAGGTACTATTTATCTACAGCCTGGCAGGAAGATCATTTAGATCTGTATGCTCGTAGTCTGGCCCATTATTTGCGGAGGCTACCTCCAGAACGATTACTGAGAACCAAATCGTCTCTCGGAATTATTCTGGATGCAGCCACTCCTCTGAATGATCCCACGGAGATGTTTGTGGCCATAAAAAATTGGTGCCTCCATGGGCACATATTTGGCCCCCACCCAATGCCAATTTCCCAGTGTTCACAGGGTCCCCCACAGTTCCCTCCTCCAAGGGATTATTATTGCCAACCCAGTCGGCCATATGGACAACAATATCAGGGGGAAAGTTCGTATGGGCAGCCTGTCCCCTCCTCATTTCAAGCTGGCCCATCTCAGCACTCTGGCCCCCCTTCACAACCCTCCTACCATGGCCCACAGTTTCAGGGTCCCCCCTCGCCACCTGGGCATTTTTTTTATTTGTAAGTTTTCTTTTCTTTGATTTATTTATGTTATTTTTTTATAATTTAATAAAAAAAAAGTCGAGTATACTGTATGATAATAAACAGAGTTTTATTTTCATTATTTTTCAAGTTTGTTCTCTTTATTATATACAGTGCATAATGATATTTATGTAGAACCAACACATAGAGCACATTAATAATTGTACACTTTTACTATACATTAATATCACCGAAGTACACTTACTATATAAACTTGTTTTCTTTATCAGTTACACACACTAATATCAATGTGGTTATAAACAATATCTACAAATGTATACACTTTATTCAACACATTTTTATTTAGAATACATTTATACAAAACCTGTTATAAAAAATATAATGTCCATGAAGCACACAATAGTAAACACTATACAGATGGAGTTAAGTGCCATGACACATGTAATGTTAGTTTTTATTAAATCAGAATGAGGTCAAATACAACTTTATTAATGATGATGGGGAAACATGCATACATTTAGGGCTAAAATTTACACTTTATATTAATGAGGTATAAGTACATATTTCACATACCCTGTTTGAAACAATATATTTAAGGGTCCTCATTATCTTGCGAGTCCCTAACTAAAAAATACAAAAACTAACTAAAAACTAACCATACAGGTTGTTTAAAAAAAACAACTGGCAAATACAACCTCAGGTACTACTGCTGAAAAGGGAATGAACCGATAGGGGACATAAAATATTCAGAAAATAGGTGTTGACTCATAGGTACGTATGTAGTTGTGCAGTTCTACACACGCTTTGATGACCACATTCACATTTTCGGGGGCCAGCTGTATGGCCGAAAGAAAAACCCGCCATTTGCTAGAAAAAATACCAAAGGCGCACTCCACAAACCTTCTGGCCCTACTTAAACGATAAATAAAAGTGTGCCCCTTTACATCCAAACCTCACCTAGGAGAGGGACGCATGAGGTGGGTAGAAAGGGCAAAACCCTTGTCCCCTTCAACCACAGAAGGCGCAGGTGGACCAGAGGAGCTAGAAAGGTTTGCTGGCTGTGGTACGTCCAGTTGGTTAGACTGAAGCCAACTACCGATTCTGGAAGCCCTGAAGATGCGAGCATCTGAAGTACTTCCACAGGAACCAATATCTACAATTATAAACCTGTAGTTTGTGTCAGCCAAGGCCAAAAAAACTACAGGGAAAAACAGTTTATAATTATAGAATCAGGACCCTGAGTTCGGTGGCTTCTTAACCCGTATGTGCTTCCCGTCAAGGGCACCAATACAATTTCGGAGTTGAGCACTCTCCAGGAAGCCCTGGGCTATTTCAAGCCACTGCTTCCTGGTTGGATGTGGCAGCACCGAAGCTTTCAGTCTCAACCAAATAGTGGCACATGTAGCCCGTACCACGCCTGCAATTGTGGAGGTCCCCATTCTAAACTCAAAATGTAAGGACAAAAAAGAATTGCCAGTCGCCAGAGATCTGAAATGAAAAAAATAAATAATGATTAGCACTATTAATACCCAAAACATGACATGTTTTAAAATCTACAACATTACTTAAAAGTATTTCATGGCAATGTGTCTGGCAAGTTAAAATAAAATTAGACTATACTACAAGATTGGGACTCAATACTTTATATTGATATATACTTTAAAGTAAGGAAAACCGTTTAGCTACATCAACTTTCAAACCATTACCATATACACACAGGTGACATATCCTCATCATTACAGCCAGGATTAGAAAAATGAACCCCCGCTGAACTTGAATCTGGTGTGACTAATAAATGACTTGGTAGTACACCAAATGACTTTATAAAAAGTGGCCGGGGCAAAAGCACACACAGTTTCTTACTGAAGATGAATAATATATAATACATCTGTACTACTATTAAGTACTTATACATTGAACAGGTAAAGTTCAGAATACACAGGCCATATACCAAACTGCTATGTATTGGCAAACAGTGGGCTATTCATGTATGAGTCTGATAATATAGTCTTACCTCAAAGTAATAATGAGACGTTCTTCAGGTGACACACTCCACCCTATGTTGAAGTCCTGGAAAGTCAAGGCAGGCCGCAACTCCCCCAACAGCCGATCAAAGGTAGCCACCGACATGCGGCAATAATTAAAGAACTTAACAGGGTGCGCACAGAGGTCAGAGTACAAACCAACAAATTCACCTTTGCTGGCCTGCTGCAAAATGATAGGATGCACCCACATACGCTTCCTCCACGGTTCCTCCTCTATCATTTCTGGCAGAAGACCAGCCAATGCAAGAACACATGGTCAGTGGATGATACGGTGAAAGTGGACATCCTGCAAAGGAAAATCCAAAAACCAAACATACAAACCAGCCAAACGACCAAATCTCCCCAAACAAATGGAGCCGTCCAAAAAAACAATGCATTGCTGGCGGTATTTATATGTGTTTGCAGTAACAGGTGAATCTAGGGGATGTAACAGTTATTTTTTTTCACGCGCGTTAAAACCACATGCAATCCACATGTCATCCACGCAGGAAAAACGCAATAACGCAATGCAATCGCATACAAAACGAACAGCACATGCAAGCAAAATCTTGTAATTATCACTAAACACATCCTGAATGCATCCGGACCTGCTGGGTGTGGCTGGTATACTTCTCTACTCTACTAATATAAGAAATAATAATCTTGAGCCAGGAGGTGGAGATCCAAGTGGAGGAGGAGATGAATGTAGCAGTGTAGGTGGAAGAGATAGCCAACATTTATATATTTTTTTGGTTTGTGGAGGCCCAAAAACATTGGGAACTGGCAAAGAGAACACACAAACTGCACTGGAGTAAACCAATGGCTGGGTGTGGCCAGTATACTTCTCTACTATGCCCAAAGTACGGAAAGGTCCTGTGGGATCCATGCCTGGTTCATTTTAATGAACACGACCTTGTCAGCGTTGGCTGTGGACCGGAGGATGCGCCTGTCGGTGATCACACCCCCTGCCGTGCTAAACACACATTCGGACAATACACTTGCCACAAGGCAGGCCAGCACCTCCAAGGGGTAAAGGGCAAGCTCAGGCCATGGGTCCAATTTTTAGACCCAGAAGTTAACTGAGGCAGACCCATCAGTCAGTACGTTCAGACGTGTGCACACATACCCTTATACCATGTTGCTGAAACGCTGCGTCCTGCTAAAGATGGTCCATATCAGATGATGGTGCTGGATGTTGTGGCATGTTGAAAAAGCTTTTCCACATTTTAGCCATGCTAACTGTTCCTTCTGAGGTGGTGGCGGTGTCTCAGCTGTGTTGGCGACTTCCACTGAGCCCCCGCTGTCAGGTAGGAATGCCATCAGTAATGCGTCTACCAGCATGCGCTTGTACTCGCACATCTTCCAAACATTCTCCAGTGATGGAAGTAAGGACGGAACATTTTCCTTGTAGCGGGTATCCAGCAGGGTGGCCACCCAGTAATCGACAAAGGTAACAATGAGAGCAACTCGGGGGTCGTCCCGCAGGAGCTGCAGCGTGTAGTTCTTCATGTGCGCCAGGCTGCCCAGAGTCAACAACAAGCTGTCCTGAACGTGTATTGTGTGTGTCCTCTGTATCCCCCGAGGAACACTCCATTGATGCCCCTGTGCTGATTTTAGTGCCACTCTTCTGTGAACACAGTTACTCCTCCTAATCATCCTCCAAAACTGTGCCCTGGCTGGACAGTTGTGTACCTGGCTGCTGTTGGTGCAGGAACCCACCCTCTGAGCCACATGTGAAAGACTGGCCTGATAACCATGGGAATGATCCCTATTCCATCTCCTCTTCTTACTGTGCAACATCCTCATCCATCATCATCTGAAGTGTTTTTTCAAGGAGGCATAGAAGTGGAATAGTTATTCTGAGGACAGCGTCATCTGTGCTGGCCATGTTGGTGGAGTACTCAAAACAGCGCAACATAGCACACATGTCCCACATGGAGACCCACTCTTTGGTGGTAAAGTGGTGCTGTTCTTCAGAGCGACTCAGCTCTGCAGCTGAAACTCGTCTATCGTCTCTCCAGCATGTGTAAGGTGGAGTTCCACCTTGTGGGTACGTCTCATATGAAGCGGTGAGTGAGAAGGCAGACGTTACACTGTAGCACAGACAGGTGAGCAGCAGCAGGGTGAGAATGCCAAAAGTGTGCACAAACAGCCTGCACTTTTTGCAACAGCTCTGACATCTCGGGGTAATTCTTCAGGAACCTCTGCACCACTAAATTCAGCACAAGTGCTAGACAAGGGATGTGCATCAGACCAGCTAGGCCAAGAGATGCTATGAGATTTCAACTGTTATTGTACACCACCAGGCCGGGCTTGAGGCTCAGCAGCAGCAACCACTTATGGGTCTGTTTTTCAATGTCCATCCACAGCTCCTGCGCTGTGTGTTCCCCCCCCCCCCCAAACAGTGGAGTTTAAGAGCAGCCTGCTGTCATTGTCCCCTGGCTGTGCTCAAGTTGGAGGTGAAGGTGACCGGATGAGTAGGCGGTGGAGAAGGAAGCAAAGTAGGTGGCAATGAGAAACGCCCAGCAATCCTCGGTAACGGTAGGACATGCGTCAAACCACTTTCTGCCTCAGGCCCAGCTGTCACTAGATTTACCCAGTGGGCAATTAGGGAGATATAACATCCCTGCCCATGCTTACTAGTCCACATATCGCTAGTTATGTGGACCTTGCCACTGATGGCTTTGAGCAGCGCACACCTGACTTTTTCGGCCACTTGTTTGTGCAGGCCGCCTGGAAAAGTAGTGGCGGATGGGAACCTTGTACTGTGGGACAGCCACCGTCATTACGTTTTTAAAATTGTCCATCTCCAACAGATGGAATGACAGCATTTCAAAGGCCAGGAATTCTGAAATGCTGGCATTCAGGACCAGGGCTCGCGGGTGGGTAGGAACAGTTGGACATTTCCATGGGACAGTGTGGAGATGCTCATGCGCACTGGTAGTGGTGTTGCTGTAACTTCCTATCTTTGTGGGGTGGCCCTGTCGCTCCAAAGGAAGAGGAAGAGGCCGAGACCGCAGCAGAAGAGGGAGTAGGAGGAGCCTAAGATATTTCTTGATTTTTCAGGTGTCTACTCCGCTGCAGCTCATGCTTTGAAGTTAGATGCTTAATTATGCAGGTGGTTCTCAGGTTTAGAACATTTATGCCTCACTTCAGGCTCTGACTGCACAGAGAGCAAACCACCGTGTCTTGTTGTCAGCACATTGCCTGAAGAACTGCCACACCAGGGAACTCCTTTGAGCAGGCTTTGGTGTGCTCTGTCCCTCAGTGCCGTGGTGTTACACTTGCGTGTGGAAGGAAAACACCACACCGAGCTTAGGAGGGAAATAAACACCTCCTAGAGAAAATAAACACCTCCTAGAGAAAACCCTCCAGTCCTGACAGACTACCAGTATGAACCGGCCCCAAAGGTAGGCAAGTTCATACACCGGATATCTAGAATCCTATCTCACCCTATAGGACCCTGGAACTAATGTCAGGACTGATTAAACCTGTTCCTCCAAAGGGAAGGACGAACAGGAGTCTCCCTCAGGCCTAATGACAAACAACAGAGATAGGCACACACACACATATATATATATATATATATATATATATACACAGTATGTATAAATAAAATACAAAAAGGAAAGGGAACACTTATCTCCAATGAAGCTTTGGTAGCACCAGGAACTCAGCCGAGAACCAAACACAAGCGAAAAACAAGTCCAACAGAAGCTATAAACCGCATAGCATAGTGGGAGAAATAACAATAAATAGAGAAGGTTAAATGACCACAATAGCCACCCCTGGGCAAAGAAGGTGTGGTGAGCACCAGATCCAAAAGGAAAACATGTCATATCAAGCCACGTGTTTGCCTGTCTCACAGATCTCCGGCCACCTGTCGCGTGAACGTCCGTATGTCTCGGTACGTCCATGACAGGTGGCCAGTAGCAAGCGTACTGGCTACGGGACAGACACTGTGGTTTTGCACCCTGCTCCCTCTTTTGCTGTGCAGCTGCATGACCACCACCTCTTCCTCCGAACTGCACACATAACTCGGATGACCTGGATGCCATGCGAGGTCCTCTACATCATCTTCCACCTACTCCTTACCCCTGCCCTTCTTGCTGGTCTGCACATTGCAGAAAGCTGCAGCAGTTGGCACCTGTGTTTCATCATCATCATTATCATCAGAGACATGCTGCGGTGGTCCTCCCACATCCTCATTCTCAAACATAAGTGTTTGGGCATAACTGTGGCAGGGCTATGTGGATGGCCCACGGAAATCCTGAAACCAGAGTTATCAAAAAGCATAAATGACTGCTGCATAACTTGGGGCTCAGACTGCTTGGCAGATGTGCAAGGGGTTGAGGTGGAAGACAGAGGCCACTGGCTAGGCCTCCACTTATACCATTACAGGGTGTCACTCACTCACAAATACCTCGCAGATAAAAAAAAATTATATTTAATATTTTTCTGTGATATAATCACAGTTGCAAGCCAGTGTGTGTCAGGCCCACACAGACTGTATTGTGGCCACTGGCTAGTGGCTAGGCCTCCACTTATACCGTTACAGGGTGTCACTCACTCACAAATACCTTGCAGATAAATAAAAATTATATTTAATATTTTTCTGTGATATAATCACAGTTGCAAGCCCGTGTGTGTCAGGCCCACACAGACTGTATTGTGGCCACTGGCTAGTGGCTAGGCCTCCACTTATACCGTTACAGGGTGTCACTCACTCACAAATACCTTGCAGATAAAAAATAATTATATTTAATATTTTTCTGTGATCTAATCACAGTTGCAAGCCAGTGTGTGTCAGGCCCACACAGACTGTATTGTGGCCACTGGCTAGTGGCTAGGCCTCCACTTATACCGTTACAGGGTGTCACTCACTCACAAATACCTCGCAGATAAAAAATAATTCTATTTAATATTTTTCTGTGATATAATCACAGTTGCAAGCCAGTTTGTGTCAGGCACACACAGACTGTATTGTGGCCACTGGCTAGTGGCTAGGCCTCCACTTATACCGTTACAGGGTGTCACTCACTCACAAATACCTCGCAGATAAAAAATAATTCTATTTAATATTTTTCTGTGATATAATCACAGTTGCAAGCCCGTGTGTGTCAGGCCCACACAGACTGTACTGTGCCCACTGCCTACCACTTATATAGGGTGGCACAGTATCTTGCACGCATAGTAACACTTATCTAATAAAAAATGACAGGCAGAGGCAGGCCACGCCGCAGGGGCCGTCGTGTTCGTGGTGCTGTGATTTCCACTGGCCCTGGAATAATGCCCAGTGTTCAGAGGCCACGTACCCTGAATCCAAAAAATTCAGAGAAAATAGTTGACTGGCTTACACAGGACACCCGATCTTCAACAGCTTCCGCTAAGAACCTTGACGCACCATCCTCCTCCAGCTCAGCTTTGGTCACCTGCTCTCAAGTTACCACTCTCCCGCCCGCCGCCACCACCACCACTACCACCACAGTCACCACAGCCGCTTCACTTGATCCCTCAGAGGAGTTATTTACACATCAGCTGGATGAAATTAGTGATGCGCAACCATTATTGCCAGAGGATGGAGTTAACAGGGATATGTCTCAGTCAGGCAGCATTACACACATGGACGTACAGTGTGATGATGATGATGATGTAGTACCCGCTACTGCTTCCTTTGCTGTGGTGTCAGATACAAGTGAAGTGGTTGATGATGGCGATGTGTCCGTGGATGCCACGTGTGTGCCTGCTCGAAGAGAAGAAGAAGAGGGGGAAAGTTCAGAAGGGGAGACAGAGAGAAGGAGGAAACGAGTTGGAAGCAGGGGGAGGTCGTCTCAAGGAGCTAGTGGCACAGTCAGACAGCATGTATCGGCACCCAGGGTCAGCCAGACAGCACGTCAATCAACACATGCTGTTGCCACCACCAGAATGCCGTCATTGCAAAGCTCAGCAGTGTGGCATTTTTTTTGTGTGTCTGCCTCTGACAACAGCGATGCCATTTGCGACCTGTGCCAAAAGAAACTGAGTCGTGGGAAATCCAACACCCACCTAGGTACAACTGCTTTGCGAAGGCACATGATCGCACATCACAAACGCCTATGGGATCATCACATGATGACGAGTAGAAGCAGCACAGAAGCTCAAAGCCACCATCCTCCTCCTGGTCCAGCATCTTCAGCCACGTCAACCACTGCTGTCCTCCTTGCCCCCTCTCAAGCACCCGCCACTCCGCCTCTCACCTTCAGCAGTTCCATCTCATCTGCCCACAGTCAGGTGTCTGTAAAGGAAATGTTTGAGCGTAGGAAGCCAATGTCACAGAGTCACCCCCTTGCCCGGCGTCTGACAGCTGGCTTGACGGAACTCTTAGCCTGCCAGCTTTTACCATACCAGCTGGTGGAGTCTGAGGCCTTCAAAAAATTTGACGCTATTGGGACACCGCAGTGGAAGGTACCCGGCCAAATTTTTTTTTCAAAAAAGGCAATCCCAAACCTCTACTCAGTGATTAAAAAGGAAGTCATGGCATCTCTGGCATACAGTGTTGGGGCAAGGGTCCATCTGACCACTGATACCTGGTCTGCAAAGCACGGTCAGGGCAGGTATATCACCTACACTGCGCATTGGGTCAACTTGCTGACGGCTGACAAGCATGGAATGCGTGGCTCTGCAGCGGAGTTGGTGACACCGCCACGACTTGCAGGCAGGCCTACTGCCACCTCCTACTCCATCCTCTTCCATAACCTCCTCGGCTGAGTCCTCTTCTGCTGCGGTGTGCTGGCTGCACATCAACTGAATCCCCCAGCTCCCGAGGGGCTATTCCACATCCCGGATACGACAGTGTCACGGTGTCTTTGGGTTGACTTGCCTGAAAGCAGAGAGCCACACCGGACCAGCACTCCTGTCCGCCCTGAACGCACAGGTGGATCAGTGGCTGACCCCGCACCAACTGGAGATCGGCAAAGTGGTGTGTGACAATGGAAGCAATTTGTTGGCGGCATTGAATTTGGGCAAGTTGTCACATGTGCCGTGCATGGCACATGTGTTGAATCTCATAGTACAACGCTTTGTGTCTAAGTACCCAGGCTTACAGGACGTCTTCAAGCAGGCCAGGAAGGTGTGTGGCCATTTCAGGCGTTCCTACACTGCCGTGGCGCACTTTTCAGACATTCAGCGCCGAAACTACATGCCAGTGAGGCGCTTGATTTGCGACAGCTCGACACTTTGGAATTCAACACTCCTAATGTTCGACCGCCTGCTCCAACAAGAAAAAGCCGTCAATGAGTATTTGTATGACCGGGGTGCTAGGACAGCCTCTGCGGAGCTGGGAATTTTTTTGCCACGTTACTGGACGCTCATGTGCAATGCCTGTAGGCTTATGCGTCCTTTTGAGGAGGTGACAAACCTAGTCAGTCGCACCGAAGGCACCATCAGCGACTTCATCCCATTTGTTTTCTTCCTGGAGCGTGCCCTGCGAATAGTGCTGGATCAGGCTGTAGATGAGCGTGAAGAGGAAGAGGAAGAGTTGTGGTCACCATCACCACCAGAAACAGCCTTGTCATCATCGCTTGCCGGACCTGCGGCAACGCTGCAAGAGGAGTATGAGGAAGAGGAGTCAGAGGAGGAATGTGACTTTGAGGAGGAGGAAGACCAACCACAGCAGGCATCCCAGGGTGCTCGTTCTTGTCACCTATCTGGGACCCGTGGTGTTGTACGTGGCAGGGGGGAAGAACAGACCATCAATGACATCAGTGAGGACGAGGAACGGGAAATGAGTAGCTCGGCATCCAACCTTGTGCAAATGGGGTCTTTCATGCTGTCATGTCTGTTGAGGGACCCTCGTATAAAAAGGATGAAGGAGAACGACCTGTACTGGGTGGCCACGCTACTAGACCCCCGCTATAAGCAGAAAGTGGCGGAAATGTTACCGAATTACCGCAAGTCGGAAAGGATGCAGCAGTTCCAAAATAAATTAAAAAGTATGCTTTACACAGCGTATAAGGGTGATGTCACAGCACAATGGGAATCTAACAGGGGAAGAGGTGAAAGTAATCCTCCTCCTCCCACGACCACGCCGGCAAGGACAGGGCGCTTTACAGACGTGTTGTTGATGGAGGACATGCAGAGCTTTTTAAGTCCTACACATCACCAACCCCTTGACTACTGGGTGTGCAGGCTTGACCTGTGGCCTGAGCTATCCCAGTTTGCGATAGAACTTCTGGCCTGCCCCGCTTCAAGTGTCCTGTCAGACAGGACCTTCAGTGCAGCAGGAGGCATTGTCACTGACAAAAGAAGTCGCCTCGGTCAAAAAAGTGTTGATTACCTCACCCTCATTAAGATGAATGAGGCATGGATCCCGAAGGGACTGACAGTGGGGGATACGTTTGACTAACAAAAGGCCTGATGACATGCCTTGGCCTCAAAATGGTCCCCACGCTGCTGTATTTAATGTCTGCATACCGGATGACTTTCGTGAATTCTCCGCCACCAACTAGGGTTCAAGTCGCAATGTTTTAGTCACCTTTCTGCTTTGAAAACATCAATTTTTCCGGCCGCTGCTACAAGAGCGGCTGCAACAATAACATTATTTTTCAGGCATGTGTACATGCCTAATTTTTCTGGCCTCTGGTGCTGCACTGTGGCTGCAAAAACAAAACAAAAAAAAAAAGGCACATACAAGTGTCAATTCCCCTTCGTGATCGTTACCTTGTTGTGGTGAAGGGGCTTGCGTATCACAATGAAGCGATCATCACCTCTATGAGTGTGTTGGCAATGTTGCCACACCCTAGATGATAAGGCCATTGATTCATTATGATCAGACCAAAAGCGACTGGATAATTTTTCTTAGAAAAAACTTAAATTATTATTATTTTTTTTAAGTTGTATGGGTGGGTTTTTAATACATAAAATAAAAAAATCATAATAAAGTCTCTTAATAGTTTATTATAAATAATGCAGACAATTTAAAAAATCCCCATCAATTCCAATACAAAGCAAGTACAAAGCTCAGAACTAAATTATTCCAGGATGTCGTAATGGTTCGTTAATTCGACAATGGTTAATCAATTCGACACACGTCCCCGGATAGGGGACGTAACAGGGATTAAACTGATAGGAATAGTACTAGTTAAGACACCACTCATATAGGGTGTCACAGCACATTTCTCTGTGCACTCGCAGTGCTCCAACTTGGGAGTAAGAGGACCGACTGTTCTGTCCCCAGATGAAGGCGAATGAAGGTGTCACTGATAATGACTTTGTGACTGTCCTACCTTCGTATCCAAGCAGTGTAGCAGACCAGACCGGCAGATGCTCAGGTTAGATGGATCCAGACGTAGAGATGAGGATGCAATCAAACGTGGGTTTATTTGATCCAGAACAGTGACATATGGTGATGCAATACAGGAATGCAGTAGATGCTGTGATGTGGATGTCTTTCCTGAGGCTAACTGCTGGTCAAAAACTGATGCCTTCACAAGCCGAGGTGTGTGTCTCCAGTCACAAAGGAATGCAGCACTGAAAAAGGCTACAGGAAGTGACAAGGACTAAGGCTGCTAAAACCACGCCCAGAGAAAAAACTTTATAGACAACGAACAAGGCGTGCAGCATACGAATTCCGGCCAGCAGATGGCAGCAGAGAACGATAGATTTAAACAACATAGGTGAAAGAAGAAATAATAATACAGTGCAGAAATTCTATTTGACAAGAACAGCACACTCCCCGTCTGAAATTCACTTCGGGGATTTCACTATGACAAATGTCCATAAAATATAAACAACCTGTAAAAGAAAAACATGTTAGAATGCAAACATAGATTAGTCCTGTTTTCAAACTTGGAATGGAGAAGATCTGCGAAACTTGAAACAGTCCTGTTCACCCAGCAGGGACGTTCTCGATGGGCAATATTAAAATGAGTTCGTCTTGAGAACGTTTTAAGCTCGCCTTTCCTGAAGATCTTCAACTCCACCTTCCGGACCTTGCCATCCTTGCTAGGGAAAACCCTTGAAATTAGTCCGATAGGCCAGTCAATCCTTTCGGTTTGTTGCTCTTTCATCAATACAAGGTCTCCTTCCTTCAAGTTTGGTTTGTTGTGTTGCCATTTTCTTCTTCCTTGAAGAATACTGAGGTACTCCTTTCGCCATCTGTTCCAGAAGTAATCTGCTAGGTATTGTACACGTTTCCAGTGTTTTTGGTAGATGTTGGCATGAGTAAATTCTCCACTAGGTATTAGCGTACTCTCCGTTTTTTGGGTAAGTAGAATAGCCGGAGTCAGTATGGCTGGTGTTTCAGGATCCATAGACACTGG
Source organism: Bufo bufo (assembly GCF_905171765.1). NCBI lineage: Eukaryota > Metazoa > Chordata > Amphibia > Anura > Bufonidae > Bufo > Bufo bufo. The sequence goes on from NC_053397.1 coordinate 123,944,722, forward strand.
CACAAGGGGGTCTTGAATTGATAATGGCCGAAACTTCGGCGAGAAGGGTGACTAGAGTCTCATGTGTGAGTCTTGACGAGTTTACATCCATCAGCATAGAATTTAAGATGTTGCGTGAGATGCCGATCATTCTCTCCCAGGAGCCTCCCATGTGGGAACTATGAGGAGGATTGAAAATCCAGGTGCAACCTTTTTCCGCCAACTGATCTTGAATGGACTTGGTGTCGATGTTAAGTTCTCTACAAGCTCCGATGAAGTTGCTTCCCTGGTCAGACCTCAATTGTTTAACTGGTCCTCTGATTGCGAAGAACCGTCTTAAGGCATTAATAAGGCTGGATGTGTCCATATATTCTATCACCTCTATGTGAACTGCTCGCACACTCATGCAAGTAAATAGTACAGCCCAACGCTTACTGCTTGCATGACCGCCGCGGGTCCTGCGTGCGGACACCATCCATGGCCCAAAGACATCTAGGCCAACATAGGTGAAAGGCGGCTCTGTACATACTCTGCAGGCAAGTCGGCCATTTGTTGGTGTAGTTGTTTTCCTCTTGCTTTACGACAGTGCACACATTCATGCAGTACTTGGGCCACACGTTTTTTCATACCTATAATCCAAAGGCCTGCAGACCGTAATTTGCCCTCAGTAATTTGTCTGCCTTGGTGTTCGGCCCTTTCGTGGTAGTGTCGGATTAGCAAGACGGTGATATGATGTTTGTTGGGAATGATGAGAGGATTTTGTTCTGCAATTCCCAGGTGGGCTTGATTCAAACGACCACCAACTCTCAGCAAGCCAGAACTGTTGATAACTGGATTTAAGTTGGCAAGAGGACTTTTTAAAGGAATCTGCTGTTTGTTGTACAAGCACTTCCATTCTATGTTGAAATCTTCCTGCTGGACGTGACGTATTATGAGGTACTCACTATGAGAGATGTTCTCAGCAGAGAAGGGTTTATGACAGGCATGCCAACCATGACAATCTTTATCTTGGTGAGTATTATGATAACATCTTGCAATATGCACTAACCTTGCAATAGTTCTAACGAGTCTCATCCAGCTGGAGAAACGTTCAAAGCGCTGACAACCGAAGCGCGGATTTCTGGATCATTATCCGGATCCTGGATGCTGAAAACTTCCTGTACACATTTGTCTGCCTCTCCAAGCAGAAACTCTGGACCTGTAAGCCAAGTAGAGTTAGTAAAGGAACCTATAGACATAGGCCTAGTGGCGTGATCTGCTGGATTAAGTTCGGATGGTACATAGTGCCATTGTTCAGGTTTGGAGGACCTCCTGATTCTCTCTATGTGGTTACTAAAATACACATAAAATCGCTTGGTCCGATTGTGGATGTAACCTAAAACGACCTTACTGTCGGTGTAATACTGGATTTCAGCTATGTCGGTACCCAGTTCTTGTTGTACGAAATCCGCAATCTCCACTGCCAACACAGTCCCACAGAGTTCCAGTCTGGGAATAGTATGATCGGGCTTGGGGGCTAACTCAGCCTTACCAAAGACGAATCCAACGTGATTTTGGTTGTTGGGTTCTGTCACCTTCAGATAGGCAACCGCTGCGATGGCCTCCGTGGAGGCGTCCGAGAACACGTGGAGTTCTTTCTTTATGCTAGAGGAAAGTAAGGTTTTAATATAGCATCTCGGGATGTGGATCTCATCCAAGGCACACAAAGATCTCTTCCAGGCTTCCCATTTTTGCTCTTTCTCGGAGGGAAGTGGGGTATCCCAATCCTTGACTGTTTCAGAAAACTGTCTCAGTAGAGATTTACCTTGTATGGTAATGGGCGCTACAAATTCCAGCGGATCAAATAGGCTGTTTACTACTGATAGGACGCCTCGCTTTGTAAATGGCTTGTCTGCACAACTTATCTGAAAACCGAAGGAGTCAGCCGAGAGATCCCATCTGAGGCCCAAGCTCCTCTGCACAGGTGGACTGTCCAGTCCCAAGTTAATGTCCTTGAATCCTGGTGCATGATCACCTGATTCGAAGGCCCTCATAACGGCCAGGCTGTTTGAAGCAATTTTGTGTAGTCTAAGTTTAGCTTGGTACAACATACTTTGAGTCCTTTTGAGCAGATCGATAGCCGCTTCTTCAGTCGCGTGATTCAGTGATTTGAGTCCATCGTCTACGTAGAAGTCCTTTTCTACAAAGTCTCTGGCGTCTTTACCGTACTCGGATTCTCCCTCTAATGCAGTTCGCCGAAGACCGTAAGTTGCCACGGCAGGTGAAGGGCTGTTTCCAAATACGTGTACCCTCATAAGATATTCTGCCATCTCTGCGTTGGTGTCGTTATTCTTGTACCACAGAAACCTGAGGAAATTCCGGTGGTCCTCTCTGACTACGAAACAGTGGAACATCTGTTCAATGTCAGCGGTGATGGCAACGAGCTCTTTTCTGAACCTCATCAGCACTCCAACTAGGTTATTCGTCAGATTAGGACCTGTGAGAAGGACATCATTAAGAGATACACCTTGATGTTTGGCACTTGAGTCGAAAACAACCCTAATTTGATTAGATTTCCGTGGGTGATACACTCCAAATGAAGGCAAGTACTAGCACTCGTCGTTCTTCCCTAAGGATGGAGCAGGTTCTGCATGGTTGTTGCGGAATATTTTGTAGATAAAGGCAACGATGTGTTCTCTCATCTCAGGCTTACTGTTCATGGTACGCTGAAGAGAGTTAAATCTAGACAGAGCTTGTTCCCTATTGTTCGGGAGTCTCACCCTGGTAGCTCGGAAGGGTAATGGAGAAACCCAGTGATTGGTTTCATCTTTAAGGAACTCATTGTCCATTATCTTGATAAATTCTCTGTCCTCTACTGACAAAGCTACTTTATCATCGTCCTTGCTTGTGTGAAAGACTAATCTTCCCAAGTTGTCGGCAAAGAAGGGAGGAATGTCGTCAGGTGGTTGTATGAGGTCTGGAGGCTTCTCTTTCACCTCATAGTGATGAGGGCAAGGCTTAATGCAAGTTGTGCATCCATCTTCACGCACGTACGTTTTGAAAGAGCGGATTCTTGGTTGATCCAAGCATACATTTCCTATGACCACCCATCCCAAGTCCAGTCTCTGGGCGTATGGTGCATAGTCGGGACCATTACACTGTTGACGCACCTTGTGTACCCTTAGATTGTCTCTGCCAAGCAGGAGTAGAATCTCGGCGTTGTTGTCCATAGGTGGGATAACGTTGGCTAGGTGCCTTAGGTGTGGATGGTAAAATGCAGCTTCCGGGGTAGGAATTTCATCCCTATGGTTGGGTATTTGATCGCATTCGATCAGCGTCGGTAGAGGTATTTCCGTATTTCCACTGACAGAACAAGCAATGAATCCTTGTGCCCTCCTGCCGCTAGTCTCTATGCGACCCGAGCAGGTGTTTAAGATGTAGGGTTCTGACGGTCCCTTTATTCCAAAGGCTTCAAAGAATTTAGGTCCTGCTAGGGAGCGGTTGCTTTGGTCGTCAATAATGGCATACTTTTTTACAGCCTTTTCTGGTAGCCCCTCCGGGTAGACCTTGATTAGGCATATGCGGGCACAACATTTCTCACTCTGGCCCTCCCCACATATGTCCGAGCATGAGCAGGAAACAGCAGTGGCTGTGTTAGCGTGGTTCTGGGGCTCCCCGCCATGACTTTGAGCAGGACTGGTGGTGACAGCAGCAGGTGAATCCCTTGTGAGTGGAATTGGGTGCATAGCTGAGGCATGTCTTTCACTATGACACTCCTCACACTTGATGATGGATTTACAGTCCTTAGCCATGTGCTCCAATGAAGCGCAGCACCTGAAACATACCCCAAGCTCGGTGAGGACTTTCTTGTGCTCCTGTATGGTTTTGGATCTAAATCCTCTGCATTTGTTCAGTGAGTGTGGTTTTTTATGAATGGGACATTCACGATTGAAGGCCTTGTCTCCTGATGAGGTAGTGTACTGTTTACCAGTGGGTACTGCAGATGATGGTAGGTTAGTCTTTCTAACATTCACGCTGCTCTTGAAGTCTCTGTGTTTATGCACAATACTTTCATACCTTGATGATGGTGTCACTGAAGCTGTAGTATTGAACTCCAGGAAGTCAAGGCTGGGATCATTCCTCATCTGGGACTGTTCATCGATGAATCTACAGAAATGAATAAATGGGGGAAAAGTGACGTCATGCACTCTTTTGTACATTGAGACTGATGCCGCCCACTTCTCTTGCAGGCTGTATGGTAACTTCACGACAATTGGGTTAACCCCATGGGCCGTATCCAGGTAGCACAGCCCGGAAAGACGAGGGTCTCTTTTGGCAAGCTCCAGTTCCATGGGCAAATCACTTAAATCCTGAAGCTTATGGACATCCTTGAGACTGATCTTGGGGACGTTCTGCAGTCTCCTGAATAGTGCCTTCTCTGTTACTTCTGCACTGCCAAAGGTGCGTTCGAGTCTCTGCCATGCTGCAGCGAGACCTGCTTCTGCTTGTCCCACATAGAAAGTTCTAAGGCTCTTGATGCGATTTGTGGAGCCTGGGCCCAGCCAGTTGATCAAGAGGTCGAGCTCCTGTTCTGCGGTTAGGTTGAGGTTGGCGATGGCGGCTTTGAAGGTTGCCTTCCAGGCTCTGTAGCTCTCCGCACGGTCATCAAATTTTGAGAGACTGGTGTTAATTAGCTCTCTGCTCACCATAAACCTGGCAAACTCAGACATATCTGATTTCTCACTGCTTGTTGCCATGACAACTTGTGATGCCCCTGGGGCGTATAGGCTGCGTGGCGTGAAAGGGTGAGATGCTTCCGGGTAGAATGATGTTGCTGCAGGGTTGATCTGTGGTCTAGCCTCTGTATATTCTGATGACTACTGCTTGAGCTGTGGAGGTAGGCCAGGAAACACCTGGTAGCCATCTTGCTGTAATAACTGCCCTTGAGAGAGCGCGTCTGGGCGACTGTTATTGGATTGCTCGGGTGCTGTGGGTGTCACTGGCACTGCAGGTAGAGCTGACTTGGAGGTTTCAGTGTTGTTGGCTTGGACAGTACTGCACACTGGGGGTGGTGCAGATAACTGTTTCAGTACGTAGTCGCTGGTGCGATCAGCTGGATCGTCTATCTCCTCTGGTGGTAAGCAGACTGAATCAAGGCCTTGGCTCAATGCTTGCTCAAGTAGTCTTACTTTTGCTAATGCGATTTCCTCTTCCCTCTCTGATTCAAGGATCTTTATTCGAGCCTCTGCTTCTGCCCTCTTGGCTTCTGCCTCTGCTTCTGCCCTCTTGGCTTCTGCCTCCGCTTCTGCCCTCTTGGCTTCTGCCTCCGCTTCTGCCCTCGCAAGGACTTCTTTTTCGGTGAAGGAACGCCTCACTTTGGATTGCTCTGCATTTATACGGGCCTCTAGTAATCTGTCGCTCAGGGCAGAGCTTCTAGAGCATGATGATCTGTAGGACCGCGAGGAATGTTTGGATGAATGCGATCTGTGTGATCTAGTTTCTTGCAAATAAGAGATGCAGAGTTCCACTTTATCTTTAGCATCCAGCACCATGGCGTCTCTTTGTCTGTCTTCTGACGGGGCTTCTTCAATATTAGAGTCTTTTAGAAAGGTTATATACCTTGTGGACAGTCTCTTGTATCTTTCATGGGCTGCGTTCAGCCGCCCGACGGCAACTTGTAAACTGGTGGCATCGCCTGAGGAAGACTTAAGTCCTGATATGAGGGAGGAAACTCGTTCCCATAGCTCTTCCAGGTTGTCACATAGCTCATCTTTCCTGGTGTGATAGTTTTCTGTGATCTTTATAGATGGTTTGAGAGAGCGCCTTGGTCGCGTGACTTGGTCTGCTGGAAGTGTGGGTTCTACCTCCAGCTCTTCATAATGATCAGTATCAGGTTGCATTTGCTTTGTTTCATCACTGGGGAACTGTATGAGGTCCTTTTCGGCCATTTTGATTTAAGGTGCGCTGTTTCTTTAAGAAATCAAACTTTTGAATTGGGGGCTGAAAATTGCAGTGCGCCTCAGATGAGGCACCCCGATGAGGTTCCTAAAGTGTTTTGAGTGAATTGCAGGGTTTTGGTTTGAGGGAGGCCCCGGGTGCGTGAACAGTTCTTATATCATGCGAGCAAGGGTTAATATAGGATGTAGAAAGTGGCTTGGCGAGTAGTGGAGGACTTCCAGGCGAGAGTATATCTTCTGCGGACACGCCGTGCTTCCCCTTAGGCTTATAAGACAGGCACTGTTGCTGGGCAGATTTGCTGCGAGTGGGCCTGTTGCAAGGGAGGTTCCTGAGTGTGGCACTAGGCTCTGAGGGAATCTGTAGCCGGGCATTGGACATTCAGACAGATATTGACTGGGGTATAAGGCTTTAAGGCAGTTTTTGAATGTTCTGTCCCCACATGAAGGCGAATGAAGGTGTAACTTATAATGACTTTGTGACTGTCCTACCTTCGTATCCAAGCAGTGGAGCAGACCGGACCGGCAGATGCTCAGGTTAGATGGATCCAGACGTAGAAATGAGGATGCAATCAAACGTGGGTTTATTTGATCCAGAACAGTGACATATGGTGATGCAATACAGGAATGCAGTAGATGCTGTGATGTGAAAGTCTTTCCTGAGGCTAACTGCTGGTCAAAAACTGATGCCTTCACAAGCCGAGGTGTGTGTCTCTAGTCACAAAGGAATGCAGCACTGAAAAAGGCTACAGGAAGTGACAAGGACCAAGGCTGCTAAAACCACGCCCAGAGAAAAAACTTTATAGACAACGAACAAGGCGTGCAGCATACGAATTCCGGCCAGCAGATGGCAGCAGAGAACGATAGATTTAAACAACATAGGTGAAAGAAGAAATAATAATACAGTGCAGAAATTCAATTTGACAAGAACAGCACACCGACCAAGCTGCTTTTTCCATCTCCCGGTTCCTAAAATCAATTCAGTTTGGTGTATCAGAGTTTGGTCTGTCACTGTGAAGGCAGTCGAAGGTACCCGGCCTAAATTTTTTTTCACAAAAGGCAATCCCACCCTGTTATGGGACGTAACAGGGATTAAACTGATGAGAATAGTACTACAGAAAATAGCACTCATATCGGGTGTGACAGTAAATTGCACGGCACAGACGCAGTGACCGTGTCGTGGATTCAAACAAAGGGGAGGGAGCCAGCATTTTTTTAACCATCTCCCTGTTCGAAAAATATATTTAATAAATGGACCCCAGATTGGGGACGTAACAGGGATTAAACTGATGAGAAGAGAGAACTACAGAAAATAGCACTCATATCGGGTGTGAGAGTAAATTGCACGGCGCAGACGCAGTGACAGTGGCGTGGATTCAAACAAAGGGGAGGGAGCCAGCGTTTTTTTAACCATCTCCCCGTTCGAAAAATCCATTTAATAAATGGACCCCAGATTGGGGGTGTAATAGGGATTAAACTGATAAGAAGAGAGAACTACAGAAAATAGCACTCATATCGGGTGTGAGAGTAAATTGCACGGCGCAGACGCACTGCAGCCTTTCAACAAGCTTTATTTAAAATCCGAACACCGAACATGGACTTTCGCACCAATGTCCGCTTTCAGGTTCGGGGACCCGAACACAGTAATGTTCAGTACAAACCCGAACATTCCGGTTTGGGTTTGCTCATCCCTACTTAGCTTCTCCTGCTCTATAACAAGCTGTCTGCAGCTCAATCACCATGTTCAACCTGTCAGGTCCAGTTTAACGCATAGTGAATGCTGAAATAACACAGCCCAAAGAACTTTAGCTGATATATATTTATTTTTATTTTACCCACACTTATTTGTTTCCCGTTTTCCAATACAAGATATGGTAAATTAAATGGTGCTATTAAAAAATACAACTTGTCCTGCAAAAATAAAGCCCTCATATGGCTATGTCAAAGAAACATTTAGTGTCTTTTGGAAGATAGAAATGAAAAAATAAACACTCAAAAACAAAAACTGTCCCAGTCTCCAAGGCCGGTGTTAGGTGAGGGGCAATTTGGGCAGTACGCCAGGGTCCCCCATCCCTAAAGGGGGCCCCCTGGTCAGCTGCTCCTCAGCCACTGCAGCTTCTGTACAGCTGCCCGGCCCCAGAGTGGGCAACTGTGAAAGAAGCCAGTGAAGCAGAGGCAGGACTCAAGTTCTGTATGCCTGTAGCACATCACAGGCTCCATCTTTTGAACTTATGTCAGATCGGTAAAAGAAGTCAGATGGAGCTAGTGATGCAATGCAAACATGCAGTGCTGTTTAATTCACTTCTGTGTGGCTCACATAGCACATACTGTGACTTAGGGGCTGGACATGACTCCTCAAACTTTCCCTACCTGACCAGCTGCCGGGTCAGGTCAGTGTCATGGGTCCGGAGTAAGTAGCAACTTGAGTTGAGCGGAAACCTGGATGTTCGGGTTCGACGGGTTCGGCCGAACTTCACAAAAAAGTTCGAGTTCGGGACCCAAAATTGACCCCGGACCCCATTGAAGTCAATGGGGACCCGAAGTTTTGAGCACTGAAATGGCTGTAAAAATGTCATGGAAAGGGCTAGAGGGCTGCAAATGGCATCAAAATGTGGTTAAGAGCATGGCTCTGCAAACAAATGTGGATAGGGAAATGACTTTAAATAACATAAAATACGTAAAAATAAAAAATAATGATCTTGATCTAGGAGGACGAGGTCCATATGGATTAGGAGGTTGAGAAGGCGGTGGATGTGGCGGTGTAGGTGGAAGCGGCGGTGGAGGACGTAGCCTACACTACTTTTTGGTTTTAAATGTATTTTTATCTTTTTTAATTACGGCACACCCCAAACCATTGGGAAATATAACCTGTAATAACCCCCTCCAGTCGTGCTAAACACATGTTCAGACACTACACTGGCTGCAGGACAGGCCAGCACCTCCAAGGGGTAAAGGGCAAGCTCAGGCCATGTGCCCAATTTGGAGATCCAGAAGTTGCAGGGACTGACCCCTGTCAGTCAGTTCGTGTAGGCGTGTGCACACTTACTGCCCCACCATGTCGCTCGTCCCCGTGATGTTCACGATCCAATTTGATATCTGCTCTATCAACTTTCGATGTTCTTTTCTGCGCTGTCGGGGGATAATAATTCAATTAAGAATTATTAATTATGATCATAAAAATAATTTACCATAAAAAAAAAAAAATTTATAAAATTTGTCATAAATTCTTAAAATCATGACCTGGTGAATTGTAGACAACCTAATTGATACAATTCACATCTGAGTCCGACTATTTCCTCAGATAAATAAGTTATTTTTGACGTGAGATGACGTTAATGATAAAATGTAGTTCTGCATTATACAATAATACACAGATATTATAAAAATATGCAGATTTATTGGTTACACAAGGTTATAAACATATATAAGTAAATAAACACAATGATACATGCAAATGAATATATATAGCGTTAATATAAAGCATTTCAAGCTTAACAATACATGTGAGTGGAAATAACTTGTCACATTATAACCAAGCTATTATTAGGTTAGGATATCAAAATATGAACATAAGTTATACACATTACTTCTGTTCAGAGAAAACCTCATGATATCAGGATGGGCATGTCTAATCCTAGACATCATTATAGAATAATACATTCTGCCCCCCCTAACCAACTACACATCACATGACCTCAAGATGGGCAAATCCATTCAAGGATATAACTTAGAAGAGACAACTGTATCCTTCCGCCCCATCCTGGACTATTTTCACATATATAACTTTGGTAAGACTATTAAGACAAATAACAGGGATCTAGGATCTTAAATGGGAAGGATTTGAAATAAATCTTTCCTGTGGGAATCCATCACTTAGCTTGGCGAAGAATGTTCTATCAATATATATATATATATATATATATATAAAAGCAATCATTTAATGCTTTGTTAGATTATGAGTCTAGATTCTTCTGCGGGTAGAATGAAGCCTCACAATATCCTAAGACTACATCTCAATATGGAGATGATCAATTTATTTAATCATTTATTTATTCGCCAATCTAGATGGTATAATTTCACCCACACTATCAAATTAGTCTTAATAAAATGAATTATAATTTTCTGTGTCTCTTACCAAGTCCTAGTAGGAATCTCACTTCTGCTCCTAGGAAAGCTGGGTGGTCCATCATAGCACATCTCACCATGGCTTTCATCTAGATAGACCCCTCTAGAGACTCAACTTCTCTCCCTTTCTTTCTCCTTTTTTTTATTTTTTCTCTGCCTCCTGTCTATGGCTTATGATCCCAAACTTATCAGTTAGACACACCTTCCTAGTTTGGAACTTTCCAATCATTGTCAGATGGGCGTGACCATTGATAAAAATGTGACATCATAACCTTACCCAGAATGCACTTTTGCTACTGTTGTAATGTCACCTACTGGTACCTAGGTGGCACTGCTGTATAAGCTATCTGCATCATAGTATAAAGGGTTAACTTATATAAGTCTGAATATACATTTTGACCTTAGAAGCTTTAATTCAAAGCCATAGGGATTAATTCTGACACTTGTAGCAATTAGAGACAGACCTCTAGGCGTCTCTCTGAACGTTTCTCACACTTAATTTATGGATCGTAAATGGCATTGTTTTCTCACAGAGATATCAGTACCTCCTCTGTCATACCAAAGATGTGATTAATTGTTATAAAATACACATCTTCACAGACACTCTTCTAATGAGAAATATATACAATATACTGGATACATGTTGTCTTCGTAACATATAACAATATAATATAAACAAATATATATATGTCCTACTAATTGTCTTATGCTAAGGACTAACTAAGGCTCATTAAATGAATACATACATATTATATATTTTGCTTCATTAATAAATGCTTAATTGTATAGGTAATTATCACCAGCTGCATAGAGCTTATCTTTATCTACCGTCGTAAATTTAAAAGTAAACAAGGAGGCCTCTTCTCAGACTGGTACATTCATGAGAAGGATAACACTGAAGAGTATAAACCTTTGTGTGACCTTAATTTGGCCTACTCAAGACATACAAAATTGTAACTATAGTGGAGCATGGCTCTTAAAGGCAATGAACATCCATCTTGACAATAATGAATTGGATATCAATGCATTTACCTATGAAAAGGCACAACAGCGCCTACCATGGTGATCACGGGAATCAGGGTTCCAGGCCGGAGAGGGAGCCTGAGAAAAGGATACCACATGCAAGGGAGGTGAATGGATGAAATTAAATGTAATCGAGCGGAAATGTGGGACAAAGTATATTGGAATAATTAATAGAAAATTATAGGAAATGTCACTAGGGTATTTTGGATTTGGAAACGTTAGCCAGGAGAGGCTCTGCTGCCGTTTTGTTGACTCTAGCTAACTTCTGCCTGATCGCACGTCCCTGTGACATCCACCATCCATTTGGATATCTTCTCTATCAACTTTCGATGTTCTTTTCTGAGCCTACCATGCTGATCATGGTTATCGGCGAATCAGGGTTCTAAGCCGGAGAGGGAGCGAGAGAAAGAGAGACCACATCCAAGGGAGGATTAATTCTTTAAAATTTAAAATTAGAGAGTGGAAATATGGGACAAATTATTAACCGCCTCCGGACCGCCTAACGCAGGATCGCGTTCTGAAGGCGGCAGCTCCAGGCAGAGTCACGCATCTATGCGTCATCTCGCGAGACGCGAGATTTCCTGTTAACGCGCGCACACAGGCGCGCGTTCACAGGATTGGAAGGTGAGCGAGTGGATCTACAGCCTGCCAGCGGCGATCGTTCGCTGGCAGGCTGTAGATGAGATTTTTTTAACCCCTAACAGGTATATTAGACGCTGTTTTGATAACAGCGTCTAATATACCTGCTACCTGGTCCTCTGGTGGTCCCTTTTGCTTGGATCGACCACCAGAGGACACAGGCAGCCCTGTAATAAGTAGCACCAAACACCACTACACTACACCCCCCCTGTCATTTTTTAACCCCTTATTAACCCCTGATCACCCCAGATAGACTCCCTGATCACCCCCCTGTCATTGATCACCCCCCTGTAAGGCTCCATTCAGACGTCCGTATGTTTTTTACAGATCCACGGATACATGGATCAGATCCGCAAAACACATACGGACGTCTGAATGGAGCCTTACAGGGGGGTGATCAATGACAGGGGGTGATCACCCCATATAGACTCCCTGATCACCCCCCTGTCATTGATCAGCCCCCTGTCATTGATCCCCCCCCCTGTAAGGCTCCATTCAGACGTCCGTATGTTTTTTACGGATCCACGGATACATGGATCGGATCCTCAAAACACATACAGACGTCTGAATGGAGCCTTACAGGGGGGTGATCACCCCATATAGACTCCCTGATCACCCCCCTGTCATTGATCACCCCCTTGTAAGGCTGGCTCCATTCAGAGGTCCATATGTGTTTTGCGGATCCACGGATCCATGGATCGGATCCGCAAAACACATACAGACGTCTGAATGGAGCCTTACAAGGGGGTGATCAATGACAGGGGGGTGATCACCCCATATAGACTCCCTGATCACCCCCCTGTCATTGATCACCCCCCTGTCATTGATCACCCCCCTGTAAGGCTCCATTCAGACGTCCGTATTTTTTTTACTGATCCACGGATACATGGATCGGATCCGCAAAACACATACGGACGTCTGAATGGAGCCTTACAGGAAGGTGATCAATGACAGGGGGGTGATCACCCCATATAGACTCCCTGATCACCCCCCTGTCATTAATCACCCCCCTGTAAGGCTCCATTCAGACGTCCGTATGTTTTTTACGGATCCACGGATACATGGATCGGATCCGCAAAATACATACAGACGTCTGAATGGAGCCTTACAGGGGGGTGATCACCCCATATAGACTCCCTGATCACCCCCCTGTCATTGATCACCCCCTTGTAAGGCTGGCTCCATTCAGAGGTCCGTATGTGTTTTGCGGATCCACGGATCCATGGATCGGATCCGCAAAACACATACGGATGTCTGAATAGAGCCTTACAGGGGGGTGATCAATGACAGGGGGGTGATCAACCCATATAGACTCCCTGATCACCCCCCTGTCATTGATAACCCCCCTGTCATTGATCACCCCCCTGTAAGGCTCCATTCAGACGTCCGTATGTGTTTTGCGGATCAATGGATCCGCAAAACACGGACACCACGGATCTGCAAAACACATACGGACATCTGAATGGAGCCTTACAGGGGGGTGATCAATGACAGGGGGGTGATAACCCCATATACACTCCCTGATCACCCCCCTGTCATTGATCACCCCCCTGTAAGGCTGTCACAACCAGACAGTTGAGAAGCTCTGACAGGAGCTTTCCAGATCCTCCTCCTTGAGTTTCTTTGTTTTGGTTAAGTTCCTCATCTCGTTAGTCTATCTCAGCTGTCATGCAGTTGGACTGATTGCTTCCCTTTAAGTTCCTCCCCATGATGCATTAGGTTGCGGCTTATACAACTTCCTGGAGTGTGTGTGCATGCTGTTTCTATTCCTCAGTCCTCTGCAAGATAAGTGCTGTTCCTTTATTTGTGATTTTCTGTCTGCTGGATTTTCAGGTGACCCTGACTCCCTCCGTGTCTTGTGTAGGGAGCCGGTGGCCGTGTCCCCTCACTATTGTAGGGTCTTCAGGTATTAGATAGCCGAGGTACGTGGATATGCGCCCATCCACCTTTGGGGTGTTCGCATAGGCTGAGCAATTAGGGAGAGTGGCAGGACTCATGTAGGGGTCTCCCTTTGTTCCTTAGTTGTGGATCCAGTGAGTAATTAATTGTATTGCATTGTCTTGTTTCCTGTACACCATCCGTGACATTATAAGCCGCCAAAACCGTCTCAAGCATGGATCTGGTTTCACTTTTGGCTGAGCGCTTCCAGGGTCTTTCATTGGAGGTAGCTGATCTCCGTAAGACTTTTTCTCGGTTTCAAGTGACCGGTTCAGCTTGCGTTCATGGAGTTTGTTCTGAGCCTAAGATCTCGCTCCCGGATACGTTCTTCGGGGGTAGTGAGTATTTTGTGCGTTTTAAAGAGGCTTGCAAACTCCATTTTCACCTTCTTCCCCATTCCTCTGGTGATGAAGAACGGAGGGTGGGGATCATTATATCGCTGCTCAGGGGTAACGCTCAATCCTGGGCCTTTTCGCTGCCGGAGGGGGCACGGCCCCTCCGTTCAGTGGATGAATTCTTTTTAGCCCTGGGTCAGATATATGATGATCCGGATCGTATTGCTCTGGCTGAGTCTAGACTACGTCTGTTATGCCAGGGTAAACAATCCGCAGAGATATACTGCTCAGAATTTCGGAGATGGGCAGCTGATACTGGTTGGAATGATGCTGCACTCCGAAGTCAATTTTGCCATGGTTTTTCTGAGAGATTGAAAGATGCATTTGCCTTTCATGAGAGACCTACCTCCTTGGATTCTGCTATGTCTCAGGCCGTTCGTATTGACAGGCGTCTTAGAGAGAGAGGAGAGATCTCTCCTTCCTGTCATACTCAGTTCCAGGACAATGCAGCGGTCTCTTTCTGTGCGCAGGGGTCTCAGTCGCTGTCAGCCCCTTCTGAGCAGGAGCCCATGCAGCTGGGGTTGATTGCCTCTGACAATAGAAGATTCAGTCCGCATGGGAGGGTTTGTTTTTGTTGTGGAGGTATAAATCATTTGGCAAATGTTTGTCCTTTTAGGAGATTCAGGCAGTTTTCTGGGAGTAATAAAGAAACAAAAAGGAAAAAATCTTTTAAAAATGTTCCGTCTGTTACTATTGGCAGGGTTGAGGCGGAAATTGAAGGTTTTCCGTTTGCTTGTAGTTCCCGTTTTGTCCTGCCTGCTAGGGTGGCGCTAGAGAGCAAAAGCATTTTTTGCGAGATTTTTGTGGATAGTGGAGCAGCTGTCAATCTCATTGATAATCAATTTGCAATAACTCATGGTCTCCAGGTATGCACTTTGGGAAAGGATATTCCTGTTTTTGCTATTGATTCCGCTCCACTTTCTCAGAAATCATTAAAGGGCATAGTTCACAATATCCGTTTAATTGTGAGTGATGCTCATGTTGAGGATGTGTCATGTTTCGTCCTTAGCGGTTTGCCTACTCCTCTAGTGTTGGGGCTACCCTGGCTCACTAAACATAACCCCACCATTGATTGGCAAGCGAGGCAAATAAATGGTTGGAGTGACTTTTGCAGAGAGAATTGCCTCATGACATCTGTTTCTAAGGTTTCTACTAAGACTGTACCACCTTTCCTCTCTGAATTTTCGGATGTCTTCTCTGAGAGTGGAGTTCAGGATTTGCCCCCGCACAGGGAGTACGATTGCCCTATTAATCTCACCCCAGGCGCCAAGCTGCCTAAATCTCGTTTATACAATCTTTCCCAACCTGAGAGGGTCGCTATGCGTGCTTATATCTCTGAGAGTCTGAGAAAAGGACACATACGACCCTCGAAGTCACCTGTTGCCGCTGGTTTTTTCTTTGTTAAGAAAAAAGATGGTTCTTTAAGACCTTGTCTGGATTTCAGGGAGCTGAACAGTATCACTATTCGTGACCCTTATCCGCTTCCTCTGATCCCGGACCTGTTTAACCAGGTTGTTCGGGCTAAAGTCTTTTCCAAATTAGACCTAAGAGGGGCATACAACCTGGTCAGGGTCAGAGAAGGAGACGAATGGAAGACGGCTTTCAATACCCCTGAGGGCCATTTTGAGAATTTGGTTATGCCTTTTGGTTTGATGAATGCCCCAGCCGTTTTTCAGCATTTCGTGAACAGCATTTTTTATCATTTAATGGGAAAATTTGTATTAGTGTATTTGGATGACATTTTGATTTTTTCTCCTGATTTCAAGACTCATAAGGAACATTTACGTCAGGTCTTGCTCATCCTGCGGGAGAATAAATTATATGCGAAACTGGAAAAATGAGTGTTTGCGGTTCCAGAAATTCAATTTCTGGGGTTTCTTCTCTCCACTTCTGGTTTTCGCATGGACCCCGAGAAGGTCCGCGCTGTGCTTGAGTGGGAGCTTCCTGAGAATCAGAAGGCGCTGATGCGTTTTTTGGGCTTTGCCAATTATTACAGGAAATTTATTTTGAATTATTCCTCTGTTGTTAAACCACTCACTGATATGACCAGAAAGGGGGTCGATTTTTCTTCCTGGTCGGTAGAGGCGCGTAAGGCCTTTTCTAATATCAAGGAGAGTTTTGCTTCCGCTCCCATCCTGGTACAACCTGATATTTTGTTACCCTTCATAGTTGAGGTTGATGCTTCTGAGGTAGGGGTGGGTGCGGTCTTCTCTCAGGGTTCCTCTCCTGCCAAATGGCAACCATGTGCCTTTTTCTCGAAGAAACTCTCCTCCGCAGAGAGAAATTATGATGTGGGAGATAGGGAATTGTTGGCCATCAAGTTAGCTTTTGAGGAATGGTGCCATTGGCTAGAGGGAGCCAGACACCCTATTACCGTGTTTACTGACCATAAAAATCTGGCCTACTTGGAGTCAGCCAAGCGTCTGAACCCGAGACAGGCCAGATAGTCTTTGTTTTTTTCAAGGTTTAATTTTGTTGTCACGTTCCGCCCTGGGGTTAAGAATGTGAAGGCAGATGCCCTGTCACGTTTTTTATTTTCGGGAGGTGGGAATTTTGAAGACCCGGGTCCCATTTTGGCTGAAGGTGTGGTGGTCTCTGCTCTTTTTCCTGAATTGGAGGCAGAGGTGCAGGCAGCCCAGTCAGAGGCTCCTGATCTTTGTCCTCCTGGGAGGTTGTTTGTGCCTCTCGCTTTGAGACACAAGATTTTTAAGGAACACCACGATACGGTCCTTGCTGGGCTCCCGGGGGCAAGAGCCACACTGGATCTCATCGCTCGGAGATTCTGGTGGCCTGCGCTTCGTAAGTCGGTTGAGGGTTTTGTGGCAGCTTGCGAGACTTGCGCTCGTGCCAAAGTCCCTCATTCAAGGCCATCAGGTCCTCTTCCTTCCCTTACCCATTCCTTCCCGTCCTTGGACACATTTGTCCATGGACTTCATAACGGACTTGCCTCGTTCCTCGGGGAAGACTGTGATTCTGGTGGTGGTGAACCGTTTTAGCAAAATGGTGCATTTCATCCCTTTTCCTGGTTTGCCCAATGCTAAGACGCTGGCGCAGGCATTTATTGACCACATTGTCAAATTGCACGGTATTCCTTCAGACATAGTCTCTGATAGGGGCACGCAGTTTGTTTCCAGATTCTGGAAGGCTTTCTGTTCTCGCTTGGGGGTTCGGTTGTCATTCTCTTCTGCTTTCCACCCGCAGTCGAATGGCCAGACAGAGCGTGTCAATCAGAATCTGGAGACATATCTGCGCTGTTTTGTGGCGGAGAATCAGGAGGATTGGTGTTCTTTTTTGTCCCTTGCTGAGTTTGCTTTAAATAACCGTCGTCAGGAGTCCTCTGATAAGTCACCATTTTTTGGTGCATATGGGTTTCATCCGCAGTTTGGGACTTTCTCGGGAGAGGGGTCTTCTGGTTTACCTGATGAGGACAGATTCTCCTCGTCTTTGTCATCTATTTGGCAAAAGATTCAGGATAATCTAAAGAGCATGAGTGAGAGATATAAGCGTGTGGCAGATAAGAGACGTGTGCCTGGTCCGGACCTGAATGTTGGTGATCTGGTGTGGTTGTCTACCAAGAATATC
This sequence comes from Bufo bufo, assembly GCF_905171765.1. Taxonomy (NCBI): domain Eukaryota; kingdom Metazoa; phylum Chordata; class Amphibia; order Anura; family Bufonidae; genus Bufo; species Bufo bufo. Next base: position 123,962,336 of record NC_053397.1, read on the forward strand.
AAATTGAAGGTTCCCTCCTGGAAGTTGGGTCCTAGGTTTATTGGGCCTTACAAGATCCTGTCTGTCATCAATCCTGTTGCCTACCGTCTTGATCTTCCTCAGACTTGGAAGATCCATAATGTTTTTCATAAGTCCTTATTGAAACCTTATGTTCAACCTATTGTACCCTCGCCTTTGCCTCCTCCTCCGATTATGGTTGATGGAAATCTTGAATTTCAGGTCTCTAGGATTGTGGATTCTCGTCTTGTCCGCGGTTCCCTCCAGTACCTCGTTCATTGGGAGGGTTATGGTCCTGAGGAGAGGATGTGGGTCCCAGTGACGGACATTAAGGCCACTCGTCTCATCAGGGCTTTCCATAGGTCCCATCCTGAGAAGGTGGGCCCTGAGTGTCCGGAGTCCACTCGTAGAGGGAGGGGTACTGTCACAACCAGATAGTTGAGAAGCTCTGACAGGAGCTTTCCAGATCCTCCTCCTTGAGTTTCTTTGTTTTGGTTAAGTTCCTCATCTCGTTAGTCTATCTCAGCTGTCATGCAGTTGGACTGATTGCTTCCCTTTAAGTTCCTCCCCATGATGCATTAGGTTGCGGCTTATACAACTTCCTGGAGTGTGTGTGCATGCTGTTTCTATTCCTCAGTCCTCTGCAAGATAAGTGCTGTTCCTTTATTTGTGATTTTCTGTCTGCTGGATTTTCAGGTGACCCTGACTCCCTCCGTGTCTTGTGTAGGGAGCCGGTGGTCGTGTCCCCTCACTATTGTAGGGTCTTCAGGTATTAGATAGCCGAGGTACGTGGACCGAGGTACCCCATCCACCTTTGGGGTGTTCGCATAGGCTGAGCAATTAGGGAGAGTGGCAGGACTCATGTAGGGGTCTCCCTTTGTTCCTTAGTTGTGGATCCAGTGAGTCATTAATTGTATTGCATTGTCTTGTTTCCTGTACACCATCCGTGACAAAGGCTCCATTCAGACATTTTTTTTGGCCCAAGTTAGCGGAAATTCTTTATTTATTTTTTTATTAATTTTTCTTACAAAGTCTCATATTCCACTAACTTGTGTCAAAAAATAAAATCTCACATGAACTCAACATACCCCTCACGGAATCCAAATGCGTAAAAATTTTTAGACATTTATATTCCAGACTTCTTCTCACGCTTTAGGGCCCCTAAAATGCCAGGGCAGTATAAATACCCCATATGTGACCCCATTTCGGAAAGAAGAAACCCCAAGGTATTCCGTGAGGGGCATATTGAGTCCATGAAAGATTGAAATTTTTGTCCCAAGTTAGCGGAAAGGGAGACTTTGTGAGAAAAAACAAAAAAAAATCAATTTCCGCTAACTTGTGCCAGAAAAAAAAAAATTCTATGAACTCACCATGCCCCTCATTGAATACCTTGGGGTGTCTTATTTCCAAAATGGGGACACATGTGGGGTATTTATACTGCCCTGGCATTTTAGGGGCCCTAAAGCATGAGAAGAAGTCTGGAATCCAAATGTCTAAAAATGGCCTCCTAAAAGGAATGTGGGCCCCTTTGCGCATCTAGGCTGCAAAAAAGTGTCACACATGTGGTATCGCTGTACTCAGGAGAAGTTGGGCAATGTGTTTTGGGGTGTCATTTTACATATACCCATGCTGGATGAGATAAATATCTTGGTCAAATGCCAACTTTGTATAAAAAAAATGGGAAAGTTGTCTTTTGCCGAGATATTTCTCTCACCCAGCATGGGTATATGTAAAAAGACACCCCAAAACACATTGCCCTACTTCTTCTGAGTACGGCGATACCAGATGTGTGACACTTTTTTGCAGCCTAGGTGGGCAAATGGGCCCACATTCCAAAGAGCACCTTTCGGATTTCACAGGGCATTTTTTACACATTTTAATTTCAAACTACTTCTCACACATTAGGGCCCCTAAAAGGCCAGGGCAGTATAACTACCCCACAAGTGACCCCATTTTTGAAAGAAGACACCCCAAGGTATTCCGTGAGGGGCATGGCGAGTTCCTAGAATTTTAAAAATTTTGTCACAAGTTAGCGGAAAATGATGATTTTATATATATATTTATTTTTTCTTACAAAGTCTCATATTCCACTAACTTGTGACAAAAAATAAAAACTTCCATGAACTCACTATGCCCATCAAGAAATACCTTGGGGTGTCTTCTTTCCAAAATGGGGTCACTTGTGGGGTAGTTATACTGCCCTGGCATTCTAGGGGCCCTAATGTGTGAGAAGAAGTTTGAAATCAAAATATGTAAAAAATGCCCTGTGAAATCCGAAAGGTGCTCTTTGGAATGTGGGAACTTTTCCCATTTTTTTTTATACAAAGTTGGCATTTGACCGAGATATTTATCTCACCCAGCATGGGTATATGTAAAATAACACCCCAAAACACATTGCCCAACTTCTCCTGAATACAGTGATACCAGATGTGTGACACTTTTTTGCAGCCTAGGTGGGCAAAGGCGCCCAAATTCCAAAGAGCACCTTTAGGATTTCACAGGGCATTTTTTACTACCCCACAAGTGACCCCATTTTGGAAAGAAGACACCCCAAGGTATTTCGTGATTGGCATAGTGAGTTCATGGAAGTTTTTATTTTTTGTCACAAGTTAGTGGAATATGAGACTTTGTATAAAAAAAAAAAAAAAAAAAAAAATAAATCATCATTTTCCGCTAACTTGTGACAAAAAATAAAAAGTTCTATGAACTCACTATGTCCATCACGAAATACCTTGGGGTGTCTTCTTTATACTGCCAAACATTTTTTTTTTTATCAAAGACATGTAGAACAATAAATTTAGAGAAAAATGTATATATGGATGTCGTTTTAAAAAAAAAAATTTACAACTGAAAGTGAAAAATGTCATTTTTTTGCAAAAATTTCGTTAAATTTCGATTAATAACAAAAAAAGTAAAAATGTCAGCAGCAATGAAATACCACCAAATGAAAGCTCTATTAGTGAGAACAAAAGGAGGTAAAATTCATTTGGGTGATAAGTTGCATGACCGAGCAATAAACGGTGAAAGTAGTGTAGTGCAGAAGTTTAAAAAGTGGCCTGGTCATTAAGGGTGTTTAATCTAGGGGAGCTGAGGTGGTTAAAGCGTAAAAGTGGGATAACTTTTTAAAGTTTAAGCATTGAATGAAAGGATGTGGCGCGCATCAATTAATGAAGAATTTATTAAATTTTATTCCCTGTCAACTATGCAGAGCAGGGGTTTCTATCCAGTAAAATTAGAAAAATGTCACCTGACAATGTACTTGACGATTTTTTTTAAATTTATGTTCCTGTCACCTATGTAGAGGTGCCCCAGTGACATTCACCATCCATTTGGATATCTTCTCTATCAACTTTCGATGTTCTTTTCTGAGCCTACCATGTTGATCACGGTTATCGTCGAATCAGGGTTCCACTCCGGAGAGGGCGTGTGAGAAAGAGAGACCACATTTAAGGGAGATAAATTTATTTTAAAAAAATTTCGATCGAGCAGAAATATGGGAAAAGTTATTGAGGCGCAAATGTGGGACAAATTACAGAAGCGCAAACGTGGGAAAAGTTATTGAAGCGCAAATGTTGTACAAATGAGTACAGCGGAAATGTGGGACAAATTAGTAAAGCGTAAATGTGGGACAAATTATTGAAGCGCAAATGTGAGCCAAATGAGTAAAGCGCAAATGTGGGACAAATTATTGAAGCACAAATGTGGTACAACTTGTTAAAGTTTAAGCATTGAATGAAAGGATGTGGCGCTCATCAATTAATGAAGATTTTATTAAATTTCATTCCCTGTCAACTATGCAGAGCAGGGGTTTCTATCCGGCAAAATTAGAAAAATGGCACCTGACTTATGTTCCTGTCACCTATGTAGAGGTGCCCCAGTGACATTCACCATCCATTTGGATATCTTCTCTATCAACTTTCGATGTTCTTTTCTGAGCCTACTATGTTGATCACGGTTATCGGTGAATCAGGGTTCCACGCAGGAGAGGAAGCGTGAGAAAGGGAGACTACATTAAGGCCTCTTTCACACGGGCGAGTATTCCGCGCGGATGCGATGCGTGAGTTGAACGCATTGCACCCGCACTGAATACCGACCCATTCATTTCTATGGGGCTGTTCACATGAGCGGTGATTTTCACGCATCACTTGTGCGTTGCGTGAAAATCGCAGCATGCTCTATATTCTGCGTTTTTCACGCAACGCAGGCCCCATAGAAGTGAATGGGGTTGCGTGAAATCGCAAGCATCCACAAGCAAGTGCGGATGTGGTGCGATTTTCACGCACGGTTGTTAGGAGACGATCGGGATGGAGACCCGATCATTATTATTTTCCTTATTATAACATGGTTATAAGGGAAAATAATAGCATTCTGAATACAGAATGCATAGTAAAATAGCGCTGGAGGGGTTAAAAAAAAATAATTAGAATTTAACTCACCTTAGTCCACTTGATCGCGCAGCACGGAATCTCCTTCTGTCTCCTTTGCTGAACAGGACCTGTGGTGACATCACTCCGGTCATCACATGATCCATCACATGATCTTTTACCATGGTGATGGATCATGTGATGGATCATGTGATGACCGGAGTGATGTCACCACAGGTCCTGTTCCTGTAATGAATGCTCACCACAGGTCCTGTTCAGCAAAGGAGACAGAAGGAGATGCCAGGCTGCACGATCAAGTGGACAAAGGTGAGTTAAATTATTTTTCCTTTTTTTTTAACCCCTCCAGCGCTATTTTACTATGCATTCTGTATTCAGAATGCTATTATTTTCCCTTATAACCATGTTATAAGGGAAAATAATACAATCTACAGAACACCGATCCCAAGCCCGAACTTCTGTGTGGGTACCAAACATGCGCGATTTTTCTCACGCGAGTGCAAAACGCATTACAATGTTTTGCACTCGCGCAGAAAAGTTGCGGGTGTTACCGTAACGCACCCGCACATTTTCCCGCAACGCCCGTCTGAAAGAGACCTTAAGGGAAATAAATTTATAATTTTTTGGGGGGATTGAGCAGAAATATGGGAAAAGTTATTGAGGCACAAATGTGAGAGAAATTACAGAAGTGCAAATGTGGGAAAAGTTATTGAAGCGCAAATGTTGTACAAATTAGTAAAGCGCAAATGTGGGACAAACTATTGAAGCGCAAATGTGGTACAACTTGTTAAAGTTTAAGCATTGAATGAAAGGTGGTGGCGCGCATCAATTACAGAAGAATTTCAGAAATTTTATTCCATGTCACCTATGCAGAGTAGGGGTTTATTAAAATTTTAAAATGTCAACCCAAGAAATGTATTAACCTGTCTACTTGGTAGAGCAGGGGTCTATGACAGAAAAAACATTGTTTATTGTCACCCGAAAAAATAAAAGAAAAATTATTGAAATTTACCTTAGTCACCCCACAAGTCATTTTTTTTTTTGGGCTAGTTAAATTCCTTATACTGCAATATATGAATATATAATGCTCTTATATAATACACTGGCTGCAGGTAAAAAAAAATAAAAAAAATTGTCAGTTACATTTTCTGGTGAAATTCACCAATTTTTGGGTGTGATGTACCCCTCCTCTACCTAGACAGCTTAACCACCTCCGGACCGCCTAACGCAGGATCGCGTTCCGGAGGTGGCAGCGCTGCGCACAGTCACGCATATACGCGTCATCTCGCGATGGCCGAGATTTCCTGTGAACGCGCGCACACAGGCGCGCGCGCTCACAGGAACGGAAGGTAAGAGAGTTGATCTCCAGCCTGCCAGCGGCGATCGTTCGCTGGCAGCCTGGAGATGTGTTTTTTTTAACCCCTAACAGGTATATTAGACGCTGTTTTGATAACAGCGTCTAATATACCTGCTACCTGGTCCTCTGGTGGTCCCCTTTGTTTGGATCGACCACCAGAGGACACAGGCAGCTCTGTAAAGTAGCACCAAGCACCACTACACTACACTACACCCCCCCCCCCCGTCACTTATTAACCCCTTATTAGCCCCTGATCACCCCATATAGACTCCCTGATCACCCCCCTGTCATTGATTACCCCCCTGTCATTGATCACCCCCCCTGTAAAGCTCCATTCAGATGTCCGCATGATTTTTACGGATCCACTGATAGATGGATCGGATCCGCAAAACGCATCCGGACGTCTGAATGAAGCCTTACAGGGGCGTGATCAATGACTGTGGTGATCACCCCATATAGACTCCCTGATCACCCCCCTGTCATTGATTACCCCCCTGTCATTGATTACCCCCCTGTAAAGCTCCATTCAGACGTCCGCATGATTTTTACGGATCCACTGATAGATGGATCGGATCCGCAAAACGCATCCGGACGTCTGAATGAAGCCTTACAGGGGCATGATCAATGACTGTGGTGATCACCCCATATAGACTCCCTGATCACCCCCCTGTAAAGCTCCATTCAGATGTCCGCATGATTTTTACGGATGCACTGATAGATGGATCCGATCCGCAAAACGCATCCGGACGTCTGAATGAAGCCTTACAGGGGCATGATCAATGACTGTGGTGATCACCCCATATAGACTCCCTGATCACCCCCCTGTAAAGCTCCATTCAGATGTCCGCATGATTTTTACGGATGCACTGATAGATGGATCCGATCCGCAAAACGCATCCGGACGTCTGAATGAAGCCTTACAGGGGCATGATCAATGACTGTGGTGATCACCCCATATAGACTCCCTGATCACCCCCCTGTAAAGCGCCATTCAGATGTCCGCATGATTTTTACGGATGCACTGATAGATGGATCCGATCCGCAAAACGCATCCGGACGTCTGAATGAAGCCCTACAGGGGCATGATCAATGACTGTGGTGATCACCCCCCTGTCATTGATCAACCCCCTGTAAAGCTCCATTCAGATGTCCGCATGATTTTTACGGATGCACTGATAGATGGATCGGATCCGCAAAACGCATCCGGACGTCTGAATGAAGCCTTACAGGGGCTTGATCAATGACTGTGGTGATCACCCCATATAGACTCCCTGATCACCCCCCTGTCATTGATTACCCCCCTGTAAAGCTCCATTCAGACGTCCGCATGATTTTTACGGATCCACTGATAGATGGATCGGATCCGCAAAACGCATCCGGACGTCTGAATGAAGCCTTACAGGGGCGTGATCAATGACTGTGGTGATCACCCCATATAGACTCCCTGATCACCCCCCTGTCATTGATTACACCCCTGTCATTGATCACCCCCCTGTAAAGCTCCATTCAGATGTCCGCATGATTTTTACGGATGCACTGATAGATGGATCGGATCCGCAAAACGCATACGGACGTCTGAATGAAGCCTTACAGGGGCGTGATCAATGACTGTGGTGATCACCCCATATAGACTCCCTGATCACCCCCCTGTCATTGATTACCCCCCTGTCATTGATTACCCCCCTGTCATTGATTACCCCCCTGTAAAGCTCCATTCAGACGTCCGCATGATTTTTACGGATCCACTGATAGATGGATCGGATCCGCAAAACGCATCCGGACGTCTGAATGAAGCCTTACAGGGGCGTGATCAATGACTGTGGTGATCACCCCATATAGACACCCTGATCACCCCCCTGTCATTGATTACCCCCCTGTAAAGCTCCATTCAGATGTCCGCATGATTTTTACGGATGCACTGATAGATGGATCGGATCCGCAAAACGCATACGGACGTCTGAATGAAGCCTTACAGGGGCGTGATCAATGACTGTGGTGATCACCCCATATAGACTCCCTGATCACCCCCCTGTCATTGATTACCCCCCTGTCATTGATTACCCCCCTGTAAAGCTCCATTCAGACGTCCGCATGATTTTTACGGATCCACTGATAGATGGATCGGATCCACAAAACGCATACGGACGTCTGAATGAAGCCTTACACGGGCGTGATCAATGACTGTGGTTATCACCCCATATAGACTCCCTGATCACCCCCCTGTCATTGATTACCCCCCTGTCATTGATCACCCCCCTGTCATTGATCACCCCCCTGTCATTGATCACCCCTCTGTAAGGCTCCATTCAGACATTTTTTTGGCCCAAGTTAGCGGAATTTTTTTATTTTTTTCTTACAAAGTCTCATATTCCACTAACTTGTGTCAAAAAATAAAATCTCACATGAACTCACCATACCCCTCACGGAAACCAAATGCGTAAAATTTTTTAGACATTTATATTCCAGACTTCTTCTCACGCTTTAGGGCCCCTAGAATGCCAGGGCAGTATAAATACCCCACATGTGACCCCATTTCGGAAAGAAGACACCCCCAGGTATTCCGTGAGGGGCATATTGAGTCCATGAAAGATTGAAATTTTTGTCCCAAGTTAGCGGAACGGGAGACTTTGTGAGAAAAAAATTAAAATATCAATTTCCGCTAACTTGTGCCAAAAAAAAAAAATTTCTATGAACTCGCCATGCCCCTCATTAAATACCTTGGGGTGTCTTCTTTCCAAAATGGGGTCACATGTGGGGTATTTATACTGCCCTGGCATTCTAGGGGCCCCAAAGCGTGAGAAGAAGTCTGGTATCCAAATGTCTAAAAATGCCCTCCTAAAAGGAATTTGGGCCCCTTTGCGCATCTAGGCTGCAAAAAAGTGTCACACATCTGGTATCGCCGTACTCAGGAGAAGGTGGGGAATGTGTTTTGGGGTGTCATTTTACATATACCCATGCTGGGTGAGAGAAATATCTTGGTCAAATGCCAACTTTGTATAAAAAAATGGGAAAAGTTGTCTTTTGCCAAGATATTTATCTCACCCAGCAAGGGTATATGTAAAATGACACCCCAAAACACATTCCCCAACTTCTCCTGAATACGGCGATACCAGATGTGTGACACTTTTTTGCAGCCTAGGTGGGCAAAGGGGCCCACATTCCAAAGAGCACCTTTAGGATTTCACAGGTCATTTACCTACTTACCACACATTAGGGCCCCTGGAAAATGCCAGGGCAGTATAACTACCCCACAAGTGACCCCATTTTGGAAAGAAGACACCCCAAGGTATTCCGTGAGGGGCATGGCGAGTTCCTAGAATTTTTTATTTTTTGTCACAAGTTAGTGGAAAATGCTGATTTTTTTTTTTTTTTTTTTCATACAAAGTCTCATATTCCACTAACTTGTGACAAAAAATAAAAACTTCCATGAACTCACTATGCCCATCAGCGAATACCTTGGGGTCTCTTCTTTCCAAAATGGGGTCACTTGTGGGGTAGTTATACTGCCCTGGCATTCTAGGGGCCCAAATGTGTGGTAAGGAGTTTGAAATCAAATTCTGTAAAAAATGACCTGTGAAATCCGAAAGGTGCTCTTTGGAATATGGGCCCCTTTGCCCACCTAGGCTGCAAAAAAGTGTCACACATCTGGTATCTCCGTACTCAGGAGAAGGTGGGGAATGTGTTTTGGGGTGTCATTTTACATATACCCATGCTGGGTGAGAGAAATATCTTGGCAAAAGACAACTTTTCCCATTTTTTTATACAAAGTTGGCATTTGACCAAGATATTTATCTCACCCAGCATGGGTATATGTAAAATGACACCCCAAAACACATTCCCCACCTTCTCCTGAGTACGGAGATACCAGATGTGTGACACTTTTTTGCAGCCTAGGTGGGCAAAGGGGCCCATATTCCAAAGAGCACCTTTCGGATTTCACAGGTCATTTTTTACAGAATTTGATTTCAAACTCCTTACCACACATTTGGGCCCCTAGAATGCCAGGGCAGTATAACTACCCCACAAGTGACCCCATTTTGAAAAGAAGAGACCCTAAGGTATTCGCTGATGGGCATAGTGAGTTCATGGAAGTTTTTATTTTTTGTCACAAGTTAGTGGAATATGAGACTTTGTATGAAAAAAAAAAAAAAAAAATCATTTTCCACTAACTTGTGACAAAAAATAAAAAATTCTAGGAACTTGCCATGCCCCTCACGGAATACCTTGGGGTGTCTTCTTTCCAAAATGGGGTCACTTGTGGGGTAGTTATACTGCCCTGGCATTCCAGGGGCCCAAATGTGTGGTAAGGAGTTTGAAATCAAATTCTGTAAAAAATGACCTGTGAAATCCGAAAGGTGCTCTTTGGAATATGGGCCCCTTTGCCCACCTAGGCTGCAAAAAAGTGTCACACATCTGGTATTGCCGTACTCAGGAGAAGGTGGGGAATGTGTTTTGGGGTGTCATTTTACATATACCCATGCTGGGTGAGAGAAATATCTTGGCAAAAGACAACTTTTCCCATTTTTTTATACAAAGTTGGCATTTGACCAAGATATTTATCTCACCCAGCATGGGTATATGTAAAAAGACACCACAAAACACATTCCCCACCTTCTCCTGAGTACGGAGATACCAGATGTGTGACACTTTTTTGCAGCCTAGGTGGGCAAAGGGGCCCATATTCCAAAGAGCACCTTTCGGATTTCACAGGTCATTTTTTACAGAATTTGATTTCAAACTCCTTACCACACATTTGGGCCCCTAAAATGCCAGAGCAGTATAACTACCCCACAAGTGACCCCATTTTGGAAAGAAGAGACCCCAAGGTATTTCGTGATGGGCATAGTGAGTTCATAGAAGTTTTTATTTTTTGTCACAAGTTAGTGGAATATGAGACTTTGTAAGAAAAATAAAAATAAAAATCATCATTTTCCGCTAACTTGTGACAAAAAATAAAAAGTTCTATGAACTCACTATGCCCATCAGCGAATACCTTAGGGTGTGTACTTTCCGAAATGGGGTCATTTGTGGGGTGTTTGTACTGTCTGGGCATTGTAGAACCTCAGGAAACATGACAGGTGCTCAGAAAGTCAGAGCTGCTTCAAAAAGCGGAAATTCACATTTTTGTACCATAGTTTGTAAACGCTATAACTTTTACCCAAACCATTTTTTTTTTACCCAAACATTTTTTTTTTATCAAAGACATGTAGAACTATAAATTTAGAGCAAAATTTCTATATGGATCTCGTTTTTTTTGCAAAATTTTACAACTGAAAGTGAAAAATGTCATTTTTTTGCAAAAAAATCGTTAAATTTCGATTAATAACAAAAAAAGTAAAAATGTCAGCAGCAATGAAATACCACCAAATGAAAGCTCTATTAGTGAGAAGAAAAGGAGGTAAAATTCATTTGGGTGGTAAGTTGCATGACCGAGCAATAAACGGTGAACGTAGTGTAGGTCAGAAGTGTAAAAAGTGGCCTGGTCTTTCAGGGTGTTTAAGCACTGGGGGCTGAGGTGGTTAAAGGGCTTCTGTCACCCCACTAAAGTTATATTTATTTTTTGGGCTAGTTAAATTCCTTATACCTCAATATATGAATATATAATGCTCTTACTCACTTTCCTTCAGCAGTTTCTTCCAAAAATTGACTTTTATAATATGTAAATGAGCTCTCTACAGCAAGTAGGGCGGCGGCAAAAATTGGTGAATTTCACCAGAAAATGTAACTGACAATTTTTTTTTCTTTTTTACCTGTCTACTAGGTATAGCAGTGGTACATCAAACCCAAAAATTGTTTCATTTCACCGAAAATTGTAACTGACAATTATTTTTTTTATTTTTTTCCTGTCTACTAGGTATAGCAGTGGTACATCAAACTCAAAAATTGTTTAATTTCAACCGAAAATGTAACTGACAATTATTAGTTTTTTCCGGTCTAATAGGTATAGCAGTAGTACATCACAACCCAAAATTGGTGAATTTCACCCGAAAATGTAACTGACAATTATTTTATTTTTTTACCAGTCTAATAGGTATAGCAGTGGTACATCACACCCAAAAATTGTTTAATTTCTACCGAAAATATAACTGACAATTTATTTTTATTTTTTATTACCGGGTGTACTAGGTATAGCAGTGGTACTTCACACCCAAAAATTGGTGAATTTCACCATAAAATTGTAACTGAAAAAGTAGTGAATGACATAAATAAAATAGGTACAAATAAAAAAATATAAATTTGATTTATGAGGTGGGAGTTCCATATGGAGTAGGAGTTTGAGGAGGCGGTGGACGTAGCGGTGTAGGTGGAAGCGGTGGTGGAGGAGGACGATGTAGCCAACACTGGTTTTTTTGTTTTAATTATTATTTTATTTTAATTAGGGTACACTCCAAAAGAGTGGGAAAATATCCATAATACAAGAATGAGCAATTGCGCTGCAGTATAACAATGGCTGGTTAAAGCAGGTATACATGTCTATTCTGCACAAGGTACGGAGAAGTCCCGTGGGATCCTTGCCTGGTTCATTTTAATGAATGTGAGCTTGTCCACATTGGCTGTGGACAGGTGGCTGCGCTTGTCAGTGATGACGCCCCCTGCCATGCTAAACACACGTTCAGATAATACACTGGCTGCAGGGCAGGCCAGCACCTCCAAGGCGTAAAAGGGCAAGCTCAGCCATGTGCCCAATTTGGAGACCCAGAAGTTGAAGGGGGCAGACCCGTCATTCAGTACGTGTAGGCATGTGCACATATACTGCTCCACCATGTGGTGAAAATGCTGCCTCCTGCTAAGACGTTCCATATCAGCTGGTGGTGTTGGTTGTGTGGCGTGCTGACAAAGCTTTTCCACATTTCAGCCATGCTAACCCTGCCTTCTGAGGTGCTGGTGGTGCCCCAGCTGCGTTGGCGACCTCTTCCTCTGCATTTGCCTTGTGCTTCCACTGTGCCCCCGCTGTCAGGTGGGAATGCCACCAGCAGCGCGTCTACCAGCGTGCGCTTGTACTCGCCCATCTTACGATCACGCTCCAGTGAGGGAATTAAGGACGGTACGTTGTCCTTGTAACGGGGATTCAGCAGTGTGGCCACCCAGTAATCGGCACAAGTTAGAATGTGGGAAACGCGGCGGTCGTTGCGGAGACACTGCAGCATGTAATCGCTCATGTGTGCCAGGCTGCCCAGAGGCAACGAAAAGCTGTCCTCTGTGGGAGGTGTATCGTCTGTGTTCTCATTATGCCCCCATCCACGCAACCAGTGATGGCCATGAGCTGGTCTGGGTGCCACCCTGCTGTGAACATGGTTCCTCCTCCTCCATCTCCTCCTACTCATCCTCCACCTCGTCATCCTCCAGAACTGTGCCCTGGCTGCACAATTGTGTACCTGGCGTTTGTGGGTGCAGGAACCCATCCTCGAAGCCACTTGTGAATGACTGGCCGAAAACCCTACAAAATGATCCCTCTTCCTCCTCCTCCTCCTGTGCCACATCCTCTTCCATCATCGCCAGCAGCATTTTTTCAAGGAGGCATAGAAGTGGGATAGTTACGCTGAGAATGGCGTTATCGGCACTGCCATGTTGGTGGAGTACTTACAAACAGCACAACAAGGAACACAGGTCTTGCATGGAGGCCCAGTCATTGGTGGTGAAGTGGTTGCTGTTCCGCCGAGCGACTCACCGTGTGTGCTGCAGCTGTAACTCCACTATCGCCTGCTGCTGGCCAGCATGTGCAAGGTGGAGTTCCACCTTGTGGGCACGTCGCATATGAGGCAGTGAGCGGGAAGGCCGAAGTTACGCTGCAGCGCTGACAGGCGAGCAACAGCAGGGTGAGAACGCCGAAAGCGTGCACAGACAGCCCGCACTTTATGCAGCAGTTCTGACTTATCGGGGTAATTTTTAAGGAATCTCTGCACCACCAAATTCAGCACATGCGCAAGGCAAGAGATGTGCGTCAAACCGGCTAGTCCCAGAGCTGCTACAAGATTTCGCCCATTATCGCACACCACCAGGCCGGTCATGAGGCTCACTGGCAACCAACCACTCATCGGTCTATTGTTCAAGGCCCGTCCACAGTTCCTGCGCGGTGTGGGGGTTTGTCCCCCAAACAGATACATTTTAAAAACTGCCTGCTGTCGTTTACCCCTGGCTGTGCTGAAGTTGGTGCTGAAGGTGTTACGCTGACCGATGAGCAGTCGGTAGATGATGAGGAAGCGGAGTAGGAGAGAAAGCAACAGGAGGAAAACTTAATCGCCCTGCAATCCTCGGTGGTGGAAGGACATGCGCCAAACTGCTATCCGCCTCAGGCCCTGCCGCCACTGCATTTACCCAGTGTGCTGTTATGAAGATATAACGTCCCTGACCATGCTTACTGGTCCACGTATCCGTAGTTAGGTGTACCTTGCCACAGATGGCGTTGCGCAGTGCACACCTGATTTTGTCCCTTACTTGGTTGTGCAGAGAAGGGATGGCACGTCTGGAAAAGTAGTGGCGCGTGGACACGACGTACTGTGGGACAGCCACCGCCATAAGGCCTTTAAAACTATCAGTTTCCATGAGAACGGAATGACAGCATTTCAAAGTTCAGTAATTTAGAAATGCTGGCATTCAGGGCTAGGGATCGCGGGTGTGAGGGGGGTACTTCCTCTTCCTCTCCAGTGTTTGGAAGATGGAGAGCTGAAAGCTTCCGTGGGACATTGTGGAGATGCTTGGTGACCCAGGTGTTAGTGTTGCTGGCAGATCTCTGTTTGCGGGGTGCCAGGTGGCACTGTCACTCCAGAGGTGGATGAAGAGAACGCAACTGCAACAGAAGAGGAAGCAGGAGGAGCCAGAGACCTGTCTTGGTTTTTGAGGTGTCTACTCTACTGCAGCTCGTGCTTAGCACTTAAATGCCTGGTCATGCAGGTTGTGCTCAGGTTGAGAACATTTATGCCTCACTTTAGGCTCTGATTGCACAGCGTGCAAACCACTTGTGTCTTGTCGTCAGCACATTGTCTGAAGAACTGCCACACCAGGGAACTCCTTGGAGCTGGCTTTGGTGTGCCCTGTCCCTTGCTGCGGTGGGCAGTAGCAGCCGTACTGTCTAGAGGACGGCCGCTCCGCTTTTGCACCCTGCTCCCTCTTTTGCTGTGCTGGTGGCTCTGTGCGACCACCGCCTCTTCCTCCGAACTACATAGGTCACCCACATGACCTTGATTCCATGTAGGGTCGAGGACCTCATCGTCTTCCACCCAGTCTTCACCCCTGTCTTCTTTGTCGGTCTGCACACTTTCGAATGCCCCAGCAGTTGGCACCTGTGTTTCGTCATCATCCGAGACGTGCTGCGATGGTCCTCCCATGTACTCATCTTGAAAGATAAGTGGTTGGGCATCGGTGCACTCAATCTCTTCCAATTCTGGGGCAGGGCTAGGTGGATGGCCCTGGGAAACCCTGCTAACAGAGTCATCAAAAAGCAGAAGAGACTGCTGCATGACTTGGGGCTCAGACTGCTTGGCTGATTTGCAAGTGGGTGAGGTGAAAGACTGATGGACATGGGCTGCAGGTGCCAACTCTGATCTTTCAGCAGGAGACTGGGTAGGAGACAATGTGAAGGAACTAGAGGAACTTCAGCAACCCAATTTACTATCACCTGTACTTGTTCAGGCCTCACCATTCAGCACCACGACCTGGGCTAAGTCCCTTATTTGACGCTCTCCTCATATCTCTTGAATTTAGGATCTTGCCCTAAATGGGTGTTTAATTAATAGTAGAATAGAACGATAGTATGTACAGATTGTATCTCACACGCCCTGAACCAGACTAGGCCTCAATTAAATTTGTTTGCCCAAAATGGCTGTATTTAAATACCTGAATATAACCCCTGTAAATAAAGGGTGTATCTCACACGCCCTGATCCAGACCTGGCCGCAATTAAAGATTTATGCCCAAAATGGCTGTATTTCAAATAACTGAATATAACCCCTGTATATAAAGGGTGTATCTCACAATGACATCTGCAGCAAAGGCTGCCAAATATTTATTTTTTTGGTTTGGGCGTTTGGGCGTTTGTTTAACCACTTTCCGTCCGCCCATAGGATATAAACGTCCTATGGGTGGACCTCTATTTCTAAAGGCACGTTTTAGGACGTCCTTTCAGAAATCGCAGCTGCACGCTAATCGTGCATCTGCTGATCGGGTTGCCCGCTGTCAGTGACAGCAGGGCAACCCTTAGAGAAGGCAGGGACAGTGTCCAGGTGTCCCTGCCTTCTTGATCGCTGCAGACACAGCGCTTACCGAGTCTTTCACAGACCTCGATCAGCCCTGCTCTGAGGCTGTACAGCGCAGAATTATGCTGTACAGCCTCTCTAGGGGGTGCATTTCTTCTGTAACTGAGGCTACTATATCAGCCCCAGTTACAGGAGAAATCAACAGTGAAAAAAAAAAGAAAAAGTGAAGTAAATGTCCCCCAGAGGTCTTGTATGACCTTATGGGGGACGAAAA
Source organism: Bufo bufo (assembly GCF_905171765.1). Taxonomy (NCBI): domain Eukaryota; kingdom Metazoa; phylum Chordata; class Amphibia; order Anura; family Bufonidae; genus Bufo; species Bufo bufo. The sequence continues at coordinate 123,978,539 of NC_053397.1, forward strand.
GTGTAAAATAAAAATTAAAAAAATAAAAGGTTGAAAATAAAAAATAAAAAAAAGTTTCACATGTTAAAAAAAAAAGTCCCCAAGTAAGGAATGAAAAAAAAATGTTAAAAATAGAAAAAATAAAATAAATAGACACATTTATTATTGCCGCGTCCGTAAAAACCAGCTCTATAAATCATTTTTTGGTTTCAAAAATGCTATTATTGTGTTAAAGTGAAGCAAATAAAAAAAGTATACATAATAGGTATTGCCGCGTTCGTAAAAACCAGCTCTATAAAAATATCACATGACCTAACCCCTCGGGTGAACACCGTAAAAAAAAAAAAAACTGTGTCAAAACAAGCTATTTTTGTCACCTTGCATCACAAAAGCTCCATTCAGATGTCCGCATGATTTTTACGGATGCACTGATAGATGGATCGGATCCGCAAAACGCATCCGGACGTCTGAATGAAGCCTTACAGGGGCTTGATCAATGACTGTGGTGATCACCCCATATAGACTCCCTGATCACCCCCCTGTCATTGATTACCCCCCTGTAAAGCTCCATTCAGACGTCCGCATGATTTTTACGGATCCACTGATAGATGGATCGGATCCGCAAAACGCATCCGGACGTCTGAATGAAGCCTTACAGGGGCGTGATCAATGACTGTGGTGATCACCCCATATAGACTCCCTGATCACCCCCCTGTCATTGATTACACCCCTGTCATTGATCACCCCCCTGTAAAGCTCCATTCAGATGTCCGCATGATTTTTACGGATGCACTGATAGATGGATCGGATCCGCAAAACGCATACGGACGTCTGAATGAAGCCTTACAGGGGCGTGATCAATGACTGTGGTGATCACCCCATATAGACTCCCTGATCACCCCCCTGTCATTGATTACCCCCCTGTCATTGATTACCCCCCTGTCATTGATTACCCCCCTGTAAAGCTCCATTCAGACGTCCGCATGATTTTTACGGATCCACTGATAGATGGATCGGATCCGCAAAACGCATCCGGACGTCTGAATGAAGCCTTACAGGGGCGTGATCAATGACTGTGGTGATCACCCCATATAGACACCCTGATCACCCCCCCTGTCATTGATTACCCCCCTGTAAAGCTCCATTCAGATGTCCGCATGATTTTTTACGGATGCACTGATAGATGGATCGGATCCGCAAAACGCATACGGACGTCTGAATGAAGCCTTACAGGGGCGTGATCAATGACTGTGGTGATCACCCCATATAGACTCCCTGATCACCCCCCTGTCATTGATTACCCCCCTGTCATTGATTACCCCCCTGTAAAGCTCCATTCAGACGTCCGCATGATTTTTACGGATCCACTGATAGATGGATCGGATCCACAAAACGCATACGGACGTCTGAATGAAGCCTTACACGGGCGTGATCAATGACTGTGGTTATCACCCCATATAGACTCCCTGATCACCCCCCTGTCATTGATCACCCCCCTGTCATTGATCACCCCCCTGTCATTGATCACCCCCCTGTCATTGATCACCCCTCTGTAAGGCTCCATTCAGACATTTTTTTGGCCCAAGTTAGCGGAATTTTTTTATTTTTTTCTTACAAAGTCTCATATTCCACTAACTTGTGTCAAAAAATAAAATCTCACATGAACTCACCATACCCCTCACGGAAACCAAATGCGTAAAATTTTTTAGACATTTATATTCCAGACTTCTTCTCACGCTTTAGGGCCCCTAGAATGCCAGGGCAGTATAAATACCCCACATGTGACCCCATTTCGGAAAGAAGACACCCCCAGGTATTCCGTGAGGGGCATATTGAGTCCATGAAAGATTGAAATTTTTGTCCCAAGTTAGCGGAACGGGAGACTTTGTGAGAAAAAAATTAAAAATATCAATTTCCGCTAACTTGTGCCAAAAAAAAAAAAATTTCTATGAACTCGCCATGCCCCTCATTGAATACCTTGGGGTGTCTTCTTTCCAAAATGGGGTCACATGTGGGGTATTTATATTGCCCTGGCATTCTAGGGGCCCCAAAGCGTGAGAAGAAGTCTGGTATCCAAATGTCTAAAAATGCCCTCCTAAAAGGAATTTGGGCCCCTTTGCGCATCTAGGCTGCAAAAAAGTGTCACACATCTGGTATCGCCGTACTCAGGAGAAGGTGGGGAATGTGTTTTGGGGTGTCATTTTACATATACCCATGCTGGGTGAGAGAAATATCTTGGTCAAATGCCAACTTTGTATAAAAAAATGGGAAAAGTTGTCTTTTGCCAAGATATTTCTCTCACCCAGCAAGGGTATATGTAAAATGACACCCCAAAACACATTCCCCAACTTCTCCTGAATACGGCGATACCAGATGTGTGACACTTTTTTGCAGACTAGGTGGGCAAAGGGGCCCACATTCCAAAGAGCACCTTTAGGATTTCACAGGTCATTTACCTACTTACCACACATTAGGGCCCCTGGAAAATGCCAGGGCAGTATAACTACCCCACAAGTGACCCCATTTTGGAAAGAAGACACCCCAAGGTATTCCGTGAGGGGCATGGCGAGTTCCTAGAATTTTTTATTTTTTGTCACAAGTTAGTGGAAAATGCTGATTTTTTTTTTTTTTTTTTTCATACAAAGTCTCATATTCCACTAACTTGTGACAAAAAATAAAAACTTCCATGAACTCACTATGCCCATCAGCGAATACCTTGGGGTCTCTTCTTTCCAAAATGGGGTCACTTGTGGGGTAGTTATACTGCCCTGGCATTCTAGGGGCCCAAATGTGTGGTAAGGAGTTTGAAATCAAATTCTGTAAAAAATGACCTGTGAAATCCGAAAGGTGCTCTTTGGAATATGGGCCCCTTTGCCCACCTAGGCTGCAAAAAAGTGTCACACATCTGGTATTGCCGTACTCAGGAGAAGGTGGGGAATGTGTTTTGGGGTGTCATTTTACATATACCCATGCTGGGTGAGAGAAATATCTTGGCAAAAGACAACTTTTCCCATTTTTTTATACAAAGTTGGCATTTGACCAAGATATTTATCTCACCCAGCATGGGTATATGTAAAAAGACACCCCAAAACACATTCCCCACCTTCTCCTGAGTACGGAGATACCAGATGTGTGACACTTTTTTGCAGCCTAGGTGGGCAAAGGGGCCCATATTCCAAAGAGCACCTTTCGGATTTCACAGGTCATTTTTTACAGAATTTGATTTCAAACTCCTTACCACACATTTGGGCCCCTAAAATGCCAGGGCAGTATAACTACCCCACAAGTGACCCCATTTTGGAAAGAAGAGACCCCAAGGTATTTCGTGATGGGCATAGTGAGTTCATAGAAGTTTTTATTTTTTGTCACAAGTTAGTGGAATATGAGACTTTGTAAGAAAAAAAAAAAAAAAAATCATCATTTTCCGCTAACTTGTGACAAAAAATAAAAAGTTCTATGAACTCACTATGCCCATCAGCGAATACCTTAGGGTGTGTACTTTCCGAAATGGGGTCATTTGTGGGGTGTTTGTACTGTCTGGGCATTGTAGAACCTCAGGAAACATGACAGGTGCTCAGAAAGTCAGAGCTGCTTCAAAAAGCGGAAATTCACATTTTTGTACCATAGTTTGTAAACGCTATAACTTTTACCCAAACCATTTTTTTTTTACCCAAACATTTTTTTTTTATCAAAGACATGTAGAACTATAAATTTAGAGCAAAATTTCTATATGGATCTCGTTTTTTTTGCAAAATTTTACAACTGAAAGTGAAAAATGTCATTTTTTTGCAAAAAAAATCGTTAAATTTCGATTAATAACAAAAAAAGTAAAAATGTCAGCAGCAATGAAATACCACCAAATGAAAGCTCTATTAGTGAGAAGAAAAGGAGGTAAAATTCATTTGGGTGGTAAGTTGCATGACCGAGCAATAAACGGTGAACGTAGTGTAGGTCAGAAGTGTAAAAAGTGGCCTGGTCTTTCAGGGTGTTTAAGCACTGGGGGCTGAGGTGGTTAAAGGGCTTCTGTCACCCCACTAAAGTTATATTTATTTTTTGGGCTAGTTAAATTCCTTATACCTCAATATATGAATATATAATGCTCTTACTCACTTTCCTTCAGCAGTTTCTTCAAAAAATTGACTTTTATAATATGTAAATGAGCTCTCTACCAGCAAGTAGGGCGGCGGCAAAAATTGGTGAATTTCACCAGAAAATGTAACTGACAATTTTTTTTTCTTTTTTACCTGTCTACTAGGTATAGCAGTGGTACATCAAACCCAAAAATTGTTTCATTTCAACCGAAAATGTAACTGACAATTATTTTTTTTATTTTTTACCTGTCTACTAGGTATAGCAGTGGTACATCAAACTCAAAAATTGTTTAATTTCAACCGAAAATGTAACTGACAATTATTATTTTTTTCCGGTCTAATAGGTATAGCAGTAGTACATCACACCCAAAAATTGGTGAATTTCACCCGAAAATGTAACTGACAATTATTTTATTTTTTTACCAGTCTAATAGGTATAGCAGTGGTACATCACACCCAAAAATTGTTTAATTTCTACCGAAAATATAACTGACAATTTATTTTTATTTTTTACCGGTGTACTAGGTATAGCAGTGGTACTTCACACCCAAAAATTGGTGAATTTCACCATAAAATGTAACTGAAAAAGTAGTGAAATGACATAAAATAAAATAGGTACAAATAAAAAAATATAAATTTGATTTATGAGGTGGAGTTCCATATGGAGTAGGAGTTTGAGGAGGCGGTGGACGTAGCGGTGTAGGTGGAAGCGGTGGTGGAGGAGGACGATGTAGCCAACACTGGTTTTTTGTTTTAATTATTATTTTATTTTAATTAGGGTACACTCCAAAAGAGTGGGAAATATCCATAATACAAGAATGAGCAATTGCGCTGCAGTATAACAATGGCTGGTTAAAGCAGGTATACATGTCTATTCTGCACAAGGTACGGAGAAGTCCCGTGGGATCCTTGCCTGGTTCATTTTAATGAATGTGAGCTTGTCCACATTGGCTGTGGACAGGTGGCTGCGCTTGTCAGTGATGACGCCCCCTGCCATGCTAAACACACGTTCAGATAATACACTGGCTGCAGGGCAGGCCAGCACCTCCAAGGCGTAAAAGGGCAAGCTCAGGCCATGTGCCCAATTTGGAGACCCAGAAGTTGAAGGGGGCAGACCCGTCATTCAGTACGTGTAGGCATGTGCACATATACTGCTCCACCATGTTGGTGAAATGCTGCCTCCTGCTAAGACGTTCCATATCAGCTGGTGGTGTTGGTTGTGTGGCGTGCTGACAAAGCTTTTCCACATTTCAGCCATGCTAACCCTGCCTTCTGAGGTGCTGGTGGTGCCCCAGCTGCGTTGGCGACCTCTTCCTCTGCATTTGCCTTGTGCTTCCACTGTGCCCCCGCTGTCAGGTGGGAATGCCACCAGCAGCGCGTCTACCAGCGTGCGCTTGTACTCGCCCATCTTACGATCACGCTCCAGTGAGGGAATTAAGGACGGTACGTTGTCCTTGTAACGGGGATTCAGCAGTGTGGCCACCCAGTAATCGGCACAAGTTAGAATGTGGGAAACTCGGCGGTCGTTGCGGAGACACTGCAGCATGTAATCGCTCATGTGTGCCAGGCTGCCCAGAGGCAACGAAAAGCTGTCCTCTGTGGGAGGTGTATCGTCTGTGTTCTCATTATGCCCCCATCCACGCACCAGTGATGGCCATGAGCTGGTCTGGGTGCCACCCTGCTGTGAACATGGTTCCTCCTCCTCCATCTCCTCCTACTCATCCTCCACCTCGTCATCCTCCAGAACTGTGCCCTGGCTGCACAATTGTGTACCTGGCGTTTGTGGGTGCAGGAACCCATCCTCGAAGCCACTTGTGAATGACTGGCCGAAAACCCTACAAAATGATCCCTCTTCCTCCTCCTCCTCCTGTGCCACATCCTCTTCCATCATCGCCAGCAGCATTTTTTCAAGGAGGCATAGAAGTGGGATAGTTACGCTGAGAATGGCGTTATCGGCACTGCCATGTTGGTGGAGTACTACAAACAGCACAACAAGGAACACAGGTCTTGCATGGAGGCCCAGTCATTGGTGGTGAAGTGGTGCTGTTCCGCCGAGCGACTCACCCGTGTGTGCTGCAGCTGAAACTCCACTATCGCCTGCTGCTGGCCAGCATGTGCAAGGTGGAGTTCCACCTTGTGGGCACGTCGCATATGAGGCAGTGAGCGGGAAGGCCGAAGTTACGCTGCAGCGCTGACAGGCGAGCAACAGCAGGGTGAGAACGCCGAAAGCGTGCACAGACAGCCCGCACTTTATGCAGCAGTTCTGACATATCGGGGTAATTTTTAAGGAATCTCTGCACCACCAAATTCAGCACATGCGCAAGGCAAGAGATGTGCGTCAAACCGGCTAGTCCCAGAGCTGCTACAAGATTTCGCCCATTATCGCACACCACCAGGCCGGACATGAGGCTCACTGGCACCAACCACTCATCGGTCTATTGTTCAAGGCCCGTCCACAGTTCCTGCGCGGTGTGGGGTTTGTCCCCCAAACAGATACATTTTAAAACTGCCTGCTGTCGTTTACCCCTGGCTGTGCTGAAGTTGGTGCTGAAGGTGTTACGCTGACCGGATGAGCAGTCGGTAGATGATGAGGAAGCGGAGTAGGAGAAGAAAGCAACAGGAGGAAAACTTAATCGCCCTGCAATCCTCGGTGGTGGAAGGACATGCGCCAAACTGCTATCCGCCTCAGGCCCAGCCGCCACTGCATTTACCCAGTGTGCTGTTATGAAGATATAACGTCCCTGACCATGCTTACTGGTCCACGTATCCGTAGTTAGGTGTACCTTGCCACAGATGGCGTTGCGCAGTGCACACCTGATTTTGTCCCTTACTTGGTTGTGCAGAGAAGGGATGGCACGTCTGGAAAAGTAGTGGCGGCTGGACACGACGTACTGTGGGACAGCCACCGCCATAAGGCCTTTAAAACTATCAGTTTCCACGAGAACGGAATGACAGCATTTCAAAGTTCAGTAATTTAGAAATGCTGGCATTCAGGGCTAGGGATCGCGGGTGTGTAGGGGGGTACTTCCTCTTCCTCTCCAGTGTTTGGAAGATGGAGAGCTGAAAGCTTCCGTGGGACATTGTGGAGATGCTTGGTGACCCAGGTGTTAGTGTTGCTGGCAGATCCTCTGTTTGCGGGGTGCCAGGTGGCACTGTCACTCCAGAGGTGGATGAAGAGAACGCAACTGCAACAGAAGAGGAAGCAGGAGGAGCCAGAGACCTGTCTTGGTTTTTGAGGTGTCTACTCTACTGCAGCTCGTGCTTAGCACTTAAATGCCTGGTCATGCAGGTTGTGCTCAGGTTGAGAACATTTATGCCTCACTTTAGGCTCTGATTGCACAGCGTGCAAACCACTTGTGTCTTGTCGTCAGCACATTGTCTGAAGAACTGCCACACCAGGGAACTCCTTGGAGCTGGCTTTGGTGTGCCCTGTCCCTTGCTGCGGTGGGCAGTAGCAGCCGTACTGTCTAGAGGACGGCCGCTCCGCTTTTGCACCCTGCTCCCTCTTTTGCTGTGCTGGTGGCTCTGTGCGACCACCGCCTCTTCCTCCGAACTACATAGGTCACCCACATGACCTTGATTCCATGTAGGGTCGAGGACCTCATCGTCTTCCACCCAGTCTTCACCCCTGTCTTCTTTGTCGGTCTGCACACTTTCGAATGCCCCAGCAGTTGGCACCTGTGTTTCGTCATCATCCGAGACGTGCTGCGATGGTCCTCCCATGTACTCATCTTGAAAGATAAGTGGTTGGGCATCGGTGCACTCAATCTCTTCCAATTCTGGGGCAGGGCTAGGTGGATGGCCCTGGGAAACCCTGCTAACAGAGTCATCAAAAAGCAGAAGAGACTGCTGCATGACTTGGGGCTCAGACTGCTTGGCTGATTTGCAAGTGGGTGAGGTGAAAGACTGATGGACATGGGCTGCAGGTGCCAACTCTGATCTTTCAGCAGGAGACTGGGTAGGAGACAATGTGAAGGAACTAGAGGAACTTCAGCAACCCAATTTACTATCACCTGTACTTGTTCAGGCCTCACCATTCAGCACCACGACCTGGGCTAAGTCCCTTATTTGACGCTCTCCTCATATCTCTTGAATTTAGGATCTTGCCCTAAATGGGTGTTTAATTAATAGTAGAATAGAACGATAGTATGTACAGATTGTATCTCACACGCCCTGAACCAGACTAGGCCTCAATTAAATTTGTTTGCCCAAAATGGCTGTATTTTAAATACCTGAATATAACCCCTGTAAATAAAGGGTGTATCTCACACGCCCTGATCCAGACCTGGCCGCAATTAAAGATTTATGCCCAAAATGGCTGTATTTCAAATAACTGAATATAACCCCTGTATATAAAGGGTGTATCTCACAATGACATCTGCAGCAAAGGCTGCCAAATATTTATTTTTTTGGTTTGGGCGTTTGGGCGTTTGTTTAACCACTTTCCGTCCGCCCATAGGATATAAACGTCCTATGGGTGGACCTCTATTTCTAAAGGCACGTTTTAGGACGTCCTTTCAGAAATCGCAGCTGCACGCTAATCGTGCATCTGCTGATCGGGTTGCCCGCTGTCAGTGACAGCAGGGCAACCCTTAGAGAAGGCAGGGACAGTGTCCAGGTGTCCCTGCCTTCTTGATCGCTGCAGACACAGCGCTTACCGAGTCTTTCACAGACCTCGATCAGCCCTGCTCTGAGGCTGTACAGCGCAGAATTATGCTGTACAGCCTCTCTAGGGGGTGCATTTCTTCTGTAACTGAGGCTACTATATCAGCCCCAGTTACAGGAGAAATCAACAGTGAAAAAAAAAAGAAAAAGTGAAGTAAATGTCCCCCAGAGGTCTTGTATGACCTTATGGGGGACGAAAAGTGTAAAATAAAAATTAAAAAAATAAAAGGTTGAAAATAAAAAAATAAAAAAAAGTTTCACATGTTAAAAAAAAAAGTCCCCAAGTAAGGAATGAAAAAAAAATGTTAAAAATAGAAAAAATAAAATAAAATAGACACATTTATTATTGCCGCGTCCGTAAAAACCAGCTCTATAAATCATTTTTTGGTTTCAAAAATGCTATTATTGTGTTAAAGTGAAGCAAATAAAAAAAGTATACATATTAGGTATTGCCGCGTTCGTAAAAACCAGCTCTATAAAAATATCACATGACCTAACCCCTCGGGTGAACACCGTAAAAAAAAAAAAAACTGTGTCAAAACAAGCTATTTTTGTCACCTTGCATCACAAAAGGTGCAACACCAAGTGATCAAAAACGCGTATGTCCCACAAAATGGTACCAATAAAACCGTCACCTCATCCCGCAAAAAATGAGCCCCTACATAAGAAAATCTCTCAAAAAATAAAAAAAACTATAGCTCTCAGAACATGGACACATTAAAACATAATTTTTTGGTTTCAAAAATGCTATTATTGTGTAAAACTTTAATAAATGAGAAAAAGTATACATATTAGGTATCGCCACGTCCGTAACAATCTGCTCTATAAAAATGTCACTTGACTGAACCCCTCAGGTGAACGCTGTAAAAATAAATAAATAGAAACTGTGCTAAAACAACCAATTTTTTGGTCACCTTGCCCTATAAAGTGTTATAATGAATGATCAAAAAATCATATGTACCCAAAAATAGTACTAATAAAACTGGCACCTTATCCCCTAGTTTCCAAAATGGGGTCACTTCTTGGGAGTTTCTACTGTAAGGGTGCATCAGGGGGCTTCAAATGGGACATGGCATCTAAAAACCATGTGGAGTTCCTTTTCTTCTGCGCCCTGCCGTGTGCCCATACAGCAGTTTATGACCACATGTGGGGTGTTTCTGTAAACCGCAGAATCTGGGTAATAAATATTGAGTTTTGTTTGGCTGTTAACCATTGATGTGTTAAAGAAAAAAATTGATTCAAATGGAAAATCTGCCCAAAAAGTGAAATTTAAAAATTTGATCTCCATTTTCCTTTAATTCTTGTGGAACGCCTAAAGGGTTAACAAAGTTTGTAAAATCGGTTTTGAATACCTTGAGGGGTGTAGTTTCTACAATGGGGTCATTTATGGGGGTATCCCCTATGTAGGCCCCACAAAGTGACTTCAGACCTGAACTGGTCCTTAAAAAGTGGGTTTTGGCAATTTTCTTAAAAATTTGAAGAATTGCTTCTAAACTTCTAAGCCTTCTAACGTCCTAAAAAAATAAAATGACATTTCCAAAATGATGCCAACATAAAGTAGACATATGGGGAATGTTAAGTAATAAATATTTTATGAGGTATCACTTTCTGTTTTAAAAGCAGAGAAATAGAAATTTAGAAAATTGCAAATTTTTCAAATTTTTGGGTAAATTTGGGATTTTTTTTATAAATAAAGGTGAAATATTTTGACTCAAATTTATGACTATCATGAAGTACAATGTGTCACGAGAAAACAATCTCTGAATGACTTGGATAAATAAAGGCGTTCCAAAGTTATTACCACATAAAGTGAGATATGTCAGTTTTGCAAAATTTGGCCTGGTCAGGAAGGGGGCAAATGACCCAGATGGCAGGTGGTTAATAACTGAATATGACAGCAGTATACAATCCTGGAATTTCAAATGTCTTAATGTTGCAAGGGCGGAAAAATTGTGTATTTTGCCCAAAAAAGGGTGTTTTATTAATAGAAGAATATAACTTATGTATATAAAGGGTGTATCTCACACACCCTGACCCACACTAGGCCGCAATTAAAGATTTATGCCCAAAATGGCTGTATTTCAAATAACTGAATATAACCCCTGTATATAAAGGGTGTATCTCACACGCCCTGACCCACACTATGCCGCAATTAAAGATTTATGCCCAAAATGGCTGTATTTCAATTAACTGAATATAACCCCTGAGAAGAATTACTGGATGTGGCGCACAGTACTCACTAAGACCAAACTGAGGTGCACTCAGAAAAGAGGACTCACCCTATCCTCTTGAATTCAGATACGTTAAACAAATAAGAAACCTGTGCACTCTCTAGATAATCGGACCACAAATAATTAATTACTACACAAATATATTAAAACACAAGTTAATTAAAATGTCTGCTTCCCATACTGTAATAAAAACGTTGTATAGATACTCCTAAGAGACAGGAATATTACATATCATCGGAAAAATCCTAAAAGTATAAATAGTATGGAGGTAAATGCAAGATCAAATAGCCACAAGTAACAAAATAATATTCAGCAAAACAATGTCAATGAGGTGGATGGGTTCCAATTGATAAATAGTCCCAAATATAATTAATACTGTCAAAAATATCCTGGAAAAAAATCTATGAATGTTCCTGGTATAATGTCACAAATAGTATCCTGTATGCCAAATGGAAACAATGTGTACATACACACAGAGGTAGCGGCGTCCCACTATATAAAATCGCCAACGGCATCCCACTGGGGAAAACTTTTTTGTGCTCCTTGTGACAGTGCAGAATTCAGGAGGGGTAAAAATGCACTGTGGGGTTAGACAGGAGCAGCTGGGCAGGGATTTGTGTAAATAATGTATTTAATTTTTTCAAAAAATGAAGTGCCCTAAGAAAAAGCTAATTTGTATATACTGTATGTAAGTGTGTGTATACTAATTTTATATATTCCTACAGTAGATATACAGCATATGATATTTACTATATATATTCATACAGTGACTATAATAAATTCATTCATACAATCACATAAAATGGCATGCAGTACCATTTTAATGTGAGTATTGAAGGGCAAAAGCATGAGGGAGGGAGAAGCTCACATGACAATGGGAGGAAGTGGTAGGAGGGCTTGCCTTGATTTGTTCACAGGCTGACAGACAACCTATATCAGCCAATCAGGGGAACTTCAGGCAGGGAGGTGCCTGTGCAGAACAGGCAAAATGTTATTCTGCTGTGTACTTACGACTTGACATGAAGCTATGCTGTGGCTCTGCCTCTGCAGACTGAAACTCCTAGTTGGGACAGCATAAGAAGATTATATGGAGAGAATAGGTGATAAGGAAGAGCAGTATAAGAAGATTTGGGGGAATTTGGGGTAAGAAGGATGGAGTGAGAACTGGTCACTGTCAGGTGGCAGGCTACTGTCAACTCATCTTCTGACGACTAGTTCTACATAACAGATTCCTGCCACAACAGTCTTTTTTTCAAGTTTTTGTGATAACTGTGTTAGTGAAAGCATACTATATCACAGCGTCTAGTTGAAAAGACATGTAGTGTATCATCATATCTTCACTACAAGAATTTTGCAAGAGCTTTAGTGAATGTGTGGTATTTAGAGATGAGTGAACCTTTTAAGATTCGGTTAAATTAAGGTGTGCCAAATTCTTAAAAAAGTTACAAATCAATTCTACCTTAACCTAAGTTGATCCAAGTACCCTGAAAATTTGTATATGACAATTTCTGATTTCTATGAATCATAATTTTTTAGGAAAGTATGTTTAAAAAATGTAGCATTTTCTCTCCCCTTCTCCCTCCCTAAGCTCTTGAATGCAAAAGCAGCAATAGCAAATAGTATCAGAGCTACAGGGACATACATAGCCATAAGTAAAACGATGGTTAATGGTGGTAACGAACAGTGTGTTAAAAAAAACACACTTCGCGCCGTGTATGTTTTGTTTTTTTCATATTTAAATTGTCCCTTATGGTGTTTAACCCCTTAAGGACCTCCGCTGTACATGTACAGTGCTGGTAGATGTGACTTAAGGACCAGCGCCGTACATGTATGGGGGGCTGATTGGGCGGGTGCAGGAGCTATGCCCGCCCGATCAGTGGCACGGACCCGGCAGTCACTGACAGCCTGGCCCCTGCTGCATACTTCGGCATCTGTAAAAACACAGATGCCGACGTATTAATCTCTTGTATGCCGCAGTCAAAGCTGACTGCGGCATGCAGAGGGTTTGCGGAGGGTACTCGTTCCATCCGCATCTCCATCGGGTCCCCGCATTACAATGGAGGGCACCCGATGGCAAAGAAGGCAGCCCAACACCTTCCATAGGCATCGGGGCTTGCCTTCTACTGAATGCAGTGAGTTTCGCATTTAGGCTGGGTCTCACATGCAGGCTGTCAGCATAAAGGTTGACAGCTAATGCATTACAATACAGGTTGTATTGTAATGCATTGGAGAGGGGATCAGACCCCAGAAGTTGAAGTCCCAGAGTGGGACAAAAATGAAAAGTAAAAAGGGTTTTTCATAATACAAAAAATAAAGTTTCAAGTAAAAAACAAATACAAAGCCCCTTTCCAAAACTAAAACACACCCCCCTCACCTGGACACTGTAGAAACAATAAAATAAAAACTTTGCTAAAACAACAATTTTTTTGTCACCTTACATCACAAAAAGTGCAACACCAAGCGATTAAAAAGGCACATTCCCCCCAAAATAGTACCAATCAAACAGTCACCTCATCCTGCAAAAGATTATCCCCTACATAAAACAATCGGGCTCTCAGAATATGGAGATACTAAAACATGATAATTTTTTTTGTTTCAAAAATGTTGTTATTGTGTTAAAAGTGAAAAAAAATAAAAAAGTTGACATATTACGTATCGCTGTGTCCGTAACAACCAGGTCTATTAAAATATCATATGACCTAACCCCTCAAGTGAACACCGTAAAAAAATTAAATAAAAACTGTGTTATGGAGACACTAAAATATTTTATTTTTTGTTTCAAAAATGCATTTATTGTGTAAAACTTAAATAAATTTTAAAAAGTATACATATTAGGTATTGCTGCATCCGTAACAACCTGCTGTATAAAAATATCACATGACCTAACCCCTAATGTGAACACCGTAAAAAATAAAAATAAATAAAAACGGTGTCAAAAAAGCTATTTTTGGCACCTTACATCACAAAAATTGTAATACCAAGCGATCAAAAAGTCACCCTAATATAGTACCAATCATACCGTCATCTCATACCGAAAAAATTAGCCCCTACATAAGACATGCAATGTGAATCAGTTGTCACTGCGGATATAGCGTGGCGGTGCACGTGTCCTCGGATTGGCGTCCCATATAATAGTGATAACAAAGGACCAGCATTCACTCTTAATTTTTTTCATAGTATTTCTTTATTGCCACATGTCTGTAGTCGAGAATAGTTTTCTAATGGCTACACATTCTGTTATGGATGTCTCACAATGGAGTTAAGGACAAGGAGGAAGAGTAGTCTGAGCAGGAGAAGAAGCAGCTGATGATGATGGCAAAGTGGATTTGCGGCCGAATCTGAGACTTTTCCAAATCATGACAGGTCTAAAAAAAAGGCATGGTGTAGGCAGGGAAGGGGGCGGGGTGGGACAGCCTGTCTCATTTATCATTTTCTACGCCTGTTTTAGGTGTAGAAAATTATCTTAATCTACGCCAGAAAGGGAGTTGGCAAAGATTTAGGCTGGTGGTGGATGCGCCTAAGTTATGTAGAGGCCAGCACAAGGGGTATTAAGATCGGCGTCTAAAACACCAGTCTTAATAAATGACCCCATATGTTTGTACATCCATAGCTTATTTTATTTCTTGTAGATCTAGTGCATAGCTGTGGTTTTGTGTGCTGGCCTTATGGAGAAAAAAAACACCATATGGGAGTAGTTCACACAGAGCTAGAGGAAGCCGAGCTTGGCATAGTATCAGCAGCATCACCAGTTCCCAAGCTGACTGCAATAGAAGCAAATCTGGCCCTGCCAGCTTTTTTGGAGGTTTTGGCCATACATTGACTCTGCTTTTTATTGCCACTGCAGCCACTTTACTCATCTGATGTCTCCTCCTCCTCAGCACCCTGTTCAGGCTCTAGGATCCTGTCCAACACACAATCTGCTGCAGTCCCTGAGAAGCCAATCTAGAGTACAGGAGTGGTAGTTGCCCTGATAAGGTGCATTGTCATGGTGTAGTTCCTCAGGCCATTGCTCCCTGGGGATCGGTGAAATGGAATTATAATACTGAAGAATGAGGCCAGAGTTAAACATATGTAACACAGTCTTTTTTTTACTAAGTGCAACAAAGAATGTGAAATACATATAGTAGCAACAGGTTTTAAGTGCAGTTCTTCTATGGCACCAGCAAGGATATGGAGGCAGGTTCGTTGTTGGTAATTCTGCATTTAGGTGATACTGGCCTTTAAATGCAGATGTAGCTGTTCACGCTGCTGTCTGAAATCAGAAGGAGGAGGTCTGCAACTCTGTCTCTGTACAGGAACTCCTCCTCTTGGCAGGAAGCAGGACCAGCCCACACCTCCCAAGAGGGGAGGAACAGGGTGTTCAACAGTAAAATATATTACATAACAATAAAAAAAAAATTAGTACTCCCAAGTCTGGGGTACTACACACACCCTTGGTGAAAGCCAGGCCATCATTTAGTTGTGCTTGTGGTCCCTTCTGGTAATTTTGCATCAGATGTCCAAGGCCACTATTCTCGCTGACCCCTTACCTCCCATAGACCAGGTTAATGACATAAGTGAGTATACATGCATACATTGCATGGGCTAATATTTTTAACTACCAAAGGGACATACAGTTAGCACCTGAAGGAGTCCAGTTCATGATGGTGCCAAGGAGTGGTGCTAGTTATCCTAAATTTAAGCATAAACCAATCCCCAGCTGTGGGGCTCTTGTACACCAGAGTCCTTGTGATCCAGAGTAAGGTAAAAATACTTGGGCCTGCAGCTCTACTCCAGAGTTCCAGAAACATAGAAACCAAGCTCACCTCCTTTGAGGTGCATTTGTTTTAGTGAATGTGTGGTATTTAGAGATGAGTGAACCTTTTAAGATTCGGTTAATTTTAGGTGTGCCAAATATTTCAAAAAGTTTCGTTTCGACCCTAATCGATTCTACCTGAACCTCAGGACTCTGAAATATGTTATTTCTTTTTATCACTTTTTAAGAATGTTTGCATTTTCTCTCCCCCTCTCCCTCCCTAAGCTCTTAAATGAGCTTGAGAATAGTGGCCTTGGATATTCCAGAGATTTAATTATAAGGCCTAATGTAAACTCATGATTAAAAAAAAAAAAAGTCATGGTTTTGGTACACAGTCACACAACTTCAATGAATTGTTCTTCACCTTCTGCAAACACACTGAACACTGCTATCGACAATTTACTTGGGGAATAATGCATTATTGGAGCCTGGAATGATTTCTGCCTACTGTGTATTGTGCGTTTAAATATTCAGATAGAAAAATGCCTTTCTAGTGTGAAAAACACATTGTAAACCTGGTATGAGATTATTCCTACCCACACCAGCAATATAAGCATACAATAAAGCCTGGTAAAAGATTTATTCCTACTGTCTTGTGTGTGTTTAAATACACAGAAACAAAAACCTTTCTAGTGTGAAAAACACATTGTAAAACTGGTATGAGATTATTCCCACCCACAGCATCATTATAAAGATGAAAGGAAAGGCAGGTAAAAGATTTCTGCCTATTGTCTTATGTGATTTTCTTTTACCACTTGCAGCACTTATTTATCAACTAAGTGCTGAATGTCCCCTGATGAACCATTTGAATGCCTCCTTTTGGGGAAAAGCGTCGGGAAGAGTGTTTTAAAGCTAGCAGGGACACCCAGGGTCTCTGAGGGTTTAGCCACCGAGAAGTGGGGTCGCCCCTATCGGGGCGGGTGCTCTGCTTTCAGGCAGGGGTAGCCGGTAGGGACAAATTAGGGAGAGTACACCTTCCCAACCCCATCTTGTTGGTTGCTGACCTACAGATCACCTGGTGTCAAATAACCGTGAGTCTTTCAACATCTGGAGACTATCTGGTGACAAGTAACGGTGAGTTTTACAACAACCTCTGGTTATTCAATTGCATGCTCTATGCTTTAGCAAATGTGCAGGGGTCAAGCTGTATTATTGTCCCTTACTGCTTTCTAATATTGTATATGCACTACACTGACTGTTGCATCCTGAGTGTAGGCACAAGTTATTAAGCTATTTAATTTATCTATATATTATCTATATTTTTGGGGTTTGTTTTTTTACCTTAATGATTATATTAAAATTAAAATTTTAGGGGTTCATGTTCAGTGATATTGTCTTATGTGCTTTTAAGCTGTTTATCTATTTGTGTGTCAATCAGGACAAACTGTCTGCGTAACTTCTACCCAGGGTTCAAGTGAGGATCCCTCTTCGTTACTTGTGGTTTTTTCCTTCTGACACATGCAGTAAAATGGTGCTGTGTGCCATTTTACTGGATTCTTCCAAAGAGAACTTGAAAGGCTTCGGGTTCGTTTTTGAATAACTTTTTGTGAAAATTTGTACATGATGAACCGGTTCACTCATCCTTAGTGTTATTCTGTGGAAAAGCGTTCAGTAATTTTTAATCTGTAATGCAAACACACAAGTGAAGGCACCACATTACAGTGTCTAGTTGAAAAGATGTGTAATGTATAATTCCTCCAAAAATATTGTAGAGTTTAAGTGATCACATATAATTCTGTGAAAAAAAGCATTTAAAGTAATAATTCTACTGCATTTCACATCTGTAATGCAAATTGAAGACATACTGTATCACGGTGTCTAATTGAAAAGATGTGTTGTGTGTCATCCCTGAAAAAATATTTCACAAGGTTTTAGTGACCGTGTGATATTCTGTGAAGAAAGCGTTTAATAATAATTCTTCCGCATTTCACATCTGTAATGCAAATTGAAGATATACTGCATTACAGTGTCTAGTTGAAAAGACGTATTTCACAAGTTTTAGTGACCGTGTGATATTCTGTGAAGAAAGCGTTTAAAAATTCTACTGCATTTCACATCTGTAACGCAAATTACCCACAAGTGAAGTCATACTGCATCACAGCATCTAGTTGAAAAGATGTTATGTATCATCACTTTTTCACTGCTAAAATATTGCACAAGTTTTAGTGAACGTGTTATTCTGCGACAAAAGCATTTGATAATTTACTTTTCACCTCCATAATGCAAATTACAAATTGCACTACATTTCACAATTACAACTCTGTTAGTTGAGGCATACTGCCCCACAGTGTGTAGATGAAAAGACATGTTGTGTATCATCCCTGCAAAAATATTGCACAAGTTTTAGAGAATGTGTGTTATTCTGTGAAAAATGAGTTCTATAAATGTACTGCATTTCACATCCGTAATTCAAATTACACACAAGTGAAGGCATACTGCATTACAGTGTGTAGTGTATCATCACTTTTAGGCTTCATGCACACGACCGTTACGTTTTTTGCGGTCCACAAACCGCGGGTCCGCAAAAAACGGAAGTCGCCTGTGTACCTTCCGCAATTTGCGGAACGGGCGGCCCATTGTATAAATGCCTATTTTTGTCCGCAAAACAAACTACGTAACGGAGCAACGGATGCAGACAGCACACGGAGTGCTGTCCGCATCTTTTGCGGCCCCATTGAAGTGAATGGGTCCGCATCCAAGCCGCAAAAACGGCGCCTCGGATGCGGACTAAAACAACGGTCGTGTGCATGAGGCCTTACACTGCAAAAATATTGCACAGGTTTTATCCTCATGTTTTGCGGATCAGATGTGGACCCTTTCATTTCAATGGGGCCGCAAAAGATGCAGACAGCACTTAGTGCTGAAATCAACAGTTTGCAGATGTAGAGGGACAACTGTTGAAACTGTTGAAAAATAAAAATTTTAAAAAGTTAGGCCAAAATGAGTGGAATGCAATGGTAAAAAATAACCCCAAAGTTGAGCTAAGGGAGGGAGGCCACATATGTACAGTCGTGGCCAAAAGTTTTGAGAATTACATAAATATTGGAAATTGGAAAAGTTGCTGCTTAAGTTTTTAGAATAGCAATTTGCATATGCTCCAGAATGTTATGAAGAGTGATCAGATGAATTGCATAGTCCTTCTTTGCCATGAAAATTAACTTAATCCCAAAAAAACCTTTCCACTGCATTTCATTGCTGTCATTAAAGGACCTGCTGAGATCATTTCAGTAATCGTCTTGCTAACTCAGGTGAGAATATTGACGAGCACAAGGCTGGAGATCATTATGTCAGGCTGATTGGGTTAAAATGGCAGACTTGACATGTTAAAAGGAGGGTGATGCTTGAAATCATTGTTCTTTCATTGTTAACCATGGTGACCTGCAAAGAAACGCGTGCAGCCATCATTGCGTTGCATAAAAATGGCTTCACAGGCAAGGATATTGTGGCTACTAAGATTGCACCTCAATCAACAATTTATAGGATCATCAAGAGGTTCAATTCTTGTTAAGAAGGCTTCAGGGCGTCCAAGAAAGTCCAAGAAAGTCCAGCAAGTCCAGCAAGCGATTAAAAAGGCACATTCCCCCCAAAATAGTACCAATCAAACAGTCACCTCATCCTGCAAAAGATTATCCCCTACATAAAACAATCGGGCTCTCAGAATATGGAGATACTAAAACATGATAATTTTTTTTGTTTCAAAAATGTTGTTATTGTGTTAAAAGTGAAAAAAAATAAAAAAGTTGACATATTACGTATCGCTGTGTCCGTAACAACCAGGTCTATTAAAATATCATATGACCTAACCCCTCAAGTGAACACCGTAAAAAAATTAAATAAAAACTGTGTTATGGAGACACTAAAATATTTTATTTTTTGTTTCAAAAATGCATTTATTGTGTAAAACTTAAATAAATTTTAAAAAGTATACATATTAGGTATTGCTGCATCCGTAACAACCTGCTGTATAAAAATATCACATGACCTAACCCCTAATGTGAACACCGTAAAAAATAAAAATAAATAAAAACGGTGTCAAAAAAGCTATTTTTTGGCACCTTACATCACAAAAATTGTAATACCAAGCGATCAAAAAGTCACCCTAATATAGTACCAATCATACCGTCATCTCATACCGAAAAAATTAGCCCCTACATAAGACATGCAATGTGAATCAGTTGTCACTGCGGATATAGCGTGGCGGTGCACGTGTCCTCGGATTGGCGTCCCATATAATAGTGATAACAAAGGACCAGCATTCACTCTTAATTTTTTTCATAGTATTTCTTTATTGCCACATGTCTGTAGTCGAGAATAGTTTTCTAATGGCTACACATTCTGTTATGGATGTCTCACAATGGAGTTAAGGACAAGGAGGAAGAGTAGTCTGAGCAGGAGAAGAAGCAGCTGATGATGATGGCAAAGTGGATTTGCGGCCGAATCTGAGACTTTTCCAAATCATGACAGGTCTAAAAAAAAGGCATGGTGTAGGCAGGGAAGGGGGCGGGGTGGGACAGCCTGTCTCATTTATCATTTTCTACGCCTGTTTTAGGTGTAGAAAATTATCTTAATCTACGCCAGAAAGGGAGTTGGCAAAGATTTAGGCTGGTGGTGGATGCGCCTAAGTTATGTAGAGGCCAGCACAAGGGGTATTAAGATCGGCGTCTAAAACACCAGTCTTAATAAATGACCCCATATGTTTGTACATCCATAGCTTATTTTATTTCTTGTAGATCTAGTGCATAGCTGTGGTTTTGTGTGCTGGCCTTATGGAGAAAAAAAACACCATATGGGAGTAGTTCACACAGAGCTAGAGGAAGCCGAGCTTGGCATAGTATCAGCAGCATCACCAGTTCCCAAGCTGACTGCAATAGAAGCAAATCTGGCCCTGCCAGCTTTTTTGGAGGTTTTGGCCATACATTGACTCTGCTTTTTATTGCCACTGCAGCCACTTTACTCATCTGATGTCTCCTCCTCCTCAGCACCCTGTTCAGGCTCTAGGATCCTGTCCAACACACAATCTGCTGCAGTCCCTGAGAAGCCAATCTAGAGTACAGGAGTGGTAGTTGCCCTGATAAGGTGCATTGTCATGGTGTAGTTCCTCAGGCCATTGCTCCCTGGGGATCGGTGAAATGGAATTATAATACTGAAGAATGAGGCCAGAGTTAAACATATGTAACACAGTCTTTTTTTTACTAAGTGCAACAAAGAATGTGAAATACATATAGTAGCAACAGGTTTTAAGTGCAGTTCTTCTATGGCACCAGCAAGGATATGGAGGCAGGTTCGTTGTTGGTAATTCTGCATTTAGGTGATACTGGCCTTTAAATGCAGATGTAGCTGTTCACGCTGCTGTCTGAAATCAGAAGGAGGAGGTCTGCAACTCTGTCTCTGTACAGGAACTCCTCCTCTTGGCAGGAAGCAGGACCAGCCCACACCTCCCAAGAGGGGAGGAACAGGGTGTTCAACAGTAAAATATATTACATAACAATAAAAAAAAAATTAGTACTCCCAAGTCTGGGGTACTACACACACCCTTGGTGAAAGCCAGGCCATCATTTAGTTGTGCTTGTGGTCCCTTCTGGTAATTTTGCATCAGATGTCCAAGGCCACTATTCTCGCTGACCCCTTACCTCCCATAGACCAGGTTAATGACATAAGTGAGTATACATGCATACATTGCATGGGCTAATATTTTTAACTACCAAAGGGACATACAGTTAGCACCTGAAGGAGTCCAGTTCATGATGGTGCCAAGGAGTGGTGCTAGTTATCCTAAATTTAAGCATAAACCAATCCCCAGCTGTGGGGCTCTTGTACACCAGAGTCCTTGTGATCCAGAGTAAGGTAAAAATACTTGGGCCTGCAGCTCTACTCCAGAGTTCCAGAAACATAGAAACCAAGCTCACCTCCTTTGAGGTGCATTTGTTTTAGTGAATGTGTGGTATTTAGAGATGAGTGAACCTTTTAAGATTCGGTTAATTTTAGGTGTGCCAAATATTTCAAAAAGTTTCGTTTCGACCCTAATCGATTCTACCTGAACCTCAGGACTCTGAAATATGTTATTTCTTTTTATCACTTTTTAAGAATGTTTGCATTTTCTCTCCCCCTCTCCCTCCCTAAGCTCTTAAATGAGCTTGAGAATAGTGGCCTTGGATATTCCAGAGATTTAATTATAAGGCCTAATGTAAACTCATGATTAAAAAAAAAAAAAGTCATGGTTTTGGTACACAGTCACACAACTTCAATGAATTGTTCTTCACCTTCTGCAAACACACTGAACACTGCTATCGACAATTTACTTGGGGAATAATGCATTATTGGAGCCTGGAATGATTTCTGCCTACTGTGTATTGTGCGTTTAAATATTCAGATAGAAAAATGCCTTTCTAGTGTGAAAAACACATTGTAAACCTGGTATGAGATTATTCCTACCCACACCAGCAATATAAGCATACAATAAAGCCTGGTAAAAGATTTATTCCTACTGTCTTGTGTGTGTTTAAATACACAGAAACAAAAACCTTTCTAGTGTGAAAAACACATTGTAAAACTGGTATGAGATTATTCCCACCCACAGCATCATTATAAAGATGAAAGGAAAGGCAGGTAAAAGATTTCTGCCTATTGTCTTATGTGATTTTCTTTTACCACTTGCAGCACTTATTTATCAACTAAGTGCTGAATGTCCCCTGATGAACCATTTGAATGCCTCCTTTTGGGGAAAAGCGTCGGGAAGAGTGTTTTAAAGCTAGCAGGGACACCCAGGGTCTCTGAGGGTTTAGCCACCGAGAAGTGGGGTCGCCCCTATCGGGGCGGGTGCTCTGCTTTCAGGCAGGGGTAGCCGGTAGGGACAAATTAGGGAGAGTACACCTTCCCAACCCCATCTTGTTGGTTGCTGACCTACAGATCACCTGGTGTCAAATAACCGTGAGTCTTTCAACATCTGGAGACTATCTGGTGACAAGTAACGGTGAGTTTTACAACAACCTCTGGTTATTCAATTGCATGCTCTATGCTTTAGCAAATGTGCAGGGGTCAAGCTGTATTATTGTCCCTTACTGCTTTCTAATATTGTATATGCACTACACTGACTGTTGCATCCTGAGTGTAGGCACAAGTTATTAAGCTATTTAATTTATCTATATATTATCTATATTTTTGGGGTTTGTTTTTTTACCTTAATGATTATATTAAAATTAAAATTTTAGGGGTTCATGTTCAGTGATATTGTCTTATGTGCTTTTAAGCTGTTTATCTATTTGTGTGTCAATCAGGACAAACTGTCTGCGTAACTTCTACCCAGGGTTCAAGTGAGGATCCCTCTTCGTTACTTGTGGTTTTTTCCTTCTGACACATGCAGTAAAATGGTGCTGTGTGCCATTTTACTGGATTCTTCCAAAGAGAACTTGAAAGGCTTCGGGTTCGTTTTTGAATAACTTTTTGTGAAAATTTGTACATGATGAACCGGTTCACTCATCCTTAGTGTTATTCTGTGGAAAAGCGTTCAGTAATTTTTAATCTGTAATGCAAACACACAAGTGAAGGCACCACATTACAGTGTCTAGTTGAAAAGATGTGTAATGTATAATTCCTCCAAAAATATTGTAGAGTTTAAGTGATCACATATAATTCTGTGAAAAAAAGCATTTAAAGTAATAATTCTACTGCATTTCACATCTGTAATGCAAATTGAAGACATACTGTATCACGGTGTCTAATTGAAAAGATGTGTTGTGTGTCATCCCTGAAAAAATATTTCACAAGGTTTTAGTGACCGTGTGATATTCTGTGAAGAAAGCGTTTAATAATAATTCTTCCGCATTTCACATCTGTAATGCAAATTGAAGATATACTGCATTACAGTGTCTAGTTGAAAAGACGTATTTCACAAGTTTTAGTGACCGTGTGATATTCTGTGAAGAAAGCGTTTAAAAATTCTACTGCATTTCACATCTGTAACGCAAATTACCCACAAGTGAAGTCATACTGCATCACAGCATCTAGTTGAAAAGATGTTATGTATCATCACTTTTTCACTGCTAAAATATTGCACAAGTTTTAGTGAACGTGTTATTCTGCGACAAAAGCATTTGATAATTTACTTTTCACCTCCATAATGCAAATTACAAATTGCACTACATTTCACAATTACAACTCTGTTAGTTGAGGCATACTGCCCCACAGTGTGTAGATGAAAAGACATGTTGTGTATCATCCCTGCAAAAATATTGCACAAGTTTTAGAGAATGTGTGTTATTCTGTGAAAAATGAGTTCTATAAATGTACTGCATTTCACATCCGTAATTCAAATTACACACAAGTGAAGGCATACTGCATTACAGTGTGTAGTGTATCATCACTTTTAGGCTTCATGCACACGACCGTTACGTTTTTTGCGGTCCACAAACCGCGGGTCCGCAAAAAACGGAAGTCGCCTGTGTACCTTCCGCAATTTGCGGAACGGGCGGCCCATTGTATAAATGCCTATTTTTGTCCGCAAAACAAACTACGTAACGGAGCAACGGATGCAGACAGCACACGGAGTGCTGTCCGCATCTTTTGCGGCCCCATTGAAGTGAATGGGTCCGCATCCAAGCCGCAAAAACGGCGCCTCGGATGCGGACTAAAACAACGGTCGTGTGCATGAGGCCTTACACTGCAAAAATATTGCACAGGTTTTATCCTCATGTTTTGCGGATCAGATGTGGACCCTTTCATTTCAATGGGGCCGCAAAAGATGCAGACAGCACTTAGTGCTGAAATCAACAGTTTGCAGATGTAGAGGGACAACTGTTGAAACTGTTGAAAAATAAAAATTTTAAAAAGTTAGGCCAAAATGAGTGGAATGCAATGGTAAAAAATAACCCCAAAGTTGAGCTAAGGGAGGGAGGCCACATATGTACAGTCGTGGCCAAAAGTTTTGAGAATTACATAAATATTGGAAATTGGAAAAGTTGCTGCTTAAGTTTTTAGAATAGCAATTTGCATATGCTCCAGAATGTTATGAAGAGTGATCAGATGAATTGCATAGTCCTTCTTTGCCATGAAAATTAACTTAATCCCAAAAAAACCTTTCCACTGCATTTCATTGCTGTCATTAAAGGACCTGCTGAGATCATTTCAGTAATCGTCTTGCTAACTCAGGTGAGAATATTGACGAGCACAAGGCTGGAGATCATTATGTCAGGCTGATTGGGTTAAAATGGCAGACTTGACATGTTAAAAGGAGGGTGATGCTTGAAATCATTGTTCTTTCATTGTTAACCATGGTGACCTGCAAAGAAACGCGTGCAGCCATCATTGCGTTGCATAAAAATGGCTTCACAGGCAAGGATATTGTGGCTACTAAGATTGCACCTCAATCAACAATTTATAGGATCATCAAGAGGTTCAATTCTTGTTAAGAAGGCTTCAGGGCGTCCAAGAAAGTCCAAGAAAGTCCAGCAAGTCCAGCAAGCGATTAAAAAGGCACATTCCCCCCAAAATAGTACCAATCAAACAGTCACCTCATCCTGCAAAAGATTATCCCCTACATAAAACAATCGGGCTCTCAGAATATGGAGATACTAAAACATGATAATTTTTTTTGTTTCAAAAATGTTGTTATTGTGTTAAAAGTGAAAAAAAATAAAAAAGTTGACATATTACGTATCGCTGTGTCCGTAACAACCAGGTCTATTAAAATATCATATGACCTAACCCCTCAAGTGAACACCGTAAAAAAATTAAATAAAAACTGTGTTATGGAGACACTAAAATATTTTATTTTTTGTTTCAAAAATGCATTTATTGTGTAAAACTTAAATAAATTTTAAAAAGTATACATATTAGGTATTGCTGCATCCGTAACAACCTGCTGTATAAAAATATCACATGACCTAACCCCTAATGTGAACACCGTAAAAAATAAAAATAAATAAAAACGGTGTCAAAAAAGCTATTTTTTGGCACCTTACATCACAAAAATTGTAATACCAAGCGATCAAAAAGTCACCCTAATATAGTACCAATCATACCGTCATCTCATACCGAAAAAATTAGCCCCTACATAAGACATGCAATGTGAATCAGTTGTCACTGCGGATATAGCGTGGCGGTGCACGTGTCCTCGGATTGGCGTCCCATATAATAGTGATAACAAAGGACCAGCATTCACTCTTAATTTTTTTCATAGTATTTCTTTATTGCCACATGTCTGTAGTCGAGAATAGTTTTCTAATGGCTACACATTCTGTTATGGATGTCTCACAATGGAGTTAAGGACAAGGAGGAAGAGTAGTCTGAGCAGGAGAAGAAGCAGCTGATGATGATGGCAAAGTGGATTTGCGGCCGAATCTGAGACTTTTCCAAATCATGACAGGTCTAAAAAAAAGGCATGGTGTAGGCAGGGAAGGGGGCGGGGTGGGACAGCCTGTCTCATTTATCATTTTCTACGCCTGTTTTAGGTGTAGAAAATTATCTTAATCTACGCCAGAAAGGGAGTTGGCAAAGATTTAGGCTGGTGGTGGATGCGCCTAAGTTATGTAGAGGCCAGCACAAGGGGTATTAAGATCGGCGTCTAAAACACCAGTCTTAATAAATGACCCCATATGTTTGTACATCCATAGCTTATTTTATTTCTTGTAGATCTAGTGCATAGCTGTGGTTTTGTGTGCTGGCCTTATGGAGAAAAAAAACACCATATGGGAGTAGTTCACACAGAGCTAGAGGAAGCCGAGCTTGGCATAGTATCAGCAGCATCACCAGTTCCCAAGCTGACTGCAATAGAAGCAAATCTGGCCCTGCCAGCTTTTTTGGAGGTTTTGGCCATACATTGACTCTGCTTTTTATTGCCACTGCAGCCACTTTACTCATCTGATGTCTCCTCCTCCTCAGCACCCTGTTCAGGCTCTAGGATCCTGTCCAACACACAATCTGCTGCAGTCCCTGAGAAGCCAATCTAGAGTACAGGAGTGGTAGTTGCCCTGATAAGGTGCATTGTCATGGTGTAGTTCCTCAGGCCATTGCTCCCTGGGGATCGGTGAAATGGAATTATAATACTGAAGAATGAGGCCAGAGTTAAACATATGTAACACAGTCTTTTTTTTACTAAGTGCAACAAAGAATGTGAAATACATATAGTAGCAACAGGTTTTAAGTGCAGTTCTTCTATGGCACCAGCAAGGATATGGAGGCAGGTTCGTTGTTGGTAATTCTGCATTTAGGTGATACTGGCCTTTAAATGCAGATGTAGCTGTTCACGCTGCTGTCTGAAATCAGAAGGAGGAGGTCTGCAACTCTGTCTCTGTACAGGAACTCCTCCTCTTGGCAGGAAGCAGGACCAGCCCACACCTCCCAAGAGGGGAGGAACAGGGTGTTCAACAGTAAAATATATTACATAACAATAAAAAAAAAATTAGTACTCCCAAGTCTGGGGTACTACACACACCCTTGGTGAAAGCCAGGCCATCATTTAGTTGTGCTTGTGGTCCCTTCTGGTAATTTTGCATCAGATGTCCAAGGCCACTATTCTCGCTGACCCCTTACCTCCCATAGACCAGGTTAATGACATAAGTGAGTATACATGCATACATTGCATGGGCTAATATTTTTAACTACCAAAGGGACATACAGTTAGCACCTGAAGGAGTCCAGTTCATGATGGTGCCAAGGAGTGGTGCTAGTTATCCTAAATTTAAGCATAAACCAATCCCCAGCTGTGGGGCTCTTGTACACCAGAGTCCTTGTGATCCAGAGTAAGGTAAAAATACTTGGGCCTGCAGCTCTACTCCAGAGTTCCAGAAACATAGAAACCAAGCTCACCTCCTTTGAGGTGCATTTGTTTTAGTGAATGTGTGGTATTTAGAGATGAGTGAACCTTTTAAGATTCGGTTAATTTTAGGTGTGCCAAATATTTCAAAAAGTTTCGTTTCGACCCTAATCGATTCTACCTGAACCTCAGGACTCTGAAATATGTTATTTCTTTTTATCACTTTTTAAGAATGTTTGCATTTTCTCTCCCCCTCTCCCTCCCTAAGCTCTTAAATGAGCTTGAGAATAGTGGCCTTGGATATTCCAGAGATTTAATTATAAGGCCTAATGTAAACTCATGATTAAAAAAAAAAAAAGTCATGGTTTTGGTACACAGTCACACAACTTCAATGAATTGTTCTTCACCTTCTGCAAACACACTGAACACTGCTATCGACAATTTACTTGGGGAATAATGCATTATTGGAGCCTGGAATGATTTCTGCCTACTGTGTATTGTGCGTTTAAATATTCAGATAGAAAAATGCCTTTCTAGTGTGAAAAACACATTGTAAACCTGGTATGAGATTATTCCTACCCACACCAGCAATATAAGCATACAATAAAGCCTGGTAAAAGATTTATTCCTACTGTCTTGTGTGTGTTTAAATACACAGAAACAAAAACCTTTCTAGTGTGAAAAACACATTGTAAAACTGGTATGAGATTATTCCCACCCACAGCATCATTATAAAGATGAAAGGAAAGGCAGGTAAAAGATTTCTGCCTATTGTCTTATGTGATTTTCTTTTACCACTTGCAGCACTTATTTATCAACTAAGTGCTGAATGTCCCCTGATGAACCATTTGAATGCCTCCTTTTGGGGAAAAGCGTCGGGAAGAGTGTTTTAAAGCTAGCAGGGACACCCAGGGTCTCTGAGGGTTTAGCCACCGAGAAGTGGGGTCGCCCCTATCGGGGCGGGTGCTCTGCTTTCAGGCAGGGGTAGCCGGTAGGGACAAATTAGGGAGAGTACACCTTCCCAACCCCATCTTGTTGGTTGCTGACCTACAGATCACCTGGTGTCAAATAACCGTGAGTCTTTCAACATCTGGAGACTATCTGGTGACAAGTAACGGTGAGTTTTACAACAACCTCTGGTTATTCAATTGCATGCTCTATGCTTTAGCAAATGTGCAGGGGTCAAGCTGTATTATTGTCCCTTACTGCTTTCTAATATTGTATATGCACTACACTGACTGTTGCATCCTGAGTGTAGGCACAAGTTATTAAGCTATTTAATTTATCTATATATTATCTATATTTTTGGGGTTTGTTTTTTTACCTTAATGATTATATTAAAATTAAAATTTTAGGGGTTCATGTTCAGTGATATTGTCTTATGTGCTTTTAAGCTGTTTATCTATTTGTGTGTCAATCAGGACAAACTGTCTGCGTAACTTCTACCCAGGGTTCAAGTGAGGATCCCTCTTCGTTACTTGTGGTTTTTTCCTTCTGACACATGCAGTAAAATGGTGCTGTGTGCCATTTTACTGGATTCTTCCAAAGAGAACTTGAAAGGCTTCGGGTTCGTTTTTGAATAACTTTTTGTGAAAATTTGTACATGATGAACCGGTTCACTCATCCTTAGTGTTATTCTGTGGAAAAGCGTTCAGTAATTTTTAATCTGTAATGCAAACACACAAGTGAAGGCACCACATTACAGTGTCTAGTTGAAAAGATGTGTAATGTATAATTCCTCCAAAAATATTGTAGAGTTTAAGTGATCACATATAATTCTGTGAAAAAAAGCATTTAAAGTAATAATTCTACTGCATTTCACATCTGTAATGCAAATTGAAGACATACTGCATCACGGTGTCTAATTGAAAAGATGTGTTGTGTGTCATCCCTGAAAAAATATTTCACAAGGTTTTAGTGACCGTGTGATATTCTGTGAAGAAAGCGTTTAATAATAATTCTTCCGCATTTCACATCTGTAATGCAAATTGAAGATATACTGCATTACAGTGTCTAGTTGAAAAGACGTATTTCACAAGTTTTAGTGACCGTGTGATATTCTGTGAAGAAAGCGTTTAAAAATTCTACTGCATTTCACATCTGTAACGCAAATTACCCACAAGTGAAGTCATACTGCATCACAGCATCTAGTTGAAAAGATGTTATGTATCATCACTTTTTCACTGCTAAAATATTGCACAAGTTTTAGTGAACGTGTTATTCTGCGACAAAAGCATTTGATAATTTACTTTTCACCTCCATAATGCAAATTACAAATTGCACTACATTTCACAATTACAACTCTGTTAGTTGAGGCATACTGCCCCACAGTGTGTAGATGAAAAGACATGTTGTGTATCATCCCTGCAAAAATATTGCACAAGTTTTAGAGAATGTGTGTTATTCTGTGAAAAATGAGTTCTATAAATGTACTGCATTTCACATCCGTAATTCAAATTACACACAAGTGAAGGCATACTGCATTACAGTGTGTAGTGTATCATCACTTTTAGGCTTCATGCACACGACCGTTACGTTTTTTGCGGTCCACAAACCGCGGGTCCGCAAAAAACGGAAGTCGCCTGTGTACCTTCCGCAATTTGCGGAACGGGCGGCCCATTGTATAAATGCCTATTTTTGTCCGCAAAACAAACTACGTAACGGAGCAACGGATGCAGACAGCACACGGAGTGCTGTCCGCATCTTTTGCGGCCCCATTGAAGTGAATGGGTCCGCATCCAAGCCGCAAAAACGGCGCCTCGGATGCGGACTAAAACAACGGTCGTGTGCATGAGGCCTTACACTGCAAAAATATTGCACAGGTTTTATCCTCATGTTTTGCGGATCAGATGTGGACCCTTTCATTTCAATGGGGCCGCAAAAGATGCAGACAGCACTTAGTGCTGAAATCAACAGTTTGCAGATGTAGAGGGACAACTGTTGAAACTGTTGAAAAATAAAAATTTTAAAAAGTTAGGCCAAAATGAGTGGAATGCAATGGTAAAAAATAACCCCAAAGTTGAGCTAAGGGAGGGAGGCCACATATGTACAGTCGTGGCCAAAAGTTTTGAGAATTACATAAATATTGGAAATTGGAAAAGTTGCTGCTTAAGTTTTTAGAATAGCAATTTGCATATGCTCCAGAATGTTATGAAGAGTGATCAGATGAATTGCATAGTCCTTCTTTGCCATGAAAATTAACTTAATCCCAAAAAAACCTTTCCACTGCATTTCATTGCTGTCATTAAAGGACCTGCTGAGATCATTTCAGTAATCGTCTTGCTAACTCAGGTGAGAATATTGACGAGCACAAGGCTGGAGATCATTATGTCAGGCTGATTGGGTTAAAATGGCAGACTTGACATGTTAAAAGGAGGGTGATGCTTGAAATCATTGTTCTTTCATTGTTAACCATGGTGACCTGCAAAGAAACGCGTGCAGCCATCATTGCGTTGCATAAAAATGGCTTCACAGGCAAGGATATTGTGGCTACTAAGATTGCACCTCAATCAACAATTTATAGGATCATCAAGAGGTTCAATTCTTGTTAAGAAGGCTTCAGGGCGTCCAAGAAAGTCCAAGAAAGTCCAGCAAGCGCCAGGATCATCTCCTAAAGAGGATTCAGCTGCGGGATTGGAGTACCACCAGTGCAGAGCTAGCTCAGGAATGGCAGCAGGCAGGTGTGAGCGCATCTGCACGCACAGTGAGGCGAAGACTTTTGGAAGATGGCCTGGTGTCAAGAAGGGCAGCAAAGAAGCCACTTCTCTCAAAAAAAAACATCAGGGACAGATTGATCTTCTGCAGAAAGTATGGTGAATGGACTGCTGAGGACTGGGGCAAAGTCATATTCTCCGATGAAGCCTCTTTCCGATTGTTTGGGACATCTGGAAAAAGGCTTGTCCGGAGAAGAAAAGTTGAGCGCTACCATCAGTCCTGTGTCATGCCAACAGTAAAGCATCCTGGGACCATTCATGTGTGGGTTTGCTTCTCATCCAAGGGAGTGGGCTCACTCACAATTTTGCCCAAAAACACAGCCATGAATAAAGAATAGTACCAAAACACCCTCCAACAGCAACTTCTTCCAACAATCCAACAACAGTTTGGTGAAGAACAATGCATTTTCCAGCACGATGGAGCACCGTGCCATAAGGCAAAAGTGATAACTAAGTGGCTCGGGGACCAAAACGTAGACATTTTGAGTCCATGGCCTGGAAACTCCCCAGATCTTAATCCCATTGAGAACTTGTGGTCAATCCTCAAGAGGCGGGTGGACAAACAAAAACCCACTAATTCTGACAAACTCCAAGAAGTGATTATGAAAGAATGGGTTGCTATCAGTCAGGAATTGGCCCAGAAGTTGATTGAGAGCATGCCCAGTCGAATTGCAGAGGTCCTGAAAAAGAAGGGCCAACACTGCAAATACTGACTCTTTGCATAAATGTCATGTAATTGTCGATAAAAGCCTTTGAAACGTATGAAGTGCGTTTAATTATATTTCACTACATCACAGAAACAACTGAAACAAAGATCTAAAAGCAGTTTAGCAGCAAACTTTGTGAAAACTAATATTTGTGTCATTCTCAAAACTTTTGGCCACGACTGTAGATTACTGCCACACAAAAATGACTAATAAATGCACCACTATGACTTGCTCTTTTTCGTACCTTGTATTTTAGTTTTCATAAGTGTTGTATCAGACTGCAGGTTTTATGTGTCTCTTTGGGACACAGACCGTCAGATACTGACAAATTCGACCAATTCTTACACCAGCCCAGCATTCCTTGAAAACCATGTTACACTGGTACAAGTATGTGCCAATATGGGATTGATTGGTTTAGACACCCACATATCAAAATGTCATGAAATCACAGTTATTGCCATGTCAGTTCTGTAGATAAATGTAGACAACAGAAAAAGTTGTGCTGAAGAATACTTTAACCCTTTCCAGACTAATTTTGCCAACAATGTTTTGGGTTATTTCTCCACGCCTTCCAAGAGCC
This sequence comes from Bufo bufo, assembly GCF_905171765.1. Taxonomy (NCBI): domain Eukaryota; kingdom Metazoa; phylum Chordata; class Amphibia; order Anura; family Bufonidae; genus Bufo; species Bufo bufo. The sequence goes on from NC_053397.1 coordinate 124,011,049, forward strand.
GTACCTTTTTTACATTTTCTGTCAACATAGCAATATGAGTTCAATTTTTAAAACAGTAGATTTTTATTATTTATAGATAAGAATAGACAGTTGAATACAGCGCATATTGTATAACAAGTCAGTACATTCACTGTGGCAGTACCAACAAAGGTTTTCATACATCGAGAAATAAAGAAAATAGGAACTCAAATAAATAGGAACTCAAATAAAACAAAAACAAATCAGAAAAAGAAAGGAATAAAGTAGTCTTCTCTCGAGGAATAGGATATAATATCAGATTCTTTAATAGGCATAAATATGGATCAAGAAATCTGTATCTCCAGTTTTCACTTTGTCCAGGAATTCCACATCACTGCAAAGCTGGAAAAGGAATAGTTAGCCATGGTTAGAGTTATTTCATAGATATAAGCGGTATTCCGTTTTAGAAGAACTTCTTAAAAGGAAGGGATTTTTGAACTTTTCCAATTTTGGGCAATGGCTAGTTTAGTTGATAGAAAGAGATGACCTATGACTAGTCTAAAGTTATATGGGATGGCATCTAAATCTATGAAAAGTAAAGCCATTCAAAGTGAGGGAGTCAGCTGGTAACACAGCAAGTCCAAAGCTAGAGAGAAGGCCTCCTTCCATATTCCCTGGAGAAGAGGGCATGACCAAAGGATATGAAAAAGCGTGCCTCTGTGCCCACATCCTCTCCAGCAGAGATGTGAAACTCCCAGGAAAAAGTGTCTCAAATAGGGATGAGCGAACCCGAACTATATAGTTCGGGTTCGTACCGAATTTTGGGGTGTCCGTGACACGGACCCGAACCCGAACATTTTCATAAAAGTCTGGGTTCGAGTTCGGTGTTCGGCGCTTTCTTGGCGCTTTTTGAAAGGCTGCAAAGCAGCCAATCAACAAGCATCATACTACTTGCCCCAAGAGGCCATCACAGCCTTGCCTACTATTCTCATGGCTGTGATTGGCCAGTGCAGCATGTGACCCAGCCTCTATATAAGCTTGGGTCACGTAGCGCTGCACGTCACTCTGCTGATACAAATGTAGGGAGAGGTTGCAGCTGCGACGTTAGGGCGAGATTAGGCAGTGATTAACTCCTCCAAAAGACTTCATTCAGTGATCGATCTACAGCTGTGGATCATTGAACTGCTGCTATTCAATTGCTCAGTGTTTTTAGGCTGCCCAGAGCGTTTTTCAGTCACTTTTTTCTGGGGTGATCAGCGGCCATTTTGTGGCTTGTGGTGCGCCAGCACAAGCTGCCACCAAGTACATTTAACCATCAATAGTGTGGTTATTTTTTGCTATATCCTACATCAGGGTCAAGCTATCATCAAGTGCATTTAACCATCAATAGTGTGGTTATTTTTTGGCCATATACTACATCAGGGGCAAGCTGAGCCTGTCCCCCAAGTGCATTTAACCATCAATAGTGTGGTTATTTTTTGCTATATCCTACATCAGGGTCAAGCTATCATCAAGTGCATTTAACCATCAATAGTGTGGTTATTTTTTGGCCATATACTACATCAGGGGCAAGCTGAGCCTGTCCCCCAAGTGCATTTAACCATCAATAGTGTGGTTATTTTTTGCTATATCCTACATCAGGGTCAAGCCATCATCAAGTGCATTTAACCATCAATAGTGTGGTTATTTTTTGGCCATATACTACATCAGGGGCAAGCTGAGCCTGTCCCCCAAGTGCATTTAACCATCAATAGTGTGGTTATTTTTTGCTATATCCTACATCAGGGTCAAGCTTTCATCAAGTGCATTTAACCATCAATAGTGTGGTTATTTTTTGGCCATATACTACATCAGGAGCAAGTTGAGCCTGTCACAAAGTGCATTTAACCATCAATAGTGTGGTTATTTTTTGGCCATATACTACATCAGGGGCAAGTTGAGCCTGTCACCTAGCGCCTAAAAAATAGGCCTCACATTTATATTCATCCAAATCTGTCATTACTGTTTTAGCTGGTCAAGTTATTTTTAGTGTCCATCAAAGCACAGTTTTTGTTCTGGGTTGAAAAACAATTCCCAATTTTGCAATTCTCAAAATTAGTGGTTTCTGCTGTATCAGGCCTACTTTAAATCTATCCCTAAAAGGGTAGATTAGATTCAAGGTGCTGATAGGGTCATTCTCAAGAACTTCACACACACGCTACAGTGCAGATCCAAGTCTAATTCTGTGATTAAACGTATACCTGTCACCCAGCGCCTAAAAAATAGGCCTCACATTTATATTCATCCAAATCTGTCATTACTGTTTTAGCTGGTCAAGTTATTTAGTGTCCGTCAAAGCACAGTTTTTGTTCTGGGTTGAAAAACAATTCCCAATTTTGCAATTCTCAAAATTAGTGGTTTCTGCTGTATCAGGCCTACTTTAAATCTATCCCTAAAAGGGTAGATTAGATTCAAGGTGCTGATAGGGTCATTCTCAAGAACTTCACACACACGCTACAGTGCAGATCCAAGTCTAATTCTGTGATTAAACGTATACCTGTCACCCTGTGCCTAAAAAATAGGCCTCACATTTATATTCATCCAAATCTGTCATTACTGTTTTAGCTGGTCAAGTTATTTAATGTCCGTCAAAGCACAGTTTTTGTTCTGGGTTGAAAAACAATTCCCAATTTTGCAATTCTCAAAATTAGTGTTTTTTGCTGTATCAGGCCTACTTTAAATCTATCCCTAAAAGGGTAGATTAGATTCAAGGTGCTGATAGGGTCATTCTCAAGAACTTCACACACATGCTACAGTGCAGATCCAAGTCTAATTCTGTGATTAAACGTATACCTGTCACCCAGCGCCTAAAAAATAGGCCTCACATTTATATTCATCCAAATCTGTCATTACTGTTTTAGCTGGTCAAGTTATTTAGTGTCCGTCAAAGCACAGTTTTTGTTCTGGGTTGAAAAACAATTCCCAATTTTGCAATTCTCAAAATTAGTGGTTTCTGCTGTATCAGGCCTACTTTAAATCTATCCCTAAAAGGGTAGATTAGATTCAAGGTGCTGATAGGGTCATTCTCAAGAACTTCACACACACGCTACAGTGCAGATCCAAGTCTAATTCTGTGATAAACGTATACCTGTCACCCAGCGCCTAAAAAATAGGCCTCACATATATATTCATCCAAATCTGTCATTACTGTTTTAGCTGGTCAAGTTATTTAATGTCCGTCAAAGCACAGTTTTTGTTCTGGGTTGAAAAACAATTCCCAATTTTGCAATTCTCAAAATTAGTGGTTTTTGCTGTATCAGGCCTACTTTAAATCTATCCCTAAAAGGGTAGATTAGATTCAAGGTGCTGATAGGATCATTCTCAAGAACTTCACACACACGCTACAGTGCAGATCCAAGTCTAATTCTGTGATTAAATGTATACCTGTCACCCAGCGCCTAAAAAATAGGCCTCACATTTATATTCATCCAAATCTGTCATTACTGTTTTAGCTGGTCAAGTTATTTAATGTCCAACAAAGCACAGTTTTTGTTCTGGGTTGAAAAACAATTCCCAATTTTGCAATTCTCAAAATTAGTGGTTTCTGCTGTATCAGGCCTACTTTAAATCTATCCCTAAAAGGGTAGATTAGATTCAAGGTGCTGATAGGGTCATTCTCAAGAACTTCACACACACGCTACAGTGCAGATCCAAGTCTAATTCTGTCCGTAAACATATACCTGTCACCCAGCGCCTAAATAATAGGCCTCAAATTTGTATTCAGCTAAATCTGTCATTACTGGTGTGCCTGTATTAGTGTAATACGGTACCTAAATAGATAGCCAGATAGTGTTAGGTGTCTGTAAAAAAAGGCCTGATTTTGAATTCAATACATTGGCCCGAATAATATTTTTCTTATTGTGGTGAACGATAACAATGAGGAAAACATCTAGTAAGGGACGCTGATGCGGACGCGGACATGGTCGTGTTAGTGGACCGTCTGGTGCTGGGAGAGGAAGTGGCCGTTCTGCCACAGCCACACGTCCTAGTGTACCAACTACCTCAGGTGCCAGTAGCCGCCAGAATTTACAGGGATATTTGGTGGGGCCCAATGCCGTTCTAAGGATTGTAAGGCCTGAGCAGGTACAGGCATTAGTCAATTGGGTGGCCGACAGTGCATCCAGCACGTTCACATTATCTCCCACCCAGTCTTCTGCAGAAAGCGCACAGATGGCGCATGAAAACCAAGCCAATCAGTCTGTCACATCACCCCCATGCATATCAGGGAAACTGTCTGAGCCTCAAGTTATGCAGCAGTCTCTTATGCTGTTTGAAGACTCTGCTTGCAGGGTTTCCCAAGGGCATCCACCTAGCCCTTCCCCAGTGGTGGAAGAGATAGAATGCACTAACGCACAACCACTTATGTTTCCTGATGATGAGGACATAGGAATACCACCTCAGCACGTCTCTGATGATGACGAAACACAGGTGCCAACTGCTTCGTCTTTCTGCAGTGTGCAGACTGAACAGGAGGTCAGGGATCAAGACTGGGTGGAAGACGATTCAGGGGACGATGAGGTCCTAGACCCCACATGGAATGAAGGTCGTGCCACTGACTTTCACAGTTCGGAGGAAGAGGCAGTGGTGAGACCGAGCCAACAGTGTAGCAAAAGACAAAGAGGGAGCAGTGGGCAAAAGCAGAACACCCGCAGCCAAGAGACTCCGCCTGCTACTGACCGCCGCCATCTGGGACCGAGCACCCCAAAGGCAGCTTCAAGGAGTTCCCTGGCATGGCACTTCTTCAAACAATGTGCTGACGACAAGACCCGAGTGGTTTGCACGCTGTGCCATCAGAGCCTGAAGCGAGGCATTAACGTTCTGAACCTTAGCACAACCTGCATGACCAGGCACCTGCATGCAAAGCATGAACTGTAGTGGAGTAAACACCTTAAAAACAAGGAAGTCACTCAGGCTCCCCCTGCTACCTCTTCTGCTGCTGCCGCCTCGGCCTCTTCTGCTGCTGCCGCCGCCTCGGCCTCTTCTTCCGCCTCTGGAGGAACGTTGGCACCTGCCGGCCAGCAAACATGGGATGTACCACCAACACCACCACCTGCGTCACCAAGCATCTCAACCATGTCACACGGCAGCGTTCAGCTCTCCATCTCACAAACATTTGAGAGAAAGCGTAAATTCCCACCTAGCCACCCTCGATCCCTGGCCCTGAATGCCAGCATTTCTAAACTACTGGCCTATGAAATGCTGTCATTTAGGCTGGTGGACACAGACAGCTTCAAACAGCTCATGTCGCTTGCTGTCCCACAGTATGTTGTTCCCAGCCGCCACTACTTCTCCAAGAGAGCCGTGCCTTCCCTGCACAACCAAGTATCCAATAAAATCAAGTGTGCACTGCGCAACGCCATCTGTGGCAAGGTCCACCTAACCACAGATACGTGGACCAGTAAGCACGGCCAGGGACGCTATATCTCCCTAACTGCACACTGGGTAAATGTAGTGGCGGCTGGGCCCCAGGCGGAGAGATGTTTGGCGCACGTCCTTCCGCCGCCAAGGATCGCAGGGCAACATTCTTTGCCTCCTGTCTCCTCCTCCTCCTACTCAGATTCCTCCTCCTCTTCTTCCACCTGCTCATCCAGTCAGCCACACACCTTCACCACCAACTTCAGCACAGCCCGGGGTAAACGTCAGCAGGCCGTTCTGAAACTCATATGTTTGGGGGACAGGCCCCACACCGCACAGAAGTTGTGGGGGGGTATAGAACAACAGACCGACGAGTGGTTGCTGCCGGTGAGCCTCAAGCCCGGCCTTTTGGTGTGCGATAATGGGCGAAATCTCGTTGCAGCTCTGGGACTAGCCGGTTTGACGCACATCCCTTGCCTGGCGCATGTGCTTAATTTGGTGGTGCAGAAGTTCATTCACAACTACCCCGACATGTCAGAGCTGCTGCATAAAGTACGGGCCGTCTGTTCGCGCTTCCGGCGTTCACATCCTGCCGCTGCTCGCCTGTCTGCGCTACAGCGTAACTTCGGCCTTCCCGCTCACCGCCTCATATGCGACGTGCCCACCAGGTGGAACTCCACCTTGCACATGCTGAACAGACTGTGCGAGCAGCAGCAGGCCATAGTGGAGTTTCAGCTGCAGCACGCACGGGTCAGTCGCACTGCGGAACAGCACCACTTCACCACCAATGACTGGGCCTCCATGCGAGACCTGTGTCCCCTGTTGCGCTGTTTCGAGTACTCCACCAACATGGCCAGTGGCGATGACGCCGTTATCAGCGTTACAATACCACTTCTATGTCTCCTTGAGAAAACACTTAGGGCGATGATGGAAGAGGAGGTGGCCCAGGAGGAGGAGGAGGAAGAGGGGTCATTTTTAGCACTTTCAGGCCAGTCTCTTCGAAGTGACTCAGAGGGAGGTTTTTTGCAACAGCAGAGGCCAGGTACAAATGTGGCCAGACAGGGCCCACTACTGGAGGACGAGGAGGACGAGGATGAGGAGTAGGTGGAGGAGGAGGATGAGGATGAAGCAGGTTCACAGCGGGCTGGCACCCAACGCAGCTCGGGCCCATCACTGGTGCGTGGCTGGGGGGAAACGCAGGACGATGACGATACGCCTCCCACAGAGGACAGCTTGTCCTTACCTCTGGGCAGCCTGGCACACATGAGCGACTACATGCTGCAGTGCCTGCGCAACGACAGCAGAGTTGCCCACATTTTAACGTGTGCGGACTACTGGGTTGCCAGGGTGGATGGATCCACGGTACAAAGACAATGTGCCCACCTTACTTCATGCACTGGAGTTTGATAGTAAGATGCGCGAGTACAAGCGCATGTTGGTAGACGCGCTACTGAGAGCATTCCCAAATGTCACAGGGGAACAAGTGGAAGCCCAAGGCGAAGGCAGAGGAGGAGCAAGAGGTCGCCAACGCAGCTGTGTCACGGCCAGCTCCTCTGAGGGCAGGGTTAGCATGGCAGAGATGTGGAAAAGTTTTGTCACCACGCCACAGCTAACTGCACCACCACCTGATACGGAACGTGTTAGCAGGAGGCAACATTTCAATAACATGGTGGAACAGTACCTGTGCACACCCCTCCACGTACTGACTGATGGTTCGGCCCCATTCAACTTCTGGGTCTTCAAATTGTCCACGTGGCCAGAGCTAGCCTTTTATGCCTTGGAGGTGCTGGCCTGCCCGGCGGCCAGCGTTTTGTCTTAACGTGTATTCAGCACGGCAGGGGGCGTCATTACAGACAAACGCAGCCGCCTGTCTACAGCCAATGTGGACAAGCTGACGTTCATAAAAATGAACCAGGCATGGATCCCACAGGACCTGTCCATCCCTTGTGCAGATTAGACATTAACTACCTCCCCTTAACAATATATTATTGTACTCCAGGGCACTTCCTCATTCAATCCTATTTTTATTTTCATTTTACCATTATATTGCGGGGCAACCCAAAGTTGAATGAACCTCTCCTCTGTCTGGGTGCCGGGGCCTAAAAATATCTGACAGTGGCCTGTTCCAGTGGTGGGTGACATGAAGCCTGATTCTCTGCTATGACATGAAGACTGATTCTCTGCTGACATGAAGCCTGAATCTCTGTTATGGGACCTCTCTCCTCTGCCTGGGTGCCTGGGCCTAAATATGTGACAGTGGCCTGTTCCATTGGTGGGTGACGTGAAGCCTGATTCTCTGCTATGACATGAAGACTGATTCTCTGCTGACATGAAGCCTGAATCTCTCTTATGGGACCTCTCTCCGCTATCTGGGTGTCGGGGCCTAAAAATATCTGACAGTGGCCTGTTCCAGTGGTGGGTGACGTGAAGCCTGATTCTCTGCTATGACATGCAGACTGATTCTCTGCTGACATGAAGCCAGATTCTCTGTTACGGGACCTCTCTCCTCTGCCTGGGTGCCTGGGCCTAAATATCTGACAATGGACTGTTCCAGTGTTGGGTGACGTAAAGCCTGATTCTCTGCTATGACATGCAGACTGATTCTCTGCTGACATGAAGCCAGATTCTCTGTTACGGGACCTCTCTCCTCTGCCTGGGTGCCTGGGCCTAAATATCTGACAATGGACTGTACCAGTGTTGGGTGACGTAAAGCATGATTCTCTGCTAGGACATGCAGACTGATTCTCTGCTGACATGAAGCCAGATTCTCTGTTACGGGACCTCTCTCCTCTGCCTGGGTGCCTGGGCCTAAATATCTGACAATGGACTGTTCCAGTGTTGGGTGACGTAAAGCCTGATTCTCTGCTATGACATGCAGACTGATTCTCTGCTGACATGAAGCCAGATTCTCTGTTACGGGACCTCTCTCCTCTGCCTGGGTGCCTGGGCCTAAATATCTGACAGTGGCCTGTACCAGTGTTGGGTGACGTAAAGCATGATTCTCTGCTAGGACATGCAGACTGATTCTCTGCTGACATGAAGCAAGATTCTCTGTTACGGGACCTCTCTCCTCTGCCTGGGTGCCTGGGCCTAAATATCTGACAATGGACTGTTCCAGTGTTGGGTGACGTAAAGCATGATTCTCTGCTATGACATGCAGACTGATTCTCTGCTGACATGAAGCCTGAATCTCTGTTATGGGACCTCTCTCCTCTGTCTGGGTGCCGGGGCCTAAAAATATCTGACAGTGGCCTGTTCCAGTGTTGGGTGACGTGAAGCCTGATTCTCTGCTTTGACATGAAGACTGATTCTCTGCTGACATGAAGCCAGATTCTCTGTTACGGGACTTCTCTCCTCTGCCTGGGTGCCTGGGCCTAAATATCTGACAATGGACTGTTCCAGTGTTGGGTGACGTAAAGCATGATTCTCTGCTATGACATGCAGACTGATTCTCTGCTGACATGAAGCCTGAATCTCTGTTATGGGATTTCTCTCCTCTGTCTGGGTGCCGGGGCCTAAAAATATCTGACAGTGGCCTGTTCCAGTGGTGGGTGACGTGAAGCCTGATTCTCTGCTATGACATGAAGACTGATTCGTTGCTGACATGAAGCCAGATTCTCTGTTACGGGACCTCTCTCCTCTGCCTGGGTGCCTGGGCCTAAATATCTGACAATGGACTGTTCCAGTGTTGGGTGATGTAAAGCATGATTCTCTGCTAGGACATGCAGACTGATTCTCTGCTGACATGAAGCCAGATTCTCTGTTACGGGACCTCTCTCCTCTGCCTGGGTGCCTGGGCCTAAATATCTGACAATGGACTGTTCCAGTGTTGGGTGATGTAAAGCATGATTCTCTGCTAGGACATGCAGACTGATTCTCTGCTGACATGAAGCCAGATTCTCTGCTATGGGACCTCTCTCCAATTGATATTGGTTAATTTTCATTTATTTTATTTTTATTTTAATTCATTTTCCTATCCACATTTGTTTGCAGGGGATTTACCTACATGTTGCTGCCTTTTGCAGCCCTCTAGCTCTTTCCTGGGCTGTTTTACAGCCTTTTTAGTGCCGAAAAGTTCGTGTCCCCATTGACTTCAATGGGGTTCGGGACGAAGTTCGGGTCGGGCTCGGAACCCGAACCCGAACATTTCCGGGAAGTTCGGCTGAACTTCTCGAACCCGAACATCCAGGTGTTCGCTCAACTCTAGTCTCAAACGGTCCGGTGTAACGTACCATCTCAAGACAGTTTTCATCAGAGATTCACAATGAAGAACATATTTCAAACGCTTAGAGATAAAGCCTAGGGCTTTCTTCCATTGCTCCTCTGAGAAGGAGAGACCCATATCCCCTTCCCAAGAACAGAAGGGAGTAGACCTTTTGAAAGACTCTTCATCCCTTAATATCACATATAGTGGACGTAAACAGGTATTATTTTGGGGGGAGTGACCATATTTTAAAAAAGGGGAACATTAGTATGGAGGAGGTGTCTAACTGCGGAGATATTTATAAAAGTCAGCATTGGGTATTTGAAAAGTATGATGTAAGTGTTCAAAGGTAATTATTTGCTCTGCCTCAAACAATTTGGATAATGTGTCTATTCCACAATTCCTCCAGGATTCAACAGCCAAGTCAGGAACGAGATATTCGAGCACTGTGATAGGGGCAAGATGAGTAAGGGATACTAGGGAGTCGGGACTATTTTTATGGAATTGAGACCAGTTCGCTAGGGCTGTAGATACCAGGAAAGGTGTTTGCGGGCTCTCAAATGAAGAGTGGAGAGATGCTATCAGGAGGGATTTAAGGCTATGTGAAGGAGTTAAGGTGGATTCTATCTGGACCCAGTGTTTGGAATGGTCCTCCAACCATCAGTCTCTTAACTGGACTATTTGTGAGGCAAAATAATTGTCAGATATATTGGGAATCCCTAGACCCCTTCGAGATTTGGCCTTTTGCAATATTGCAGATGATATGCAAGATTTTCTCTTATTCCATATAAATGCCTTGAGATGTTTAGAACACGCGTTGAAGTGGGATTTTGGTGGAGTGATTGGTAATGTTTTAAATAAATATAAGAGCTTTAAAGGGGTTATCCCACTTAGCAGTTTCATACTTACCTGCTGCCACCGCGCGTTCACTTCCTGGATTCTGGCTGGGGGCGGGCTTCATCTTGATTGAAGTCTTCTCCCGGCCGGGCCGCGCGCTGGACTGAACGCGCACGCTGCCGCGCATGCGCAATGTGACTTATTTCTGGCCAGTATAGTACAGAGCCGGCGTGCGCGTTCGCAGCTCTGTACTATTCTGGCCGGGAAGAAGTCACCGTCGCGCATGCGCGGCAGCGTGCGCGTTCAGGACAGCGAGTGGCCCGGCCGGGAGAAGTCTTCTGGGCAAGCGCGACCATCGGGATTTTGCGGAAGAGCGGTGGTCGTAACCAGGGGAGACCGAGTCACAACAATAAGGTAAGTGGGGATGAATTTTCTCATAATCGGTGGGAATTTGTTAATAAAGTATATTTACAAAAATGATCACTGTCAAATCATTAACAGATTTAACAGTGATCATTATGATGGGATAACCCCTTTAAGAGCGTAAACATTTGAAAGGCTGCAATACGGCCTACCCAGGATATTTCATATTTTACTAAGTTGAGAAGCTCCTTTTCCAAAACAGATAGGAAAGGAAGGTGATTAGCCTTATAAAGTTGGGAGACATCAGATGTTAATTTTATTCTCAAGTACTCAGTCTTGGATAGAGATGTCGCGAACATAAAATTTTCCGTTCGCGAATGGCGAACGCGAATTTCCGCAAATGTTCGCGAACGGGCGAACCGGGCGAACCACCATAGACTTCAATAGACAGGCGAATTTTTAAATCCACAGGGACTCTTTATGGCCACAATAGTGATGGAAAAGTTGTTTCAAGGGGACTAACACCTGGACTGTGGAGGGGGATCCATGGCAAAACTCCCATGGAAAATTACGTAGTTGACGCAGAGTGTGGTAAGTTAAATTCGCAATGCGATTAATATAACCTGTATTAATCACATTGTGATTACAACTTAGATCTGAGTTCCTAATGGTTGTATTGCTAGAATATAACGAAGATTAAGAATATAGTGCTACAGTATATTCGTCAATTCTAGCAATACAACCATTAGGAACTCAGATCTAAGTTGTAATCGCAATGCCATTAATACAGGTTATATTAATCGCATTGCGATTACAACTTAGATCTGAGTTCCTAATGGTTGTATTGCTAGAATATAACGAAGATTGAGAATATAGTGCTATATTCGTCAATTCTAGCAATTCTAGTACTGTGTGTTAAGTAGTACTATTCCTATCAGTTTAATCCCTGTTACGTTCACTAGTATTAGTGGAAGGCTGAAAAGTCAGCCTGAATTTGTGGGAGGGGCATCTTACCTTTTTAAGCTCCAGCCCCCAGCTCCTCAGGGCGCTTCTGTTCACACCCACCCACCCCCCCTGTTCTCAAACACTCCCCTCAGGGTACGCCCACTACTAGGCTAACCCTCGCTCCTGGCTTCCGGCACAACACAGCCAGCTAGGTTAGGGGAAGCCCTTCACCCTCTCATCACAGTTAAGCCTCTCCCATAATTATTATAAGGTGTGTTAAGTAGTACTATTCCTATCAGTTTAATCCCTGTTACGTCCCCTATCAGGGGACGTGTATATGGAATCGATTTTAGGAACGGGAGATGGAAAAAGATGCTTGGTCAGTCCTCCTACTTCAAATTTGGGGCACTGCACGTGCAATCTAATGTGCCACCAGATATGAGTGGTGTGTTAAGTAGTACTATTCTTATCAGTTTAATCCCTGTTACGTCCCCTATCAGGGGATGTGTATATGGAATCGATTTTAGGAACCGGGAGATGGAAAAAGATGCTTGGTCGGTCCTCCTACTTCAAATTTGGGGCACTGCGCGTGCAATCTAATGTGCCACCAAATATGAGTGGTGTGTTAAGTAGTACTATTCTTATCAGTTTAATCCCTGTTACGTCCCCCTATCAGGGGACGTGTATGTGGAATCGATTTTAGGAATCGGGAGATGGAAAAAGATGCTTGGTCGGTCCTCCTACTTCAAATTTGGGGCACTGCGCGTGCAATCTAATGTGCCACCAGATATGAGTGGTGTGTTAAGTAGTACTATTCTTATCAGTTTAATCCCTGTTATGTCCCCTATCAGGGGACGTGTATATGGCATCGATTTTAGGAACCGGGAGATGGAAAAAGATGCTTGGTCGGTCCTCTTAATTCCAATTTGGGGCACTGCGCGTGCGCTGTGTAATGTATTGTGCAATCCCAATATGTGCTTGGTCGGTCCTCCTACTTCATATTTGGGGCACTGCGCGAGCAATCTAATGTGCCACCAGATATGAGTGGTGTGTTAAGTAGTACTATTCCTATCAGTTTAATCCCTCTTACGTCCCCTATCAGGGGACGTGTATGGAATAGATTTTAGACAACCGCAAAGAGTTGTCAATAGTTGGCACACTCATGACATAAATTTTATACCTCTATGCGTCAATCTTGGTGTAGTTATGACTGTGCTCGTGCGCGCGTTTGGGAGATTGCAGGCGATGGGGGTTTTTCAAAGCCTATGGTCGTGCTGAGGTAGTTCAGTGACAGTTAAGTGACCCAGAAAACAATGATTCTGCAGTGTGGGCCCATTGTTGGACTAGTAGGCTTTAATGATCACCTTAGATGATCACAAAGAAAATTTATGTTTTTCTATGCAAAATTATCCAGCCGATCGCTTTTGGTCTGTTCACAATGAAGCAACGACCTTATCATCTGGGGTGTGCCAACATTGCCATTGCCAACACACTTAAAGAGGAGGTCGCTTCATTGTGATACGCAAGCCCCTTCACCACGACAAGGTAACGATCACGAAGGGGAATTGACACATGTATGTGCCTTTTTTTGTTTTGTTTTTGAAGCCACAGTGCAGCACCAGAGGACAGAAAAATTAGGCATGTACACATGCCTGAAAAATTAGGTAGCAGCGGCCAGAAAAATTGATGTTTGTTTCCCAGGCAGAAAGTGCCCTAAAACATTGCGGCTTGAACCCTAGTTGGTGGCGGATAAGTCACGCAAGTCATCCGGCATTCAGAGATAAAATACAGCAGCGTGTGGACCATTTTTAGCCCAAGGCAGCTCATCTCATCAGGCCTTTTTTAATCGAATGTATCGCCCACTGTCAGTCCCTTCGGGATCCATCCCTCATTCATCTTAATAAAGGTGAGGTATTCTAGACTTTTTTGACCTAGGCGACTTCTCTTCTTAGTGACAATACCTCCTGGTGCACTGAAGGTCCTTTCTGACAGGACACTTGAAGCGGGGCAGGCCAGAAGTTCTATCGCAAATTGGGATAGCTCAGGCCACAGGTCAAGCCTGCACACCCAGTAGTCAAGGGGGGTTCATCGCTCCTCAGAGTGTCGATATCTGCAGTTAAGGCGAGGTAGTCTGCTACCTGTCGGTCGAGTCGTTCTCTGAGGGTGGACCCCGAAGGGCTGTGGCGATGCGTAGGACTTAAAAAGCTCTGCATGTCCTCCATCAACAACACGTCTGTAAAGCGTCCTGTCCTTGCCGGCGTGGTCGTGGGAGGAGGAGGATTACTTTCACCTCTTCCCCTGTTAGATTCCCGTTGAGCTGTGACATCACCCTTATACGCTGTGTAAAGCATACTTTTTCATTTATTTTGGAACTTCTGCATCCTTTCCGACTTGCGGTAATTCGGTAACATTTCAGGCACTTTCTGCTTATACCGGGGGTCTAGTAGTGTGGACACCCAGTACAGGTCGTTCTCCTTCAGCCTTTTTATACGAGCATCCCTCAACAGGCACGACAGCATGAAAGACCCCATTTGCACAAGGTTGGATGCCGAGCTACTCATGTCCCGTTCCTCGTCCTCAGTGATCTCACTGAAGGTATGTTCTTCCCCCAGCCATGTACAACACCACGGGTACCAGATAGGTGACAACGAGCACCCTGGGATGCCTGCTGTGGTTGGTCTTCCTCCTCCTCAAAGCCACATTCCTCCTCTGACTCCTCTTCCTCACAATCCTCTTCCAGGTCCAGCAAGCGATGCTGATAAGGCTGTTTCTGGTGGTGATGGTGACCGCAACTCTTCCTCTTCACGCTCATCTACGGCCTGCACTCTTTGCAGGGCACGCTCCAGGAAGAAAACAAATGGGATGATGTCGCTGATGGTGCCTTCGGTGCGACTGACTAGGTTTGTCACCTCCTCAAAAGGACGCATGAGCCTTAAGGCATTGCGCATGAGCGTCCAGTAACGTGGCAAAAAAATTCCCAGCTCCGCAGAGGCTGTCCTAGCACCCCGGTCATACAAATACTCGTTGACGGCTTTTTATTGTTGGAGCAGGCGGTCGAACATTAGGCGTGTTGAATTCCAACGTGTCGGGCTGTCGCAAATCAAGCGCCTCACTGGCATGTTGTTTTGCCACTGAATATCGGAAAAGTGCGCAATGGCCATGTAGGAATGCCTGAATGCCTGAAATGGCCACACACCTTCCTGGCCTGCTTCAGGACGTCCTGTAAGCCTGGGTACTTATGCACAAATCGTTGTATGATCAGATTACACACATGTGCCATGCACGGCACATGTGTCAACTTGCCCAAATTCAACGCTGCCAACAAATTGCTTCCATTGTCACACACCACTTTGCCGATCTCCAGTTGGTGCGGAGTCAGCCACTGATCCACCTGTGCGTTCAGGGCGGACAGGAGTGCTGGTCCGGTGTGAATCTCTGCTTTCAGGCAAGTCAACCCCAAGATGGCGTGACACTGCCGTATCCGGGATGTGGAATAGCCCCTGGGGAGCTGGGGGAGTGCCGTTGATGTGGAGCAAGACGCAGCAGCAGAAGAGGACTCAGCCGAGGAGGTTATGGAAGAGGATGGAGTAGGAGGAGTAGAAGAGGTGGCAGCAGGCCTGCCTGCAAGTCATTCCATGCTTGGCAGCCATCAGCAGGTTTACTCAATGCGCAGTGTAGGTGATATACCTGCCCTGACCGTGCTTTGCAGACCAGGTATCAGTGGTCAGATGGACCCTTGCCCCAACACTGTGTGCCAGACATGCCATGACTTCCTTTTGCAAAATCGAGTACAGGTTGGGGATTGCCTTTTGTGCAAAGAAATTTCGGCCGGGTACCTTCCACTGCGGTGTCCCAATAGCGTCAAATTTTTGGAACGCCTCAGACTCCACCAGCTTGTATGGTAAAAGCTGGCGGGCTAAGAGTTCAGACAAACCAGCTGTCAGACGCTGGGCAAGGGGGTGACTTTGTGACATTGGCATCTTACGCTCAAACATGTCCTTGACAGACACCTGACTGTGGGCAGATGAGCAGAAACTGCTCACGGCGAGAGACGGAGTGGCAGATGGTTGAGAGGGGGCAAGGAGGACAGCAGTGGTTGACGTGGCTGAAGATGCTGGACCAGGAGGAGGATGGCGGCTTTGAGTTTGTGTGCTGCTTGTACTCATGTGTGGATCCCATAGGCGTTTGCGATGTGCGATCATGTGCCTTCGCAAAGCAGTTGTTCCTAGGTGCGTGTTGGACTTCCCATGACTCAGTTTCTTTTGGCACAGGTTGCAAATGGCATTGCTGTTGTCAGAGGCAGACACACAAAAAAAATGCCACACTGCTGAGCTCTGCAATTACGGCATTCTGGTGGTGGCAACAGCATGCGTTGATTGGCGTGGCTGTCTGGCTGACCCCGGGTGCCGATGCATGCTGTCTGACTGTGCCACTAGCTCCTTGCGACGACCTCCCCCTGCTTCCAACTCATCTCCTCCTCCTCTCTGTCTCCCCATCAGAACTTTCCCCCTGTTCTTCTTTTTTTCGAGCGGGCACCCACGTGACATCCACGGACACATCGTCATCATCACCCGCTTCACTTGTAACTGACAACTCAGCAAAGGAAGCAGCAGCGGGTACAACATCATCATCATCACATCGTACGTCCATGTGTGTAATGCTGCCTGACTGAGACATATCCCTGTTATCTACAACCTCTGACAATAATGGTTGCGCATCACTCATTTCTTCCAACTGATGTGTAAATAACTCCTCTGACAGATCAAGTGAAGCTGCTGTGATGCTAGTGTTGGTGGTGGCGGCAGGTGGGCGAGTAGTAACTTGAGAGGTGCCCGAAGCTGAGCTGGAGGAGGATGGTGCAAAGAACTTCAAAATATTTCACCTTTATTTATGAAAAAATCAGAAATTTACAAAAAAAATTGAAAAATTCGCAATTTTCTAAATTTCTATTTCTCTGCTTTTAAAACAGAAAGTGATACCTCATAAAATATTTATTACTTTACATTCCCCATATGTCTACTTTATGTTGGCATCATTTTGGAAATGTCATTTTATTTTTTTAGGACGTTAGAAGGCTTAGAAGTTTAGAAGCAATTCTTCAAATTTTTAAGAAAATTGCCAAAACCCCCTTTTTAAGGACCAGTTCAGGTCTGAAGTCACTTTGTGGGGCATACATAGTGGATACCCCCATAAATGACGCCATTGTAGAAACTACACCCCTCAAGGTATTCAAAACCGATTTTACAAACTTTGTTAACCCTTTAGGCGTTCCACAAGAATTAAAGGAAAATGGAGATCAAATTTTTAAATTTCATTTTTTTGGCAGATTTTCCATTTTAATCAATTTTTTTCTTTAACACATCGATGGTTAACAGCCAAACAAAACTCAATATTTATTACCCAGATTCTGCGGTTTACAGAAACACCCCACATGTGGTCATAAACTGCTGTATGGGCACACGGCAGGGTGCAGAAGAAAAGGAACTCCACATGGTTTTTAGATGCCATGTCCCATTTGAAGCCCTCTGATGCACCCTTACAGTGGAAACTCCCAAGAAGTGATCCCATTTTGGAAACTAGGGGATAAGGTGCCAGTTTAATTGCTACTATTTTTGGGTACATATGATTTTTTTGATCATTCATTATAACACTTTATGGGGCAAGGTGACAAAAAAATTGGTTGTTTTAGCACAGTTTCTATTTATTTATTTTTACAGCGTTCACCTGAGGGGTTCAGTCAAGTGACATTTTTATAGAGCAGATTGTTACGGACGTGGCGATACCTAATATGTATACTTTTTCTTATTTATTAAAGTTTTACACAATAATAGCATTTTTTGAAACAAAAAAATTATGTTTTAATGTGTCCATGTTCGGAGAGCTATAGTTTTTTTTTTTTTTGAGAGATTTTCTTATGTAGGGGCTCATTTTTTGCGGGATGAGGTGACGGTTTTATTGGTACTATTTTGTGGGACATACGCATTTTTGATCACTTGGTGTTGCACCTTTTGTGATGTAAGGTGACAAAAATTGCTTGTTTTGACACATTTTTTTAAAAATTTTTTTACGGTGTTCACCTGAGGGGTTAGCTCATGTGATATTTTTATAGAGCTGGTTTTTATGGACGCGGCAATACCTAATATGTATACTTTTTTTTATTTGTTTCACTTTAATACAATAATAGCATTTTTGAAACAAAAAAAAAATGATGTTTTAGTGTCTCCATGTTCTACGAGCTATAGTTTTTTTTATTTTTTGAGAGATTTTCTTATGTAGGGGCTCATTTTTTGCGGGATGAGGTGACGGTTTTATTGGTACCATTTTGTGGGACATATGCGTTTTTGATCACTTGGTGTTGCACCTTTTGTGATGTAAGGTGACAAAAATTGCTTGTTTTGACACAGTTTTTTTTTCCGTTTTTTTTTACAGTGTTCACCCGAGGGGTTAGGTCATGTGATATTTTTATAGAGCTGGTTTTTACGGACGCGGAAATACCTACTATGTATACTTTTTTTATTTGTTTCACTTTAACACAATAATAGCATTTTTGAAACCAAAAAAATGATGTTTTAGTGTCTCCATGTTCTAAGAGCTATAGTTTTTTTATTTTTTGAGAGATTTTCTTATGTAGGGGCTCATTTTTTGCGGGATGAGGTGACGGTTTTATTGGTACCATTTTGTGGGACATACGCGTTTTTGATCATTTGGTGTTGCACCTTTTGTGATGTAAGGTGACAAAAATTGCTTGTTTTGACACCGTTTTTTTTTTGTTTTTTTTACGGTGTTCACCCGAGGGGTTAGGTCATGTGATATTTTTATAGAGCTGGTTTTTACGGACGCGGCAATACCAAATATGTCTATTTTATTTAATTTTTTCTATTTTTTTTTTTTTTTTTTTTATTCCTTACTTTTTTCAACCCTTTATTTTTTTATTTTTTATTTTACACTTTTCGTCCCCCGTAAGGTCATACAAGACCTCTGGGGGACATTTACTACACTTTTTCTTTTTTTTTTTCACTGTTGATTTCTCCTGTAACTGGGGCTGACATAGTAGCCCCAGTTACAGGAGAAATACACCCCCCAGAGAGGCTGTACAGCATAATTCTGCGCTGTACAGCCTCACAGCAGGGCTGATCGAGGTCTGTGAAAGACCTCACACAGCTCCTGCACTCTCCGGTCACGGCGGTCACATGTGTATGTCACATGTGTATGCAGCGATCCAGAAGGCAGGGACACCTAGGAACTGTCCCTGCCTTCTCTCTGGGTTGCCCTGCTGTCACTGACAGCGGGCAACCCGATCAGCAGCTGCACTATTAGCGTGCAGCTGCACTTTCTGAACGGACGTTCTGGAACGTCCTTTCAGAAATAGAGAACCACCTCCCGGACGTTTATAGTCAACGGGCAGACGGGAGGTGGTTAAATGGAATGGAATGTGACACCAGATGAATGGCGCTGAAGTGACACTATGCGCTTGCAGCTGGGCCTTAAACACACAAACACGTGTATGCAACTGACTGCTATTTATTCACAGTCAAAATTGTTGTTTTTATTTAAATGGAATCGAATGTGACACCAGATATGAATGACGCTGAAGTGACACTATGCGCTTGCAGCTGGGCCTTAAACACACAAACACGTGTGTGCAACTGACTGCTATTTATTCACAGTCAAAATTGTTGTTTCTCTTTAAATGGAATCGAATGTGACACCAGAAATGAGTTGCGCTGAAGTGACACTATGCGCTTGCAGCTGGGCCTTAAACACACAAACACGTGTGTGCAACTGACTGCTATTTATTCACAGTCAAAATTGTTGTTTTTATTTAAATGGAATCGAATGTGACACCAGATATGAGTTGCGCTGGTGACACTATGCACTGTGCCGGCAACTGACTGCTATTATATTACAGTCAAAAAAGTTTTTTTTTCTTTTTAATTGCAAGCTACTGTGACACCAGATATGAGTGGTTGCACTGGGCAAGTGGGCACAGTATACGCTGTGTGCCTGACACACACACTGGCAGGCAGGCAGGCAACTGCAATTAGATTACATAGGGAAAAAACAAAAAAAAGCAGACTGATGTTCTAGCCCTAAAAAGGGCTTTTTGGGGTGCTGTCCTTACAGCAGAGATCAGATGAGTCCTTCAGGACTGTAGTGGACACTGAATACACTAGCCTAGCTATCGATTTCCCTATTAAATCAGCAGCAGCTACACTGTCCCTCCTCTCACTAAGAATGCAGCTTCCGAATGAATCTAAAATTGATGCTCTCCAGGAGGTGGGAGGGTCTGGGAGGGAGGGTCTGCTGCTGATTGGCTGGAATGTGTCTGCTGACTGTGAGGTACAGGGTCAAAGTTTACACAATGATGATGAATAGGGGCGAACGCGAACAAGCGATGTTCACCGGGAACTATTCGCCGGCGAATAGTTCGGGACATCTCTAGTCTTGGAAGCTTGCCAGTCTAATGTGAAAGAGCTTGAGATGTTGAGGGGTAATATTAAGAGGAAGTGCCTGGGATTTAGTAGCGTTGAGCTTATAGAAGGACAAATCACCAAATGAGGAAATAATATCCATTGCTGCTTCTAAAGAGTTAAGGGAGAGAATTATATCATCCGCATATAGACTAATTATATGACGTCTGTTTCGAATTGTGACACCATTTATTCTGTGATCCCGCCTAATTTCAATGGGGATAGGGGACATCCCTGTCGGGTACCATTGGCTATATTAAAGGACTCTGAAAGTGCTCCATTGACCCAGACTTTGGCGCATGGACAAGTATATAAAGCTTTAATGGCTGATAAGATTGCCCCTGAGAATTCCATTTGAGATAGGACAGAGAACGTAAAAGACCAGTTAATGGAGTCGAATGCCTTTTCGGCGTCTATCGTTACCAGTTTAGCGGGGGTTTTACCCTTCTGTAGGAAGTCTATGATATTTAGAATCCGCCTGGAGTTTTCTTGAATTTGTCTGCATTTAACAAATCCCACTCGGTCAGAGTGGGTGAGAAAGGGGATTAAGGGAGTTAGGCGGTTGGCCAGGACTATGGCAAATATTTTGGTGTCTGTGTTTAGGAGCGAAATCGAGCGGTATTT
This sequence comes from Bufo bufo, assembly GCF_905171765.1. Taxonomy (NCBI): domain Eukaryota; kingdom Metazoa; phylum Chordata; class Amphibia; order Anura; family Bufonidae; genus Bufo; species Bufo bufo. The sequence continues at coordinate 124,031,845 of NC_053397.1, forward strand.
TTTAGGGTCTTTAGAGGGCTTTTCTGATTCAAGAGTCGTTATTAAGGTTGTTTCCAGCATCTCCTTCGGGAGATCCCCTGTATCCATCGTCCGTTGGAAGATCTGAGGCATGTATGGGGAGAGCACCTTTTGAAACATCATGTAATAGGCGTTGGATAAGCCGTCAGGTCCTGGGGCTTTATTATGGGGGAGTTTTTTGATGATGCCTAATATTTCATCTGCCGAGAGGGGGGCATTTAATTGTGTTAGCTGGTCACTGTTAAGACAGGGGAGATCAAGGGAGGTCAAAAAGCGGTTTATAGCTTCTGGCATTTCGGTGGTGGGTTCTGTCTAGGTGGACAGGTTGTATAATGATTCATAGAAATCTTTGAAGGAGTTAGCTATCGCTTGTGGGTCCATCATTTTTAAGCCTAATTTTGGGGAAGTAATGAATGGGATTTTAGACTTGGTTGATCTTACTTTTAGTCTGTGGGCCAGCAATTTTCCCGCCTTATTATTTTGTGAGTAGTAGGAAGCTTTAAGGGTCTTCAATAGTTTTTCATGATGGTATAGCAGACAGTCTTTTAATTGAAGACTTAATAACTGCAATTGTTTTGCATGTAACGCAGAAGGTTATAATTCTCAGCCTGAAGGAACGTTAAATATGAAAATAATAAATATTTTAATAGAACTCAATAAAGGGGTGTAGATAAAATCAGGCATACAGGAAATCAGAAGTGCGGAGAGGGATCAGGTAATAGTCCATCCAGCACTCTGAAAGCCTGACTAGTAACCTGTGTATCAGACCAGCGTCCAGTGTTGGAACACACTGATTGACGTGTGGCCTAAGTCCACAGGGTATCGTGAACACACCAGTCTGTGCAGTGACTGACACTATTGATCTAGTCCACTTGTCCTATGCACTTGCTCAAAGTTACTAGCAGTGCTGTGGACAGTCAATACAATTGAAGCAGCTCTAATGGGTCATGGTGCACCCTGACGCTGCTGCCCTGACAATTGAGTGGTGCGTCTGCTTAGGTGCGCTCACATACAGACAGTACTTGTGATTAATTTAGCACTTGATGCAACTGCCCTATCTGGTGAGCTATAGATGACACAGCAATCTCTCAACGCGTTTCAACATGGCAGGTGTATCTCATGTCTCATCAGGAGGGGGATTGCTTCATTACGGTGTCAGGTAAAGTAAAGCTGCTGCACTGTAACGTGCGTGCATCGGCCGGGTATAAATAATCTAAGCCGGTTCTGGCCTCCAATCAGGGACGGAGGCGTGTCCTCTGACACGCTCCCTGACAAGACCGTCGCACAGTACAGCATCATTCACTCTCGCAGAGGAGCATAACTATGCTCGATTATATGGGGGAATATCGAATGCGGTTCTAAATAATCGTCGAATGACCACACTTGAAAGAATTGATCAGGAATTACAAGGAGGATCAGAATATGAGAAGTGCCATAAAGGAGCACCTAAATGGTCCACACAGACAACACATGAATAAGGATGAGTACCCATAATATCAGACACCATTCTGCAAGACATGCAAAATGGTGGCATCAGACAATAGACACTCTGGAAGAATGCCACCCAAAATCACTGTGGCAAAATGATAAGCCACGTGTATTACACCCCTGGTATCTTAAATGAAGCAGGAAAACGAAACTGCCTCATTTAGTCCCTTGGGGTGCACTGTGCCCAATTTGAAAATTTCTTTGCGGAGCAATGGCACATCAATATCTTCTCCGCAAATGGATGTAACAATGTGCTCGATCCCTTGGACCCTCAGCACATCAGGGTTGCCCCCATGATGATCACACAGGTGGCGTGCCACAGATGTATCACGCTTATTCTTGCTGTCCAGTGGGTGTTCACCAATACGTCTCCGTAATTCTCGCCTGGTCTTACCCACATACTGTACACCACATTGGCAAGTCAAAAGATATACCACTCCCACTGTTGTACATCTAACGAAGGATCTGATGGAAAATCTTTCCTTAGTCACTTGGCTAGTAAAATATGCCCCCTTCATGATATTGCCACAAATAATGCATGAACCGCATGGGAAGGTGCCAGTGAGTGTATTTTTGAGCCATGTGTCAGATGTGGGGTGTGAGTAAATACTATGGACCAGACGATCACGTATATTAGAGCTACGGTGAAATGTGATGGAAGGACGATCTAACACTATCTCACCAATGTCTGGGTCAGACTGCAAAATGGGCCAATGTTTCTGAAGGATGTCACGTACACGTTTCTCTGCTTTATCATACGTCACTATAATCCTTGGAAAATTCTGGCCCTGCGGCCTCTGTTTGGGAACCAGTAATTGGTCACGGCTGACACTCATAGAGTGATGATATGCTCTTTTGAGTGTTTTCTCAGGATAACCCCTGCGCTTAAACCGTGTCCTCAGGTCATTAGCAGCCACCTTGAAATCCCTCATTTCTGAGCAGTTTCTCCTGGCTCTCGGGTACTGACCCTTGGGAATGCCACTCCTGAGAGCCAGGGGATGGCCACTATCCCACCTCAGTAGGCTGTTGGTGGCGGTCTGTTTGCGAATCGTGATCTTCCTATCTGTCCCTACAGCAATGGTCAAGTCCAAGAACGTAATGACCCGCTCATTAATCTCCGACGTGAAAAATAAGCCTAGCTGATTGTTGTTAAATTCAGCTACGAATTTGGTGAACCAGTCCCTGATCCCCTTCCACAGTATAAACACGTCGTCGATATATCTAATCCAGATTATTATCGATGACGTGTACTGCTCCATGGCATCACCAAAGACGACCTCCTTTTCCCACCAGCCCAGGTAGAGATTTGCGTAGGTAGGGGCACAGGGACTGCCCATCGCAACTCCCCTGAGCTGGTGGAAAAAGTGGCGATCAAAAAGCAACACATTATGACTCAAGACAAAGTCCAATACTTCCATAACAAAAGCGTTATGTCGATTAAGGTGTGCACTCTTCTGTTGAAGGAAGGCCTGTACAGCTAGACAACCAGTGTCATGTGGATAGAGCTGTACAAGGCCTCCACATCTAATCTAGCAAGCCAAGTATCTTCGTCACATTGAATACCCTCCAGGCGCTGTAAGACATCCATAGTGTCAAGTGCAAAAGATGGTAAACTTGCCACAAAGGGCCTCAGTATCACGTCAATGTAGGTACTAACATTGGCTGTGAGACTGCCAATACCCGACACTATGGGCCTGCCTTTCATAGGTGTGCTCTGCTTGTGAAGCTTAGGTAAGCTATAGAAAACAGCCCGAACCGGAAACTTAGGTAACAGAAAGTCCAGTTCCGCTTTATTAATGAGCTTGTCTCTTAGGGCTTCATTGAGAAGATCAGATATCTGTTTCTTAAAAATGGGAGTCGGATCCGACGGGAGACGTCTATATGTGGTGGTGTCTTGTAAAATGCTGAGGCACATCTCACAGTATGCTTCCTGATCCATGATGACAATATTGCCCCCTTTATCAGACGGTTTGATGACTATGTTAGAGTCTTTCTCTAAGTCTCCCAAAGCTTTTCTTTCATGAGGACTAAGGTTGTCACCGCCAAAATACTGACCCTTCAATTTGTGAAGGTCCTGGGTGACAACCGAGATAAAGGTGTCAATAGGCGTATTGTCATTCATGGGTGGAAATATTTTTGAAGGATTCCTTAAATCTGTGAATGGGCCATCACCAATGTCTCTCTGACCTTCATCACATAGACCCGCTAGAAGTTGAACATCCTGTAACTCCTTCATTCTAATACCCAACTCCTGACACACACGTCTATCATGAGTTAGGAAAAAAAAATTCCACTTTAACTTGCGAGCATATAAATGCAGGTCTTTGACCCAATTGAACAGATGACATTTTTGTAGGGGGACAAAAGAGAGGCCCTTTCTCAGGACTTCCATTTCAGGAGGGGACAACGTACGTTGAGACAGATTCACTCAATTTGGGAACCTCCACAGTTTTTTTGTGGCGCAGAAGGTAATCCGAGACTGGGGGTGTGTTGTCTAAAAAAAAACCTCTAGATCCTCTACCTGGTCTCCCTCGCTGTCTACCCCCCTCTACTAAATGCCCCTCGCCCTCTGGACGTATTTGGTCCAGGTTCAATATCTGTGTCCCACTCCGAGGATGACAATTCTGTGTCAACCTCCAAGGTGGTTTGACGTTTTGGACCAAAGTCAAACACCTTGCCTTCCTTAAAATCTTTGATGTCCCTATTATATAGATGTTTCTTTTCCTTGATGTAACAGGTGAAACGCTCAATATTTTGCTGCAACAGGGTTTCCTTTTTCACAAAGTCAGTATGCTTTTTTGTTTGAGCAATACTGTCTTTCAGGTCACTTTCACTCTTGTTAAGCATGCGTTTCTCTTCATCGAGTAGCAGCCTCATAAGGCGTAAAGAGCCCTCGATCGATTCCTGTTCCCACTTGGCAAGGAAATCAATAGTACAGACACGGGCCGTGTGGAGGATAGGATTTCTTAATCCTCTGGGGACTATGTTGTTCTTGATGTAGATGTCCAAAGTTTGAACTTCCCACCAACACCGTATATAGTCCTATATTTTTGAAGGAAGATGTAATACTAACATAAGCTGTCTGTGTGGACAATTCCTTCTCAGAAAAGACCTCCTTAGGGTCCCCTAACCAGCTCTCAGCACTTAGATCACCCGACAAAAAACCTGCCATTCCCCAACAGTAGGAAGTTCAGCTATCAATTCACAATAAGGGATGATGTAGGCGGTACACGTTCAGTGGGAAATGTATAATTCTCAGCCTGAAGGAACGTTAAATATGAAAATAATAAATATTTTAATAGAACTCAATAAAGGGGTGTAAGGCATACAGGAAATCAGAAGTGCGGAGAGGGATCAGGTAATAGTCCATCCAGCACTCTGAAAGCCTGACTAGTAACCTGTGTATCAGACCAGCGTCCATTGTTGGAACACACTGATTGACGTGTGGCCTAAGTCCACAGGGTATCGTGAGCACACCACTCTGTGCAGGGACTGACACTATTGATCTAGTCCACTTGTCATATGCACTTGCTCAAAGTTACTAGCAGTGCCGTGGACAGTCAATACAATTGAAGGAGCTCTAATGGGTCATGGTGCACCCTGACGCTGCTGCCCTGACAATTGAGTGGTGCGTCTGCTTAGGTGCGCTCACATACAGACAGTACTTGTGATTAATTTAGCACTTGATGCAACTGCCTTATTTGCTGAGATATAGATGACACAGCAATCGCTCAACGCGTTTCAACATGACAGGTGTATCTCGTTTCTCATCAGGAGGGGGATTGCTTCATTACGGTGTCAGGTAAAGTAAAGCTGCTGCACTGTAACGTGCGTGCATCGGCGCTGTGATGGCCGTGTGCGGCCAACTACACGCCGGGTATAAATAATCTAAGCCCCGCCCCCCGAGAGTGGGTGCCGACTCTGGCCTCCAATCAGGGACGGAGGCGCGTCCTCTGACGTGCTCCCTGACAAGACCGTCACACAGTACAGCATCATTCACTCTCAAGGAGGAGCATAACTATGCTCGATTATATGGGGAATATCGAATGCTGTTCTAAATAATCGTCGAATGACCACACTTAAAAGAATTGATCAGGTATTACAAGGAGGATCAGAATATGAGAAGTGCCATAAAGGAGCACCTCAATGGTCCACACAGCAACACATGAATTAGGATGAGTACCCATAATATCAGACACCATTCCGCAAGACATGCGAAATGGTGGCATCAGACAATAGACACTCTGGAAGAATGCAACCCAAAATCACTGTGGCAAAATGATAAGCCACGTGTATTACGCCCCTGGTATCTTAAATGAAGCAGGAAAACGAAACTGCCTCATTTAGTCACTTGGGGTGCACTGTGTCCAATTTGAAAATCTATTCAGTCTCTTTGCGGAGCAATGGCACATCAATATCTCCTCCGCAAATGGATGTAACAATGTGCTCGATCCCTTGGACCCTCAGCACATCAGGGTTGCCCCCATGATGATCACACACGTGGCGTGCCACAGATGTATCACGCTTATTCTTGATGTCCAGTAGGTGTTCACCAATACGTCTCCGTAATTCTCGTCTGGTCTTACCCACATACTGTACACCACATTGGCAAGTCAAAAGATATACCACTCCCACTGTTGTACATCTAATGAAGGATCTGATGGAAAATATACTCACTGGCACCTTCCCATGCGGTTCATGCATTATTTGTGGCAATATCATGAAGGGGGCATATTTTACTAGCCAAGTGACTAAGGAAAGATTTTCCATCAGATCCTTTATTAGATGTACAACAGAGGGAGTGGTATATTTTTTGACTTGCCAATGTGGTGTACAGTATGTGGGTAAGACCAGACGAGAATTACGGAGACGTATTGGTGAACACCTACTGGACATCAAGAATAAGTGTGATACATCTGTGGCACGCCACCTGTGTGATCATCATGGGGACAACCCTGATGTGCCGAGGGTCCAAGGCATCTGGTTACCATCGCCATTTTGTAATGGCTTATTTTCTAACAATAATACTGCATACGTCATATGTGACACTTCAAGGAGGTGCTTCTCTATAGGCAGTGAATAATAGGTATATATCATCAACCCATATTATTGGCTTATGCATTCCTCCACAATCTATACACCTATACAAAGATGAGAAAACAGACACTTCTCACAGCACAGCTCTTTGCCCCCCCCCCCCCTCTCTTCTCCAGTCTTGAAACAAAGAGGGGGGTGGGAGGCACTTGAAAAAGAGAAAGTTAACTCATTACAGTCCTAGAGATACAAAATATAGAATAAAATTCACTCATCTTTAACAGTGCCCCCTTGAATTTCATTCTCTCCCTAAACCTAAACATCTGTCCCAATGCTCCGACATCCTCTTCACCAGCTTCCACGACAAGCCATACCTAGCGAACAGCCTCCCGTGACACTGGATTTGAGCACGGGGAAGTCAGATGATCTTTCCCTAACTGGCGTTGACATTATATGATCAATGTTTTCATACAATTTTTTCCATATTCTTTTGAGTCATGATCAACAGTCACTCAAGGGAAAACCAGTCTCAACACTTCCTTGAAATCAATCCAATTATGCTTTTCTTTGAGCTTCACTGTGCTTGTGGTCAACAACACTCGAAATGGACCATCAAACCAGGGTTTTAGGACTTTTCTATCGTGTCTTTTACTACCACCCAATCTCCAGACACAAGTGGGTGGGTTCCTGGTACTTTATCAAAACCTGGAAGTGAAGCAAAAACTCGAAAATGTACTTTAGTCAAATGCTTGTACAAAACTGATCACATAATCTGTCAGACAACCATGTCGCATCTGAAGCTGCTGTGGGAAATAAAATCCTATCCTAGGGGCTGACCCAAAAAGGACCTTATAGGGACAAAGGCCTGTCTCACGGTTAGGCGTATACCTTACTAAAAGAGGGCTACCAGCAGGCACTCTATTAAGGCTTTTGAATCTTTAACTTTAGTGTCCCATTCAGTACCTTTTCCCTACTCTACGCTGCTTTGTGGATGGTACAAAGCATGTAAGGCCTGTCCTACACCCAAAACCTTCATCATCTCACCTGTGAAGTGAACACCTGTGTCTCTTTCAATGATCTAAGGTACCCCATACCTGCACACAACTTCGGCCATAATCTTCTTTACTTCTTTGGGTACGGTTTTGGCCATCCTGAAAACAAGTCATCACATATCAATACATACTCATACATGCCCACATTGGGTAGTTGAAGGTAGTCTGCAAACGTTGAAACAGATACAAAAAGCAAGACGTGTTTCTTGGGTACCTTAACCACCTTGCCCACATTGTTCTGGGCACAAATCATTTATACTTGAGTATGTCTGACTGTTACAGTGCTGAACCCTGGGGCGTACCATATGCTACGTACTAAATCACACATAGCAGTTTTTGTCTGGTGCATCACTGCATGGGTTGCCTGTGCCATCGTGGAGTAGAGGGACCTGGGAAGGCAAAGTTTCCCTTCTTATTTGTTGTCCCCCCTTTTCCATCCACCAGTCCCCTTCCTCCTTCCCCATCTAGTTCTGTAAGGTCTTAAGAACTTTCAGGAGACAGAAGGAGTTATTTCAGGGACCTGAACTGTGGCCACTTAAGACAGGGGTCTGCTTAGGTAATTTGGCAGCCATTTTTGCCGTCTGATCTGCCGTGGCTTTCCCCTTTGCCTCCTCTGCACCTGTTTACAGTGGCCTTTCATTGCTATCATCACCTCTCATGTTAGTGACAAGAGAGCTTCCATCAGAGACCTCACTGCTTCCCCATTTTCGATGGGTTTACCTGAAGCGATCAAGGAGTCTCTGGCTTTCCATGTGGGCCCATAGTCATGGGCTATCCCAAAAACACACCTGGAATCAGTGTAAATGTTGGCTGTATTTCCATCTGCATATCTGCAAGCCATCTTCAGAGTCTTTTAGCGCCACTTCTTGAGCAGACATGTGTGGTAGTTCATGTTTAATCACCACTGCCCAACCTGTGTAGTACCTGCCATCCTGGCCATACCTCGATCCATCCACAAAGAGCACATGATCTAGATTACCTAATGGCTGATTTACCAAATCCTACTACCTCCTGTGACATAATCTGCAAACAGTCAGGAGCCTCTTCCTTTGCATCTGGAAGAAAAGTTTAAAGTGCGGTGCCCTAACTCTTCCCTCCCCCCTTGATCCAGAGGCAACAGGGTGGCTGGGTCCAAAGTATTACACCTTTGGAGAGCAACATTGTCAGGCAACAAAATGGAACACTGCATTCTCAAATAATGGGCAACAAAACAATCATTTGGATTGTACGTTCATGAGGATAGATGTAATATCACCATCACTTTGTGGTTCAGAACTATCTCAGAGCTTTCATCAAGCATAGCTAGTACAATTACTACAGCTCTGATGCAGAAAGGGGCACCTCTGGCCACGGGATCAAGTCTGGCTGAATAATATGCTACGGGGCGCTATTGCTGGCCATGCAGTTGGGTGAGGACAGCTGAGTCATGGCCACTCACTTCATAACAATACAATCTAAATGTAATAATCTGATAGGCCCAGTGTGGGGGAACACAAAATTGCCAGCTCTAGGCATAAAAAACATCTACCAACTCATCTGTGAGGCGGTAGGGACTAAAGGACAAATCAATCACAGTGGAGTTAGTAGGGGTAATGGGAACCTGAACCAACAAGGTGAGTGTATTGGGCACGATGTGGGTGTTAGAAACTGTTCAGAAGGTTGGCAAACACAGGGCTGCAATGGGGAGTGTTGGGATGTGCCTAGCCTGTCCCTATACTCACCCTCAATAATTCCTCAGCCCAGGAACGTCCCCTGGTGGTGGAGAATCCCTGTCCTCGTACATGGACTGACTGCCCTCCGTTTACCCTACTCTCAGAGAAGCACAATGCCACGGTACCCCGTAAGCCGACGGATATTTTCTGTGTCACAGGTGAATTGGTACCTGTACAGACAACAACCCATGTAGATAGACAAATAAAAACGGATGCAGTAGGTGTGAAGGTGTAGATATCACCTATAACACCAATAAAGAAAACCGACACAGGGGCATTAATAACGGTACGCTCCCAGGTTAGTTCTCACAGAACCCCTACGCGTTTCGCCTATTTCTAGGTTCATCAGGGGGTATTAAACAGTCATGGTGAACCGTCATATTCAAATAGATAAATCATATAGATAAATCATATAGATATACTCATGATACAGCAGAGGACACAGGACCAGAAACGAAATTAGTAACGTGCATAGGACCAAGGGGACCATTGGATATACCCCACCTGTGAATGGAAGGTAAAGAAAATATCAGGGTGGGAACTTAATGTAGATATATAGTTCCACACCCTAGGTCTCATTACTTACTTAGTGTCCTAGGCAGTCAAAATGGCTAAAAGGCCCAATCAGATAAGGGCCAGCACATTATCCAAGAGGCTGTAAAAAATATAATATAGGACTCAATTGATTCCATAGTTATAACTTGCCAATTCGGATTACAAGGTCCTTACTTACGTTTGGGCTGCATCTCGGTATCATCCTGTTCCTCCTACTGTTCACACTTACTTCATTATCTGCTTCCCTATATACCCCATCGCCAGCTGTTCAAAATCGGCGCTGAATAGGACGCCGGGGAGGTCACTTCCGGTAGCGAGACGCCACCACATGCGTCACTACCGGTCTATGGACCGCATGTGTAACCTGCATCCGGTCTCTGGAGCGCAAGCACCCGTCACTTCCGTCCAATGTATCGCACTGTTTCCTCACCGTCACCAGCCGCCCACCAAAAGACACTGCAATGCGTCATCTCCGTATCATGGACCGCATACAACGGCCGCATCCGGTCGTTTGGAACGCACCGCAGTGTCATATCCGTCTGTAAGCCGTCCCATACTTGATCTGTAAGATCCCTTATCACGGGAGGCGGCCCCGCAGTCCGGACCATATCGCACATTAATGTATGTTGCCAGACAGCCGACAGGCAATATTTGAGGATAAAAATAATAATAATAAAGTGTGCTGAGGCCCATATTGATCGACACAGCTGACAGATATTGCTATGATGTGTGACATACATCAGTGGTCATACTTAGGAGGCGTTGTTAAAAAAGGGGGGTGATATGTGACTGTTCAGCTGGCATTTATGAGACCATAGTCGCAAGACCCTCTGATGTATATAAATATATAATATATCTGGGTACAATACAACAGCTATTATATCACAGAATTCCCTCTTACGCCGGCATGTCACAATCACTCAACGTAACATACTGACGAGATGATGGGTGCTGTATCAGTGCTGTCCCCATCCTATGTTGAGGAAATTTGCAGAAGTGCAGTCCGAGATGCCCCCCCGTAAAGTGGGCCCAGAGGGCAACACTCTGTGGTGGCCATTAGATGTAACACTATATCAGTCGCATAGCAGAGGGAAGAGGGAATATATAGGGAAGATAAGTGTGAATCATGTACGATGAACAAAAACATGTTACACAATATTTCACCTACGTGCACGCCCTAGATGATAGGCAGCACCAAGCGCATATTAGATAATTAGCGCTTTACAGTCGATATTCGAATACTTCGCGTATCCTATTATTTTATCCTAGCTAAAATGTTTTTACCGAGCAGGTCTATTCATGATCAGAGAGATCAAGAGAGAGCACACAGCCGCCCCCATAAATCATAGAAAACACGAGAAAGTGAGTCTCTCGTTAATCCCGAGGGGTGCCTGAGATTTGAAACAATGAATCCAGACGCACTCCTTCTGGAGAATTTTTCGATCCCAGTCGCCACCCCTTGGTGATAGGGGAATGGTCTCCAGGACCGAAAACTTCAAACAGTTAGGGTTACCTCCATGGATATCGTTGACATGTGACGCGACCGGAGTGATGTTCTTTTTGGCCACGTCGGTCACATGCTCGCATATCCGCCGCCTGACTTCTCTGATGGTTTTGCCTATATAATCCATAGGGCATGGGCATTGACATATATATACCGCACCCTTACTCCTACAGTTATAGAAGTCCCTGATTTTGTAGGTGTGCCCAGTTACTGAACAAGTAATTGACTTTGCAGTAGATATAAAGGTTCATGCCTTGCAGGAGCCGCATCTAAACATGCCACATGGCTTACGATCCAGCCATGTCCCCACTACACTTGGTGTTGTATAGTGGCTGTGGACCAGACGGTCTTTAAGACTCCTCCCTCGCCTATAGGTGACACTTGGTTGTGCAGTAAGCACATCCCTGAGGTCAGGATCCATGTGTAGGATAGGCCAATATCTTTAAAGAATCGACATCACCTGTGTATTTGCTGAGTCAAAGGTAGATATCAGACGTACTGGTTGTTGCCCACTTTGTGTCTTTGGTTTAGGAACGAGAAGTTCAGTGCGCTCTCGGTCTCCAGATTATGAATTTAACGTCACGTGCACTAAGTACATTGGAACTTAGTGTATTGAGCAAAGGCCTATCATTTGTACCAACCACAAATTTTTGTCTATTCACCTGGACAAAGGACCTTAACCTGTTCAGCAGGCGTTTGAAATGGCACAAGTTCTTTAAGGACAGTGATAGACAGACATGCGCAAGACTTGGTCTCAGTGAGGGAGACTCCACAACTCTGCATTTCTTATGCGAGTTGGGAGAGGAAGGCAGCCACCGGCCAGGGCAGGGCCCATTTACGGACCTCAAGCCTAGCAGTAGGAGGATGCCCCCACCCATGAACTATGAGTGTGTGGACATCTTTCTACAAATGGTGACTAATGACCTGGAACAGCTGGAACATGTATCTCCCCGCTATTTTAATCTGTCTCAGGCAGAGATGCAAGCACTTATCGCCCTTGAAAATGACAAATCAATTATAATCAAACCGTCAGACAAGGGCGGTAACCTGGTGATCCTTGATTATGCGGCTTACCAGGCTATGTGTCTTGATCTCCTTAAGGATAAAGAAGGCTACAGGGTGCTACCTGTGAACCCCTCTACTTCGTTCTGTGAGGATTTAAAAGACATTTTGACTGGAGCCCTTGCGGATAAGGTCATCTCCACGGTGGAGTATAATTTTTTCCTTCCGGCCCACCCCACCATAGCCACCTCCATAAGGGTATTACACCACTAAAAGGCCGCCCGATCGTCTCTGGGGTTAACTCCTTAACCCAGAATTGTGGTGTATATATCGACCGGATGCTGAGGCAGTTCGTTGTGTCCCTACCATCATACACAAGAGACACAATGGACTTCCTCAGCAAGATCGAGACGATCAATGTGGACCCAGGATGCCTATTGGCCAGTGTTGATGTTGAATCCCTTTACAGCTCAATCCCGCATAACAAGGGTCTCTATGCTGTAGATTACTTTCCTTTCTGAAAACGAGAGACATTCACTGTAGAACACATAATACCTTCATTCTCAGACTTCTCGAGTTCACTCTGACCCACAACTTCTTCCTTTTTAACTCACACTTCTACCACCAGCTCAGGGGGACAGCAATGGGGAGCCCCTGTGCCCCCACTTATGCCAATCTCTTCCTGGGCGGGTGGGAGGATGTATACGTGTTTCCAGATGCTGCTACTTGGTGGTCCGACAAGATCACCTTCTGGACACGGTATATTGACAATATTTTTGTGATTTGGAAGGGTGGGTCAGAGGAACTCCGAGACTTTGTTAAGGTCCTAAGTAGCAATGATATTGGTTTGCGGTTTACCTTTGAGTTTGACCTACATACCATCCCCTTCCTCGATGTCCGGATAACAAAAGAGGGAGAGAAACTGACTGCAGGCTTGTACAGGAAGGAAACCGCAACCAATTCGCTGCTACACTGGGAAAGTCATCACCTTACACCCCTGAAGTGTGGTATACCTAGGGGCCAATACCTACGCACACGGAGAAATTGTTCTGAGAATGCAGCGTTCTACGGTGAAGCTAAGAAACTCCAGACGAGATTTAAAGAGAGGGGTTACCCCCAAACGGTTCTCGGGGGCGCTTTTCAGAACGCCCTGGACAGAGAGCGCACTGAACTTCTCGTTCCTAAACCAAAGACACAAAGTGGGCAACAACCAGTACGTCTGATATCTACCTTTGACTCAGCAAATACACAGGTGATGTCGATTCTTTAAAGATATTGGCCTATCCTACACATGGATCCTGACCTCAGGGATGTGCTTACTGAACAACCAAGAGTCACCTATAGGCGAGGGAGGAGTCTTAAAGACCGTCTGGTCCACAGCCACTATACAACACCAAGTGGAGTGGGGACATGGCTGGATCGTAAGCCATGTGGCATGTTTAGATGCGGCTCCTGCAAGGCATGCACCTTTATATCTACTGCAAAGTCAATTACTTGTTCAGTAACTGGGCACACCTACAAAATCAGGGACTTCTATAACTGTAGGAGTAAGGGTGCGGTATATATATGTCAATGCCCATGCCCTATGGATTATATAGGCAAAACCATCAAGTCAGGCGGCGGATATGCGAGCATGTGAACGACGTAGCCAAAAAGAACATCACTCCGGTCGCGTCACATGTCAACGATATCCATGGAGGTAACCCTAACTGTTTGAAGTTTTCGGTCCTGGAGACCATTCCCCTATCACCAAGGGGTGGCGACTGGGATCGAAAAATTCTCCAGAAGGAGTGCGTCTGGATTCATCGTTTCAAATCTCAGGCAACCCCTCTGGATTAACGAGAGACTCACTTTCTCGTGTTTTCTATGATTTATGGGGGCGGCTGTGTGCTCTCTCTTGATCTCTCTGATCATGAATAGACCTGCTCGGTAAAAACATTTTAGCTAGGATAAAATAATAGGATACGCGAAGTATCCGAATATCGACTGTACAGCGCTAATTATCTAATATGCGCTTGGTGCTGCCTATCTTCTAGGGCGTGCACGTAGGTGAAATATTGTGTAACATGTTTTTGTTCATCGTACATGATTCACACTTATCTTTCCTATATATACCCTCTTCCCTCTGCTATGCGACTGATATAGTGTTACATCTAATGGCCACCACAGAGTGTTGCCCTCTGGGCCCACTTTACGGGGGGGCATCTCGGACTGCACTTCTGCGAATTTCCCCATGTGTAAATGATGCGGTGATACCACTGAATCCTCAACATAGGATGGGGACAACACTGATACAGCACCCATCATCTCGTCAGTATGTTACGCTGAGTGATTGTGACATGCCGGCGTAAGAGGGAATTCTGTGATATAATAGCTGTTGGATTGTACCCAGATATATTATATATTTATATACATCAGAGGGTCTTGCGACTATGGTCTCATAAATGCCAGCTGACCAGTCACATATCACCCCCCTTTTTTAACAACGCCTCCTAATTATGACCACTGATGTATGTCACACATCATAGCAATATCTGTCAGCTGTGTCGATCAATATGGGCCTCAGCACACTTTATTATTATTATTTTTATCCTCAAATATTGCCTGTCGGCTGTCTGGCAACATACATTAATGTGCGATATGGTCCGGACTGCGGGGCCGCCTCCCGTGATAAGGGATCTTACAGATCAAGTATGGGACGGCTTACAGACCGGATATGACACTGCAGTGCGTTCCAAACGACCGGATGCGGCCGTTGTATGCGGTCCATGATACAGAGATGACGCATTGCAGTGTGTTTTGGTGGGCGGCTGGTGACGGGTGCTTGCGCTCCAGAGACCGGATGCAGGTTACACATGCGGTCCATAGACCGGTAGTGACGCATGTAGTGGCGTCTCGCTACCGGAAGTGACCTGCCCGGCGTCCTATTCAGCGCCGATTTTGAACAGCTGGCGATGGGGTATATAGGGAAGCAGATAATGAAGTAAGTGTGAACAGTAGGAGGAACAGGATGATACCGAGACGCATCCCAAACGTAAGAAAGGACCTTGTAATCCAAATTGGCAAGTTATAACTATGGCATCAATTGAGTCCTAAATTACATTTTTTACAGCCTCTTAAATGTGCTGGCCCTTATATGATTGGGCCTTTTAGCCATTTTGACTGCCTAGGACACTAAGTAAGTAATGAGACCTAGGGTGTGGAACTATATATCTACATTAAGTTCCCACCCTGATATTTTCTTTACTTTCCATTCACAGGTGGGGTATATCCAATGGTCCCCTTGGTCCTATGCACGTTACTGCTTTCGTTTCTGGTCCTGTGTCCTCTGCTGTATCATGAGTATATCTATATGATTTATCTATATGATTTATCTATTTGAATATGACGCGGTTCACCCATGACTGTTAATACCCCCTGATGAACCTAGAAATAGGGGAAACGCGTAGGGGTTCTGTGAGAACTAACCTGGGAGCGTACCGTTATTAATGCCCCTGTGTCGGTTTTCTTTATTGGTGTTATAGGTGATATCTACACCTTCACACCTACTGCATCCGTTTCTATTTGTCTATCTACATGGGTTGTTGTCTGTACAGGTACCAATTCACCTGTG
This sequence comes from Bufo bufo, assembly GCF_905171765.1. Lineage (NCBI taxonomy): Eukaryota > Metazoa > Chordata > Amphibia > Anura > Bufonidae > Bufo > Bufo bufo. The sequence continues at coordinate 124,047,823 of NC_053397.1, forward strand.
ACACAGAAAATATCCGTCGGCTTACGGGGTACCGTGGCATTGTGCTTCTCTGAGAGGAGGGTAAACGGAGGGCAGTCAGTCCAGGTACGAGGACAGGGAGTCTCCACCACCAGGGGACGTCCCTGGGCTGAGGAATTATTGAGGGTGAGTATAGGGAAAGGCTAGTCACATCCCAACACTTCCCATTGCTGCCCTGTGTTTGCCAACCTTCTGAACCGCATCAATGGTTGGTTACCCTGTCTAAACAAATTTATATTTTTTCTATCGTTTGTTTCACAAGATCTTTTTCACTGGTGAACCACTAACGTGGTATAATTTTATTTAGTATAAGTAAGTAAAAGTTAACTTTTAAAGGGTCAACTCTGCTGGATATTTCCAGATTCTATGATCCCTCTATAAAGTATTCATCAATTTAGCTGGACATTTATGTTAGAAACTGTGGCTTCATTAACGGCATGTAGGTCATGTACCATCCAATGGTGAGTGGTTTTGCTTTTCTCAGCTTCTGGGAGTACTGATACAAACATGGACCAGGGAATTTTATCACTAATGGCCAACAAACAAAGTTCCTGGTCATTGAGGGCACCTGTAAGCTTCACAGTGCCGTCCTCCTGATATGAGATACCAGCATGTACTTTTGCAAGCAAATCTGCACCCAGGAGGCAACAAGGGGCGTTACCACTGACCAGCAAACGGGCAAGCGCATCTTGGTTAGGGGCAAATCTAATATGGATGGTTTCTGTTGAAAAGGGAGCGTACTACTTTCCCATCCACTTCTACCCAAAGACTGGTGTCCTTGGAGAGTAAATAAGCGGAGGCCATGTTTGCTGTGCACAACTGTCTTGGCTGCTCCAGTATCAATAAAAAAACAGGACTACTTCTTTATCACCCAGAGTGAGGGATATCATTGGGCCAGACTAAATCTGCTAAAAATGTTTAAAAGTAGAGCCGATACTAGATTTCCTGTTTCCTAATCTTGATCTACTCTCCCCCACCTGTCTTTGTGTTTTCCTTATGACTAGAGTTGAGTGAACACCTGGATGTTCGGGTTCGAGAAGTTCGGCCGAACTTCCCGGAAATGTTCGGGTTCGGGATCCGAACCCGATCCGAACTTCGTCCCGAACCCGAACCCCATTGAAGTCAATGGGGACCCGAACTTTTGGGCACTAAAAAGGCTGTAAAACAGCCCAGGAAAGAGCTAGAGGGCTGCAAAAGGCAGCAACGTGTAGGTAAATCCCCTGCAAACAAATGTGGATAGGGAAATGAATTAAAATAAAAATAAAAAATAAAAGAACCAATATCAATTGGACAGAGGTCCCATAGCAGAGAATCTGGCTTCACGTCAGCAGAGAATCAGTCTCTTCATGCCATAGCAAAGAATCTGGCTTCATGTCAGCAGAGAATCAGTCTCTTCATGCCATAGCAGAGAATCTGGCTTCATGTCAGCGCAGAATCAGTCTTCATGTCATAGAAGAGAATCAGGCTTCATGTCACCCACCACTGGAACAGGCCACTGTCACACATTTAGGCCCCGGCACCCAGGCAGAGGAGAGAGGTCCCGTAACAGAGAATCTGGCCTGATGTCAGCACAGAATCTGTCTTCATGTCATAGCAGAGAATCAGGCTTCACGTCACCCACACTGGAACAGGCCACTGTCACACATTTAGGCCCAGGCACCCAGGCAGAGGAGAGAGGTCCCGTAACAGAGAATCTGGTCTTATGTCAGCGCAGAATCTGTATTCATGTCATAGCAGAGAATCAGGCTTCACGTCACCCACCACTGGAACAGGCCACTGTCACACATTTAGGCCCCGGCACCCAGACAGAGGAGAGCGGTCCCGTAACAGAGAATCTGGCCTTATGTCAGCACAGAATCTGTCTTCATGTCATAGCAGTGAATCAGGCTTCACGTCACCCACCACTGGAACAGGCCACTGTCACACATTTAGGCCCAGGCACCCAGGCAGAGGAGAGAGGTCCCGTAACAGAGAATCTGGCCTTATGTCAGCGCAGAATCTGTATTCATGTCATAGCAGAGAATCAGGCCTCACGTCACCCACCACTGGAACAGGCCATTGTCACACATTTAGGCCCCGGCACCCAGGCAGAGGAGAGAGGTCCCGTAACAGAGAATCTGGCCTTATGCCAGCGCAGAATCTGTATTCATGTCATAGCAGAGAATCAGGCTTCACGTCACCCACCACTGGAACAGGCCACTGTCACACATTTAGGCCCAGGCACCCAGGCAGAGGAGAGAGGTCCCGTAACAGAGAATCTGGCCTTATGTCAGCGCAGAACTCTGTATTCATGTCATAGCAGAGAATCAGGCTTCACGTCACCCACACTGGAACAGGCCACTGTCAAACATTTAGGCCCAGGCACCCAGGCAGAGGAGAGAGGTCGTAACAGAGAATCTGGCCTTATGTCAGCGCAGAATCTGTATTCATGTCATAGCACAGAATCAGGCTTCACGTCACCCACCACTGGAACAGGCCACTGTCACACATTTAGACCCAGGCAGAGGAGAGAGGTCCCGTAACAGAGAATCTGGCCTTATGTCAGCGCAGAATCTGTATTCATGACATAGCAGAGAATCAGGCTTCACGTCACCCACCACTGGAAACAGGCCACTGTCACATATTTAGGCCCAGGCACCCAGGCAGAGGAGAGAGGTCGCGTAAACAGAGAATCTGGCTTATGTCAGCACAGAATAAGTCTTCATGTCATAGCAGAGAATCAGGCTTCACGTCACCCACCACTGGAACAGGCCACTGTCACACATTAGGCCCGGCACCCAGACAGAGGAGAGGTTCATTCAACTTTGGGTTGCCCGCAATATAATGGTAAAATGAAATAAAAATAGTATTGAATGAGGAAGTGCCCCTGGAGTAGAATAATATATTGTTAAGGGGAGGTAGTTAATATCTAATCTGCACAAGGGATGGACAGGTCCTGTGGGATCCATGCCTGGTTCATTTTTATGAACGTCAGCTTGTCTACATTGGCTGTAGACAGGCGGCTGCGTTTGTCTGTAATGACGCCCCCTGCCGTGCTGAATACACGTTCAGACAAAACGCTGGCCGCCGGGCAGGCCAGCACCTCCAAGGCATAAAAGGCTAGCTCTGGCCACGTGGACAATTTGGAGACCCAGAAGTTGAATGGGGCCGAACCATCAGTCAGTACGTGGAGGGGTGTGCACAGGTACTGTTCCACCATGTTAGTGAAATGTTGCCTCCTGCTAACACGTTCCGTATCAGGTGGTGGTGCAGTTAGCTGTGGCTGGTGACAAAACTTTTCCACATCTCTGCCATGCTAACCCTGCCCTCAGAGGAGCTGGCCGTGACACAGCTGCGTTGGCGACCTCTTGCTCCTCCTCTGCCTTCGCCTTGGGCTTCCACTGGTTCCCCTGTGACATTTGGGAATGCTCTCAGTAGCGCGTCTACCAACGTGCGCTTGTACTCGCGCATCTTCCTATCACGCTCCAGTGCAGGAAGTAAGGAGGCGGGCACATTGTCTTTGTACCGGGGGATCCAGCAGGGGTGGCAACCCAGTATTCCGCACACGTTAAAATGTGGGCAACTCTGCTGTCGTTGCGCAGGCACTGCCAGCATGTAGTCGCTCATGTGTGCCAGGCTGCCCAGAGGTAAGGACAAGCTGTCCCTCTGTGGGAGGGCGTATCGTCATCGTCCTGTGTTTCCCCCCAGCCACGCACCAGTGATGGGCCCGAGCTGCTTTGGGTGCCACCCCCGCTGTGAACAATGCTTCATCCTCATCCTCCTCCACCTCCTCCTCATCCTCGTCCTCCTCGTCCTCAGTAGTGGGCCCTGTCTGGCCACATTTGTACCTGGCCTCTGGTGTTGCAAAAAACCTCCCTCTGAGTCACTTTGAAGAGACTGGCCTGAAAGTGCTAAAAATGACCCCTCTTCCTCCTCTTCTCCTGGGCCACCTCCTCTTCCATCATCGCCCTAAGTGTTTTCTCAAGGAGACATAGAAGTGGTATTGTAACGCTGATAACGGGCGTCATCGCCACTGGCCATGTTGGTGGAGTACTCGAAACAGCGCAACAGGGCACACAGGTCTCGCATGGAGGCCCAGTCATTGGTGGTGAAGTGTGTCTGATCCGCAGTGCGAAGACCCGTGCGTGCTGCAGCTGAAACTCCACTATGGCCTGCTGCTGCTCGCACAGTCTGTCCAGCATATGCAAGGTGGAGTTCCACCTGGTGGTACGTCGCATATAAGGCGGTGAGCGGGAAGGCCGAAGTTACGCTGTAGCGCAGACAGGCGAGCAGCGGCAGGGTGTGAACGCCGGAAGCGCGAACAGACGGCCCGCACTTTATGCAGCAGCTCTGACATGTCGGGGTAGTTGCGAATGAACTTCTGCACCACCAAATTCAGCACATGCGCCAGGGCAAGGATGTGCGTCAAACCGGCTAGTCCCAGAGCTGCAACGAGATTTGCCCATTATCGCACACCACCAGGCCGGGCTTGAGGCTCACCGGCAGCAACCACTCGTCGGTCTGTTGTTCTATACCCCGCCACAACTCCTGTGCGGTGTGGGGCCTGTCCCCCAAACATATGAGTTTCAGAATGGCCTGCTGACGTTTACCCCGTGGCTGTGCTGAAGTTGGTGGTGAAGGTGTGTGGCTGACTGGATGAGCAGGTGGAAGAAGAGGCGGAGGAAGCTGAGTAGGAGGAGGAGGAGACAGGAGGCAAAGAATGTTGCCCTGCGATCCTTTGGCGGCGGAAGGACGTGCGCCAAACAGCTCTCCGCCCTGGGGCCCAGCCGCCACTACATTACCCAGTGTGCAGTTAGGGAGATATAGCGTCCCTGGCCGTGCTTACTGGTCCACGTATCTGTGGTTAGGTGGACCTTGCCACAGATGGCGTTGCGCAGTGCACACTTGATTTTATCGGACACTTGTTTGTGCAGGGAAGGCACGGCTCTCTTGGAGAAGTAGTGGCGGCTGGGAACAACATACTGTGGGACAGCAAGTGACATGAGCTGTTTGAAGCTGTGTGTGTCCACCAGCCTAAATGACAGCATTTCATAGGCCAGTAGTTTAGAAATGCTGGCATTCAGGGCCAGGGATCGAGGGTGGCTAGAGTGGGAATTTACGCTTTCTCTCAAATGTTTGTGAGATGGAGAGCTGAACGCTGCCGTGTGACATGGTTGAGATGCTTGGTGACGCAGGTGGTGGTGTTGGTGGTCCATCCCATGTTTGCTGGGCGGGCAGGTGCCAACGTTCCTCCAGAGGCAGAGGAAGAGGCCGAGGCGGCGGCAGCAGCAGAAGAGCCGAGGCAGCAGCAGAAGAGGAGGTAGCAGGGGGAGCCTGAGTGACTTCTTTGTTTTTAAGGTGTTTACTCCACTGCAGTTCATGCTTTGCATTCAGGTGCCTGGTCATGCAGGTTGTGCTAAGGTTCAGAACGTTAATGCCTCGCTTCAGGCTCTGATGGCACAGCGTGCAAACCCACTCGGGTCTTGTCGTCAGCACATTGTTTGAAGAAGTACATGCCAGGGAACTCCTTGAAGCTGCCTTAGGGGTGCTCGGTCCCAGATGGCGGCGGTCAGTAGCAGGCGGGAGTCTCTTGGCGGCGGGTGTTCTGATTTTGCCCACTGCTCCCTCTTTTGCTACGCTGTTGGCTCGGTCTCACCACTGCCTCTTCCTCCGAACTGTGAAAGTCAGTGGCACGACCTTCATTCCATGTGGGGTCTAGGACCTCATCGTCCCCTGCATCGTCTTCCACCCAGTCTTGATCCCTGACCTCCTGTTCAGTCTGCACACTGCAGAAAGACGCAGCAGTTGGCACCTGTGTTTCGTCATCATCAGAGACGTGCTGAGGTGGTATTCCCATGTCCTCATCATCAGGAAAAATAAGTGGTTGTGCGTTAGTGCATTCTATCTCTTCCACCCCTGGGGAAGGGCTAGGTGGATGCCCTTGGGAAACCCTGGCAGCAGAGTCTTCAAACAGCATAAGAGACTGCTGCATAACTTGAGGCTCAGACAGTTTCCCTGATATGCATGGGGGTGATGTGACAGACCCATGGGCTTGGTTTTCATGTGCCATCTGTGCGCTTTCTGCAGAAGACTGGGTGGGAGATAATGTGAACGTGCTGGATCCATTGTCGGCCACCCAATTGACTAATGCCTGCACCTGCTCAGGCCTTACCATCCTTAGAACGGCATTGGGCCCCACCAAATATTGCTGTAAATTCTGCTGGCTACTGGGACCTGAGGTAGTTGGTTCACTAGGACGTGTGGCTGTGGCAGAACGGCCACGTCCTCTCCCAGCACCAGAGGGTCCACTAACACCACCACGACCATGTCCACGTCCGCGTCCCTTATTAGATGTTTTCCTCATTGTTCCCGTTCACCACAATTTTGAGAATGGCAAATTTGGGAATGGTTTTTCAACCCAGAAAAAAAAGTGTGCTTTTACGGTCACTACAAATAATTGACCAGCTAAAAACAGTACAGATTTGGTTAAATAGAGATGTGAGGCCTGTTTTTTTTTGCGCTGTGTGACAGGTATAGGTTTAATCACAGAATCAGACTTTCTATCAGCACGCTAGCGTGTGTCTTAGGTTTTCTGAATGACACTATCAATAGCTTCAATGTAAGATTTTCTTTTTGGGATAGATTTCAAGTAGGCCTCAATACCAGAAACTAGTTATTTTGAGAATGGCAAATTAGGAATGGTTTTTCAACCCAGAAAAAAAAGTGTGCTTTTACGGTCACTACAAATAACTTGACCAGCTAAAACAGAAAGATTTGGTTAAATAGAGATGTGAGGCCCTGTTTTTTTTTGCGCTGTGTGACAGGTATAGTTTAATCACAGAATCAGACTTCTATCAGCACGCTAGCGTGTGTCTTAGGTTTTTCTAAATGACACTATCACTAGCTTCAATGTAAGATATTCTTTTTGGGATAGATTTCAAGTAGGCCTCAAATACCAGAAACTAGTTATTTTGAGAATGGCAAATTTGGGAATGGTTTTTCAACCCAGAAAAAAAAGTGTGCTTTTACTGTCAACTACAAATAACTTGACCAGCTAAAACAGTACAGATTTGGTTAAATAGAGATGTGAGGCCTGTTTTTTTTTGCGCTGTGTGACAGGTATAGGTTTAATCACAGAATCAGACTTCTATCAGCACGCTAGCGTGTGTCTTAGGTTTTTCTGAATGACACTATCAGTACTTCAATGTAAGATATTCTTTTTGGGATAGATTTCAAGTAGGCCTCAAATACCAGAAACTAGTTATTTTGAGAATGGACAAATTTGGGATGGTTTTTCAACCAGAAAAAAAGTGTGCTTTTGACGGTCACTACAAATAACTTGACCAGCTAAAACAGTACAGATTGGTTAAATAGAGATGTGAGGCCTGTTTTTTTTTGCGCTGTGTGACAGGTATAGGTTTAATCACAGAATCAGATTCTATCAGCACGCTAGCGTGTGTCTTTGGTTTTTCTGAATGACACTATCATAGCTTCAATGTAAGATATTCTTTTTGGGATAGATTTCAAGTAGGCCTCAAATACCTGAAACTAGTTATTTTGAGAATGGCAAATTTGGGAATGGTTTTTTCAACCAGAAAAAAAAGTGTGCTTTTTACGGTCACTACAAATAACTTGACCAGCTAAAACAGTACAGATTTGGTTAAATAGAGATGTGAGGCCTGTTTTTTTTTGCGCTGTTTGACAGGTATAGGTTTTAATCACAGAATAGACTTCTATCAGCACGCTAGCGTGTGTCTTAGGTTTTTCTAAATGACACTATCACTAGCTTCAATGTAAGATATTCTTTTTGGGATAGATTTCAAGTAGGCCTCAATACCAGAAACTAGTTATTTTGAGAATGGCAAAATTGGGAATGGTTTTTCAAACCCAGCAAAAAAAGTGTGCTTTTACGGTCACTACAAATAACTTGACCAGCTAAAACAGTACAGATTTGGTTAAATAGAGATGTGAGGCCTGTTTTTTTTTTTTTTTGCGCTGTGTGACAGGTATAGGTTTAATCACAGAATCAGACTTCTATCAGCACGCTAGCGTGTGTCTTAGGTTTTTCTGAAATGACACTATCATTACCTTCAATGTAAGTATTCTTTTTGGGATAGATTTCAAGTAGGCCTCAAATACCAGAAACTAGTTATTTTGAGAATGGCAAAATTTGGGAATGGTTTTTCAACCCAGAAAAAAAGTGTGCTTTTGACGGTACACTACAAATAACTTGACCAGCTAAAACAGTACAGATTTGGTTAAATAGAGATGTGAGGCCTGTTTTTTTTTGCGCTGTGTGACAGGTATAGGTTTAATCACAGAATCAGACTTCTATCAGCACGCTATGCGTGTGTCTTAGGTTTTTCTGAATGACACTATCAGCTACCTTCAATGTAAGATATTCTTTTTGGGATAGATTTCAAGTAGGCCTCAAATACCAGAAACTAGTTATTTTGAGAATGGCAAATTTGGGAATGGTTTTTCAACCCAGAAAAAAAAAGTGTGCTTTTACGGTCACTACAAATAACTTGACCAGCTAAAACAGTACAGATTTGGTGTAAATAGAGATGTGAGGCCTGTTTTTTATTTGAGCGCTGTGTGACAGGTATAGGTTTAATCACAGAATCAGATTTCTATCAGCATCGCTAGCGTGTTTCTTAGGTTTTTCTGAATGACACTATCACTAGCCTTCAATGTAAGATATTCTTTTTGGATAGATTTCAAGTAGGCCTCAAATACCAGAAACTAGTTATTTTGAGAATGGCAAATTTGGAATGGTTTTTCAACCCAGAAAAAAATTGTGCTTTTACGGTCACTACAAATAACTTGACCAGCTAAAACAGTACCAGATTTGGTTAAATAGAGATGTGAGGCCTGTTTTTTTTTTGCGCTGTGTGACAGGTATAGGTTTTAATCACAGAATCAGATTTTCTATCAGCACGCTAGCGTGTGTCTTAGGTTTTTCTGAATGCACACTATCAGCTAACTTCAATGTAAGATATTCTTTTTGGGATAGATTTCAAGTAGGCCTCAAATACCAGAAACTAGTTATTTTGAGAATGGCAAATTTGGGAATGTTTTTTCATACCCACAGAAAAAAGGTGTGCTTTTACAGGTCACTACAAATAACTTGACCAGCTAAAACTGTACGATTTGGTTAAATAGAGATGTGAGGCCCAGTTTTTTTTTTGCGCTGTGTGACACGGTATAGGTTTAATCACAGAATCAGACTTCTATCTGCACGCTAGCGTGTGTCTTAGGTTTTTCTGAATGACACTATCAGTACTTCAATGTAAGATATTCTTTTTGGGATAGATTTCAAGTAGGCCCTCAAATACCAGAAACTAGTTATTTTGAGAATGGCAAATTTGGGAATGGTTTTTCAACCCAGAAAAAAAAAGTGTGCTTTTACGGTCACTACAAATAACTTGACCAGCTAAAACAGTACAGATTTGGTTAAATAGAGATATGTGAGGCCTGTTTTTTTTTTGCGCTGTGTGACAGGTATAGGTTTAATCACAGATCAGACTTCTATCTGCACGCTTAGCGGTGTCTTAGGTTTTTCTGAATGACACTATCAGCACCTTCAATGTAAGATATTCTTTTTGGGATAGATTTCAAGTAGGCCTCAAATACCAGAAACTAGTTATTTTGAGAATGGCAAATTTGGGAATGGTTTTTTCAACCCAGAAAAAAAAGTGTGCTTTTACGGTCACTACAAATAACTTGACCAGCTAAAACAGTACAGATTTGGTTAAATAGAGATGTGAGGCCTGTTTTTTTTTTTGCGCTGTGTGACAGGTATAGGTTTAATCACAGAATCAGACTTCTATCTGCACGCTAGCGTGTGTCTTAGGTTTTTCTGAATGACACTATCAGTCACCTTCAATGATAAGATATTCTTTTTGGGATAGATTTCAAGTAGGCCTCAAATACCAGGAAACTAGTTATTTTGAGAATGGCAAATTTGGGAATGGTTTTTCAACCCAGAAAAAAAAGTGTGCTTTTACGGTCACTACAAATAACTTGACCAGCTAAAACAGTACAGATTTGGTTGAATAGAAATGTCAGGTCTATTTTTTAGGCGCTGGGTGACAGGCTCAACCTTGCCCCTGATGTATATATGGCCAAAAAATAACCACACTGTTGATGGTTAAAATGCACTTGGGTGACACAGGCTCAGCCTGCACCAGATGTAGTATATGGCAAAAAAATAATCCAGACTGTCGATGGTTTAAATGCACTTCGGTGACACAGGCTCAGCCTGCAGCCTGATGTAGTATATGGCCAAAAAATAACCAGACTGTTGATGGTTTAAATGCACTTCGGTGACACAGGCTCAGCCTGCAGCTGATGTAGGATATAGCACAAAATAACCACACTATCGATGGTTAAATACACTTGGTGAGAGCTTGTGGCTGGCGCACCCACAAGTCACAGAAATGGCCGCCGATCACCCAGAAAAAAATTGATCTAAAAACGCTCTGGGCAGCCTCAAAAAATTGAGCAAGTCAATATTAGCACTTCAATGATCCACAGCTGCAGATCGAACACAGAATGAATCTTTTGAGGAGTTAATCTGCCTAATCTCGCCCTAACGTCGCAGCTGCAACCTCTCCCTATGCTTGAATCAGCAGAGTGACGTGCAGCGCTACGTGACCCAAGCTTTATATAGAGGCTGGGTCACATGCTGCACTGGCCAATCACAGCCATGCCAATAGTAGGCAAGGCTGTGATGGCCTCTTGGGGCAAGTAGTATGACGCTTGTTGATTGGCTGCTTTGCAGCCTTTCAAAAAGCGCCAAGAAGCGCCGAACACCGAACTCGAACCCGGACTTTTACGAAAATGTTCGGGTTCGGGTCCGTGTCACGGACACCCCAAAATTCGGTACGAACCCGAACTATACAGTTCGGGTTCGCTCATCCCTACTTATGACAAAAAAAAACATGGGTGTCTGTGGGGACTGACAGTGATCCGGGCATGGTCAACATAGAATACAATCCTCTCGTGTGGTGTGGACGAGGAGTACCACACACAGCACAACACTCTCTCTTCTGGGATCTGGGTCCCACAGACTCTGCAGGCCCATCTCCCAGGACCATTATAGGGTGGCAGACTTACTTTTTCCTCACTTCAATGAGGCGTTTGACATCAGGGCTGAAGCAATGCCAAAGGAACACTACCTATGGTTGGCACCACTGAACCTCCCAATGCTGCTTGATGTTACTCTGCATTTTGGCTTACAGAAGTATCCAACTTTTCCTATCGCGGAATTAATAGACTGGAAAACAGGACTTCTCATCTTCCATGGGAGTGTCTTATAACTAGGGGATGGGCACAAGGGCTGTCGTTGTCTGTAACGTCCACCCCTATCCTCCTCCCTCCGCTCTGAGTCATCTAAGTCCACCCCTTTCAGTTGGACGCTGTGGTCCTCCTTTTGTCTGTCAGTAGTGTCCCAGCTATCCATAAGAACAGAGCTCTGATGTTAAGCACAACACTTAACATGTAACACGTAACTTCAAACATTGAAACAAACAGATCTGACAATACAGACATGAACACACAAAGGGCCCATAAGAAACTTTTCATTGACTTCAATTTAAAAAAATGTACAGCTCAATCAACACTGTTGGCACTAATAAAAACCCCAAAATCTTCTAAGGAAAATAAAATAAAATCCTCAATGCACATATTATTTAGAGGGAACCTGTCACCTGGATTTTGGGTATAGAGCTGAGGACATGGGTTGCAAGATCGCCGCTAGCACATCCGCCATACTCAGTCCCCATAGCTCTGTGTCCTTTTATTGTGTATAAAAACCGATTTGAAACATATGCAAATTAACCTGAGATGAGTCAGAGCTTGAAAATATGACTCTTCTCTGGTCACACGAGTAAGATATGACTCTTTTATGTTAATTTGCATATGTATCAAATCATTTTTTTTACACAATAAAAGCACACAGAGCTATGGGGACTGGGTATTGCGGATGTGCTAGTGGCCATCTAGCAACCCATGTCCTCAGCTCTATACCCAAAATCCAGGTGACAGGTTCCCTTTAAAAAACAAATATCGTACTCCATACGCATTCACATTTTCATGTACTCATTTTCACAAACAGCTCATAACCACGCCCTTATACATAAAATATGAATTGCATTCACAGCTCTGCTAAAAACATCCATCAGTCTTCACACATTTTTGACTCAACTACAACTCAAAGCCACACCCATTCACATTCCACTAAATCATTTGTCTTCCAACCCAGCCACATAATTTACTTTGTTTCATCCCAAAACTTGCAGCACAGACAAACACAGCTTTCCTGGAAACAGATAGCCACACCACACCCAGAATTGCTGTTTTCCAATGTCTTCTGGTCTTCACTCTGTGATTAATCAAATCTTATAAGAAGACAATATACATGTTATAATCATACAGTCATTTTGTTAAAAGCTGGATTCCCACATTACACTGCTTGGGAAAGAAGAAAGAAAATTATTGAACAATTCTTTGTCTTGTATAATATATTACACATCACTTACTCTGCATGATTCCCTGCCCGCTTCCCTTATCTCAGGAATGTTTTTGTGTGAAGGCGGGGGAATTGGATCTCTGTAGCTCACACTAGATACATACAATACTTATCCATTAACTGACCATCTTTTACTGCTGTAATCTCTAATGCTAGTGCTAGTATCTTCCCTATTTAAACACACACATATCATTAGGGTAACAAAACTTAACCAGTTAATTTCTGAACATTTAACACAAGCGCCATTCTGATTGCAGACACTGGGGCACTTTCTTTCTTGCTAGTGCCATCAATTAACATCCTGACACTGCTCTGTAACATTATTTTTTCACATTTTAACTTTCAATTCTCTATTAATATCACATCCTATAATCTTCATTAACTTCTTATAATTTTTTACATGTTGACTTCCTTCTTCTCTCGCTACAAGCTGAGGAGCAGTATATTCTCCTTCTTCATGTGAGTGGGACTGACCCATCTCAACAACAGTATTTCAGACTGACACACACAAAACAGAGGAGTGATCAGCACCTTTAACCCTTTCCTCCGCAGACAAAGGATTCACCCTCCCCACTGGTTGGCTCAAATCTGACTATCACGTCTGACTAGTCAGCTGGGACTCTCCGCACGTCTTCCCCTGCTCCAGGGGTCAGGCGGGCTCCGCTGCGTCTTCCTGGGGTCAGGTCAGGTGGAGAATATCTCCGCAGTCTTCCCTAGATAAGGGTCATGAGGCTCCACGCGTCTTCCTGGCCAGGTCAGCCGGAGTTTACTTTGTCCCACACCTCGGTGCGACAGCTCCCCTTTGCAAACCAGGAGGTTACTGTCCCCTCCCTTTGTCTGTGGTCTTACCGTCTGTGCTCAACTCACTCCTCAGACAAATCACAGACACACACAAAACATATACACACCAGAGTGATCTATAATTTCAGACTATTGGTTCTATAGACTCTAAGCTTTCAGCATTACAGCCGATACCACCTCACAGCAGACTGAGCTATCTGAGCATGACGAAGTAAATAGCAGAAAGGCAGATGAGATAAAGTTTTCTCACCTTTCTTTGAGGCTGCAGTCCTCTCCCCTCTGCCGTTCATCAAGCTCAGGGGCCCGTCTTGTCAGCTGTTGGATGCTACTTTCGCTTAGAGTCCCTTCGTGGTCGCCATTTGATGAAGTAGCCCTAAATTATAGCATTTGAGATACACTCTGGTGCTCCAAATCAATGTACCCCCAGGGGGTTAATCTCCACGCGTGGTTGAGAGACTAGACACTGACACAGGAGCTGGTCAAAGCAATCTCTAACTTTTATTACATATAGTAAGCTGTATATACATCTTCAGAAGAGGGCAGTACTTTCTGAGAGCATTATTTCATTGGCTCAAAAGGAAGAAGAGATAAGAGAGAGGAGATAATACACCTGCATCTGCGCACTGGGCACTACTTTGGAATGTGAACTAATGTAAACATTTGGTTACCATCGCCATTTTGTAATGGCTTCTATTCTAACAATAATACTGCATACGTCATATGTGACACTTCAAGGAGGTGCTTCTCTATAGGCAGTGAATAATAGGTATATATCATCAACCCATATGATTGGCTTATGCATTCCTCCACAATCTATACACCTATACAAAGATGAGAAAACAGACACTTCTCACAGCACAGCTCTTTGCCCCCCCCCTCTCTTCTCCAGTCTTGAAACAAAGAGGGGGGTGGGAGGCACTTGAAAAAGAAAAAGTTAACTCATTACAGTCCTAGAGATACAAAATATAGAATACAATTCACTCATCTTTAACAGTTGTGGTATTAGATAATATTGGTGAATAGACAATGTATATCTGAGACCAGGCAGGAGACGGTGTCTGCGGCCACAGTGGGCCCAAGTGGCAGATCCGGTATAAGCCCTCGAGAGAAACCAAAGAAGTAAATATACATGAAAAAGTTGAAAACAATAAAACAAACTAATTGAGAAAAACAGAACAAAGTAAAGAACCAGGCCAGCATTAAGTGCCGACTAACTATTTCGGGCATATCTTACGGTTCAAGTCCGGGAAGAAGCCGCACAGCGCCTCTGTGCCTATTATCAGTAGAACCATAGAATCAATGTTTGGGCCTCCTCTTCTGTGACATTTACCGCCATTCTGGATGTAGCCGGGTGAGTGCTCTCGGGCCTGGACTGGAATCTTCCATGGTGATGTTCCAAGAGTCCAAGAGTTCTTTTCCTTACTGCAGCGAGCATATGGCATGGAGGGACCCTTGATGCTGGATTAGAACTTTTGTCGGGAATCCCCATCTGTATGGGATGTTATGTTGCCTTAGGGCTGTAGTGAACAGGCCCAGTGCACGATGGTGCTGAAGGGTGTGAGCAGATAGATCTGCAAACATTTTAATCTGCTCATAAGGGGAGGGCAGAGCCCCTTCCTTGCTCTTGCCATCAGCGCCTCAATATGGAAGAAACTCACTCTAGCTAGTACATCTCTGTGTGCTCTATCAATGGTTAAATCATGCGAGGAGAGGTCTGGGATGAGGGTCTTCATGAGGCCCTGAAGTAAGAAAGTAAATCTTTGGATGCAATTTCTTCAGGGATCCCGCAAAATTTAATGTTGTTCCGGCGGGACCGGTCCTCTAAGTCTACTACCTTGGCCCTGAGATGATCTAGCTCTTCTGTCAGCTCATTGTGGGCATCTATCAACTGATTGTGCGAGGTAGCACAGTCACCCATTTTGGACTCCACGTGGCTGACCCGCTTATCGATTGCCTCCACTGAGTTTTGGAGCAGGAGAATAAGGGCGGGAAGTCTTTATGCATTGACTTGCTGAAAAGGACTAGCTGAAAAGGACTAGCATGTCCTTTAAAAGATTGCCCGAAGCAGGCTGATCATTAGTGGGGAATGCTTGAAGGGCCTCTGTTTCGCGGGACTGGAGGAGGGATATAGCATAGCTGGGTCGTCTTGTCTGCCTGTACATGGCGGTGAAGGAGCTGTGCTCTCCCGGGACCGACTTTGCGGTGGAAGAGAGAGACGTGTAGTTAGTGGCAATCTAGTTTCTTCTTCTGGTGGAGGCTTCAGAGGTAAGTGCAGAGCCTCGGGGGAGCTGGAACCCGGAGAGCAGGATAAAGTTGGGGATGCGGCGCCATTTTGGCTTTGGCTCCGTTCCAGGAAAAAGTTTAGTTTCCCCCTGCTTTTTCCTTGACCGCTTGCCTCTGGTCATCATTTAGGAGGTTTGACCACTACTTAGATGCAGTTTGTAGAGGTTCTAGTAAGGTTGCTCTCCAGTCATTGCTGGTGTGGCGCTGGAGCTCAGGTCTCACACAGCCATCTTACTCGGCCGGCAGACCACGCCCCTATGAGTTCAGTTTTTAATGATATTTATTTTTTCACATAATGTATTACAAAACTTGTTTAAAAATTATTTATGGGGTTTAATAGAAAATAATCTTTGCTCTGGGTTTTGTTATTAAGCCTTTCCAGTAAAATATTTTTAGAGTGACTCTAATTTAAATTATTTTCATAAATGAACAGTAGAGGCAAATATAGGAAACTTTATTTCATCAGAGAAAGATGCCCTTCTCCTATTATCATACTCCTTACTTCCTGCACCCTCCTCTTCATTAACACTCAATTCACTGCTCAGATCCGTCTTCAATGAACATGGGTTGCCTGCTAACTGAAGGACCAGATAACATAGAAGTATAAGGAAAAGCAATGGGGGTGATGGAGAATCTGCTAGATACACGCAGGCAAGAGATGGACTGCTGCTTGTTTGTGTTTTACTGTTGGATTTACATCTTAACTGCTCAGCACTGCTGTGTAATGTCCATCATTATTGCAGCTGCTTCTGAGGGCATGTTATGGAGAGTTATGGAGCAGATTTGCCTGTTTCTCCATGTATAGTGTATGGGCAGACATCAAACCAGCTGGTCTTTACCCACTACTGTAGCTCAGAAATACTGGAGAATTACAGATTGAACAGAGGAAAACTGGTAAAATGCCAGATACATAGTTGCATGCATAGGTCCATCAAGTTCCACCTTTCTCAGATCAATTATATGACATTCATTGTTTCACAGACATGACCATACATATTTTAGTCTATATTGGCTGTTTTAGTTGTTCAAACTGCCCATACACATTCAATGAAATCAGGCGATAGACGAAAACGCTATCTGGGAACTTTATTTCAAAGAAAGATCTTTAGTTTAAAAATGATCTTTCTTTGAACGAAAGATCCTTTGCCCAAATATTGAAGATGCTTGGTCAGTCCTCCTACTTCAAATTTGGGGCACTGCGCGTGCAATCTAAAATGCCACCAGATAGGAGTGGTGTGTTATGTTGTTCTATTCTTATCAGTTTAATCCCTGTTACGTCCCCTATCAGGGGATGTGTATATGGCATCGATTTTAAGAACCGGGAGATGGAAAAAGATGCTTGGTCGGTCCTCCTACTTCAAATTTGGGGCACTGCGCGTGCAATCTAATGTGCCACCAGATAGGAGTGGTGTGTTATGTAGTACTATTCTTATCAGTTTAATCCCTGTTACGTCCCCTATCAGGGGACGTGTATGGAATAGATTTTAGACAACCGCAAAGAGTTGTCAATAGTTGACACACTCATGACATAAATTTTATACCTCTATGCATCAATCTTGGTGTAGTTATGACTGTGCTCGTGCGCACGTTTGGGAGATTGCAGGCGATGGGGGTTTTACAAAGCCTATGGTCGTGCTGAGGTAGTTCAGTGACAGTTAAGTGAACCAGAAAACAATGATTCTGCAGTGTGGGCCCATTGTTGGCCTAGTAGGCTTTAATAATCACCTTAGATGATCACAAAGAAAATTAATGTTTTTCTATGCAAAATTACTCGTTCCCTGGCCCCATGACCCCATATTTAACAACCCTGACTTCCCACTAGGAGTAAGAAGGCGTACGTTACTGGGCCTTCAGAGTGAGGAGAACACGTGGGTGTCCCAGCTTATTGTGAACAAAGCCATTCGTCCATTGGACTCTTTCTTGGAGGGTCATTCCCAAGGTGCTTGGGTCAGCTATTCTAGCTTGATAAACTTTATTTCTAAGTTGAGCCCCATTGAAGTACTTGCCAGGGATTTCATTCCTTTTGAATCTCTTTGTCTACAACCTTCACCTCCCACACATTTAGTGTCTCTGGTCTACGGGCTGCTTCAGGAGGGGGGAGGGCCCCCTTCTTCCTTGCCCTATGTGGGAGCATGGGAGAGGGAGTTGGGTAAATCCTTCTCCAATGAACAATTGGGAAAGGCATTCGCTTTATCACTTAAATCATCCCGAAGCGGCAACATACAAGAGAAAAACTTTAAGATCATGTCTAGGTGGTATAGGACTCCTGATCTCTTGCACTCCTTTTTTCCGTCCTGTCCGAGTACCTGTGTCACGACTGTATGTGAGCAACAATAGTATACACAGTAAAAGAGCTACTGACCGGACCCAAACTAGGGAGGATAAAGGGTGACCCCTGTCAGACCCTCAAAGCTATCCCTATGCTGCTAAAGCACATGCCCGGATCCAAATGGCGGAACGAGGCATGCCCACGTACCTAAGACTGATGACCACTGTAACCCCTACAATAGTGGAAGGGGCACGGCCACCGGTGCCCTACTCAGTATATGGAGGGAACCGTGGCCACCTCAGATCCAGTCAGAAAATAATCAGGTACACAACAATGTCTGTACACTTAGCTGAAGGTGTTGCAGCCACAGAGAAGACGGATCCAAGGACAGCTGCAATATCCGGAGTGCTTGCTGCAGCAGAACACAGGTCCAGTGAACTGATAGCTACAAGTGAAGATACTAAAGCAAGAGCTACAACTGAAATGAGAACTATAATCCACGCCCTACAATAGGAGGAGGGGTGATATAAAGAGAGGGAAATCAAACGCATGAGGAACAGCTGGGAGGAAGGAAACCAAAAGTAAACAGAGCAGTGAGAACTCCTCCCAGCTCTAGTAGTGACATCATCACAGGGGTGGAGAAACAGAGCTGTGAGAATGTCCCAAAGCTCTGGTAGTGACAGTACCCCCCCCTCTACGGGTGGACTCCGGACACCCAGGACCCACCTTCTCAGGATGAGCCCTATGAAATGCCCTGATGAGGCGAGTGGCTTTAATGTCCGACACCGGAACCCACATCCTCTCCTCAGGACCATAACCCTTCCAATGAACGAGGTACTGAAGAGAACCGCGGACAATGCGAGAGTCCACAATTCTGGAAACCTCAAACTCCAGATTGCCATCAACCAAAATCGGAGGAGGAGGCAAAGAGGAGAGTACCGTGGGCTGGACATATGGTTTTAAGAGAGATCTGTGAAATACATTATGTATCTTCCAAACTCGTGGAAGATCAAGACGGAAGGCAACAGGATTGATGACTGACAAGATTTTATAAGGCCCAATAAACTTGGGACCCAATTTCCAGGAGGGAACCTTCAGTTTAATATTTCTTGTAGACAACCACACCAGATCACCCACATTCAGGTCCGGACCAGGCACACGTCTCTTATCAGCCACACGCCTATACCTCTCACTCATCTTTTTAAGATTACTCTAAATCTTTTGCCAAATGGTAGACAAAGACGAGGAAAATCTCTCCTCCTCAGGTAAACCAGAAAGAGCCCCTCCCGAGAATGTCCCAAACTGCGGATGGAACCCATATGCACCAAAGAATGGTGACTTATCAGAAGATTCCTGACGACGGTTGTTCAGAGCAAACTCAGCAAGAGGGAGAAATGAACACCAATCCTCCTGGTTCTCTGCCACAAAACAGCGCAAATATGTCTCCAGATTCTGATTGAGGCGCTCAGTCTGACCATTCGACTGCGGGTGAAAAGCAGAAGAGAAGGACAGCCGAACCCCCAGGCGAGAACAGAAAGCCTTCCAGAACCTGGACACAAACTGCGTGCCTCTATCGGAAACAATATCAGAGGGAATGCCGTGCAATTTAACAATATGGTCGACAAAAGCTTGCGCCAACGTTTTAGCATTGGGTAAACCAGGGAAAGGTACGAAATGAGCCATCTTGCTAAAACGGTCCACCACCACCAGGATCACCGACTTCCCCGAGGAACGAGGAAGATCCGTGATAAAGTCCATGGACAGGTGTGTCCAAGGACGGGAAGGTATGGGTAACGGGAGAAGGGAACCTGAAGGCCGTGAACGAGGGACCTTAGCGCGAGCGCACGTCTCACAAGCAGCCACAAAACCCTCCACCGACTTACGAAGAGCCGGCCACCAAAATCTCCGAGCAATGAGATCTACCGTGGCTCTACTCCCGGGGTGACCAGCAAGAACCGTATCATGATGCTCCTTAAAGAGTTTGTGACGTAGCTCAGGAGGCACGAACAACTTCCCAGAAGGACAACGGGCAGGTGCCTCAGTCTGGGCAGCCTGGACCTCGGCCTCCAAATCGGAATATAGAGCAGAAACAACTACCCCCTCCGCCAAAATGGGACCCGGGTCCTCAGAGTTTCCTCCTCCCGGAAAACAGCGAGAGAGAGCATCAGCCTTCACATTTTTTATCCCAGGTCGGAATGTAACAACAAAATTGAATCTGGAGAAGAACAGAGACCATCTGGCCTGTCTCGGATTCATACGCCTGGCCGACTCCAAGTATGCCAGATTCTTATGGTCGGTAAAAACGGTGATAGGGTGCCTGGCCCCCTCCAACCAATGGCGCCATTCCTCGAAAGCCAACTTGATGGCCAACAACTCCCTATCTCCCACATCATAGTTTCTCTCTGCCGGGGAGAGTTTTTTAGAGAAAAAGGCACAGGGTCGCCATTTGGCAGGAGAAGGGCCCTGGGACAAAACCGCACCCACACCCACCTCGGAAGCATCCACCTCAACAATAAAAGGTAAGGAAACATCGGGATGCACCAAGACGGGAGCAGACGCAAAACTCTCTTTAATCTTAGAAAAGGCTGCAAGCGCCTCCTCCGACCAAGAGGAAAAATCCGCCCCCTTTCTTGTCATGTCAGTAAGGGGTTTGACAACAGAGGAATAATTCAAAATGAACTTTCTGTAATAGTTCGCAAAACCAAGAAAGCGCATCAATGCCTTCTGATTCTCAGGAAGCTCCCACTCAAGTACAGCACGGACCTTCTCCGGATCCATGCGAAAACCAGAAGCAGAGAGGAGAAAACCCAGAAATTGAATCTCCGATACCATAAAAAGACATTTCTCCAGCTTGGCGTACAATTTATTTCCCCGCAGAATCTGCAGAACCTGAAAAAGATGATCCTGATGGGTCTGAACATCAGGGGAAAAAATCAAAATATCATCAAGATACACCAATACAAATTTCCCCATTAAATGGTAGAAAATACTATTAACAAAATGCTGAAAGATGGCCGGAGCATTCATCAGGCCGAAAGGCATAACGAGATTCTCGAAATGCCCGTTAGGGGTATTAAAGGCCGTTTTCCATTCATCCCCCTCTCTGACCCTGACCAGGTTGTACGCGCCTCTCAAATCCAATTTGGAAAACACTTTGGCCCCAACAACTTGGTTGAAGAGGTCCGGGATCAGAGGAAGGGGATAGGGATCGCGAATCGTGATACGGTTCAGCTCCCTAAAATCTAGGCAAGGTCTCAGAGAGCCATCTTTTTTTTTAACAAAAAAAAAAAACGCGGCCACAGGTGACTTTGAGGGACGAATATGCCCCTTCTCGAGACTCTCGGAGATATAAGTTCGCATTGCGATTCTTTCCGGTTGTGAGAGATTGTAGAGGCGTGCTTTTGGCAGCTTGGCGCCGGGAATGAGGTTAATGGGACAGTCAAACTCCCGGTGAGGAGGTAGCTCCTGAACACCGCTCTCGGAAAACACGTCCGAGAAATCAGAGAGAAATGATGGCACAGTTTTAGTAGACACCTCTGCAAAAGTCGCTGTGAGACAATTCTCTCTACAAAAGTCACTCCACTCATTTATTTGCCTTCCTTGCCAATCAATAGTGGGGTTATGTCTAGTGAGCCAGGGTAACCCCAAAACTAGAGGAGAAGGCAATCCGTTAAGGACAAAACAAGATATATCCTCCACATGAGTGTCACCTACAGCTAGCCGGATATTGTGAACAATGCCCTTCAGAGATCTCTGTGAGAGTGGAGCAGAGTCAATAGCAAAAACAGGTATATCCTTTTCTAATGTGCAAACCTGAAAACCATGCATGGCTACAAATTGAGTGTCAATAAGATTGACGGCCGCTCCACTATCGACAAAAATCTCACAAGAAATGACTTTGCTCTCTAGCGCCACCCCTGGCTAGACAGGAGAAAACGGGAACTGCAGGTCAGAGGAAAAGCAATCAATATCCTACATCAACTTTGCCAAAGTAGCAGATGAAGCAGAATTTGATGATTTACCTTTTGAGGTTTTTCTCTTATTATCGCTCTTAGTACAGTTCAAGAATCTCCAGACGGACAAACATTTGCCAAATGACCTATGCCCCCACAACAAAAACACACCATACTCTGAGGACTAAATCCTCTTTTATCAGGGGGCCAAGTCGACCTAACTGCATGGCTCCTCCTCAGAGGGGGAGCGAGACAGGATGAGGCCCCTGCACACTGTGAATGAGTCCGCACACTGCCCCTAGACTGGACAATGGCTGGACAGAGAGGTCTCGTTTCTTTCTCTTAGACGGCCTGTCAAGGCGTACCGCCAATGACATGGCAGACTCCTAAGGACGTGGACTCTCATGGAAAGCAACGCATCTTTCAATCTCTCTGAAAGACCATGACAGAACTGACTCCGGAGTGCAGCATCATTCCAACCTGAATCAGCTGCCCATCTCCGAAATTCAGAACAATAAAGCTCCGCAGACAGTTTGTTCTGGCATAAAACACGTAAGTTAGATTCGGCCAGAGCAACACGATCCGGGTCATCATAAATCTGCCCCAGGGCCACAAAAAATCTTTCCACGGATCGAAGGGAGGGATCCCCTGATAGCAGCGAAAAAGCCCAAGTCTGAGCATTACCCCTGAGCAGGGAGATGACAATCCTCACCCTCTGCTCCTCCTTACCAGAGGAGTGGGGACACAAGCAAAAATGGAGTTCTCTGAAGCGAACAAAATTCTCACTGCCCCCGGAGAACGTTTCCGGAAGTGAAACCTTTGGCTCGCAACAGACTCCATGAGCCGGAGCAGAGCCCAATGCTTGAAGCTGAGTCATAGATTGACGGAGATCCGCTACTTCCAAAGAAAGACCCTGCATGCGGTCAACCAGGCCAGAAAGCGGATCCATGTCAAAAAAGGACGGTTTTGGTGGATTATAATGTCACGACTGTATGTGAGCAACAATAGTATACACAGTAAAAGAGCTACTGACCGGACCCAAACTAGGGAGGATAAAGGGTGACCCCTGTCAGACCCTCAAAGCTCTCCCTATGCTGCTAAAGCACATGCCCGGATCCAAATGGCGGAACGAGGCATGCCCACGTACCTAAGACTGATGACCACTGTAACCCCTACAATAGTGGAAGGGGCACGGCCACCGGTGCCCTACTCAGTATATGGAGGGAACCGTGGCCACCTCAGATCCAGTCAGAAAATAATCAGGTACACAACAATGTCTGTACACTTAGCTGAAGGTGTTGCAGCCGCAGAGAAGACGGATCCAAGGACAGCTGGCAATATCCGGAGTGCTTGCTGCAGCAGAACACAGGTCCAGTGAACTGATAGCTACAAGTGAAGATACTAAAGCAAGAGCTACAACTGAAATGAGAACTATAATCCACGCCCTACAATAGGAGGAGGGGTGATATAAAGAGAGGGAAATCAAACGCATGAGGAACAGCTGGGAGGAAGGAAACCAAAAGTAAACAGAGCAGTGAGAACTCCTCCCAGCTCTAGTAGTGACATCATCACAGGGGTGGAGAAACAGAGCTGTGAGAACGTCCCAAAGCTCTGGTAGTGACAACCTGTTGGCGCTGTGAGCAAGAGACAGGTACTATGGCCCATATATGGTGGTACTGTAGTCGGTTAACTCCCTTTTGGAAGATTTTAAATGATCTATATGACCGAGTTAGTGGCACCACTACACAATGGACTCTAGAAGGGGCTTTGCTTTCTATGCTCCCTGGTTCTATATCTATCCTGAAAAGGGGCCTTTTACGTTTTTTTGTTCAGGCTGCTCGCTTGGTCATTCCTAGATATTGGAAGACTACAAACACCCCACACTGAATTCTATATAAGGATTCCTGTGACTACCAGTCGTGGTTGCAGAGTTTAGATGCCACTTTATAAACAATTTTTGGTTTTTGTCAGCGCAAATATGCCCCCCCCCCTTTTTTTCCCTTGTCTATGTCTTGTTTGTCTTTTTTATGTCTGATATCCTCCAGGGCTGAGATCCTTTATATCTGGGTGGTTTGGACCGACATCTCCCTGACTGTCTTACTGAAGCATCTCACCCATGCTATGTACATGTTTATATAATATATGTGTCCTTGATGTTTTTTCATTTCATGATTTCCAAGATACTGCACTGTACTATCTGTGCCTTTTTCTATTTTGTTGTTTGTTATTTTTATGTCTGAAATCCTCCTGGGCTGAGATCCTCTATATCTGGGTGGTATTGACCGCCTTCTTCCTTACTGCCCTTCTGATGTATTTCACCCATGCTGTGTACATGTTTATATAATGTATAAGTTTCGTTTGATGCTTTTCATGATTTCCAAGATACTGCACTGTACCATTAGTGCCTTTTTCTATTTTCTCTTTAATAAAAGATATTTAACAACAAAGGTGCTGGGGGCTCTAATGGAAGTATCACTATTACTGGGGGCACTAATGGAGGCATTATTAATTGTGGGGGGCACTAATTGGGGCATTTAAATTACTGAGGGGCACTAATGGGGGAATTATTCATTCTGGGGGGCATAATGGAGGCATTACTAATTCTGAGGTCACTAATGGGGGCATTATTAATTCAGGGGCATTATTAATTTTGGGGGCACTAATGGGGAGCATTATCAATTCTGGGGGGCACTAATGAAGGCATTAAATTACCAGGTGGCACTAATGGGGGCATTATTAATACTGTGAACCACATTAAGACATAGCGACTTAACACCCCGTGTTAAGCCACAGCCCACAACCACACCATCTTTGGGGTGTGACTTAACTTGGACAGTATTTTTTGTTTGGAAAGGTGAGGCCCGGGCAGTAATGGATGACAGACACAGCAATTGCACTCGGGTCTGGGTCTGGCTGGTGTTTCAGTCAACCATTAGGGCCCTGGCCTCATTCCCTGACATGTGCTCTTGCTGAGTAGTAGAGCACATGGGCTGAGAATCATCTCCTGCATCATGCCTGCTGCTCAAGAGAGTATTATGTATACTGTTTTGTATGGGGGAACAGGGCTCGGTATTTGCCGGGACTGTCTCTGAAAATCAGGCTATTAGGGGTCATGACTGCTGTGTGGGGGCACAAAGGGGACATTATACTGTGGGAGAGCACTAAGGGAAAATAAACACCGTGTGAGACACTAGTGTTGATCGCGAATATTCTAATCGTGAATTTTTATCACGAATATTGGCACTTCGCAATAATTCGCGAATATCTAGAATATAGTGCTATATCTTCGTAATCGTGAATATTCTAAATTTTATTTTCATCAGTACCCATGATCCCTCACTGCTTCTTGCTTGTGGGCCAATGAGAAGGCTGCAATATCTTTGACTTTAGGAGTAGTGTTGATCACAAATTTTCCGATTGCTGATTTTCTCAATCAGGAAAATAATGACTGCAGATCACAAATTCTCGAATATATGACGAATATTCGCCCAAATATTCACAAAATATCTCAAATTCGAATATCGACCCTGCCGCTCATCATTGTGGGACACTAGTGTAGCATACTATAAAGTAAACTCTGACTTCTGACTCCTCCTCCTCCAGTATCTAGTAAGCATTTTATGTTCATTTTTTTTTTACATGAGTGAGTGTGTAGGGGGTTGTATGGCAAGAGTGAGTGGTCTTGACTAGGAGGGGCTGTTGTGAGGAAGTTCCTTGGGGGTAAAAGGGGTTCATTCAAGAATTTGCAATGGGACCAAGCCTTTTCCTGTTACATCCCTAAGTGTATGTACATGATATTGTGGTGTTCACATACCTTGGTTCATAAATGAATGTTAATATTGAGGCATCTATGGAGCTACCAAGGAGTGCTATCAAAAGCCCTCATAGGGACCCTCGGGATGTTACAATCAATATACTTCACGGTCTACAGACCAAAAAAATCTCTTTAGGGTTCTCTACCTAATATTAAAATAATAGTAATTACTAGCAGCAACTAAGGGATTTTCCCCTTATTAAGCAACTATTATAGACACCGATTCAGGTGTTCTATTTGTAAGCTGGAGGCAGACAAGCTGATGTGTATGGTTAATTTATCACTGATGTTAGTGAGGGTAGATGTACTACATTGGTATACTGTGCCTAGATTGGGTTTGGCAGGGATATGGGTATTTGGCTTTATCTTTATTAACAGTGGAAATATTCTGTTAGTGCGTGGCCAGCTTGACAAACCACACGCACATGTCAGCTGTTCTCAGAGTTTAGCACGCGTTATACTCAGTAATACTTAGGTTGATACTGCAATGTACATGAATTGGCAATCCTTTTTGGTCTGTAGACCGTGAATGATAGTATTGTTTATAGGTTTTACCCACATTTTTTAATCCTGTTTGTATGTCCGTATAATTTAGCAGAATGGCTTGATTTGAAAAGATAACTTTGATTTGAAAAGATAACTTTACACAAGAGGCCAACCAGGTCTTTTCAAATCAAGCCATTCTGCTAAATAATACAGACATACAAACAGGATTTAAAATTTTTGGTAAAAACTATAAACAATACTATCGTTCATGGTGGGAGATAGCCAGCCTAGAGACATATATCAATCAGAAAATTGTCTACAGAGGCCTGAGGAATACATTAAGACCAAATATTCACACAGATGATCCAGAATATATAAAAGGCTGGGACAATGTCCTTACCGAAAATTCATTAAGACTTATGAGATATATGGTTGACTATGAAAGACGCTATTTTGAGCGTATTTCTGATCAACTTATCAGGAAATAAAAGAAATTACTTACGTTTGGGCAACATTCAGTTTCAAAAATCAGGAGTCTAGGTTACAAAAAAAGTTTTGGAAGCCTGAAAGAGGAGATAAAGGAAAGAAAGCATCGGAAATACATTTTGACAATTAGATTTTGAAACTGACCATATATATAATTGGAAAAATAGACAAAATTTTCCAGTGAGAAATACTAGATATACTGATTATTCTGAATCCGAAACCTCTGGGGCTGAAACCACAAATACCAAGATCCATAATAGAGGTGGCACTAAAGAAAGGTCCGATACAATAGATACCGCAATTTGAAAAAAACAGGGAATCCGACTATTAATACGGCAGAATGTATTCAGCCATCACAAACTAGAGAATCCTCATTATTGGGTGGATTTGTATTTTCCAGTTCCAGAACTGGAACTCAAGTATCAATGGACAATACTATTTCAACAAGGCCAAAAACGATGATAGAAACGCAGAATACCCCAGTGACAGCATCATCATCACCAATGCATTTAGGCACAAACATCACCAATACTACAGTGCAACAGAACCAGGGCCCTATATTGGCGGGTCAGCCAAACATTTTTCGATCTGAAAAGCACGTCCCTTTATGGGATGCAGATCTCCCCTATAAAAGACCCGTCAATATAGATAAAACAACGGAAGAATTGGAGACGACCCAGGTTATTAATCTGTCAGCACTGTCTTTAACTAAGGCACAAATTTTCCTTCTAAAAAGAGGTCTTACATTGACGCCAGTACTATGGTTTGATAAATTTAGTTGGGTGAAGGATATTAATTTATTCGCACGGAAATTAGCACTGCAAAAACAGTTTGCGAGTACAACGTTCGATACAAGCAAATTAATCCAGAAAGGACAACAAGTGTTGTATACTCTGGAAAGTCTTCATATGGAAAGCGAGGGTTTTTACTCTGAGATTACACCCCCACTGACAGATCTTAAACCCAGATCGAGATGGACCCCACCTTTATCACAGTTTAGAAATATTGAAACATTTGTAGAATTAGTTTCTCAAGAGATCAATAAATTAAAAACAAAAACAGATATTATTCCGAATAATTTGACACATGAGGAGTTTAATGCCCTTGAAGAGCTGAGATTGAATAAGGACATTGTGATCAAATCAAGTGAGAAAGGGGGTAACATAGTGGTCCAAGATAGGACAGACTATGATCAGATGGTAAACAGACTGTTGATGGATAAAGAAATATATGAGATCTTGAAAGAGAATCCAACAAATAGGTACCTTGTGATCTACATAAATTTGAAGACAGCTAGGGATCAATGCTTGATATCCAAAGAAGAATTCGAATTCCTGTACCACGATTGTGACATTTTATGCACTTCCCAAGGTGCATAAAAATAAAATTCCAATAGCTGGACGTCCAATAGTCTCAGGAAATGACCCAATCGGCTAGTGAATACGTTGATGTTGTGTTGAGACCATTTGTAACATCATTACCTTCATATATAAAGGATACCACTGATGTACTCACCAAAATTAGTGATATCTGCATCAACGTATTTAGCTAGCCTGGACGTGGACGCGTTGTACAGTAATATTGAACATGAAATTGGTATCAAAGCGATAAAATACTTTCTGGACACTAAAAGCACATGTTTTCACGAACAAAATGAATTTGTGTTAATTTTATATACTTACACAGAAAATAATTGTGAGTAACGGTACCTTTTATCACCAAAAGAAAGGTACGCCTATGGGGACACCTTGTGCACAGACTTTTGCAAAAAATTTTTTGGGGTGGTGGGAGGACACAATAATCTTTTCGAATACACTTGCACGTTTCACTAGTCACATTTTATTTTGGGGTAGGTTCATTAATGATATTTTGTTATTTTGGGAGGGTAAAAAACAGGAATTTATTGAATTTGTAAACGTATTAAATAAAAACGAGATAGGTATGCATTTTACCTTTGAAATCCATCCAAATAAAATCTGCTTTCTGGATTTAACGATCCAGAAAGATGAGAATGGTCATCTCCTAACGGACATTTTCCGTAAGCCAACTTCGACAAATAGTCTTCTCCACTGGACAAGTTGGCACCCGACAACATTGAAGAGTGGGATACCGGTCGGGCAATATTTAAGAGCTAGGAGAAATTGCACTACAGAGGAGGCCTTTAAAAAGGAGGCGGATAAATTATTCAAACGCTTCAGAGCAAGAGACTATCTGCAAAAAACCCTAAAAAGGGCATTTAACCGTGCAAAGTACATAAAGCGAGAGGATTTATTATCCCAAAAGAATAGGATTGACCCTATGCAGGATACAAAAAGAATAAGATGTATTGGAATCTATGATTGTAACCATTTACAAATAATGACTATTCTTAAAAAACATTGGAAGATACTTACCAGTGACCGAGAACTAAGTACGGTCCTATCATCATATCCCAGTGTCACGTACAGAAGGGGACAGAACCTCAAGGATAAACTGGTCCACAGCTTCCTTCCTAAAATAGAAACAACAAATGAAAATTGGTTAAAATCCAGTATTGTGGGGTCATTCCCATGTGGAAATTGTACGTTATGTAAATACATACCTACAGCTAAGAGCTTTAAAAACCCGGTTGATGGACGTGAATAGACGATAAGAGACTTTTTCAATTACCGCAGCAGTGGCATCATATATGTGGCATCATGTACTTGCCCAAAGCTATATGTTGGTAAAACAACACAGGAGCTAAGAAGGAGAATATCAGGACATATTAGTGCCATTAATACAGAAAAAGATACATCACTCTATAGACATATTACGTACATTCATAATGGTAATCTTGATGTCCTGAAATTTTGGCTACTGGCTGAGAAGTGGAAATTTGGATCAAAGACTGCTTCAGGAAGAGGCCAGATGGATTTATAGATTACAGATCCTGAGCCCAAAAGGCCTAAATGAAGGCTTTTCCTATACGGCCTTCATTTAACATTTTTGAAATTACTAAAATAATAATTGAGTAAATAATAATGTTGCAAGTGTTCATAAGAAGAAATTATGACAGGCCCATACATATTTGCACGGAATATATAATCATCCCGAGCATTATTAGCCATAATGACACCGATTTAATGTAAATGTTATCTGACAGTATCTGACAGTATCCAGGTAATTATGGCAGGTGCAACTCACTTACCCGTCTAAAGTAATACCAGCTAAATACCGTGCATCTAATGTAATACATAAATTGAGGGTGCCCCAGGTCATATAGTTGGATATTGCTTCTCTCATTGCTGGCATTAAGGGACTGGAGTTTTTTTTAAATTGTAACTGACCTTTAAAAACTATTCTCCATTTAGCAATAAGTTAATCTTGTATTAATAACATGTTTAACATACATATGAGAACCATAGATTACCAGCAATCTTCAGCCATGTCCCCATCACGGACTTTGCTGTCGTCGCTTGGGTATCGTCGCCTGGAGGGAGGAGTTACACGACCGCAGTAAATGATTAATGGCACAAGGTATAAGAGAGCGGTGACGTCGGCGGGGAGGATATAGCACTGACTGATCGCTGGGCTGATTGAATATTTCCACTGTTAATAAAGATAAAGCCAAATACCCATATCCCTGCCAAACCCAATCTAGGCACAGTATACCAATGTAGTACATCTACCCTCACTAACATCAGTGATAAATTAACCATAGCAGCTACTAGTTTAGTAAATATCAAACCTTGCTGTTCACTGACATTTTTAAATAATTTTTTTTTCTTCATTACACTTACGTTTTAACAATGACTAAACAAAGATATATATTTTAATATTAGGTAGAGACACCTAAAGGGATTTTTGGTCTGTAGACCGTGAAGTATATTGATCTATGGAGCTACAGTACATCATATTTACTCCTATAATTTTCTTTGTAATAAATGTTTCAGTTTTGCTTACATTAACAATCAATACAGCACAGCATTGAATAGTTGCAGAATGAAACTAAATCTAGTGTTTTTATTTCTTGACAAGGACAAGTATGAAGAACAATTTCTTAGAGATGAACAGGCAAATTTTATAAGTCCTAAACCACATCCAGAACCACCACAACAAGTACAAAGGAGTCCACTCTCTCAAAGGCAAATTCATGTTAGACCAAAGCCAGCACCAAAGCCTGTTATCCGTGGAGTAACATTTTACAAAGCCAAAGATACAGAAAGTGATTTAGATGACCAACGTAAGTAAAAAAAAATTTAATTTTCTTTTAGCGATATGTCTTGAATTCCAGATAATAATAATAATCAGTGGATTATTTTTTAACACATATTGGGCCTTATGTTGGATGATGTTCTTTGTGGTTGCCTTGATTGCTGCCCATCAGTGTCAAATCATAAGTGCCATACAAATATATCCCAAAAATGTCCCAAATAACAGTGTCATATTTTATCCAAATAATACTGCCATACAGTTGCTTAAATAACCATGCAATACAGTGCCACATCATAGATTACAAAAACGATATTGTATAGTGCCTTAAAGGGAATCAGTCACCAATTTTCTACTGCCCTCACTATTAAGTCCTAGCAGCTTCAACGCATGCCAATGAGTCCTCATATTTAGGGATGAGCGAACCCGAACTGTATAGTTCGGGTTCGTAACAAATTTTGGGGTGTTCGTGACACGGACCCGAACCCAAACATTTACGTAAAAGTTCGGGTTCGGTGTTCGGCGCTTTCTTGGCGCTTTTTGAAAGGCTGCAAAGCAGCCAATCAACAAGCGTCATACTACTTGCCCCAAGAGCCTATCACAGCCATGCCTACTATTGGCATGGCTGTGATTGGCCAGTGCAGCATGTGACCCAGCCTCTATTTAAGCTGGAGTCACGTAGCGCCGTCACGTACCGCCGTCACTCTGCTCTGATCAGTGTAGGGAGAGGATGCCACTGCTGTTAGGACGAGATTAGGCAGGGATTTACTCAGCAAAAACACTTAATGAAGTGATCGATCTA
This sequence comes from Bufo bufo, assembly GCF_905171765.1. Lineage (NCBI taxonomy): Eukaryota > Metazoa > Chordata > Amphibia > Anura > Bufonidae > Bufo > Bufo bufo. The sequence continues at coordinate 124,079,422 of NC_053397.1, forward strand.
CAGCTGTGAATCATTCAACTTCTGCTAGTAATAATTGCTCACATAATAATTGCTCACTGTTTTTAGGCTGCCCAGAGCATTTTTATGTCACTTTTTTCTGGGGTGATCAGCGGCCATTTTGAGTCTTGTGGTGCGCCAGCACAAGCTGCCACCAAGTCCATTTAACCATCAATAGTGTGTTGTTGTTTTTTGCTATATCCTACATCAGGGGCTTGGCTGTGCTTGCTATTTTATTGAGGGGTGAAATACAATTGCCAAAATAGCAATACCCTAAATCTGGTGTTTCAGCTGTGGCTAGCCAATTGTAATACTGTCTGCTGTCTGGCAAAGGATATATTTTTTTCTCTGGTGAAATTCAATTCCCAAAATAGCAATACCCTAAATCAGTGGTTTCTGCTGTTGCAGGCCAAGTGTAAATCTGTCCGTAAAAGGGTATATTACACTCAGCGTGCATCTCCAATTGTATTTTTGTTCCGTAAAAGGGTATATTACACAAACTGTTAAATTACAATTGCTGAAAGCATAAGCCTTTAAATTTGCACGCACTATTGTGCATCTCACATAGTGTAGTTCTGTCCGTAAAAGGGTATATTACATTGAAGGTGCAAATTCAAGTGCTGATAGGGTCATCCTCAATAACTTCACACGCTACCGTGCATCTCCAAGTCTAATTCTGTCCGTAAAAGGATACCTGTCATTCAGGGCCTAAATACTGGGCCTACAATTTATATTCAGCTAAATCTGTGGTTACTGCTGTGCCTGTATTAATGTAATATGGTACTTAAATAGATAGCCAGATAGTGTTAGGTGCCTATAAAAAAAAGGCCTGAATTTGAATTCAATAGATTGGGCCAAATAATTTTTTCTTATTGTGGTGAATGGTAACAATGAAGAAAACATCTAGTAAGGGACGCGGATGCGGACATGGTCGTGGTGGTGTTAGTGGACCCTCTGGTGCAGGGAGAGGATGTGGCCGTTCTGCCACAGCCACACGTCCTAGTGAACCAACTACCTCAGGTCCCAGTAGCTGCCAGAATTTACAGCGATATTTGGTGGGGCCCAATGCCGTTCTAAGGATGGTAAGGCCTGAGCAGGTACAGGCATAAGTCCAATTGGGTGGCGAGAGTGGATCCGCACGTTCACATTATCTCCCACCCAGTCTTCTGCAGAAAGCGCACAGATGGGCGCCTGAAAACCCACACCCATCAGTCTGTCACATCACCCCCATGCATATCAGGGAAACGGTCTGAGCCTCAAGTTATGCAGCAGTCTCTTATGCTGTTTGAAGACTCTGCTGGCAGGGTTTCCCAAGGCATCCACCTAGCCCTTCCCCAGCGGTGGAAGACATAGAATGGCACTGACGCACAACCACTTATGTTTCCTGATGATGAGACATGGGAATACCACCTCAGCACTTCTCTGATGATGACGAAACACAGGTGCCAACTGCTGCGTCTTTCTGCAGTGTGCAGACTGAACAGGAGGTCAGGGATCAAGACTGGGTGGAAGACGATGCAGGGGACGATGAGGTCCTAGACCCCACATGGAATGAAGGTCGTGCCACTGACTTTCACAGTTCGGAGGAAGAGGCAGTGGTGAGACCGAGCCAACAGAGTAGCAAAAGAGGGAGCAGTGGGCAAAATCATAACACCCGCCGCCAAGAGACTCCGCCTGCTACTGACCGCCGCCATCTGGGACCGAGCACCCCAAAGGCAGCTTCAAGGAGTTCCCTGGCATGGCACTTCTTCAAACAATGTGCTGACGACAAGACCCGAGTGGTTTGCACGCTGTGCTATCAGAGCCTGAAGCGAGGCATTAACGTTCTGAACCTTAGCACAACCTGCATGACCAGGCATCTGCATGCAAAGCATGAACTGCAGTGGAGTAAACACCTTAAAAACAAGGGACTCACTCAGGCTCCCCCTGCTACCTCTTCTGCTGCTGCCGCCTCGGCCTCTTCTTCCGCCTCGGGAGGAACGTTGTCACCTACCGCCCAGCAAACAGAGGATGTACCACCAACACCACCACCTCCGTCACCAAGCATCTCCACCATGTCACACGGCAGCGTTCAGCTCTCCATCTCACAAACATTTGAGAGAAAGCGTAAATTCCAACCTAGTCACGCTCGATCCCTGGCCCTGAATTCCAGCATTACAAAAACTACTGGCCTATGAAATGCTGTCATTCAGGCTGGTGGACACAGACAGCTTCAAACAGCTCATGTCGCTTGCTGTCCCACAGTATGTTGTTCCCAGCCGCCACTACTTCTCCAAGAGAGCCGTGCCTTCCCTGCACAACCAAGTATCCAATAAAATCAAGTGTGCACTGCGCAAAGCCATCTGTGGCAAGGTCCACCTAACCACAGATACGTGGTGGACCAGTAAGCACGGCCTGGGACGCTATATCTCCCTAACTGCACACTGGGTAAATGTAGTGGCGGCTGGGCCCCAGGCGGAGAGCTGTTTGGCGCACGTCCTTCAGCCGCCAAGGATCGCAGGGCAACATTCTTTGCCTCGTGTAGCCTCCTCCTCCTACTCCGCTTCCTCCTCCTCTTCATCCACCTGCTCATCCGGTCAGCCATACACCTTCACCACCAACTTCCGCACAGCCCAGGGTAAACGTCAGCAGGCCATTCTGAAACTCATATGTTTGGGGGCAGGCCCCTCACCGCGCAGGAGTTGTGGCGGGGTATTGAACAACAGACCGACGAGTGGTTGCTGCCGGTGAGCCTCAAGCCCGGCCTGGTGGTGTGCGATAATGGGCGAAATCTCGTTGCAGCTCTGGGACTAGCCGGTTTGACGCACATCCCTTGCCTGGTGCATGTGCTGAATTTGGTGGTGCAGAAGTTCATTCACAACTACCCCGACATGTCAGAGCTCCTGCATAAAGTGCGGGCCATCTGTGCACGATTCCGGCGTTCACATCCTGCCGCTGCTCGCCTGTCTGCGCTACAGGGTAACTTCGGCCTTCCCGCTCACCGCCTCATATGCGACGGGACCACCAGGTGGAACTCCACTTTGCACATGCTGGACAGACTGTGCGAGCAGCAGCAGGCCATAGTGGAGTTTCAGCTGCAGCACGGATCAGTCGCACTGCGGAACAGCACCACTTCCCCACCAATGACTGGGCCTCCATGCGAGACCTGTGTTACTTGTTGGGCTGTTTTGAGTACTCCACCAACATGGCCAGTGGCGATGACGCAGTTTATCAGCGTTACAATACCACTTCTATGTCTCCTTGAGAAAACACTTAGGGCGATGATGGAAGAGGAGGTGGCCCAGGAAGAGGAGGAGGAGGAGGAAGAGGGGTCATTTTTAGCACTTTCAGGCCAGTCTCTTAGAAGTGACTCAGAGGGAGTTTTTTTGCAACAGTAGAGGCCAGGTACAAATGTGGCCAGACAGGGCCCACTACTGGAGGACGAGGAGGACGAGGATGAGGAGGAGGTGGATGAGGATGAGGATGAAGCATGTTCACAGCGGGGTGGCACCCAACGCAGCTCGGGCCCATCACTGGTGCGTGGCTGGGGGGAAACGGAGGACGATGACGATACGCCTCCCACAGAGGACAGCTTGTCCTTACCTCTGTGAAGCCTGGCACACATGAGCGACTACATGCTGCAGTGCCTGCGCAATGACAGCAAAGTTGCCCACATTTTAACGTGTGCGGACTACTGGGTTGCCACCCTGCTGGATCCTCGGTACAAAGACAATGTGCCCACCTTACTTCCTGCACTGGAGCGTGATAGGAAGATGCGCAAGTACAAGCGCACGTTGGTACACACGCTACTGAGAGCATTCCCAAATGTCAAAGGGGAACAAGTGGAAGCCCAAGGCGAAGGCAGAGGAGGAGCAAGAGGTCGCCAATGCAGCTGTGTCACGGCCAGCTCCTCTGAGGGCAGGGTTAGCATGGCAGAGATGTGGAAAAGTTTTGTCACCACGCCACAGCTAACTGCACCACCACCTGATACGGAACGTGTTAACAGGAGGCAACATTTCACTAACATGGTGGAACAGTACGTGTGCACACCCCTCCACGTACTGACTGATGGTTCGGCCCCATTCAACTTCTGGGTCTCCAAATTGTCACGTGGCCAGAGCTAGCCTTTTATGCCTTGGAGGTGCTGGCCTGCCCGGCGGCCAGCGTTTTGTCTGAACGTGTATTCAGCACGGCAGGGGGCGTCATTACAGACAAACGCAGCCGCTTGTCTACAGCCAATGTGGACAAGCTGACGTTCATAAAAATGAACCAGGCATGGATCCCACAGGAATTGTCCACCCCTTGTGCAGATTAGACATTTATAACTACCTCCCCTTAACCATATATTGTATTTTGTACTCCAGGGCACTTCCTCATTCAATCCTCTTTTTTTAATTTTACCATTATATTGCGGGGCAACCCAAAGTTGAATGAACCTCTCCTCTGTCTGGTGCCCGGGCCTAAAAATATCTGACAATGGCCTGTTCCAGTGGTGGGTGACATGAAGCCTGATTCTCTGCTATGGAACCTCTCTCCTCTGTCTGGGTGCCGGGGCCTAAAAATATCTGACAGTGGCCTGTTCCAGTGGTGGGTGACATTAAGCCTGATTCTCTGCTATGGGACCTCTCTCCTCTGTCTGGGTGCCGGGGCCTAAAAATATCTGACAGTGGCCTGTTCCAGGTGGTGGGTGACATGAAGCCTGATTCTCTGCTATGGGACCTCTCTCCTCTGTCTGGGTGCCGGGGCCTAAAAATATCTGACAGTGGCCTGTTCCAGTGGTGGGTGACATGAAGCCTGATTCTCTGCTATGACATGAAGCCGTGAATCTCTGCTATGGGACCTCTCTCCTCTGTCTGGGTTGCCGAGGCCTAAAAATATCTGACAGTGGCCTTTTCCAGTGTGGGTGACATGAAGCCTGATTCTCTGCTATGACATGAAGCCTGATTCTCTGCTATGGAACCTCTCTCCTCTGTCTGGGTGCCGGGGCATAAAAATATCTGACAGTGGCCTGTTCCAGTGGTGGGTGACATGAAGCCTGATTCTCTGCTATGACATGAAGCCTGATTCTCTGCTATGGGACCTATCCCCTCTGTCTGGGTGCCGGGGCCTAAAAATATCTGACAGTGGCCTGTTCCAGTGTTGGGTGACAGGAAGCCTGATTCTCTGCTATGACATGAAGCCTGATTCTCTGCTATGGGACCTCTCTCCTCTGTCTGGGTGCCGGGGCCTAAATATCTCACAGTGGCCTGTTCCAGTGGTGGGTGACATGAAGCCTGATTCTCTGCTATGGGACCTCTCTCCAATTGATATTGGTTATTTTTTTTATTTATTTTTTTAAAATTAATTTACCTATCCATATTTGTTTTCAGGGGATTTACCAACATTTTGCTGCCTTTTGCAGCCCTCTAGCCCTTTCCTGGGCTATTTTACAGCCTTTTTAGTGCCGAAAAGTTCGGGTCCCCATTGACTTCAATGGGGTTCGGGTTCGGGCTGAAGTTCGGGTCGAGTTCGGATCCCGAACCCGAACATTTTCGGTTAGTTCTCGCTGAACTTCTCGAACCCGAACATCAAGGTGTTCGCTCAACTCTACTCATATTCGTGATCTCATGGCTTTCCCCGTCCACCTGGCTCTGATTTACAGCTTTTTCCATATGAATCAGCAGCAGGTGGGCAGTTAGAGCCAGGAGCTCATAATTAGGGGAACTCACCATTATGCACTGGAGTTGTTCATTACAAGATTTTTGCAAAACAGCTGGATCAATTAAAGAAAGTGACCTAACATTTTGCTAAGGAGACCTGTTACTAGTGTATGTTGCCCTTAGTTAGGACTTCATAATACTGGTGACAGATTACCTATAACACCTTAGTGACCACCCATACGTGTTTTTACGGCGGTCCCTAAGCGGCCTTAGACTGGGCTGCCGCTTTTTTACTGTGGACCAGTCTAAGCGCTGAATGGGTCCCCCCGTGCAGCGGGGAGCGCAGACCCTGCTCACATGAGAGCCGCGGCCCTGCTCTAGCAGCCCAGACTGGCAGGAGTGCCGATCCGGGCTGTTTAACACTTTACATGCCACGGGTAATGGTGCCCGCCGCATGTAAAATGCTAACAGAGGGAGCGGACTCCCTCTGTCTCACATCAGCACCCTGCAAATGCGATCGCGGGGTGCCGATGTGTTTGAAGGGTACCTTGCATCTGTTGTAGACAATGGTCCCAGCTGTAGTAATTTCCAGCAGGCTGTGACTCTCTGGCGTAGAGAGGTCAATGTTAGATTAGCATTGCCATTAAAATGCAATGCACTATTGGGATAATGCACTGCATTTTAAAAGCAATCAAAATACTATCTGTTATAGTCCCCTTGAGGGACTATTAAGTTATAAAAAAATTAAATACATTTTTTAAATAAAAAAATTCCATAAAGAAAATACGCTGCTGCAAAATTATCAACGTTTAGGTTGGTAAAATTGGGGCTTCCAAACCCCGCCCATAGGAAAGCACTGATTCCACCCAGGACCTCCCATTTTTGGGCAGGGTTATCATTCACCATGCCCACTTTCAGCCTGGGACAGCCCGAATTTGAAAATCAGGGACAGTCCCTGCAAATTCGGGACAGTAGGCAACTATGCTGCTGTGTAGGGGCTATAAGGGGTCATGACTGCTGTGTGGGGGCACAAAGGGGGCATTATACTTTGTAAGGGTACTAAGGGGAAATAAACACTGTGTGGGACACTAGTGTTGATCGCGAATATTCTAATCGTGAATTTTCATTGTGAATATTGGCACTTTGCGATAATCCGCGAATATCTAGAATATAGTGCTATATCTTCGTAATCGTGAATATTCTAGATTTTTTTTTTATCAGTACCCATGATCCCTCACTGCTTCTTGCTTGTGGGCCAATGAGAAGGCTGCAATATCTTTGACTTTAGGAGTAGTGTTGATCACGATTTTTCCAATTGCTGATTTTTGCAATCAAGAAAATAATGACTGGAGATCACGAATTCTCGAATATATGATGAATATTCGCTCAAATATTCAAGAAATATCACAAATTTGAATATTGCCCCTGCCGCTCATCACTGTGGGACACTAGTGTAGCATACAGGGTACAGGTGGCATACTATAAAGTAAACTCTTGACTTCTTGACTCCTCCTCCAGTTCTAGTAAGCATTTTTTTTTTTTTTTTTTTTTTTACATGACTGAGTGTCACGGATGGTGTTGCAAAAAGCTGGAACTTATAAATAAACATCCGACTGGCTTGATCCCAAACTAAGGAGCATATGGGTGAGCCCTATAAAACCCTTAGAGCTCTCCCAGACTGCTATGCCCATGCAAAGGTCTATATGGTAGACGATTGCATGCCCTCGTACTTTATATTATGTGACACCTGAAAACCCTATAATAGTGAGGGGACACGACCACCGGCTCCCTGCACTTAATACGGACGGAGTCAAGGTCACCTACAATCAAGCCAGCAAGGAACCACAAATAAAGGAAACAGACTTATCTGAGGAATCAGGAGAAGCAGCCTCCAGCAGTGAACACAATCCAGGAAGAAGTATAAACCGCAAAGTGAGGCAGTATGGGAGGGAAAATAAAGGGAGACAATCAGTGCAAATAGGTGACAGCTGGGAGAAGGAAAGGATATGAGAAAGTGAAACCAAAACAAAGAACATCATACAACAGGTAGAGAAGAACGTCTGCCAGATTTTCTCACAGAACTGGCGGTGACAGTACCCCTCCCTCTACGGGTAGACTCTGGACACTCAGATCCCACCTTCTCAGGATGAGACCTATGGAAAGCCCTGATGAGTCGAGTGTCCTTATTGTCCGCCACTGGAACCCACATCCTCTCCTCAGGACCATAACCCTCCCAATGAACGAGGTACTGGAGAGAACCGCGGATAATGCGAGAATCCACAATACTAGAGACATGAAATTCAAGATTACCATCAACAACAATCGGAGGAGGAGCCAAAGAGGAGGGTACAGTGGGTTGGACATAAGGTTTTAATAGGGACCTGTGAAAAACATTATGGATCTTCCAAGTCTAAAGAAGATCAAGACGGAAGACAACGGGATTGATGACGGACAAGATCTTGTAAGGCCCAATAAACCTAGGACCCAACTTCCAGGAGGGAACCTTCAGTTTGATATTCTTTGTAGACAACCACACCAGATACCCCACATTCAGGTCCGGACCAGGCACACGTCTCTTATCCGCCACACGCTTATATCTCAGACTCTCACTCATCCTCTTCAGATTACCCTGAATCTTTTGCCAAATAAATGACAAAGACGAGGAAAATCTCTCCTCATCAGGTAAACCAGAAGACCCCTCTCCAGAGAATGTCCCAAACTGTGAATGAAACCCATATGCACCAAAAAATGGTGACTTATCAGAGGACTCCTGACGACGGTTATTTAAAGCAAACTCAGCAAGGGACAAAAAAGAACACCAATCCTCCTGATTCTCCGCCACAAAACAGCGCAGATATGTCTCCAGATTCTGATTGACGCAATCGGTCTGACCATTCGACTGCGGGTGAAAAGCAGAAGAGAACGACAACCGAACCCCCAAGCGTGAACAGAAGGCCTTCCAGAATCTGGAAACAAATTGCATGCCCCTATCAGAAACGATGTCTGAAGGAATGCCATGCAATTTAACAATGTGATCAACAAACACTTGCGCCAGCGTCTTAGCATTGGGTAACCCAGGAAATGGAATGAAATGCGCCATTTTGCTAAAATGGTCCACTACTACCTAAATCACAGTCTTCCCCGAGGAACGAGGCAGGTCCGTAATAAAGTCCATGGACAGATGCGTCCAAGGACGGGAAGGAATGGGTAACGGGAGGAGAGAACCCGATGGCCGTGAATGAGGGACCGTGGCACGAGCACAGGTCTCGCAGGCTGCCACAAAACCCTCAACCGTCTTACGAAGAGCCGGCCACCAGAATCTCCGAGCAATGAGATCCACTGTGGCTCTGCTCCCCGGGTGCCCATCAAGGACAGTATAGTGGTGCTCCTTAAAAACCTTGTGTCGTAAAGCGAGAGGCACAAACAACCTCCCAGGGGGACAAAGATCAGGAGCCTCTGCCTGGGCTGCCTGAACCTCTGCCTCCAAATCAGGAAAAAGAGCAGAGACGACCACCCCTTCAGCCAAAATGGGACCCGGGTCTTCAAAGTTCCCCCCTCCCGGAAAACAACGTGACAGGTCATCTGCCTTCACATTTTTAACCCCAGGGCGGAACGTAACAACAAAATTAAACCTAGAAAAGAACAAAGACCATCTGGCCTGTCTCGGGTTCAGACGCTTGGCCGATTCCAAGTAGGCCAGATTCTTATGGTCTGTAAACACGGTAATAGGGTGTCTGGCTCCCTCTAACCAATGGCGCCATTCCTCAAAAGATAATTTGATGGCCAACAACTCCCTATCTCTCACATGGTAATTTCTCTCTGCAGAGGAGAGTTTCCTTGAGAAAAAGGCACACGGTCGCCATTTGGCAGGAGAGGGACCCTGAGATAAGACCGCACCCACACCCACCTCAGAAGCGTCCACCTCAACAATAAAAGGTAGAGAGACATCAGGTTGTACCAAAATGGGAGCGGAAGCAAAACTCTCTTTGATACTAGAAAAGGCTTTAAGCGCATCTACCAACCACAAAGAAAAATCTACCCCCTTTTTAGTCATATCAGTGAGTGGCTTAACAACAGAGGAATATTTCAAAATGAACTTTCTGTAATAATTGGCAAAACCCAAAAACCGCATCAGCGCCTTCTGATTCTCAGGAAACTCCCAATCAAGCACAGCGCGGACCTTCTCAGGGTCCATGCGAAAACCAGAAACGGAGAGAAGAAAACCAAGAAATTGAATCTCCGGAGCCGCAAACACACATTTTTCCAGTTTAACGTACAATTTATTATCCCGCAGAATCAGCAAGACCTGACGTAGGTGGTCTCGATAAATCTTGAAATCAGGAGAAAAAATCTAAATGTCATCCAGATACACCAATACAAATTTCCCCAATAAATGATAAAAAATGTTGTTTACAAAATGTTGGAAGACGGCCGGAACAGTCATCAAACCAAAGGGCATAACCAAATTCTCGAAATGACCCTCAGGGGTATTGAAGGCCGTCTTCCATTCGTCCCCTTCCCTGACCCTGACTAGGTTGTATGCCCCTCTTAAATCCAACTTAGAAAAAACCTTAGCCCCAACAATCTGTTTAAACAGGTCCGGGATCAGAGGAAGCGGATATGGGTCACGAACCGTGATACGGTTCAGCTCCCTGAAATCCAGACAAGGTCTTAAAGAACCATCTTTTTTCTTAACCAAAAAAAACCCAGCAGCAACAGGTGACTTCGAGGGTCGGATGTGTCCCTTTCTCAGGCTCTCAGAGATATAAGTACGCATAGCGACTCTTTCAGGTTGGGAGAGATTGTATAAACGTGATTTTGGCAGTTTGGCGCCTGGGATGAGATTAATAGGGCAGTCGTACTCCCAATGCGGGGGCAACTCCTGGACACCACTCTCGGAAAACACATCCGAAAATTCAGAGAGAAAAGATGGCACAGTCTTGGTAGAAATCTCTGAAAGAGACGCCGCGAGACAATTCTCTCTGCAAAACTCACTCCAACAATTTTTTTTGCCTTGCTTGCCAATCAATGGTGGGGTTATGTTTAGTGAGCCAGGGTAGCCCCAACACTAGAGGAGTAGGTAATCCGCTTAAGACGAAACATGACATATCCTCAACATGAGCGTCACCCACAATCAAACGGATATTGTGAACTATGCCCTCTAATGATCTTTGAGAAAGTGCAGCGGAATCAATAGCAAAAACAGGTATATCCTTTTCCAAAGTGCATACCTGGAAACCATGCGTTATTGCAAATTGATTATCAATGAGATTGAAAGCTGCTCCACTATCTACAAAAATCTCACAAACAATGTTCTTGCTGTCTAGCGCCACCCTGCCAGGTAGGAGAAAACGGGAACTACAAGTAAATGACAAACCTTCAATTTCCGCATCAACCTTGCCAATAGTAGCAAATGGAAAGTTTTTAGAGGGTTTTTTTCTTTTTCTTTTTCTTTTATTACCCTCAGAAAACTCCATGAATCTCCTAGAGGGGCAAACATTAGCCAAATGATTTATACCCCCACAACAGAAACAAACCCTCCTCTGAGAGCTGAATCCTCTACTATCAGAGGCAAGCAAACCCAACTGCATGGCCTCCTCCTCAGAGGGGATTGAGAGAGACTGAGACCCCTGTGCACTGAATGAGACAGCCCCACTGTCCTTGGACTAAATATGACAGGAAGGAGTCATCTCCTCTCTCTCTCTAAGACGCCTGTCAATACGAACAGCTAGAGACATGGCAGACTCTAACGATGCTGGTCTCTCATGAAAAGCAAATGCATCTTTCAATCTTTCCGAAAGACCATGGCAAAATTGACTTCGGAGTGCAGCATCATTCCAACCAGTATCAGCTGCCCATCTCCGAAATTCAGAACAATATATCTCTGTGGACTATTTACCCTGGCATAAAAGACGCAGTTTAGATTCAGCCAGAGCAATACGATCCGGGTCATCATATATCTGCCCCGACCGGCAGCGAAAAGGCCCAAGACTGAGCGTTATCCCTGAGCAGCGAGATGATGATCCCCACCCTCTGCTCCTCATCACCAGAGGAATGGGGAAGTAGGCGAAAATGGAGTTTGTAAGCCTCTCTAAAGCAAACAAAATTCTCACTACCCCCGGAGAACGTATCCGGAAGCGAGATCTTAAGCTCGGAACAAACTCCATGAACGCAAGCAGAACCGGTCACCTGAAACTGAGACACAGTTTTAGGGAGATCTGCTACCTCCAGTGAAAGACCTTGCATGCAGTCAATCAAGGCTGAAACCGGATCCATGCTTAAGACGGTTATGGCGGTTTATAATGTCACGGAGGTGTTGCAGAAAGCTGGAACTTATAAATAAACATCCGACTGGCTTGATCCCAAACTAAGGAGCATATGGGTGATGCCTATAAAACCCCTAGAGCTCTCCCTGACTGCTATGCCCATGCAAAGGTCTTTATGGTAAACGATTGCATGCCCTCGTACCTTATACTTTGTGACACCTGAAAACCCTATAATAGTGAGGGGACACGACCACCGGCTCCCTGCACTTAATACGGACGGAGTCAAGGTCACCTACAATCAAGCCAGCAAGGAACCACAAATAAAGGAAACAGACTTATCTGAGGAATCAGGAGAAGTAGCCTCCAGCAGTGAACACAATCCAGGAAAGTATAAACCGCAAAGTGAGGCAGTATGGGAGGGAATATAAAGGGAGACAATCAGTGCAAATAGGTGACAGCTGGGAGAAGGAAAGGAGATGAGAAAGTGAAACCAAAATAAAGAACATCATACAACAGGTAGAGAAGAACGTCTGCCAGATCTTCTCACAGAGCTGGCGGTGACACTGAGTGTGTGGGGGGTTGTATGGCAAGAGTGATTGGTCTTGACTAGGAGGGGCTGTTGTGGGGAAGTTCATTGGGGGTAAAAGGGGTTCATTAAAGAATTTGCAATGGGGCCAAGCCTTTTCCTGTTACATCCCTGTATGTAAGTGTATGTACATGATATTGTGGTCTTCACATACCTTTTGTCATAAATTAATGTTAATATTGAGGCATCTATGGAGCTACAGTACATCATATTTACTCCTATACTCTTCTCTGTAATAAATGTTTATTAAATTAAAAAAATTCCATTAAAAAATATGCTTTTTTTCATTGAAAATACGCAACAACCCAGACTACATAAATATCACATAAATTATCCCCTATGCCATAAAAAAAATTAAAGAAAAAGACAGAATTGCAAATTTATTCTTAGTTGCCACTGAAAAAACTTCATAACAAGCGATCAAAAAGCACCATTTACTCGAAAATGATACCAATGAAAAATACAAGTCGTCCCGCAAAAATAAAGCCCTCACACAACTCCATATATTTTTTTTTTTAAAGTTAAAGGGGTTTTATTGCAAAAAAGTAGTAAAACGTAAAACCAAACTATATGTATTTGGTATCACTGTAATCATTCTGACCAAGAGAATATAGATATTATGTTGTTTATACCAAAAAATTAACACTGTAAAATTTGTAAAAACGCAGTGGCAGTATTGCTTTATTTCCCATCTCCTTCCCAGAAAGAGTTAATAAAAGTTATTTAGAAAGTTTTGCGTACCCCAAAATGGCGCCATTAAAAACTACAACATGTCCCGCAAAAAAAAAACCTCATAAAGCTATATAGACAGAAAAATAAGAACGTTATAGCTCTTGGAACGCGACGATGAAAAAAGGAAGAAAAATGCTTGGTCATAAAGGCCCAAACAGGCTTGGTCACTAAGGGGTTAACAGCAGTGCTGTACACTACCACTATATGAAGCTCATATTATACCAACAGTGACATAATAACAGATCTATACATAAAGAATTCCAAGTAAAACTGCTATAGGATATAGCAAACATTGCAGGTTGTACCAAGTTTGAAAGTTTAGAAATAGCCAAGTGATGTACTTGGCAATCTCTTGCAGTCCCACAGAGAATCCATCAGGAAGGGGGAATAGGACACCAGTTCTCTGGATTAGAGAGCTTCCCAGGGGTCGTACCCCATTAATGAGTTAAATATCAGCTTTCCTGTGGAAAGGGAATAACTTTCAAAATCTAGCATAACCCCTTTAAGAGATGTGGTACTCACAAGCATTTTATGATCCTCTAAATCTTGCCTTTATCTACTATTTAACCTAACTGATTTTGAACAGGTTTATACTGTAGAGAGATTTATAGCAGAGGAGCACAACCTTTTTTTAACCACTCCCAAGGGCTGCAATAAAACATAAATGGCTATCATCATCTGAGACATTTATGGCTTATCAAAAATATGTGCCATAAATGTGTGATAAGTGCAGGTTCCACCAACCAATACCACTTAAAACTTTATGAGTTGATGCAACTGTAGCCACCAATGTGTAAAAATATTCCAACATACTGTATATCTGGAAATCAAGGACTGTTTTTGTGCTCACCCTAAGGGCTCGTTCACACGAACATGTGAAGCCCGTGCCCGTGCTGTGGACGGCAAATTGCACGGGCACCATCCATGGGGCAGGCACATGGGGATAGCAGACCTATTCACTTGAATGGGTCCGCGATCTTCCGTTCCGCAAAAATATAGAGCAAGTTCTATCTTTTTGCAGTGCGGAAGCACGGAACGGAACCCCAGAAAGCACTCCGTAGTGCTTCTGTAGTATTTAGTTCCGTTCTTCCGTTCCGCACCGTTCCGACCCATTAAAATGAATGGGTCCGCATCCGTGATGCGGAATGGCCACGGAACGGTGCCCGTGTATTGAGGATCCGCAAATGCGGTCCGCAGTACAGCTACAGGCATCACATGTTCGTGTGAACGATCCCTAAACAGTATGTTTTCCTACACCAAGGTGTGTGGGGGGGGGTCACAGGTGTCAGAATGATTGAACACCCCCCCCCCCCTCCATGTGTTGCTATTTGGAATGCTACACCAACTAATTTATTATCTAGGGGTGTAGATTTTTTTGCATGAGGCACATAAAAATGAAGAAAGGCATAGCTCATTTTATTACCCTATTTCCCCCCATTTTCTGAAATATTCCTAGTGTGGCCTTAATCCTGTGTTGGGAAACAAAACATAGCCAAAAAAAAGGAGCACCCAATGTCTCTTAGGTCACAAATTTAGTTTGAAAATGTTTCAGGCCCCATTGCACACTTGTATAGGTATGGAGCTCTGAAAAATTATAACAATCTCCCGTAAACTACAACATTTTACAAACTACACCCACAAGTTATTAAAACTGATTTTACAAAATTTGTTAATGATTTAGGTGTGCCATAGGAATTAAAGCAGAATGTAATGTGTAGTGGCAGTGATACTGGCCATCTTTATATTATACTTTACTGAAATCATATATTTCTATAATAAAATAGATCTAAAGTGGCCCATTTTATGCCTTAGCAACGCTCCCTGTCTTCTGTTTACTTAACCCCTTAGGTACTTAGGACGTACCGGTACGCCACGTTTGCCGAGTCCTTAAGGACTCAGGACGTACCGGTACGTCCTAACTTTAAATCGCGATTGCGGCGCGGCAGGGGTTAATCGCAACAGGATGTCCGCTGAAATCATTCAGCGGGCATCCTGTCACAACGCCGGCGGGAAGTCATGTGACAATCCCCGCATCGGCGATCGCAGCAAACCGCAGGTCAATTCAGACCTGCGGTTTGCTGCATTTCCGGTCCATTCGGGTCTCCGGTGACCCGATGAACCAGAAAAGGACTGTGATCGGTGGTGTGATTACACACCACCAATCACAGTCCGCGCATTTGGAAGAGGCGGTGCTGGCCGTGGTGCTGATTGGTGGTGGCGGTGCTGTCCATGGTGCTGATTGGTGCGGGAAGAGAGGAGGGAGATTCAAACTCCCGCCGCTCCTCTCTCCCCTCCTCTTCCTGTTTCAGACCTGCACCGTCCAGCACCGTCCTCACCAGCTCCTGCGATCCCCCCGTCACCGGCACCCATCATCCTCCTGCACCCATCACCCTCCATGTAGGTTAGGGTCAGTGAGGGAGAGGCACCGTTAGGCAGGGATAGAAGGGAAAAGTTAGTTAGGAAAAAAAAAACACTTTATCTAAATTTGTTTTCTAGCTTTGAGACCCTAGAACCCCCCCCTGCCACTTGACTCCGAGAGCCCCAGTGAGGATGAGGATGACCCCACGTTCCTCTTGTCATTCGCATCCTCCTCATCATCATCTGATGACGATGAGCCCCAAAGGCGTCAGAGAGGCCGCCAGGCGGAGCCAGGGGCCCCACATGCTAGGGACCCTGTGGCCCACTCTAGTACGAGCCGCCCTGGGGCTCGTACTGGTTTCCCGGCCCACCAAATAAGCCCACCGGAGCCCCCTACCGGTGAACTTAGCTGGTGTCCCCCAGTGGATTTTGAGCCCGAGATTCCGGATTTTGTTGGCAATCCAGGAATCCAGATTCCCACAGTGGGATTCACTGAAATGGCCTTTTTTGTTTTTCAGTGACCCATTTGTGAATCTGATGGTGGAGCAGATGAACCTGTATGCCCAACAGTTCATTGCTCAGCACCCAGGCTCCTTTTTGGCTAGACTCGGTGGCTGGACGGCGGTCAGTGCAGCAGAGATGAGGATGTTTTTGGGCCTCGTGCTGCACATGGGTCTAGTGCAAAAACCCAGTGTCAGACAATACTGGAGTGGGGACGTCCTCTACCAGACCCCAATCTACAGTATGGCCATGACACGCCCCCAGTTTGAGACCATCCGGAAATGTCTGCATTATTCAGATAATACAGCATGTCCCCCCCGAGGTGATCCTGCCCATGACCGTCTGTATAAGATACGGCCGGTCATCGATCACTTCGGGGCCAAATTTGCACAGGCCTACATACCTGGAAGGGAGGTCGCGGTTGATGAGTCTCTCGTTGCGTTCAAGGGGAGACTCAGTTTCCGCCAATACATTCCCACTAAGTGGGCGAGGTATGGCGTGCAAATGCACAAAATTTGTGAGAGTACCTCAGGGTACACTTACAAATTTTGTGTGTATGAGGGGCGAGATTCCCATATTGAACCCCCAGAATGTCCCCCCACTCTGGGTGTTAGCGGGAAACTCGTGTGGGACCTTATGTACCCACTGCTAGATAAGGGTTACCATTTGTACGTGGATAACTTTTATACTAGCATTCCCTTGTTCAGGTGCCTTGCCGCCAGATCCACGTCCGCTTGTTGGACTGTGCAGAAAAATCAAAGCGGCCTCCCTACCTACCCCCCCAGGTACCTATCCCCAGGGGTGAGACCCGTGCCCTTACCAGTGGAAACCTGTTGCTGGTAAGGTATAAGGACAAGAGGGATGTCCTTATACTGTCCACAATCCACGGTAACAGCATCACCCCTGTCTCTGTGCGAGGTACTGCAGAAACGGTCCTCAAGCCCGATTGTATCGTCGACTACAATCGGTATATGGGAGGAGTTGATCTCTCTGATCAAGTCCTCAAGCCATATAATGCCATGCGCAAAACCCGGGCATGGTACAAAAAAGTTGCGGTCTACTTGGTACAGGTTGCCTTGTACAACTCTTTTGTACTATCCTGAAGCGCTGGCAGCACAGGGACATTCCTCCAAATCTATGAGGCAGTCCTCAAGTACCTGATCTTTTCAGACTCGGAAAGAGCAGGCCGGAGTACCTCGGGAATTGGAGGCGCCCGGATCGTCCCTGGCCAACATTTTCCAGGTGTGGTCCCCTATACTGGAAAGAAGGGACGAACCCCAAAAAAGTGCAGAGTGTGTAACAGGAGAGGGATACGGAAGGACACCACCACTCAATGTGACACATGCCCCGATCATCCGGGCCTCTGCGTGATCGATTGCTTCAGGGAGTATCACACTTCCATGGAGTACAAAATTTTTATAATCCCCAACAGTCCCCTAGAGAACATAAAAAACTATGGCTCTCAGACTTTGGAGACACAAAAACATTTTTTTTTCCCAAAAATATTAGTTTTAGTGCAGGCATCCTCAAACTGCATGCCCAGACAACCTACAGCCATCAGCATGGCATGGTGGGAATTGTAGTTTTAAAACATCTGGAGGGCCGCAGTTTGAGAGCCATACATATTGGGCATCGCCGCATCCGTAAAAATCTTCTCTATAAAAATAACATTTAACCCAACCCCCCAGGATGAACAGCTTTAAAAAAACGTGTAAAAAAAAGCACATTTTTTGTCACCTAACATCACAAAAAGTGTAATAGCGACCGATCAAAATGTCATATGCACCTCCAATTAGTGGCAATAAAACCGCCATCTCATTCCTCAAAAAATGAGCCCCTACATTAGATAATCGCCCAACAAAATAATAAAAACTGTAGCTCCCAGTCTATGGAGATACTAAAATAATTTTTTTAAATTCCTAAAATGATAATATAGTGTAAAATCTAAATAGATTTTCAAATGTAGACATATTAGGTATCGCCGCGTCCGTAAGAATCTGCCCTATAAAAATAACATTTGACCAAACCCCTCGAATGAACAGCGTTAAAAATATAAAATAAAAACGGTGCCAAAACACCAATTTTTTGGCAAAATTTCCATTTGAATCCATTTTTTTCCGGTAATAAAGCAAGGGTTAACAGCCAAACAAAACTAAATATTTATTGCCCTGATTCTGTAGTTTTCAGAAACACCCCATATGTGGTCGTAAATGGCTATATAGCCACACGGCAGGGCATAGAACGAAGGAACGCCATATGGTTTCTGGAAGGCAGATTTTGATGGACTGGTTTATTTACACCATGTCCCATTAGAAGCCCCCCCTGATGTAGCCTATTCTAGAAACTCCAAAAAAGTGACCCCATCTAAGAAACTACACCCCTCAAGGTAATCAAAAGTTACTTTACAAACTTTGTTAACCCTTTAGGTGTTCCACAAAACTAAATAGCGAATGTAGAAACAATTTTAGAATTTACATTTTTTGTTACCTTGCCTCAAAAAAGTGTAATATAGAGCAACCAAAAATCATATTTACCCTAAAATAGTCCCAAAACAACAACCACCTTATCTCATAGTTTCCTAGATGGGGTCACTTTTATGGAGTTTCTACTTACTCTAGGGGTGCATCAGGGGGCTTGAAAGGATACATGGTGTAAATAAATCAGTCCAGCAAAATCTGCCTTCCAAAATCCATATGGCGTTCCCCTTCTTTTATGTCCTGCAGTTTAGCCAAATAGTAGTTTACGACCACATATGGGGTGTTTCTGCAAACTACAGAATCAGGGCAACCCATATTGAGTTTTGTTTGGCTGTTAACCCATTTTTTCCAGTAATAAAGTAAGGGTTAAAATGGAAACTTTTCCAAAATATAGAAATTCCAAAATTGTTTCTCCATCTGCCTCTAACTCTTGTGGAACACCTAAATGGTTAATAAAGTTTGTAAACCCAGTTTTGAATACCTTGAGGGGTGTACTTTCTTAGATGGAGTCACTTTTTTGGAATTTGTATTCTAGGGTTGCAACGGGGGGCTTGAAATGGGACATGGTATAAAGAAAACCAGTCCTGCAAAATCTGCCTTCCAAAACCCATATGGCGTTCCCCTCCTTCTATGTCCTCCTGTTTGGCCAAACAGTAGTTTAGGACAACATATGGGGTGTTTTTGCAAACTACAGAATCAGGGCAACCCATATTGAGTTTTGTTTGGCTGTTAACCCATTTTTTCCAGTAATAAAGTAAGGGTTAAAATTGAAACTTTTCAAAAAATAGAAATTCCAAAATTGTTTCTCCATCTGCCATTAACTCTTGCGGAACACCTAAATGGTTAATAAAGTTTGTAAACCCAGTTTTGAATACCTTGAGGGGTGTACTTTCTTAGATGGAGTCACTTTGTTGGAATTTCTATTCTAGGGGTGCAACGGAGGGCTTTAAATGGGACATGGTATAAACAAAACCAGTCCTGCAAAATCTGCCCTCCAAAACCCATATGGAGTTCCCCTCCTTCTATGTCCTCCCGTTTGGCCAAACAGTAGTTTAGGACCACATATAGAGTGTTTTTGCAAACTACAGAATCAGGGCAACCCATATTGAGTTTTGTTTGGCAGTTAACCCTTACTTTATTACTGGAAAAAATAGATTATATTGGAAAATTTTCCCAAAAATCTAAATTCTTAAATTTTATGTCCATTTGCCATGAAGTCTTGTGGAAGACTTAAAGGGTTAACAAAGTTTGTAAAATCAGTTTTGAATACCTTGAGGGGTGTAGTTTCTAAAATGGGGTCATTTTTGGGTGGTTTCTATTACGTAAGCCTCACAAAGTGACTTCAGACCTGGACTGGTCCATAAAAAGTGGGATTTGGAAAATTTCTGAAAAATTTAAAAATTTGCTTCTAAACTTCTAAGCTATGTAACATCCCCAAAAAATAAAATGGCATTCCCAAAATAATACAAACCTGAAGTAGACATATGGGGAATGTAAAGTCATCACAATTTTTGGGGGTATTACTATGTATTACAGAAGTAGAGAAACTGAAACTTTTTTAGTTAAACTTTTTTGACCCAATTTTAGCAGTGTCATGAAGTACAATATGTGACAAACCGCCTGGGTAAGTCAAAGCGTTTTAAAGTTATCAGCACTTAAAGTGACACTGGTCAGATTTGCAAAAAATGGCCAAGTCCTTAAGGTGAAATAGGGCTGAGTCCTTAAGGGGTTAAAGGGGTTGTCCGATGAAAAATATTCTACAGTTTTTAAGCCAGCACCTGAATCTGAATCCTTCTGTAATTGCATGTAATAAAAAATTTTGCATAGCCAATAAATTATTCAATAAAATGTATTTGTATAGCGCAATTTGCTGGTATTTTTTCTTTGACCTGCTCACTTTCATCCTTCAACTGCCTCCTGAGCTGTGATAGGTAGAGTATGGACACACCACCTTAGCTGCATCAGAAAAGACACTCCTCTTGAGCTGCCAGTTTGATATAAATTTAGCAGAGCAATAAATGGGGAGATCTTTGGATCCATGTGAGATACAGGGCTGTTTCTAGCTTTGTAAGAAAGAGGTTTTCATGTACTATATACTACATGCTCCACACTGACTGCTTCTACCCTCACCCACATTATATATATATATATATATATATATATATATCCATAAGGAAAATCTGGCAGCACTCCCTTCAGCAGTATCACAGGGTGCAGGCGGTGGTCCCTCGATTCAGGACGGAAGATAAGAAAAAAGGTCCGCAGCACTCCTTGAAAGATAAAATGTGCTCTTTATTCACACATATCAATATTTGATATGTGTGAATAAAGAGCACATTTTATCTTTCAAGGAGTGCTGCGGACCTTTTTTCTTTTTTATATATATATATATATATATACACTCACCTAAAGAATTATTAGGAACACCATACTAATACGGTGTTGGACCCCTTTTGCCTTCAGAACTGCCTTAATTCTACGTGGCATTGATTCAACAAGGTGCTGATAGCATTCTTTAGAAATGTTGGCCCATATTGATAGGATAGCATCTTGCAGTTGATGGAGATTTGAGGGATGCACATCCAGGGCACGAAGCTCCTGTTCCACCACATCCCAAAGATGCTCTTTTAGGTTGAGATCTGGTGACTGTGGGGGCCATTTTAGTACAGTGAACTCATTGTCATGTTCAAGAAACCAATTTGAAATGATTCGAGCTTTGTTACATGGTGCATTATCCTGCTGGAAGTAGCCATCAGAGGATGGATACATGTTCTCATTCTGTTTACGCCAAATTCGGACTCTACCATTTGAATGTCTCAACAGAAATCGAGACTCATCAGACCAGGCAACATTTTTCCAGTCTTCAACAGTCCAATTTTGGTGAGCTCGTGCAAATTGTAGCCTCTTTTTCCTATTTGTAGTGGAGATGAGTGGTACCCGGTGGGGTCATCTGCTGTTGTAGCCCATCCGCCTCAAGGTTGTGCGTGTTGTGGCTTCACAAATGCTTTGCTGCATACCTCGGTTGTAACGAGTGGTTATTTCAGTCAAAATTGCTCTTCTATCAGCTTGAATTAGTCGGCCCATTCTCCTCTGACCTCTAGCATCCACAAGGCATTTTTGCCCACAGGACTGCCGCATACTGGATGTTTTTCCCTTTTCACACCATTCTTTGTAAACCCTAGAAATGGTTGTGCGTGAAAATCCCAGTAACTGAGCAGATTGTGAAATACTCAGACCGGCCCGTCTGGCACCAACAACCATGCCACGCTCAAAATTGCTTAAATCACCTTTCTTTCCCATTCTGACATTCAGTTTGGAGTTCAGGAGATTGTCTTGACCAGGACCACACCCCTAAATGCATTGAAGCAACTGCCATGTGATTGGTTGACTAGATAATTGCATTAATGAGAAATAGAACAGGTGTTCCTAATAAATCTTTAGGTGAGTGTATATATACAGTACAGACCAAAAGTTTGGACACACCTTCTCATTCAAAGAGTTTTCTTTATTTTCATGACTAGGAATGCATCAAAACTATGAATTAACACATGTGGAATTATATACATAACAAACAGGTGTGAAACAACTGAAAATATGTCATATTCTAGGTTCTTCAAAGTAGCCACCTTTTGCTTTGATTACTGCTTTGCACACTCTTGGCATTCTCTTGATGAGCTTCAAGAGGTAGTCCCCTGAAATGGTCTTCCAACAGTCTTGAAGGAGTTCCCAGAGATGCTTAGCACTTGTTGGCCCTTTTGCCTTCACTCTGCGGTCCAGCTCACCCCAAACCATCTCGATTAGGTTCAGGTCCAGTGACTGTGGAGGCCAGGTCATCTGGCACAGCACCACATCACTTTCCTTCATGGTCAAATAGCCCTTACTTTCAAAGTTTTCCCAATTTTTCGGCTGACTGACTGACCTTCATTTCTTAAAGTACTGATGGCCACTCGTTTTTCTTTACTTAGCTGCTTTTTTCTTGCCATAATACAAATTCTAACAGTCTATTCAGTAGGACTATCAGCTGTGTATCCACCTGACTTCTCCTCAACGCAACTGATGGTCCCAACTCCATTTATAAGGCAAGAAATCTCACTTATTAAACCTGACAGGGCACACCTGTGAAGTGAAAACCATTTTAGGGGACTACCTCTTGAAGCTCATCAAGAGAATGCCAAGAGTGTGCAAAGCAGTAATCAAAGCAAAAGGTGGCTACTTTGAAGAACCTAGAATATGACATATTTTCAGTTTCACACTTGTTTGTTATGTATATAATTCCACATGTGTTAATTCATAGTTTTGATGCCTTCAGTGTGAATCTACAATTTTCATAGTCATGAAAATAAAGAAAACTCTTTGAATGAGAAGGTGTGTCCAAACTTTTGGTCTGTACTGTATATATATACAGTATATATATATATATATATATATATATATATTATAGTAAATTCATAGAATTTACAGTCGGCTATGAAAATAAACATTTTACATTACATTTTTTACAATAAAATGTTGTTTTAGCCCATTTTTCCTTAATATGGCAACATCCAAAGCACATTGCAGGGCTCAGAAGCAAAGAAGTACTATTTGGCTTTTGGAGGACAGATTTCACTGGTATGGTTTGTAGGTGCCATGTCCAATTTGGAGAGACTCTGAGGTACTCCTACAATAGCAACCCTCCAAAAGTGAACCCATTTTAGAGACTATGCCCTCTAGCAATTTTTCGAGGGGTATAGTGCGTGTTTTGTCCCAAAAGGCATTTCATAGAATTTAGAAATACATGGCCGTGAAAATGAAAAACAATATTTTTTTCCAATATTGATTTATCCCCTAATCTTTCATTTTCAGGAGAAAATGCACCCCACAATTTCTTACCCATTTTCTCTTGAATACTGAAAAAATGTGGTCGTAAACTATTATATGGACACAGAGCAGGGCTCAGAATTGAAAGAGCACAATGTAGGCTTTTGGATGCCAGATTTTGCTGGAATGGTTTTTGGGTGCCTTGTCAAATTTGAAGATCCCATGAGGTACCCTACAGTTGAAGTCTGAAAAAAGTGATCCCATTTTGATCCCAAGTGGACAACCCCTTTAAAGACATACAGCGCTACAGAACATACAGGAAAATACAGCACCACATATGTACCTCTTACATCCAGTCTCTCTCTTTCCTCATCTTCTCCTTTCAGACCAGACCACCATGATTACTTCTTTCAGCCATGTCTTGTCTCTGCAGAGTTTAATAAACAGACATCTTAGTTTCCTACTTTTCCATCCTCCTCCTCACCTTCTCAATCCCCTATGTGCCCCCCCCCCAATACTGTGCCCCCAATATTATCCTGCAGAAACAGTCCCCCTGAAAATACTGGTACCACAATAAAATACCAGTACTAAAATACCCCTTTATATTGTGCGCCAGTACAAAAAAATCCCTGTTACCTATTAGATTAGGCCCCCATATAAACCACCCCATCTCAAACCAGACCCCCTTTAGAATTTTCTGTCAGACCCCATATCAGACCCCAGTTTTAGACCTCAGATCAGACCCCCATAAGATCTCTATGTTAGACCCTGCCCCAATATCAGACCTCAGATAAGACCCCTATTAGACCTCTTAGACCCCCATATCAGACCTTCAGACCCCCATATCAGACTTCCAGACCCCCATATCAGACCTCAGACCAGACCTACAGACCCCAATTAGACCTCAGACCCCCAATCAGACCCCCATTAGACCTCCAGACCCCCAATCAGACCACCAATAGACCTCCAGACCCCCAATTAGACCTCCAGTTCCCCATTAGACCTCTCAGATCCGCCATATCAACCTAGGATCAGACTTCAAAATAAATAAATTAACTTACCTCTCCTGCTCCACCGCTCCTCTCCATGTCCAGCTGTCTCCTCTTTCTCTTCTCTTCTCAGGGCCAGCGCTGCAGCATCAGGTCACAGTGCGCTCTGTACGTCCAGACACTGCAGACAGCCAGGACACAGCAGCAAGGGACCTGAGAAGAGCAAGCAGGAGGAGGGGTAAGTACAGTGCTCACAGCGCTTCACTCCCTTGCCTCCTGCATACTAGTGAGCGCTTCCATTATGGAAGCCCTCACTTGTACACTGCGTGCAGAATTATTAGGCAAATGAGTATTTTGACCACATCATCCTCTTTATGCATGTTGTCTTACTCCAAGCTGTATAGGCTCGAAAGCCTACTACCAATTAAGCATATTAGGTGATGTGCATCTCTGTAATGAGAAGGGGTGTGGTCTAATGACATCAACACCCTATATTAGGTGTGCATAATTATTAGGCAACTTCCTTTCCTTTGGCAAAATGGGTCAAAAGAAGGACTTGACAGGCTCAGAAAAGTCAAAAATAGTGAGATATCTTGCAGAGGGATGCAGCACTCTTAAAATTGCAAAGCTTCTGAAGCGTGATCATCGAACAATCAAGCGTTTCATTCAAAATAGTCAACAGGGTTGCAAGAAGCGTGTGGAAAAACCAAGGCGCAAAATAACTGCCCATGAACTGAGAAAAGTCAAGCGTGCAGCTGCCAAGATGCCACTTGCCACCAGTTTGGCCATATTTCAGAGCTGCAACATCACTGGAGTGCCCAAAAGCACAAGGTGTGCAATACTCAGAGACATGGCCAAGGTAAGAAAGGCTGAAAGACGACCACCACTGAACAAGACACACAAGCTGAAACGTCAAGACTGGGCCAAGAAATATCTCAAGACTGATTTTTCTAAGGTTTTATGGACTGATGAAATGAGAGTGAGTCTTGATGGGCCAGATGGATGGGCCCGTGGCTGGATTGGTAAAGGGCAGAGAGCTCCAGTCCGACTCAGACGCCAGCAAGGTGGAGGTGGAGTACTGGTTTGGGCTGGTATCATCAAAGATGAGCTTGTGGGGCCTTTTCGGGTTGAGGATGGAGTCAAGCTCAACTCCCAGTCCTACTGCCAGTTTCTGGAAGACACCTTCTTCAAGCAGTGGTACAGGAAGAAGTCTGCATCCTTCAAGAAAAACATGATTTTCATGCAGGACAATGCTCCATCACACGCGTCCAAGTACTCCACAGCGTGGCTGGCAAGAAAGGGTATAAAAGAAGAAAATCTAATGACATGGCCTCCTTGTTCACCTGATCTGAACCCCATTGAGAACCTGTGGTCCATCATCAAATGTGAGATTTACAAGGAGGGAAAACAGTACACCTCTCTGAACAGTGTCTGGGAGGCTGTGGTTGCTGCTGCACGCAATGTTGATGGTGAACAGATCAAAACACTGACAGAATCCATGGATGGCAGGCTTTTGAGTGTCCTTGCAAAGAAAGGTGGCTATATTGGTCACTGATTTGTTTTTGTTTTGTTTTTGAATGTCAGAAATGTATATTTGTGAATGTTGAGATGTTATATTGGTTTCACTGGTAAAAATAAATAATTGAAATGGGTATATATTTGTTTTTTGTTAAGTTGCCTAATAATTATGCACAGTAATAGTCACCTGCACACACAGATATCCCGCTAAAATAGCTAAAACTAAAAACAAACTAAAATCTACTTCCAAAAATATTCAGCTTTGATATTAATGAGTTTTTTGAGTTCATTGAGAACATGGTTGTTGGTCAATAATAAAATTAATCCTCAAAAATACAACTTGCCTAATAATTCTGCACTCCCTGTATTCCCTTTATAAGACGCACTGCATCTTATAAAGGAAAAAATACAGCACCCCTGGCATAGGGGCCTGGTTGCAACTGCGATTGCTGTGACCCCTATAGCTAGGCCAGTGGTGAGTGTTTTGACCCCACAGGAGTTTCACAGAATTTTTTATTTTTTTTGGACATAAAAAATATATATATATATATTTTTTTCAATTATATGTAGTTTTAGCTTCAAATGTTTCACTTTCATAAATGGTAATAGGAGATATACCCCAAATGTTGTTACATAATTTTTCTAAAGCATGACAATACCACCTATGCAATAATAAACTGCTGTTTAGGCACACTGCAGAGTTCAAAAGAGAAAGAGGAATGTGCATTTGAGACCTACTTTGGTGACTTAAACAGGCAAGGATCAGAAGAGAATAAGTGCCATTTGGCTTTTGGAGTGCAGATTTTTTCTGGAATGGTTTTTGGGAGTTATATCACATTTGAAGAGACCCTGAGGAACCCATACAGTGAAAACTAAACTTGAACAAATTGACCTTTGGTTCTTAGATCCGAAGTTGATTTGTTCAAATACTTCAATATTAATTCTGTTTCCATACAGCATTAAAATGTATTGGCTCTGCGGAGCCAAAGTTCATCTCGCTTGAGGGTAGGGTTGTCTCGAGTATCAAATTATCGATACCCAATCTATACTTTTGTCCCAGTATCTGTTCGATACCGGGATTTGCCGCACCTAAGGGGTTAACTGCCGCAGATCGCAGCTACCTCTCATAGAGTTCAGGTGCCGGCTACACGATTCTACAGCCAGTACCTGCCTCCTGTATTTGAATTAATGGGCGAATTATCTTAATTTGTGCCGCAGTGCACCCCAACAACCTCAGTATTAAAAACATTGGTGGCGCAGTGCGCCCTCCCCAGTATGAAAAACATTGGTGGCACAGTGCGCCCCCCCCCAACCCTCATTGGTGGCAGTGGACACAGGATCCCCTCTCCCCTCCTCCTCATTGGTAGTGCAGTGGCAGCTTATGATCGGAGCCCCAGCAGTGTAATCCTGGGGCTCCGATCGGTTACCATGGCAACCAGGACGCTACTGAAGCCCTGGCTGCCATGGTAAGCTCCCTGCTGCTGTGTGCACTGTGCACAAGGCAGCAGGGAGAGTGTGAGATCTATTCACCCTAATAAAGCTCTATTAGGGTGAAGAGGACAAGGGTTATAGCCCCTAAGGGAGCTAATAGTTAGTAAATAAAAAGTAAAAAAGAAAATAAAGTAAAAAACAAACATCAAAATATTAAGTATAAATCACCTCCTTTCCCAACTTTACATATAAAATATATACATACAATAAATACATAAACATATTACATATCACCACGTCCAAAAAGTCCAAACTATTCAAATATAAAAAAATATCTCCTATGCGGTGAACGTCGTAAAAGAAAAAAAAAATCCTTCGATTCGCTATTTTTTAGGCACCTTGTCCCCCCAAAAAATAGGATAGGACTGTTCTATTATGGGCCAGATGTTCCACAAAATGTGAAATGCACACGGATTTTTGGTGTGTTTTTTTTTTGCGTGGTATCGAATGGTATCGCGTATCGCACTACTTTTTTATGGTATCGAAACCGAATCAAAATTTTGGTATCGAGACAACCCTACTTGAAGGTGGTCTAGGCTTCGTTGAATTACTACTAGGGATGAGCGAATCAACTTCGGATGAAACGAGACTTCATAAATTAATTTGCACTGTTAAAAACCACTTGGAACCGAACCCGAGTTCGGGAAATGTTTTTTTACAGTACAAATTAATTTATGAAGTTATTGCGTGAAGTCTTGTGAGACTTCGTGAAGAAATAACTTTGGCTCATCGGAGCCAATACATTCTCCTGCTCCGTACAGTAGTACAACAAAGTTTTATGCGAATCAAGAGGAAAACCCATCAGATCTCATCATAGTTGGTGTGCCAGATTCGGCACTACTGAGATTTTCATTGTTGTGCTCCTATGACAGAACAGAACAGTGAAAGTCACTGGTGCAGATTTGAACCACAAGTCTCATCATGACTGGGTTGTTATTATTGGAAATATAGGGGGAAATACAAGGAGGAGTAAAAGAGGAGAGGACTACAAATTCCAAAATATACAGACTGTAATTATTGAATACAAGTGGACATTATTGGGTGAGGATTTAAAAGGAAAGAACAACAACCCCCGATTGTCCAGACTGTTATTATGGGCCATCAGTATACAGTTTTGTACATTGCAGGAAGAGGTATGTAAAATTAGAGAACTACAACTCGTATTCACAGTAGGTGGAAACGTTGTAGATGAAATAAAATTTCAAAGTTTATTAGGTATACGTTAAAAAGAAAGGGGAGGGTATGCGAGCCCTACCTCAATGTGTACAAACATACAAATAAACGACAATAAAAAGTCAATCCTCTGAACTGTAAGGGAGGGTAGCCCAAAAAAAAAAACAGAATTACCTTGCGTATAAACAGTGGGATTATTGGCTGTCTAGAGGGATATAACCGAGAGAGTATGCAGTTGGGTAACGCTATACACTGAACAGTCCGTTCAAGCTGGTATATACTGATGCGGCTGCTGTAACACAGTATATCTTAAGGATATTACCAGCCACTGCCATTTCAGAGGTCAATAGTCGCCAGACAAATAAATTCTGCAAGGCTAGCCTCCCCACCAATGCTGTATAGTCCCCTCACTGCCATTGTTAAGCAGCTAAATTGCCTGGCTACAATAACATAGCGGCTGTCTACCCTATCCCCACATCAGGGGGTAGCACTGAACCTGTACACTTTTCTCTGCTCTACGTTTCGCCATAGGGGTCCTGCACACAAACATTTTTTTTTTACCATTTACATTCCGTTTTTTGCGTCCCGTATATGGACCATTCATTTCAATGGATCTGCAAAAAAACAGAAGGTACTCTGTATGCCTTCCGTTTCCGTATTTCCGTTTTTCTGTTCCGTTCAAAGATAGAACATGTCCTATTATTGTCCACATAATGGACAAGGATAGTACCTTGTATCAGGGGCCAGCTGTTCCGTTCCGTAAAAAACGGAATGCACACGGACGTCATCCGTATTTTTTGCGGATCCGTTTTTTGCGGACAGCAAAATACTGAAAAATCCATACGGCCGTGTGCAAGAGGCCTAAGAGAGACATTTTGTCAGACATTAGGAAAGTTTTATCTTCTTTCTTTTGTTTTTAATAAACACATTGGATAGCAGTTCTCCTAAGGCCTCAGTCTTTAACACGAGCAAGTTTTCTGTCAGGGTGCGATGCATTAAGCAAACACATAGCAGTCCTGACCCATTCATTTTAATGGGTCTGTGCACATGTTTTTCATGCATCATTTCTGTGTTCAGGAAAAATTAAAGCATGTTCTAGATTCTCTGTTTTTCATACAGCTCTGGTTCCATAGAAGCAAATGGGGCTTCAGTGAAAAACAGATTGCATCTGGTTTTTTTCATGCACGTGAAAAACTGATGACACCCATGCGGAAAAAACTGAAACACTAAATACAATCACAGACAAAACTGACTGTACTTGCGTACAAAACCATCAGTTTTTCCTTGAACAGATCCTGACAGAATCCGTAACACTTGTGTGAAAGAGGCCTTAAGCTACATGCACATGCACACAAACGGTGTGATGGACGAGGGATGGACGTTTTTTTCAATGCCCATCAAATGTCCGTTTTAAGAACTATGATCATCTATGGGGTTATTCACAC
Source organism: Bufo bufo (assembly GCF_905171765.1). Lineage (NCBI taxonomy): Eukaryota > Metazoa > Chordata > Amphibia > Anura > Bufonidae > Bufo > Bufo bufo. The sequence goes on from NC_053397.1 coordinate 124,109,373, forward strand.
TGCAGTTTTGGATGTCAAAAAATAGAACATTTTGTCTGTTTTTACTGACCGACTGAATGGGACTGCTTTTAGCGTCCGCTTCTAAGAAAAGCATCAGTTAAAAACTGACAGTTTAGCTGTTTTTAACTGACTTTTTTATCTACTGTTGTGTGCATGTAGCCTTACCATGGTATGGCCTTATACCATCACAGAGTGCATGACTAAAATTGCCAGTTAAATAGGGAATAGTAGTCCACTGTAGTAAGGCTGAGTTCACACTTTAGTTATTTGGTCAGTTATTTCCATCAGTTATTGGGAGTCAAAACCAGTAGTGAAGCCTACTCAGAGATAAGGTATAATGATTTAATTTGCACTTATTCTGTTTTTGACCCGCAACTGGTTTTTGCTCACAATAACTGATGGAAATAACTGACCAATAACTGAAGTGTGAATTTAGCCTTTCTGGAGGCATCAAATTTCTATGCATGCTTTCCAGTGAGTTTAAGCTAGTGGCTTTTTCTGTGATGATCTAGGGAAGGGCTAATATCTATTGTCCTGGTGGTCTAGGATAGTAAAAGAGTGAATGGCTGCTTTCATTGTGGTCTGAAATATTGGAAGGGTTGCTAGATGTTTCCTTTTTGGCCTTGGGTAATGGGGGTTAATACCTACATCCCTGTGATCTAGGGCAGTGGACTCCAACCGCCGGGCCACAACCCCGGGCCTGGAAGATTGTTTGCCGGGCCGCGGCAATCAGGGCCATCTTTAATGCAGTACTAATGAAGCGCATCCATTATGGAAGTGCTTCATTAGTACCGGGAAGCGGTGAAGGATCTGTAATCACCGCTTCCTAGTCCTCAGCTTGGCTGTCGGCTGTGCAGTGGCTGCGCACAGCGTGAGGGTGCACTGTGACCTAACACTGTGCACCGCGCCTGCGATACACAGCCGACAGCAGGATGAAGAGAATCGCGATGGTGAGGAGCGGTGATGTCCAGGAGCAGGCAGGGCCGGTTCTAGGTGAAATGGTGCCCTGGGATGAAAAACAATAATGCCCCCCCCCCCCACATGACACTTGCTGACTTTAATATCCCCCCCATCACTACAGATATAAAGCGCCCCAAACCTCTTACATCCAGTGATGTCTCCTTTGATGTAGATGTTCTCTGTCCTCGTCTTCTCCTTTCAGACCAGACCACCATTTTGTCGCCATTTTCCTTCTCTGCAGTTTGACAACAACAAAAAAAATCTTAGTTTACTACTTTTCCATCATCCTCCCATCTTCTGGACAAATCATTCTACTACCCCCAATACTGTGCCACTGTGCTCCCCAATACTATACTGCAAAAACAGATAATACTAGTACCACACAGAGCCCTCCATATAAAATACCCCTTCTTTGTGGCCTCAGTAGAAGCCCCCATAGTGCCCCATAATAATGTGCCAGTATCAAGTGCCTCTCTTCCACCCCCATATGCCAGTAACAAGTGCCTCTCTTCCCCCCCATGTGCCAGTAACAAGTGCCACTTTATGTGCTAGTATCAAGTGCCTCCTGCTCCCCCCATGTGGCAGAAACAGATAGTCCGGTATTAAAAAAACAAAACAAAAAAAAACACTTATACTTACCTCCATCACACAGCGATGCGATGCAGGCCTCTTCCGGCCTGTGTCCCGCGCTGTATGGCTCAGGCGGCGCAATGACGTCATCGCGTCGCCTGCACCAGCCTCTGATAGGCTGCAGGCCTTGTGCCCGCAGCCTATTAGAGGAACAGGGAAGGGAGACGCCTCTCCCTCCCCTGCCCCACAGCACAGCCATCTGTATCGCTGTTCATCTCCCTGTGACCTGCCGTTAGATGCGGGCTGGCGCTGTGTCAGGTGGTGGGCTTGGGGGCCCCTAAGGACTCGGGGGCCCGGGGGCAATTGCCCCCCTTGCTTATATGGAGGAGCCGGCCCTGGGAGCAGGAGAGGTAAGTGTTTTTTTTTTAATATTTAATTCGCACTGATGGCTGGGGGCTGATGGCTGACATGAGGGCTGATGGCTGACTGACATGGGGGCTGATGGCTGGCTGACATGGGGGATGATGGCTGGCTGACATGGGGGATGATGGCTGGCTGACATGGGGCTGATGGCTGAAATAGGATGCTGATGGCTGGCTGACAGTGGGGCTGATGGCTGGATGACATGGGGGCTGATGCCTGGCTGACATGGGGGGCTGATGGCTGGCTGACATAGGGGGCTGATGGCTGGCTGACATGGGGGCTGATGGCTGGCAGACATGGGGGCTGATGGCTGGCAGACATGGGGGGCTGATGACTGGCAGACATGGGGGGCTGATGGCTGGCTGACATGGGGGATGATGGCTGGCTGACATGAAGGATGATGGCTGGCTGACATGGGGCTGATGGCTGACATGGGGGCTGATAGATGGCTGAAGGTTGGGGGGTTGATCTGATGCATTGGGGGTCTGATCTGAAGTCTGATTAACATGTAATGGAAATTATTTTTATTGTTCTCCTAGGTGTGTCTTATGGGCCGGTGCGTCTTATAGGGCAAAAAATACAGTACAGTGCAGCAGAGACCAGTGCAGCAGAGACTAGTGCAGGAGAGACCAGTGCAGCAAAGACCCTAGTCAGTTTATATAGTCGTTATATAGTGTTATATATTTTAATATGGCCCAACCAGCACCCCAGAACCTCTCACCCCACCCAGTCCCTGAGAAAATTGTCTTGCATGAAACTGGTCCTTGATGCAAAAAAGGTTGGGTACCACTGATCTATGGAGTGCTTCTCAAACCAGGAGATGACTATCACCAGTTATTAGTGAGGCACCACAAGGGAAGCAATTTGGATATTTTTAACTGTGGCATGGACTTTAACCAAGTTTGGTAAAGACTAGGGTTGAGCAAGCCCGAACTGCAAAGTTTGGGTTTGTACCAAACTTTAGGATTTTTGGACCCCGGACCCGTTCAGTGCTTGGCGAGTTAATGCCACTTTTTGAAAGGCTGCAGAGCAGCCAATCAACAAGCATTTAACTCATGTGCCCTTAGAAGCCATCACAGCCATGCCTACTAATGGCATGGCTGTGATTGGCCAGTGCAGCATGTGACCCAGCCTCTATATAAGCTGGAGTCACGTAGCGCTGCACGTCACTCTGCTCTGATTAGTGTAGGGATAGGAAGCTGCTGCTGTGAGGAAGAGAATAGGACAGAATCTTTAATCAGAAGTGCTTGTTAACTCAGCGATCTACCTAGATTTTGTTTTGTGGGTGCAGTTCACAATCTTTTTACCCTTCCCTGAGCCCAGTGACCAAGAAAAATAACTTTTATGCGTCTGTTAGTTAGGTGGGCGGCGGCGGCCATTTTATGCAAGTTCTGTGCATTTGTGACAGTCAAATAGAAGCTTGAAATACTGCAATTGTATTCTGGGTTTAAAAAAATCACCCATTTTTGGCAAGACCCTACATCTGTGGCCTTTGCAGCATTTGTATGTGTGCAATTTAAGCTTGAAATATTGCAATAATTTTATGAGTTTTAAAAAAAACAAATTTTTGGCAATACCCTCCATCTGGGGCCTATGCCGCATTAGTCAGTGTGCAATTTAAGCTAGGAATATAGCAATAATTTTCTGGGGTTTAAAAAACATCCTTTTTAGGCAAAATACTACATTTTACAGCCCTTGCTGAATCTGTACGTGTAAAATTCAAGCGTTAAATACTGCTGTCATGTTCTGTTATTAAAAAAACACCCATTTAGGGCAAAATAAAAATTTAGTGGCTTTTCCTACATCTGTCATTGTTAAAAACAAGCTTGAAATACTTCAATAATTTTCTGGGTTTTAAAAAACACCCATTTTTGGTAATATCCTCCAAGTGGAGCGTATGCCGCATTAGTTAGTGTGAAATTTAAGCTAGGAATACAGCAATAATTTTCTGGGTTTTAAAAAACACTCTTTTTGGGCAAAATACTAAATTTTACAGCCCTTGCTGCATCTGTCAGTGTGAAATTCAAGCATTATATACTGCTGTCATATTCTGTTATAAAAAAATCACCCATTTAGGGAAAAATCCTAATTTTGAATCCTTTGCTGCATCTGTCATTGTTAAAAACAAGCTTGAAATACTTCAATAATTTTCTGGGTTTTAAAAAACACCAATTTTTAGCAATACCCTCCATCTGGGGCCTATGCTGCATTAGTCAGTGTGCAATTTAAGCTAGAAATACAGCAATAATGTTCTGGGTTTTAACCCCTTAAGGACTCAGCCCTATTTCACCTTAAGGACTTGGCCATTTTTTGCAAATCTGGCCAGTGTCACTTTAAGTGCTGATAACTTTAAAACGCTTTGACTTACCCAGGCCGTTCTGAGATTGTTTTTTCGTCACATATTGTATTTCATGACACTGCTAAAATTGGGTCAAAAAAGTTAATTTTTTTGCATAAAAAAATACCATATTTACCAAAAATTTGGAAAAATTTGCAAATTTCAAAGTTTCAGTTTCTCTACTTCTGTAATACATAGTAATACCCCCAAAAATTGTGATGACTTTACATTCCCCATATGTCTAATTCATGTTTGTAGCACTTTGGGAATGATATTTTATTTTTTGGGGATGTTACAAGGCTTAGAAGTTTAGAAGCAAATCTTGAAATTTTTCTGAAATTTACAAAAACCCAATTTTTAGGGACCTCTACAGGTCTGAAGTCACTTTGCGAGGCTTACATAATAGAAACCGCCCAAAAATGACCCCATTCTATAAACTACACCCCTCAAGGTATTCAAAACTGATTTTACAAACTTCGTTAACCCTTTAGGTGTTGCACAAGAGTTATTGGCAAATGGGGATGAAATTTGAGAATTTCATTTTTTTGCCTAATTTTCCATTTTAACCCATTTTTTCCACTAACAAAGCAAGGGTTACCAGCCAATCAAGACTGTATCTTTATTGCCCTGACTCTGCCGTATACATAAACACCCCATAAGTGGTCGTAAACTACTGTACGGGCACACAGTAGGGCGTAGAGGGAAAGGAGCGCCTTATGGTTTTTGGAAGCCAGATTTTGCTGGACTGGTTTTTTGACACCATGTCCCATTTGAAGCCCCCCTGATGCACCCCTAGAGTAGAAACTCCATAAAAGTGACCCCATCTAAGAAACTACACCCCTCAAGGTATTCAAAACTGATTTTACAAACTTTGTTAACCCTTTAGGTGTTGCACAAGATTTAATGGAAAATAGAGATACAATTTCACTTTTTTAACAGATTTTCCATTTTAATATTTTTTTTTCCATTTACAAAGCAAGGGTTAACAGCCAAACAAAACTCATTATTTATGGCCCTGATTCTGTAGTTTACAGAAACACCCCATATGTGGTCGTAAACTGCTGTACGGGCAGACGGCAGGGCGCAGAAGGAAAGGAATGCCATACGATTTTTGGAAGCCAGATTTTGCTGGACTGTTTTTTTGACACCATGTCCCATTTGAAGCCCCCCTGATGCACCCCTAGAGTAGAAACTCCATAAAAGTGACCCCATCTAAGAAACTACACCCCCCAAGGTATTCAAAACTGATTTTACAAACTTTGTTAACCCTTTAGGTGTTGCACAAGATTTAATGGAAAATAGAGATACAATTTCCAAATTTCACTTTTTTGGCAGATTTTCCATTTTAATAATTTTTTTCCATTTACAAAGCAAGGGTTAACAGCCCAAAAAAAACTCATTATTTATGGCCCTGATTCTGTAGTTTACAGAAACACCCCATATGTGGTCGTAAACTGCTGTACGGGTACACGGCAGGGCGCAGAAGGAAAGGAATGCCAAAACGTTTTTGGAAGGCAGATTTTGCTGGAATGTTTTTTTTTTACACCATAACCCATTTGAAGCCCCCCTGATGCACCCCTAGAGTAGAAACTCCAAAAAAGTGACCCCATTTTAGAAACTACGGGATAGGGTGGCAGTTTTTTTGGTACTAGTTTAGGGTACATATGATTTTTGGTTGCTCTATATTACACTTTTTTGTGCGGCAAGGTAACAAGAAATAGATTTTTTTGCCATCTTTTTTTGTTTGTTATTTACAACATTCATCTGACAGGTTAGATCATGTGGCAATTTTATAGAGCAGGTTGTCACGGATGCGGCGATACCTAATATGTATACAATTTTTTTTATTTATGTAAGTTTTACACAATGATTTCATTTTTAAAACAAAAAAAAATGTTTTAGTGTCTCCATAGCCTAAGAGCCATAGTTTTTTCAGTTTTTGGGCGATTATCTTAAGTAGGGTCTCATTTTTTGCGGGATGAGATGACGGTTTGATTGGCAGTATTTTGGGGTGCATATGACTTTTTGATCGCTTGCTATTACACTTTTTGTGACGTAAGATGACAAAAAATAGCTTTTTTTTACACAGTTTTTATTTTTATTTTTTTTACGGTGGTCACCTGAGGGGTTAGGTCATGTGATATTTTTATAGAGCCGGTCCATACGGACATGGCGATAGCTAATATGTATACTTTTATTTATTTATTAAGGTTTTACACAATGATTTCATTTTTGAAACAAAAAGAATCATGTTTTAGTGTTTCCATAGTCTAAGAGCCATAGTTTTTTCAGTTTTTGGGTGATTAACTTGGGTAGGGTATGATTTTTGCGGGATGAGATGACAGTTTGATTGGTACTATTTTGGCGTACATGCGACTTTTTTGATCACTTTTATTACCTTTTTTGGGAAGTAAGGTGGGCAAAATTTACATTTCCTAATAGTTTTTTTTTTTTTTTATGGCGTTCACCGTGCGCGGAAAGTAACATGACCGTTTTATAGATCAGGTCGTTACGGACGCGGCAATACCAAACATGTGTATCGGGATCCCGCCTGCTGCACCGCCCACCTCCCGCACCGCCCCCACCGCCCACAATTTTCCCAATTTGGGGTGCAAAATCTATATTTTAGGAACACTAAAGTTTCTGAAACTGCAGAAAGCGCAGCAAACCGCAGGTCTGAATTGACCTGCGGTTTGCGGCGATCGCCGATACGGAGGGGGTCACATGACCCCCCCTGGCGTTGTGACAGGATGCCAGGTGAATGATTTCAGCCGGCATCCCGTTCCGATTAACCCCCGCGGCGCCGTAATCGCGATTTAAATTTAGGACGTACCGGTACGCCCTGAGTCCTTAAGGACTCGGGAAATAGGGCGTATCGGTATGCCCTGCGTCCTTAAGGGGTTAAAAAACACCCTTTTTGGGAAAAATGCTAAATTTTACAGCCCTTGCTGCAACTGGGGCCTATGCCGCATTAGTCAGTGTGCAATTTAAGCTAGGAATACAGCAATAATTTTTTGGGGTTTTAAAAAACACTCTTTTTGGGCAAAATACTAAATTTTACAGCCCTTGCTGCATATGTCAGTGTGAAATTCAAGCGTTATATACTGCTGTCATATTCTGTTATTAAAAAAACACCCTTTTAGGGTAAAATCCTAATTTTGCAGCATTTGCTGCATCTGTCATTGTTAAAAACAAGCTTGAAATACTTCAATAATTTTCTGGGTTTTAAAAAACACCCATTTTTAGCAATACCCTCCATCTGGGGCCTATGACGCATTAGTCACTGTGCAATTTAAGCTAGAAATACAACAATAATTTTCTGGGTTTTAAAAAAACACCCTTTTTGGGCAAAATACTAAATTTTACAGCCCTTGCTGCATCTGTACGTGTGAAATTCAAGCGTATTATACTGCTATCATATTCTGTTATTAAAAAAACACCCTTTTATGCAAAATCATAATTTTGCTGCGCTTGCTGCATCTGTCATTGTTAAAAGCAAGCTTGAAATACTTCAATAATTTTCTGGGTTTTAAAAAACACCAATTTTTGCTAATACTCTCCAACTGGGGCCTATGCCGCAATAGTCAGTGTGCAATTTAAGCTAGGAATACAGCAATAATTTTTTGGGGTTTTAAAAAACACTCTTTTTGGGCAAAATACTAAATTTTACAGCCCTTGCTGCATCTGTCAGTGTGAAATTCAAGCATTATCTACTGCTGTCATATTCTGTTATTAAAAAAACACCCTTTATGGGCAAAATCCAAATTGTGCGTCATTTACTGCATCTGTCCTTGTTAAAAACAAGTTTAAAATACTTGAATAATTTTCTGGGTTTTAAAAAACACCCAATTTTAGCAATACCCTCCATCTGGGGCCTCTGCCACATTAGTCAGTGTGCAATTTAAGCTATAAATACAGCAATAATTTTCTGGGTTTTAAAAAACACCCTTTTTAGGCAAAATAATAAATTTTACAGCCCTTGCTGCATCTATACGTGTGAAATTCAAGCGTTTTATACTGCTGTCATATTCTGTTATTAAAAAAACAGCCTTTTAGGGCAAAATCCAAATTTTTCTGTCATTGTTAAATACAAGCTTGAAATACAGCGATAATTTTCTGGGTTTTAAAAAGCACCCATTTTTGGCAATACCCTCAATCTGGGGCTTATGCAGCATTAGTCAGTGTGCAAATTTAGCTTCAAATACTGCAATAATTTTCTGGGTTTTAAAAACACCCACTTTTGGTAATAGACTCCAACTGGGGAGTATGCCGCATTAGTTAGTGTCCAATTTATAGCAATCATTTTCTGGATTTTAAAAAACACCCTTTTGGGCAAAATACTAAATTTTACAGCCCTTGCTGCATCTGTCAGTGTGAAATTCAAGCGTTATAGACTGCTGTCATATTCTGTTATTAAAAAACACCCATTTAGGGGAAAATCCTAATTTTGCGCCATTTGTTGCATCTGTCATTGTTAAAAACAAGCTTGAAATACTTCAATAATTTTCTGGGTTTTAAAAAACACCCATTTTTAGCAATACCCTCCATCTGGGGCCTATGCCGCATTAGTCAGTGTGCAATTTAAGCTGGAAATACAGCAGTAATTTTCTGGGTTTTAAAAAACACCATTTTTGGGCAAAAAAACTAAATTTTACAGCCCTTGCTACATCTGTCAGTGTGAAATTCAAGCGTTATATATTGCTATCATATTCTATTATTTAAAAAACACCCTTTTAGGGCAAAATCCTAATTTTGCGGCGTTTGATGCATCTGTCATTGTTAAAAACAAGCTTGAAATACATCAATAATTTTCTGGGTTTTAAAAACACCTATTTTTGCTAATACCCTCCATCTGGGGCCTATACCGCATTAGTCAGTGTGCAATTTAAGCTTTGAATACAGCAATAATTTTCTGGGTTTTAAAAAACACCCATTTTGGGCAAAATACTAAATTTTACAGCCCCTGCTGCATTTGTCAGTGTAAAATTCAAGCGTTATATACAGCTGTCATATTCTGTTATTAAAAAAAATACCCATTTATGGCAAAATCCAAATTGTGCGTCGTTTACTGCATCTGTCATTGTTAAAACCAAGCTTGAAATACTTTAATAATTTTTTGGGTATTAAAAACACCCATTTTTAGCAATACCCTCCATCTGGGGCCTATGCCGCATTAGTCAGTGTGCAATTTAAGCTAGAAATACAGAAATAATTTTTGGGGTTTTAAAAAACACCCTTTTTGGGCAAAATACTACATTTTACAGCCCTTGCTGCATCTGCCAGTGTGAAATTTAAACGTTATATACTGCTGTCATATTCTGTTATAAGAAAAAACACCAATTTAGGGCAAAATCCTAATTTTGCAGCGTTTGCTACATCTGTCATTGTTAAAAACAAGCTTGAAATACTTCAATAAGTTTCAGGGTTTTAAAAAACACTCATTTTTAGCAATACCCTCCATCTGGGGCCTATGCCGCATTAGTCAGTGTGCAATTTAAGCTAGAAATACAGCAGTAATTTTCTAGGTTTTAAAAAACACCCTTTTTGGCCAAAATACTAAATTTTACAGCCCTTGCTGCATCTGTCAGTGTAAAATTCAAGCGTTATATACTGCTGTCATATTCTGTTATAAAAAAAATTGCTGCATCTGTCATTGTTAAAAAACAAGCTTGAAATACTTCAATAATTTGCTGGGTTTAAAAAAAATAGATTTTTTTGCAATACCCTCCATCTGGGGCCTATGCCGCATTAGTCAGTGTGCAATTTAAGCTAGAAATACAGCAGTAATTTTTTGGGTTTTAAAAAACACCCATTTTGGGCAAAATACTACATTTTACAGCCCTTGCTGCATCTGCCAGTGTGAAATTCAAACGTTATATACTGCTGTCATATTCAGCTATTAAAAAAAACACCCATTTAGGGCAAAATCCTAATTTTGCAGAGTTTGCTACACCTGTCATTGTTAAAAATAAGTTTGAAATACTTCAACAATTTTCTGGGTTTTAAAAAACACTCATTTTTAGCTATATTCTCCATCTGGGGCCTATGCCGCATTAGTCAGTGTGCAATTTAAGCTAGAAATACAGCAGTAATTTTCTAGGTTTTAAAAAACACCCTTTTTGGGCAAAATACTAAATTTTACAGCCCTTGCTGCATCTGTTAGTGTGAAATTCAAGCGTTATATACTGCTGTCATATTCTGTTATAACAAAAAAATACCCATTTAGGGCAAAATCCAAATTTTGTGGCGTTTGCTGCATCTGTCACTGTTAAAAAACAAGCTTGAAATACTTTTCAATAATTTTCTGGGTTTTAAAAAACACCCATTTTTAGCAATACCCTCCATCTGGGGCCTATGCCGCATTAGTCAGTGTGCAATTTAAGCTAGAAATACAGCAGTCATTTTCTGGGTTATAAAAAAACACCCTTTTTGGGCAAAAAACTCAATTTTACAGCCCTTGCTACATCTGTCAGTAGGAAATTCAAGCGTTATATATTGCTATCATATTCTATTATTTAAAAAACACCCTTTATGGGCAAAATCCAAATTTTGCGGCGTTTGCTGCATCTGTCCTTGTTAAAAAAAAAGCTTAAAATATCTCGATAATTTTCTGGATTTTAAAAAACAGGGTACGAAATTTTACAGCCCTTGCTGCATCTGTCAGTGTGAAATTCAAGCGTTATATACTGCTGTAATATTCTGTTATTAAAAAAACACCCATTTAGGGCAAAATAAAATTTTGGGGGCTTTTGCTGCATCTGTAATTGTTAAAAACAAGCTTAAAATACTTTAATAATTTTCTGGGTTTTAAAAAACACCCATTTTTAGCAATACCCTCCATCTGGGGCCTATGCCGCATTAGTCAGTGTGCAATTTAACCGCCTCCGGACCGCCAAACGCAGGATTGCGGTCCGGAGGCGGCAGCCCTGCGCTCAGCGACGCATATACGCGTCATCTCGCGTGAGCCGAGATTTCCTGTGAACGCGCGCACACAGGCGCGGCGTTCACAGGATCGGAAGGTAAGAGAGTGGATCTCCAGCCTGCCAGCGGCGATCGTTCGCTGGCAGGCTGGAGATGCCATTTTTTTAACACCTAACAGGTATATTAGACGCTGTTTTGATAACAGCGTCTAATATACCTGCTACCTGGTCCTCTGGTGGTCCCTTTTGTTTGGATCGACTACCAGAGGACACAGGTAGCTCAGTAAAGTAGCACCAAACACCACTACACTACACCCCCCCTGTCACTTATTAACCCCTTATGAACCACTGATCACCCCTGATCACCCCATATAGACTCCCTGATCACCTCCCTGTCATTGATCACCACCCTGTCATTGATCACCCCCCTGTCAGGCTCCATTCGGACGTCCGTATGATTTTTACGGATCCACTGATACATGGATCGGATCCGCAAAACACATACGGACATCTGAATGGAGCCTTACAGGGGGGTGATCAATGATGGGGGTGATCACCTCATATACACTCCCTGATCACCCCCTGTCATTGATCACCCCCCTGTCATTGATCACCCCCCTGTCAGGCTCCATTCGGACGTCCGTATGATTTTTACGGATCCACTGATACATGGATCGGATCCCCAAAACACATACGGACATCTGAATGGAGCCTTACAGGGGGGTGATCAATGACGGGGGTGATCACCTCATATACACTCCCTGATCACCCCCTGTCATTGATCACCCCCCTGTCATTGATCAACCCCCTGTAAGGCTCCATTCGGACGTCCGTATGATTTTTATGGATCCACTGATACATGGATCGGATCCGCAAAACACATACGGACATCTGAATGGAGCCTTACAGGGGGGTGATTAATGACAAGGGGGTGATCACCTCATATACACTCCCTAATCACCCCCCTGTCATTGATCACTCCCCTGTCATTGATCACCCCCCTGTAAGGCTCCATTCGGACGTCCGTATGATTTTTACGGATCCACTGATACATGGATCGGATCCTCAAAACACATACGGACGTCTGAATGGAGTCTTACAGGGGGGTGATCAATGACAGGAGTGATCACCCCATATAGACTCACTGATCATCTCCCTGTCATTGGTCACCCCCCTGTCATTGATCACCCCCCTGTAAGGCTGCATTCAGATGTCCGTATGTTTTTTACGGATCCACGGATACATGGATCGGATCCGCAAAACACATACGGACGTCTGAATGGAGCCTTACAGGGGGGTGATCACCCCATATAGACTCCCTGATCACCCCCCTGTCATTGATCACCCCCCTGTCATTGATCACCCCCCTGTAAGGCTGCATTCAGATGTCCGTATGTTTTTTACGGATCCACGGATACATGGATCGGATCCGCAAAACACATACGGACATCTGAATGGAGCCTTATAGGGGGGTGATCAATGACAGGGGGGTGATCACCCTATATAGACTCCCTGATCACCCCCCTGTCATTGATCACCCCCCTGTCATTGATCACCCCCCTTTAAGGCTCCATTCAGACATTTTTTTGGCCCAACTTATCGGAAATTATTATTTTTTTCTTATAAAGTCTCATATTCCACTAACTTGTGTCAAAAAATAAAATCTCACATGAACTCACCATACCCCTCACGGAATCCAAATGCGTAAAATTTTTTAGACATTTAGATACCAGACTTCTTCTCACGCTTTAGGGCCCCTAGAATGCCAGGGCAGTATAAATACCCCACATGTGACCCCATTTCGGAAAGAAGACACTCCAAGGTATTCGCTGAGAGAATATTGAGTCCATGAAAGATTGAAATTTTTGTCCCAAGTTAGCGGAAAGGGAGTCTTTGTGAGAAAAAAAAAAAATCTATTTCCGCTAACTTGTGCCAAAAAAAAAATCATTTCTATGAACTCGCCATGCCCCTCATTGAATACCTTGGGGTGTCTTCTTTCCAAAATGGGGTCACATGTGGGGTATTTATACTGCCCTGGCATTTTAGGGGCCCTAAAGCGTGAGAAGAAGTCTGGGATCCAAATATCTAAAAATGCCCTCATAAAAGGAATGTGGGCCCCTTTGCGCATCTAGGCTGCAAAAAAGTGTCACACATCTGGTATCACCGTACTCAGGAGAAGTTGGGCAATGTGTTTTGGGGTGTCATTTTACATATACCCATGCTGGGTGAGATAAATATCTTAATCAAATGCCAACTTTGTATAAAAAATGGGAAAAGTTGTCTTTTGCCAAGATATTTCTCTCACCCAGCATGGGTATATGTAAAAAGACACCCCAAAACACATTGCCCAACTTCTCCTGAGTACGGGGATACCAGATGTGTGACACTTTTTTGCAGCCTAGGTGGGCAAAGGGGCCCACATTCCAAAGAGCACCTTTCGGATTTCACCGGCCATTTTTTACAGATTTTGATTTCAAACTACTTACCACACATTTGGGCCCCTAGAATGCCAGGGCAGTATAACTACCCCACAAGTGACCCCATTTTGGAAAGAAGACACCCCAAGGTATTCGTTGATGGGCATAGTGAGTTCATAGAAGTTTTTATTTTTTGTCACAAGTTAGTGGAATATGAGACTTTGTAAGAAAAAAAAAATCATCATTTTCCACTAACTTGTGACAAAAAATAAAAAGTTCTATGAACTCACTATGCCCATCAGCGAATACCTTAGGGCGTCTACTTTCCGAAATGGGGTCATTTGTGGGGTTTTTCTACTGTCTGGGCATTGTAGAACCTCAGGAAACATGACAGGTGCTCAGAAAGTCAGAGCTGCTTCAAAAAGCGGAATTCACATTTTTGTACCATAGTTTGTAAACGCTATAACTTTTACCCAAACTTTTTTTTTTTTTACTGAAAGTGAAAAATGTCATTTTTTTGCAAAAAAATCGTTAAATTTTGATTAATAACAAAAAAAGGAAAAATGTTAGCAGCAATGAAATACCACCAAATGAAAGCTCTATTAGTGAGAAGAAAAGGAGGTAAAATTCATTTGGGTGGTAAGTTGCATGACCGAGCAATAAACGGTCAAAGTAGTGTAGGTCAGAAGTGTAAAAAGTGGCCTGGTCATTAAGGGTGTTTAAGCAGTCCTTGCTACATCTGACAGCGTGAAATTCAAGCGTTATATATTGCTATCATATTCTATTATTAAAAACACTCTTTTAGGGCAAAATCCAAATTTTGCAGCATTTGCTGCATCTGTCATTGTTAAAAACAAGCTTGAAATACTTCAATAATTTTCTGGGTTTTAAAAAACACCGGGTTTTAGCAATACCCTCCATCTAGGGCCTATGCCGCATTAGTCACTGTGCAATTTAAGCTAGAAATACAGCAATAATTTTCTGGGTTTTAAAAAAAACACCCTTTTTGGGCAAAATACAAAATTTTACAGCCCTTGCTGCATTTGTCAGTGTGAAATTCAAGCGTTATAAACTGCTGTCATATTCTGTTATTAAAAAAACACCCATTTAGGGCAAAATGAAATTTTTGCGGCATTTGCTGCATCTGTCATTGTTAAAAACAAGCTTGAAATACTTCAATAATTTTCTGGGTTTTAAAAAACACCCATTTTTAGCAATACCCTCCATCTGGAGCCTATGCCGCATTAGTCAATGTGCAATTTAAGCTAGAAATACAGCAATAATTTTCTGGGTTTTAAAAAAACACCCTTTTTGGGCAAAATACTACGTTTTACAGCCCTTGCTGCATCTGTCAGTGTAAAATTCAAGCGTTATATACTGCTGTCATATTCTGTTTTTTAAAAAACACCCTTTATGGGCAAAATCCAAATTGTGCGTCGTTTACTGCATCTGTCCATGTTAAAAAAAAGCTTGAAATACTTTAATAATTTTCTGGGTTTTAAAAAACACCCATTTTTTGCAATACCCTCCATCTGGGGCCTATGCCGCATTAGTCAATGTGCAATTTAAGCTAGAAATACAGCAATAATTTTCTGGGTTTTAAATAAACACCCTTTTTGGGCAAAATACTACATTTTACAGCCCTTGCTGCATCTGTCAGTGTAAAATTCAAGCGTTATATACTGCTGTCATATTCTGTTATTTAAAAAACACCCTTTATGGGCAAAATCCAAATTGTGCGTCGTTTACTGCATCTGTCCTTGTTAAAAACAAGCTTGAAATACTTCAATAATTTTCTGGGTTTTAAAAAACACCAATTTTTGGCAATACCTTCCAACTAGTGCCTATGCCGCATTTGTCAGTGTGAAATTTGAGCTAGAAATATAGCAATAATTTTTGGGGTTTTAAAAAACACCCTTTTTGGGCAAAATACTAAATTTTACAGCCCTTGCTGCATCTGTACGTGTGCAATTCAATCGTTATATACTGCTTCCCAAATTTATTCTGTTATTAAAAAAACACCCATTTAGGGAAAAATCCTAATTTTGTGGCATTTGCTGCATCTGTCATTGTTAAAAACAAGCTTGAAATACTTCAAGAATTTTCTGGGTTTTAAAAAACACCCATTTTTAGCAATACCCTCCATCTGGGGCCTCTGCTGCATTAGTCAGTGTGCAATTTAAGCTAGAAATACAGCAATCATTTTCTGGGTTTTAAAAAACACCCTTTTTGGGCAAAAAACTAAATTTTACAGCCCTTGCTACATCTGTCAGTGTGAAATTCAACCGTTATATATTGCTATCATATTCTATTATTTAAAAAACACCCTTTTAGGGCAAAATCCTAATTTTGCGGCGTTTGCTGCATCTGTCATTGTTAAAAGCAAGCTTGAAATACATCAATAATTTTCTGGTTTTTAAAAACACCCATTTTTGCTAATACTGGGGCCTATGCCGCATTATCTGGGGCCTATGCCGCATTAGTCAGTGTGCAATTTAAGCTTTGAATACAGCAATAATTTTCTGGGTTTTAAAAAACACACTTTTTGGGCAAAATACTAAATTTTACAGCCCCTGTTGCATCTGTCAGTGTAAAATTCAAGCGTTATATACAAACCGGATTCCAAAAAAGTTGGGACACTATACAAATCGTGAATAAAAACTGAATGCAATGATGTGGAGGTGCCAACTTCTAATATTTTATTCAGAATAGAACATAAATCACGGAACAAAAGTTTAAACTGAGAAAATGTACCATTTTAAGGGAAAAATATGTTGAATCAGAATTTCATGGTGTCAACAAATCCCCAAAAAGTTGGGACAAGGCCATTTTCACCACTGTGTGGCATCTCCCCTTCTTCTTACAACAC
This sequence comes from Bufo bufo, assembly GCF_905171765.1. NCBI lineage: Eukaryota > Metazoa > Chordata > Amphibia > Anura > Bufonidae > Bufo > Bufo bufo. The sequence goes on from NC_053397.1 coordinate 124,125,870, forward strand.
TCAGACGTCTGGGGACCGAGGAGACCAGTTTCTCAAGTTTAGAAATAGGAATGCTCTCCCATTCTTGTCTAATACAGGCCTTTAACTGTTCAATCGTCTTGGGCCTTCTTTGTTGCACCTTCCTCTTTATGATGCGCCAAATGTTCTCTATAGGTGAAAGATCTGGACTGCAGACTGGCCATTTCAGTACCCGGATCCTACTCCTACGCAGCCATGATGTTGTGATTGATGCAGAATGTGGTCTGGCATTATCTTGTTGAAAAATGCAGGGTCTTCCCTGAAAGAGATGACGTCTGGATGGGAGCATATGTTGTTCTAGAACCTTAATATATTTTTCTGCATTGATGGTGCTTTTCCAGACATGCAAGCTGCCCATGCCACACGCACTCATGCAACCCCATACCATCAGAGATGCAGGCTTCTGAACTGAGCGTTGATAACAACTTAGGTTGTCCTTGTCCTCTTTGGTCCAGATGACATGGCGTCCCAGATTTCGAAAAAGAATTTCGAATCGTGACTCGTCTGACCACAGAACAGTCTTCCATTTTGCCACACTCCATTTTAAATGAGCCCTGGCCCAGTGAAAACGCCTGAGCTTGTGGATCTTGCTTAGAAATGGCTTCTTCTTTGCACTGTAGAGTTTCAGCTGGCAACGGCGGATGGCACGGTGGATTGTGTTCACTGACAATGGTTTCTGGAAGTATTCCTGAGCCCATTCTGTGATTTCCTTTACAGTAGCATTCCTGTTTGTGGTGCAGTGTCGTTTAAGGGCCCGGAGATCACGGGCATCCAGTATGGTTTTACGGCCTTGATCCTTACGCACAGAGATTGTTCCAGATTCTCTGAATCTTCGGATGATGTTATGCACAGTTGATGATGATAGATGAAAAGTCTTTGCAATTTTTCGCTGTGTAACACCTTCCTGATATTGCTCCACTATCTTTCTGCGCAACATTGTGGGAATTGGTGATCCTCTACCCATCTTGGCTTCTGAGAGACACTGCCACTCTGAGAAGTGCTTTTTATACCAAAATCATGTTGCCAATTGACCTAATTAGTGTTAATTGGTCTTCCAGCTCTTCGTTATGCTCAAATTTACTTTTTCCAGCCTCTTATTGCTACTTGTCCCAACTTTTTGGGGATTTGTTGACACCGTGAAATTTTGAATCAACATATTTTTCCTTTAAAATGATACATTTACTCGGATTAAATGTTTGATCTGTCATCTACGTTCTATTACAAATAAAATATTGACATTTGCCATCTCCACATCATTGCATTCAGTTTTTATTCACAATTTGTTTAGTGTCCCAACTTTTTTGGAATCCGGTTTGTACTGCTGTCATATTCTGTTATAAAAAAAATACCCATTTAGGGCAAAATCCTAATTTTGAAGCCTTTGCTACATCTGTCATTGTTAAAAACAAGCTTGAAATACTTCAATAATTTTCTGGGTATTAAAAAACACCCATTTTTAGCAATACCCTCCATCTGGAGCCTATGCCGCATTAGTCCTTGTGCAATTTAAGCTAGAAATATAGCAATAATTTTTGGGGTTTTAAAAAACACCCTTTTTGGGCAAAATACTACATTTTACAGCCCTTGCTGCATCTGTCAGTGTAAAATTCAAGCGTTATATACTGCTGTCATATTCTGTTATTAAAAAAACACCCTTTATGGGCAAAATCCTAATTTTGTGGCGTTTGCTACATCTGTCACTGTTAAAAACAAGCTTGAAATACTTCAATAATTTTCTGGGTTTTAAAAAACACCCATTTTTAGCAATACCCTCCATCTGGGGCCTCTGCTGCATTAGTCAGTGTGCAATTTAAGCTAGAAATACAGCAATCATTTTCTGGGTTTTAAAAAACACCCTTTTTGGGCAAAAAACTAAATTTTACAGCCCTTGCTACATCTGTCAGTGTGAAATTCAACCGTTATATATTGCTATCATATTCTATTATTTAAAAAACACCCTTTTAGGGCAAAATCCTAATTTTGCGGCGTTTGCTGCATCTGTCATTGTTAAAAGCAAGCTTGAAATACATCACTAATTTTCTGGTTTTTAAAAACACCCATTTTTGCTAATACTGGGGCCTATGCCGCATTATCTGGGGCCTATGCCGCATTAGTCAGTGTGCAATTTAAGCTTTGAATACAGCAATAATTTTCTGGGTTTTAAAAAACACACTTTTTGGGCAAAATACTAAATTTTACAGCCCCTGTTGCATCTGTCAGTGTAAAATTCAAGCGTTATATACAAACCAGATTCCAAAAAAGTTGGGACACTATACAAATCGTGAATAAAAACTGAATGCAATGATGTGGAGGTGCCAACTTCTAATATTTTATTCAGAATAGAACATAAATCACGGAACAAAAGTTTAAACTGAGAAAATGTACCATTTTAAGGGAAAAATATGTTGAATCAGAATTTCATGGTGTCAACAAATCCCCAAAAAGTTGGGACAAGGCCATTTTCACCACTGTGTGGCATCTCCCCTTCTTCTTACAACACTCAGACGTCTGGGGACCGAGGAGACCAGTTTCTCAAGTTTAGAAATAGGAATGCTCTCCCATTCTTGTCTAATACAGGCCTTTAACTGTTCAATCGTCTTGGGCCTTCTTTGTTGCACCTTCCTCTTTATGATGCGCCAAATGTTCTCTATAGGTGAAAGATCTGGACTGCAGACTGGCCATTTCAGTACCCGGATCCTACTCCTACGCAGCCATGATGTTGTGATTGATGCAGAATGTGGTCTGGCATTATCTTGTTGAAAAATGCAGGGTCTTCCCTGAAAGAGATGACGTCTGGATGGGAGCATATGTTGTTCTAGAACCTTAATATATTTTTCTGCATTGATGGTGCTTTTCCAGACATGCAAGCTGCCCATGCCACACGCACTCATGCAACCCCATACCATCAGAGATGCAGGCTTCTGAACTGAGCGTTGATAACAACTTGGGTTGTCCTTGTCCTATTTGGTCCGGATGACATGGCGTCCCAGATTTCGAAAAAGAATTTCGAATCGTGACTCGTCTGACCACAGAACAGTCTTCCATTTTGCCACACTCCATTTTAAATGATCCCTGGCCCAGTGAAAACGCCTGAGCTTGTGGATCTTGCTTAGAAATGGCTTCTTCTTTGCACTGTAGAGTTTCAGCTGGCAACGGCGGATAGCACGGTGGATTGTGTTCACTGACAATGGTTTCTGGAAGTATTCCTGAGCCCATTCTGTGATTTCCTTTACAGTAGCATTCCTGTTTGTGGTGCAGTGTCGTTTAAGGGCCCGGAGATCACGGGCATCCAGTATGGTTTTACGGCCTTGATCCTTACGCACAGAGATTGTTCCAGATTCTCTGAATCTTCGGATGATGTTATGCACAGTTGATGATGATAGATGAAAAGTCTTTGCAATTTTTCGCTGGGTAACACCTTCCTGATATTGCTCCACTATCTTTCTGCGCAACATTGTGGGAATTGGTGATCCTCTACCCATCTTGGCTTCTGAGAGACACTGCCACTCTGAGAAGTGCTTTTTATACCAAAATCATGTTGCCAATTGACCTAATTAGTGTTAATTGGTCTTCCAGCTCTTCGTTATGCTCAAATTTACTTTTTCCAGCCTCTTATTGCTACTTGTCCCAACTTTTTGGGGATTTGTTGACACCGTGAAATTTTGAATGAACATATTTTTCCTTTAAAATGATACATTTACTCGGATTAAATGTTTGATCTGTCATCTACGTTCGATTACAAATAAAATATTGACATTTGCCATCTCCACATCATTGCATTCAGTTTTTATTCACAATTTGTATAGTGTCCCAACTTTTTTGGAATCCGGTTTGTACTGCTGTCATATTCTGTTATAAAAAAAAATACCCATTTAGGGCAAAATCCTAATTTTGAAGCCTTTGCTACATCTGTCATTGTTAAAAACAAGCTTGAAATACTTCAATAATTTTCTGGGTATTAAAAAACACCCATTTTTAGCAATACCCTACATCTGGAGCCTATGCCGCATTAGTCCTTGTGCAATTTAAGCTAGAAATATAGCAATAATTTTTGGGGTTTTAAAAAACACCCTTTTTGGGCAAAATACTACATTTTACAGCCCTTGCTGCATCTGTCAGTGGGAAATTCAAGCGTTATATATTGCTATCATATTCTATTATTTAAAAAACACCCTTTATGGGCAAAATCCAAATTTTGCGGCGTTTGCTGCATCTGTCCTTGTTAAAAAAAAGGTTGAAATGTCTCGATAATTTTCTGGATTTTAAAAAACACCCTTTTGGGCAAAAAACAAAATTTTACAGCCCTTGCTGCATCTGTCAGTGTAAAATTCAAGCGTTATATACTGCTGTAATATTCGGTTATTAAAAGAACACCCATTTAGGGCAAAATTTAATTTTGGTGGCTTTTGCTGCATCTGTAATTGTTATAAACAAGCTTGAAATACTTCAATAATTTTCTGGGTTTTAAAAAACACCCATTTTTAGCAATACCCTCCATCTGGGGCCTATGCCGCATATATTGCTATCATATTCTATTATTTAAAAAACACTCTTTTTTGGCAAAATCCTAATTTTGCAGCGTTTGCTGCATCTGTCATTGTTAAAAACAAGCTTGAAATACTTCAATAATATTCTGGGTTTTAAAAAACACCCATTTTTAGCAATACCCTCCATCTGGGGCCTATGCCGCATTAGTCACTGTGCAATTTAAGCTAGAAATACAGCAATAATTTTCTGGCTTTTAAAAAAAACACCCTTTTTGGGCAAAATACAAAATTTTACAGCCCTTGCTGCATCTGTACGTGTGAAATTCAAGCGTTATATACTGCTGTCATATTCTGTTATTAAAAAAACACCCATTTAGGGCAAAATCCTAATTTTGCGGCATTTGCTGCATCTGTCAAAGTTAAAAACAAGCTTGAAATACTTGAATAATTTTCTGAATTTTAAAAAACACCCATTTTTAGCAATACCCTCCATCTGGGGCCTATGCCGCATTAGTCAATGTGCAATTTAAGCTAAAAATACAGCAATAATTTTCTGGGTTTTAAAAACACCCATTTTTGGCAATACCTTCCAACTAGTGCCTATGCCGCATTTGTCAGTGTGAAATTTAAGCTAGAAATATAGCAATAATTTTTGGGATTTAAAAAAACACCCTTTTTGGGAAAAATACTAAATTTTACAGCCCTTGCTGCATCTGTACGTGTGCAATTCAATCGTTATATACTGCTTCTCAAATTTATTCTGTTATTAAAAAAACACCCATTTAGGGCAAAATCCTAATTTTGTGGCATTTGCTGCATCTGTCATTGTTAAAAACAAGCTTGAAATACTTCAATAATTTTCTGGGTATTAAAAAACACCCTTTTTTATTAATACCTTCCATCTGGGGCTTATGCCACATTAGTCAGTGTGCAATTTAAGCTTTGAATATAGCAATAATTTTCTGGGTTTTAAAAAACACACTTTTTGGGCAAAATACTACATTTTAAAGCCCTTGCTGCATCTGTCAGTGTAAAATTCAAGCGTTATATACTGCTGTCATAGTCTGTTATTAAAAAAAACACCCATTTAGGGCAAAATTCTTATTTTGAAGCCTTTGCTGCACCTGTCATTGTTAAAAACAAGCTTGAAATACTTCAATAATTATCTGGGTTTTAAAAAACACCCATTTTTAGCAATACCCTCCATCTGGGGCCTCTGCTGCATTAGTCAGTGTGCAATTTAAGCTATAAATACAGCAATTATTTTCTACGTTTTAAAAAACACCCTTTTTGGGCAAAATAATACATTTTGCAGCCCTTGCTGCATCTGTACGTGTGAAATTCAAGCGTTTTATACTGCTGTCATATTCTGTTATTAAAAAAACACCCATTTAGGGCAAAATCCTAATTTTACGGCGTTTGCTACATCTGTCATTGTTAAAAACAAGCTTGAAATATTTCAAAAATTTTCTGGGTTTTAAAAACACCCACTTTTGGTAATACCCTCCATCTGGGGCCTATGCCGCATTAGTCAGTGTGCAATTTAAGCTAGAAATACAGCAGTCATTTTCTGGGTTTTAAAAAACACCATTTTTGGGCAAAAAACAAAATTTTACAGCCCTTGCTACATCTGTCAGTGTGAAATTCAAACGTTATATATTGCTATCATATTCTATTATTTAAAAAACACCCTTTTAGGGCAAAATCCTAATTTTGCGGCGTTTGCTGCATCTGTCATTGTTAAAAACAAGCTTGAAATACATCAATAATTTTCTGGTTTTTAAAAACACCCATTTTTGCTAATACCCTCCATCTGGGGCCTATGCCTCATTAGTCAGTGTGCAATTTAAGCTTTGAATACAGCAATAATTTTCTGGGTTTTAAAAAACACACTTTTTGCGCAAAATACTAAATTTTACAGCCCCTGTTGAATCTGTCAGTGTAAAATTCAAGCGTTATATACTGCTGTCATTTTCGGTTATTAAAAAAAATACCCATTTAGGTCAAAATCCTAATTTTGAAGCCTTTGCTACATCTGTCATTTTTAGAAACAAGCTTGAAATATTTCAATAATTTTTTGGGTTTTAAAAAACACCCATTTTTAGCAATACCCTCCATCTGGAGCCTATGCCGCATTAGTCCTTGTGCAATTTAAGCTAGAAATACAGCAATAATTTTTTGGGTTTTAAAAAACACCCTTTTTGGGCAAAATACTACATTTTACAGCCTTTGCTGCATCTGTCAGTGTGAATTTCAAGCGTTATATACTGCTGTCTTATTCTGTTATAAAAAAAAATTCCCATTTAGGGAAAAATCCAAATTTTGTGGCGTTTGCTGCATCTGTCATTGTTAAAAAACAAGCTTGAAATACTTCAATAATTTTCTGGGTTTAAAAAAAAACAATTTTTAGCAATACCCTCCATCTGGGGCCTATGCCGCATAAGGCAGTGTGCAATTTATGCTAGAATTACAGCAATAATTTTCAGGGTTTTTAAAAACACCCATTTTGGGCAAAATACTAAATTTTAAAGCCCCTGCTGCATCTATCAGTGTGAAATTCAAGCGTTATATACTGCTGTCATATTCTGTTATAAAAAAAAAATACCCATTTAGTGCAGAATCCAAATTTTGTGGCGTTTGCCGCATCTGTCATTGTTAAAAAAACAAGCTTGAAATACTTCAATAATTTTCTGGGTTTTAAAAAACACCAATTTTTAGCAATACCCTCCATCTAGGGCCTATGCTGCATTAGTCAATGTGCAATTTAAGCTAGAAATATAGCAATAATTTTTTGGGTTTTAAAAAAACACCCTTTTTGGGCAAAAAACTAAATTTTACAGCCCTTGCTACATCTGTCAGTGTGAAATTCAAGCGTTATATATTGCTATCATATTCTATTATTTAAAAAACACACTTTATGGGAAAAATCCAAATTTTGTGGCATTTGCTACATCTGTCATTGTTAAAAAATAAGCTTGAAATACTTCAATAATTTTCTGGGTTTAAAAAACAACAACATTTTTTGCAATACCCTCCATCTAGGGCCTATGCCGCATAAGGCAGTGTGCAATTTATACTAGAATTACAGCAATAATTTTCAGGGTTTTTAAAAACACCCATTTTGGGCGATACTACATTTTACAGCCCTTGCTGCATCTGCCAGTGTGAAATTCAAACGTTATATACTGCTGTCATATTCTGTTATTAAAAAAAACACCCATTTAGGGCAAAATCCTAATTTTGCGGCGTTTGCTGCATCTGTCATTGTTAAAAACAAGCTTGAAATACTTCAATAATTTTCTGGGTTTTAAAAAACACCCATTTTTAGGAAATACCCTCCAACTAGTGCCTATGCCGCATTAATCAGTGTGAAATTTAAGCTAGAAATATAGCAATCATTTTTTGGGTTTTCAAAAAAAAAACTTTTTGTGCAAAATACAAAATTTTACAGCCCTTGCTGCATCTGTCATTGTTAAAAACAAGCTTGTTGCAGAAGAAGAAAGAAAATGAACCTTTTGGATGGCGCTGTCAGCAGGAGTCAGAAGCAGGTAGGTATTGATAACACAATACTTTTTATTTTCAGTCAACGCGTTTCAGGGGCGGAGAGCCCCCTTCATCAGGACAGTATACAACATAAAACAGCATTCACATGTGGCGGTTATTTAAACTCAAAAAAGGCGCATGAGGCCAAACAAAGGTGGAGCAAGGGGAGGGGAGGGGGGCGGGGAGTGAGTGTGTATCTCAAACTATAGAGAGCTGTCATCGGGCATTCAGCTACTTGCTGATCCCTTTAAAAATGTATATAAAATGGACCCGATTTATTTTAGGAAAAAGAAAATGGAATGATTATATTTTAAAATGCTCTGGAATATAGCAATACTGCAATGGTTAAATTTGGCCGTATTTTAAAATGCTTGTGGATAGATCAGTCTAGTGTTAATGCTTTTTAGGAAAAAAAGGCTGGGCATGGAGTGGTATAAAGCATGGTGGTTATATTGAAAAAAATATATATATATAATAAAATATTATAAAAAATAAAAAATAATAAAAATTATTATATTAAAATGAATAAATAAAATGTAATAAAAGGTACAGGGGGTGGTGTAAAGCATGGTGGTTATCTTGATTAGAAATAAGAAAATAAGGTGTGTATATCTTAATAAATAAAATATATTATATATATGTATATATACACACATATACACAAACATATACACACACATATACATCAGCATATACATAAAATTATACCATAATTTATATGAATATATATAAAAGTCCTACTGTACATAAAATTACATATATTAGTAGATAAAATGGTGGGGGGGATGTTGGCTGATTTTTAATATTAGTGGGGATAAATTTCTGTTAGATAGAGGAGAGCAATCCCAGGAGATTAGCCTCATTAGAATCCAAGGGTAATGGCTACTGATACAATGTTGTAATTATTTTATGAAGCTGTATCGATTGTCTGTCATAGACACAGTTTCACAAATGTAGCTAGCAGAGATTTTTTAGGCAGTAATGTAAGACTGCAAATGTTTGTTACATAAAAATAGTATTGGGGTATAAAACTGAGGCCGCCCATAACCCCGGTCTACTCCAACACTCAGAGAAATGTATAAATGTAGTAACCTAAAGTATTGTAAAATATTCTGTTGCATGGGCCCCTCGCATAAAAAATCTTTAAATATTCTTGGTGGAATACCAAGCGGGGAGATGTTAAGAGTTTTCAGAGGATGTCCTTTGAAAAAAGTTTATACTAGAAGATGGTCTCATTTATTTCATTCAACCCTTGGGGCGCAAGGGTATCCAGTTGGTACATCCAGTAGACTTCTCGTCGCTGTAAGGTACTGAACCGATTGTATGGGTTTTCTGGTATGTAATCAATTGGTGTGATCCTGATAGGATGTTTTTCTTTCTCTGATGTGGAGGCACAATGTCTGGAGAGGCTATGTTTTTGATAATGTTTTCGAATGTTGTGCCTATGTTTAGCCTACAGTGTAACTCCTGGGTGGTGTGGCCTAATTATTGAAGCCCGCAGCTACACTCAATTAAATAAATTACATAGCTAGACTGGCATGTCAGATGATGCTTTATCATGAAGGTGGTCCCATTTTTATTAGACGAAAAATATGTACATTTATCGGTTATAGGCACCGACTCTTTCCACATTTGTAGCTGCCTAGTTTTTTAGGTGGTAGCGGTGGGCCAGCAGAACTGGCTTTTTTATGTTGTTTCGGCTTGCTGGGTGCAAGGAGGTTCTTAAACGTCGGGGCTCTCCTGTAGATCATTCTAGGCTTAGGGGGTAAGTGTTTTGCAAGGTATGGATCCTGTAGTAGGATATACCAGTGTTTTGAAAAAATTGTTTGATGTATTGAACTGTGTGACAAAGTTTATATTCATTTCTGTGTGTGTCCCTTGTCTGTTTGTGGGCTGTAGACAGGTTTCCTGTGTGTCAGTGATGGTTCTACCGTAGGCGTTTTTTATAAGTTTCCTCGGGTAGCCTTTCTCGATAAACCGTTTTTTGAGGATTTTTGCCTGATTTTTAAAATCACTATCATGTGTACAGTTTCGTCGGATCCGTTTGTATTGACTATATGGGATGTTTTCTAACCTTTTTTTATTATGAAAACTTGAAAAATTGATATAACTATTTGTATCAATGGATTTAAAGTATGTTTGGGTGGCCAGTTGATTGTTTTTGGTGGAGATAATGATATCTAAATTATTCAATTTCACTTTTACTGTATTTCGGGGTGAATTTAATCCCCCAACCTGTATTGCTTATATTATTACAGAACTGTAAAGCGTTATTTTCGTCCCCGTCCCATATGATAAAAATGTCATCAATATACCTTTTGTAGTACACGAGTTGTTGGATCCGGGGTGTGATGTTTTGGATGTGTAGCCTTTCAAATTCCCCCATAAAAAGATTTGCGAAAGATGGCGCCACTTTCGTCCCCATTGCGGTACCTCTGCGTTTTTATAATATTTTATTTTTTATTTTTTATTTTTTTTTTTTCAATATAACCACCATGCTTTATACCACTCCATGCCCAGCCTTTTTTTTTCCTAAAAAGCATTAACACTAGACTGATCTATCCACAAGCATTTTAAAATACGGCCAAATTTAACCATTGCAGTATTGCTATATTCCAGAGCATTTTAAAATATAATCATTCCATTTTCTTTTTCCTAAAATAAATCGGGTCCATTTTATATACATTTTTAAAGGGATCAGCAAGTAGCTGAATGCCCGATGACAGCTCTCTATAGTTTGAGATACACACTCACTCCCCGCCCCCTCCCCTTGCTCTACCTTTGTTTGGCCTCACACGCCTTTTTTGAGTTTAAATAACCGCCACATGTGAATGCTGTTTTATGTTGTATACTGTCATGATGAAGGGGGCTCTCTGCTCCTGAAACGCGTTGACTGAAAATAAAAAGTATTGTGTTATCAATACCTACCTGCTTCTGACTCCTGCTGACAGCGCCATCCAAAAGGTTCATTTTCTTTCTTCTTCTGCAACGAACTTCTCCCCAACGAATGCTTCCAAGGCACGGGGCTGGAACCTAGGCAGCAGCGCAGGCACCCGGCACGGTGATCGGGAAAATCAGCACAAGCTTCATATAGGTGTTGTGACTCCTCACAACATCGTCTGGTAAGAGTTTTTACTTACCTCTCGTACCAATTATTATACTACACCACACATGAGGCGCTGCCTCCTATCTCTCTTTTATCTTAAAAACAAGCTTGAAATACTTCAATAATTTTCTGGGTTTTAAAAATAACCCATTTTTATCAATACCCTCTATCTGGGGCCTATGCCGCATTAGTCAGTGTGCAATTTAAGCTAAAAATACAGCAATAATTCTTTGGGCTTTAAAAAACACCCTTTTTGGGCAAAATATTACATTTTACAGCCCTTGCTGCATCTGTCAGTGTGAAATTCAAGCGTTATATACTGCTGTCATATTCTGTTATTAAAAAAACACCCTACATTTAGGCCCCTTTCACACGGGCGAGTATTCCACGCGGATGTGATGCGTGAGGTGAACGCATTGCACCCGCACTGAATACCGACCCATTCATTTCTATGGGGCTGTTCAGATGAGCGGTGATTTTCACCCATCACTTATGCGTTGCGTGAAAATCGCAGCATGCTCTATATTCTGCTCTGTTTTTCACGCAACGCAGGCCCTATAGAAGTGAATGGGGTTGCGTGAAAATCGCAAGCATCCGCAAGCAAGTGCGGATGCGGTGCGATTTTCACGCACGGTTGCTAGGAGACGATCGGGATGAAGACCCGATCATTATTATTTTCCCTTATAACATGGTTATAAGGGAAAATAATAGCATTCTGAATACAGAATGCAAAGTAAAATAGGGCTGGAGGGGTTAAAAAAATAATAATAATAATTTAACTCACCTTAGTCCACTTGATCGCGTAGCCCGGCATCTCCTTGTGTCTCCTTTGTTGAATAGGACCTATGGTGAGCATTAAATACAGTTACAGGACCTTTGATGATGTCACTCCGGTCATCACATGGTACGTCACATGATCTTTTACCATGGTGATGGATCATGTGATGACCGGAGTGACGTCATCAAAGGTCCTGTAACTGTATTTAATGCTCACCACAGGTACTATTCAACAAAGGAGACAGAAGTAGATGCCGGGCCGCGATCAAGTGGACTAAGGTGAGTTAAATTTTATTAATCTTTTTTTTAACCCCTCCAGCGCTGTTTTACTTTGCATTCTGTATTCAGAATGCTATTATTTTCCCTTATAACCATGTTATAAGCCCGAACTTCTGTGAAGAAGTTCGGGTTTGAGTATCAAACATGCGTGATTTTTCTCACGCGCGTGCAAAACGCATTACAATGTTTTGCACTCGCGCGGAAAAATCGCGGGTGTTCCCGCAACGCACCCGCACATTTTCCCGCAACGCCCATGTGAAAGAGGCCTTAGGGCAAAAAACTAAATTTTGCAGCCTTTGCTGCATATGTCATTGTGAGATACACCCTTTAGATACACCCTTTAGATGCTGTTGTTCTACTCTGCTATTATAAAAACACCCATTTAGGGCAAAAATCTTAATTTTTGCAGCATTTGCTGCATATGTCATTGTGAGATACACCCTTTAGATACTGTTGATCTATTCTACTATTAAAAAACACCCATTTTGAGCAAAAACCTTAAATTGCGGCCTAGTCTGCATCTGTACGTGTGATATACACCATTTAGATACTGTTGTTCTATTCTGCTATTATAAAAACACCCATTTCGGGCAAAAAACTTGATTTTGCAGCCTTTGCTGCATCTATCATTGTGAGGTACACCCTTTACATACTGCTGTGCTATTCTGGTATCCTTTGCTGCATCTATCATTGTGAGGTACACCCTTTACATACTGCTGTGCTATTCTGGTATTAAATAAACACCCATTTTGGGCAAAAACCTTAAATTGCGGCCTAGTCTGCATCTGTACGTGTGAGATACACCATTTAGATACTGTTGTTCTATTCTGCTATTAGAAAAACACCCATTTCAGGCAAAAAACTTAATTTTGCAGCCTTTGCTGCAAATGTCATTGTGAGATACTCGCTTAAGATACTGTAGTTCTATTCTGCTATTAAAAAAACACCCATTTTGGGCAAAAACTTAAATTGCGGCCTAGTCTACATCTGTATGTATGAGATACAACCTTTAAATACTGTGGATCTATTTTGCTATCAGAAAAAAAACTATTTTGGGCAAAAAACGCAATTTTGCAGCCTTTGCTGCATATGTCATTGTGATATACACCCTTTACATAATGTGTTTCTATTCTTCTATTAAAAAAACACCCATTTAGGGCAAAAATCTTAATTTTGCAGCCTTTGCTGCATCTGTCATTGTGAGATACACCCTTTACATACTGCTGTGCTATTCTGGTATTAAATAAACACCCATTTTGGGCAAAAATCTTACATTTCGGCCTAGTCTGCATCTGTACGTGTGAGATACACCATTTAATTACTGTGGTTCTATTCTGCTATTAAAAAAACACCCTTTTTGGGCAAAAAATTTAATTTTTCAGCCTTTGCTGCATAGGTCATTGTTAGATACACCCTTTAGATAGTGTTGTTATATTCTGATATTAAAAAAACATCCATTTAGGGCAAAAAACTTAATTTTGCAGCCTTTGCTGACATGTCATTGTGAGATACACCCTTTAGATAATGTGGTTCTATTCTGCTATAAAACAACACCAATTTTGGGCAAAAATCTTAATTTTGCAGCCTTTGCTGCATCTTGTATTGTGAGATACACCCTTTACATACTGCTGTACTATTCTGGTATTAAATAAACACCCATTTTGGGCAAAAATCTTAAATTGCGGCAGTCTACATCTGTACGTGTAAGATACACCCTTTAGATACTGTGGTTCTATTCTGCTATTAGAAAAACACCCATTTAGGGCAAAAAATGTAATTTTGCAGCCTTTGCGGCATATGAAATTGTGATATACACCCTTTAGCTATTGTGGCTCTATTCTGCTATTAAAAAAACACCCATTTAGGGCAAAAATCTTAATTTTGCAGCCTAGTCTGCATCTGTACGTGTGAGATACAACATTTAGATACTGTGGTTCTATTCTGCTATTAGAAAAACACCCATTTACTGAAAAAAATCTTAAATTGCGGCATAGTCTACATCTGTACGTGTGAGATACACCCTTTAGATACTGTGGTTCTATTCTGCTATTAGAAAAACACCCATTTAGGGAAAAAAACAATTTTGCAGCCTTTGCTGCATATATCATTGTGAGATACACCCTTTAGATACTGTGATTTATTATTCTATTAGAAAAACACCCATTTTGGGCACAAAAATACATTTTGCAGCTTTTTCTGCATATGTCATTGTAAGATACACCCTTTAGATACTGTGGTTCTATTCTTCTATTAGAAAAACACCCATTTTGGGCACAAAACATAATTTTGCAGCCTTTGCTGCATCTGTCATTGTGAGATACACCCTTTAGATACTGTGGTTCTATTCTCCTATTAAAAAAACACCCATTTTGGGCAAAAATCTTAAATTGCTGCCTTTGCTGCATATGAAATTGTGATATACACCCTTTAGATATTGTGGCTCTATTCTGCTATTAAAAAAACACCCATTTAGGGCAAAAATCTTAATTTTGCAGCCTTTGCTGCATCTTTTATTGTGAGATACACCCTTTACATACTGCTGTGCTATTCTGGTATTAAATAAACACTCATTTTGGGCAAAAATCTAAAATTGCAGCCTAGTCTGCATCTGTACGTGTGAGATACAACATTTAGATACTGTGGTTCTATTCTGCTATTAGAAAAACACCCATTTACTGAAAAAAATCTTAAATTGCGGCATAGTCTACATCTGTACGTGTGAGATACACCCTTTAGATTCTGTGGTTCTATTCTGCTATTAGAAAAACACCCATTTAGGGAAAAAAACATAATTTTGCAGCCTTTGCTGCATATATCATTGTGAGATACACCCTTTAGATACTGTGATTTATTATTCTATTAGAAAAACACCCATTTTGGGCACAAAAATACATTTTGCAGCCTTTTCTGCATATGTCATTGTAAGATACACCCTTTAGATACTGTGGTTCTATTCTTCTATTAGAAAAACACCCATTTTGGGCACAAAACATAATTTTGCAGCCTTTGCTGCATCTGTCATTGTGAGATACACCCTTTAGATACTGTGGTTCTATTCTCCTATTAAAAAAACACCCATTTTGGGCAAAAATCTTAAATTGCTGCCTTTGCTGCATATGAAATTGTGATATACACCCTTTAGATATTGTGGCTCTATTCTGCTATTAAAAAAACACCCATTTAGGGCAAAAATCTTAATTTTGCAGCCTTTGCTGCATCTTTTATTGTGAGATACACCCTTTACATACTGCTGTGCTATTCTGGTATTAAATAAACACTCATTTTGGGCAAAAATCTAAAAATGCGGCCTAGTCTGCATCTGTACGTGTGAGATACACGATTTAGATACTGTTGTTCTATTCTGCTATTAGAAAAACACCCATTTCAGGCAAAAAACTTAATTTTGCAGCCTTTGCTGCATATGTCATTGTGAGATACTCGCTTAAGATACTGTGGTTCTATTCTGCTATTAAAAAAACACCCATTTTGGGCAAAAACTTAAATTGCGGCCTAGTCTACATCTGTACGTATGAGATACAACCTTTAAATACTGTGGATCTATTTTACTATTAGAAAAACACCTATTTTGGGCAAAAAACGTAATTTTGCAGCCTTTGCTGCATATGTCATTGTGATATACACCCTTTACATAATGTGGTTCTATTCTTATATTAAAAAAAACACCCATTTAGGGCAAAAATCGTAATTTTGCAGCCTTTGCTGCATCTGTCATTGTGAGATACATCCTTTACATACTGCTGTGCTATTCTGGTATTAAATAAACACCCATTTTGGGCAGAAATCTTACATTTCGGCCTAGTCTGCATCTGTACGTGTGAGATACACCATTTAATTACTGTGGTTCTATTCTGCTATTAAAAAAACACCCTTTTTGGGCAAAAAATGTAATTTTTCAGCCTTTGCTGCATAGGTCATTGTTAGATACACCCTTTAGATAGTGTTATATTCTGATATTAAAAAACATCCATTTAGGGCAAAAAACTTAATTTTGCAGCCTTTGCTCACATGTCATTGTGAGATACACCCTTTAGATAATGTGGTTGTATTCTGCTATAAAACAACACCAATTTTGGGCAAAAATCTTAATTTTGCAGCCTTTGCTGCATCTTGTATTGTGAGATACACCCTTTACATACTGCTGTACTATTCTGGTATTAAATAAACACCCATTTTGGGCAAAAATCTAAATTTGCGGCCTAGTCTGCATCTGTACGTGTGAGATACAACATTTAGATACTGTGGTTCTATTCTGCTAATAAAAAGACACCCATTTACTGAAAAAATCTTAAATTGCGGCATTGTCTACATCTGTACGTGTGAGATACACCCTTTAGATACTGTGGTTTATTCTTCCATTAGAAAAACACCCATTTTGGGCACAAATTTTTTTTTTTGCAGCCTTTGCTACATATGTCATTGTGAGATACACCCTTTACATATTGTTGTTCTATTCTGCTATTTAGAAAAACACCCTTTTTGGGCAAAAAACTAAATTTTTCAGCCATTGCTGCATATCTCATTGTGAGATACACCCTTCATATAGTGTTGTTATATTCTGCTATTAATAAAACACCCATTTAGAGCAAAAAACTTAATTTTGCAGTCTTTGCTGCATATGTTATTGTGATATACACCCTTTAGATACTGTGGTTCTATTCTGTTATAAATAAAACACCCATTTTGGGCAAAAAACGTAATTTTACAGCCTTTGCTGCATATGTCATTGTAAGATACACCCTTTAGATACTGTGGTTCTATTCTTCTATTAGAAAAACACCCATTTTGGGCACAAAACTTATTTTGCAGCCTTTGCTGCATCTGTCATTGTGAGATACACCCTTTAGATACTGTGGTTCTATTCTCCTATTAAAAAAAACACCCATTTTGGGCAAAAAATCTTAAATTGCTGCCTTTGCTGCATATGAAATTGTGATATACACCCTTTAGATATTGTGGCTCTATTCTGCTATTAAAAAAACACCCATTTAGGGCAAAAATCTTAATTCTGCAGCCTTTGCTGCATCTTTTATTGTGAGATACACCATTTACATACTGCTGTGCTATTCTGGTATTAAATAAACACTCATTTTGGGCAAAAATCTAAAATTGCGGCCTAGTCTGCATCTGTACGTGTGAGATACAACATTTAGATACTGTGGTTCTATTCTGCTATTAGAAAAACACCCATTTGCTGAAAAAATCTTAAATTGCGGCATAGTCTACATCTGTACGTGTGAGATACACCCTTTAGATACTGTGGTTCTATTCTGCTATTAGAAAAACACCCATTTAGGGCAAAAAACATAATTTTGCAGCCTTTGCTGCATATATCATTGTGAGATACACCCTTTAGATACTGTGATTTATTATTCTATTAGAAAAACACCCATTTTGGGCACAAAAATACATTTTGCAGCCTTTTCTGCATATGTCATTGTAAGATACACCCTTTAGATACTGTGGTTCTATTCTTCTATTAGAAAAACACCCATTTTGGGCACAAAAATAAATTTTGCAGCCTTTTCTGCATATGTCATTGTGAGATACACCCTTTAGATACTGTAGTTCTATTCTGCTATTAGAAAAACACCCATTTAGGGCAGAAAAAACTTAATTGTGCAGCCTGTGCTGCATATCTCATTGTGAGATACACCCTTTAGATAGTGATGTTATATTCTGCTATTAATAAAACACCCATTTAGGGCAAAAAACGTAATTTTGCAGTCTTTGCTGCATATGTTATTGTGATATACACCCTTTAGATACTGTGGTTCTATTCTGTTATAAATAAAACACCCATTTTGGGCAAAAAACTAAATTTTACAGCCTTTTCTGCATATGTCATTGTGAGAAACACCCTTTAGATAATGTGGTTCTATTTTTCTATTAGAAAAACACCCATTTTGGGCACAAAACTTATTTTGCAGCCTTTGTTGCATCTGTCATTGTGAGATACACCCTTTAGATATTGTGGTTCTATTCTTCTATTAGAAAAAAACCCATTTAGGGGAAAAAACGTAATTTTACAGCCTTTGCTGCATATGTCATTGTGAAATACACCCTTTAGATACTGTGGTTCTATTCTCCTATTAAAAAAACACCCATTTTGGGCAAAAAACTAAATTTTGCAGCCTTTGCTGCATATGTCATTGTGAGATACACCCTTTACATACTGCTGTGCTATAGTGTTGGATGAACATCTGCTGGGACGGTTCGCGAATGCGATCAAATGTTCGCTAACCGCAAGTTCACTGCGGGTCCCATTCATTTTAATGGAATGCGAACCTGAAAAACCTTCAGCTCATATTTGCAGCCAAGAAATAATTACTAGAAGTGCGCAAATAGTCCCACAACATGGACAGTGACATATCTGATGTATTATTTGAATTTGCGATCTCCATAAAAAAACATTTTAATGCGAAATATCGGCATGCGCAAATGCACGATACAGTACCCAAATGCACTATAAAGAAAGTATATTGGTATATAACACCCCACTTCAATATGGTTTTTTTGGGGGCCGACTGGTTAATCACACCAGTAGAAATTATTTGTTCCAATAACGCTTGTCCCTCTATATACCTGCAGTATCGCAGCAGAACCGCACACAACTGCCGCACAATACAAATGCACTATAATATACTTTCTAACATAGAAAGTATATTATAACATTGTACAAGGAAGGCAATCCATTAGAATATACATGAAGATAAAACGTAACCTTTAAAAATTTTACTATGAGGGTCCATTCACACGTCCGTAAGTGTTTTGCGGATCCGCAAAACGCGGACACCAGCAATGTGCATTCTGCAATTTGTGGACCGCACATCGCCGGCACTATAATTGAAAAAGCCTAATCTTGTCTGCATTTGCGGACAAGAATAGGACATGTTCTATTTTTTTGCGGAAATGGAAGCACAGATGCGGAAGTGCGGATCCGCAAATGCGGATGCGGACAGCACATTCCGGCCCCACTGAAAATTAATGGGTCTGCACCCATTCCGCAAAATTGCGGAACGGATAGAACCCATTTTGCGGACGTGTGAATGGAAAAGATATCCCTCAAAATGAAAATAAATTTAATTATTAAAGTTAACCAAAAAGCATAGATGTGGTAGGCAATTACAAGTGCTCGGCGGCACTAATTTAGGTGCTCAGCGGCACCAAATCAGAAACCATATGTCCTACCACAATCCGGGGGGTTCCAGTGCACATCGATGAATCTAGGAGTATAAGCAAAAAAACATCCATCCCTGGGCTAGATGATGATGTGGTATTGAAGGACAGGGTGGGCAAAGAACTGTCCCTGATATTGCCCTACAGGGGGGTGCTATTCTGGCCCTGATAGCCTAACCACAGACCACCCGCTCTGATAAGAGCGACCCCGTCCGGAACCTTACCCTATATAAAAATGGCCCTAGTAAGCCCCTAGCCCCTAGGCCCCTGACTTCCAGGTGATCACTATATAGATCTATGTGTTGTTGACTCATTATAAAAGTATATTATAAGTATATCGCATCCCTCTGTGTATCACACATATCGATAGAACACCTATACTAGTGCTTAAAATGACTTTTGTGGCCCTATTAGCTAATGTTTGGTGTCCCTAACAGCCTGTCCCTGCCCCACACAGCAACCTCTCCCTACACTGGCAAAACACTGATTTTAAAATGGCGGTCAGATCAGGTTTATTTATGAGGTAGGGGGTATGTCCATGTGCTGAAATGTCTCAATTGGCTGTCCTGTACCACCTGATGGATGTGTCATGGGTCAAAGTTCTTCACAATGTAAAAAAATATGGCGGGCGCGAATTTCTACATATGTTCGCATGTTCGGCGAATAGCGAACACACAAAGTTCGCCGCGAAGCGACCGCCAGGCGGACCGCAAGGCCATCTCTACTGTGCTATTCTGGTATTAAATAAACACCCATTTTGGGCAAAAATCTTAAATTCCGGCCTAGTCTGAATCTGTACGTGTGAGATAAACCATTTAGATACTGTGGTTTTATTCTGCTATTATAAAAACACCCATTTAGGGCAAAAAAATTAATTTTGCAGCCTTTGTTGCATATGTCATTGTGAGATACACCCTTTAGATACTGTTGTTCTATTCTGCTATTAAAAAAAACACCCATTTTGGGCAAAAATCTTAAATTGCGGCCTAGTCTACATCTGTACATGTGAGATACACCCTTTAGATACTGTGGTTCTATTCTGCTATTAGAAAAACACCCATTTTGGGCAAAAATCTTAAATTGCGGCCTAGTCTGCATCTGTACGTGTGAGATGCACCATTTAGATACCGTGGCTCTATTCTGCTATTAAAAAAATACCCATTTAGGGCAAGATCCTAAATTTGAGAAATATGAGGAAAGCGTCAAATAAGGGACGTGGCCCCGGTAGTGGTGCTGCTGGTGGAGCTCCTGTTGCAGGGTTAGGACGTGGTCGATCTGTGCCAGCTAAACGCACAAGAGAAACACCTTCCTCAGGTGCGAGTAGGAGACAGAACCTTCAGCGGTATTTGGTCGGGCCTAATGCGGCTCTACTAATGGTGAGGCCAGAACAAGTACAGGCGATAGTATATTGGGTTGCTGACAGTGCTTCCAGTTCCTTTACATTGTCTCCCACCCAGTCTCCTGCTGAAAGATCAGAGTTGGCACCTGTAGCCGATGTCTATCAGTCGTTCACCTCACCCCCTTGCAAATCAGCCAAGCAGTCTGAGCCCCAAGTCATGCAGCAGTCTCTTCTGCTTTTTGATGACTCTGTTAGCAGGGTTTCCCAGGGCCATCCACCTAGCCCTGCCCAACCACTTATGTTTCAAGGTGAGTACATGGGAGGACCATCGCAGCACGTCTCGGATGATGATGAAACACAGGTGCCAACTGCTGGGGCTTTCGAAAGTGTGCAGACCGACAAGGAAGGCAGGGGTGAAGACCGGGTGGAAGATGATGTGGAGGACGATTAGGTCCTCGACCCCACATGGATTCAAGGTCATGCAAGAGACCTGTGTAGTACGGAGGAAGAGGCGGTGGTCGCACAGAGCCACTAGCACAGCAGAAGAGGGAGCAGGGTACAAAAACGGAGCGGTCGTCCCCTATACAGTACGCCTGGTACTGCCCACCTCAGCAAGGCACCGAGCACACCAAAGCCATTTCCAAGGAGTTCCCTGGCATGGCAGTTCCTCAGACAATGTGCTGATGACAGACACGAGTGGTTTGCACGCTGTGCAATCAGAGCCTGAAGCGAGGCATAAACGTTCTCAACCTGAGCACAACCTGCATGACCAGGCATTTAAGTGCAAAGCACGAGCTGCAGTGGAGTAGACATCTCAAAAAACAAGAAAGGTCTCTGGCTCCTTCTGCTTCCTCTTCTGCTGCAGTCTCTGCCTCTTCATCAACCTCTGGAGTGATAGTGCCGCCTGCCACCCCGCAAACAGAGGATCTGCCAGCAACACCAACATCTGGGTCACCAAGCATCTCCACAATGTCCAAGCATCTCCACGGTCAGGGACATTATATCTCCATAACAGCACACTGGGTAAATGCAGTGGTGGGTGGGCCTGAGGCGGATAGCAGTTTGCTGCATGTCCTTTCACCACCGAGGATTGCAGGGCACTTCAATTTGCCTCCTGTTGCTTCCTCCTCCTACTCCGCTAACTCATCCTCAACCGGTTCCTAATCCGGTCAACGTAACACCTTCACCACCAACTTCAGCACAGCCAGGGGTAAACAACAGCAGTTTTAAAACTTATCTGTTTGGGGGACAAACCCCACACTGCGCAGGAGCTGTGGACAGGCCTTGAACAACAGACCGATGAGTAGTTGGTGCCAGAGAGCCTCAATACTGGTCTGTTGGTGTGCGATAATGGGCGAAATCTCATAGCAGCTCTAGGACTTGCCGGTCTGATGCACATCCCTTGCCTGGTGCATGTGCTGAATTTGGTGGTGCAGAGATTCCTTAAAAATGACCCCGATATGTTAGAGCTGCTGCATAAAGTGCGGTCCGTCTGTGCGCGCTTTCGGCGTTCTCACCCTGCTGCTGCTCGCCTGTCAGCACTGCAGCGTACCTTCGGCCTTCCCACTCACCGCCTCATATGCAACGTGCCCACAAGGTGGAACTCCACCTTGCTCATGCTAGCCAGACTGTGCGTGCAGCAGCAGACGATAGTGGAGTTTCAGCTGCAGCACACACGAGTGAGTCGCTCTGCGGAACAGCACCACTTCCCCACCAATGACTGGGCCTCCATGCGAGACCTGTGTTACTTGTTGCGCTGTTTCGAGTACTCCACCAACATGGCCAGTGCCGATAACGCCTTTCTCAGCGTTACTATCCCACCTCTATGCCTCTTTGAAAAAACGCTGCTAGCGATGATGGAAGAGCATGTGGCACAGGAGAAGGAGGAGGAAGAGGGATCATTTCATAGGGTTTCCGGCCAGTCATTCACAAGTGTCTCCGAGGGTAGGTTCCTGCACCCACAAACACCAGGTACACAATTGTCCAGCCAGGGCACCGTTATGGAGGATGACTAGGTGTATTATGAGGAGGAGGAGATGGAGGAGGAGGAACCATGTTCTCAGCAGGGTGCCACCCAGACCAGCTCATGGCCATCACTTGTGCATGGCTGGGAGGATACGAAGGACACAGATGATACACCTCCCACAGAGGACAGATTTTTGTTGCCTCTGGGCAGCCTGGCACACATGAGCGATTTCATGCTGCAGTGTTTCCGCAATGACCGCCAAGTTGCCCACATTCTAACTTGTGCTGATTACTGGGTGGCCACGCTGCGGGATTCCCTTTACAAGGGCAACGTTCCATCCTTAATTCCCTCACTGGAGCGTGATCGTAAGATGCGCGAGTACAAGCGCACGCTGGTAGACACGCTACTGGTGGCATTCCCACCTGACAGCGCGGGCACAGTGGAAGCACAAGGCGAAGGCAGAGGAAGAGGTCGCCAACGTAGCTGGGGCACCACCAGCACCTCAGAAGACAAGGTTAGCATGGCCGAAATGTGTGAAAGCTTAGTCAACACGCCACAATAACCAGCACCACCAGCTGATATGGAACGTCTTAGCAGGAGGCAGTATTTCAGCAACATGGTGGAGCAGTATGTGTGCCCAAGCCTACATGTACTGACTAACGGGTCTGCCCCCTTTAACTTCTGGGTCTCCACATTGGTCACATTACCTGAGCTTGGCTTGCCCTTTACGACTTGGAGGTGCTGGCCTGCCCTGCAGACAGCATTATAGCTGAACGTGTGTTTAGCATGGCAGGGGGCGTTATCACAGACAAGCGCAGCCGCCTGTCCACAGCCAATGTGGACAAGCTCACGTTCATTAAAATTAACCAGGTATGGATCCCACAGGACTTGTCCGTACCTTGTGCAGAATAGACATGTATACCAGCCTTAACGAGCCATTGTTATACTACAGCGCAATTGCTCATTCTTGTATTTTGGATATTTCACACTCTTTTGGAGTGTACCCTAATAAATTTATTTTTTTTTTTTTTTAAAACTGTGTTGGCTACCTCGTCCTCCTCCACTGCTGCTTCCACTTATACCGCTACGTCCACCGCCTCCTCAAACTCCTACTCCATATGGACCTCCACCTCATAAATCAAGTTTATTTTATTTTTATTTTGTACGTATTTTATTTTATGTAATTTTACTAATTTGTCTGTTACATTTTCTGGTGAAATTCACTAATTTTTGGGTGTGATATAACACTGCTATACCTAGTAGACAGGTAAAAAAAAACACTAATTTGTCTGTTACATTTTCGGGTGAAATTCATCAATTTTAAGGTGTGATATACCACTGCTATACCTAGTAGACAGGTAAAAAAAAAATCACTAATTTGTCTGTTACATTTTCGGGTAAAATTCACCAATTTTAGGGTGTGATATACCACTCCCCCAGAGGAAGGCATTCTAGCCGAAACGCACGTCGGGGTACGTGGCTCTCCTGAGGTGGACACTACTGTTTCATGGGTATGTTTCTTTATGGTGTGAGGTTGTTTTTTGCATAAGTGGCATATGCGATGTTTGGTACACTTAGCCGTTCGCTATGTGTTATAGGAAGATCGATCTCTGTAAATTTTGTGTTCACTTACAGTGGACGCAGTTATTTAAGTGACCGTTCTTTATACATATATATACCTTCATTTACGGCTCCATTTTTAGGGTATTGATGGTTAGTCTCTGCGCACTTATAGAGATATGTACTTGTACTTTGATATGATCTGGATATTTGTGATATTTATATAATATCGTTAGTGACTTCCTGTGTATGTATTTATAGAGATATGCACTTGCACTTTGATATGATTTAGATACTTGTGATATTTATGTGATATTTTTACATATCAGTGCATTTGGTATATATTCTAGCCAATTGTGGTTGCCTTTTTGTCGTCTACCTATTTGTTTATTGTGTCATGTCTAGAGTTGAGCGAATCCGAACTGTAAAGTTCGGGTTCGTACCGAACTTTAGGATTTTTGGACCCCGGACCCGAACCCGAACATTTCCGTAAAAGTTCGGGTTCGGTGTTTGGCGCTTTCTTGGTGCTTTTTGAAAGGCTGCAGAGCAGCCAATCAACAAGCAGTTGACTGTCTGACCTTAGAAGCCATCACAGCCATGCCTACTAATGGCATGGCTGTGATTGGCCAGAGCAGCATGTGACCCAGGTTCTATATAAGCTTCAGTCACGTAGCGCTGCACGTCACTCTGCTGTTACAAGTGTAGGGAGAGGATGCTGCTGGACTTGTGATTTCAGGGAGAGAATAGAAGAGAATCTAACTCAGCGATCTACAGAGAAAAAGTTGTGTGGGTGCAGGGCACAATCGTTTTACCCTGCCCTGAGCCCATTGACCAAAAAAACAACAACTTTTATAATTCTGTTAGGTGGGCGGCGGCCATTTTATGCAAGCTCAGTACACCAGCACTGCATCTGAGCTTTTGGGACATTGCAAATCACAGGTTTTTTTTGGCAAACTACAACATCTGGATTGGCCCGTGTGCAATTTAAGGTAGAAATACACCCATCATTTTCTGGGGTTTTAAAAACACACTTTTTTTGGCCAAAAAAAACGGTATTTTCCTGATCTGCAAGTGTTAAATTCAAGTTTAATATATACAGCTTTCATATTCTATTACCAAAAAAACATTTTTTTGGCATTCTACAACATCTGGATTAGTCAGTGTGTAATTTAAGCTAGAAATACACCCATCATTTTCTGGGGTTTGAAAAACACACTTTTTTGTAAAAAAAAAACTGTATTTTCCTGATCTGCAAGAGTTAAATTCAAGTTTAATATATACAGCTTTCATATTCTGTTACCAAAAAAACACTTTTTTGGCAAACTACAACATCTGGATTAGTCAGTGTGCAATTTAAGCTAGAAATACACCCATCTTTTTCTGGGGTTTGAAAAACACACTTTTTTGTCAGAAAACAGTATTTTCCTGATCTGCGAGTGTTAAATTCAAGTTTAATATATACAGCTTTCATATTCTGTTATCAAAAAAACACTTTTTTGGCAATCTACAACATCTGTATTTGTCAGTGTGCAATTTAAGCTAGAAATATACCCATCATTTTCTGGGGTTTTAAAAACACACTTTTTTTTACAAAAAACACTATTTTCAGGCCTTGCAGCATCAGCACGTGTGAAATTACAGGCTTATAAACTGCTGTCAAATTCAGTTGTTAAACAAACACTCGTTTGGGCACAAAAAATTTAGTTGGCAGCCTTTGATGCAGAGGTCATTGTGAGATACACCCTTAATACATTTGGGTTACTTTCAGAGATTTTAAATATCGCCATTTGGTGCACAAATATTGAATTCAGGCCTACACTGGTTCAGGCCGTGTGAGATACACCCTCTACATACAGGGGTTTGATTCAGGCATTTGAAATACAGCAATTTTTGGCAAAGAAATATTTAATTCAGGCCTACACTGGTTAAGACCGTGTGAGATATACCCTCTACATACATGGGTTTGATTCAGGAATTTGAAATACAGCTATTTAAAAATACAGCCATTTTGGGCAAAGAAATATTTAATTCAGGCCTACACTGGTTCAGACCATGTAAGATACACCCTCTACATACAGGGGTTTGATTCAGGCATTTGAAACACAGCCATTTGACATACAGCCATTTTGGGCAAAGAAATATTTAATTTAGGCCTACACTGGTTCAGACCGTGTGAGATACACCCTCTACATACAGGGGTTTGATTCAGGCATTTGAAATACAGCCATTTTGGGCAAATAAATATTTAATTTAAGCCTACACTGGTTCAGGCCCTGTGAGATACACCCTTAACAAACAAAGGTTTGATTCAGGCATTGGAAATACAGCCATTTGACATACAGCCATTTTGGGCAAAGAAATATTAAATTTAGGCCTACATTAGTTCAGACCATGTGAGATACACCCTCTACATACAGGGGTTTGATATAGGCATTTAAAATACAGCCATTTGAAATTCAGGCATTTTGTGCAAAGAAATATTTAATTCAGGCCTACACTAGTTCAGACTGTGTGAGATACACCCTCTACATACAAGGGTTTGATTCAGGCATTTGAAACACAGCCATTTGACATACAACCATTTTGGGCAAAGAAATATTTAATTTAGGCCTACACTGGTTCAGACCGTGTGAAATACACCCTCTACATACAGGGGTTTGATTCCGGCATTTAAAATACAGCCATTTGAAATACAGTCATTTTGGGCAAAGAAATATTTAATTCAGGCCTACACTGGTTCAGACCATGTGAGATACACCCTCTACATACAGGGGTTTGATATAGGCATTTGAAATACAGCCACTTGAAATGCAGCCATTTTGGGCAAAGAAATATTTAATTTAGGCCTACACTGGTTCAGGCCCTGTGAGATACACCCTCTACAAACAAAGGTTTGATTCATGCATTTGAAATACAGCCATTTGACATACAGCCATTTTGGGCAAAGAAATATTAAATTTAGGCCAACACTGGTTCAGACCATGTGAGATACACCCTCTACATACAGGGGTTTGATATAGGCATTTAAAATACAGCCATTTGAAATACAGCCATTTTGTGCAAAGAAATATTTAATTCAGGCCTACACTGGTTCAGACCGTGTAAAATACACCCTCTACATACAGGGGTTTGATTCAGGCATTTGAAATACAGCTTGTTAGGTAAAGAAATATTTAATTCAGGCCTACACTAGTTCAGACTGTGTGAGATACACCCTCTACATACAAGGGTTTGATTCAGGCATTTGAAACACAGCCATTTGACATACAGCCATTTTGGGCAAAGAAATATTTAATTTAGTCCTACACTGGTTCAGACAGTGCAAGATACACTCTCTACATACAGGGGTTTGATTCCGGCATTTGAAATACAGCCATTTGAAATACAGCCATTTTGTGCAAAAAAATATTTAATTCAGGCCTACACTGGATCAGACCGTGTGAGATACACCCTCTACATACAGGGGTTTGATTCAGGCATTTGAAATACAGCTTGTTAGGTAAATAAATATTTTATTCAGGCCTACACTAGTTCAGACTGTGTGAGATACACCCTCTACATACAAGGGTTTGATTCAGGCATTTGAAACACAGCCATTTCACATACAACCATTTTGGGCAAAGAAATATTTAATTTAGGCCTACACTGGTTCAGATCGTGTGAGATACACCCTCTACAAACAAAGGTTTGATTCAGGCATTTGAAATACAGCCATTTGAAATACAGCCATTTTGGGCAAAGAAATATTTAATTTAGGCCTACACTGATTCAGGGCCTGTGAGATACACGCTCTACAAACAAAGGTTTGATTCAGGCATTTGAAATACAGCCATTTTGGGCAAATAAATATTTAATTTAGGCCTACAATGTTTCAGGCCCTGTGAGATACACCCTCTACATACAGGGGTTTGATTCAGGCATTTGAAATACAGCCATTTGAAATACAGCCATTTTTGGCAAAGAAATGTTTAATTTAGGCCTACACTGGTTTAGGCCCTGTGAGATACACCCTCTAGATACAGGGGTTTGATTCAGGCATTTGAAATACAGCCATTTGAAATATAGCCATTTTGGGCAAAGAAATATTTAATTTAGGCCTACACTGGTTCAGGCCCTGTGAGATACACCCTCTAGAATCAAAGGTTTTATTCAGGCATTTGAAATACAGCCATTTGACATACAGTCATTTTGGGCAAAGAAATATAAAATTTAGGCCTACACTGGTTCAGACTGTGTGAGATACACCCTTTACATACAGGGGTTTGATATAGGCATTTAAAATACAGCCATTTTAAATACAGCCATTTTGTGCAAAGAAATATTTAATTCAGGACTACACTGGTTCAGACCGTGTGAGATACACCCTCTACATACAGGGGTTTGATTCAGGCATTTGAAATACAGCTTGTTAGGTAAATAAATATTTAATTCAGGCCTACACTGGTTCAGGCCCTGTGAGATACACCCTCTACAAACAAAGGTTTGATTCAGGCATTTGAAATACAGCTATTTGAAATACAGCCATTTTGGGCACAGAAATATTTAATTTAGGCCTACAATTGTTCAGGCCCTGTGAGATACACCCTCTACATACATGGGTTTGATTCAGGCATTTGAAATACAGACATTTGAAATACAGACATTTTGGGAAAATAAATATTTAATTTAGGCCTACACTGGTTCAGGCCCTGTGAGATACACCCTCTACAAACAAAGGTTTGATTCAGGCATTTGAAATACAGCCATTTGACATACAGCCATTTTGGGCAAAGAAATATTAAATTTAGGCCTACACTGGTTCAGACTATGTGAGATACACCCTCTACATACAAGGGTTTGATTCAGGCATTTGAAATACAGCCTTGTTAGGTAAATAAATATTTAATTCAGGCCTACACTAGTTCAGACTGTGTGAGATACACCCTCTACATACAGGGGTTTTATTTAGGCATTTGAAATACAGCCATTTGAAATACAGCCATTTTAGGCAAATAAATATTTAATTCAGGCCTACACTGGTTCAGACCATGTGAGATACACCCTCTACATACAGGGATTTGATATAGGCATTTGAAATACAGCCATTTTTGGCAAATAAATATTTAATTTAGGCCTACACTGGTTCAGGCCCTGTGAGATACACCCTCTACATACAGGAGTTTGATTCAGGCATTTGAAATACAGCCATTTTGGGCAAAGAAATATTTAATTTAGGCCTACACTGGTTCAGGCCCTGTGAGATACACCCTCTACATAAAGGAGTTTGATTCAGGCATTTGAAATACAGCCTTTTGAAATACAGCCATTTTTGGCAAAGAAATATTTAATTTAGGCTTACACTGGTTCAGACCGTGTGAGATACATCCTCTACATATAGAGGTTTGATTCAGGCTTTTTAAATAGAACCATTTTGGGTAAAGAAATATTTAATTCAGGCCTACACTGGTTCAGATCGTGTGAGATACACCCTCTACATACAGGGGTTTGATTCAGGCATTTGAAATACAGCCATTTGAAATACAGCCATTTTGGGCAAAGAAATATTTAATTTAGGCCTACACTGGTTCAGGACCTTTGAGATACACCCTCTACATACAGGGGTTTGATTCCGGCATTTGAAATACAGCCATTTGAAATACAGCCATTTTGGGCAAAGAAATATTTAATTTAGGCCTACAATGGTTCAGGCCCTGTGAGATACACCCTCTACATACAGGGGTTTGATTCAGGCATTTGAAATACAGCCATTTGAAATACAGCCATTTTTGGCAAAGAAATATTTAATTTAGGCCTACACTGGTTCAGGCCCTGTGAGATACACCCTCTACATACAGGAGTTTGATTCAGGCATTTGAAATACAGCCATTTTGGGCAAAGAAATATTTAATTTAGGCATACACTGGTTCAGGCCCTGTGAGATACACCCTCTACATACAGGAGTTTGATTCAGGCATTTGAAATACAGCCTTTTGAAATACAGCCATTTTGGGCAAAGAAATATTTAATTTAGGCCTACACTGGTTCAGGCCCTGTGAGATACACCCTCTACATACAGGAGTTTGATTCAGGCATTTGAAATACAGCCTTTTGAAATACAGCCATTTTGGGCAAAGAAATATTTAATATAGGCCTACACTGGTTCAGACCGTGTAAGATACATCCTCTACATATAGGGGTTTGATTCAGGCTTTTGAAATAGAACCATTTTGGGTAAAGAAATTGTCACGACTGTGAATGATCCAGACAGGTCTGGGAGGAGAAGGTCGCAGCGACTTGCTACTCGCGATAGCTTGTGAGTTTTCTCCGTGGTTCAGGGTATGTCATCCAGGTTTTGCCTTGTGAACCTTTTTGTCCTGACTGGGAGTTTGTAGGCATCCTTCTCAGGTGAGTCCTGTCTGCCACTTCCAGATACTATATTAGTTTCAGTTTCACTTGCAGTCATTACCAGATATAGTCCTTACTTCCAGTGCTACTCTGACCTTGGAAGGAGATCGTTTGATGGTGTTGCTGTGGACCTCTTGTCCGGCGTGGACTGTCGTGTTTGGGATCGCCTTCTCTGCTCGTGACTGGATAAGTCTATCTCTGCTGTTGTTCGTTTGTTGCTGTCTTCCCCTGTTGTTTTCCTAGACGTGAGTGATGGTGACTAGCGCTCCCATCGGCCTTTTCCCAGTCCAGTCTTGTTAGGGCGACTGAGGGTTTAGGCATCCTGCTCGCCGCACGGGTTCACACCCCGTCTAGGGTATCAGGGCAGACAGGTGCCAGCTTAGGGTTAGTCAGGGGTTGCCATTCTATTTCCCATCCGTAGATAAGGGTCCCCCTTCCCCTCCGTCTGGTGCGACACGACTGCTGCTGGGATAGCGGTAGTGACAGTATATCTGGCCTTTAAAAAAAAAAAAAAAGTGACATTTCTTTATTTTTTATTTTTTGCTTGCTGTTTTGCTTTGTATTTTGTCTGTTTCCACTATGGATACGGTTTCGGTTTTGGCGAAACAATTACAGGGGTTATCCCTTGAAGTGGCAGGATTAAAAGCAACAGTGCTGCAGCAGCAATCCTTGGGTTCCACCGTTGCTACGAGAAACCAAGGTACTCCTGAGCCAAAAGTGGCTTTACCTGATAGGTTCTCAGGAGGGAGAGACCAATTTATAACCTTCAGAGAAGCTTGCAAATTGTTCTTCAGGTTACTCCCTAGATCCTCCGGCGGTGAGGAACAACGGGTGGGCATTGTAATTTCTCTCCTGCAA
Source organism: Bufo bufo (assembly GCF_905171765.1). Classification (NCBI taxonomy): domain Eukaryota; kingdom Metazoa; phylum Chordata; class Amphibia; order Anura; family Bufonidae; genus Bufo; species Bufo bufo. The sequence goes on from NC_053397.1 coordinate 124,157,384, forward strand.
GGAGATCCGCAGGCTTGGGTTTTCTCCCTACCATCTGGAGGAGTTTTTTGAAGCCCTGGGTCTCGTATATGATGACCCGGACAGGGTCTCACTGGCTGAGTCTAAGCTACGTAGACTTCGTCAAGAGAACCGGTCTACTGAACTATATTGTTCCGAATTCCGTAGGTGGGCTACTGATACGTTATGGAACGACTCGGCCCTTAGGAGTCAGTTCTGCCAGGGGTTGTCTGAAAAATTAAAAGACGCGCTGGCGGTATACGAGGTCCCTGGGTCTCTTGAGGCTGCTATCTCTCTGTCCATAAGAATCGACAGACGACTCAGGGAGAGACTATTAAATTTATAGGGCAGGGATCGGTCTGTTATGGTCCAGTCGAACCAATGCAAATAGGGGGCGCCACTAGACGGGTGAATCCTCCTAAGTTCCGCCGTAGGTAAGAGGTTTGTTTTCATTGTGGGGGGAGGGGTCATTTTGTAAAGGTTTGTCCCTCAGAACCCAAGAGACCACAAACAAAGGAGCCGCCGGAAAACTAGAGTCCCCAGATTGTGCGGAGGAGAACAGTCTGGGCGTATTCGTTTCCTCCATACGCATGTCTCAGTTTTTGTTGTCCGCTACCGTTGAGGCGGGCAATAAAACTGAGATCTGTTCTGTCTTTTTGGACAGTGGGGCGGGGGTCAACATGGTGGATTCACGGTTTGCTCAGGCTCTGGGTTTTACTCCGGAACCGGTATGCAGAACTATTCCTGTTTTTGCCATCAACTCCTCCCCTCTTACTCAGAGAGAGTTAACTCAGATCATCCATAATATCCATCTGCAGGTAGGGGACCTCCATAAAGAGCATATCTCTTGTTATGTCCTGGACGGTCTTCCGGCTCCTATGGTATAGGGGCTTCCCTGGCTGGTGACTCACAATCCAGTGGTGGATTGGCAGGCCGGGGAGATTGTGGAGTGGAGTGAACATTGTAAGGACAACTGCTTGAGTAGTAGGTGCTCTACACTCTCTGTAACATCTTTACCTGCCTTTCTGTCAGATTTTATGGATGTGTTCTCTGAGAAGGGTTGTCAGGGGTTACCACCTCATCGTCCATATGATTGCCCGATTAATCTTTTACCTGGGGCAAAACTACCTAAAACCCGGTTATACAATCTTTCCGGCCCGGAGAGGAAGGCTATGCAAGATTATATTTCGGAGAGTTTGGCTAAAGGACACATCAGACCCTCTTCTTCACCGGTGGCTGCAGGGTTCTTTTTCGTTAAAAAGAAAGATGGGGGCCTACTTCCTTGCCTGGATTTCCGGGAATTAAACCGGATAACTATCCGAGATCCCTATCCTCTTCCTCTCATTCCCGACCTCTTTAATCAGGTTGCTGGTGCTAAATGGTTCTCTAAAATGGATCTCAGAGGAGCCTATAACCTGGTTCGCATCAAAGAGGGGGATGAGTGGAAAACGGCTTTTAATACTCCGGAAGGGCATTATGAAAATCTGGTCATGCCATTTGGTCTTACTAATGCGCCTGCGGTGTTCCAACATTTTGTCAACGATATTTTTAGTCACCTTATCGGGAGATTTGTTGTGATATATCTTGATGACATCCTGGTCTATTCCCCGGATCTGGATACACATAAGATCCATGTGAGACAAGTGCTGCAGATATTAAGGGCCAACAAATTGTTTGCTAAATTAGAGAAATGTGTGTTCGCCGTAAAAGAACTGCCATTTCTGGGGTATGTGTTGTCAGATTCAGGTTTCCGCATGGATCCAGACAAAATCCGGGCGATTATGGACTGGGATCTGCCTGAGAACCTGAAGGCATTGCAACGCTTCCTGGGGTTTGCCAATTTTTATAGAAAGTTTATAAAGAACTATTCCTTGGTGGTCAAACCACTGACGGACATGACCCGAAAGGGATCCGATTTTTCCAAATGGTCACATGCAGCCAAAACTGCCTTTACATCTCTGAAGGAGAGATTCATCTCGGCCCCTATTCTCGTACAGCCAGATGTCTCGCTTCCTTTTATTGTAGAGGTTGACGCATCAGAGGTGGGGGTGGGAGCGGTACTATTTCAGGGCCCGTCCCCTGGTGAATGGCGTCCTTGTGCTTTCTTTTTGAAGAAGTTGTCTACTGCAGAAAGGAACTATCATATTGGCAACAGGGAACTTTTGGCTATTAAGTTGGCCTTTGAGGAGTGGCGTCATTTTTTGGAGGCGGCGGTTCATCCCGTCACGGTGATTACTGATCACAAAAACTTATTATATCTGGAGTCTGCTAAACGTCTCACCCCTAGACAGGCTCGGTGGTCGGTATTTTTTACTAGGTTTAATTTTGTAATAACCTATCGCCCGGGGGCAAAAAATACTAAGACGGATGCATTGTCCCGAAGTTTTCCTGGAGGGGGTGATGTTGATGTACCAGAGCCCATTTTGCAAAATGGGGTGGTGGTCTCTGCATTACACTCAGGTTTGGAGGGGAGGGTGTTGGAAGCTCAGGGGGACGCCCCTGCCCCTTTGGGTAAACTGTTTGTGCCAGAAAATTTACGACTGGAGATACTAAAAGAACACCATAACTCCACACTGGCAGGACACCAAGGTAGTAGGGCAACCTCTGAGTTAGTGTCTCGTCGGTTCTGGTGGCCTAAATGGCGCCAGGAGGTGTTGAATTTTGTGTCTGCATGTGCTACCTGTGCTCGTTCTAAGGTAGATCATACTCGTCCGGCAGGGCGTCTTTTACCTCTGGCCATCCCCAACAGGCCTTGGACGCACCTATCAATGGATTTCATTACGGATCTACCAGTATCAGCGGGGAAGACTGTTATTCTTGTAGTTGTTGACAGATTCAGTAAAATGGTGCACTTTATTGCTCTTGCCGCATTGCCTAATGCTAACACACTGGCTCAGATTTTTATTGACCACATCGTGAAGCTTCACGGGGTCCCTTCCGATATTGTTTCGGATCGTGGTACCCAATTTATTTCTAAATTTTGGAAAGCTTTTTGTTCTCGTTTAGGGGTTCATCTGTCGTTTTCTTCAGCTTTCCATCCACAGTCCAACGGTCAGACTGAACGTACCAATCAAAACCTAGAGACATATTTGAGATGCTTTGTTTCCGAAAATCAGGAGGAATGGTCATCTTATTTACCGTTAGCCGAGTTTGCCATTAATAATCATCGTCAAGAATCTACCGATAAGTCACCATTTTTTGGTGCGTATGGTTTCCATCCTCAGTTTTGTACGTTTAGTGAGGGGGGGCCGTCTGGGATTCCCGAGGAGGAACGATTTGCGTCTTCACCTTCTTCAGTGTGGCAGAGTGTGCAAGAAAGTTTGAAGAGAATGGGTGGTAGATACAAACGTGTGGCTGATAGGAGGCGCTCTGAAGGTCCGGACCTTGGGGTGAATGACTAGGTGTGGTTGTCTACCAGAAATATCAAGTTGAAGGTTCCCTCGTGGAAATTAGGTCCGAGATTTATTGGTCCTTATAGGGTAATTAAGATCATTAACCCGGTGACTTTTCGTCTGGAGCTACCTCAGACTCTAAGGATCCATAATGTCTTCGACAGGTCTCTGCTTAAGAGATATGTAGAACCTCCTGAACCATTGCCGCTACCGCCTTCACCGGTGGTTGTTGATGGCAGTCTTGAGTTTCAGGTAGAAAAGATTGTTGATTCACGATATGTTCGCCGCTCTCTTCAGTACCTGGTGCACTGGAAAGGTTATGGTTCCGAAGAGAGAATGTGGGTTCCAGCATCAGAGATAAAAGCGGACAGACTCATTCGGGCTTTTCATAGCTCCCATCCGGAGAGGCCTGGTCTTGAGGGTCCGGGGGCCCCTCGTAGAAAGGGGGGTACTGTCACGACTGTGACTGATCCAGACAGGTCTGGGAGGAGAAGGTCGCAGCGACTTGCTACTCGCGATAGCTTGTGAGTTTGCTCCGTGGTTCAGGGTATGTCATCCAGGTTTTGCCTTGTGAACCTTTTTGTCCTGACTGGGAGTTTGTAGGCATCCTTCTCAGGTGAGTCCTGTCTGCCACTCCCAGATACTATATTAGTTTCAGTTTCACTTGCAGTCATTGCCAGATATAGTCCTTACTTCCAGTGCTACTCTGACCTTGGAGGAGATCGTTTGATGGTGTTGCTGTGGAGCTCTTGTCCGGCGTGGACTGTCGTGTTTGGGATTGCCTTCTCTGCTCGTGACTGGATAAGTCTATCTCTGCTGTTGTTTGTTTGTTGCTGTCTTCCCCTGTTGTTTTCCTAGACGTGAGTGATGGTGACTAGCGCTCCCATCGGCCTTTCCCCAGTCCAGTCTTGTTAGGGCGACTGAGGGTTTAGGCATCCTACTCGCCGCACGGGTTCACACCCCGTCTAGGGTATCAGGGCAGACAGGTGCCAGCTTAGGGTTAGTCAGGGGTGGCTATTCTATTTCCCATCCGTAGATAAGGGTCCCCCTTCCCCTCCGTCTGGTGCGACACGACTGCTGCTGGGATAGCGGTCGTGACAGAAATATTTAATTCAGGCCTACACTGGTTAAGACCGTGTGATATACACCCTCTAATTACAGGGGTTTGATTCAGGCATTTGAAATACAGCCATTTGAAATACAGCCATTTTGGGCAAAGAAATATTTAATTTAGGCCTACATTGGTTCAGGCCCTGTGAGATACACCCTCTACATACAGGGGTTTGAGTCAGGCATTTGAAATACAGCCATTTGAAATACAGCCTTGTTGGGCAAATAAATATTTAATTCAGGCCTACACTGGTTCAGACCGTGTGAGAAACACCCTCTACATACAGGGGTTTTATTCAGGCATTTGAAGAACCGCCATTTGGTGCACCAATATTGAATTCAGGCCTACACTGGTTCAGGCCGTGTGAGATACACCCTTTATATACAAGGGTTTGAAATACAGCCATTTGAAATACAGCCATTTTGAGCAAAGAAATATTTAATTTAGGCCTACACTGGTTCAGGCCCTGTGAGATACACCCTCTACATACAGGGGATTGATTCAGGCATTTGAAATACAGCCATTTGAAATACAGCCATTTTGGGCAAAGAAATCTTTAATTGAGGCCTAGTCTGGTTCAGGCTGTGTGAGATACACCCTACATACTTGTCGTTCTATTCTACTATTAATTAAGAACCCATTTAGGGCAAGATCCTAAATTCGAAAAATATGAGGAGAGCATCAAATAAGGGACGTGGCCCAGGTCGTGGTGCTGCTGGTGGAGCTCCTGTTGCAGGGAAAGGACGTGGTCGATCTGTGCCAGCTAAACGCACAAGTGAAAACCCTTCCACAGGTGTGAGTAGGCAACAGAACCTGCAGCGGTATTTGGTTGGGCCTAATGCATCTCTACGAATGGTGAGGCCTGAACAAGTACAGGCGATAGTAGATTGGGTTGCTGACAGTGGATCCAGTTCACAATGTCTCCCACCCAGGCTCCTGCTGAAAGACCACAGTTGGCACCTGTAGCCGATGTCCATCAGTCTTTTACCTCACCCCCTTGCAAATCAGCCAAGCAGTCTGAGCCCCAAGTCATGCAGCAGTCTCTTCTGCTTTTTGATGACTCTGTTAGCAGGGTTTTGCAGGGCCATCCACCTAGCCCTGCCCCAGAAGTGGAAGAGATTAAATGCACCGATGCCCAACCACTTATTTTTCAAGATGAGTACATGGGAGGACCATCGCAGCACGTCTCGGATGATGACGAAACACAGGTGCCAACTGCTGGGGATTTCGAAAGTGTGCAGACCGACAAGGAAGGCAGGGGCGAAGACTGGGTGGAAGATGATGTGGAGGACAATGAGGTCCTCGACCCCACATGGAATCAAGGTCATGCGAGTGACCTATGTATTTTGGAGGAAGAGGCGGTGGTTGCACAGAGCCACCAGCACAGCAGAAGAGGGAGCAGGGTACAAAAGCGGAGCGGCCATATTCTAGATAGTACACCTCCTACTGCACACAGCAGCAAGGGACTGAGCACACCAAAGCAATTTCCAAGGAGTTCCTTGGCATGGCAGTTCTTCAGACAATGTGCTGACGACAAGACACGAGTGGTTTGCAAGCTGTGCAATCAGAGCCTAAAGCGAGGCATAAACGTTCTCAACCTGAGCGCAACCTGCATGACCAGGCATTTAAGTGCAAAGCACGAGCTGCAGTGGAGTAGACACCTAAAAAACCAAGAAAGGTCTCTGGCTCCTCCTGCTTCCTCTTCTGCTGCAGTCTCGGCCTCTTCATCCACCTCTGGAGTGACAGTGCCACCTGCCACCACGCAAACAGAGGATCTACCAGCAACACCAACAGTCATTCCGTCTGGTGGAGACGGATAGTTTTAAAGGCTTTATGGCGGTGGCTGACCCACAGTACGTCGTGCCCAACCGCCTCTACTTTTTTAGGCGAGCCATCCCTTCCCTGCACAACCAAGTAGGGGACAAAATCAGGTGTGCACTGCGCAATGCCATCTGTGACAAGGTGCACCTGACTACGGATACGTGTACCAGTAAGCACGATCTGGGCCGTTATATCTCCATAACAGCACACTGGGTAACTGCAGTGGCGGCTGGGCCTGAGGCGGATAGCAGTTTGGCGCATGTCCTTCCACCACCGAGGATTGCAGGGCGCTTCAATTTGCCTCTTGTTGCTTCCTCCTCCTACTTTGCTTCCTCATCCTCTACCAGCTCCTCATCCGGTCAGCGTAACACCTTCACCACCAACTTCAGTACAGCCAGGGGTAAACGACAGCAGGCAGTTTTAAAACTTATCTGTTTGGGGGACAAACCCCACACCACGCAGGAGCTGTGGACTGGCCTTGAACAACAGACCGATGAGTTGTTTGTGCTAGTCAGCCTCAAGCCCGGCCTGGTGATGTGCGATAATGGGCGAAATCTGGTAGCAGCTCTGGGACTAGCCGGTTTGACGCACATCCCTTGACGCACATCCCTTGCCTGGCGCATGTGCTGAATTTGGTGGTGCAGAGATTCCTTTAAAATTACCCCGATATGTCAGAGCTGCTACATAAAGTGCGGGCCGTTTTCGGCATTCTCACCCTGCTGCTGCTCGCCTGTCAGCGCTGCAGCGTAACTTCGGCTTTCCCGCTCACCGCCTCATTTGCGACGTGCCCACAAGGTGGAACTCCACCTTGCACATGCTGGCCAGACTGTGTGAGCAGCAACAGGCGATAGTGGAGTTTCAGCTGCAGCACGCACTGGTGGGTCGCTCAGCGGAACAGCACCACTTCACCACCAATGACTGGGCCTCCATGCGAGACCTGTGTTCCTTGTTGCACTGTTTTGAGTACTCCATCAACATGGCCAGTGCCGATAATGCCGTTCTCAGCGTTACTATCCCACTTCTATGCCTCCTTGAAAACACGCTCCTGGCGATGATGGAAGAGGATGTGGCACAGGAGGAGGGATCATTTCGTAGGGTTTCCGGCCAGTCATTCCCAAGTAGCTCCGAGGGTGGGTTCCTGCACCCACAAACCCAAGGTACACAATTGTCCAGCCAGGGCACAGTTCTGGAGGATGAGGAGGTGGAGGATGAGAAGGAGGAGATGGAGGAGGAGGAACCATGTTCACAGCAGGGTGGCACACAGACCAGCTCATGGCCATCACTGGTGCGTGGATGGGGGATACAGAGGACACAGACGATACACCTCCCACAGTGGACAGCTTTTCATTGCCTCTGGGCAGCCTGGCACACATGAGCGATTACACGCTGCAGTGTCTTCGCAACAACCGCCGAGTTGCCCACATTCTAACTTGTGCTGATTACTGGGTGAACACGCTGCTGGATCCCCGTTACAAGGACAACGTACCGTCCTTAATTCCGTCACTGGAGCGTGATCGTAAGATGCGCGAGTACCAGCGCACGCTGGTAGACGCGCTGCTGGTGGCATTCCCACCTGACAGCGCGGGCACAGTGGAAGCACAAGGCAAAGGCAGAGGAAGAGGTCGCCAACGCAGCTGGGGCACCGCCAGCACCTCAGAATGGAGGGTTAGCATGGACGAAATGTGGAAAAGCTTTGTCAGCACGCCACAACAACCAGCACCACCAGCTTATATGGAACGTCTTAGCAGGAGGCAGGATTTCACCAACATGGTGGAGCAGTATGTGTGCACACGCCTACACGTACTGAATGACGGGTCTGCCCCCTTCAACTTCTGGGTCTCCAAATTGGGCTTGCCCTTTACGCCTTGAAGGTGCTGGTCTGCCCTGCAGCCAGTGTATTATCTGAATGTGTGTTTAGCATGGCTGGGGGCGTCATCACAGACAAGCGTAGCCGCCTGTTTACAGCCAATGTGGACAAGCTCACATTCATTAAAAAGAACCAGGCATGGATCCCTCAGGACTTGTCTGTACCTTGTCCAGAATAGACATGTATACAAGCACTAACCAGCCATTGTTATACTGCAGCGCAATTGCTCATGTTTGTATTTTGGATATTTCACACTCTTTTGGAGTATACCTTAAATTTAAAAAATTTAATTAAAACCAAAAACCTGTGTTGGCTATCTCGTCCTCCTCCACCTCCGTTTCCACCTACTCCGTTATATCCACCACCTCCTCAAACTCCTACTCCATATGGAACTCCACCTCATAAATCAAAATATTTTTTTTTTGTACGTGTTTTATTTTATTTCATTTCCCTACTTTATCATTAACATTTTTGGGTGAAATTCACCAATTTTTGGGTGTATAGTACCACTGCTATACCTAGTAGGCCGGTTAACAAAAATAATTAATTTGTCAGTTACATTTTCAGTTGAAATTCTAAATTTTTTGGGTCCGAAGTACCACTGCTATATCTAGTAGACAGGTTAAACAATAAAAAAAATTGTCTGTTGCATTTTATGGTGAAATTCACCAATTTTTGGGTGTATAGTACCACTACTATACCTAGTAGGCCGGTTAACAAAAAAAAATATTTGTCAGTTACATTTTCTGGTGAAATTCAGTAATTTTTTGGTGTGAAGTACCACTGCTATACCTAGTAAAACGGTAAAAAATAAATAAAAAAAAATTGGCAGTAACATTTTCTGGTGAAATTCAGCAATTTTTTGGTGTTATGTACCACTGCTATACCTATTAGACCGGTAAAAAAAAACATATTTGTCAGCTACATATTATGGTCAAATTCACCAATTTTTGGGTGTAATATACCCCTCCTCTACCTAGTTGACAGCTTAATAAATTTCAATAATTTTTATTTTACATTTTTGGGTGACAATAAACAATTGTTTTCTGTCATAGACCCCTGCTCTACCTGCTCTACAGGTTAATTATTTTCTGTAATTTTTCTGTTACATTCTTGGGTTGACATTATACAATTTTAGATGTAAATAAACACCTGCTCTGCATAGGTGACAGGGAATAAAATTTCTGAAATGCTTCTTTAATTGATGCGCGCCACCTCATTTGATTCAATGCTTAACCCCTTCACGACCGCAATTCGTATATATACGTGATAGCTGCACATACCACGTGCATCTATCACGTGTATAGACGTCATGGCAGCTCTTTAATCCAAGCGCTGCAAAGCGCTTGGATTAAAGCGTCTGCCCCTGCCCTGGTGCTGTCACTGACACCATACAGTTCAGTAATGCCGGCAAGGGACCAATCAGAGTGGCCCCTTGCCGGCAATCGATCCGATTGGTTAGTCTGTGCAGACAAACCAATCGGATCGCGGCAGTGAAAAAATGCCAGTTTCAGGCTCTGATCTGCGCTCTGCAGATCAGAGCCTGAAATCAGATAGTGTCCTCGTGCCCCCCCCCCGATCTGTGCGCCAAGCCCCACCTTGTCCCCGCCTGCCCCTTATGAAGTCCCCCCCGCTCCCATCCACATTCCTGCATCCTGCCCAGTGCCCTGATGCGGTCCGCCCATTTGCGCTGCCCCTCAATGCTGGCCGTACCCCCCCAACCCCCCCCCCCGCCCCCCTTTTCAAGGCTGCCCCTATGCCGTGCGGTCCGCCTGCTGTGTGTGATGGTGGCGGCTCCATTCCTGAGCCGCCGCCATCAGCAGAGAGTGTCAGCTCTATGCTGACACTCTGCTGTAACCCATAGGGGGCTCCCTCTCTCCACCATCAGGGCTGCCACGCTGCGATGGCAGCGCCCGATGGTTGCCATGGCATCTGGACGCTTTGCAAAAGCGTCAAGTGTTGCCACCTACAGTGCATCTGATTGTATTATACTGTGCAATGCAAGAGCATTGCAAAGTATAGTACAGCCATCAGCCCCAAGATCCAAGAGGGACTTGATAAAAAAAAAGTGAAAATAATAAAAGTAAAACGAAATAAATAAATAGAAATGTAAAATTAAAAAAATAAATCGCCTTTTTCTATAAAAAATGAAAAAAATACACATATTAGGTATCACCGCGTCCGTAACAACCGTCTCTATAAATATATATCACATGATAGACCCCGTCCGATAAACACCGTAAAATAAATAAAATAAAAACTGTGTGAAAAAAGCCATTTTTGTCACCTTACATCACAAAAAGTGCAACACCAAACGATCAAAAAGGTGTATATCAAACAAAATGGTACCAATAAAACCGTCACCTCATCCCGCAAAAAATGAGACCCTACATAAGAAAATCGCTCAAAAAATAAAAAAAACTATAGTTCTTAGAACATTGAGACACTAAAACATAATTTTTTTAATTTCAAATATGCTATTATTGTGTTAAAGTGAAATAAATAAAAAAAAGTGTACATATTAGGTATCGCCGCATCTGTAATAACCTGCTCGATAAAAATATCACATGACCTAACCCCTCAGATGAACACCGTAAAAAAAAAAAAAAAGCCATTTTTGTCACCTTACATCACAAAAAGTGCAACAGCAAGCGATCAAAAAGGCTTATGACCCCCAAATAGTACCAATCAAACCGTCACCTCATCCCGCAAAAAATGATACCCTATTTAAGACAATCACCCAAAAAATAAAAAAGCTATGGCTCTCAGACTATGGAGACACTAAAACATCATTTTTTTGGTTTCAGAAATGCTATTATTGTGTAAAACTTAAATAAATAAGAAAAAGTATACATATTAGGTATTGCCACGTCCGTAACGATCTGCTATATAAAACTGTCACATGACCTAATCCCTCAGATAAACGCTGTAAAAATAAATAAATAAAAACTCTTCCAAAACAGCCAATTTTTTGGTCACCTTGCCTCATAAAGTGTAATAATGAATGATAAAAAAATCCTATGTACCCAAAAATGGTACCAATAAAAACCTCAACTCTTTCTTCAAAAAACGAGCCCTGCACAAGACAATTGGCAGAAAAATAAAAAACATATGGCGTTCAGAAAATGGACACACAAAAACATAATTTCTTTTTCAAAATTGCTTTATTATGTAAAACTGAAACAAACAAAGAAAGTAGACATATTTGATATCATTGCGTCCGTAACAACCTGCTCTATAAAAATAACGCGTGATCTACCCTGTCAGATGAATCTTGTAAAAAAAAACTGTGCCAAAACAGTCATTTTTCAGTTACCTTGCCTCACAAAAAACTTACTAAAGAGCAATTAAAAATCATATGTACCCCAAAATAATGTACCAATAAAACTGGGACCTTATCCCCTAGTTTCCAAAATAGGGTCACTTTTTGTGAGTTTCTACTGTAAGGGTGCATCAGGGGGGCTTTAAATGGGACATGGCATCTAAAACCAGTTTAGCAAAATTTGCCTTCCAAAAATCATACAGCGTTCCTTTCCTTCTGCGCCCTACCGTGCGCCCTTACATCAGTTTACGACCACATGTGGGGTGTTTCTGTAAACCGAAGAATCAGGGTAATAAATGTTGAGTTTTGTTTGGCTGTGAACCCTCAATGTGTTAAAGAAAAAAATGTAATTAAATGAAAAAAATCTGCCAAAAAAGTGAAATTTTGAAATTTCATCTCCATTTTCCTTTAATTCTTGTGGAACACCTAAAGGGTTAACAAAGTTTGTAAAATCAGTTTTGAGTAACTTGAGGGGTGTAAGTTTCTACAATGGGGTCATTTATGGTGGGTTTCCACTATGTAAACCCCACAAAGTGACTTCAGACCTGAACTGGTCCTTAAAAAGTGGGTTTTGGAAATTTTCTTAAAGATTTTAAGAATTGCTTCTAAACTTCTAAGCCTTCTAACATCCTAAAAAAATAAAATTACATTTCCAAAATGATGCCAACATAAAGTAGACATATGGGAAATGTTAAATAATAAATATTTTATTAGGTATGACTTTCTGTTTTAGAAGCAGAGAAATAGAAATTTTGAAAATTGTGACTTTCAAAATTTTTGATAAATTTGGGATTTTTTCATATATAAAGGTGAAATATATTGACTCAAATTTATGACTATCATGAAGTACAATATGTCATGAGAAAACAATCTCAGAATGGCTTGGATAAATAAAAGTGTTCCGAAGCAATTACCACATAAAGTGACGCATGTCAGATTTGTAAATTTTTACCTAGACACTGGGGCATCAATGACCCTTGGTCATAAAAAGGGTTAAACTTAACCCCTTAAGGACACATGACGTACCGGTACGGCATGTTTCCCGAGTCCTTAAGGACACATGACGTACCGGTAAATCGCGATTCTGGCGCCGCGGGGGTTAATCGGAACGGGATGCCGGCTGAAATCATTCAGCCGGCATCCTGTAACAACGCCAGGGGGGTCATTTGACCCCCCCGTATCATCGATCGCATAAAACCGCAGGTCAATTCAGACCTGTGGTTTTCTGCGTTTCCGGTCCATTCGAGTATCCCGGGTGACCCGATGAACCGGAAAAAGACTGCGATCGGTGGCGTGATTATACACCACCAATCGCAGTACGAAGATTTGGAGAGGCGTTGCTGGCCCTGGTGCTGAACGCCGCTGTCCAGGGTGCTGATTGGTGCATTGGAGAGAGGCGCGATATTCAAACTTCCTGCGCTCCTCTCTCCCCTCCTCTTCCTGTTCTGCACCCGGCAGCACCGTCCAGCACCAGCTCCTGCGTCCCCCTAATCGTTATCCATCACCCTCCTGCACCCATCGCCACCCAGGTAGGTTAGGGTCAGTGAGGGAGAGGCACCATTAGAAAGGGAAAGAAGGGAAAAGTTAGTTAGGAAAAAAAAAAAAAACTTTTACCCTAAACTTTATTTGATCCATCTATCAGACCCCAGACCCCCCCCCCCCCCCCCCCCCGGCCACTTGCCCCCCCCCCCCACCACCACCAGCCCCCTTACCACCACTTTTTTTTTTTTTTTTTCTGCGTGCGCTGACTGTCCGGCACTTTTATCGTCCGGCCACTGTTAGCGCATCGCCCGCCCCACCGCTGATCAGCGTTGTACCACTGATCAGCAACTTTGAACTTTTTTTTTCCCTAACACTTGCCCATTTTGCTGGCAATCCTGGAATCCAGATTCCCACATTGGGGTTTACTGAAATTGACTTTTTTAGTTTTTTTTTCAGTAACCCACTGGTGAATCTGATGGTGGAGCAGACGAATCTGTACGCCCAACAGTTCGTCGCTCAAAACCCGGGCTCATTTTTGGCTAGACCCGGTGGCTGGACGCCGGTCAGTGCAGCAGAGATGAGGACATTTTGGGGCCTCGTTCTGCATATGGGTCTAGTGCAAAAACCGAGTGTCAGGCATTACTGGAATGGGGACGTCCTCTACCAGACCCCACTCTACAGTACGGCCATGACACGCTCCCGGTTTGAGGCCATCCGGAAATGTCTGCATTATTCCGATAATGCAGCATGTCCCCCCCGAGGTGATCCTGCCTATGACCGTCTGTATAAGATACGGCCGGTCATCGATCACTTTGGGGCCAAATTTGAGCAGGCCTACGTACCTGGAAGGGAGGTCGCGGTTGATGAGTCTCTTGTTGCGTTCAAGGGGAGACTCAGTTTCCGCCAATACATTCCCACAAAGCGGACGAGGTATGGCGTGAAGCTATACAAAATTTGTGAGAGTACCTCAGGGTGCACTTACAAATTTTGTGTGTACGAGGGGCGAGATTCCCGTATTCAACCCCCAGAATGTCCCCCCACTCTGGGTGTTAGCGGGAAACTCGTGTGGGACCTTATGTACCCACTGCTGGATAACAGTTACCACTTGTACGTGGATAACTTTTATACCAGCATTCCCTTGTTCAGGTCCCTTGCCGCCAGATCCACGTTCGCTTGTGGGACCGTGCGGAAAAATCTAAGCGGCCTCCCTACCTACCCCCCCCAGGTACCTATCCCCAGGGGTGAGACCCGTGCCCTTACCAGTGGAAACCTGTTGCTGGTCAGGTATAAGGACAAGAGGGATGTCCTTATGCTGTCCACAATCCACGGTAATGGCACCATCCCCGTCTCTGTGTGAGGTACCGCGGCAACGGTCCTCAAGCCCAATTGTATCGTCGACTACAATCGGTATATGGGAGGAGTTGATCTCTCTGATCAAGTCCTCAAGCCATATAACGCCATGCGCAAAACCCGGGCATGGTACAAAAAATTTGCGGTCTACTTGGTACAGGTTGCCATGTACAACTCTTTTGTACTATCCCGAAGCGCTGGCAGCACAGGGACATTCCTCCAATTCTATGAGGCAGTCCTCAAGGACCTGATCTTTTCGGACCGGGAAAGAGCAGGCCGGAGTACCTCGGGAACTGGAGGCGCCCGGATCGTCCCTGGCCAACAATTTCCAGGTGTGGTCCCCCATACTGGAAAGAAGGGACGAACCCAAAAAAGATGTAGAGTGTGTCACAAGAGGGGGATACGGAAGGACACCACTACTCAATGTGACACGTGCCCCGATCATCCGGGCCTCTGCGTTATCAATTGCTTCAGGGAGTATCACACTTCCATGGAGTACAAATTTTTATAATCCCCAACAGTCCCCTAGAGAACATAAAAAACTATGTCTCTCAGACTTTGGAGACACAGAAACAATTTTTTTTTCCCAAAAAATATTAGTTTTAGTGCAGGCATCCTCAAACTGCTGCCCTCCAGATGTTGTAAAACTATAACTCCCAGCATGCCCAGACAACCTGCAGCCATCAGCAGGGCATGGTGGGAATTGTAGTTTTACAACATCTGGAAGGCCGCAGTTTTAGGATTCCTGCTTAGTGTCTCCAAAATCTGAGAGCCATACATATTGGGCATCATCGCGTGCGTAAAAATCGTCGCTATAAAAATAACATTTGAGCAAACCCCTCGGATGAACAGCGTTAAAAATATAAAATAAAAACGGTGCCAAAACACCCATTTTTGGGCAAAATTTCCATTTGAATCCTTTTTTTCCAGTAATAAAGCAAGGGTTAACAACCAAGAAAAACCTCAATATTTATGGCCCTGATTCTGTAGTTTGCAGAAACACCCCATATGTGGTCGTAAATGGCTATATAGCCGCACGGCAGGGCATAGAACGAAGGGAACTCCATATGGTTTCTGGAAGGCTGATTTTGATGGACAGTTTTTTTTTTTGACACCATGTCCCATTAGAAGCCCCCCCTGATGTAGCCTAGACTAGAAATTCAAAAAAGTGACCCCATCTAAGAAACTACACCCCTCAAGGTATTCAAAAGTTACTTTACAAACTTTGTTAACCCTTTAGGTGTTCCACAAAACTAAATAGCG
Organism: Bufo bufo; assembly: GCF_905171765.1. Taxonomy (NCBI): domain Eukaryota; kingdom Metazoa; phylum Chordata; class Amphibia; order Anura; family Bufonidae; genus Bufo; species Bufo bufo. The sequence continues at coordinate 124,172,989 of NC_053397.1, forward strand.
AATGTAGAAACAATTTTAGAATTTTAATTTTTTGTTACCTTGCCTCAAAAAAGTGTAATATAGAGCAACCAAAAATCATATTTACCCTAAAATAGTCCCAAAACAACAACACCTTATCCCGTAGTTTCCTAGATGTGGTCATTTTTATGGAGTTTCTACTCTAGGTATGCATCAGGGGGCTTGAAAGGGTACATGGTGTAAATAAACCAGTCCAGCAAAATCTGCCTTCAAAAAAACATATGACGTTCCCCTTCTTCTATGTCCTGCCGTTTAGCCAAATAGTAGTTTACGACCACATATGGGGTGTTTTTGCAAACTACAGAATCAGGGCAACCCATATTGAGTTTTGTTTGGCTGTTAACCCATTTTTTCCAGTAATAAAGTAAGGGTTAAAATGGAAAATTTCCCCAAAATTAGAAATTTCTAAATTGTTTCTCCATCTGCCATTAACTCTTGTGGAACACCTAAAGGGTTAACAACGTTTGTAAACCCAGTTTTGAATACCTTGAGGGGTGTACTTTCTTAGATGGAGTCACTTTTTTGGAATTTCTATTCTAGGGGTGCAAGGGGGGGCTTGAAATGGGACATGGTATAAACAAAACCAGTCCTGCAAAATCTGCCTTCCAAAACCCATATGGCGTTCCCCTCTTTCTATGTGCTCCTGTTTGGCAAAACAGTAGTTTACGACCACATATGGGGTGTTTTTGCAAACTACAGAATCAGGGCAACCCATATTGGTTTTTGTTTGGCTGTTACCTCTTATTTTATTGCTGGAAAAAATGGGTTAAAATGGAAAATTTCCCAAAAAATTGAAATTTCGAAATAGTTTCTCCATCTGCCATTAACTCTTGTGGAACACCTAAAGGGTTAACAAAGTTTTTAAACCCAGTTTTGAATACCTTGAGGGGTGTACTTTCTTAGATGGAGTCACTTTTTTGAATTTCTATTCTAGGGGTGCAAGGGGGGGGCTTGAAATGGCACATGGTATAAACAAAACCAGTCGTGCAAAATCTGCCTTGCAAAACCCATATGGTCTTCCCCTCCTTCTATGTGCTCCCGTTTGGCCAAACAGTAGTTTACGACCACATATGGGGTGTTTATGCAAACTACAGAATCAGGGCAACCCATTTTGAGTTTTGTTTGGCAATTAACCCTTGTTTTTTCCAGGAAAAAATTGATTATATTGGAAAATTTTCCAAAAAATAGAAATTTAGAAATTGTTTCTCAATCTGCCATTAACTCTTGTGGAAGACCTAAAGGGTTAATAAAGTTTGGGAGGTTTCTATTATCTAAGCCTCACAATATGATTTCAAACCTGAACTGGTCCATAAAAAGTGGGATTTTGAAGATTTCAGAAAAATTTCAAAATTTGCTTATAAACTTCTAAGCCTTGTAACATCCCCAAAAAATAAAATATCATTCCCAAAATGCTACAAACATGAAATAGACATATGGGGAATGTAAAGTCACAATTTTTGGGGGTATTACTATGTATTACAGAAGTAGAGAAATCGTTAATTTCTAACGATAATTTGTTTTCCCTTAGTCCTAACAGCAGCACAGATGGGGTTAACTGCCCCTGTGGACTGGTAGGACCGGCGGAATTTTAATGAGCCCAAGAACCAATAAACGATCTTCAGCTCCCTGAAAGGGAGGAGATCACCCCCCAGCCCACCGTGTTTTTAACAAGCATAATGTATCTAGGGTGGGATATTTGTGTGCTGCTGTTAGGACTAAGGGAAAACAAATTATCGTTAGAAATTAACGATTCCCTTACGTCCTACCAGCAGCACAGATGGGGAGATAGCAAGAAGAATCCCCTAGGGAGGGTCCTCATGCCTGGCAGAACTAAGAACAGTCTGCCCAAAAGCCGAAAACTCTGCCATCCTAGCATCTATCCTATAATGGGAGATGAAGGTTGACTCAGAGCTCCAGGAGGCCGCCTTACAGATCAACTCTAAGGGAGGAGTCTTCTCTCCGCAACCGAGGTGGAGACCGCCCTAGTAGAATGGGCTCTCACAAACTCAGGAGGATCTAAGGATTGGGAGACGAAAGCTTCCATAATGGCCTCCTTGATCCAGCGACTAATAGTGGCTTTAGACGCTTTACGGCCTTTAGACTTACCGGCAAACAGGATAAGAAGATTCTCATCTATCCTGAACTCTCTAGATCTATCCACATAGATCTGGAGGTATCTTGAAATATCCAGCGGGTCTCTAGCTGGAGTATCAGAGGAGGAGGCTGTAAACAAAACTGGTAAAGAGATTACCTGATTGATATTCTGGAAAGTAGGCACCTTAGGCCTGAAGTAGGGTAAAAACTTCAGGAGTACTCTATCCTGTAGGAAAATAATGTACGGGTGAATTGCAGAGAAAGCCTGCAATTCAGAAATTCTTTTGGCTGAAGCTATAGCCAGAAGAAAGACCATCTTTAGAGTCAAAAATTTGAAATTTACCTCCTCCAAGGGCTCGAAGGGGGGAGATGCTAGCCCCCTGAGCACTACTGAAAGATCCCACTGGGGGATAGGTTTCAGTATAGTAGGCTTTAGTCTTTCAGCTCCCTTCAGGAAGCGTTTAATGAGTGGGTCCCGAGAATGTGGCATGTTGAGACAGGCCGAGATGGCATAAACCTGTACTTTCAAGGTAGCTGGAGATAGGCCTCTATCTAATCCATCTTGAAGAAATTGAAGTATCGCAGGAAGGGGCGGATCTGCGGACGCCACCTGTCTGGAATCACACCATGCCACGAAGATTCTCATGATCCTGGAGTAGGCCTTCTTTGTAGACTCTGCTCGGGAATGCGACAAAGTTCTCAGGACCGACTCGGAAAGCCCTTCTAAGTTGGGAAGGGACTGATCAACCTCCAGGCTGTCAGGTTGAACCTGTGAAGATCTGGGCAGAGGTGAGTGTCCCACGACACCAGGGTCTGCTCCGGTGGGAGTCTCCAGTATTGTCCCCGACTCATCTGAATGAGCTGGGTAAACCAGGATCTTCTGGGCCAAAACGGTATGATGGCTATTACCGAGGCCTGATCCTGACGGATTTTCATCAATACCCTCGGTATCATGGAAAACGGAGGGAAGATGTAAGCCAGCCTGAACCTCCATGGTATTGACAGAGCATCTATCGCCAGGGGGTTGTCTTCCCTGTAAAGGGAACAGAACCTCAGCACCTTGGCGTTGAACCTGGTTGCCATGAGATCCACTTCTGGCATACCCCATCTGTGAACTAGCTGCCTGAAGATCTCCGGATGCAGAGACCACTCCATGGTCGGTAATCCTCGACTTAAGCGGTCCGCTATCATATTGAGGGAGCCTCGAATATGAACGGCAGATAGATGGGAAAGGTTCGTCTCTGCCCACCGAAGAATTACCCCGATCTCTGATAGAAGGGGCAATGATCTTGTGCCTCCCTGTTTGTTTATATAGAGAACTGCAGTCATATTGTCTGACTGGACTTTCACTGCTTTGCCCCGGATCTGAGGGGCAAAGTGAAGGAGGGCTAGCCAGATAGCTCGCATCTCGCGAAGATTGGAGGAAAGATGCCGCTCCAGAGGAGACCAAGATCCCTGAATTGGGGATCCGTCCAGGTGAGCGCCCCTGCCTACAAGGGACGCGTCTGTAGTCAATATGACCCAAGCTGGTTGGGTCATAGACTTCCCTGGTGGTAGCTGAAACCACCATCTGAGGGAATTCCGGGTTTGACCGGACAGGGAGCACAGGGAATCTAGCCCCGCAGGGCTGCTGTTCCATAGGTGTAAGACCTCCGACTGAAGAGGACGGAGGTGCCATAGCGCCCAAGGGACTGCATCCGCAGCCGCTGACATGAGCCCCAGCATCTTCATGAGAGTCCGGATAGAGACTCGACGAGGGACATAAAGGACCTTTGCCAGGTCCTGAATCCGCGCTCTCCTTTCTGGAGTCAACCGGAGGGACATCTCCACAGAGTCGACCACGAATCCTAAGTAATGGATTGAAGTCGATGGGCTCACATCCGACTTCTGCCAGTTGATAATCCAGCCTAGGCGGAAGAGAAAAGAGATTGCGACCTGAAGATGGTGGGTAAGGATCGGAATTGAAGAGGCTATGAAAAGCCAATCGTCCAGATAAGGAATAATAGTCAGTCCTTGAAGTCTCAAAGCTGCCACCACCGACACCACCACCTTGGTGAAGATAAGGGGGGCAGAAGAGATTCCGAAGGAAAGCACGGCGAACTGAAAGTGCCTGCAAACCCCTGAAATCTGGACCGCGATCCTGAGGAGTTTGGATGGATCGGAATGTGAAGATACGCATCCTTGAGGTCCAGAGTAGCCATGACGTCCCCAGGGTTGAGGATATGGCTGACTGACCTTATGGTTTCCATGCGAAACCTTGTTTTCCTTATAAATCGATTGAGAAATCTCAAGTCGATGATCATCCGGAGATCTCCCGTCTTTTTGGGAACCAGGAACACTGGTGAATAAATCCCTAGGCCCCTCTCCCCTGCCGGTACCTCCTCTAGGGCTCCCTTGGAAATATACTCCTGAATGTAAGATTCTAGGACCACTTGTTTGGCAGACCCGAAGTTTCGTGTGGCGATGAATCTCTCTGGGAGGAGAGAGATAAGATCTACCCTGTACCCGACGGAAACTATGTCCTGGACCCAGGGGTCTGCAATCAACCGGCTCCAAGAGTCTTTGAAATGGGTAAGACGACCCCCCTCGGGAATCTGGGGGAGGGGTACGGGAAAATCTAGGGGGGATACTGCAGGGGCAGCAGGGTTTATCCAAGAGCCTCGAAGAGGCCCATAGTCAGGAGGGTTTTGCCTCCCTGGTGGGTTTGCGGGAGCGTCTCGAATATTTACGAGACGGTCTCCCCCAATCTCTGCGCCTAGACTGCTGCCCAGGACGACCTCCGCCCTTCTTCTCCTGCCTGGGGCGTCCCCGAAAGGGCTGCTGGGGGAGGCTCTTCCCCTTTTTATCGGAGAGCCCCTCCATTATCTTGTCCAATTCGGACCCGAATAGCCTATCCGGTTCGAAGGCTGATGCGGAGGCAGCGGCCGCCGCGTAACTCCTCCTAAGGGTGCACTCTGCCCTCCGGTCTAGAGGGTCCTGCAGACTAGACCCATCGTCTGCAGGGACTAGAGTGCGCCGGGACAACTTGGCTATAGCCATGTCCACCTTGGGAACGGAACCCCACGATTCCACCAAGGGTTTAGCCATCGGGTACATGAGTCTGAATTTTCTGGTAAGCACTGGACCCTTCTCAGGCTTTTTCCACTCTGTGCGCATCACAGAGAGGAGGGTCTCATCCGCTCTAAAGACACGCTGTGTCCAACCGGCGGGATCGGAGGACTCCCCCATGTCAACATCCTGGTCCCCCGACCTGATGGACTTGAGTAACTTCTGCGTCTTTTCTGGAGGGAAAAAGCAAGAAGTAGATTCTTCTTCCTCAGAAGAAGAAGACCCCACAGAACAGGGGGTAGGTCTTTCGACCGGTGCGACCACCTCCATGGGAGTCTGAGAGGGACCTGGTAGCCTCTCATTAAGCAGCCAAACTACTCCCTTGATGGAATCATCCACGTATGTCTTTGTCCACTGGAACATTTCCTGCATCGTGGGTTCCGTGGATGCCGTGCGACAACTCTCACATCTGGAGTAAGGACAGCTGTCATCTAAGGGTGTGTTACATTCGTAACATGCCAAATGCTTCCTCTTGGCCCCAGCCTTCCGCTGATCCAGTTCCTTAGGGGAAGCCATAGTCTGTAATGGAAAGAAACAAAACAGGTCATAACACCTACAATATCAGGAGGTGGAGAAAACCAGACCTTAAGGGGGCCCACCAGCACTAGAAGAAATAGAGCTGAAAGAAGAGGAACTACAAAACCCAAGCAAAGCAATACTGCAAGAATATCACAAAGCACAGGAGAGCTCTGGAGCTAACTTGTGAAAGCAACATAACCAGAGCACAGACTGATGGGCTCTGGGCGCTTAAAAGGAGGAAGCCACGCCCACTGGGCGGGTCCTGAAACGAAATTAGCCCAAAGAAAAACCAGAGCCTATACTGGCTCTACTTATACTAAAATGTCTCCCCAGATTAATCCTGAGTCCAGGATGTCTTTATAGGGAGCTAGTTTAAAAGAAATGGTGAGTTTAATACCTCACCACATCGCTCCGGAAAACCGGAAGTGACGTAGCGCACCTAGAGCGCGTCACTTCCGGAAAATGGCGGCGCCCATAGTGCCGCACACATGCGGTAATGGAGGTACGGAGCAACGTATACAGATGATGAAAGAAGAGGGGAGGGGACACCCCCCTCCCCGACGGTACCCCAGACAGAAATCGCCGTGATCAGGCCTAAAATAAAGGCACTGAGATCCATAGAAAAGGCGAGCTAAGCTTAAGGAAGAAAAAGGAGCCCCTAAGCATTCTTCAGCTCCCTGAGGGGGAGCGACACGCCAGTCCACCTGTCCAGAGGACAGAAAAAAACACGGTGGGCTGGGGGTGATCTCCTCCCTTTCAGGGAGCTGAAGATCGTTTATTGGTTCTTGGGCTCATTAAAATTCCGCCGGTCCTACCAGTCCACAGGGGCAGTTAACCCCATCTGTGCTGCTGGTAGGACGTAAGGGAACTGAAACTTTGAAATTTACTAATATTTCAAAATTTTGGGTAAATATGGTATTTTTTTATGCAAAAAAATTTACTTTTTTGACCCAATTTTAGCAGTGTCATGAAGTACAATATGTGACGAAAAAACTATCTCAGAAGGGCCTGGGTAAGTAAAAGTGTTTTAAAGTTATCAGCACTTAAAGTGACACTGGTCAGATTTGCAAAAAATGGCCTGGTCCTTAAGGTGAAATAGGGCTGTGTCCTTAAGGGTTAAACAAGTTGTACCACATTTAAGCTTCAATACTTTGTCCCACATTTCCGCTATACTCTTTTGGCCAACATTTGCACCTCAATAGCTTTTCCCACAATTCCGCTTGACTCTTTTGGCCCACATCTGGGCTTCTGTAATTTGTCCCACATTTGCGCTTCAATAGCTTTTCCCACATTTCTGCTACATCCCAAATTTGTTTTTATTAATTTATCTCCCTTAAATTTGGTCTTTTTTTCTCACGCTCCCTCTTCGGCCTGGAACCCTAATTCTCCCCCCCCGTGATCACCAAGGTAGGCGCATAAAAGAACATCAAAAGTTGATAGAGCAGATATCAAATTGGATCGTGAACATCACGGAGACGTGCAACATGGTGGGGCAGTAAGTATGCACACGCCTGCACAAACTAACTGACAGGGGTCAGCCCCTGCAACTTCTGGGTCTCCAAATTGGGCACATGGCCTGAGCTTACCCTTTACGGCTTGGAGGTGCTGGCCTGCACTGCAGCCGGTGTATTGTCTGAATGTGTGTTTAGCACGACTGGAGGGTTATATTTTCCAATGTTTTGGGGTGTACCCTAATTTAAAAAAATAAAAATAAAATTTAAACCAAAAAGCAGTGTAGGCTACCTCCTCCTCCTCCTCCTCCACCGCCACATCTACCTACACCGCCACATCCACCGCCTCCTTAAGCTCCTACTCCATATGGACCTGGTCCTCCTAGATCAAGATTAATTTTTTTTATTTTTACATATTTTATGTTATTTTAAGTCATTTCCCTATCCACATTTGTTTGCAGAGCACTTGCCATGCTCTTAACCACATTTTGACGACATTTGCAGCCCTCTAGCCCTTTCCATGACATTTTTACAGCCATTTTAGTGCTCAAAAGTTCGGGTCCCCATTGACTTCAACGTCAAACCCGTCGAACCCGAACATCCAGGTGTCCGCTCAACTCTAGTCATGTCCCCTCAGGTGTAGTCCTCTTTTTTTATCTGATGTATTACATCATACTTATATATTTTTTATAAGAATTATTGAATAAAGTATATTTACATTTCGCTACTAAACCCGTTAAGTCTCAGTTCATCCTTTGTTTGTGTATGTTGATGTACACTGAGTGGGTATGTTACTGTAGGGTATGTTCCTGCTCTTTTTCGCATAGTATCACTATATGTGAACACAAATCTATGTTTATTTTGTGATCGATATTGTTTAATCACTGCTATACCTAGGTAGACAGGTAAAAAAAAAAATCACAAATTTGTCTGTTACATTTTCGGGTGAAATTCACCAATTTTTGGCTGTAACATACCCCTGCTCTAGCTAGTTGACAGCTTAATAAATTTCACTAATTTTTCTTTTACATTTTTGGGTCACATTCAACAATTTTTGGCTGTGATAGACCCCTGCTCTACCTAGTAGACAGGTTAATAAATTTCACAAATCTTTCTGTTACATTCTTGGGTTGACATTTTAAAATTTTTGCCGTGAATAAACCCCTGCTCTGCATAGGTGACAGGGACCGAAATTTAAAAAAATAATCTGTTCCATTGGTGTGTGACATTAACCCATTACTGGCGATGAAAAACCCCTTCTCTGCATAGGTGACAGGGACCTAAATTTCTAAAATTCGTCTTTAATTGGCCCTTTCATTCGATCCTTCTGCTTTAATAATTTGTCCCACATTTCCGCTTCATCCCATTGCAGCCACTGACCTCCCTTTGATGAGGTCTCCCTTTCTCATGCTCCCTCTCTGGCGTGGAACCCTGATTCGCCAATAACCGTGATCAACATGGTAGGCTCAGAAAAGAACATCGAAAGTTGATAGACAAGATATCTAAATGGATGGTGGACATCACAGGGACGTGCGATCAGGCAGAAGTTATCTAGAGTCAACAAAGCAGCAGCAGGGCCTCTCCTGTCTAACGTTTCCTAATCCAAAATTCTGCAGTGACATTCCCTGTAATTTTTAATTATTCTAATAACAGGGCATCTTAAGATCCCTGTATTGTTATTTATCGTCACTACCTCCCCGAGACGGGAGTGGGTAATTGCCGCAAGCCTGCTGCCTTCCTTGCATGTTTCCGCTTCAATACCTTGTCCCACATTTCCACCCAATCAGATTTCATCCATTGACCTCCCTTGGATGTGGTATCCCTTTCTCAGGCTCCCTCTCTGGCCTGGAACCCTGATTTCTCGTTACCTGTGATCACCATGGTAAGCGCAGAAAAGAACATCGAAAGTTGATAGAGCAGAGATCCAATTGGATTGTGAACATCGTGCGACATGGTGGGGCAATATGTTTGCATACGCCTACACGAACTGACTGATGGTTCTACCCCCGGAAACTTCTGGGTCTCCAAATTGGGCACATGGCCTGAGCTTGCCCTTTACGCCTTGGAGGTACCTTTAACCTTTCTTAACTTATATCAAAGAGGAGGGATACTTCTTTGACACTCTGAAGTAATCTTTCCCAGACTTAATGGGACCATCATGATTTTCCCAGACTCTTGAATTTATGGGCTTGATAACAAATACAATGGGCCTTACACTCGCACCGTGGGTTTGTATAATCTAACTGTCCAAGCTATTGAGTAACAAAGCCTGGAATAACATTAGCTTTTCTGAGAAACTTCCATTAGCAGAAAACCTTAGTATTTTCTACACCTCCTAAGACTATATCCACAGATTTACACGGCATAAAGTATACATTAATATTTGGTTATACTATATATCAATATTGCATATTATTGTAACGGGGTTCCGAAGGTGCACTCGGTCCCCCATTACCCGCAGACCTGTTGCTTAGCTTTGGGAATGAGAATCTGTGTTTGACCTCATTCCCAGGGCGGCGTTACTAGCTGGGTGGCTCCCTGCTTTTAAGTCTGCCTTGAACGCCGAGCTGATCACTCGGTGCTCGACTGGTTGGTCTGTCGGTCATGTGACGCTGGCCACGTCACATGACCCTCACTCCCCACTATAAATACAGGCAGCCTGCTGGCCACAGGTTGCCTGTTAATTTAGGTTCCACCTGTGATTTGGTCTTTCCTGGCGTACTTACCTCCTGCTGAATTCCTGACGATCCTCTACCTGCTCCTTGTGTACTTTGCTGTTCTCCTGGTATTTATGACCCCGGCTTCTCCTGACAATTCTCTGCTTGCTCCCTTTGTACCATTTAGCTTTCCTGGTATTGACTCGGTCCGTTCACGTCCTGTTGTTTGTCTGTCTGTCATCCCTGCACTTATTCCAAGTTAGGGATTGCCGTCCAGTTGTCCCCTGTCATTAGGACTCGCGAGGCAAGTAGGCAGGGCCAGGGGTAAGGGTGGAGCGCAGTGGTCACTTCCCTTCCCCCTGTGTGTGTGTGTACGCGACCGTTACAATTATACATGAATTATTGATATGTTCATACTAAAAAGCTAAATTAATGCACACATGAATATATATAATACTTATGAATATATGAATAGACACCACACACTAGATGTGTCTTAAGCAGGGGTGTTGCTAGAGTCTGAAGAGATCTGGGGCATGAGCCCACGTGAAGCCATGCCCCCAACCCATGAAGCCATGCCCATCAACACCTCTGTGTAATCTCGCACAGGCGCACTGGCAGAGGCATTGTCAAACGAGGTGCGCTGAAAGACGGCGCATGCGCACTTCGCTCGACGATGTCTCTGCCAGTGCGCCTGTGAGAGATTACACAGAGGCAAGTGTAGTGAATAAATTAGCTAGGAGGCGGCACCGCGGGCTCCTGCCGGCCCTGCCTCCGGGGCACTGGTCAAAGCATCCGGGGCTCCAGCCCCGAATGTTTTGACCTAACGACGCACCTGGTCTTAAGGAGATAAATTCTTATCTTGTCATGGTTTAGCCATAAAACAAACATTGTTCCCTTCAGACAGACATGTCTGGAGAAGCCTGTATACTCCCTATAGATAAAAATATATCTTTTAGCAATAACTTTTAAAATACAATGTCCTTTATATTCACTATGACTCTTATACAAACTGAACTTGCCATGAACTCATCTTGTCCTCTTCAGCCACATAACAGAACAAGCTGATTTCACTCTAAAAGGCAATGAGCATTCATTTTGGCTATAATATCAATAGATAATACTGTACACTTATGAATATGCACAACAAACTGTTCCTCAGAGCACCCCCTTGCAGCAATCTCCCATGCCAAGGGTTATGTGTTCCGCAGTCTAGCGCTTTTTTGAGGAAAGTGCGGATGATAAAAGAATTGTCATTTGCAACCTGTGCAATACAAAAATGATCAGGGGCGTGAACACTAGCAACCTCACCACCACCAGCATGATCCGCCACATGGCATCAAAGCACCCCTATAGGTGGGCCAAACGCCTGGGTCCACAATCAATGTCTGTGGGTCACACCACTCCCTCCTCTTCGCCTGTGTTATGTGCTGGCCGATTCCCTGTCCAAGACGCAGGCCCGGATGCCTCCCACCCTGCACCTGGACCTTCGCCACCACCATCAGCAACCACATCCACTTCCGTGTCCCAGCGCAGAGTATAAAAATCCTTACCCCAGGCATTTGAACGCAATGTTGCCATTTAGTCTTGTTGACACTGAGACTTTCCACAGCCTGATGTCGGCGGCCATCCCTCGTTACGCAGTCCCCAGCCGCCACTATTTTTCATGGTGTGCCGTGCCTGCCGTACACCAGCATGTGTCCATTAACATCACCCGTTCCCTGACCAACGCAGTTACTGGAAAACCACTGACACATGGAGAAGTGCTTTCTGCCAGAGACGCTACATTTCCCTGATGGCACACTGGGTGATCATTGTGGAGGCCGGGAGTTAGTCGTACCCTGGGATGGCACAGGTGCTACCGACGCTAAGGATTGCGGGCCCTAATTCCAACAGGGTTTCTGCCACCACCTACGTTAGTGGCTCCAACCCCCACTTCTCCTCTTCCGCCTCCTCCTCCACTTTCACCTAAGAATTTTCCTCTTGCAACACCAGTCAGCCATCAGTCAGTAGCTTGAAGCAGTGTAGCACTGCAGTGGGGAAGCGGCAACAGACCGTGCTGAAACCTATTTGGGAACGGGTGACAAACAGCACACCGCCGCAGAGCTGTGGCAGGGTATACGGGACCAGATTGAGCTATGGCTCTCACCACTCAACCTAGAACTAGCCCACAGGGTAAACTTAGTGGTTCAGTGGTTTTTCAAAACCTACCCCAATTTGCCTGAGCTGCTGGTGAATGTGCGCTGCATGTGTGCCCATTTACGAAAGTCATCTGCAGCAGAGCTTGCAATTGCCAGCTCACCGACTGTTGCGCGACGTGAGCACGCGCTGGAACTCCACGTTTCACATGTTGGCCAGGCTTTGTGAGCAGCAGAGGGCAGTAGTGGAATACCAGCTGCAACATGGTCATCTTTCCAGTCAGCTTCCGCTCTTCACAAGCGACAAGTGGGCATGGATATCTGACACAGGGTAATAGCCAGACAATCCTCATTTTGTCTTCTCAGTGCGAATTGGATGATGATGAGAAGGAGGAGGAGACAATTGCCTCCGCTACAGAGGGTTTATTCCATCTGTTCAGCGTGGATGGGCAGTAGAGGAGGAAGAGGATGAGGAGATTGATGAGGACAGTAAAGTCTTGTCTGTTGGCACGCATGGCTGACTTTATGTTATGCTACCTTTCCCGTGACCCTCGCGTTGTACGCATTTTGGCCAATACCGATTACTGGTTGTTCACCCTTCTCGACCCCCCCTACAAAGAGAACTTCTCATCTTTCATTCCTGTGGTGGAGAGGACTAGCAAAATGGTGCAATACCAGAAGATCCTTGTGGAAAAATTGCTCCAAATATTTCCAGCTGACAACGCTGGCGGCAGAGTACATAGTTCCTTGGGCAAACGAGGAGGGGAGATAAGGGGAACACACAGCAGTTTCAACAGAGGCAGGGCAACACTCTCCAAGGCCTGGGACAGTTTCATGACACCCCGCCAACACCTTCATCCTGATGCGCGGCCTACTGTCACAAAGAGGGAACAATTTTGGAAGATGGTGAAGGAGTACGTAGCAGACCGTGTCTGTGTCCTCAATGATCCCTCTGTGCCTTACAACTATTGGGTGTCCAAACTGGACATGTGGCACCAACTGGCGCTCTACGTGGTGGTGCTTTTGTCAGAGCGGGTATTTTGTGCTGCTGGAGGAATAATAACTGATAAGGGCAACCGCCTGTCAACTGAAAATGCTGACTGGTTGACTCTTATCAAAATGAACAAGGCCTGGATTGCCCCTAACTTCTCTACTCCACCAGAGGAAAGTGGCTGAACATAAAGGCACTTTAAATGTGGCTTTTATGGTGTATTGAATACACTGTATTCCCATGCACCCCTTCCACCACAAAAAGGGGTGTATGGTTCAATCTTCCTTTTCTCGTCCTCCTCCTCCATCATATCAACATGCTTATTAGGCTGCCCTTGCTCCTAATGTTCCTTGCTCCTAATTGCTCAACAGCAGGCCCTCCACCGTAATTTTTTCCATGGTCAGCTAGGCAGCAGGCCCTCGTCCATAATTTTTTCCATGGTCAGATTAGCAGCAGGCACTCACCCCTAATGTTTTAGAGAGTCAGCTCAGCAGCCGACCCTCACCCCTAATGTTTTAGATGGTCAGCTCAGCAGCAGGCACTCACCCCTAATGTTTTAGATGGTCAGCTCAGCAGCAGGCCCTCTCCCATAATGTTTTAGATGGTCAGCTCAGCAGCAGGCCCTCGCCCATAATGTTTTAGATGGTCAGCTCAGCAGCAGGCCCTCGCCCATAATGTTTTAGATGGTCAGATCAGCAGCAGGCACTCGCCCCTATTGTTTTAGAGTCAGCTCAGCAGCAGACCCTCACCCCTAATGCTTCAGATGGTCAGCTCAGCAGCAGGTCCTCACCCCTAATGTTTTAGATGGTCAGATCAGCAGCAGGCCCTCGCCCATAATGTTTTAGAGGGTCACCAGCAGGCCCTTGCTCCTAATATTTTTGAGGATTACCAGCAGGCCATCAATCATAATTTTTCAACGGTGTGTATGATGCCCTCCTTTATGTGTAATAAAGGGTGTATTGGAGTGCCGGTTCCTTGTAATTTTTGGCAGTCCTTTCACTTAGTACATAGGCTTTATGAGTGTAGGAGTCCCACTACTTGAACAATAGTACCACAATGTGAATTAAGCCCTCCTTTATGTGATATACAGGTTGTATCAGAGTGCCTCTTCCTTGTAATTTTTGGCAGCACTTGCACTTTGTATACAAGTAAATATACAAGAAAGAATGTTTCCTAACAATTTTTCCTCTAAAATCAATTTTATCTTCGGTTTGGTGTGTATTATTGTCAGTCCGTAAAATTGGCGTACTACTCAGACAACATCATTCCCAGCAGCTAAATAGGAGGTACAGTAAAGAACAGACCAATGTGGTTCAACAGTGCGGCCTACACTGATCATAAGAACACGCTTGTTTTGTCACAATATCTGACTGGGTACATCCACTGTTTCCTTCAAATATCCATATAGCTTAACAACTCCCTAAATGTAGGTAAAGTCTATCCATACAGTATCCATCAAACCCTCTTCCTAAGAGATTCAACTGATTGTACATAAACTGCTGTGCCAAAACTGTATTGCTGTTCACTTACTGCACTCATCTCTATGATCGGTGCGCAAAGACTACAGGCATCAGAAAAATCTGTGTTCAGCTTCCAGTTTCAGCAAAAAACTATATGGAACCTGAAGGGGTGAGTAACCCACTGGTCATCAGATATGCAGTATTAACCCTTTCATTTTGCGGCAGCAATGATATGCCTGCCTACTCCAAGTGACAGCTGCAGCCTCACTGTTCTGGTGGAATAGTCAGCCAGATCATTAGTATAGCTGAAGCAATGGTGTACATGGCTACTAGAGATGAGCAAAGTTTTAAAAAAGTCGCCCACTTTGCCAAAGCTAGCCAAGAAATTTGATCAGTTCTGAATTAATTAGTTACAAATCACTATAAATCAGGTATAACAGTAAGGCCTCATGCACACGACCGTTGTGTGCATCCGTGGCCGTTGTTCAGTTTTCCGTGATTTTCTGCGGACCCATTGACTTTCAATGGGTCCGTTGAAAACTCGGAAAATGCGCCGTTGTTCATCCGCGGCCGTGATCCGTGTTTCCTGTCCGTCAAAAAAATATGACCTGTCCTATTTTTTTGACGGACAACGGTTCACGGACCCATTCAAGTTAATGGGTCCGTGAAAGAGCACAGATGCACACAAGATTGGCATCCGTGTCCGTGATCCGTGGCCGTAGGTTACTTTCATACAGACGGATCCGAAGATCCGTCTGCATAAAAGCTTTTTCAGAGCTGAGTTTTCACTTCGTGAAAACTCAGATCCGACAGTATATTCTAACACAGAGGCGTTCCCATAGTGATGGGGACGCTTCTAGTTAGAATATACTACGAACTGTGTACATGACTGCCCCCTGCTGCCTGGCACCACCCAACCTCTTACAGGGGGCTGTGATCTGCACAATTAACCCCTCAGGTGCTGCACCTCCCCAGTTTTAATTTCATTGGTGGCCAGTGCGGCCCCCCCGGCCCCCCTCCCTCCCGCTATTGTATTATTTTCATTGGTGGCACAGTGTGCGGCCCCCCCCGGCCCCCCCTCCCTCCCTCTATTGTATTATTTTCATTGGCGGCACAGTGTGCGGCCCCCCTCCCTCTATTGTATTATTTTCATTGGTGGCACAGTGTGCGCCCTTCCCCGGCCTCCCCTCCCTCCCTCTCTCTACTGCTGCACTGTCTGTGACCGGCCGGGAGCTCCTCCTACTGGTAAGTGACAGATCATTAAGCAATGCGCCGCACAGACCTATCACTTACCAGTAGGAGGAGCTCCCGGCCGGTCACAGACAGCGCAGCAGGTAAGTATGATGCTTCTAATATTGCTAAGTAACCATGGCAACCAGGACTGCAGTAGCGTCCTGGTTGCCATGGTTACCGATCGGAGCCCCAGCGATTAAACTGGGACTCCGATCGGAAATCTCCGCTGTGCCACCAATGAAAATAATACAATAGAGGGAGGGAGGGGGGCCGGGGGGGCCGCACACTGTTCCACCAATGAAAATAATACAATAGAGGGAGGGGGGGCCGGGGGGGCCACACACTGTGCCACCAATGAAAATAATACAATAGAGGGAGAGAGGGGGGGCCGAGGGGGCCGCACACTGTGCCACCAATGAAAATAATACAATAGAGGGAGGGAGGGCCGCACACTGGCCACCAATGAAAATAATACAATAGAGGGAGGGGGGCCGAGGGGGGTCTGCCCCCTGCTGCCTGGCAGCCCCTGATCTCTTACAGGGGACTATGATACGCACAATTAACCCTCCTCAGGTGCGGCACCTGAGAGGTTAATTGTGCGGATCACAGCCCCCTTGTAAGAGATCGGGTGCTGCCAGGCAGCAGGGGGCAGTCATGTACACAGTTCTTAGTATATTCTAACTTGAAGCGTCCCCATCACCATGGGAACGCCTCTGTGTTAGAATATACTGTCGGATCTGAGCTTCACGATCTAACTCATATCCGACAGTATATTCTAACATAGAGGCGTTCCCATGGTGATGGGGACGCTTCAAGTTAAAATATACTATCGGATTGGAGAAAACTCCGATCTGATGGTATAATAGGGACTCCTGACTTTACATTGAAAGTCAATGGGGGACGGATCCGTTTGCAATTGCACCATATTGTGTCAACGTCAAACGGATCCGTCCCTATTGACTTGCATTGTAATTCAGGACGGATCCGTTTGGCTCCGCACGGCCAGACGGACACCAAAATGACTTTTTTCATGTCCGTGGATCCTCCAAAAATCAAGGAAGACCCACGGACGAAAAAACAGTCACGGATCACGGACCTAGGACCCCGTTTTTGCGGACCTTAAAAAAAACGGTCGTGTGCATGAGGCCTAATTCATAGTGGTTGAGGGAATGTATAGAGTGGGTGTAATGAACCAGATTGCCATTACCACCTCTTTTATACCCCCCACTATCTTGGTTGGTGCATCATGCGTCATTTCTGATATTTATTACCTTTTCCTGCAATGTGTGTGTATGTATTTCCTTGCAAATGTTATGTTAACATGTAATGTGCCTGGTTCACCAGAAGGTGGCATCCCCATTGGTAATGTTAGCTTACCTGGAGAGGAACCTTCTAGTTCCCTTCCAGCCCTCTCTAGAGAGGGAGGAGTTTAGCTAGTGAAGGTCAGTCTAGTTTACCCTTCCAAGGGGAAGGTTGTGCGGCATCCAGCAGAGCACTGCCTGCACTGCTGGGCCTGCAGGCCCTGCCTGCAAGTTCTACATGGTTGCTTGTCCACTCCTGGGCTCGCATTGCCTACATGCCAAGCTAAGAGAGCTTGAAGCCAGGAATAAGTTCTTAGGATTAAAGTAAGAGACAGACTACAGCTAAACTAAGTTCCAGCAGAAGAGGAAAAGTTTCTGTTTCACCCAGCTAGCATAGCAGAGCTAAGATTGTTGCAGAAGTGTTTCCCTGCCAATGTAAAGCCAATGCCTGCTAAAGACCAAGATACCATTTGTAAACTGTTTGGATTACCGTTTATGCCAAGTAAAGTTGTGTTCTACGTTAATACAAAGTCTGGACTCTGTTTATTCTACTTATTCATCACCCAAGTTCAACAACCCCCTTTTGCACTTGCTTCAGACAACACCACATCTGGGATCCAAGGATATCCAAGTAGGAGCACTGTGACACATGCATACAACATCTACAGAGACATTGTAGGCCACTCTACACCACTCTGGCAATCCTACATCTGTATACCCACACTATCACGGTCGGCGTGACTATCACATACGTGACGCAGAGGGAGGGAACAAGGAAGGCCCTGCCCAAGTGAGAGGGAAGGTGGTGACCCCTGACTCACCTAACGGCTGGCACCTGGCTGCCCTGACGTCCCTAGACGGGTTCCTCACCCGTACGCCGATCACGTGCCTAAAGCCCTGGCTTTCCCTAAGCTGAGCCCTAGATAGTGAACAGGGCGGTGGGAACACTAGTCCGCACCACTAGCTCTAAAGGAAAACACCAAGGGAAGGACAGACAATACAAACTCAACATATAATCCCAGGTGGGCGAGAACAGGAGACAACAAGAAGCCCAACAGGGATCCGGAGGGTAGCACTCTGGAACGACAACCAGGATTCACAACTGCAGTGGGTCAGTATAGATGTCCAGGCAGGAAGCTCTATAACTGGCAACTAGAGAAGTGTGAGGGGAGAATATAAGGAGGTTGGGAGTGGCAGACAAGAAACAGCTGAGGAGGAGAAGCTACGGATCCCTGATTGAGACAAAAAGGATAGCAAGGCAAACACAGAAAACAATCACTAAGAAACAACGTGATCTTTAGATATAGAACGCGCAGCCACCCGCTGCGACCTCCTGACCCCGGGTATAACGGAGTCAGACGTGGCTCTTGATACCCTCGTGACACACACTACCATCTACAAAGTGGACTCCATGTCCTCGTTGCTTAACTGCAACTGGCGTCACGACCACTTGTTCTATAAGAGGGACATATTTTGTAGAAACCTCCCAAGGGGCAAGGGATACCCCAGACGCTGGCAATAGGCCACTGCGCGGGCTACTGCAGTGAACCCGCTCCATACGCGGCAGGTGCCGGCTGTATCATACATCAGACACCCAGCCGCAATGATGAGGAATGCAGAAACCAGTCATTTAACCCCTCAGATGCCGCAATCAGTGCCGGTTGTGGCATCTAGGAGGTAAGGCAGAGAAATGCGGCTCCTGCCTTCTGATCTGAGCCCCTACATTGAAATTGCGGGGCAATGATTGGTTACCATGGCAGCCTGGACACTTTCTAGGCCGGCCATGGTAAGCTCCATGTAAGCTCCAACTCCAAATGTCAGCGCTGGCGTGAACTGTACTCGACACTGAGAGGCCCAAGGACTGTCCCACCTTCTGCTTAAAGGGAACCTGTCACCAGGATTTTGTGCATAGAGCTGGGGACATGGGCTGCTAGATGGCCGCTAGCACATCTGCAATACCCAGTCCCGACAGCTCTCTGTGCTTTTATTGTGTTAAAAAACCGTTTTGATCAATATGCAAATGAACCTGATATGTGTCCTGTGTCCGGAGATGAGTCCAGCGGAAAAGGAGCCCAGCACCGCCCCGCGTCCTCCGAATCTCCTCCTTGCTGGCTGATGTCACAGAGCTGGAGCGCCGAAATCTCGCGATGCGCGAGCTAGCGCATGCGTAGTTCGTTCCCTGTGCTGATGCCAGCACAGGGAATGAACATGATGCCGACACTGCGCATGCACTAGCTCGCGCATCGCGAGATTTTGGCGCATATTGATCAAAACGCTTTTTTAACACAATAAAAGTGCAGAGAGCTGTGGGGACTGGGTATTGCAGATGTGCTAGCGGCCATCTAGCAGCCCATGTCCCCAGCTCTATGCACAAAATCCTGGTGACAGGTTTCCTTTAACGTACATGTGCAGGGCTTGTTTTTGGGGAAAAATAATGTTAGCTTGGGACTTTCCACCTTTGGCTGGGCACAAGCCATCAGTTCTCTAAAATGTGCAGACTCAACTACATGTAAAGGGAGGGACTGTAGTACTAGCAACTTGGCCAGGTGCACATTTAGCTTCTGCGCCGTTGGATGAGTGCCTGTATACTGTTGTCTTTTTGCAATCACCTCGGGAGCAAAAGGAGCAATAGACAACATTGAAGTCGATAGGAAGGAATAACAGCTTCTTTCTGCTGACATTGACGAGCCCTGACTCCTTGAGAGGGGGTGTGGGCTGGTGGGTTGCTGCATCAGGCTGTAACACTAAATGAGTGGCACAGTTTTCCCACGCCACTTTATGGTGTGTAGGCGAGAGTAGACCCTTTGGACTTTAGCATATCCACTAAGTATGATGAAATAGAAATATCATGTCTTGAGTATTTAGCTCACACAAACATTGTTGATATCGAGAATGAAGATCCATTGAAAGGGGATTTTAGGGGAGGCATCAGGTCCACTTTTTGTCCCCCAATGCCTGCTGGGAGTAGTATTGCCATTTATTATCATCAAGTGTTAAAGGAGGTGAAGGCGTTGATGTCCCCCATGATTCATAATAACATTAGCACAGAGAACAAAGCCTTGAAATGGCGCCAGTCACATAAAGATATAATAGTGAAGCCAGCGGACAAGGGGGGAAATATGGTCCTGATAACAAAGGAGTATTATGTAACTGAGGCTTTGAGACAACTAGTGGATTCTGAGGTGCATGAGGTTCTGCCAGTAGACCCAATAGTGAGGATACAAACTAATTTGAGAAGTCTGCTTCGCAAGTACATAGAGTGTGAGCTACTATTCAAAAAAACAGCCGAGAAGCTGCTACTGCTATTCCCTTCAAAACCTTCTTGGTATTTTTTGCCAAAAGTCCATATGCCACTGACAGAACCCCTATCGGAGTACATTGACTGGCCCTTGAGGCCGTTGTTGAAAAGTGTACTCTCATATCTACAGGACACAAACAATTTCCTCTGAGCGCTGAAATCTGTTGAGTGGCAGGAGGGTTTCAGCTTACTTTCCCTGGATATAGAGAGTTTGTACACCTGGATCCCACATAAGGCAGGGATTGGAGCAGTGATGGAAATATTAGAGGGGACAAATAGAAGTAAGGATTATGGTGAATTTATTAGAGAAGCCTTGGAATTTATTTTGTCTAATAATACATTTAGGCTTGGGAACAAAAGGTATAGGTAGAAATATGTGATATGTTGGGACCATGCTGCTTCGTTGGTGCAAATAGCACTATCCTCCGGTGCAGTTAATCCTGTAATCAGACACAAGATACTGATACTTTAGGCCTAGATTTCCATCCAGCTTTTTATGGATTCCTATGCAGAGCATCAAAAATCACACAATAGTGAAGTACCTTCAGTGCAATTAAATAAAGAAGGGTTTTATGATACTCACAAACTGGTTAAAAATTGAAAGCATGTCATAAAACAAGTCTCTTTCATATCCTTCGTATCGCAGCCTGACCCGGGTTTCATACAAGGCTTCGTCCTGATGCTCTGCTGAGGAATCTTTAAAAAGCTGGATGGAAATCTAGGTCGAGAGTATCAGTATCTTGTGTCTGATTATGGGGTTAACTGCACCGGAGGATAGTGCTATTTGCACCAACAAAGCAGCGATGTCCCAACATATCGCATTGGAGTCTTGTGTGAATATACCCACTTCACTTCAGGGACCTGCAGCACAAGTATATTTTAGAAAACGCTACGTGACTGGAACTTTTATACTTTGATTATAGGCAGAAATATTGTATGGCCATGGGTACACCTATGTCTTGCACGTTTGCAAACATCTATTTAGCGAGGTTTGAGGACAAATATGTTTACTCAGTGAATAATCCCTTTTTATCCTGTATCCAGACTTTCTTAAGATACATCAACAACATTTTTATAGTTTGGTTGGGTATAGAACTAGAGTGCCAGGAGTTTGTTGAATATCTCAATGGAGTTAATGATATGAACATGAGGTTCACGTGTAAATATGGAGGACTAATTATGAAGTTCTTGGATGTGGCTGTTGTGTTGAATGGTGACAGATTGATCACGGGGGTATATAGTAAACCAACAGTGACCAATTCCTTGCTACACTACAACAGCTTTCACACAGAGAGTGTGAAAAAATCAGTCCCTTATACACAATTTGTTAGACTCAGGAGGATTAATGACACAGAGTAGGGTTATATGTCGCAAGCCTTAGACTTGAGGCGTCGCTTGCTTGTGAGGGGCTACCCAGAGAGAGTTTTAGACGAGGTTATGAGAAAAGCATCAGGCCTGTCCCAAGAAAATCTTCTCCACAAAGTTGATGGTAATGGAGAAAGAAAAAAAGATATGAAGTGACTTGCATTCTCTTTTAGGTATAGCCCCATGGCAGACATGATCTGGAAAGCCATATTAAATAATTTCGACATTCTTAAGAAGGATAGTGACCTCAATGAATTAACAGATGAAAAGCCCTTTATACTGTAGCATTTAGAAGGTCCCATACTTTGAGGGATAAGCTAGTGAGGAGCCGTTTTGTCGAGGAGAAGCCTAGTCATTGGTTAAACGATTTAATGCCCATAGGTAATCGGAGATGCAGCAGTTGTTCATTTCGTAAATATAACCCCCAATGGAAGTATTTGCATTTTGGAGGTCTTCACCATAGGATTAATACCCTTATAACATGCAAAAGCAAATAAATGGTCTATTTGGTAATGTGCTGTTGTGGC
The DNA here is from genome assembly GCF_905171765.1 of Bufo bufo. Lineage (NCBI taxonomy): Eukaryota > Metazoa > Chordata > Amphibia > Anura > Bufonidae > Bufo > Bufo bufo. Next base: position 124,195,149 of record NC_053397.1, read on the forward strand.
CGCTTTTATATAGGGAAGACAATTAGGAACTTATGTGAAAGGTTCCCATTAATTAAATTACCTCCGTGAAGGGATATCTACGTTTGATAGAACATGTTAGGGGGACCCATGGAGGTAACACGAGTGTCTTGAGTTTCTCAGGAATTAAACTTGTCCCGCATCTACTGCAAGGGGGAGATAGACATCAGACTCTATTTTGCAAGAAAGCCAAATGGGTAATGTGTTCAGGAGCAATGAGCCCGCTAGGGCTTAATGATAAAAATGAGTGTTCTCATATTAAACTGTGAGATATCACATTTTGATGTGTTTTGTATGTTTATACAGTGGATATAAAAAGTCTACACACCCCTGTTAAAATGTCAGGTTTCTGTGCTGTAAAAAAATGAGACAAAGATAAATAATTTCAGAACATTTTCCACCTTTGTGCTGTTCCAGCCTTTATTCTTGTATTGTATTCTACAATTGTTGTGTTTTCATTATATTATCATTTACTATGTTGTGTAACGCTGCCACCCTGTGGTTATTCTTATAATACCATTTATAGTGTGTTATGTAAATTTCCATTGCATTGCTCTCCTCCCTCTTTTGTGACATCACATCCTCTGTAAGGTCCTTTGTCCTTCCTCTTTGTCGCAGACCTTCAACCTGGTGAGAGCTATTCTTTTTGACCTCTAATATCCTCTAGCACACCCTCATTTCCCTGCATTTGTTTTCAAGGCAAATCAATAAATGATCAAAGCTTCACCATTATATTCTCCTCACTGGATTATCACATGCAACTGGTGCCTATATCTGGAGATATTAGTGAGTTCAGCTATCTACCATTGCTTGTACAGGGGCTATCACTGACAACCAATCAGGGGATTTTCTCTAATGTACATCTGTGGCAGAATAGTCAAAAAGAAGCTTAAATCTACAGTCTTGCATGTCAACACACAGTCTGCCAGGGGGCTTATAGCTGTCCGCCATCTTACACGCACGTGGCTTCATAAGCACAGTGCACAAGCTGGAATACCCTCTTAAAGAGACAGTACCGCTTAAATAGAAATAACATGTCCACAAGAAGCATAGTGGATCTCTCAGTAACTGAACATACAGAAAGTCACCCTGCTCCCAAAAACTCAGATATGCAGGAAGCAGAGTCCATGTTAACTGAAGAACAAGCAGTACGATCTAAACGTGTTATCAAGCCAACACAAAAGATTAGAGAGAACTTTGAGACGACCAAAGAAGAGTTCAGTGACAATTTAAATGATTTATGGCAGAGAACTGAACACTATATAGCAGCTCTTTTACGATATAACAACGACCCAACAAAGTTAACCACAACGTTGAATCGCTTAACTAACTCCTATGTCCACTATCAACGACTCTCTGCTAAGTACATCACTTTCCTGAGCGACTCTGATTTTGACGAAGCCTCAGAGGAGCTGAGTGAGAGAAAGAATCTCCTTGAAGATGCTACAAGATGCTAGTAGTACAAGATGCTAAGAGCAAGGCAGAACTCCGCATCGCACATTTACAGGAGGCGAGATCCCATCGATCAATTTCAAGTAAACATACCCTTTCATCTTCCAAAACCTCTCGTTCCGGAAGGTCAGCCTTGCATGACAAGCTTATAGAAGTCCGGGCAGAAGCAGAGGAAGCTAGCGTAAGAAGTTCCTTTGCTAAGAAGGAGGCGGAGATTACGAAGAAGAAAGCAGAAATGGAGGCGGAGATTACGAAGAAGAAAGCAGAAATGGAGGCTAAGAAAGCAGAAATGGAGGCTGAGACAGAAGCCCAGCTAAAGATACTCCAGACAGAAAGGGAAGAAGCAGCTACCTTAGCTAAACTAAAGGTCATCGAGCAAGCATTAGGCCAAGGTACCGGCCCAGACTGTTTCGTTCCAGGAGAAGAGGAAGACCCAGCCGACCGCACTGCCAGGTATGTGCTAAGGCAACCATCGCCTACTCCTCCTGCTAAATCGCATGCACCAACGCCACTTCTAGCTCACCAACTGGGTGAACCCACAGAGTACCAGAAATCATCACAGCGCAGTAATAAGGTAATATCTAGCACCAAGCGGGCTGATCATCCAGAGACTAAACCGCAGTTAATCCTTATGCCACATCATTCCATCCTGATCAATCTCAACCTTATCTGCCATAGCCCCTACATGCTCTAGAGACACCACAATGCAATACCGCAATATGGAATGGGAGATCAGACATGTCAGACTTTGCCAGATACATGATGACCAGGGAGCTGATTAACATTAGTCTCTCAAGGTTTGATGACCGTGCCGAAAACTACAGGGCCTGGAAATCGACCTTTAAAGCAGTAATCGGTGACATAAACCTCACTGCCATGGAGGAACTTGACTTGCTCATCAAATGGTTAGGCCCAGAATCTGCAGAATGCATAAAGACATTAAGAGTGGTTCATGCAGGCCACTCAGAGGAAGGTCTCGCTGCAGCATGGGAGAGACTTGAACAGACCTATGGCAGTCCAGAAGCTATAGAAAGTGCCTTATTCAGGAGACTTCAAGCCTTCCCAAGGATAACTGGCAGTTAAGACAATCGCAAACTCCAGGATCTGAGCGACCTACTAAAAGAACTTGAATTGGCAAAAATGGACCCACGTCTGCCAGGACTGAGTTACCTTGATACCGCACATGGCGTCAATCCAATAGTGTCGAAACTACCACATGGCATGCAAGAGAAATGGGCAGACCAGGGCTCCAGATACAAGAGAGAACACAATGTGTCTTTTCCCTCTTTCTCTTATTTTACCAGATTCATCAGTGACCAAGCTCGAAAGAAGAATGACCCCAGCTTTGACTTCACTGAATCCACTCTACCTGCTTCATCCTCATGTTCAAGGTATGACAACACCACAAATAAACGTAGAGACTTAAGGGGGACAGTATCCATTAGGAAAACCAATGTTCCACTCATTTCAACCTGCACTACTAGGAAGGAATACCCTGTCCTCAAAGAAAAGGACCCTAACCGCATGTGCCCCATCCATAAAAGACCTCATCCTTTAAAGGAGTGTCGTGGGCTCAGGGCAAAGACCTTGCAAGAACGCAGAGAGATACTCAAAGAGCTTGGAGTGTGTTACAAGTGTTGTGCCTTATCTAATCATATGGCGAAAGACTGTAAGGTTATTATCAAGTGTGCAGAATGCAACAGTGACAAGCACGTTACAGCAATGCATCCTACTTTGCCTTCAGACAACGCACCGTCTCAAGCTGCGACCAATGCCGTCGCACTTCATGGCGGGGAGCCACCGGCTCAAGAATTAGCTACAACTACTATTTCCTCTTCCTGTATGGCGATATGTGGCAAGGAGGCTGATTCTAAGTGCTGTGCAAAGGTGTGTTTGGTCAACGTCTACCCAGAAGGGCAATCTGAAAGAGCCATCAGAATGTACGCAATTATTGATGAACAAAGCAATAGGTCTCTAACAAAAATTGGTAATAGAAAAATGAGTGGCACTCCTTATAAGGGAACAAGAAACGGTAGTGAAGATAAAATATTTGTCCAAATTAAAATTTTATGTAAATAACACGCATCACATCCAATTGTCATATACATAAAATCAATAACAATAAAAATGGGAAACCAAAGGTAGGGTCCTGAAGAGACCTGTTGAGAATAAAAGTGCAAAGGTTCATGGGACACTGCCCACAATGGTAATCAGTCCCAGCAGGTCTACATGCACCTGGATACAATTCCAAGAGTGTGTGGTTAGTTTGTATCAAATGAAGGTATAGTTGCCACACAATGTCCAGCTTCAAACCTCCAGAGCAGGAGGATAGATAATAGTATCAAGTCCTGGAAATAATCGCTTTTCAGATGTAATAGCGAAATAATAGCAGTAGATGCTTCTTACCATATACCTTCAGTAAGCTCGCTGTGGTGAAGCGAAGTAGCAGCCGAACACAGCTAACGCGGCATCCCACGTGGTATGGAGTCAGAGCGTGACGTCTCACGTGACTCACCAGCTGGAGCTGTGGTAGCGTATCTTGTTAAGCTTACAAACACCACCTCTATGCGAGACTGGCTCTGCAGATCACCCCGACCGACGTAGTCACTGCTCGGTCACTTGTGATACTTGGGGGAAAAGGCTCACTGTCCTGACTTGCCCAAACGCGTTTCAGGGTATACACCCCTTCCTCAGTGGTGGAGACGGTGAGTTCTGGACAGCTTTTTATATCCTCCCAGGAAGCCAGCCACAGGTGAGACTGCACTAATTGGGACCTTAGGAAAACCCGATGTGGGAATCAGTTATAGTCCATGTGAGACATCAGATCCTACAACATTCACAACATTGGTAAAATAAACGTATTAAAATATAATTACAAAATAATATGGGTGATATCACCGCATGAGGAGACGCATATATCAGCCCCTGCGTCTAAATGCACCTTCATGCGTCCAATCACATACACAAACATCTATTTAGGGATCCAATAATAATATGGAACATTTAATAACCATAGAATATTTAATTACACATAAAATGTCTTAAAAGTTAATAAAACATCAAAATGACAATACCGATCCAATCATAATACCAATTGGAATATAAACGCATGAAAAACGCACACACATGCGGTCAGGTGCGTTTTCGATGCGTTTTTGATGCGTTTTTTCCAAAAACTATAAAAACAGTAAAATCTACCTTAAAAAGGTTAAAAAAGCATCCTAGATAATAAATTACATCAAATGAAACTCTGAAGAGAATATATATTCAAAGGGAGGCAGAAATATCCATCGAATTCTTAAGGAGACCTCTATGTGTCGGAAAGGGGAGGGGAGCAGGGCAGGGAGGAAGGAACAGAGTGCTGGAAAACAGCCAAACTCTAAGGCTCAGTTCACACCTGAGCGTTCTGAAAGGAGCGCTCTGTATGCGCGATTGTACGGGCGTTTACAAGCGCGCATACAGAGACAAGTGTACACACAGTGTCGCGCGTTCCCGAAAGTCTATGTACGGGAACGCGCGACAAGCGCCCAAAAAAACGCTCCTGTACTTGTGTGAGCGTCGGGCGTTTTACAGCGCGATCGTACGCGCTGTAAAACGCCCAGGTGAGAACCATTCCCATAGGGAAGCATTGGTTTCTCCTTGTTGAGCGTTTTACAGCGCGTAGGAACGCGCTGTAAAACGCTCAGGTGTGAACTGAGCCTGAATCAACATCACCACCCGGCTCACCACCCATTCCTCAGAGGAATCCAAACAGTTCCCATTCGGCATTCAAGCCCCTGGGGATCAGGGATTCAAATTCCAAAATCCGGTGGGATTCCTGCCTGGACATAGCAGCCACATGGTTACCACCTCTCCATGGTTTCTTGACTCTCTCTAATGCAAAGAATTGCAGGGACGAAGGATCGCAGTTGTGTATGTCTTTAAAATGTTTAGAGAGGGAGTGTAATAAATACCCCTTTTTAATATTGGCCAGATGTTCTGCCACTCTCTTCTTTAATGTCCTCTTTGTCCTTCCTATATATTGTTTTTGACAACTACACTGTAACAGGTAGATGACATCCGTCGAATCACAGGTTAGACATTCATCAATGTCAAACCTGAAGGAATTCTGAGTAGAGGTGACACTTGTGGTTTTCCTCGCAAAGTTCGTCACCTTACAGTTCCCACACCGCCCACATCTATGGAAGCCACCAGTTAAAAGCCAATTATGGCCTTCACTTGGACCTATCTTACTCTTTTTCAGTGTGGGTGCTACATTTGCTGCCAAAGTAGTGGCTCTCGTATATGTAATTCTTGGATCTCTAGTAAGAGATGAGCCTATAGTCTTATCATCCAGGAGAAGATGCCAATGTTTCCTGATGATTTTTTCCACCTGTCTCTGGCAAAACCTAAATTCTTTGAGATTTTCGGCATAGCAGGAGAAGCAACACCATATACCCTCAACACTTGTTCTGGTCGTGCAGAAGAGCCACTGGATACCTTATCTCCTCCATAAAAGGGAACGTTCATATACCCTTGCCAACGTTAATTGAATGCGACCAAATACCAGATGAAAGATGTAATTCCTACTCCAGAAGCTGCATATCATCATTCCCACTTGAAACATCTAGCTAGTGAGATCCTCCCTATGGACATGAATGCTGACATCCTACTTCTGCTCGGGAGAGACATTCTGAGGGTCCACAAGGTGTGTCAACAATGCAACGGTCCTGATAATGCCCAATATGCACAGAGACTTGATTTAGGCTGGGTAATCATGGGCGATGTATGTATAAATAAGAGCCACAAACCATCTCAAGTGAACTCCTTCAAAACCTTTGTGTTCAACAATGGTCGCACATCTCATTTTAAGCCATGTGTTCATCATTATGAGGTGAAGAAAAGGCTTTCTAACATCTTAAAGACACCAGACATCATTCCTACCAGTTATGACAACTTAGGAAAAACTGTGTTTTGTACAACACCAGACGACGACAAACTGGCCTTGTCCATGGATGACAATGAGTTTATTAAAATAATGGACGATGAATTCTTCAAAGATGCATCTAACCACTGGGTTGCACCTTTACCTTTCCGTGCTGTAAGAGCCAGACTCCCTGACAACCGGGAACAAGCACTCTCCAGATTCATCTCCTTGCAACGTACGTTAAAAAACAAACCAGAAATGAAAAGTCATTTTGTGGCCTTCATGGAAAAAATATTTCGCAATGATCATGCAGAGCTGGCTCCACCCTTACAAGAGCATGAAGAATGCTGGTACTTTCCATCCTTTGGGGTATATCACCAACGGAAGCCAAACCAAAAAAAGAGTGGTATTCGATTCAAGTGCCAAACATAACGGCGTATCTCTGAACGACGTCCTTCTCACCGGTCCGAACCTGACCAATAATCTGGTGGGAGTGCTCATGAGATTCAGATAGGAGCCAATAGCCATTACTGCTGACATTGAAAAAATGTTCCATTGCTTTATCGTGTGGCAAGATCATAGAAACTACCTCAGGTTTCTTTGGCATAGAGACAATGACACCAGCAAAGAAATGGTTGAATGCCGCATGAAGGTGCACGTGTTTGGTAACAGTCCTTCACCTGCTGTTGCTACATATGGCCTACGTAGGGCTGCCTTAGATGGTGAGTCAGAATTTGGGGAACATGCCAGAAACTTTGTCGTGAGAGACTTCTATGTGGACGACGCACTCAAATCCTTCCCTACAGCGGAGGAGGCCATAGATCTGCTCAAAAGGACACAAGGTATGCTTTCAAAGTCTTGTCTAAGGTTACATAAGATAGCCTCTAACTGCGTTGCCGTAATGAAAGCCTTCCAGCCCAGCGATCATGCCACAGAATTCAGAGATTTGAATCTAGGGATAGACAATCCACCAGTACAGAGAAGTCTGGGCCTGAGGTGGGACTTAGCAAATGACTCCCTTGGATTTCAAGTTAACTGTGCAGATAAACCATTTACTAAACGGGGAGTTCTCTCACTGGCGAACAGCCTATATGATCCCCTGGGATTTGTGGCACCTTTGACTGTACAAGGCAAATTCCTGTTAAGACAGTTCTCAGAGTCTGTATCTGACTGGGATGCTCCACTGCCCTCTGACAAACAACAAAAGTGGGAGTTGTGGAAGGAATGCTTGCATGCATTATTCACATACCAAGGTGTTACACTCCAACATCCCTTACAGCCACTCGGAGGAGAGAAATCCATATCTTCTCAGATGCGTCTACTGAAGCCATCGCAGCTGTTGCTTATTTAAAGGTAATAGACTATTCCAATCAAGCACATGTTGGATTTCTGTTTGGAAAGGCTAAATTAGCTCCAAAACCTGAGCACACCATTCCTAGACTCGAACTTTGTGGGACTGTGCTAGCCGTAGAGATTGCGGACTTTATACAACGTGAGCTGGATATTCAGGTGGATGACATCAATTTTACACAGACAGTAAGGTTGTCCTGGGTTACATCTACAACCAGTCAAAACGCTTCTACATTTATGTCAGTAACCGCATCGAAAGGGTTAGAAGATCCTCTAAACCTGAACAGTGGCACTATGTTTCATCTCATCTCAATCCCCCAGATTGCGCCACCAGATCGGCATCTGGAAGAGTCTCTGCAACTTCTTCTTGGTTGACAGGTCCAGGGTTTCTGCTGAACCAGATTGAAGAAACTCCTACCCAAGACGTCTTCAGTCTCCAGGACCCTCATGGAGATCCAGAGATTCGGCCTGAAGTTAGTACCTTCGTCACCAAGTCTGAAAGGAGCGCTGGCTTGGGCTGTCATCGCTTTGAACGCTTCTCTAGATGGTCAAGACTCATTTCACATCATTGCAAGGTTAGTCCACATTGTTCATTGTTTTCATGCTGAGAAGCATAACACTGACTGTCGCAGTTGGCACCTGTGCCATAAACCTCTAACGGCAGAAGACATTATTCTAAGTGAATTGCTTGTGATACGTAACGTACAGCAGAGTGCCTTTAAAATGGAACTGAAATGTATACATGACAAGCAAGATATACCAAAAGGCAGCCCCATTGTCAACTTGAAACCAGTAATTGATGATCGTGGCATGCTGAGAGTTGGTGGTCGCCTAAACAAGGCTAAGCTAGAGATTGCAGAAATGAATCCCCTCATTATTCCTGCCAAACACCACGTTACTACACTGTTGATACGGCATTATCACGAAAGAGTCCAGCATCAAGGCCGACATTTCACTGAGGGTGCTTTAAGAGCCGCAGGTCTTTGGATAGTGGGAGCAAAAAGACAGGTTGCTCATATTATTCACCATTGCATTAACTGTCGCAAGGCGAGAGGAAAATTACAACATCAACAAATGTCTGATTTGCCAGTTGATAGGACAAGCACCGAACCACCGTTCACTTATGTTGGTCTGGACGTCTTTGGGCCATGGACAGTCACTGCACGTAAGACCAGAGGTGGTCATGCAGAAAGCAAACGATGGGCAGTGTTGTTTACATGCTTAAGTGTACCTGCTATACACATTGAAGCAATAGAATCCATGGACGCTTCTAGCTTCATCAATGCTTTAAGACGATTCCTCGCCATCAGAGGACCAGTAAAGCAAATAAGATCTGACTGTGGAACCAACTTCATAGGAGCCTGTCGAGAGTTGCAAATTGACTCTAAACCAGTTCAAGACTACTTAGCCAATAATGGTTGTACATGGATCTTTAACCCCCCGCATGTCTCTCATATGGGCGGTTCATGGGAAAGAATGATAGGCATCACCCGCAAAATATTGGACTGTATGCTGATGGACTCAAACTTCTCAAGGCTCACCCATGAGACTTTGACTACCTTCCTGGCTGAGGTATCCGCTATTGTCAACTCAAGACCTCTTGTACCTGTATCTATGGATCCAGAATCCCCTGCCATTCTTACTCCAGCAACTCTTCTCACTCAGAAGTTTGGATCTGTTCCTAATCCACCTGAAGAGTCTTCTTCTAGTAACATATATCTGAAACAGTGGAAGAACGTTCAACATCTGGCCAACTGTTTCTGAAGCAGGTGGAAAAAAAGAGTACTTAACGCTTCTGCAAGCACGTAGAAAGTGGCAACAGGTCAAGCCAAACTTACAGATAGGAGATCTTGTACTCATGAAAGACCAAAAGGTGGAAAGAAACTCCTGGCCCATGGGACTCATCTCAAAGGTCTTCATCAGTGAAGATGGCAAAGTTCACAAGGTGGAAGTGACCATCGCAAAACAAGGCCATCCCAAATCCTTTATCAGGCCTGCATCTGAGATTGTTCTCCTCTTACCCGTAGAGGAATGATTCTTTACTTGAGGAACCTTATTCCTGGCAACCAGAAGACTCAAGGCGTTGGACTGTTCCAGTTCACCATTTCCAGTATGTTGTTTTTGTTTGTTTTTTGTCTTTCAGGTTCCAACATTTCATGGACATTTTTGTAGTTGCATATATAGTGAAATCCAAGGATTTCAGACGGGGAGTGTGCTGTTCCAGCCTTTATTCTTGTATTCTACAATTGTTGTGTTTGCATTATATTATCATTTACTATGTTGTGTAACGCTGCCACCCTGTGGTTATTCTTATAATACCATTTATAGTGTGTTATGTAAATTTCCATTGCATTGCTCTCCTCCCTCTTTTGTGACATCACATCCTCTGTAAGGTCCTTCGTACTTCCTCTTTGTCGCAGACCTTCAACCTGGTGAGAGCTATTCTTTTTGACCTCTAATATCCTCTAGCATACCATCATTTCCCTGCATTTGTTTTCAAGGCAAATAAATAAATGATCAAAGCTTCACCATTGTATTCTCCTCACTGGATCATCACATGCAACTGGTGCCTATATCTGGAGATATTAGTTAGTTCAGCTATCTACCATTGCTTGTACAGGGGCCATCACTCACAACCAATCAGGGGATAATCTCTAACGTACATCTGTGGCAGAATAACCTTTAATGTAACCTATAAACTGTTCCACTCAATTGAAAGACAAACCGAAATCTTTTAGGTGGAGGGAAGAAGACAAAAAAAAACAACTAAAATAATGTGGTTGCATAAGTGTGCACACCTTCTTATAACTGCGGATGTAGCTGTGTTCAGAATTAAGCAATCACATTCAAAATCATGTTAAATAGGAGTCAGCATACACCTGCCATCATTTAAAGTGCCTCTGATTAACCCCAAATAAAGTTCAGCTGCTCTAGTTGGTCTTTCCTGAAATTTTCTTAGTCGCATTTCAAAGCTTCCAAAACATCAGAGGAGTCTCATTGTTAAAAGCTATCAGTCAGGAGAAGGGTACAAAATAATTTCCAAGGCATTAGATATACCATGGAACACAGTGAAGACAGTCATCATCCAGTGGAGAAAATATGGCACAACAGTGACATTAACAAGAACTGGACATCCCTCCAAAATTGATTAAAAGACGAGAAGAAAACTGGTCTGGGTGGCTACCAAGAGACCTACAGCAACATTAAAGGAGCTGCAGGAATATCTAGCAAGTACTGGCTGTGTGGTACATGTGACAACAATCTCCCATATTCTTCATATGTCTGGGCTATGTGGTAGAGTGACAAGACGAAAGCCTTTTCTTATGAAGAAAAACATCCAAGCCAGGCTACATTTTGCAAAAACACATCTGAAGTCTCCCAAAAGCATGTGGGAAAAGGAGTTATGGTCTGATCAAACCAAGGTTGAACTTTTTGGCCATAATTCCAAAAGAATTGTTTGGTGCAAAAACAACACTGCACATCACCAAAAGAACACCATTCCCCACAGTGAAGCATGGTGGAGGCAGCATCATGCTTTGGGGCTGTTTTTCTTCAGCTGGAACTGGGGCCTTAGTTAAGCTAGAGGGAATTATGAACAGTTCCAAATACCAGTCAATATTGGCACAAAACCTTCAGGCTTCTGCTAGAAAGCTGAACATGAATAGGAACTTCATCTTTCAGCATGACAACGACCCAAAGCATACATCCAAATCAACAGGAATGACTTCACCAGAAGAAGATTAAAGTTTTAGAATGGCCCAGCCAGAGCCCAGACCTGAATCCGATTTAAAATCTGTGGGGTGATCTGAAGAGAGCTGTGCAAAGGAGATGGCCTCGCAATCTGACAGATTTGGAGTGTTTTTGCAAAGAGTGGGCAAATCTTGCCAAGTCAAAATGTGCTATGCTGATAGACTCATACCCAAAACTGAGTACTGTAATAAAATCAAAAGGTGCTTCAACAAAGTATTAGTTTAAGGGTGTGCACACTTATGCAATCATATTATTTTATTTTTATATTTTTTCTTCCCTCTACCTAAAAGATTTCAATTTGTTTTTCAATTGAGTGGTACAGTTTATAGGTCACATTAAGGGTGGAAAAAGTTCTGAAATGATTTATCTTTGTCTAATTTTTTTACATCACAGAAACCTGACATTTTAACAGGGGTGTGTAGACTTTTTATATCCACTGTATTTGTTTTTATATGGTCGGTCTCCAGTAGCGCCAATGATTTCCATGACGACACTGGATTACAACATAAAAAGGGAGACACAAGCTGCCTGATGATGTAGTGGCCTGAGGAAGCGCTGCTCATACGTGTGTGAATTTGCAGTCTGTCCATCCCCATCCTCCCGTACATGATTGTATTGCTTTGGATGCAATTAAAGAGAAGAATCAAGAAGCTGGTAAGTGCCGCCTCTCTTTCCTTATCTTTCTACTGTTTTGATCTATAGTAAGGAATAACAGCTTCCTTCTGCTGACGTTGACGAATCCTGATTGCTTGAATGGAGGTGCAGGCCGGTGGGAGATGCAGCGGTTGTTGCATCAGGTTGTAACACTAAAGGAGTGGCACGGTTTTCCCACCCCACTTTATGGTAACACTCCATATGTTGACGCAGGGCGGTCGTGCCAACATTGGCACCCTGGCAATGCCTCACCTTCTGCCCACACATACTGCATACCACCACGCTAACATCCCCCAGTGACTTGGTGAAAAATTCCCAAACTGCCAGGTATGGTATTTTCCCTCCACCACTGCGTGATGCCTGCCTTCCGCTGCTTTTATGAATCCATGCCCTGCTAGTGTGTTCCTCATAGGTAGTCTCCTAAGTAGTAGATGGTGTACCCCTCCCACGCTTGGCTCCAGATCTCCCACTGCTTCCACCCTGCTGCTTCACTGGCACCCTTCCATCCTTTTGTCTCATGGGTACGCTGCCCCCCTCCTGTCTCATGGGCACGCTGCCATCCTACTGTCTCACAGGCATGCTGCCTTCCTCACCCCCTGATGATCATGATGCCACCTCTTAACCTGGTTCCCATGTGCGATCTCTCACGCATCTCTCATGCATCCCTGACCACTCGCAACATGTGCTCCCACCCTACTGTCATCATTGGTAGTTGCATGCCAAAAAAGTCCACAGCAGACCTCTCCTCTAAGTCTAGGCTGGCATGTAACTGCTGACTGTCCTCACAATGCTCATTGTTTCTGAAAAGCGGAGCAGAGCCAGCAGCTATTTTTACTTGGCTAGCAGAAGAAGCAGCAAAAGCAGGAGGCAGGTTCAGGACAGGTGAGAGCATAGTGGCAGTTTCTTGGCCATGCAAACTAAGTGTGGTGTCAGAGGAACCCACTGATTCTTGGCTGTGTGTATCTGTTGTCACTTGACATGACGTTGAAGAGCGAGTCAACCATTCCAGTACAGTTGGATTGTTGGTCAAAACACGACTGCCGGATGATAGTGGCAGCTTTGGCCTGCGGCTGCTACCACCCTCTTTCTTCTGCTGCTACTTTCTGGCTATAGCAACATTTTTGCCGCTGACATTTCTTTTGGAAGGCCCAGGCAACTGTCTGTTGGCCATGGTGTACAGTAACTAAAACAATAAAATAACGAATTAACTCTGAATGTTAGTGCACTAGAATGTGCAGTACGCAGCCCTGCAGGGTGAGCGAATGTGAGGTCACAGGGGTAGTTACTAACCGAGGGTGTTTTTGGTACTCACAGTTTTTATATACCCTGGGCAGGCGTACAGCAGTGATGGAGAGGCTGGCACAGGGATCCTCTGGGGCACTCTCTATGTATAAGGACCAGGCCGGGTGGTAGGTGAGGTGCCCTGGGTGTTGCAGGTTTAATGTGCCGGTGGCAAGATCCCTCTAAGTTTGCGACGCCAGTGCCGGTAACGGTGGCACACCGATTTATTGTAGTAATAATTGAGGAACACAAGTTGCAGTGAACCAAAACTTCCTTTTACTGAAACAGTTCAACTATTTACAGTCTTTAGTTGGTTCCACATGTAAAAGAGTGTAACAGGCAGGCTTTATATAAACGGCAGGCAAAGTCCTTGCAAGATACTCAGATCAGGCTGTATTTTCCTCAGTTCCTGTCTGTCTTTCTCCAAGGCCCGTATGCCTTATTGCTGGCTTTATCCCTGGGTAGGGAAAACTTCCTCTGTTATAAATCCTCTTGCTGTAAATATATCCTTCTTCCCTTCAGCTCTCTGTTTGGCTGGAATAAACTTGGCTCTGCACTGTACTTTTATAGGAACTTGGTTTCTCAGGAGGTAGCTTCTTCTCCTGGAGACAAGCTAGGAGCCTGGGCTATCTAGCTGCATGTCAGAACCTGCTCTTCAGCTCCTCTCTGGCTAAAGTGCACTCTTGGCTTCTGAACACACTCTGACTAGACTGCCTCTTCCTGTCCTGAACCTGACAATATATACTAGGGGTTCCCTAGCTCCCTCTACTGTCTAGGAGGAGGAACTACCCCTAACAGGCCTGATACAGGAGATACACAGGAAAAATCACATAAAACATCATATAAAATACAATGGCCCTGTTCCACAGGAGGTGGAGAACAACGTGGCCCAATTTACCCTTGTGTAGTGCCCACATTTACATAGTGGGACACTACAAATGTGATGCACACAGCGATATATGACATCTGCCTTTAATACTAAGGCACAATAACTCTATCACAAAATTATTGGATTAACTCTGAATATCGGTGCAGTAGAACATGATGCACACGGCAATATGTTATACCTGCCTTTAATATTGAGGCACACTAACTGTATCACTAAATTAACTTTGAAAGTCGGTGCACTTGTCGTGATGCACACGGTGACACACTCTCCGCGCAGTATCCCTGCACTCCAACTCTCCAATATTCTTTTTTAAAATACTTTGCAGCAACACCGTCCCTAGCGCTTGAGCGCTTGCCACAAGGGTTTTAAAGGATTGTGACAAAAGATATGCAAGGGATCTGCTGACTGGCTGGCTGAACGACATTATCGGTGGTCTAGCATTCCCGGGCTTCTTACTTTTACTTTGTAAGACGTGCAGCTACCATTTAGAAAAAAAACTGATTTGTTACAATGAAGCACGAAGGAATTTGAGTTAATTGCAAATCGAAGTTTCCCTAAACTTTGAACCGAATTCCACTTTGAATGCTTTGCTTCGCTCAACACTAATGGCTACCCAACATTAACACAGAGGCCAGTGATTAGCTGCAGTGATTATTTGGAGTAATCAGGCACATCATAACTGCAGGTCCAGAAACAAAGACCACCAGGTCACTGGAATGGCAGGGATTTGAGCGGGTGAATTAGGGTACTTTCACACTAGCGTTTTTCTTTTTCGGTGTTGAGTTCCATGCTGCTGCAGTTTTCTCTCTGGCCAAAAATCCTGAACATTTGCCGGAATGCCGGATCCGGCCTTAATTTCCATTGAAATGTACTAGTGCCGTATCCGGCATTAAAGAGGACCTTTCACCTTGAAAAACATTGTTAACTAAGTATGCTGCCATAGAGAGCGGCGCCCAGGGATCTCACTGCACTTACTATTATCCCTGGGCGCCGCTCCGTTCTCCCGTTATGCCCTCCGGTATCTTCACTCACTAAGTTATAGTAGGCGGTGTCTGCCCTTGTTCTGTGGGCGTCTCCTTCTCCTAGGCTGTAGCGCTGGCCAATCGCAGCGCACAGGTCACAGCCTGGGAGTTTTTTTTTCTCCCAGGCTGTGAGCTGTGTGCTGCGATTGGCCAGCGCTACAGCCTAGGAGAAGGAGACCCCCACAGAACAAGTGCAGACACCGCCTACTATAACTTAGTGAGTGAAGATACCGGAGGGCATAACGGGAGAACGGAGCGGCGGCCATGGATAATAGTAAGTGCAGTGAGATCCCTGGGCGCCGCTCTCCATGGCAGCATACTTAGTTCACAATTTTTTTCAAGGTGAAAGGTCCTCTTTAAGTGTATCGGCAAAACGGATCCGGTTTTCCGGTCTGCGCATGCTCAGACCATTAAATATGCAAAAAATATATATATACCGGATCCATTTTTCCGGATGACACCGGAGAGACGGATCAGGTATTTTAATGCATTTGTCAGACAGATCCGCATCCGGATCCGTCTGACAAATGCCATCCGTTTGCGTCCGGATTGCCGGATCTGGCAGGCAGTTCTGGCGACGGAACTGCCTGCCGGAATCCTCTGCCGCAAGTGTGAAAGTAGCCTAAAAGTTTTTTTTCAATTACCAGCTGTCAGCTTATTTTTATGTGATCTTGTGAAACCCCTTTTAACCCTATTTTGGCCCTAGAACACAAGGGGTGCAGATATTAACCTTTTACTGCACTAGACCTCTAGGGATGGTGTTAACATCTTCACTGCTCTAGATTACTAGAGGTATAAACATTTCCCCCGTCTCTGCCTTTGACTACAAGGGTACTGACATTAACACCTTTACTGTCCTAGATGAACTTACATTCAGAAAGGGTGTGTAGATAGAAATCATTGGGCCTTATAGCAAGAATTTAAATTGGGCCCCCATGCCCTTTCCTAGTCCCTCCCACTTTGTGCCCTGGCTCCTTTTACTACCCTCCCTAACTTCTCCCCTGCCCCATCTCATGCAGCAGTATTTTGCTCTACAAAATGGCAGTACTCACGCCGGAACCCAACAGACCCATTATAGTGAATGGGATCTGGTAGGTTCTGGCGGTGTTCAGCATATTTTGACAAGACTCTGGGGCATTACATGATGTAATACCACCCAACTTTCCTGCTGTCGAGCATGGCACATGCGCAGAGACGTGAGAAAAGTTTGAGGAAGTGAGTGTCCCCCTTCCCCCCATCCTCTGTGTCATGCAGGACAGCCGGGAACAGCACAGCATGTGCAGAGACATGAGTCTGTGGGAAAGCTGAGTGAACCCCTCCCCCGCCTTTCCATGTTCCTATTATCTGCATTTATGCCTTGCAGGATAGCAGGAAATCTGAGTGACATTACACGATGTAATAGCACCCAGCTTATCTGCTATCTTGCATGGCACATATGGAGTGCAAGAGAATAGACTCAGAAAGCTTAGTAACTCAACTCCCAACTACCCTCATACAGTCCTGATCAAAAGTTTAAGACCACTTGAAAAATGGCAAAAAATCATATTTTACATTGTTGGATCTTAACAAGGTTCCAAGTAGAGCTTCAACATGCAACAAGAAGAAATGAGAGTGAGACAAAACTTTTTTTGAGCATTCAATTAATTGAAAATAACGATTAAACTGAAACAGGCTGTTTTTCAGCTGATCAAAATTTTAGGACCACATGCCTTTAAAAGACCAAATCTGTGCAAAGATGTGGATTCATTGTCATTTTCTGTCAGGTAGTCACACGTTGTGATGGCAAAGGCAAAAAAACTCTCTTTTTGAACGTGGTCAGGTTGTTGAACTGCATAAGCAGGGTCTCTCACAGCGCGCCATCGCTGCTGAGGTGGGACGCAGTAAGACAGTCATTTGGAATTTCTTAAATGATCCTGAGGGTTATGGAACAAAAAAGTCATTTGGAAGACCCCAAAAAATGTCATCAGCACTGAGCCGGAGGATCCAATTGGCTGTCCGTCAAGACACTGGACGATCCTCGACCCAAATTAAGGCCCTTACTGGTGCTGACTGCAGCCCCATAACCATCAGACAGCATCTGAGACTGAAGGGCTTCAAAAACAAAAAATGTCTTCAAAGACCTTGTCTCCTTGAACGCCACAGAACTGCTTGTTTGGACTTTGCAAGAGAGCACCAAACATGGGACATTCAAAGGTGGAAGAAAGTTTTATTCTCTGATGAGAAAAAATTTAACCTTGATGGTCCTGATGGTTTCCAACGTTACTGGCATGACAAGCAGATCCCACCTGAGATGTTTTCTACGCGCCACACTGGAGGGGGAGCCATAATGGTCTGGGGTGCTTTTTCCTTCAGTGGAACAATGGAGCTTCAGGAAGTGCAGGGGTGTCAAACGGCCGCTGGCTTGCAGAGAGCATTCCTCATGACTGAGGGCTCTCGTCTGTGTGGTAACGACTGGGTTTTTCAACAGGACAACGCACCAGTACACAATGCCTGCAGGACAAGGGACTTCTTCCAGGAGAATAACATCACTCTTTTGGCCCATCCTGCGTGTTCCCCTGATCTAAATCCAATTAAGAACCTATGGGGATGAATGGCAAGGGAAGTTTACAAAAATGGACAACAGTTCCAGACAGTAGATGGCCTTCGTTTGGACGTCTTCACCACTTGGAGAAATGTTCCCACTCACCTCATGGAAACGCTTGCATCAAGCATGCCGAAACAAATTTTTGAAGTTATAAACAATAACGGCGGAGCTACTCATTAATGAGTTCATGTTTGGAAGTTGGATTTCTGTTTTGGGGGGGTTTAGTTTTTTTTTGGAGGTGTGGTCCTAAACTTTTGATCAGCTGAAAAACAGCCTGTTTCCATTTATTCGTTGTTTTCATTAAATTGAATGCTCAAAAAATATTTTGTCTCACTCCCATTTCTTCTTGTTGCATGTTGAAGCTCTACTTGGAACCTTGTTAAGATCCAGCCATGCTAAATATGATCTTTTGCCATTTTTCAAGTAGTCTTAAACTTTTGATCAGGACTGTATCTTCTCATGCCTCTGCACTTGTGTCATGCAGGACATCAGGAAAGCTGAGTCACATTACATAATGTAGTGACAACCAGCTTTTCTCCTGTTCTGAATGGCATATGTGCAAAAGAATAGTCTGGGAAAGCTGAGTGACCCCACCCCTCCACACACACACCTCTGCACTGTCCTCACCTACAAGGGTTGTGGCAAGCTAAAGGAATCAGGCTTTAGAGCTCAGAAGACAAAAATCTTCTGGGGGCACATGGTCAGTGGTCAGATTCAGCATGTTTTTTGAGCCTATGGAGATGTGAGGCGGAGCTAGCAGGTGGGAGGCGGAGCTAGGAGGTGGAGCAAGGAGGTGGGGCGGGGCTAGTAGACAGGAGGCAGTTAGGAAGATATACTGGAGCAATTAGGGGGCAGGGACTCTCCTCCACTGCAGGGACCCCTTCCTCATGGGCCCCATAGCAGCTGCGTGGTCTGCCTATATGGTAGTAGAAAGGAAGAAAGACAGGACCTTTTCACGACGCTGATGCAGAAGACGTGTAACCAGATTAGTATCGGTAAAACAGTAACAATTCTTTATTCCAGGTCTACACGTTTCAGGGGCAAACAGCCCCCTTCATCAGGACAATAAAACATTTTTTATTAGTTTTTAGTTTTTATTGTCCGGATAAAGGGGGCTGTTCGCCCCTGAAACGCGTAGACCTGGAATAAAGAATTGTTACTGTTTTACCAATACTTTTTTTTTTCTCTTTATCAATTTTTATTGTTTTAATAGTATAAATCAGTCAAATGACAGACGTAAATCAGCAATGAATGAATACAATCATAATAAAGACATTAATATAGGCATATGGTATTAAAGCATACCCATAAGGCACATATCTGAAATAAGTTTTACAAAAAGTAATAAATTAACATAAAGAAAAAGTTAACAAAAATTAAACCATATATGTGGGCTTAATTAAGACTGAGTAGAATTTTTAGCTACCAATGTGGATCAACAAAGTACAAATAGCCAAGAATACTTCAAGTTGTAAGGGGTAGGCAATAGGGGAGGAAGTGGGATAGGGGGGAAAGAGGGGATTAAGGAAAACCTCTAAAATTCTTCCATGGAGACCAAATAGCCAGGAAAGCGGAACGTGTATGTGTTTCCCAGTGGGAGAGTTCTTCTAATCGAAATATCTGGTCGACCTTTTGTACCCATTTGGCTTCCACAGGGGCTTCAGTAGAGAGCCAGGCAGACGCAACTAGGATTCTGGCAGCAGCTAGGAGTATGAGAATTAATGATCTATCCTTTTTGCTAATCATATTTAAACCTAAGCTGAGAAGGGTTAGGTCTGGGGAACACTGTAGGGAGGTGTTACAAATGTGGTTACATTTTTCGATTATATTACACCACCAATCTTTGATGATTCGACAACTCCACCATATGTGGTAAAAGGTGCCCTTAGAGGCTTTACATCTCCAGCAAACATTAGAAACATTAGGGAAATATAAGGCAATATTTTCTGGGGTTTTATACCATCTCATCATAACCTTGTAACCATTTTCTTGTATTCGGACACATCTAGAAATTTTGTGAGGTATAGAGAACATCAACTGGATCTCTGTAGGTGTTAAAGATCGATTTAGATCTTTTTCCCAGGTACCAACTATTGCTGGTTTGGTAAATGATATGGGAGTTTTCATTCGCTTATATAGGGATGAAATGATTCTTTGGGGTGGATGTTTTGACCCAATTGTTGTGTCAAACCAGGAGGACAGATGAAGCAAAGGGGAAGATTTGAGTATAGATGAGACCTCAGATATGAGAAAATTTTGTGTGAAAGAGAGGGCCATAGATTCCCTCAGGTTTTCAAAAAGAGATGGAAGGGGATGAGCGTTACCATCATCGTTTAGAATTTCAGAGATAAGTAAATCAGAGCATCTGATCTGGGGAAGGCATATCCCTTTCAAATCTGAGGGAGCTAAGCCTATTATATCTTTAAGGGTGAGAAGCGGTGAAGGAGTGGTTAACACTTTATTATGAGAGGAGAACCAGTCCCAAACTGCTAACGTACACCTTATCAAGGGGTTCTGGATTTGATGGGGTAAGGGGAAGGGTATCCCAGCAAGTAATAGAGCTCTAGGGGAGGAGGGGAGGAAGTTTTTTTCCATATGTACCCATATCTTATGGGGAGGAGCTCTGACCCAGTCCACTACTCTGGCTAGATGTATGGCCTACATATATTTTTCTGGGTCGGGGAGGTTAATACCTCCTAGGTGTTTGGGCTTAGTGAGAGTGTCAAAGGAAATTCTGGATCGACGACCTTTCCAGACAAACTTGCGGACTGCTTTATTAAACTTATTGAAAAAGGATTTCGGTAGTTTGATAGGGAGAGTCTGCATGACATACGTTAATCTGGGTAAAATCAGTGCAGATATCATATTTTTTCTGCCAAACCATGAGAGGTAAGGGAGGTCCAATGAGTCCATCTGAGCAATAATGGAATGTAGGAGTGGGACAAAGTTAAGTTTGTATAATTCCGCAGTATTAGGAGAGATTTTCACCCCCAGGTAGGTTAGTAATTGTTTGGACCAATTAAATGGTGATTGAAGTTTAAGAGCTTTAATTTCTGAGGGGGGAAAGCCTCTGTGTAGGAGTTGAGATTTTGCGGGGTTGACTTTAAAGTTAGAGAGGGAACCAAATAGTTCCAACAAGGATAAGATGGACGGGAGGGATTTTTTCGGATTAGTTGTGAGAATCAAGAGATCATCAGCGAAGGCAGCCAATTTGATTTCTTGATCACCAACTCTAAGTCCTATGATATCTTTCTGCTGTCTTAGAGCTTGTAGAAGCGTTTCCATAACTAATACAAATATAAGGGGGGAAAGGGGGCAACCCTGCCTAGTACCATTTTGTATGCGGAAACTGGGGGATAAAGTACCATTAACTGATACTGATGCTGAGGAAGAGTGATACATAGCTGTGATCGCATTAGAGAATTGTTCCGGAATGTTAAATTTAGAAAGTGTGAGGTTAATAAAAACCCAGTCTATTCTATCAAAGGCTTTCTCAGCATCAGTACCTAGAAGGACTATAGGGGTCCCTTTAAGGGAGGAGAAATACATAGCATTTAGTATTTTCATAACATTGTCTTTCCTTTCTCTCCCTTTTATAAACCCTACCTGATCTGGATGAATTAAAGAGGGAAGGAATTTTTGTAGTCTTTTAGATAACATTTTAGCTAATAATTTTAGATCGGCATTAAGCAAAGAGATGGGGCGATAATTTGAACATAATGAAGGGTTTGGGGATAATCGTAATTGTGGCTCTGGACATGTCAGATGATACAGGGGTATTAAGAAGGGCATTATTGCAAATTGGGAGAAGATGAGGAAGTAGGATATCAGAAAAGGCTCTGTAATAGGACAGAGGAAGACCATCTGGGCCTGGGCTTTTCCCAGTAGGAGAGGAGTTTAGTGCCGCTTGGATATCAGACAGGGTGAAGGGGGCAGCAAGTTGGTCACGTTGTTCATCTGAAAGAGCTGGGAGATTTAGTGTACTAAGTGACTAGGTGACCATGGCGGCCATTTTGAAGTCGGCCATTTTGAATCCAACTTTTGTTTTTTCAATAGGAAGAGGGTCATGTGACACATCAAACTTATTGGGAATTTCACAAGAAAAACAATGGTGTGCTTGGTTTTAACGTACCTTTATTCTTTCATGAGTTATTTACAAGTTTCTGACCACTTATAAAATGTGTTCAATGTGCTGCCCATTGTGTTGGATTGTCAATGCAACCCTCTTCTCCCACTCTTCAAACACTGATAGCAACACCGCAGGAGAAATGCTAGCACAGGCTTCCAGTATCCGTAGTTTCAGGTGCTGCACATCTCGTATCTTCACAGCATAGACGATTGCCTTCAGATGATACGAGATGTGCAGCACCTGAAACTACGGATACTGGAAGTCTGTGCTAGCATTTCTCCTGCGGTGTTGCTATCAGTGTGTGAAGAGTGGGAGAAGAGGGTTGCATTCACAATCCAACACAATGGGCAGCACATTGAACACATTTTGTAAGTGGTCAGAAACTTGTAAATAATTCATGAAAGAATAAAGTTACGCTAAAACCAAGCACACCATTGTTTTTCTTGTGAAATTCCCAATAAGATTTGATGTGTCAAATGACCCTCTTCCTATTGAAAAAACAAAAGTTGGATTCAAAATGGCAGACTTCAAAATGGCCACCATGGTCACCACCCATCTTGAAAAGTTTCCCCCCTCACATATACTAATGTGCCACAAACAGGAAGTTAATATCACCAACCATTCCCATTTTATTAAGGTGTATCCATATAAATGGCCCACCCTGTAGAGTTTAAATTGTTCTGCTATTTCTTCAGTTCTGAATAGTGTGGAACCCAAAGGGGAAGTTATATTTTGCACATAACTTGCCAATTTTCTGCATTTAATCCTCTGTATTTGGTATTTTGTAGCTTTATCCCCATGGGCAAATATTTTTTGTTGGGAGGCTAAGAAAAATTTGGCAGAGCGTTCGTTAAGCACATTTTTTAGCTCAGTTTTAAGAAGTAATAATTCAGATAGATGTAATTGGAGCAGGGATATTTTGTGGGTCTTCTCTAAAGTGTTAATCCTGGAGAGGAGGGAGTTTACCTTCTTGTCGGATTCTTTTCTCAGATATGAGCCAAGACTTATTAGTTGCCCTCTTATATATGCTTTGTGGGCATCCCACAAGGCGTTAGCAGAGGTGTCAGGCGTTCGGTTAATGAGAAAGTATTCTCTAAGAAGGGTCAATATACGTTTTTTTATGGGTTGCATTGCTCAGAACGAACTCATTGAACCTCCAACCGTTTTTCTTACCCAGTCCCTGAGGAGGGCAGAGAGAGCAGAAGATTGGTGAATGATCTGAAAGCGTCATGAACCCTATTCTTGCTGCGGAGCAGAGTTGCAGATATTCCTTTGAGATCAGTATGTAGTCGATTCTGCTATAAGAATTATTGGCTGAAGAAAAAAAGGAATAGTCAATAACATTAGGGTTAAGGCATCTCCAAACATCAGTAAGCCCTAGGTTAAACAATCTAGCCAGAGTAGCGCGGATAGCCCTATAAAATAGAGCTGATTTTTTCGAGGATGCATCTATCAGGGGGTTGAAAGTCATGTTCAGATCACCCGCTAGGATTAGTATGCCCTCACTATGTGTCTCCACTAGGGAAAGAAGTTCAGCTAGCCATCTAGGTTGGTCAGCATTGGGGGCATAGGCGTTTACAAAAGTGTATAACGTTTGGCTAATTTTACCTTTAAGTATAATGTAACGACCTTCTGGGTCTTGGATATGACTTAGGTAAGTGAAAGGAGTGTCTCTTCAAAAACCAATGCTGACCCCCCCTAGAGGCCGCCCCATTAGCGCCACAGTGATACCATATGGGAAATCTAGAAAATGAGAGGTCTGGGTAGTTATTATGCTTGAAGTGGGTTTCCTGTAGGAAAACCACAGAATTTCTTTCTTTCCAGAGAAGGGAAAAGATTTGACTGCGTTTAGAGGGGGATCTCAAACCCTTTACATTGTAGGAAACTATGTTTAAGTCAGACATGGCTCGGATTCAATAAAGCAGGGGATGGAGCTAAAAGCAGGTAACATGGTAAATACAGAAAGCCCAGCATTATAACATAATGAAAAAAGAACAAAAACTTGAAACCACAATGAGTGGAAAGTTAACATATTGAATGATTGTATGATTAACAACCAGAAGTGAGTAGAGGGTAAGTGAATTTCCATTCACAAGTAACCTGCAACGAGGTGGGGATCAGCAAGAGAATAAATAATAAGAATAGAGACAAAAGAGCTCAGAATGGGGGTTAATAAAGGAGGCATTAATAAAACGGAGGTGACAGTAAGTCGAAGTACATGGGGGTGAGTAAAATGAAAGGAGGGATATGGAATGATAAGGTGAGAAGGGAAAAGAAGATTATGTTAGGTGATTCCCAAATATATCTTTACCAGATACATAAGGGAAGATAGCTAAGAAAAGAATAGGACAGTTTAATATTCCTTCAATATAGAATGTTGGAACAAATACAGAGTCCTCAGGAACCGTCTTGGGGGGAATGAATCTTCTTGGGTGTTGTTAAGTCTTTAGACTTCTTGGATCTTTGTTTCTTTGGTGTTGCAGAAAGCTCCCAGGGCTGGAGAATAGGTAGAGGAGGTAAAGATGAAATATCTTGTACTTTATCCCAATTAGGAATGTTCAGAGTAGGAGAGTCCAGAGCTGTATATGCTTCTGAGAGATCAGAGAAGGAAGAAATAGTGAACATTCTTCCAGACACCAGAAAATAAAGCCCAAACGGAAAGGTCCATCTGTATAGGATCTTTTTTTCCTTGAGCAGTGATGTGAGAGGCCTTAAAAGTCTCCCTTTCTGCAGAGTAGACGGAGATAAGTCCTGGTATATTTGTATAGGGGCCTCCTCCAGGAGAATCGAGGGTGCGATTCTAGCCGCTTTTAAAATCGCTTCCTTATCCTGAAAGTTCAGGAATCGGCAGATAACGTCCCTGGGGGGATCACTGTCCTTAGGACGAGGGCGTAAAGCTCTATGAGCCCGTTCGATTATTAGCATGGCAGGGTCAAAGTCCCCTAGCAGAGAAGCAACTATCTTCATGATAGCACTTTGGATGTCAGAGGCCGAAAACGATTCTGGGATCCCTCTGAATCGGAGATTATTCCGCCTGCCCCGATTTTCCTGATCTTCCAGGGATGCATATAGCTGGTTAACATGGAACTGGCAAGCTGACAGGGATTGTGTGACTGCCGCACTATGGTCCAGCGCCGCTGCCTGTGTAGTCTCCTTCGAGTCCACTCTGTGGCCTATCTGCTGGATATCATGTGCTACCTCCTGTAGCTTGGAATAGATGGGGTGTAAAGCCTCCTTCAGGGCTTGTTTAATAAAGCGGCGTGAAATCGGGAGGTTATGCGACTCATCAGCTTCCCCCATGTCGTCTTCACCTTCGGATTGACTTGAGGCCCGGCCTCGTGTAACGCTGCAGGGAGCGCGGCCATCTTAGATTCCTTGGCCGGTCGGGCTGCTTGCTGCTTTTTCAAGTATTTCGTCATGTCTGACACAGCAGGAGAAGGTTTAGCTTGCAGGGCTGGATCCCCATGCTTCTGTCCACCGTACTTGACCATTTTTTCGCTCTTTAGACAAAAGATTGCCGTCCCCACAGCAAGTTGTAAGCAGGAGCTTCAGCCGGACACTGCCATTCAGCACAGGCGCTAGCTCCGCCCCACTGTTTTACCAATACTAATCTGGTCCCAAGTCTTCTGCATCAGCGGGAAAAGGTCCTGTTTTTCTTCCTTTCTACTACTGCTCCTCATCCTTGAAACCGCTGCAGCGGTAAAGGTAAAGACCTTTGCAGCAGAGCAGGTGCCCTGCAAGCTGGACGGGAAAATACCAGCAAGGCAGAATAAAGTTGTTGTGACTCATCACAACATCATATGGTAAGCGCAACTTATTATCTATTTGCGACTTTGTAGCAAACGGCAACACACACGAGGAGCTGCCTCCTGTCTCTTTTTCTCTGCCTATATGGTAGGTACACCAGTGCATTCAAATAATAACCCCCTTCTTAGCCCTAGACCACAGGGCATCATGGCAGTAACCACGTCTCTGCCTTAGACTTCTAGGGATGCTGGTAATAACCTCCTTCTCTGCCCTAAACCACATGGGAGTCTTGCAGTAACTACTTCTGTTCCCTAGACCACCAGTAATATAGACATACCTTCAACAGGGTTGCAGATATTAACCATTTGTTCGCCCCATGTATGTTATTATGAGCTCATTGACTACCCTAGCTAACCTTGACCCAGCTACGCACAGGTATATTTCCACAGTTTCATTCAATGTTTGTGTGTCATTAAAATATATCGACAATATCCCCCATAACAGTGACCTCTACAGCACCCTGTCCCCTTAACAGTGACCCCCACAGTGCCATGCCCCCTTAACAGTGACCTCTACAGCACCCCGTCCCCTTAAAATGGGACCCTCCACAACAATCTACCCCTTAACAGTGATCTCCACAGGGCTCCGCCCCCTTAACATTGGCCTCCAGAGCACCTCACCCGGCCCCTTTAATGTTGACGTCCACAGTAGTGAGAAGTGGCAGGGGTCATATTCGAATTTGCAATATTTTGCAAATATTTGGTAGAATATTTGTCGAATATTGGCGAATTCGAATATTCCTCATATTCTAAATTTCTTTACTCAATCAATACAGGCATCGGTCAGAATTGAATATCTAGCATATAGTGTTTATTTATTAGTTTTTCGTCATTTTTTTCCATCTGAAGTCATGATTCCTCCCTGCATAAGTTACTTAAGCAGGGAGGAATCATGACTTCAGATGGAAAAAAATGACGAATATTCTAAAAAACTAATATATAGAGCAATATAGCTAATATAGTGCTATATTAGTTTTTCAGAATATTCGTAATATTCTAAAACAAGAATATTTAGCAATATAGCGAATATTGGAAAAAAAAATTAATATAGAGTCATTTAGCCAATATAGTGTTATAATCGTTTTTTTAATAGTCCGAAATTTTTTCGAATCTGAACTTCAGATGAGAAAAAAATTACAACTATTAGACAAAGAAGATTATAGCACTATATTAGCTAAAAATAGTGGTAGGTTGTGGTGGCTCACTAGCAAGTAGTTAAGGTATGGTGCTGCAAGCTCATATAGAGGGAATCACTCCACCCTCTTTTAAAGGCAAATGTAGTAATAGAATAATGAGCGAGCACTCATACACTTGGCAACCAGATTGACATATGCAGAAAATATTTATTAAATCCCCATAAAATACAAGTAATAAAATTTATAAGAACAATGTAGCAATAATATACAACATTACAGTCACATATATTGTGGTAGATATGATCGACACTATATTCATATGACTCAATAGTGTCGATAAATTCAATAATATATATCACACCAAAAAACTTCAAGTATATGCTGTTATTTGGGAAAGAGGGTGTATTATCTTCTAGCGCTCTATCCCAATTTGGGATACTGAATGTCACTGAAAATGTTGTAGGTGCATTCACTGGGAGCGCAATATGTTCATAAAGTGTCCACAGGAATTCTGATAATATGAAAAGTCTCTTATAGCATATCCTTTTAAGCTCGATATGAGCTTTGGATTGAAGAAAACTTTAAATCGATGTTTGGCTTACCGTCTAGCGTCTGCTGTCTCCCTATTGCTTCAATGGAGCTTTAAATATTTGCCGGCTTATTCAGTCGCTCCATACAGCAAGCTGGTTTGAGTTTCGCGGGAGTTCCAAAGATCGCAGGAGTTGCCACTCTGTTCCGCAATTTCCTTTGGTGCAGCTTTCGACGATAAGAACAGTTAATCCTTTACTGTAGAAATTTTCTTCTGTATGGCCATACAGTATTATCGGAGGCTTTTCAATGCAGGTACATCACTTGTTTCACCATACGCGTTACGGGTAGATTCACTCTCCCTTCCTCAGTGGTCAAGTGTCTGCCTGCTCTGCCTCCATTTTTATCCATTCCTTTAATTGCTTCCCAAATCTTGGACACCTGTTGTTCATGCTACTCCCAGTTTGCCAGGGAATCCTCCCACATAATGAGGGGATAATTCTATACAGCCTTGATTTTTTCAAACATTTTTTTATTTTTTTTTCCTCTAGCAGTTTCCATGCGTTTTTTATGCGTTTTTTTGGGGACACATGCGTTTTTTGGCCCAGATGTCCCAATTGGTATGATATATCATTGTGTGAAATATAAACTTGATATCTGATTGCTAACACTTATAAAATGACTTTTTATAATAAAATGTTATTAAACAAATTTTCAAGATTAAAATATCAATATAAGAATATAAAACAATAAATAATAGATGTGAGGAATCTTGAAAGTTTCATAGGAATCCTAGAGTTTGATACAATTATTCGGATTTGATAGATCCGAATAAATCCGAATAATTGTATCAAACTGGTTGCCAAGTGTATGAGTGCTCGCTCATTATTCTATTACTATATTAGCTAAATTGCTCTACATTCGCTTTTTTGAATATTGGCTATATATTCTTGTTTTAGAATATTACGAATATTCTAAAAAACGAATATGTAGCACTATATTGAATATATTAGTTTTTTAGAATATTCGTCTTTTTTTTTTCTCAATCTGTACAGTTTTTCCACTTCGGCATATTCCTCCCCGACAAGCGTCCCCGTCACCATGAGAACGCCTGGGAGTTAGAATATACCATCAGATCAGAGTTTTCACAATCTCACTGAGAGCGCGAAAACTCAAATCCGATGGTATATTCTAACCCCCAGGAAAGCATCTCCATCACCATGGGAAGGCCTGGGGGTTAGAATATACCATCGGATCTGAGTTTTCACGATCTTACTGAGAGCGTGAAAACTCAGATCTGATGGTATATTCTAACCCCCAGGCATTCCCATAGTGACGGGGACACTTGTCGGGGAGGAGTATGCCAACTGTGGAACAACTGTACAGATAGAAAAAAATAAAAAGACGAATATTCTAAAAAAATGAATATATTCGATATAGTGCTATATATTAGTTTTTTAGAATATTCATCATTTTTCCCATCTAAAGTCATGATTCCTCCCTGCTTAAGTTGCTTGTGGGCCAATGACTCAATGGCTCACAAGCAAGAAGCAGGGAGAAGTCATGTGTTCAGATGGGAAAAAATGACGAATATTCGCTATAACGAATATATAGCACTAGAATTCTGGAAGTTGCAATGTTCGAGATAAAAATTTGCTATTCGAATACTCATGCTCAACACTACTCCACAGCACCCTGCCCCCTTAACAGTGACCTCCACAGTGCCCTGCCCCCTTAACAGTGACCTCCACTGCACTGCCCCTTTAACAGTCACCTTCACAGTACCCCACCCCCTTAACAGTGACCTCAACAATACCACGCTCTCTTAACAGTGACCTCCACAGCACCTGCCACTTTAATAGTGACCGCCACAGTACCTCCCTCCCTTAACAGTGACCTCCACAGTACACTGCTGCCTTAACAGTGAACTCCACATGAGCTGCCCCTTTAATAGTGACCTCCACAATCCCCTGCCCCCTTAACAGTAACCTGCACAGTGCCCGTCCCTTTAACAGTGACCCCCACTGTGCCTTGCTCTATTAACATTAACCTCCACAGTACTCACCCCTTTAACAGTGACCTCCACTGCGGCTGGCCCTCCACAGTACCCCATTGTCACTGCCTTCCCTGTGAAGGATCTGAGAAGATCGGATAGACTTGCAGCACGTGAGTCTATCTGACAGGTCTTTCTGTGTTTCCTTTCTGTTTGTTGTTGTGGGCAGGATTCCATCTCTCCACAGGTTCTGCTTGTTAGCTGTTCAAGAGGCTCTATTTAAGTCTGCCTCTTACTGCTGACTTTGCGGTTGATATTATCCTTTTGGAGTTCTATACTGGTTGTTTGTGGATCCTCTACTTCCTGCTCGTCTCAAGTTAAGTCCTCCTGTTTTCTCCTTTGTGCGTGTGTTGCTTCTAGGTCTTAGGGAGACGCTGGTCCCTTCACGGTGGAAGGTACCGGTTGTCTCATTACCCACTCCCTAAGTTAGGGTTTGCGACAGTGTCAGCAGGGCTTAGGTTCAAGCATATGAGTTTTTTCACCATCAGGACTTGCTCATACTGTCAGCAGTCAGGGAGAGGATCAGGGATTGTTAGGAGGTTACCAATCTCTCCTCCCTAGCTTTGGGGCCTATCTGTTTACCTGTTGCTGTTTGTTTACTTGGTATTCTCCTTATCCCCACCTGCCGTGACACCTGTCTTTTTAACAGTGATTTCCACAATAATCCGGCCCCTTAACAGTGACCCCCACAGCGCTCCATCCGTTAAAATGGGACCTCCACAGCACCCTGCCCCTTAAAAATGTCTTCCATAGCGGACTGTCCCCTTAACTGTGACCTCCACAGCAGCCTGCCACTTAACTGTGACCTCTATAGCACTCTGCTCCTTTAACAGTGTCATCCACAATGCCATGCTCCTTTAAAGGTGACAGTGAAGAAAAATGGCAGTGAAAACAAAATGGCTGGCTTGTTATAGAAACCTCGTGTAAAACTGGTTTATGTGTGTATGTCGAGACTGAAGGACCTGCAAGATTGTATTGGTTGATATGTGTTATGTGACCATGTGTAATACAGTTGGGACATGAGTGAAAGAGCTATGGGCTTCTATTGGCAAATAGTGATGGACGAACATCGGCCTGGACAATTCGCGAACACGATCAAATGTTCGCAAACCGCACGTTCGCAGCGGGCCCCATTCACTTTAAAGGGAGTCTGTCACCTCCATATGGACATATACAGTGCTTACATTGTCCTATAGCACACCTATACATGAATGTAATACTACCTTTGTCTTTTTCTTTACACTTGCAGAAGCTGGAAAAACGAAGTTTATTTCGTATTCAAATGAGCACTCGCAAGTGCCCAGGGGTGGCATTCACTGTGTTGGAGCCCAGGCTGCTTTGCCTTTTTTCATTGTTTCCCCGACCCAGCCTCTGCCTATGCCCGCCCTCCTATTCCCTTGTGCCATCCTTTGGTCCGGCCGAGATCCCACGCTGGGCCGGGGCAATTGCACTGCGATGCCCATTATGAGCACGGCACAGCATTTGTTCCAATAGTGTTTGTCCCTCTTTATAGCTGCGGTATCTCAGCAGAACCGCACAAAACTGCTGCACAATACTAATGCAAAGTATATTATAGGTATATCACACCCCTGCCTCAATCAGTTATTTTGGGGAACAAATGTTAAAGTACACTAATTATTTGTCCCTCTGTATAGCTGGGGTATCTCAGCAGAACCACACACAACTCCTGCAAATTAAAAGTGCACTATACGGAGAGTATATTCTAGGTATATCACATCCCTGCCTCATTCAGTTTTTTTGGGGGGGTAACTGGTATATCACACCTGTTGAAATTATTTGTTCCAATAGCGTTTGTCCCTCTGTATAGCTGGGGTATCTGAGCAGAACCGTACACAACTCCTGAAAATTACAAATGCACTAAACGGAAAGTATATTCTAGGTATATCAGATCCCTGCCTCAATCATTTTTCTTTGGGGGGGGGGGGCAAATGTTATATCATACCAGTTGCAATTAGTTGTTCCAATAGCATTTGTCACTCTGTATAGCTGGGGTATCTCAGCAGAATCGCACACAACTCCTGCAAATTACAAATACACTATATGGAAAGTATATTATTGGTAATTCACAGCCCTGCCTCAATGAGTTTTTTAGAGGGGCAACTGGTATATCACAGCAGTTGCAATTATTTGTTCCAATAGCGTTTGTCCCTCTTTATAGCTGCAGAATCTCAGCAGAACCGCACACAACTGCTGCACAATAATAATGAACTATATGGAAAGTATATTATAGGTATATCACATCCCTGCCTCAATCATTTTTTGTGGGGGCAAATGTTAAATTACACCAATTACAATTATTTGTTCAAATAGCATTTGTCACTCTGTATAGCTGGGGTATCTCTGCAGAACCACACACAAATGCTGCACAATACTAATGCACTATATAGAAATTATATTATAGGTATATCACATCCCTGCCTCAATCAGTTTTTTTGGGGGGGAAACTGGTATATCACACCAGTAGAAATTAGTTGTTCCAATAGCGTTTGTCCCTCTGTATAGCTGGGATATCTAAGCAGAACCGCACACAACTCCTGCAAAGTACAAAAGTATATTATAGGTATATCACACCCCTGCCTCAATCAGTTTTTTGGGGGGCAACTCGTATATCTCACCAGTTGCAATATTTGTTCAAATAGCGTTTGTCCCTCTGTATAGCTGGGGTATTTCAACAGAACCGCACACAACTCCTGCAAATTACAAATGTACTATATGGAAATTATATTCTAGGTATATCACACCCTTGTCTCATTCATTTAATTTTGGGGGGCAACTGGTATATTACACCAGTTAAAATTATTAGTTCCAATAGAGTTTGTCCCTCTGTATAGCTGGGGTATCTCAGCAGAACCGCACACAACTCCTGAGAATTACAAATGTACTACCGTATTTTTCGCCCTATAAGACGCACCAGCCCATAAGACGCACCTAGGTTTTTGGAGAGGAAAATAAGAAGAAAAAAAAATGTAACCAAAAGGTGTGCTTTTGGTGGGTTTGGAACTAATGGTGTTCTGTGGATGACGGACACTGTTATGGGGGGGATCTGTGGATGACGGACACTGTTATGGGGGGATCTGTGGATGACTGACACTGTTATGGGAGGATCTGTGGATGATGGACACTGTTATGGGAGGATCTGTGGATGACGGACACTGTTATGGGAGGATCTGTGGATGACGGACACTGTTATGGGGGGATCTGTGGATGACGGACACTGTTATGGGGGATCTGTGGATGACGGACACTGTTATGGGAGGATCTGTGGATGACTGACACTGTTATGGGAGGATCTGTTGATGACGGACACTGTTATGGGAGGATCTGTGGATGACGGACACTGTTATGGGAGGATCTGTGGATGACGGACACTGTTATGGGAGGATCTGTTGATGACGGACACTGTTATGGGGGATCTGTGGATGATGGACACTTATGGGGGGATCTGTGGATGACGGACACTTATGGGGGGATCTGTGGATGACGGACACTGTTACAGGGGGGGATCTGTGGCTGGCACTGTTACAGGGGGGGGATCTGTGGATGGCACTGTTACAGGGGGGATCTGTGGATGGCACTGTTATATATGTGCCATCCACAGACCCCCACCCCATAACAGTGCCATCCACAGACCCCCCCAGCCCATAACAAAGCCATCCACAGACCCCCCCCCCTTAACTGTGCCATCCACAGATTCCGTGTGCCCCCCCGCCGCCGCCGCCCCCCCAGTATACAATATAAAATGTATTATTGAATTAAAAGTTATTAAACATGCCCCCCTCACTCCTAATAGTACCGTATATCCTAATTGCTTCTGTATAATGCCGGCAGGCGGGCCGGGCGGCGCGTCACTCACTGACGTCACTTGCCTGCGCCGCCTGCTTCATTCATAAAGGAGGGTGGCGCAGGCACGTGACATCATTGAGTTACGCTGCTGCCCGCCTGGCCTGCCTGCCGGCAATTATACAGAAACAATTAGGATATACGGTTACTATTAGGAGTGAGGGGGGCATGTTTAATAACTTTTAATTCAATAATACATTTTATATTAGAATACCGGAGCGGTGGGGCGGCGGCTATAGTACAGTGACCGCACCGCCCACCGCTACTGCCGGCCTCCAGCTCCCTCCTCCCAGTCCCTCCCCCGGCCCCCGCTCCGTACATCGCATCCAGCGATGTTAAAACTGTCAGCATTCGCCCATAAGACGCAGGGGCATTTCCTCCCATTTTTGGGGAGGAACAAGTGTGTCTTATGGGGTGAAAAATACGGGTATATGGAAATTATAGTATAGGTATATCACACCCCTGCCTCAATCAGTTATTTGGGGGGCAACTGGTATATCACAGCGAGTTGCAATTATTTGTTCCAATAGCGTTTGTCCCTCTGTATATCTGGGGTATCTCAGCAGAACCGCAACAACTCCTGCAAATTACAAATGCACTATACGGAATTACAATTAAAAGGTATATCACTAGAGTTGAATGGACACCTGGATGTTCGGGTTCGACAGGATTCGGTCAAACTTGAGAAAAAAGTTTGGGGACCCGAACTTGGCCCGAACTTGTCCCCGAACCCGAACACATTGAAGTCAATGGTGACACAAAACTTTTGTAGCACTAAAATGGCTGTAAAAATGTCATGAAAAGGGCTAGAGGGCTGCAAATGGCATCAAAATGTGGTTAAGAGCATGGCAAGTGCTTTGCAAACAAATGTGGATAGGGAAATGATTTTAAATAACATAAAATAGGTAAAAATAAAAAATAATAATCTTGATCTAGGAGGACGAGGTCCATATGGAGTAGGAGGTTGAGGAGGCAGTGGATGTGGCGGTGTTTAAATTTTATTTTTTAAAATTAGGGTACACCCCAAAACATTGGGAAATATAACCTGTGATAACCCCCTCCAGTCATGCTAAACACATGTTCAGACAATACACTGCCTGCATGGCAGGCCAGCACCTCCAAGGCGTAAAGGGCAAGCTCAGGCCATGTGCCCAATTTGGAGACCCAGAAGTTGCAGGGGCTGACCCCTGTCAGTCAGTTCGTGTAGGCGTGTGCACACTTACTGCCCCACCATGTCGCACGTCCCTGTGATGTTCATGATCCAATTTGATATCTGCTCTATCAACTTTCGATGTACTTTTATGCACCTACCATGGTGATCACGGGTGGCGGGGAATCAGGGTTCCAGGCCAAAGAGGGAGCGTGAGAAAGAGAGACCACATCCAAGGGAGGATTCATTTTTTCAAATTTTAAAATATAGAGTTGAAATATTGGAGAAATTATTAAAGCATAAAAGTGCGACAACTTTTCAAAGTTTAAGCATTGAATGAAAGGAGGTGGCGCGCATTAATTACTGAATAATTTATTACATTTTATTCCCTCTCACCTATGCATAGCAGGTGTTTATTCACTTCTAAAATTGTATAATGTCAACCCAAGAATTTAACAGAAAAATTATTGAAATTTATTAAGCTGTCAACTAGGTAGAGGAGGGGTATATTACACCCAAAAATTGGTGAATTTGACCAGAAAATGTAACTGATAATTTTTTTTTTTTTTTTTTTACCAGTCTACTAGGTATAGCAGTGGTACTGTACACACCAAAATTGGTTAATTTCACCCGAAAATATAAATTACAATATTTTTTTGTTGTTTAACCTGTCTACTAGGTATAGTAGTGGTACTATACACCCAAAAATTTGTTCATTTCTCCAGAAAATGTAACTGACAATTAATTTTTTTTTTTTACCGGTCTACTATGTATAGCCGTGGTACTATACACACCAAAATTGGTGAATTTCATCCGAAAATGTAAATTACAATTATTATTTTTTTTTTTAACCGGCCTACTAGGTATAGCAGTAGTACTATACATCCATAAATTGGTGAATTTCACCTGAAAATGTAAATGACTTTTTTATATATTTTTTTAAACCTGTCTACTATTTATAGCAGTGGTACTATACACCCAACAATTGGTGAATTTCACCCGAAAAGGTAACTGACAAAGTAGTGAAATAATATAAAATAAAATACGTACAAATAAAAAAAATATTTGATTTAAGAGGTGGAGTTCCATATGGAGTAGGAGTTTGAGGATGTAGCGGTGTAGGTGGAAGCGGCGGTGGAGGAGGACGAGGTAGCCAACACAGTTTTTTGGTTTTAATTAAATTTTTTAAAATTAAGGTACATTCTAAAAGAGTGTGAAATATCCAAAATATAAGAATGAGCAATTGCACTGCAGTATAACAATGGCTGGTTAGTGCCGGTATACAGTACAGACCAAAAGTTTGGACACACCTTCTCATTCAAAGAGTTTTCTTTATTTTCATGACTATGAAGGCATCAAAACTATGAATTAACACATGTGGAATTATATACATAACAAACAAGTGTGAAACAACTGAAAATATGTCATATTCTAGGTTCTTTAAAGTAGCCACCCTTTGCTTTGATTACTGCTTTGCACACTCTTGGCATTCTCTTAATGAGCTTCAAGAGGTAGTCCCCTGAAATGGTCTTCCAACAGTCTTGAAGGAGTTCCCAGAGATGCTTAGCACTTGTTGGCCCTTTTGCCTTCACTCTGCGGTCCAGCTCACCCCAAACCATCTCGATTGGGTTCAGGTCCTGTGACTGTGGAGGCCAGGTCATCTGGCGCAGCAACCCATCACTCTCCTTCATGGTCAAATAGCCCTTACTTTCAAAGTTTTCCCAATTTTTCGGCTGACTGACTGACCTTCATTTCTTAAAGTAATGATGGCCACTCGTTTTTCTTTACTTAGCTGCTTCTTTCTTGCCATACAAATTCTAACAGTCTATTCAGTAGGACTATCAGCTGTGTATCCACCTGACTTCTCCTCAACGCAACTGATGGTCCCAACCCCATTTATAAGGCAAGAAATCCCACTTATTAAACCTGACAGGGCACACCTGTGAAGTGAAAACCATTTCAGGGGACTACCTATTGAAGCTCATCAAGAGAATCCCAAGAGTGTGCAAAGCAGTAATCAAAGCAAAAGGTGGCTACTTTGAAGAACGTAGAATATGACATATTTTCAGTTGTTTCACACTTGTTTGTTATGTATATAATTCCACATGTGTTAATTCATAGTTTTGATGCCTTCAGTGTGAATCTACAATTTTCATAGTCATCAAAATAAAGAAAACTCTTTGAATGAGAAGGTGTGTCCAAACTTTTGGTCTGTACTGTGCATGTCTATGCTGCACAAGCTACGGACAAGTCCTGAAGGATCCATGCCTGGTTCATTTTAATAAACGTGAGCTTGTCCACATTGACTGTGGACAGGAGGCTGCACTTGTCTGTGATGACACCCCCTGCCGTGCTAAACACACGTTCAGATAATACACTGGCTGGAGGGCAGGCCAGCACCTCCAAAGCGTAAAGGGTAAGCTCAGGACATGTGCCCAATTTGGAGACCCAGAAGATGAAGGGGGCAGACCCGTCATTCAGTACGTGTAGGCGTGTGCACACATACTGTTCCACCATGTTGGTGAAATGCTGCCTCCTGCTAAGACGTTCCATATCAGCTGGTGGTGCTGGTTGTTGTGGCGTGCTGACAAAGCTTTTCCACATTTCGGCCATGCTAACCCTGCCTTCTTAGGTGCTGGCGGTGCCCCAGCTGCATTGGCGACCTCTTCCTCGTCCTCTGCCTTCGCCGTGTGCTTCCATTGTGCTACCGCTGTCAGGTGGGAATGCCACCAGCAGCGCGTCTACCAGCGTGCGCTTGTACTCGCGCATCTTATGATCACGTTCCAGTGTTAGAATTAAGGACGGTACGTTGTCCTTGTAATGGGGATCCAGCAGCGTGGCCACCCAGTAATCAGCACAAGTTAGAATGTGGGCGACTCGGCGGTCGTTGCGGAGACACTGCAGCATGTAATAGCTCATGTGTGCCAGGCTGCCCAGAGGCAATGAAAAGCTGTCCTCTGTGGGAGGTGTATCGTCTGTGTCCTCTGTATCCCCCCAGCCACGCGCCAGTGATGGCCATGAGCTGGTCTGGGTGCCACCCTGCTGTGAACATGGTTCCTCCTCCTCCATCTCCTCCTCCTCATCCTCCACCTCGTCATCCTCCAGAACTGTGCCCTGGCTGGACAATTGTGTACCTAGCGTTTGTGGGTGCAGGAACCCACCCTCAGAGCCACTTGGGAATGACTGGCCGGAAACCCTATGAAATGATCCCTCTTCCTCCTCCTCCTCCTGTGCCACATCCTCTTCCATCATCGCCAGGAGCGTTTTTTTCAAGGAGGCATAGAAGTGGGATAGTAACGCTGAGAACGGCATTATCGGCACTGGCCATGTTGGTGGAGTATTCGAAACAGCCCAACAAGTAACACAGGTCTCGCATGGAGGCCCAGTCATTGGTGATGAAGTGGTGCTGATCCGCCGAGCGACTCACCCGTGCGTGTTGCAGTTGAAACTCCACTATCGCCTGCTGCTGCTCGCACAGTCTGTCCAGAATGTGCAAGGTGGAGTTCCACCTTGTGGGCACGTCGCATATGAGGCGGTGAGCGGGACGGCAGAAGTTACGCTGCAGCGATGACAAGCGAGCAGCAGCAGGGTGAGAGAGCCAAAAGCGCGCACAGACGGCCCGCACTTTATGCAGCAACTCTGACACATATCGGGATGATTTTTAAGGAATCTCTGCACCACCAAATTCAGCACATGCGCCAGGCAAGGGATGTGCATCAAACCGGCTAGTCCCACAGCTGATACGAGATTTCGCCCATTATCGCACACCACCAGGCCGGGCTTGAGGCTAACTGGCACCAACCACTCATCGGTCTGTTGTTCAATGCCCGTCCACAGCTCCTGCGTGGTGTGGGGTTTGTCCCCCAAACAGATAAGTTTTAAAACTGCCTGCTGTCGTTTACCCTTGGCTGTGCTGAAGTTGGTGGTGAAGGTGTTACGCTGACCGGATGAGGAGCTGGTAGAGGATGAGGAAGCAGAGTAGGAGGAGGAAGCAATAGGAGGCAAACTGAAGCGCCCTGCAATCCTCGGTGGTGGAAGGACATGTGCCAAACTGCTATCCGCCTCAGGCCCAGCCACAACTGCATTTACCCAGTGTGCTGTTATGGAGATATAACGTCCCTGACCGTGCTTACTGGTCCAAGTATCCGTAGTCAGGTGCACCTTGCCACAGATGGCGTTGCGCAGTGCACACCTGATTTTGTCCCCTACTTGGTTGTGCAGGGAAGGGATGGCTCTCCTGGAAAAGTAGTGGCGGCTGGGCACGACGTACTGTGGGACAGCCACCACCATAAGGCCTTTAAAACTATCCGTCTCCACCAGACGGAATGACAGCATTTCAAAGGCCAGTAATTTATAAATGCTGGCATTCAGGGCTAGGGATTGCGGGTGGGTAGGGGGGGTACTTTCTCGTCCTCTCCAGTGTTTGGGAGATGGAGAGCTGAACGCTTCTGTGGGACATTGTGGAGATGCTTGGTCAACCAGGTGTTGGTGTTGCTGGCAGATCCTCTGTTTGAGGGGTGGCAGGTGGCACTGTCACTCCAGAGGTGGATGAAGAGGCCGAGACTGCAGCAGAAGAGGAAGCAGGAGGAGCCAGAGACCTTTCTAGGTTTTTGAGTTGTCTACTCTACTGCAGCTCGTGCTTTGCACTTAAATGCCTGGTCATGCAGGTTGTGCTAAGGTTGAGAACGTTTATTGCACAGCATGCAAACCACTCGTGTCTTGTCGTCAGCACATTGTCTGAAGAACTGCCACGCCAGGGAACTCCTTGGAGCTGGCTTTGGTGTGCTCGGTCCCTTGTTGCGCTGGGCAGTAGCAGGCATACTGTCTAGAGGACGGCCGCTCTGCTTTTGCACCCTGCTGCCTCTTCTGCTGTGCTGGTGGCTTTGTGAGACCACCGCCTCTTTCTCCAAACTACATAGGTCACTCGCATGACCTTGATTCCATGTGGGGTCGAGGACCTAATCGTCCTCCACATCATCTTCCACCCAGTCTTTACCCCTGCCTTTCTTGTCTGTCTGCACACTTTCGAAAGCCCCAGCAGTTGGCACCTGTGTTACATCATCATCCGAGACATGCTGCGATGGTCCTCCCATGTACTCATCTTGAAAGATAAGTGGTTGGGCATCGGTGCACTTCTGGGGCAGGGCTAGGTGGATGGCCCTGGGAAACCCTGCTAACAGAGTCATTAAAAAGCAGAAGAGACTGCTGCATGACTTGGGGCTCAGACTGCTTGGCTGATTTGCAAGGGGGTGAGGTGAAGGACTGATGGACATTGGCTGCAGGGGCCAACTGTGGTCATTCAGCAGTAGACTGGGTGGGAGACAATGTGAAGGAACTGGATCCACTGTCAGCAACCCAATCTACTATCGCCTGTACTTGTTCAGGCCTCACCATTCATAGAGCCGCATTAGGCCCAACCAAATACCGCTGCAGGTTCTGTCGCCTACTCGCACCTGAGGAAGGATTTTCACTTGTGCGTGTAGCTGGCACAGATCGACCACGACCTCTCCCTGCAACACGAGCTCCACCAGCAGCATCACGACCTGGGCAGCGTCCTTATTTGACGCTCTCCTCATATTTCTCGAATTTAGGATCTTGCCCTAAATGGGTGTTTAATTAATAGTAGAATAGAACGACAGTATGTAAAGGGTGCATATCACTCGGCCTGACCCACAGTAGGCCTCAATTAAAGATTTCTTTGCCCAAAATGGCTGTATTTAAAATGCCTGAACCAAACCTCTGTATGTAAAGGGTGTATCTAACACGGCCTGAACCAGTGTAGGCCTGAATTAAAGATTTCTTTGCCCAAAATGGCTGTATTTCAAATGCCTGAATCAAACCCCTGTATGTAAAGGGTGTATCTCACACAGCCTGAACCAGTGTAGTCCTGAATTAAAGATTTCTTTGCCCAAAATGGCTGTATTTCAAATGCCTGAATCAAACCCCTGTATGTAAAGGGTGTATCACACACGGCCTGAACCAGTGTAGGCCTGAATTAGGCCTCTTTCACACTTGCGTTGTCCGGATCCGGTGTGTACTCCACTTGCCGGAATTACACTCCGGATCCGGAAAAACGCAAGTGTACTGAAAGCATTTGAAGACGGAACCGTCTTCCAAATGCGTTCAGTGTTACTATGGCAGCCAGGACGCTATTAAAGTCCTGGTCGCCATAGTAGGAGCGGGGAGCGGGGGAGCGGTATACTTACAGTCCGTGCGGCTCCCGGGGCGCTCCAGAATGACGTCAGAGCGCCCCATGCGCATGGATGACGTGATCCATGCGATCACATGATCCATGCGCTTGGGGCGCCCTGACGTCACTCTGGAGCGCCCGGGGAGCCGCACGGACGGTAAGTACACTGCTCCCCCGCTCCCCGCTACACTTTACCATGGCTGCCAGGACTTTAGTGTCCTGGGAGCCATGGTAACCACTCTGAAAAAGCTAAATGTCGGGTCCGGCAATGCGCCGAAACGACGTTTAGCTTAAGGCCGGTTCCGGATCAATGCCTTTCAATGGGCATTAATTCCGGATCCGGCCTTGCGGCAAGTGTTCCGGATTTTTGGCCGGAGCAAAAAGCGCAGCATGCTGCGGTATTTTCTCCGGCCAAAAAACGTTCCGTTCCGGAACTGAAGACATCCTGATGCATCCTGAACGGATTTCTCTCCATTCAGAATGCATTAGGATAATCCTGATCAGGATTCTTCCGGCATAGAGCCCCGACGACGGAACTCTATGCCGGAAGACAAGAACGCAAGTGTGAAAGAGCCCTTAAAGATTTCTTTGCCCAAAATGGCTGTATTTCAAATGCCTAAATCAAACCCCTGTATGTAAAGGGTGTATCTCACAGGGCCTGAACAACTGTAGGCCTGAATTCAATATTGGTGCACCAAATGGCAGTATTTCAAATCTCTGAATCTAACCCAAATGTATTAAGGGTGTATCTCACAATGACATATGCAGCAAAGGCTGCCAAATTAACTTTTTTTGCCCAAATGGGTGTTTGTTTAATAACTCAATATGGCAGCAGTATATAATCCAGGAATTGCAAACGTGCTTTTGCTGCAAGGCCTGAAATATTGTGTATTTTGCCCAAAAAGGGTGTTTTATTAACCACCTCAGCTCCCCTAGCTTAAACACCCTTAATGACCAGACCACTTTTTACAATTCTGCACTACACTACTTTCACGGTTTATTGCTCGGTCATGCAACTTACCACCCAAATGAATTTTACCTCCCTTTCTTCTGACTAATAGAGCTTTCATTTGGTGTTATTTCATTGCTGC
Source organism: Bufo bufo (assembly GCF_905171765.1). Classification (NCBI taxonomy): domain Eukaryota; kingdom Metazoa; phylum Chordata; class Amphibia; order Anura; family Bufonidae; genus Bufo; species Bufo bufo. The sequence continues at coordinate 124,236,999 of NC_053397.1, forward strand.
TGGCATTTTTACTTTTTTTGTTATTAATCGAAATTTTCCGAAATTTTTGCAAAAAAATGAAATTTTTCACTTTCAGTTGTAAAATTGTTAAAAAAAAAAATTTCTTTATAAATTTTTCTCAAAATTTATCGTTTTACATGTCTTTGATAAAAAAAAAATGTTTGGGTAAAAAAAAAAAATGGTTTGGGTAAAAGTTATAGCGTTTACAAACTATGGTACAAAAATTTGAATTTCCGCTTTTTGAAGCAGCTCTGACTTTCTGAGCACCTGTCATGTTTCCTGAGGTTCTACAATGCCCAGACAGTAGAAAAACCCCACAAATTACCCCATTTCGGAAAGTAGACACCCTAAGGTATTCGCTGATGGGCATAGTGAGTTTATAGAAATTTTTATTTTTTGTCACAAGTTAGCGGAAAATGATTTATTATTTTTTTTTTTTCTTACAAAGTCTCATATTCCACTAACTTGTGACAAAAAAAAAAAACTTCATGAACTCACTATGCCCATCACGAAATAACTTGGGTGTCTTCTTTCAAAATGGGGTCACTTGTGGGTAGTTATACTGCCCTGGCATTTTAGGGGCCCTAATGCGTGAGAATTAGTTTGAAATCAAAATGTGTAAAAAATGCCCTGTGAAATCCTAAAGGTGCTCTTTGGAATGTGGGCCCCTTTGCCCACCTAGGCTGCAAAAAAGTGTCACACATGTGGTATCGCCGTACTTTACGAGAAGTCGGCAATGTTGTTTTTGGGGTGTCTTTTTACACATGCCCATGATGGGTGAGAGAAATATCTCTGTCAAATGACAACTTTGTATAAAAAAATGGGAAAAGTTGTCTTTTAGAGAGATATTTCGCTCACCCAGCATGGGTATATGTAAAAAGAACACCCCAAAACACATTGCCCAACTTCTCCTGAGTACGGCGATACCACATGTGTGACTACTTTTTTGCAGCCTAGGTGGGCAAGGGGCCCACATTCCATAGAGCACCTTTAGGATTTCCTGGGCATTTTTTACACATTTTGATTTCAAACTACTTCTCACGCATTAGGGCCCCTAAAATGCCAGGGCAAGTATAAACTACCCCACAAGTGACCCTGTTTTGGAAACAAGACACCCCAAGGTACTTTCATGATGGGCATAGTGAGTTTATGGAAGTTTTTATTTTTTGTCACAAGTTAGTGGAATATGAGACTTTGTAAGAAAAAAATATAAAAATAAAAAATCATCATTTTCCGCTAACTTGTGACAAAAAATAAAAAATTCTAGGAAACTCACCATGCTCCTCACGGAATACCTTGGGGTGTCTTCTTTCCAAAATGGGGTCACTTGTGGGTAGTTATACTGCCCTGCATTTTTTAGGGGCTCCTATGCTGAGAAGTAGTTTGAAATCAAAATGTGTAAAAATGCCCTGTGAAATCCTAAAGGTGCTCTTTGGAATGTGGGCCCATTTGCCCACCTAGGCTGCAAAAAAGTGTCACACATGTGGTATCGGGCGTACTCAGGAGAAGTTGGGCAATGTGTTTTGGGGTGTCTTTCTACTTATACCCATGCTGGGTGAGAGAAATATCTCTCTAAAAAGACAACTTTTCCCATTTTTTTTATACAAAGTTGGCATTTGACCAATCGGTTGTCTTCTTTCCGAAATGGGGTCACTTGTAGGGTATTTATACTGCCCTGGCATTTTAGGGGCCCTAAAGCGTGAGAAGAAGTCTGTAATATAATGTCAAAAAAAATTTAACGCATTTGGATTCCGTGAGGGGTATGGTGAGTTCATGTGAGATTTTATTTTTTGTCACAAGTTAGTGGAATATGAGACTTTGTAAGAAAAAACAAAAAAAACAAAACAAGAAAAATCTATTTCTGCTAACTTGTGAACAAAAAAAAAAAAATCTTCTATGAACTCGCCATGCGCCTCAAAGTGATCTTTTTATAGCGCCGCAGCGATTTTACGGTGTTTTTGAAGTGATCAGAAAAAAATAAATTCTGTCACTGCAGTGTTGCGGACTGAACGCAAGTGTGCGCACTAGATCAGGCCTGATTGGGCGAAAACTGCGTTTTTTGTACAGCCTATAGAATATGTCCTATTCTTGTCCGCAAATTCCGGACAAGAAAAGGCATTTTCTATATAGTTCTGGCAATGTGCGGATCCGCAAAATGCGGAGGAAAGCATATTGCCGGTGTCCGTGTTTTGCGGATCCGCGGTGTCCGTGTTTTGCGGATCCACAAAACACATACGGACGTCTGAATGGAGCCTTACAGGGGGGTGATCAATGGACAGGGGGGGTGATCAGGGAGTCTATATGGGGTGTTCACTCCCCTGTAAGGCTCATTCAGACGTCCGTATGCGTTTTGCGGATCCGTGGGTCCGCGGATCTGCAAAACACATACGGGACGTCTGAATGGAGCCCTTAAGGGGGGTGATCAATGACAGGGGGGTGATCCAGGGAGTCTATATGGGTGATCACCCCCCTGTAAGGCTCCATTCAAACGTCCGTATATGTTTTGCGGATCCGTGGATCCGCAAAACACATACGACATCTGATGGAGCCTTACAGGGCGGTGATCAATGACAGGGGGTGATCAGGGAGTCTAATATGGGGTGATCACCCCCCTGTCATTGATCACCCCCCTGTCAGGCTCCATTCAGACGTTCGTATGTGTTTTGTGGATCGCGGATCCGCAAAACACATACGGACGTCTGAATGGAGCCTTACAGGGGGGTGATCAATGACAGGGGGGTGATCAGTGACAGGGGGGTGATCAGGGAGTCTATATGGGGTGAACAGGGGTTAATAATTGACAGGGGGGGTGTAGTGTAGTGGTGTTTGGTGCTATTTTACAGAGCTGCCTGTGTCCTCTGGTGGTCAATGCAAGCAAAAGGGACCACCAGAGGACCAGGTATATTAGACGCCGTTATCAAAACAGCGTCTAATATACCTTTAAGGGGTTAAAAAAATCGGATCTACAGCCTGCCAGCGAATGATCGCCGCTGGCAGGCTGCAGATCCACTCGATTACCTGCAGTTCCTGTCGGCGCGTCCACTCGGAATAACAGGGCCGCCGCAAAGACGCAATCCTGCGTAGGGCGGTCCTGTAGTGGTTAATGCAAGAATATAAGCCTGTAATATACAAGGTGTATCTCACATGGCCTGACCCACTGTAGGCCTGAATTAGATTTCTTAGAAAATATTTTTTTTGCCCAAAATGGCTGTATTTCAAATGCCTGAATCAAGCCCATGTATGTAAAGGGTGTATCTCACACGGCCTGAACCACTGTAGGCCTGAATTAAATATTGGTGCACCAAATGGCGGTATTTCAAATCTCTGAATCTAACCCAAATGTATTAACGGTGTATCTCACAATGACATCTGCATCAAAGGCTGCCAACAAAATTTTTTTTGCCCAAACGGGTGTTTGTTTAATAACTGAATTTGACAGCAGTTTATAAGCCTGTAATTTCACACGTGCTGATGCTGCAAGGCCTGAAAATAGTGTTTTTTGGCAAAAAAGTGTGTTTTTAAAACCCCAGAAAATGATGGGTGTATTTCTAGCTTAAATTGCACACTGACTAATCCAGATGTTGTATATTACCAAAAAAAGTGTTTTTTTGGTAACAGAAAATGAAAGCTGTATATATTAACATTGAATTTAACACTTGCAGATCAGGAAATACTGTTTTTTTGGCAAAAAAAGGTGTGTTTTTAAAACCCCAGAAAATGATGGCTGTATTTCTAGCTGAAATTGCACACTGACTAATCCAGATGTTGTATATTGCCAAAACAATGGTGATTTTCAATGTCCCAAAAGCTCAGGTGCAGTGCTGGTGCACTGAGCTTGCATAAAATGCGCCGCCACCACCGCCCACCTAACTAACAGACTGATAAAAGTTTGTTTTTTTTGGTCATTGGGCTCAGGGCAGGGTAAAAGGAATGTGCCCTGCCACCCACACAACTATTTGTATGTAGATCGCTGAGTTAGATTCTCTCCTATTCTCTCCCTGAAATCACCAGGTCAGCAGCATCCTCTCCCTACACTTGTAACAGCAGAGGACGTGCAGCGCTACGTGACTCAAGCTTATATAGAGGCTGGGTCACATGCCGCTCCGGCCAATCACAGCCATACCATTAGTAGACATGGCTGTGATGGCTTCTAAGGTCAGACAGTTAAACGCTTGTTGATTGGCTGCTCTGCAGCCTTTCAAAAGCGCAGAGAAAGCGGGGCCCGAGGTCCATAAATCCTAAGTTCGGTACGACCCGAACTTTACAGTTTGGTTCGCTCAACCCTATATATCACACCCCTGCATCAATCAGTTTTTTTTGGGGGGGTAACTGGTATATCACACCTGTTGAAATTATTTGTTCCAATAGCGTTTGTCCCTCTGTATAGCTGGGGTATCTCAGCAGAACCGCACACAACACCTGCAAATTACAAATACACTATATGGAAATTATATTCTAGGTATATCACATCCCTGCCTCAATCAGTTTTTTGGGGGGGGCAACAGGTTATATCACACCTGTTGAAATTATTTGTTCCAAAACCGTTTGTCCCACTGTATAGCTGGGGTATCTTAGCAGAACCGCACACAACTCCTGCAAATTACAAATGCACTATATTTATAGTATATTATAGGTATATCATCATCCCAGCCTCAATCATTTATTTTGGGGGGCAATTGTTAAATTACACCAATTGCAATTATTTGTTCAAATAGCATTTGTCCCTCTGTATAGCTGTGGTATCTCAGCAGAACCACACACAACTCCTGGCAAATTACAAATGTACTATATGGAAATTGTATTATTGGTATATCACACCCCTGCCTCAATCAGTTTTTTTTTGGGTGGGTAACTGATATATCACACAGTTGCAATTATTTGTTCCAAAAGTGTTTGTCCCACTGTATAGCTGGGGTATCTCAGCAGAACCGCACACAACTCCTGCAAATTACAAATGCACTATACGGAAAGTAAAGTCTAGGAATATCACACCCCTGCCTCAATCAGTTTTTTTGGGGGGGCAAATGTCATATCACACCTGTTGAAATGATTTGTTCCAATAGCGTTTGTCCCTCTGTATAGCTGGGGTATCTCAGCAGAACCGCACACAACTCCTGCAAAGTACAAATGCACTATATAGAAAGTATATTATAGGAATATCACACCCCTGTCTCAATCAGTTTTTTTGGGCGGCAAATGTTATATTACAGCAGTTGCAATTATTTGTTCAAATAGCGTTTGTCACTCTGTATAGCTGCAGTAGCTCAGCAGAACCGCACACAACTGCTGCACAATACAAATGCACTATATGGAAAGTATATTATAAGTATATCACACCCCTCAGTATGTCACACCTATCGATAGCACACCTAAACCATGACTTGAAAGGACTTTTGTGGCCCTATTAGCTAGCGTTTGGTGTCTCTATACTCTTTAACAGTTGTGGGGGTTAGCTCTTCTCCGGGGGTGATTCACACAAATATCGTCGCCAGACACCAAGTTTCTGGTCCAAACATCACTTTATTTGCTCCTCAGCAATCCAAACATAAATGGTACAAAAATAAACACCTGCACGGCTGGGCTCTAACTAAACATATGATATCCTGACTCACTAAAGTCACAGTTCACACCCTGTGAACACATGCGGCTTTGTCAGCAATGTCTCACAGCCTCCTGCTGTACAGAGCACAGTACGCCCACTGTCACAGTTCAGTGTCTCTTGTGGGGGATTGGGCTCAGTAGTCTGCTGACTATGGCCCTGCGACCCTCCCAGGCATCGCTGCGTCCCCATCTCCAGGCTATCTCCAGCCTTGTGGTCCCTCAGCCTTGCCCAGCATGAGACCACACAGACAGAGCCTCCAGGCCTCTGTCCACAGGTAACACACAACCCCCTTTCTGACACTCTGGGAGGTGCCTTATGCCAGGCTGATTACCTCCAGCTTGTCTCACCTGAGGTGGAACAGGGGTGTGGACCACACTATCCACCCCTTCCATGCCTCTAACCTGAGTGAGACCTGTCACTGTCTCACACAGTGTAAAAGCGAAGATGTAGAGCAGCATCAATGGATCTATGACCAATCCCGGAATGCATCAGCACAACAGGACCGCAGATCCGTAGCAGTCCACAGAACAGTAAGAAAGAAGAAAGTTTACTGCCGTAACCTTTCTTCTTTCTATACTCTCTAACAGTCTGTCCCTGCTCCACACGCAACCTCTCTCTACACTGGCAAAAGACCTGAATGTAAAATGGCAGCTAGATCGGGTTTATTTATAGGGTAGGGGGTGTGTCTATGTGCTGAAACGTCTCAATTGGTTGTCCTGTCCCACCTGATGGGTGTGTTATGGGTCAAAGTTCGGTGCTATGCAAAAATTATGGCGTATGTTTGGTGAATCGCGATGAGCAAAGTTCACAGCGAAACGACCGCTTTGCAAACCGCAAGGCATCTCTATTGGCTAATGCAGGTCATGTGATGTGCTATATTTGCATTTTTCGGGTATTTCTCAGGAACATTATTTCCTAAAGAGCTGAGACATGGTCTAAAACCTCCCCGAACACCCAATGTACCGGTGTGCCAAATTTGGTGCAGATCGGTTCAGATGTTTGACAGAAATTCATTTTTATATAGGAGACTAGCGGGATGACCCGGCTTCACACGTGCATATTTCCATTATTTCATTTAATGTTTGTGTGTGAGATTAATAGATATCCACAGTGTTCCCCATAACAATTACCTCTACAGCACCCTGCCCCTTAACATTTACCTCCACAGCAGCCCGCCCCCTTAACAGTGACCTCCACAGCGACCCACCCCTTAACAGTGACCTCCACAGAACCCGCCCGCTTAACAGTGACCTGCAAAGTGGTGCGTCCCCTTAACAGTGATCTTCATAGTACCCTGCCCCTTAACAATGATCTCAACAGCAGACTACCCCCTAACTTTGATTTTAACAGCAGCCCACCCCCATTAACAGTGACCCCCCTCCACAGCGGCTCACCCCCTTAACAGTGACCTCCACAAAATCTCGCCCCCTTAACAGTGACCTGCAATGTGGGCAGTCCCCTTAACAGTGAACTTCACAGCACCCATCCCCCTTAATAGTGACCTCCATAGGGTTTCACCCACTTAACAGTGACCTCCACAGCAGCCACCCCCTTAACAGTGACCCTTCCACAGCGGCCCCGCTCCTTAACAGCGACCCTACAAGCAGCCTGCCCCCTTAACAGTGACACCCCCCACAGGGCATGCACAGCGTCCACACCCCTTAACATTTACTTGGACAGTACCCCACCCTTAATCAGTGACCCCTGCCATTGCACTATGACCCCTTAGTATAAGACCTCCACAGCACCCCATCCCCTTAATATAAGGCTTCCACAGCGCCAGCTGTCACGGCTTGGTGGCATGTGTGCTTTCCCTTTATGGCAGTCTTACTTCCTTTCTGCGTGTGCACGGGGTTAAGGTTGTGAGCAAGGTGGAGCTGGGTGTGGTCTCAGGTCTCTTCTTATTCTGTTGCTGTGAGACTGAGATCTTTGTTATGTCTGCCTTGAATGAGAAGGAGCTTGCTCCATTCTTGGATGCAATCTGAGGGCCATCCACTTCTACATCAATGTCATCTGCGATGTCATCCCTTTGTCTCCTCCTTGTCCTTTCTCTACCTTATCTGTTGTTATGTTTAGTGTGGATTTGATTTGGAGATTTGTTGTTATGTCTAGTTTGTAGTTACATGTCTGGTCTGTTTGTTGTTGTCCAACATGTATGCTAGACCTTCCCTTGTTTGTCCGTACCTCCGGAAAGGGGGTCCCTGGAGGGCGAACTACAAATCATTTAAGCAGCGCTGTCTGGTCCGCCATGCATCTTGTCGCATGGTGGTCCAGGTAGTTACTACTGCTCCTGTGTTTGGTGTTGGTACTGAGTCCTTATTTGTGTGTTTGGGCTTCAGTGCTTTTCACAGGATCCAGTGGTTGTGGTGCAGACGACTTGTTCCTTTTAGTTGCTGTGGGCAGGTAAGTGATGTTGTGGTCCTGTGGTCTGTTGTCATTGTGCCACAGGACACTTACCTGTCGAGTTTGTTCTCTGCTTGCTGTGTGCTCCTCTCCTTGCTGTTAGGCCTGCTGGAGACTCCGGTTTATCCGTGTTGTGGATGAACTGGTTGTCTCCTTTTCCTGACCTTTATCCAATGGATCATCAGGGCCAGTTTGGTCTGAGGTTCCGTTGCATGAGCCCTCCTACCATCTAAGTCCGCTCATGTGGTTAGGAGGTCAGGGCGAGGATTGGGGATGCTTTAGGAGGTGAACTGCTCCCTGATCCCAGCATCCAGGCCTAGTTGCTTTCCCAAATTCCCGACATTGTACAGTGGGGAGTTTCCCACACTCCCCATCGTGACATGGCCCCCTTAACAGCGAAAGAAAAATTGCTGAGTTGTTTTGGAAACCTAGTGTAACTGTGCATGTCCAGACTGAAGGACTGCGAGCTTCTATTGAATAGTAAGGGTGAAGTGACTGTGTGAATGGCAGTTAGAATGTGAGTGAAGCTGCAAGCTCCTATTTACTAATATTTTTTTTAGGAATATCTCAGGAACAGTAAGTCCTAGAGAGCTGAGACTCTGTCTAAAAACTTCCCGGACACCTGCTGTACCTATGTGCCAAATTTGGTTGCAAATCGGTCCAGTCATTTGGCCATGCAGAAAGAACAGACAGACAGATAGAAATTCATTTTTATATATATAAGAGACTAGAAGGATGACGTGGGTTTCCACGGGTATATCTCCACTATTTCATTTAATGTTTGTGTGTGTTGTTAAAAGATATCCACAGTGACCTCCACAGCAGCCCATCCCTTAACACTGACCCCACCACATTACCCTACCCCTTAAATTGTGACCTCCACAGCATCCCACCCGCCCCCTAACAAAGATCTCCACAGCGTACCGCCCCCTTAACAGTGACCCTTCACAGCGATCTACCCCTTAACAGTGACCTCCACAGGGCCCTGTCCCTTAACAGTGACCCCCTCACACCACCCCACCCCTTTAACAGTGACCTCCACAGCACTGCACTCCCTTAACAGTGACATCCGCAGCACTGCCCCTTTAACAGTAACCTTCGCAGTACCTCGACCGTTCCTGCCCTCTTACAGAGACTCCACAATGCCTGCCCCCTTTAACAGTAATTTCCACAGTACCCCGTTCTCTTAAGGCCTCTTGCCCACGAACGTAATGCTCCATGCCCTTGCGGTGGACCACAAATTGCGGTCCGCAATGCACGAGCACCGACCATGGGACAGCTACATGCAGATCGCGATCCATCCGTTCCACAAAAAGATTGAACAAGTTCTATTTATTTGTAGAATGGAAGCACGGAACAGAACCACAAGTAAGCACTCCATAGTGCTTCCGTGGGGTTTTCGTTCCGTGCTTCCATTATGTTCTGCACTACATCTCCGATTTGCGGACCCATTCAAGTGAATGAGTCCACATCCGTGATGCAGAATGCACACGGCCAGTGCCCCTCGTATTGCAGACCGCATTTTGTGGTCCACAGCATGGGCACGGAGCCCTTACGTTCGTGTGCAAGAGGCCTAACAGGACCTCCACAGTACCCTGCTCCCTTAACAGTGACCTTCACAGTACCCCCACTGCTTAACAGTGTCCTCCACAGCAGATGCCCCTTTAATAGTGATCTTCACAGTCCTCTGCCCCATTAACAGTAACCTCCACAGTGCCAGCCCCCTTTAAACGTGACCTCCACAGTGGCCTGTCCCCTTAACAGTGACCTCCACTGTTCCTTGCCCCTTTAACAGTAACCTCCACAGCACCCACCTCTTTAACAGTGACCTTCACAGCGCCCGCACCTTTATTAATGACCTCCACAGTACCCAGACGCCTTTAACAGTGATTTCCATAATAACCTGCCCCCTTAACAGTGACCTCCACAGCGCTCCGTTCCCTTAAAATGTGACTTCCACAAAACCCGCCCCTTAACAGTGACCTCTACAGATCCACTCCCCCTTATCACTGACCTCCATAGCGGACTGTCCCTTTACTGTGACCTTCACAGTAGCCTCTCCCCTTAACTGTGACCTTCACAGTATTCTGCTCCCTTAACAGTGTCATACACATTTATGTATGTCAAGACTGAAGACCTGCGAGCTTCAATTGGCTGATAAGGTGTCACGGTGGGGAGTGGGGGAAAACCCCACCGCATATTAGAGCTGTTACCAAGCCCGAAAACAGGGATAGGAGCAGGTCACCTCCTACAGCGCCCCTAATCTTGATCCTGATCTCCTGACCGTATGAGCGACCCCTAAAGGTGGAGGGCTCATACACTCAAACCTAGGATCCTACTGATCCTAACGGTCCCATGCATAGGGGTCAGGATAGGAGACAACCGGTTCCTCAAGGAAACAGACAAACCGGAGTCTGCAGCGGCCTAGTAACAGAAGGGAAAAGATAGAATCAGCAGCAAGCTGAACGGCAGGTAAGAACCTGGAGAAACAACAGCACACCATAACATTAAACACTTACCTGCCGCAGCAAAGATGGAAAAACACCAAAACAACCTGGACCCACATGCGGACCCCGATGCAAGGTGGCTCCAGGCAAGGCTGCAAATATCTTTTAGGTACACCCCTCCGGGAAACCAATGGGACCCCCTTTCGGAGCTAACAACAGACGGGGGAAAATATCAAACATCCATGCAGATCACAACACCAAACCGACCTGACATGGAACACCAGACATGACATAAACAACTAAACCCCAACATAAACCACACTAATCAACATAACAGGTGAGGAGGGGAAAGGAGACAAAGGGAGACAAACGCTGTCCAACTAGGATGCCCTCACACAGGTAAGATGACACATCCAGAAAGGAGCAGAGCTCCTACACATATACAGGCAAACAACCAACTGACCTTCAGGCTCACAACACAGTATAAGAAGAGCCAGAGGGCCACATCCAGCTCCACCAAGCACACATCTTTACCCCGAACACACCCAGGATGGGAAGGGACACACAACTTAAAGGAGAAGTGTCAAAACATGCAAAAACAACATGTTGCCACCAGCAACAAGCATGCACGGCAAAAGTGTCATGGTCACTACACCAGACCATGACACAGCCATGACATAAGGGTCATGTGACCGTGTGTATGGCAGTTGGCAAATAAATGAAAGACCTGCAGGCTTCTGTTGGCTAATGCAGGTCATGTGATGATACCATATTTGCATTTTTGGGAATACCTCAGGAACTGTACGTCCTAGAGAGCGGAGACCTTCCCGGACACCCAATGTACCTATGTGCCAATTTTGGTGCAGATCGGTCCAGTCGTTTGGCCGTGAAGAAACAACAGACAGACAACAGACAAAATCATTTTTATATATGTAAGAGATTTATTAGTGATGTTTTGGTTTACCCCGGTTTACTTTCCCAAAATTAATTTTCCAATCTAAGCCAATGTTCTTGCAATTTGATTTGTGTGAATTTCTGAAAATGGCATCCGCCATACCATACCCATATCGGTACAGTAGTGAGCACAGCAGTGCAGGGAAAATGATCAATATGGAGGATCATATACTATAACTGTGGGTGGGGCCCTGGTTCATAGGATTGCCCTTGAAGTTTGCCCTCAACAATTCAGGAGGAACAATAAAGACATGTGTCACTGACACAATATAACAGGGTACTCAACTAGTTTTATTATAGGTCCACATACCTGGGTCTGCAGTCAGGTTAAGGTCCGAGCTGAACGCCAACAGTAAAGATGCCATGCGATCATGTGATCCATGCGCGTGGGGCGCTCTGAAGTTATAGTGGAGCGCCCCAAGTCAGTCCCAGAATTAGTAATGGCCACATTAGAGGCCAGTAAGAATAATGCCCCAGTAAGATAATGTCCCCATTTTGCTTTTTGCAAAAAAAAAAAATATTAAGCATTCACCTTGGCTGCGGTGAACATTCGCTGCTGACTGCAAGCTCAGGACCGGGTGCCCAACGTGATGACGTCTTGTAGGTCCTGTCCTGAGCTTCTAGTCAGGTAGGGAGTGTTCTCCACAGCATGAGCAAATGGAGGTGGAGCGGTACCGTAATTTTATTTATTTTTTTACTAGCACAAGTAGCGGTGGAGGTAAAGGCTGTACTAATGGGCATTCCATGATGGAAGCGCTCATTAGTAAGGGTACTTTCACACTTGCAGCAGGACGGATCCGACAGGCTGCTCATCCAGTACAGGCCGGACTTAAGGCTGCAAGACTGGGGGTAGGCCTGGCATGACAGGCGTTTGGAGGGAGTGAGTTGGGAGGCTTAGGGTTAAGGGGTATTGCAAGGATGAGAGGTGGAGGGGCGTTAGGGGAGGAGTGTAGGGTTTAAAAGGGGTAGCGGGAGGCGGGATCAGGGTCATCTTGTGTGGGACAACAGTCTTTCAGCAGCCCCTGTCCTGCTGCTGCGTTACCTCGTTAGTGACTGACCTTTTCCCGAAGATGTCTTCTGTTGATGCTTTGCTGGCGCAGCTCCGGGCGGCAGCTGAGAGCAAGGGACCCGAATGGCTCCAGGCGACGGTTCAAGGCTTGCTTCCGGGGTCAGGGGATTCGGCTCCACAGCCCTCCCTATTCGCCGGCCGCGGAGGACCAGGCCTCCGGCGCGCCTAAGTCCGGAGGAGACCCCGAGGGTCCGGCGCCGGGTACGGAGCCCCATCAGGGACCCTCCGGCACGCACCGCAGGTAGGAGCAGTAGAGCCGGGCGGTCGCGTGCCGGGAGGAATCCGGTTTCACGGCGGGGCCCTGGGCAGGAGAGACCTGACATCTCCACCCCTGAATCAGGCGACGTGGGAGCGGGACCAGGATCGGCAGGTGGGCCAGGGCGGGCTCACCTGGCATGCCGTGGGAGCGAAGTCCGGGATCCATCTGGGGGACGGCGTGGTCAAGATGGCGGCCGGGAGCAGGATTCTCTGATCGGGCAGCACGGAGCTGGCTCAGCATCGACGTCTTCTGGGGAAATGGCGGCCTCCAGTGGTCGAGCTGCAGTATTGCAGGCTCCAGTGTCAGTCTCAGCCGGGGAAATGGCGGCCTCTAGTGGGCGAGCTGCAGAACTGCAGGCTCTGGGATCTCAAGCAGCAAGAGTGGGCACTGGTAGTGCTGAAGATTGGAGATTGTCCAGAGGGGAGATCAGCGCCGGTCCAAGATCCACGACATCACGTTCCGGCTGGTGGAATCACAGCGTCCACGCAGCCAGGTGAGATTCAAGGGGATTCAGCATTAGCGGTGGCTTGTATTGGGGGGGGTCCTGGGTTGGGGGGGGGCCCACAGGGGTCTGTTGCGGGGGGGTTAGAGGCATTGTTAGGAGGGTTGAGGGATTTAGTGAAGGGGTTGGTAAATGTGGGGCCAGGGACAGGGTCTCCGGTGGCGGCTTGGGGCATACAAGGGGCAGGGTCCGGGGGTCAGGGGCAGACGGCTGGGTCTGTTGGGCCGGGGACGGCGGGATCGCGGGCGCAGGCAGTGGTGGGTCATTGGGGGTTCCAGTGACAGGTTCCGGTGGACAAGGCCGGTGGTAGAGATAAGGAAGCGAATACGGAAAAGGATGGGGTGGAACCACGGTTGGACGATGGGGCGAGAGGGGGAGGTATACGTTTGTTTTGAAGGGCCACTGGGGGCTCACCTTAAGTCAGAGTTGAGGGAAAAAATATGGAAGGGGTGAGTACGTGGACATATTCTCATTGCTCCCGCTAGAACGGTTTAATTTGGATAGAGATAGGAGGGAGGATAAGAAGGAGGATGAGGACAGGCGGCGATGCCGTTTGATTCCGCGGACTTTCTCGAACTGGATGCAGGCGTTCGTTATCCTGGCCAGTGTCATTGGGGAAAAGGCGCCGGAAAATTGTTCCGCGCTTTTCTGTTACCTGGATGCAATAGGAGAGGCTTATCGGACATATGGGGGATGGGATGGTTGAGGTACGATGAGCAATTTAGACAACGAAAAGCGGCTCGGTCCACCATCCGGTGGGACCATAAGGACATCGGATTGTGGATGAGGGTGATGGCTCCGGTCAGGGGGGGGCAGTCCTTTCCAGGGGGAGCCGGGGGTTCTGGGCAAGCGGAACGCTCGGCGGCCTCTCAAAAGGGTTTATGCTTCCTGTTCAATGAAGGGGGATGTAAGTATGGGGACAAGTGCAAGTTCAAGCACGAATGTTCCTCATGTGGAGGGAGTCATGGAGCACAGCGGTGCTTCAGGGGTCGAAAAGGGAGGGGTTGGAGCGATTCGGCTGGAAAAGGGGCAGACGCCCATCCGAGTAACCGAGATGGCGCCCTTCCTAAATTGGTATCCGAATGTGGCAGCGGCGGGTTTTTTGTTGTCAGGTTTTGAAGAGGGTTTTCGTATCCCGTTCGTGGAGGGGGAAATTTTGCAAGAGTCTAAGAACTTGAGGTCGGCGAGGGAGCTTCCAGGGGTGGTGACGGAAAAATTAAACAAAGAGGTGGCATTGGGTCGCATGGCAGGCCCCTTCAAGGATCTGCCGATGCCGGATTTGCGGGGGTATCGCCGTTGGGGGTTGTACCAAAGAGGGACCTAATAAGTTTCGTTTGATACATCACCTTTCATTTCCGAAGGGAGGTTCGGTTAATGACGGTATCGCGCCAGAGTTGTGTTCGGTGGTGTATACGTCGTTTGATGAGGCGGTTCGTTGGGTTCGGTTTTATGGGCAAGGGGCTTTGCTGGCGAAAGTAGATATTGAGGCGGCGTTCCGTCTTCTACCGGTTCATCCGGATTGTCAGCACTTGTTGGGTTGTTTTTGGGACGGAGGTTTTTTCGTGGATCGCTGTTTGCCCATGGGTTGTTCGGTTTCATGTTCCTATTTTGAGAAGTTTAGTACATTTTTGGAATGGGTGGCGAGGGATTGGTCGGGTTGGGGTTCTATTATCCATTATTTGGACGATTTTTTGTTTATTGGGCCGCCGGAGTCGAAGGGGTGCTCGGTGATGCTGCATTCGTTCGAAGTTATGGCGCGACTGTTTGGGGTTCCTTTGGCGTCAGAAAAGACGGAGGGTCCTGCGACTGCTCTGAGTTTTCTGGGGATAGTCATTGATACGGTGGCTATGGAATGTCGGTTGCCGGACGACAAGGTTGAGGATCTGCGAGGGGTGCTCGCGGCGGCCTGTGGGCGGAGGAAGCTGCGTCTGCGGGAATTGCAGTCCTTGCTGGGAAAACTCAACTTTGCCTGTCGGATTATGCCCATGGGCGGATTTTTTGTAGAAGGTTGGCACAGGCGACAGCTGGAGTTCAGGCCCCTCATCATTTTGTACGGCTTACCCGTGAACTCCGGGGGGACTTGTGGGTGTGGGCTTCCCTTTTAAAACGGTATAACGGGCCGGTCTTTGTGGATGGCGGAGGGGGTGTTGGCAGCGGATCTTGACCTTTTTACGGATGCGGCTGGGGGGTGCGGGTTTGGGGCGTACTTACAAGGTCGTTGGTGTGTAGGGGAGTGGCCTGTGCAATGGCAAGAGGAGGGCTGGGTAAAAAATCTGGTGTTGCTGGAACTCTTTCCCATTGTGGTAGCGGTGTCCGTTTGGGGGGAACATTTCAGGAACAGGAAGGTGCGATTCCACTGCGATAATTTGGGGGTTGTGGAGGCCATTAACCGTGTTTCGGCCTCGTCACCGCCGGTTGTCTGTTTGCTTCAACATTTGGTTTTGAGTTGCTTGTCGTTGAATGCTTGGATTGTAGCGTCCCATGTACCAGGGGTGAGTAACTCAATTGCGGATGCTTTGTCTCGTTTTCAGTGGGAGCGTTTCCGGGTGCTGGCACCAGAAGCGGACGTACAAGGAACGAGGTTTCCCGCAGGAACTGTGGAAGCTGCCATTTGGTCGGCTGGCGATTTGGTGAGGGGATCCCTGTCGGGGGGGAGTTGGGCGGCATACGACAGGGCTTGGAGATTATGGGAGGAATGGAGGGAGCGTTTTTCAGGGGTGTGGGTTGGAGGAAGGGGCTATGATGTTGCTTTTTGTGGGGCACTGCAGAGAGGAGGGATGGTCAGTGTCCAGAATGAGTAAGTTTATGGCAGGGTGGCTTTTGGTTGTAAGGGTCGGGATATAGTGGATGTGACTAAATCATTCTGGGTATTGCAGGCTTGAAGGGTTGGAGGAGGCGGGCACCGGGTGGGGATTGGCGCAGGCCGGTTTCCTTCGAGTTGTTAGGGGAGATATTGGAGCAGGTGCAAAGGTCTGTGTATCAGTGAGTGAAGTTAGGCTGTTTAAGTTGGCCTTTTGTTGGCTTTCTTTGGTGCGTTGCGCATTGGAGAATTGGTTAGCCTGAGTAAGTGCAGAGCAGGGGGGACTGCAGGGTGAAGACGTGTTTTTATTTCAGGACAGGGTGGAGTTTGTTATTCGGCGGTCGAAAACTGATCAGTTGGGCCGGGGTTGTCGGGTGGTTTTATATCAGGTGGCAGGGTCGGATGCGTGCCCAGTTCAGTGTCTTAGGAATTTTTGGGGGCAGGAGGTTGGGGGGAGCGGACCGTTGTTGGTGCACGATGACGGGTCCTTCCTTTCTAGATTCCAGTTTATAGCGGTATTTCGAGCATGTTTAAAAGGGCTGGGCAGGGACCCAGCGTTGTTTGGGGGGCATTCATTTCGGATCGGTGCTGCCACCGAGGCGGCTAGGAGAGGATTGAGTGACGAGGCTATTCGCCGCATTGGGCGATGGGAGTCGCTGCGCTTCCGGTCCTATGTTAGGCCGGCGTTGTTATAACCGGGGGGGAGAATGTTAGTGTTGTTGGGCGGAGGGAACGGGTGGAGAGCTGTTCTTTGCTGCCCGGTTGACGTATTTTATTTTGTGCTTCTTTCAGGTGGAGTGGCGTGCCTGGTGTGGATTATGGGGCACTCGTACGTGTTTTGGGGAGCGTTGCGAGCAGCAGTCAGGCCGGATGGAAGGCAGTTGGGCTTTTCTAGGGAGGTGGCGGTGGTTCGTTGGTTGGGGATTAGAGGTATGTTGTGGAGCCGGGTTCTTCCAGAATTTTATAATTTTACCAGGCTAGACTCGTATCCGGGGGTTTTGGTGTTACACGTAGGGGGTAACGATTTGGGGGGGGCGCCCTTTTCGTGAGCTTACGAGGGATATAAAGTTTGATTTGCTGCGTTTGTGGGCGCAGTGTCCTGGTATGGTTACGGTCTGGTCGGATATGGTGCCGCGTAAGCAGTGGAGAGACGCTAGGTCGGTAGAGAGGTTGAACAAAGCCCGGATAAAGGTTAATAGGGCAGTGGGCCGGTTTGTGGTGAGGAATGGTGGTGTTGCAGTCCGGCATAGGGAGCTGGAGGCGGGAGAGGGGGCTTTTTGGAGGACAGATGGGGTTCATCTAAACGCGGTGGGTATCGACCTGTGGTGTTCAGGAATACAGGATGGAATCGAGGTTGCGCTGCGGGTGTGGCGGGACGCAAGGAGGTGAGGCGTCACCCCCTTGGGTCGTGGCGGGGGTGGGTCCTTGGAGTTGGTTGTTATGGTGGCTCTGGCATGGTGGGGAGGGAGCCAAAGGGGCTCTGGACTCCCCAGGTATTGGATGTTTGGGTGTGATATGGCGGGTATCTGCCCCACGGTTGTTGCCCATGGTTACCGGTTCTGCCTCCGAGCTGGCGTTTATCGGCTGGAGGTAATTTAATTGAGGGCACGGGGCTGTTATCCGTCAGGTTTTTACGGGGCTCCAAGGACCCTCTCCGTGCTGGGCATGTTTCTCTGTGGTCTGGAAGTTTTTTCTTGGGCGGGGGGCCTTCAGGTGGGAAGGCCTTGGATTGGTTATGTTATATGTTATTTATGCTTAAATTATTATTATTAATAAATAAATGGCTGCTGTGGCCAATAAAATCCACCAGTGGAGTTGTGTCTTTATTTGGGGAAGGAGGGGAGAGTGGGAGGTAAAACGACTTGACAATACGCTGGTCAAGTACAGGCCGGACTTAAGGCTGCAAGACTGGGGGTAGGCCTGGCATGACAGGCGTTTGGAGGGAGTGAGTTGGGAGGCTTAGGGTTAAGGGGTATTGCAAGGATGAGAGGTGGAGGGGCGTTAGGGGAGGAGTGTAGGGTTTAAAAGGGGTAGCGGGAGGCGGGATCAGGGTCATCTTGTGCGGACAACAGTCTTTCAGCAGCCCCCTCCCACCCACCCTTTGGCTGCTGGTTGGGTAGGGAAGCCAGTGGCGGTCATGGTTGATGTGGTTTATGGGTGGATTTTGGTCCAGCAGGGACGGCATTGTCATAGCGGCCATGGCGGGGGTGGGTCCTTGGAGTTGGTGGTTATGGTGGCTCTGGCATGGTGGGGAGGGAGCCAAAGGGGCTCTGGACTCCCCAGGTATTGGATGTTTGGGTGTGATATGGCGGGTATCTGCCCCACGGTTGTTGCCCATGGTTACCGGTTCTGCCTCCGAGCTGGCGTTTATCGGCTGGAGGTAATTTAATTGAGGGCACGGGGCTGTTATCCGTCAGGTTTTTACGGGGCTCCAAGGACCCTCTCCGTGCTGGGCATGTTTCTCTGTGGTCTGGAAGTTTTTTCTTGGGCGGGGGGCCTTCAGGTGGGAAGGCCTTGGATTGGTTATGTTATATGTTATTTATGCTTAAATTATTATTATTAATAAATAAATGGCTGCTGTGGCCAATAAAATCCACCAGTGGAGTTGTGTCTTTATTTGGGGAAGGAGGGGAGAGTGGGAGGTAAAACGACTTGACAATACGCTGGTCATGTCAGATCCATCTTGCCACTACTTCGCCGTGCAGCTGCTCTGTGCCCATCGACTATAATGGGGATGGGGGCAGAGCTACGGCGCAGCACGGTGAGAGGCCGCCAGACTAAAAGTACTACATGTCAGACTTTTTCGTCTGGCGGCCTCACGCCGTGCACTGCCATGCTGCGCTGTAACTCCACTCCCGCTATAGTCAATGGGGAGTGGCAGTCCGGTGAAATAGCGGCAGGACGGATCTGACAGGGTGAACAGCCTGTCGGATCCGTCCTGCCGCAAGTGTGAAAGTACCTTAACAGTCCTTACAGGAAAATTCTGGCACCGGCAAGGGAACTAAAATACCAGCTTTGCTGGTGAACTACTGGCCGGGTGGCAACCCAAGCCACAGAACAGACATATGATAGTTTTGTTCCGCATCCAATTCCCATTATTGGGGGATTGGATGCGGACCCCTTAATTACAATGGGGCCACAAGAGATGCAGACAGCACACTGTGTGCTGTCTGCATCTTTTTCCGCTCCATTGAAACTAAGGGGTCCGCATCCAATGCCCCAGGTTACCTTTAATTTTAAAGAAGATGGCCCAGGAGAGATGGGAACACGACACTGACTGGAGTCCTTTCCTGCAGTCAGTGACGTGTTCCCGCCTCTCTGTAGCCCTCTCCACGCCCCCCTTCCTTCCCAAATGTGGCATTTATTTCATTGGTGGCAGTGGTGATGTCCCTCCCCTCTCCAGCAGCACATAAGTGTCCTTTGGAGCTTGAAGCTCCCTTACGTGCTGCTGCTGCTGCAGCTGCAGGGGAGGAGGGACCTGTGAGCGCACTGAGGGAGAAAGCTCCCTCCACGTGCAGGTGCCGGATAAAAGCGCTGGTGCCTGCATGTGGAGGGAGCCATCTCTCACTGCGCTCTGGGACAGGAGGAAGTGCGCCGGTAAGCTCCTCCTCCTGCATGGTACAGTGTGCAGGAGAGGAGGAGCGCTCTGAAGGATGGCCGGGGTCCGGACAACTGGCGGCCGCGGTCTGTATTTGGACCGCGTTTCGCCAGTTGAGTACCCCTGCTATATAAGGTCCCAAGCATAGATGCATTGTGTATTCTCAGTTTGCACATTGATGTGGCAGGTGCAGCACTATGAAGTGCCTTTTGTCCTGTGGCATTAAAAGTATTTTGATATCTCTGACTTTTTAGTCTAACCAGACTATTACTCTCTAATTCCTCTAGCGCGGTTCTATGGAAGCAGTAGGTTTAAAGAGCACACCAAATGCTTGAAATAACTTCTTTATTAACTTCAACTTTTCTTCATATACACTTCTCAAAAAAATACTGTGAAATCAAACTGTCCACTTAGGAAGCAACACTGAGTGACAATCAATTTCACATGCTGTTGTGCAAATGGGGTAGACAACAGGTGGAAATTATAGGCAATTAGCAAGACACCCCCAATAAAGGAGTGGTTCTGCAGGTGGTGACCACAGACTACTTCTCAGTTCCTATGCTTCCTGGCTGATGTTTTGGTCACTTTTGAATGCTGCCGGTGCTTTCACTCTAGTGGTAGCATGAGACGGAGTCTACAACCCACACAAGTGGCTCAGGTAGTGCAGCATATCCAGGATGGCACATCAATGCGAGCTGTGGCAAGAAGGTTTGCTGTGTCTGTCAGCGTAGTGTCCAGAGCATGGAGGCGCTACCAGGAGACAGGCCAGTACATCAGGAGACGTGGAGGAGGCCGTAGGAGGGCAACATCCCAGCAGCAGGACCGCTACCTCCGCCTTTGTGCAAGGAGGAACAGGAGGAGCACTGCCAGAGCCCTGCAAAATGACCTCCAGCAGGCCACAAATGTGCATGTGTCTGCTCAAACGGTCAAACAGACTCCATGAGGGTGATATGAGGGCCCGACGTCCACAGGTGGGGGTTGTGCTTACAGCCCAACACCGTGCAGGAGGTTTGGCATTTGCCAGAGAACACCAAGATTGGCAAATTCGCCACTGGCGCCCTGTGCTCTTCACAGATGAAAGCAGGTTCACACTGAGCCCATGTGACAGAGTCTTGAGACGCCGTGGAGAACGTTCTGCTGCCTGCAACATCCTCCAGCATGACCGGTTTGGCATTGGGTCAGTAATGGTGTGGGGTGGCATTTCTTTGGAGGGCCGCACAGCCCTCCATGTGCTCGCCAGAGGTAGGCAATGGGCCCCTATACAGAGGAAGGGGGGAGTATACTTATTTAAAATATAGCTATATTTTAAATAAGTATACTCCCCCCTTCCTCTGTATAGGGGCCCATTGCCTGCTTGTCACTTCGGAGTGTATTCAAAGCCTGAATTGTATCAGTGCTCTGATCAATCTTTGCTTATCCTCGCCAGAGGTAGCCTGACTGCCATTAGGTACCGAGATAAGATCCTCAGACCCCTTGTGAGACCATATGCTGGTGCGGTTGGCCCTGGGATCCTCCTAATGCAAGACAATGCTAGACCTCATGTGGCTGGAGTGTGTCAGCAGTTCCTGCAAGACGAAGGCATTGATGCTATGGACTGGCCCGTCCGTTCCCCAGACCTGAATCCAATTGAGCACATCTGGGACATCATGTCTCGCTCTATCCACCAACGTCACGTTGCACCACAGACTGTACAGGAGTTGGCAGATGCTTTAGTCCAGGTCTGGGAGGAGATTCCTCAGGAGACCGTCCGCCACCTCATCAGGAGCATGCACAGGCGTTGTAGGGAGGTCATACAGGCACGTGGAGGCCACACACACTACTGAGCCTCATTTTGACTTGTTTTAAGGACATTACATCAAAGTTGGATCAGCCTGTAGTGTGTTTTTCCACTTTAATTTTGAGTGTGACTCCAAATCCAGACCTCCATGGGTTGAAAAATTTGATTTCCAGTTTTTTATTTTTGTTTGATTTTGTTGTCAGCACATTCAACTATGTAAAGAACAAAGTATTTCAGAAGAATATTTAATTAACTCAGATCTAGGATGTGTTATTTTTGTATTCCCTTTATTTTTTTGAGCAGTGTATAACACTGCCACCTTCGCAGCAGCTAGTCCATGTACATAACACGTGTTGAAAATAAATCACAAAATGGCGGTATGCATAAGATGGTGGTTCAACTGTTCAATCTTGTAATTCAACATAAAATGGTGGATATATTTCTCTCTTGAGTATCTGTACTCTGCTGTGTCATTGAGCTTACCTCACATCCATATAATGAATCCTAAAGGCATATTATTTTTTTCTGCTTCTGTGAACACAACATATATAACTATTACATGACATCCAAACATGAAGTCACTGTAAATAACTCTGCTTTTGTCTTTAACACACAAACATAGCAACTGTATTAAGGTTATTGGTAGGTTTAGCTGTATAAACATATAAACTATATTAGCAACCTAGGACAGGTCATAGCTGGCCAGCTATAGCAGGGCACCTCTTTATTAAACCTGGAATAAACCTGACCAAGCACATTTTGCAGCATCACAGTCTTCTTATATTTTTGCATCTTTTAGAACAGATTTATTTAAAAGATAACTGTCATATTTTCATAAAAAAATAAATTTTGGCATATGTTATTGCTGCAGTAGCAGCATTATGCATAAATTAATCTTTAGTTTCCTCACTTTCCACAGTTTTTCCCTTAGATATGGCTGTTTTAAATTCTATATTATGAGTAGGGTTGAGCGAACCCAAACTGTAAAGTTCGGGAACTATAGGATTACTGAACCCCGGACCCGAACCCAAATATTTCAGTAAAAGTTCGGGTTTGGGTTCGGTGTTCAGCAATTTTATGGCGCTTTTTGAAAGGCTGCAGAGCAGCCAATCAACAAGCGTTAAACTATGTGCCCTTAGAAGCCATCTCAGCCATGCCTACTAATGGCATGGCTGTGATTGGCCAGTGCAGCATGTGACCCAGGCTCTATATAAGCTGGAGTCACGTAGCGCTGCACGTCACTCTCCTCTGATTAGTGTAGGGATAGGATGCTGCTGCTGTGAGGGAGAGAAAAGCACAGAATCTTTAATCCGAAGTGCTTGTTAACTCAGCGATCTACCTAGATTTTGTTTTGTGGGTGCAGTGCAGAATCTTTTTACCCTGCCCTGAGCCCATTGACCCAGAAAAATAACTTTTATCCATCTGTTAGTTAGGTGGGCGGTGGCGATTTTATGCAAGTTCTGTGTAGCAGCACAGCATATGTGCATTTGTGACAGTCAAATAGAAGCTTGAACTACTGGAATTATATTCTGGGTTTAAAAAAAAATCACCCATTTTTGGCAAGAACCTACATCTGTGGCCTTTGCAGCATTAATCAGTGTGCAATTTAAGAAATACAGCAAAAAATTTCTGGGTTTTAAAAAACACCCTTTTTGGGCAAAATACTCAATTTTACAGCCCTTGCTGCATCTGGGATTGCTAAAAACAATACTTCAATTATTTTCTGGGTTTTTAAAAAACACCCATTTTTGGCAAAATAAGTACTTCATTTGCGGCCTTGTCTGCATCGGTCAGTGTGAGATACACACTTTAGACACTGCTGTGTTATTCTGCTATTAAAAAAAAACACCTATTTAGGGCAAAAATCTTAATTTTGCAGCCTTTGCTGCATCTGTCATTGTGAGATACACCCTTTAGATACTGTTGTTCTAGTCTGGTATTAAAAAAACACCTATTTAGGGCAAAAATCTTTTCAGCCTTTGCTGTATCTGTCATTGTGAGATACACCCTTTAGATACTGTTGTTATATTCTGATATAAAAAAAACACCAATTTTTGGCAAGATCCTAAATTTTAGAAATATGAGGAGAGGGTCAAATAAGGGACGGAAGGTGTTTCACTTGTGCGTGTAGCTGGCACAGATCGACCACGTCCTCTCCCTGCAACAGGAGCTACACCAGCAGCACCATGACCGGGGCCATGTCCACTATTTGACGCTCTCCTCATATTTCTCAAATTTAGGATCTTGCCAAAAATGGGTGTTTTAGGCGAGGAAGGCGACAGAACCTTCAGCGGTATTTGGTGGGGCCTAATGCAGCTCTACGAATGGTGAGGCCAGAACAAGTACAGGCGATAGTATATTGGGTTGCTGACAGTGCCTTCAGTTCCTTTACATTGTCTCCCACCCAGTCTCCTGCTGAAAGATCAGGGTTGGCACTTGCAGCCGATGTCCATCAGTCTTTCACCTCACCCCCTTGCAAATCAGCCAAGCAGTCGGACCCCAAGTCATGCAGCAGTCTCTTCTGCTTTTTGATAACTCTGCTAGCAGGGTTTCCCAGGGCCATCCACCTAGCCCTGCCCCAGAAGTGGAAGAGATTGAGTGCACCGATGCCCAAGCACTTATGTTTCTAGATGAGTACATGGGAGGACCATCGCAGCACGTTTCAGATGATAACGAAACATAGGTGCCAACTGCTGTGGCTTTCGAAAGTGTGCAGACTGACAAAGAGGGCAGGGGTGAAAACTGGGTGGAAGATGAAGTTGAGGACGATGAGGTCCTCGACCCCACATAGAATCAAGGTCATGCGAGTGACCTGTGTAGTTAGGAGGAAGAGGCGGTGGTCGCACAGAGCAGAAGAGGGAGCAGGGTGCAAAAGCGGAGCGGCCGTCCCCTAGACAGAATGCCTGCAACTGCCCACCGCAGCAAGGGACCAAGAAAACCAAAGCCAGCTCCAAGGAGTTCCCTGGCGTGGCAGTTCTTCAGACAATGTGCTGACAACAAGACACAAGTGGTTTGCAAGCTGTGCAATCAGAGCCTGAAGCGAGGCATAAACGTTCTTAACCTGAGCACAACCTGCATGACCAGGCATCTAAGGGCAAAGCACGAGCTGCAGTGGAGTAGGCACCTCAAAAACAAAGAAAGGTCTCTGGCTCCTACTGTTTCCTATTCTGCTGCAGTCTGGGCCTATTCAGCCACCTCTGGAGTGACAGTATCACCTGCCACCCCGCAAACAGAGGATCTGCAAGCAACACCATTATCTGGGTCACCAAGCATCTCCACAATGTCCCACAGAAGCGTTCAGCTGTCCATCTCCCAAACACTGGAGCGGAAGAGGAAGTACCCCCCTACCCACCCCGATCCCTGGCCTTGAATGCCACAATTTAAAAAATTTTGTCCTTTGAAATGCTGTCATTACGTCTGGTGGAGACTGAGAGTTTTAAAGGCCTTATGGCGGTGTCTGTCCCACAGTACATCGTGCCCAGCCACCATCCCTTCCCTGCTCAACCAAGTGGGGGACAGAAACAGGTGTGCACTGCGCAACGCCATCTGTTGCAAGTTCCACCTTACTACGGATACGTGGACCAGTAAGCACGGTCAGGGACCTTATCTCTCCATAACAGCACACTGGGTAAATGCAGTGGCGGCTGGGCCAGAGGCGGATAGCAGTTTGGCGCATGTCCTTCCACCACTGAGGATTGCAGGGCACTTCAGTTTGCCTCCTGTTGCTTCCTCCTCCTACTCCGCTTCCTCATCCTCTACCGGCTCCTCATCTGGTTAGCGTAACACCTTCAGCACCAACTTCAGCACAGCCAGGGGTAAACGACAGCAGGCAGTTTTAAAAAGTATCTGTTTGGGGGACAAACCCTACATCGCGCAGGAGCTGTGGATGGGCCTTGAACAACAGACCGATGAGTGGTTGGTGCCAGTGAGCCTCAAGCCCAGCCTGTTGGTGTGCGATAATTGAAGAAATCTCGTAGCAGCTGTGGGACTAGCCAGTTTGACACACATCCATTGCCTGGTGCATGTGCTGAATTTGGTGGTGCAGAAGTTCCTTAAGAATTACCCCGATATGTCAGAGCTGCTGCATAAAGTGCGGGCCGTCTGTGCGCGCTTTCGGCGTTCTCACCGTGCTGCTGCTCGCCTGTCAGCGCTGCAGTGTAACCCGCCTCATATGCGACGTGCCCAAAGATGGAACTCCACCTTGCACATGCTGGCCAGACTGTGCAAGCAGCAGCAGGCTATAATGGAGTGTGGCAATGTGAACATTGAGGTGTGGTTTCCCCAGGTTCCAGTCCGGGACTTGAGACATGCTAGGGATATGATGAGAGTTAGGGATACGATGTTTATTATGTTTAGGTAGAGCCCAGACGGGCAGGCTTTTGTTTTATGCCATGTTGTGCATGAAGAGTGTAAAATAAATTGCACTGTTCTGACCTGAAACCCAGTGGTTATGAAGATCATTGTGAGAATGACCCCCGAATAAGAGGCGATCTCTTACAGGAGTTTCAGCTGCAGCACGCACGGGTGAAACACTCTGTAGAAGAGCACCACTTCACCACCAATGACTGGGCCTCCATGTGAGACCTGTGTTCCTTGTTGCGCTGTTTCAAGTACTCCACCAACATGGCCAATGACGATAACGCCGTTCTCAGCGTTACTATCCCACTTCTATGCCTCCTTGAAATAACGCTGCTGGTGATGATGGAAGAGGATGTGGCACAGGAGGAGGAGGAGGAAGAGGGATCATTTCATAGGGTTTACGGCCAGTCATTCACAAGTGGCTCCGAGGGTGGGTTCCTGCACCTGCAAACGCCAGGTACACAATTGTCCAGCCAGGGCACAGTTCTCGAGGATGACGAGGTGGAGGATGAGGAGGAGAAGGAACCGTGTTCACAGCAGGGTGGCACCCAAACCAGCTCATGGCCATCACTGGTGTGTGGCTGCGAGGATACAGAGGACACAGATGATACACCTCCCACAGAGGACAGCTTTTTGTTGCCTCTGGGCAGTCAGGCACACATGAGCGATTACATGCTGCAGTGTCTCCACAATGACCGCCGAGTTGCCCACATTCTAACTTGTGCTGATTACTAAGTGGCCACGCTGCTGGATCCCCGTTACAAGCACAATGTGCTATCCTGAATTCCGTCAATGGAGCGTGATCATAAGATTCTCGAGTACAAGCGCACGCTGGTAGACACACTGCTGGTGGCCTTCCCACCTGACAGCGGGGGCACAGTGGAAGCACAAGGAGAAGGCAGAGGAGGAGGAAGAGGTCGCCAACGCAGCTGGTGCAACACCAGCACCTCAGAAGGCAGGGTTAGCATGGCCGAAATGTAGAAAAGCTTTGCCAGCACGCCACAACAACCAGCACAACCAGCTGATATGGAATGTCTTAGCAGGAGGCAGCATTTCAGCAACATGGTGGAGCAGTATTTGTGCACACACCTACACTACGTACTGAATGATGGGTCTGCCCCCTTCAACTTCTGGGTCTCCAAATTGGGCACATGGCCTGAGCTTGCCCTTTACGCCTTGGAGGTGCTGGCCTGCCCTGCAGCCAGTGTAATGTCTGAACGTGTGTTTAGCACGGCAGGGGGCATTATCACAGACAAGTGCAACCGTCTGTCCACAGCCAATGAAAATGAACCAGGCATGGATCCCACAGGACTTGTCCGTACCTTGTGCAGAATAGACATGTATACCGGCCCTAACCAGCTATTGTTGTTATACTACAGCGCAATTGCTCATTATTGTATTTTGGATATTTCACACTCTTTTGGAGTGTACCCTAATTTTATTTTATGTCATTTCACTAATTTGTTATATATTCTGGTGAAATTCACAAATTTTTGGGTGTGATATACAGTTGTGTTCAAAATTATTCAACCCCCACTGAAATTGAGTGTTTTGGCCAGTTTGACATTGATTTTGATCATTTCAGTCATCTTGTTTACAATTAAATCAAAGAGGCACTTGTAAGCCAGACAAATATAACATAACATTTATAATGAAATAACCACAAATGTCTTTTCTGTGCTCACATCATTATCAGTTTTATTCAACCCCCAAGTGACATTCAATCTTAGTACTTAGTACAACATCCTTTTCCAGTTATAACAGCTTTTAAACGTGAAGCATAGTTTGACACAAGTGTCTTGCAGCGATCTACAGGTATCTTCGCCCATTCTTCATGGGCAAAAGCCTCCAGTTCAGTCACATTTTTAGGCTTGCGCGCTGCAACTGCTTTCTTTAAGTCCCACCAGAGGTTCTCAATCGGATTTAAGTCTGGTGACTGCGATGGCCACTTCAAAATGTTCCAGCCTTTAATCTGCAACCATGCTCTAGTGGACTTGGAGGTATGCTTGGGATCATTGTCCTGTTGAAAGGTCCAACGTCTCCCAAGCCTCAGGTTTGTGACGGACTGCATCACATTTTCATCCAATATCTCCTGGTACTGAAGAGAATTCATGGTACCTTGCACACGCTGAAGCTTCCCTGTACCTGTAGAAGCAAAACAGCCCCAAAGCACGATTGACCCCCCACCATGCTCCACAGTAGGCAAGGTGTTCTTTTCTTCATAGGCCTTGTTATTCCTCCTCCAAACATAGCGTTGATCCATGGGCCCAAACAGTTCTAATTTTGTTTCATCAGTCCACAGAACACTATCCCAAAACTTTTGTGGTTTGTCCACATGACTTTTGGCATACTGCAGTCGACTCTTCTTATTCTTTGGAGACAGCAAGGGGGTGCACCTGGGAGTTCTGGCATGGAGGCCTTCAATACGCAGTGTGCGCCTTATTGACTGAGCTGAAACTTCAGTACCCACATCTGACAAATCTTTTTTCAGTTCCTCAGCAGTCACACGGGGACTTTTCTCCACTTTGCACGACCAGGTAGCGTTTCAACAGTGCTCTTTGCCTTGAATTTGCGAATGATGCTTCCTATGGTGTCTCTTGGTATGTTTAACATCTTTGCAATCTTCTTATAGCCATTGCCCTTCCTGTGAAGAGAAATCACCTCTTCTCTTGTCTTCCTGGACCATTCTCTTGACTTTACCATGTTTGT
Organism: Bufo bufo; assembly: GCF_905171765.1. NCBI lineage: Eukaryota > Metazoa > Chordata > Amphibia > Anura > Bufonidae > Bufo > Bufo bufo. The sequence continues at coordinate 124,265,478 of NC_053397.1, forward strand.
AAACACACCAGTAAATGTCTAGAAGGAGCTGAGTATCACAGTCCTTTTAAATCTGCCTAATTGGTGCTTATTATGCTTGATTGCTGCTCCTTGACATCCACAGGTGTTTTCAATACCTGATCGAAAACACTTGAATGAACCTCTGTTTTTAAGAGTGGTAGTCTTTAAGGGGTTGAATAATTGTGTCAATGAAGAAATCACAAAAAAAAAACATTTAATACTGTATTACAAAAACAATTGATGTCATTTTAGTTGCATTTGGTTCTTTAAAAAGTCCTTGTAAGATTTATTTCTGAACACAATTACAAATGTACACTAAATTCCCTAAAACCCTTTACAGCATTGGGGGTTGAATAATTTTGAACACAACTGTATCCCTGCTCTAACTAGTAGACAGGTAAAAATATTGCAATAATTTGTCTGTTACATATTCGGGTGACATTCACACATTTTTGGGTGTGATATACCCCTGCTTCACCGAGTAGACAGGTAACATTTCACTAATTTGTTTGTTACATTTTCGAGTGAAATTCACCACTTTTTGGGTGTGAAATATCCCGGCTTTACATAGTAGACAGGTAAAAACATTTCACTAATTTGTCTGTTATATATTCAGGTGAAATTCACCAATTTTTGGGTGTGATATACCTCTGCTCTACCTAGTAGACAGATAACATTTCACTAATTTGTCTGTTACATATTTGGGTGAAATTCACTAATTTTGGGGTGTGATATACCCCGGGTATACCTAGTAGACAGGTAAACAAATTTCACTAATTTGTCTAGTACATTCTCGGGTGAAATTCACCAATTTTTAGCTGTGATATACCACTGCATTACCCAGTAGACAGGTAAAAAAAATTCATTAATTTGTCTGTTACATATTCGGATGAAATTCACCAATTTTTGGGTGTGATATACCCCTGCTCTACCTAGTAGACAGGTTACATTTCACTAATTTGTCTGTTACACATTCGGGTGTAATTCACCAATTTTTGGCTGTGATATACCCCTGCTATACTTAGTTGACAAGTAAAAACATTTCGCTAATTTGTCTGTTACATTCTTGGGTGACATTTGTCCATTTTTGCCGTGATTAAACCCCTGCTCTGCATAGGTGATAGGAATATAAATTTTAAAAAATCATCTGTTACAAGGTGACATTTTACCAATTTTGCCGTATACAAACCCCTGCTCTGCATAGGTGACAGGGAATTACATTTCAAAAATTCTTCTTTAATTGATGCGTGCCCCCTCCTTTCATTGAATGCTTAAACTTTAACAACTTGTCCCACATTTGTGCTTCAATAATTTGTCCCACTTTTCCACTCGATCATATTTAAAAAAATTAACCTCCCTTGAATGTGGTCTATCTTTCTCACGCTCCCTCTCCAGCGTGGAACCCTGATTCGCGCTGATAACTGTGATCAACATGGTAGGCTCAGAAAAGAACATTGAAAGTTGATAGAGAAGATATCCAAATGGATCGTGGACGTCACGGGGACGTGTGATCAGGCAGAAGTTATACAGAGTCAACAAAGCGGCAGTAGGGCCTCTCCTGGCTAATGTTTCCAAATCCAAAATACCCCAGTGACATTTCCTATAATTTTTTATTAATCATTCCAATAACAGGGCATCTTAAGAGTCCTGTATTGTTATTTATCGTTACTACCTCCCCGAGTTGGGAGTGGGTAATTGCCACGCGCCCCCTCCTTTCCTTCGATTCTTCCGTTTTAATAGCTTCTCCCACATTTCCGCTCAATCACAATTAAATTTCATCCATTGATTTCCCCTGGATGTGCTATCTCTTTCTCACGCTCCCTCTCCGGCGTAGAACCCTGATTCGCTGCTAACCGTGATTAACATGGTAGGAGCAGAAAACAACATCGAAAGTTGATAGAGCAGTTATCCAATTGGATCGTGAACATCACGGGAATGTGCGACATGGTGGGGCAGTATGTGTGCACACGCCTACACGAACTGACTGATGGGTCTGCCCCATGCAACTTCTGGGTCTCCAAATTGGGCACATGGCCTGAGCTTGCCCTTTACACCTTGGAGGTGCTGGCCTGCCCTGCAGCCAGTGTATTGTCTGAACGTGTGTTTAGCACGACTGGAGGGGGTTATCACAGGTTATATTTCCCAATGTTTTGGGGTGTACCCTAATTTAAAAATAAAAATAAAAAATTTAAAACCAAAAAGCAGTGTAAGCTACCTCCTCCTCCTCCTCCACTGCCGCTTCCACCTACACCGCCACATCCACTGCCTCCTCAACCTCTTACTCCATATGGACCTCATCCTCCTAGATCAAGATTATTATTTTTTATTTTTACATATTTTATGTTATTTAAAGTCATTTCCCTATCCACATTTGTTTGCAGAGCACTTGCCATGCTCTTAACCACATTTTGCTGGCATTTGCAACCCTCTAGCCCTTTACATGACATTTTTAGAGCCATTTTAGTGCTCAAAAGTTTGTGTCCCCATTGACTTCAATGGGGTTTGGGGTCAAGTTCGGGTCAAGTTCAGGTCCCAAACTCGAACTTTTTTGTGAAGTTCGGCCGAACCCGTCGAACCTGAACATCCAGGTGTCCACTCAACTCGAATTATGAGGCTCTTCTCAAGATAGCTCCTATGCCAGTTCTCTGAGGCCAAAACTTATTCCCTCAGGTCACATACAAACTTGCTGTACCCAGCAGCTTCCTGCCAGCCACTCTAAAGCCTAATGCAGGCATGCAGTGTGAAGGACCGCCCCTCTGTCTTCCTAGCCGGAGACAAATGAGCCATAGCAACGGTCTTTTAAAGGGAGTCTTTCACGCAGATTCACCCTATTAACCTAATAACAGTGTTATGTCCACGGCACCCCACCCCTATTAAAACGGTGCTTACCGTTTGTTCCTTGCTAGCATCGTTGTGGAGAAAAACGCTTTTAATCCGCATGCAATTGAGTCTGTGAAGGTGCCCAGGGCGGTGTTACAACGCCCGGTGCCCAGGCCCCTGGGTCATTTTCATACAAAGGCACTCCCCCTCCGCCGCATCTGCCCACTCTTAGTCTCTGTCCTAACCTCCCTCCTCCCGTCCGTAATCCCGCGCATGCGCCGATGAATGCGATATCGGTGCGTGCGCATTGAATGAGCACTGTCGGGCCAGGGCATCGCAGTTTAGAGTGCGCATGCGCGGGATTACGGACGGGAGGAGGGAGGTTAGAACAGAGACTAAGGGCGGGCAGACGCGGAGGAGGGGGAGTGCCTTCATATTAAAATGACCCAGGGGCCTGGGCACCGGCCGTTGTAATGCCGCCCCTGGGCACCTTCACAGACTCATTTGCATGCGGATTAAAAGTGTTTTTCTCCACAACGATGCTAGCAAGGAACAAACGGTAATCCGTTTTAATAGGGGGGATGCCGTGAATATAACACTGTTATTAGGTTAATAGGGTGAATCTGCGTGAAAGACTCCCTTTAAGGGAGCAGTGGAAAGAGACAGGAGACATTAATTAAAGCTGTTATTATAAGATTATTAAAGATCTTTTAGCAATCATTGACAGACTAACTCAGATATACATGCCTAGCTCTAATAAACTAGCAAATAAAAAAAATGACAGTTATCCTTTAACCCTGGGCCTGTTTTCACCTTCCTGCCCAGGCCATTTTTTGCTAATCTGACATGTGTCACTTTATGCGGTAATAACTATAAAATGCTTTTACTTATACAGGCCATTCTGAGAATGTTTTCTTGTCACATATCGTACTTAATGACAGTGGTAAAAATAATTAAAAAAATAATTTTTATTCATATAAAAATACCAAATTTACCAAATATTTTGAAACATTTCCAAATTTCTATTTCTCTACTTTTATAATAGATAGTAATACCTACAAAAATAGTACCGTATTTTTCGCTTTATAAGACGCACTTTTTTCCTCCCAAAAGTGGGGGGAAAATGGCCGTGCGTCTTATAAAGCGAATACTTCGCTGGCCGCTATGCTGCACAGTGCGGCCAGCGAAGTATCAGTGACAGTGTGGAGGGAGGAAGCGGGGCCCGGTGCAGTGACTCTACTCTAATACACCGGGCCCCGCAACTGTTAAACATTCAATATGATCTATATCTAATAGTATATGCTCTGTACGGCTCTTACTGTAGTACCGTAAGTATAGCGCAGACCGGCATCTCCCTCGGTCATGCGCCGCTTGCCGCACCTCCTTTCTCATGCGCCGTCTGCTCCAGCTCCCTCTGTCATGCGCCGCCTGCTCCAGCTCCCTCTGTCATGCGCCGCCTGCCTGTTCATTCATAAAGTGAGATAAGCAGGCAGGCGGCGCATGAGGAGAGAGCTGGGGCAGGCGGTGCATGACAGAGGGAGCTGGAGCAGACAGCGCATGATAAGGGAGCTGCGGCAGGTGGCGCATGACCGATGGAGATGCCGATCTGCGCTATACTTACGGTACTACAGTAAGAGCCGTACAGAGCATATACAATTAGATATAGATCAGATTGAATGTTTAACAGTTGCGGGGCCCGGTGTATTAGAGTAGAGTCACTGCATCGGGCCCCGCCATGAGTGTCTCCGCCTCCTCCCTCCACACTGATGCATCTGATGGGGGATCTGTAGATGACACTTATGGGGATCTGTGAATGACATAAGTGTCATCCACAGATCCCCCATCAGTGTCATGCACAGATCCCCCCTCAGTGTCATGTACAGTTCCCCCCATCAGTGTCATGCACAGATCCCCCCATCAGTGTCATGCACAGATCCCCCATCAGTGTCATCCACAGATCCCCCCATAACTGTGCGTCATCCACAGATCCCCCCATAACAGTGCGTCATCCACAGATCCCCCCATAACAGTGCGTCATCCACAGATCCCCCATAACAGTGCATCATCCACAGATCCCCCCATAACAGTGCGTCATCCACAGATCCCCCCATAACAGTGCGTCATCCACAGATCCCCCATAACAGTGCGTCATCCACAGATCCACCATAACAGTGCGTCATCCACAGATCCACCATAACAGTGCGTCATCCACAGATCCCCCCATAACAGTGCGTCATCCACAGATCCCCCCATAACAGTGCGTCATCCACAGATCCCCCATAACAGTACGTCATCCACAGATCCCCCCATAACAGTACGTCATCCACAGATCCCCCCATAACAGTACATCATCCACAGACCACCGTTAGTTCAAAAGCTACCAAAAGCACACCTTTTGGTTCAAAATATTTTTTTCTTATTTTCCTCCTCAAAAACCTAGGTGCGTCTTATCATCAGGTGCGTCTTATAAAGCGAAAAATACGGTAATTACTTAACATTCCCCATATGTCCAACTTCATGTGTGGATCATTTTGAAAATTACATTTTATTTTTTGGGGACGTTAGAAGGCTTAGAAGTTTGAAAGCAAATCTTGAAATTTTTCGGAAAATTTCCAAAACCCACTTTTTAAGGACCAGTTCAGGTCTTAAGTCACTTTGTGAGGCTTACATAATAGAAACCACCCAAAAATGACAAAATTTTAGAAACTACACACCTCAAGGTATACAAAACTCATTTTACAAACTTTGTTAACCCTTTAGTTGTTGCACAAGAATTAATGGAAGATGGAGATGAAATTTTAGAATTTCACTTTTTTGGCAGATTTTACATTTTAATCAATTTTTCTCAGTAGCAAAGCAAGGGGTTAACAGCCAAATAAAACTCTATTTATTACCCTGATTCTGAGGTTTACAGAAACACCACAAATGTGATTGTAAACTGCTGTACGGGCACATGGCAGGGCGCAGTAGTAAAGGAACACAATATGGTTTTTGGAAGGCAGATTTAGCTGAACTGGTTTTTAGATGCCATGTCCCATTTGAAGCCCCCCGTGATGCACCACTACAGTAGAAACTCAAAAAAGTGATCACATTTTGGAAACTATGGGATAAGGTGCCAGTTTTATTGGTACTATTTTGGGGTACATATGATTTTTAATTGCTCTATTTTAAGTTTTTTGTGAGGCAAGGAAACCAAAAAATGGATGTTTTGGCACCGTTTTTATTTTTTATTTTTAACAACATTCATCTGACAGGTTAGATCATGTGCTATTTTTATAGAGCAGGTTGTTTCGGATGCATTGATATCAAATACAGTCAGGTCCATAAATATTGGGACATCGACACAATCTAACATTTGTGGCTCTATACACCACCACAATGGATTTTAAATGAAACGAACAAGATGTTCTTTACCTGCAGACTGTCAGCTGTAATTTGAGGGTATTTACATCCAAATCAGGTGAACGGTGTAGGAATTACAACAGTTTGCATATGTGCCTCCCACTTGTTATGGGGCCAAAAGTAATGGGACAGAATAATAATCATAAATCAAACTTTCACTTTTTAATACTTGGTTGCAAATCCTTTGCAGTCAATTACAGCCTGAAGTCTGGAACGCATAGACATCACCAGAAGCTGGGTTTCATCCCTGGTGATGCTCTGCCAGGCCTCTACTGCAACTGTCTTCAGTTCCTGCTTGTTCTTGGCCCTTCAGTTTTGTCTTCAGCAAGTTAACTGCATGCTTAATCGGATTCAGCTCAGGTGATTGACTTGGCCATTACATAACATCCCACTTCTTTCCCTTAAAAAACTCTTTGGTTACTTTTGCAGTATGCTTTGGGTCATTGTCCATCTGCACTGTGAAGCGCCGTCCAATGAGTTCTGAAGCATTTGGCTGAATATGAGCAGATAATATTGCCCGAAACACTTCAGAATTCATCCTGCTGCTTTTGTCAGCAGTCACATCATCAATAAATACAAGAGAAGCAGTTCCATTGGCAGCCATACATGCCCACGCAATGACACTACCACCACCATGCTTCACTGATGAGGTGGTATGCTTAGAATCATGAGCAGTTCCTTTCCTTCTCCATACTCCTCTCTTTCCATCACTCTGGTACAAGTTGATCTTGGTCTTATCTGTCCATAGGATCTTGTTCCAGAACTGTGAAGGCTTTTTTAGATGTCGTTTGGCAAACTCTAACCTGGCCTTCCTGTTTTCGAGGCTCACCAAGGGTTTACATCTTGTGGTGAACCCTCTGTATTAACTCTGGTGAAGTCTTCTCTTGATTGTTGGCTTTGATACACATACACCTACCTCCTGGAGAGTGTTCTTGATCTGGCCAACTGTTGTGAAGGGTGTTTTCTTCACCAGGGAAAGAATTCTTCGGTCATCCACCACAGTTGTTTTCCATGGTCTTCCGGGTCTTTTGGTGTTGCTGAGCTCACCGGTGTGTTCCTTCTTTTTAAGAATGTTCCAAACAGTTGTTTTGGCCACGGCTAATGTTTTTGCTATCTATTTGATGGGTTTGTTGTGTTTTTTTCAGCCTAATGATGGCTTGCTTCACTGATAGTGACAGTTCTTTGGATCTCATCTTAAGAGTTGACAGCAACAGATTCCAAATGCAAATAGCACACGTGAAATGACCTCTGGACCTTTTATCTGCTCATTGTAATTGGGATAATGAGTGAATAGCACATACCTGGCCATGGAACAGCTAAGAAGCCAATTGTCCCATTACTTTTGGTCCCTTAACAAGTGGGAGGCACATATGCAAACTGTTGTAATTCCTACACCGGTCACCTGATTTGGATGTAAATGCCCTCAAATTAAAGCTGACAGTCTGCAGGTAAAGCACATCTTGTTTGTTTCATTTCAAATCCATTGTGGTGGTGTATAGAGCCAAACATGTTAGAATTGTGCCGATGTCCCAATATTTATGGACCTGACTGTATGTCTACTTTCTATGATGTTTGTTTCAGTTTTACATAATAAAGCATTTTTGAAAACAAAATGAGGTTTTTGTATCTCCATTTTCTGAACGCCCTATTTTATTTATTTTTTCTGCTAATCGTCTTGTGTAGGGGCTCGTTTTTTGCAGGAAGAGTTGACGTTTTTATTGGTACCATTTTTGGGTACATATGACACATTACACTTTATGGGGCAAGGTGACCAAAAAATTTGTAGTTTTGGCACAGTTTTTATTTATTAATTTATTTTTTACAGCGTTTACCTGAGGGATTAGGTCATGTGACATTTTAATAGAGCAGATCGTTACGGACATGGCAATTAGAGATGTCCCGAATAGTTCGCCGGCGAATAGTTCCCGGCGAACATAGCTTGTTCGCCGCGGCGGGCAAACATATGCGATGTTCGGTCCGCCCCCTATACATCATCATTGAGCAAACCTTGATCCTGTACCTCACAGTCAGCAGACACATTCCAGCCAATCAGCAGCAGACCCTCCCTCCCACCTCCTGGACAGCATCCATTTTAGATTCATTCGGAAGCTGCATTCTTAGTGAGAGGAGGGACAGTGCCGCTGATGCTGATTTAATAGGGAAAGCGTTAGCTAGGGCAGTGTTCTGTGTCCACAGACTCATCTGCTGTAAGGACAGCGTCCTGACAGCACCCCAAAAAGCCCTTTTTAGTGCTGGTACATCAGTCTGCTTTTTTATATATATATATATATATATATATATATATATTGCTGTTGCCTGCCCTTGTGTGAGAGGCTGCAGGCTCACAGACAGTACTGTGTGCACACCATTCATACAGGGTGTCACAGACAGTACCTTGCAGATAAAAAAAAAGTCCATTTATTATTATTTTTTTATATAATCGCAGTTGCCAGACAGTGAGAGGCTGCAGGCTCACAGACAGTACTATGTGCACACCATTCATAAAGGGTGTCACAGACAGTACCTTGCAGATAAAAAAAAGTCCATTTATTATTTCTCTGTGATATAATCGCAGTTGCAAGCCAGTGAGTGTCTGGCCCACAGACTGTACTGTGGCCAATGGCTAGGCCACCACTCATACCGTTACAGGGTGTCACTCACAATACCTTGCAGATAAAAAAAAGTCCATTTATTATTTCTCTGTGATATAATCGCAGTTGCAAGCCAGTGTGTGTCAGGCCCACACAGACAGTACTGTGCCCACTGCCCATCACTTTTATAGGGTGGCACAGTACCTTGCACGCATAGAACCACTTATCTAAAAAAAATGACAGGCAGAGGCAGGCCACCCTGCAGGGGCCGTCGTGTTGCTGTGATTTCCACTGGCCCTGGAATAATGCCCAGTGTTCAGAGGCCACGTACCCTGAACCAAAAAATTCTAAGAAAATAGTTGACTGGCTTACACAGGACACCCAATCTTCAACAGCTTCCGCTAAGAACCTTGACGCACCATGCTCCTCCAGCTCAGCTTCGGTCACCTGCTCTCAAGTTACCACTCTCCCGCCCACCGCCACCACCACCACAGCCGCTTCACTTGATCCGTCAGAGGAGGTATTTACACATCAGTTGGATGAAATTAGTGATGCGCAACCATTATTGCTAGAGGATGTAGATAACAGGGATATGTCTTAGTCAGGCAGCATTACACACATGGACGTACAGTGTGATGATGATGATGTTGTACCCGCTGCTGCTTCCTTTGCTGAGGTGTCAGATAAAAGTGGTTGATGATGATGATGTGTCCGTGGATGCCACGTGGGTGACTGCTCGAAGAGAAGAAGAGGGGGAAAGTTCAGAAAGGGAGACAGAGAGAAGGAGGAGACGAGTTGGAAGCAGGGGGAGGTCGTCGCAAGGAACTAGTGGCACAGTCAGACAGCATCGGCACCTGGGGTCAGGCAGACAGCACGCCAATCAACGCATGCTGTTGCCACCACCAGAATGCCGTCATTGCAGAGCTCAGCAGTGTAGCATTTTTTGTGTGTGTCTGCCTCTGACAACAGCGATGCCATTTGCAACCTGTGCCAAAAGAAACTGAGTCGTGGGAAGTCCAACACCCACCTAGGTACATGATCGCACATCACAAACGCCTATGGGATCAACACATGAGTACAAGCAGCACACAAGCTCAAAGCCACCATCCTCCTCCTGGTCCAGCATCTTCAGCCACGTCAATCACTGCTGTCCAACTTGCCCCCTCTCAACCATCCGCCACTCCGCCTCTTGCCTTCAGCAGTTCCTGCTCATCTGCCCACAGTCAGGTGTCTATCAAGGACATGTTTGAGCGTAAGAAGCCAATGTCACAAAGTCACCCCCTTGCCCGGCGTCTGACAGCTGGCATGACGGAACTCTTAGCCCGCCAGCTTTTACCATACCAGCTGGTGGAGTCTGAGGCCTTCAAAAAATTTGTCGCTATTGGGACACCACAGTGGAAGGTACCCGGACAAATTTTTTTTTTCAAAAAAGGCAATACCAAACCTCTACTCTGAAATTGAAAAGGAAGTCATGGCATCTCTGGCATACAGTGTTGGGGCAAGGGTCCATCTGACCACTGATACCTGGTCTGCAAAGCACGGTCAGGGCAGGTATATCACCTACACTGCTCATTGGGTCAACCTGCTGACGGCTGACAAGCATGGAATGCATGGCTCTGCAGCGGAGTTGGTGACACCGCCACGACTTGCAGGCAGGCCTACTGCCACCTCCTCTACTCCTCCTACTCCATCCTCTTCCATAACCTCCTCGGCTGAGTCCTCTTCTGCTGCGGCGTCTGGCAGCACATCAACTGAATCCCCCCAGCTCCCCAGGGGCTATTCCACATCCCGAATACGACAGTGTCACGCTGTCTTGGGGTTGACTTGCCTTAAAGCAGAGAGCCACACGGGACCAGCACTCCTGTCTGCCCTGAACGCACAGGTGGATCAGTGGCTGACCCCGCACCAACTGGAGATCGGCAAAGTGGTGTGTGACAATGGAAGCAATTTGTTGGCGGCAATGAATTTGGGCAAGTTGTCACATGTGCCGTGCATGGCACATGTGTTGAATCTCATCGTACAACGCTTTGTGTCTAAGTACCCAGGCTTACAGGACGTCCTCACGCACTTTTCAGATATCCAGCGGCGAAACAACATGCCAATGAGGCGCTGTCATGGTCTTACCTTCTTGCTGTTCTCCTTCGTTTGACATGTGCTGGCGGCCATCTTGGTTTCTGGGTTTCTTGTAGCCTTCCACCCTGCGGCTCCTCCTTCCCACTGGGAGGAGCTGGATGCCTAGCTCATATATATAGGAGGTCTGTGGCTTCAGTTCCTTGCTTGGTCCTCCTGTGTTCACATGCTTCTAAGACTGCTGCTGCTTCTGGTTCCTGATCCTGGCTTCGTCTGACTACCCTGCTGGTTCCTGATCCTGGCTTCGTCTGACTACCCTGCTGGTTCCTGATCCTGGCTTCGTCTGACTACCCTTCTGGTTCCTGACCCCTGGCCTCTCAAAGACTCTGCTTCGGTTTCACCATCCGTTTGGACTTTTGCTTTACAGCTTTATTTTCAATAAAGCCTTCTTATTTTCACTTATCTCTTGTTGTACGTCTGGTTCATGGTTCCGTGACATTAGGACCAAGCCATGAATTCTGACGGTACAGGGCCATCCTCGCTACCCATGCTGGTTGCCAGACTTGATCAGCAGGATCACCTGTTAGGTCGGTTCGCTGTGGCGTTGCTAACCCTGCTTGAACGCACGGCTCATTTCGCTCCCGTTGCCGATGGGTCGGTTGTCGCTCCTACTGCCGCTCCGGTTGTTGCGCCAGAGTCTACCCCGACACCTGTTGTTGCGCCTGCGGTGTTTCGGGGTATGACCGGTTCTGCCCCTCTTCCACAGCGCTTTGGGGGAGAGCCAACTCAGTGCCGAGGTTTCCTTAACCAGGTGGGCATTTATTTCGAGTTGCTGCCACATGCCTTTCCTACTGAGAGATCAAAGGTGGGCTTCTTGATCTCGCTGCTCTCGGACAAGGCCTTGGCCTGGGCCAGCCCTTTATGGGAGAACAACAATCCGGTGGTTGCCGAGTTTTCCGGTTTTGTTGCTTCTCTTCGGAAGGTATTCGATGTGCCGGCTCGTGCTGCCTCTGCTGCGAAGCTCCTTATGTCCATCAGACAGGGTTCACGATCCGTAGCTGAATACGCCATTGAGTTTCGTACCCTGGCAGCAGAGGTGGGCTGGAATAATGAGGCTCTGGTCGCTGCTTTCTCTCATGGTCTCTCGGATGCCTTGAAGGATGAGGTTGCAGCTAAGGACCTACCAGTGGAGCTCGAGTCTCTTATTTCTTTCCTGATTTTGATTGACACCAGACTCAGGGAGAGACCTTCCTTTAAGGAGAGCCTGCGGAGGTCTTCTAACAGATTGGCGCCTACGTTTGCTGTCCCACCCGTGCCTCCCTCTCCTCCCACGCCTCCTGGGGATGACTTGTCTGGGGGTGAACCCATGCAGCTGGGGTTTGCTCGCCTGTCCGAGGGGGAGAGGGTACTCCGGAGACGCGAGGGCCGATGCATGTACTGTGGTCTCGGTGGGCATTTTCGGTTGGCTTGTCCGAACCGTCCGGGAAAACGCTCGCACCTGAGATCCTGTCGGGGGCAGATCTTGGGTGGAGTCTCCTCGTTCCCGGTTTCCCGTGTTGACAAACCACTGATCACTGTTGTCCTCTCCTGGGTCGGGGGCTCGGTGACGACCCAGGCGTTGGTGGACTCTGGTGCTGGTGGTTTGTTCATTGATAGTGTGTTCGCTGCCGCCAATTCCATTCCTCTGCAGGCTCGAGGTTCCCCACTGGCTCTTGAGGCGATAGACGGCAGACCCCTTCTGCCACCACACGTGACTCATGAGACCCTTCCAGTGGGGATAGCCATTGGTGCCGTTCACAGAGAGTCGGTCTGCCTCCAGGTTATTTCGTCTCCACACTACTCGGTGGTCTTGGGGTACCCCTGGCTCCAGAAGCATAATCCGACTTTCGATTGGAGATCGGCCGAGATCCTCTCGTGGTCACCGCAGTGTGGGGCTAGTTGCATCCATGGGTCTGTCAAGTTGCTGTGTACTTCCTCGGACTCTCTGTTGCCTCCTGAATACGAGGAGTACCGGGATGTATTCGATAAGGTGCGCGCGGTTGCCCTACCTCCGCACCGCCCATACGATTGTGCCATAGAGTTGCAACCTGGTGCCGTTCCTCCTCGTGGCAAAGTCTATCCACTGTCGGTAGCGGAGAATGAGGCCATGGAGGAGTACGTGAGGGAGGCGCTTTCACGCGGACACATTCGCAAATCCTCGTCCCCGGCAGGGGCTGGATTTTTCTTTGTGAAAAAGAAGGGCGGTGAGTTGAGGCCTTGCATCGATTACAGGGGTCTCAATCGCATCACGATCAAGAACGCTTACCCGATACCCTTGATTTCCGAGCTGTTCGATCGCCTTAAAGGGGCCACGGTCTTTACCAAACTCGATCTGAGGGCGGCATATAACCTGGTAAGGATCAAGGCGGGCGATGAGTGGAAGACCGCGTTTAACACCAGGACCGGTCATTATGAATCCTTGGTTATGCCCTTTGGGTTGTGCAATGCGCCCGCAGTCTTTCAGGAATTCATCAACGATGTTTTCCGTGACCTGTTGCAGCAGTGTGTGGTGGTCTATTTGGATGACATCTTGGTATATTCTGAATCCATGGAGGCCCACATTCTGGATGTCAGACGAGTGTTGCAACGGTTACGAGAGAACAAGCTGTTCGGTAAGCTTGAGAAATGCGAATTTCACCGATCCCAGGTAACCTTCTTAGGTTACATCATTTCCGCTGAGAGGTTCTCCATGGATCCTGAGAAGGTTTCGGCTGTCTTACAGTGGCCCCAGCCCAGTGGTCTTCGTTCCCTGCAGCGCTTTTTGGGCTTCGCCAATTATTATCGGAAGTTCATCAGGGACTTTTCCATGCTGGCCAAGCCTCTCACGGATCTGACCAGGAAGGGCAGTAATTCCCAGGTCTGGCCGCTCGAGGCCATCCGAGCTTTTGAGGCCCTAAAGTCCGCTTTTGTGTCGGCTCCGATTCTGTCGCATCCCAACCCTGGGTTGCCCTTTGTCCTCGAGGTGGACGCGTCTGAGACGGGAGTAGGCGCCCTTCTGTCTCAGCGTAGAACACCAGAGGGTCCTCTGCTTCCTTGTGGGTTTTACTCCCGGAAACTGTCTTCCGCGGAGTGCAACTATCAGATTGGTGACAGGGAGTTATTGGCCATCGTGCAGGCCCTTAAAGAATGGAGGCACTTGCTCGAGGGTTCGGTGGTTCCGGTTCTCATCCTGACGGACCATAAGAATCTGACCTACCTTTCTGAGGCCAAGAGATTGACACCACGTCAGGCCAGATGGGCTCTGTTCTTGTCACGTTTTAATTACGTGGTCTCCTACCTACCCGGTTCCAAGAACATCAGGGCGGATGCCCTATCACGGCAGTACTCCGAGCTGTCCAGGGAGGAGTCGATTCCGACTTCGGTCATACCTCCGAATCAGATCCTGGCCGCCATTCGCACCAGCCTGACCTCTCCCCTGGGTGAGCAGATTTTGGCGGCTCAATCTGGTGCTCCCTCTGGGAGACCCAACGGCAGATGTTTTGTGCCTGAGGAGTTGCGCACTCGGTTGTTGCGAACCTACCATAACTCCAAGACCGCGGGGCATCCTGGAAAGAATCAGCTGTCCTGGGCTGTTTCACGTCTGTTCTGGTGGCCTTCCCTACGTTCCGACATCGCCGCATATGTAGCGGCATGCTCCGTTTGTGCCCAGAGTAAGTCCCCTCGGCACCTTCCGTTGGGCCTTCTGCAACCCATAGCCACCGGGGAGCGCCCATGGTCACACCTGGGGATGGATTTCATTGTGGACCTCCCTGCATCCCGAGGCCATACGGTCATTCTCATGATTGTGGATCGGTTTTCCAAAATGTGCCACTGTGTTCCTCTCAAGAAGTTACCCTCTGCACAAGAGTTGGCCACGATTTTTGGCAGGGAGGTCTTCCGGTTGCACGGTTTGCCCAAGGAGATTGTGTCGGATCGGGGGAGTCAGTTTGTGTCCAGGTTCTGGCGCGCCTTTTGCTCCCAGTTGGGGATTCATCTCTCCTTCTCCTCGGCCTACCACCCTCAGTCCAATGGGGCCGCAGAACGATCCAATCAGGCCTTGGAGCAATTCCTTCGTTGCTATGTCTCCGATCACCAAGACAATTGGGTTGACCTCCTGCCTTGGGCTGAGTTTGCCAGGAACACGGCGGTGAACTCTTCCTCTGGGACGTCTCCCTTCATGGCCAATTATGGGTTCCAACCTGCCGTGTTACCGGAGGTATTCTCTCCCCAGGATATTCCGGCTGTGGAGGATCACCTTTCCGTCCTACGTGCTTCTTGAGTACAGATCCAGAAGTCCCTTGAGGCCTCTGCGCAGCGCCAGAGACTCCAGGCTGATCGCAGACGAGCGCCTGCTCCTTCCTACCAGGTCGGAGACCGTGTATGGTTGTCCACCCGCAACCTCAACCTTCGAGTGCCCACTCCCAAGCTGGCGCCTCGCTTTGTTGGTCCCTTCCGAGTGCTTCGCAGGGTAAACCCGGTAGCCTATGCCCTTGCGCTTCCTCCTGGCATGCGGATCTCTAACGTGTTTCATGTCTCCCTGTTGAAGCCACTGGTGTGTAATCGTTTCACTTCCTCGGTTCCTCGGCCTCGTCTGGTCCGAGTGGGCAATCGTGAGGAGTATGAGGTGAGCAATATCCTGGACTCACGCCTGGTCCGCGGTCGGGTGCAGTTTTTGGTCCATTGGCGTGGTTATGGTCCAGAGGAGCGTTCCTGGGTTCCCTCCGCAGATGTCCATGCTCCTGCCTTGCTCCGAGCCTTCCACGCACGCTTCCCTCAGAAACCGTTTTTTGCTCCGCGGAGGAGGGGCCCTTGAGGGGGAGGTACTGTCATGGTCTTACCTTCTTGCTGTTCTCCTTCGTTTGACATGTGCTGGCGGCCATCTTGGTTTCTGGGTTTCTTGTAGCCTTCCACCCTGCGGCTCCTCCTTCCCACTGGGAGGAGCTGGATGCCTAGCTCATATATATATAGGAGGTCTGTGGCTTCAGTTCCTTGCTTGGTCTTCCTGTGTTCACATGCTTCTAAGACTGCTGCTGCTTCTGGTTCCTGATCCTGGCTTCGTCTGACTACCCTGCTGGTTCCTGATCCTGGCTTCGTCTGACTACCCTGCTGGTTCCTGATCCTGGCTTCGTCTGACTACCCTGCTGGTTCCTGATCCTGGCTTCGTCTGACTACCCTTCTGGTTCCTGACCCCTGGCCTCTCAAAGACTCTGCTTCGGTTTCACCATCCGTTTGGACTTTTGCTTTACAGCTTTATTTTCAATAAAGCCTTCTTATTTTCACTTATCTCTTGTTGTACGTCTGGTTCATGGTTCCGTGACAGGCGCTTGATTTGCGACAGCCCGACACGTTGGAATTCAACACTCTTAATGTTCGACCGCCTGCTCCAACAAGAAAAAGCCGCCAACGAGTATTTGTATGACCGGGGTGCTAGGACAGCCTCTGTGGAGAAATTTTTTGCCATGTTACTGGACGCTCATGCGCAATGCCTGTAGGCCCATGCGTCCTTTTGAGTAGGTGACAAACCTAGTCAGTCGCACCGAAGGCACAATCAGCGACCTCATCCCATTTGTTTTCTTCCTAGAGCGTGCCCTGCGAAGAGTGCTGGATCAGGCCGTAGATGAGCGTGAAGAGGAAGAGGAAGAGTTGTGGTCACCATCACCACCAGAAACAGCCTTGTCATCATCGCGTGCCGGACCTGCGGCAACGCTGGAGGAGGAGTATGAGGAAGAGGAGTCAGAGGAGGAATGTGGCTTTGAGGAGGAGGAAGACCAACCATAGCAGGCATCCCAGGGTGCTCGTTGTGGTCACCTATCTGGGACCCGTGGTGTTGTAGTGGCAGGGGGGAAGAACAGACCGTCAATGACATCAGTGAGGAACGGGAAATGAGTAACTCGGCATCCAACCTTGTGCAAATGGGGTCTTTCATGCTGTCATGTCTGTTGAGAGACCCTTGTATAAAAAGTATGAAGGAGAACGACCTGTATTGGGTGGCCATGCTACTAGACCCCCGGTATAAGCAGAAAGTGGCGGAAATGTTACCAAATTACCGAAAGTCGGAAAGGATGCAGCAGTTCAAAACCAAACTAAAAAATATGCTTTACACAGCTTATAAGGGGGATGTCACAGCACAACGGGAATCTAACAGGGGAAGAGGTGAAAGTAATCCTCCTCCTCCCACGACCACGCCGGCAAGGACAGGACGCTTTACAGACGTGTTGTTGATGGAGGACATGCAGAGCTTTTTCAGTCCTACAAATCACCACAGCCCTTTGGGATCCAGCCTTAGAGAACGACTCGACCGATAGGTAGCAGACTACCTCGCCTTAACTGCAGATATCGACACTCTGTGGAGCGATGAACCCCTTGACTACTGGGTGTGCAGGCTTGACCTGTGGCCTGAGCTATCCCAGTTTGCGATAGAACTTCTGGCCTGCCCCGCTTCAAGTGTCCTGTCAGAAAGGACCTTCAGTGCAGCAGGAGGCATTGTCACTGACAAGAGAAGTCGCCTCGGTCAAAAAAGTGTTGATTACCTCACCTTCATTAAGATGAATGAGGCATGGATCCCGAAGGGACTGACAGTGGGGGATACGTTTGACTAACAAAAGGCCTGATGACATGCCTTGGCCTCAAAATGGTCCCCACACTGCTGTATTTAATGTCTGCATACCGGATGACTTTCGTGAATTCTCCGCCACCAACTAGGGTTCAAGACGCAATGTTTTAGTCACCTTTCTGCCTGGAAAACATCAATTTTTCCATTTGTTCTGCTTCGCGTTATTGAACTGTTGTATAACACTAGTCAGACAGCTTAACAATAATTCAGAAGTCAAGAAACGTGAGACATCAGATCTGTATGTATTCTCTTTTCTGAATAACTTTGTAAAACTACAATATAAACATAAACAAAACATATGTTTCAGTACATTAAACATAATACAGCAGCCTCACTCCATCAGTGAGAGTACTCACAGACAATTCCATCATTAGTCCAGGAATAGATGAAGAGCTCCTCTGCATGTAGCCTGCTAGATCCAGGAGCAGTGATGAAATGGAGGAAATACAGTTCCAGGTTAAAGGTTACTGCCTCTGACTCTGAGAACAATACACTTCCTGTAAAGTTCTGGCGAAGTAGAAACTAACTTTGACCACTAGATGGCAGCAACGTCAAACATAACATTACAGTATAATCTTTACAGCACATTACACACATTTATTATGCACAAAATGGGCAGAACACCATTATTTTTCAGGCATGTGTACATGCCTAATTTTTCTGGCCTCTGGTGCTGCACTGTGGCTGCAAAAACAAAACAAAAAAAAAGGCACATACATGTGTCAATTCCCCTTCGTGATCGTTACCTTGTCGTGGTGAAGGGGCTTGCGTATCACAATGCAGCGCTCAACATCACATCTATGAGTGTGTTGGCAATGTTGCCACACCCCAGATGATAAGGCCGTTGCTTCATTATGATCAGACCGGCTGGATAATTTTTCATAGAAAAAATATTAATTTTCTTTTTTTTTTTTTTACCACCTCAGCCCCTATGGCTTAAACACCCTTAATGACCAGGCCACTTTTTACACTTCTGACCTACACTACTTTAACCTTTTATTGCTCGGTCATGCAACTTACCACCCAAATGAATTTTACCTCCTTTTCTTCTCACTAATAGCGCTTTCATTTGGTGGTATTTCATTGCTGCTGACATTTTTCCTTTTTTAGTTATTAATCGAAATTTAACTATTTTTTTGCAAAAAAAATGACATTTTTCACTTTCAGTTGTAAAATTTTGCAAAAAAAACAACATCCATATATAAATTTTGCTCTAAATTTATTGTTCTACATGTCTTTGATAAAAAAAAAATGTTTGGGTAAAAAAAAATGGTTTGGGTAAAAGTTATAGCGTTTACAAACTATGGTACAAAAATGTGAATTTCCGCTTTTTGAAGCAGCTCTGACTTTCTGAGCACCTGTCATGTTTCCTGAGGTTCTACAATGCCCAGACAGTACAAACACCCCACAAATGACCCCATTTCGGAAAGTAGACACCCTAAGGTATTCGCTGATGGGCATAGTGAGTTCATAGAACTTTTTATTTTTTGTCACAAGTTAGCGGAAAATGATGATTTTTTTTCTTTTTTTTCTTACAAAGTCTCATATTCCACTAACTTGTGACAAAAAATAAAAACTTCCATGAACTCACTATGCCCATCAGCGAATACCTTGGGGTGTCTTCTTTCCAAAATGGGGTCACTTGTGGGGTAGTTATACTGCCCTGGCATTCTAGGGGCCCAAATGTGTGGTAAGTAGTTTGAAACCAAAATCTGTAAAAAATGGCCGGTGAAATCCGAAAGGTGCTCTTTGGAATGTGGGCCCCTTTGCCCACCTAAGCTGCAAAAAAGTGCTACACATGTGGTATCTCCGTACTCAGGAGAAGTTGGGCAATGTGTTTTGGGGTGTCAAAATACTTCCCACACATTTGGGCCCCTAGAATGCAAGGGCAGTATAACTACCCCACAAGTGACCCCATTTTGGAAAGAAGACACCCCAAGGTATTCCGTGAGGGGCATGGCGAGTTCCTAGAATTTTTTATTTTTTGTCACAAGTTAGTGGAATATGAGACTTTGTAAGGAAAAAAATAAATAAAAAAAATCATCATTTTCCGCTAACTTGTGACAAAAAAATAAAAAATTCTAGGAACTCGCCATGCCCCTCATGGAATACCTTGGGGTGTCTTCTTTCCAAAATGGGGTCACTTGTGGGGTAATTATACTGCCCTGGCATTCTAGGGGCCCTAATGTGAGGTAAGTAGGTAAATGACCTGTGAAATCCGAAAGGTGCTCTTTGGAATGTGGGCCCCTTTTCCCACCTAGTCTGCAAAAAAGTGTCACACATGTGGTATCGCCGTATTCAGGAGAAGTTGGGCAATGTGTTTTGGGGTGTTTTTTTACATATACTCATGCTGGGTGAGAGAAATATCTCGGCAAAAGACAACTTTTCCCATTTTTTATACAAAGTTGGCATTTGACCAAGATATTTATCTCACCCAGCATGGGTATATGTAAAATGACACCCCAAAACACATTGCCCAACTTCTCCTGAGTACGGCGATACCAGATGTGTGACACTTTTTTGCAGCCTAGATGCGCAAAGGGGCCCACATTCCTTTTATGAGGGCATTTTTAGACATTTGGATCCCAGACTTCTTCTCACGCTTTAGGGCCCCTAGAATGCCAGAGCAGTATAAATACCCCACATGTGACCCCATTTTGGAAAGAAGACACCCCAAGCTATTCAATGAGGGGCATGGCGAGTTCATAGAATTTTTTTTTTTTTTGGCACAAGTTAGCGGAAATTGATATTTTTTTTTTCTCACAAAGTCTCCCTTTCCGCTAACTTGGGACAAAAATTTCAATCTTTCATGGACTCAATATGCCCCTCACGGAATACCTTGGGGTGTCTTCTTTCCGAAATGGGGTCACATGTGGGGTATTTATACTGCCCTGGCATTCTAGGGGCCCTAAAGCGTGAGAAGAAGTCTGGAATATAAATGTCTAAAAATTTTTACGCATTTGGAGGGGTATTGTGACTTCATGTGAGATTTTATTTTTTGACACAAGTTAGTGGAATATGAGACTTTGTAAGAAAAAAAAATATATATTTCCGCTAACTTGGGCCAAAAAAATGTCTGAATGGAGCCTTACAGGGGGGTGATCAATGACAGGGGGGTGATCAGGGAGTCTATATGGGGTGATCACCCCCTGTCATTGATCACCCCCCTGTAAGGCTGCATTCAGATGTCCGTATGTGTTTTGCGGATCCGATCCATGTATCAGTGGATCCGTAAAAATCATACGGACATCTGAATGCAGCCTTACAGGGGGGTGATCAATGACAGGGGGGTGATCAGGGAGTCTATATGGGGTGATCACCCCCTGTCATTGATCACCCCCCTGTAAGGCTGCATTCAGATGTCCGTATGTGTTTTGCGGATCCGATCCATGTATCAGTGGATCCGTAAAAATCATACGGACATCTGAATGCAGCCTTACAGGGGGGTGATCAATGACAGGGGGGTGATAAGGGAGTCTATATGGGGTGATCACCCCCTGTCATTGATCACCCCCCTGTAAGGCTGCATTCAGATGTCCGTATGTGTTTTGCGGATCCGATCCATGTATTAGTGGATCCGTAAAAATCATACGGATGTCTAAATGGAGCCTTACAGGGGGTTATCAATGACAGGGGGGTGATCAATGACAGGGGGGTGATCAGGGAGTCTATATGGGGTGATCTGGGGTGATATGGGGTGAATAAGGGGTCATTAAGTGACGGGGGGGGGTGTAGTGTAGTGTGGTGTTTGGTGCTACATATTACTGAGCTACCTGTGTCCTCTGGTGGTCGATCCAAGCAAAGGGGACCACCAGAGGACCAGGTAGCAGGTATATTAGACGCTGTTATCAAAACAGCGTCTAATATACCTGTTAGGGGTTAAAAAAAACACATCTCCAGCCTGCCAGCGAATGATCGCCGCTGGCAGGCTGGAGATCCACTCGCTTACCTTCCGTTCCTGTGAACGTGCGCGCCTGTGTGCGCGCGTTCACAGGAAATCTTGCGTCTCGCGAGAGGATGCGCCGGCGCGTCCAGGCGGAATCAATCAACCACCTCCAGGACGCGTCGCTGCGTTCGGCGGTCCGGAGGTGGTTAAGTTGTATGGGTTTTTAATACATAAAATAATGATGACAAAAAAATCCCCATCAATTCCAATACAAAGCAAGTACAGAGCTCAGAACTAAAATTATTTCAGAATGTCATAATGGTGTCACCGCCAGATCTCTGAGAAGTTCTGATAGACGTTCTTCAGTACCTCCTGCATGATGTTCTTTTGTTTTGCTTTCGCTTTGACATATCTTCTCCCTCTCCCAGCTGTCATCTATTAGCAGTGATTGCCTCCCTATATATCTCCTCCCATACTGCTTCACTTTGCGGTTTATACGACTTCCTGGATTGGTTTCACTGCTTGAAGTTGCTACTGCTGGTTCCTAAAGATAAGTCTATTTCTGTATTTGTGTCTTCCTGTTGGCTTGATTCTAGGTGACCCTGACTCCCTCCATTTTGAGTGCAGGGAGCCGGTGGTCGTGTCCCCTCACTATTATAGGGTTGGCAGGTGTCACTCAGTCTTAGAAAGTTGCATGTCCACGTACCTATCATTGAGATCTTTTCATGGGCTGAGCAGTGAGAGAGAGCTCTAGGGCATTATTAGGGCTTACCCTTTTGTTCCTTAGTTTGGGATCAAGTCAGTCGGATCTTTATTTGTTACTTATTGTTTCCTGCTACACCATCCGTGACATTATAAACCGCCAAAACCGTCTTAAGCATGGATCCGGTTTTAGCCTTGACGGACCGCAGGCGGGGTCTTTCACTGGAGGTCGCAGAGCTCCGTAAAACTGTATCTCAGTTTCAGGTGACCGGTTCTGCTTGCGTTCATGGAGTTTGTTCTGAGCCTAAGATCTCGCTTCCAGATATCTTCTCTGGGAGTAGTGAGAATTTTGTTCGTTTTAGAGAGGCTTGCAAACTCCATTTTCGCCTACTTCCCCATTCCTCTGGTGATGAGGAGCAGAGGGTGGGGATCATCATCTCACTGCTCAGGGATAATGCTCAGTCTTGGGCCTCTCCGCTGCCGGTGGGGGCACGGCCCCTCCCATCAGTGGATGAATTTTTTGTAGCCCTCGTCTCGGGCTGTTCGTATTGACAGGCGTCTTAGAGAGAGAGGAGAGATCACTCCTTCCTGTCATACTCACTCCAAGGACAGTGGGACGGTCTCATTCAGTGCACAGGGGTCTCAGTCTCTCTCAATCCCCTTTGAGCAGGAGCCCATGCAGCTGGGTTTGCTTGTCTCAACAGAGGATTCAGCTCTCAGAGGAGGGTTTGTTTCTGTTGTGGAGGTATAAATCATTTGGCAAATGTTTGTCCCTCTAGGAGATTCAGGGAGTTTCTAGAGAATAATAAAGAAACAAAAAGAAAAAAAGTCCTCTAAAAACGTTCAATCTGTTACTATTGGCAAGGTTATTGCGGAAATTGAAGGTTTTCCGTTTGCTTGTAGTTCCCGTTTTGTCCTACCTGCCAGGGTGGCGCTAGAGAGCAAGAACATTGTTTGATATTTTTGTAGATAGTGGAGCAGCTGTCAATCTCATTGATAATCAATTTGCTATAACACATGGTTTCCAGGTATGCACTTTGGGAAAGGACATACCTGTTTTTGCTATTGATTCCGCTCCACTTTCTCAAAAATCATTAAAGGGCATAGTTCACAATATCCGTTTGACTGTGGGTGATGCTCGTGTTGAGGATGTGTCATGTTTCGTCCTAGGCGGGTTACCTACTCCTCTAGTGTTGGGGCTACCCTGGCTCACTAAACATAACCCCACCATTGATTGGCAAGCGAGGCAAATAAATGGTTGGAGTGACTTTTGCAGAGAGAATTGCCTCTCGACGTCTCTTTCAGAGGTTTCAGACTGTACCATCTTTTCTTTCAGAATTTTTGGATGTGTTTTCTGAGAGTGGTGTTCAGGAGCTGCCCCCTTACCGGGAGTACGATTGCCTTATTAATCTCATCCCAGGCGTCAAACTGCCTAAATCTCGTTTATACAATCTCTCCCAACCTGAAAGGGTCGCTGTGCGTTCTTATATCTCTGAGAGCCTGAGAAAGGGACACATCCGACCCTCGAAGTCACCTGTTGCTGCTGGTTTCTTTTTTGTTAAGAAAAAAGATGTTTCTTTAAGACCTTGTCTGGATTTCAGGGAGCTGAACAGTATCACAATTCGTGACCCTTATCCGCTTCCTCTGATCCCGGACCTGTTTAACCAGATTGTTGGGGTTAAAGTTTTTTTCAAGTTGGATTTAAGAGGGGCATACAACCTGGTCAGGGTCAGAGAAGGGGACGAATGGAAGACGGCCTTCAATACCCCTGAGGGCAATTTTGAGAATTTGGTTATGCCTTTTGGTTTGATGAATGCTCCAGCCGTCTTCCAACATTTTGTGAACAGCATTTTTTATCATTTAATGGGGAAATTTGACATTTTGATTTTTTCTCCTGATTTCAAAACTCATAGGGACCACCTACATCAGGTCTTGCTCATTCTGCGGGAGAATAAATTGTACGCTAAACTGGAGAAATGTGTGTTTGCGGTTCCAGAAATTCAATTTCTGGGTTTTCTTCTCTCCGCTTCTGGTTTTCGCATGGACCCCGAGAAGGTCCACGTTGTGCTTGATTGGGAGCTTCCTGAGAATCAGAAGGCGCTGATGCGCTTTTTAGGTTTTGCTAATTATTACAGGAAGTTCATTTTGAATTATTCCTCTGCTGTTAAGCCACTGACTGATATGACTAGAAAGGGGGTAGATTTTTCCTCCTGGTCGGTAGAGGCGCGTAAGGCCTTTTCTAGTATCAAAGAGAGTTTTGCTTCCGCTCCCATCTTGGTACAACCTGATATCTCTCTGCCCTTCATTGTTGAGGTGGACGCTTCTGAGGTGGGTGTGGGTGCGGTCTTGTCTCAGGGTCCCTCTCCTGCCAAATGGCGACCGTGTGCCTTTTTCTCGAAGAAACTCTCCTCCGCAGAGAGAAATTACGATGTGGGAGATAGGGAGTTGTTGGCCATCAAGTTAGCTTTTGAGGATTGGCGCCATTGGCTAGAGGGAGCCAGACACTATTACCGTGTTTATCGATCATAAGAGTCTGGCCTACTTGGAGTCAGCCAAGCGTCTGAACCCGAGACAGGCCAGATGGTCTTTTTTCTTTTCAAGGTTTAATTTTGTTGTCACGTTCCGCCCTGGGGTTAAGAATGTGAAGGCGGATGCCCTGTCACGTTGTTTTCCGGGAGGGGGGAACTTTGAAGACCCGGGTCCCATTTTGGCTGAAGGGGTGGTTGTGTCTGCTCTTTATCCTGAATTGGAGGCAGAGGTTCAGGCAGCCCAGGCAGAGGCTCCTAATCTTTGTCCCCCTGGGAGGTTGTTTGTGCCTCTCGCTTTACGACACAAGGTTTTTAAGGAGCACCACGATACGGTCCTTGCTGGGCACCCGAGGGGTAGAGCCACAGTGGATCTCATTGCTCAGAGATTCTGGTGGCCGGCTCTTCGTAAGTCGGTTGAGGGTTTTGTGGCAGCCTGCAAGACCTGCGCTCGTGCCAAAGTCCCTCATTCACGGCCATCAGGTCCTCTCCTTCCGTTACCCATTCCTTCCTGTCCTTGGACACATCTGTCCATGGATTTCATTATGGACCGGCCTCGTTCCTCGTTTTAGCAAAATGGCGCATTTTATTCCTTTTCCTGGGTTGCCCAATGCTAAAACGCTGGCGCAGGCATTTATTGATCACATTGTCAAATTGCATGGTATTCCTTCAGACATAGTCTCTGATAGGGGCACGCAGTTTGTTTCCAGATTCTGGAAGGCTTTCTGTTCTCACTTGGGGGTTCGGTTGTCATTCTCTTCTGCTTTCCACCAGCAGTCGAATGGCCAGACAGAGCGCGTCAATCAGAATCTGGAGACATATCTGCGCTGTTTTGTGGTGGAGAATCAGGAGGATTGGTGTTCTTTTTTTGTCCCTTGCTGAGTTTGCTTTAAATAACCGTCGTCAGGAGTCCTCTGATAAGTCACCATTTTTTGGTGCATATGGGTTTCATCCGCAGTTTGGGACATTCTCTGGAGAGGGGGCTTCTGGTTTACCTGATGAGGAGAGATTCTCCTCGTCTTTGTCATCTATTTGGCAAAAGATTCAGGATAATCTAAAGAGCATGAGTGAGAGATATAAGCGTGTGGCGGATAAGACACATGTGCCTGGTCCGGACCTGAATGTTGGTGATCTGGTGTGGTTGTCTACTAAGAATATCAATTTGAAGGTTCCCTCCTGGAAGTTGGGTCCTAAGTTTATCGGGCCTTACAAAATCTTGTCCGTCATCAATCCCGTTGCCTACCGTCTTGATCTTCCTCAGACTTGGAAGATCCATAATGTTTTTCACAAGTCCCTATTAAAACCTTATGTCCAACCCACTGTACCCTCCTCTTTGCCTCCTCCTCCGATTGTGGTTGATGGTAATCTTGAATTTCAGGTCTCTAGGATTGTGGACTCTCGTATTGTACGCGGTTCTCTTCAGTACCTCGTTCATTAGGAGGGTTATGGTCCTGAGGAGAGGCTGTGGGTTCCAGTGGCGGACATTAAGGCCACTCGTCTTCTCAGGGCATTCCATAGGTCCCATCCTGAGAAGGTGGGCTCTGAGTGTCCGGAGTCCACTTGTAGAGGGAGGGGTACTGTCACCGCCAGATCTCTGAGAAGTTCTGATAGACGTTCTTCAGTACCTCCTGCATGATGTTCTTTTGTTTTGCTCTCGCTTTGACATCTCTTCTTCCTCTTCCAGCTGTCATCTATTAGCAGTGATTGCCTCCCTATATATCTCCTCCCATACTGCTTCACTTTGCGTTTTATACTACTTCCTGGATTGGTTTCACTGCTTGAAGTTGCTACTGCTGGTTCCTCAAGATAAGTCTATTTCTGTATTTGTGTCTTCCTGTTGGCTTGATTCTAGGTGACCCTGACTCCCTCCGTTTTGAGTGCAGGGAGCCGGTGTCACTCAGTCTTAGGTACGTGGACATGCAACTTTCTATCATTGAGATCTTTGCATGGGCTGAGAAGTGAGGGAGAGCTCTAGGGCATTAATAGGGCTTACCCTTTTGTTCCTTAGTTTGGGATCAAGTCAGTCGGATCTTTATTTGTTACTTATTGTTTCCTGCTACACCATCCGTGACAAATGGTTTGTTAATTCGACAATGGTTAATCAATTCGACACACGTCTCCGGATAGGGGACGTAACAGGGATTAAACTGATAGGAATAGTACTAGTTAAGACACCACTCATATAGGGTGTCACAGCACATTGCTCTGTGCAGGCACAGTGCCCCAACTTGGGAGTAAGAGGACCGACCAAGCTGTTTTTTCCATCTCCCGGTTCCTAAAATCAATTCAGTTAGGTGTATCAGAGTTTGGTCTGTCACTGTGAAGGCAGTCGAAGGTACCCGGCCTAAATTTTTTTTTCACAAAAGGCAATCCCTGATATGGGACGTAACAGGGATTAAACTGATGAGAATAGTACTACAGAAAATACCACTCATATCGGGTGTGACAGTAAATTGCACGGCGCAGACGCAGTGACCGTGGATTCAAACAAAAGGGAGGGAGCCAGCGTTTTTTTAACCATCTCCCCGTTCGAAAAATCAATTCAATTCACCTTTCGGGGACCCTTGGTGTTGTACGTGGCTGGGTGGAGGAAGAAACCTTTAATGACATCAACGGGACATGGCTAGCTTGGTATCCAACCTTGTGCAAATGGGTAGTTTGCGGTTGGGCAAATGGAATGTTTGCGGTGCATTAAAAGGGGAGTTTGGTCTGTCAATGTCTGTGAAGCGGGCGTAACCCTTACACTACCTGATCGATACAACATCATACCTGATCATATACACACACTGGATGTTTTAAACCACGTTGTTCAAAAAAATTTAGGATTGTTAGGTGATTAAGACCCAACTCTGCGTCAACTATGTAATTTTCCATGGGAGTTTTGCCATGGATACCCCTCCGGCATGCCACAGTCCAGGTGTTAGTCCCGTTGAAACAACTTTTCCATCACTACTGTGGCTAGAAAGAGTCCCTATGGGTTTTAAAATTCGCCTGCCTATTGAAGTCAATGGCGGTTCGCCCGTTGGCGAACATTTGCAAAAATTTGCGTTCGCCGTTCGCGAGCGGAAAATTTTAAGTTCGCGAAATCTCTAATGGCAATACCTAATATGTCAACTTTTTTTAATTTATTTTAGTTTTACACAATAATATCATTTTTGAAACCGAAACAATGATATTTTAGTGTATCCATAGTCTGAGAGCCATAGCTTTTTTATTTTTTGACCAATCCTTTTAGGTAGGGTCTCATTATTGCGGAATGAGGTGACTGTCTAATTGGTACTATTTTGGGGGGCATATGCCTTTTTGATCACTTGCTGTTGCAATTTTTGTGATGTAATGTGTAAAAAATAGCTTTTTGTTTACACATTTTTTTTTTTTTGTGGTTAGGTCATGTGATATTTTTATAGAGATGGTTGTTACGGATGTGGCAATACCTAATATGTATATTTTTCTTTATGTATTTCACTTTAGCACAATAATAGCAGTTTTGAAGCAAACAATAATTATACACTGCGTGCAGAATTATTAGGCAAATGAGTATTTTGACCACATCATCCTCTTTATGAATGTTGTCTTACTCCAAGCTGTATAGGCTCGAAAGCCTACTACCAATTAAGCATATTAGGTGATGTGCATCTCTGTAATGAGAAGGGGTGTGGTCTAATGACATCAACACCCTATATTAGGTGTGCATAATTATTAGGCAACTTCCTTTCCTTTGGCAAAATGGGTCAAAAGAAGGACTTGACAGGCTCAGAAAAGTCAAAAATAGTGAGATATCTTGCAGAGGGATGCAGCACTCTTAAAATTGCAAAGCTTCTGAAGCGTGATCATCGAACAATCAAGCGTTTCATTCAAAATAGTCAACAGGGTCGCAAGAAGCGTGTGGAAAAACCAAGGCGCAAAATAACTGCCCATGAACTGAGAAAAGTCAAGCGTGCAGCTGCCAAGATGCCACTTGCCACCAGTTTGGCCATATTTCAGAGCTGCAACATCACTGGAGTGCCCAAAAGCACAAGGTGTGCAATACTCAGAGACATGGCCAAGGTAAGAAAGGCTGAAAGACGACCACCACTGAACAAGACACACAAGCTGAAACGTCAAGACTGGGCCAAGAAATATCTCAAGACTGATTTTTCTAAGGTTTTATGGACTGATGAAATGAGAGTGAGTCTTGATGGGCCAGATGGATGGGCCCGTGGCTGGATTGGTAAAGGGCAGAGAGCTCCAGTCCGACTCAGACGCCAGCAAGGTGGAGGTGGAGTACTGGTTTGGGCTGGTATCATCAAAGATGAGCTTGTGGGGCCTTTTCGGGTTGAGGATGGAGTCAAGCTCAACTCCCAGTCTTACTGCCAGTTTCTGGAAGACTTCTTCTTCAAGCAGTGGTACAGGAAGAAGTCTGCATCCTTCAAGAAAAACATGATTTTCATGCAGGACAATGCTCCATCACACGCGTCCAAGTACTCCACAGCGTGGCTGGCAAGAAAGGGTATAAAAGAAGAAAATCTAATGACATGGCCTCCTTGTTCACCTGATCTGAACCCCATTGAGAACCTGTGGTCCATCATCAAATGTGAGATTTACAAGGAGGGAAAACAGTACACCTCTCTGAACAGTGTCTGGGAGGCTGTTGTTGCTGCTGCACGCAATGTTGATGGTGAACAGATCAAAACACTGACAGAATCCATGGATGGCAGGCTTTTGAGTGTCCTTGCAAAGAAAGGTGGCTATATTGGTCACTGATTTGTTTTTGTTTTGTTTTTGAATGTCAGAAATGTATATTTGTGAATGTTGAGATGTTATATTGGTTTCACTGGTAAAAATAAATAATTGAAATGGGTATATATTTGTTTTTTGTTAAGTTGCCTAGTAATTATGCACAGTAATAGTCACCTGCACACACAGATATCCCCTTAAAATAGCTAAAACTAAAAACAAACTAAAAATTACTTCCAAAAATATTCAGCTTTGATATTAATGAGTTTTTTGGATTCATTGAGAACATGGTTTTTGTTCAATAATAAAATTAATCCTCAAAAATACAACTTGCCTAATAATTCTGCACTCCCTGTATTTTAGCGTCTCCATTGTCTGAGAGTGATGTTTTTTGACCGATTCTCTTAGGTAGGGTCTCATTTTTTGCGGGATGAGGTGACAGTCTGACTGGTACTATTTTGGGGGGGAATATGCCTTTTTGATCACTTGCTGTTGCAATTTTTGTGATGTAATGTGACAAAAATAGTTTTTTTTTTACAGTTTATTAGGTCATGTGATATTTTTTTAGAGCTGGTTGTTAAGGACATGGAGATACCTAATATGTATATTTTTATTTATGTATTTCACTTTAACAAAATAATAGTAGTTTTGAAATAAAAAAATAATGATGTTTTAGTGTCTCCATGTTCTGAGAGCTATAGCTTTTTTATTTTTTGACCGATTCTCTAAGGTAGGGTCTTATTTTTTGCGGGATGAGGTGACGGTTTTATTGATACCATTTTGTGGGACTTTTTTGATCACTTGGTGTTGCACTTTTTGTGATAGAAGGTGACAAAAATGACTTTTTTTTTTTATGGTGTTTATCGGACAGGGTGGCTCATGTGATATATTTATAGAGCCGGTCATTATGGACGCGGCGATACCTAATATGTGTGGGTATCTTTTTTTTCAGTTTTTTATTATAAAATAAGGGGAAAGGGGCGTTTTTTTTATTTTTTTTACTTTATTAATTTTAATATTAAACACTTTTTTTAACTTTATTTCTGATGTTCACTTTTAGTGGTCTGATCCCCTCTGCAATACATTACAATACATCTGTTTTGTAATGCATTGCCTGTTAGTGTATGACATACACTAACAGGTTGCCTAGGAGACCCAGCCTGAGGCTGGATCTCCTCGGCACCCGTAGAAGGCAGGTCCTGATGCCATGCAAGGCATTGGGCAGCATTTGCACGGCATTGGGCTGCCTTGTCACACATCGGGTCCCTGCCACAGCAGCGCGGGGACTCGATGCGATCACTCACCCGACACAAACCCCTTCTATGTCACGGTCAGTGCAAACCGCGGCATAGAAGGGGTTAATCCACTGGCATTGGCATTTACAGTGATGCTGGTGGATACAGCAGGGGCTCGGCTACCAGGGACTGCTGGGCCCCTGCAGTGATCGCGCGCGCACTGCTCCGGTGCCCGCGCGATCACCAATGGTATACTATTAGGTCAAATTGCCGGAATGCAGTGGTTCCCATGACGTAGAAGTACGTCATGTGTCGGGAAGGGGTTAAAAAGCACTGTTAATTGAAAAATGTTTTTTTTTTAATTAAAAATAAGTGTACCAAACCTGACTAGATGTATTTTGCAGCATTAAGATCAGCTTATATTTTTGCTTGCAGACTGTAACGGTCGCGTACACACACACACAGGGGGGAGGGGAGTGACTGCTGCGCTCCACCCTTACCCCTGGCCCTGCCTACTTGCCTCGCGAGTCCTAATGACAGGGGACAACTGGACGGCAATCCCTAACTTGGAATAAGTGCAGGGATGACAGACAGACAAACAACAGGACGTGAACGGACCGAGTTAATACCAGGAAAGCTACAAAGTACAAATGGAGCAAGCAGAGAATCGTCAGGAGGAGGCCGGGGTCAAATACCAGGAGAGCAGCAAAGTACAGAAGGAGCAGGCAGAGGATCGTCAGGAATTCAGCAGGAGGTAAGTACGCCAGGAAAGACCAAATCACAGGTGAAACCTAAATTAACAGGCAACCTGTGGCCAGCAGGCTGCCTGTATTATAGTGGGGAGTGAGGGTCATGTGACGTGGCCAGCGTCACATGACCGACAGACCAACCAGTCGAGCACAGAGTGATCAGCTCGGCGCTCAAGGCAGACTAGGAGCAGGGAGCCACCCAGCTAGTAAAGCCGCCCTGGGAATGAGGTCAAACACAGATCCTCATTCCCAAAGCTAAGCAACAGTTCTGTGGGCAATGGGGGACCGAGTGCACCTTCAGAACCCTGTTACACAGACTTAGTACAGTTGCAAATAAAAAAAATTAAAATCTTTAATTTATAATAGGCACACCAAACCTGACTGGTCATATTGTGTAGCTTCATAGGTCAAGGTATACTTTTACAGGAGACACGGTCTAATTGTGCTTTTTTTGTTCCAAAAAGCTGTATGTTTCTGTTGCAGACTCTGTCCAATTGCAAATAAAAATACTGTTGTGCCTACACAGCCACACATCTCCTGCACGTCAGGTTCAATTTTGTATTGCTGCTGTTGTGGTAAATACTACTGCTTCTACTAGTACCCCTATACAGCCACACATCTACTGCCTTTTCTGTCAGGTTCCATACTGCACTGCTTCCCCTGAAAAAGGTACGACTTGTGTAGAACAAGCCATTGTTTTTTCAGTACTACTGTGTGTGTTTAAACAGGGGCAGGCACTTGTCCCAATAAGGGATTATTTTTTAACTGCTTGTTCAGAACAATCCATTTTTCTCTATACAATTGTTTTCATATAAACACAGCCAGGTATCTACCCCCAAGAAGGGATAATTTTTAGAACATTTGCATAACAAATCTTACAGTTCAGTGTGTTTTTAAGCATGCTGTTTGTTACCACCAGCAAAAATTAATTTACCCATAGCCATATATGTCACTGTCACTCTGAAATTACTAATGCTGTATCTTGTGTTAAAAAGCCTACTAAACTCCATATTGTCAATGACAACTTTTAAGGGTGATTGAAG
This sequence comes from Bufo bufo, assembly GCF_905171765.1. Taxonomy (NCBI): domain Eukaryota; kingdom Metazoa; phylum Chordata; class Amphibia; order Anura; family Bufonidae; genus Bufo; species Bufo bufo. The sequence goes on from NC_053397.1 coordinate 124,297,848, forward strand.
CACTTTTGATTTGGGTTAAATTTTAAGAAATGTGTGCATATCTAAACATAGTTCAATATGAGTGTTTAACCGCCTCCGGACCGCCTAACGCAGGATCGCGTTCCGGAGGCGGCAGCCCTGCGCAGAGTCACGCATATATGCGTCATCTCGCGAGACGCAAGATTTCCTGTGAACGGGCGCACACAGGCGCGCGCGTTCACAGGATCGGAAGGTAAGCGAGTGGATCTCCAGCCTGCCAGCGGCGATCGTTCGCTTGCAGGCTGGAGATGCGATTTTTTTAACCCCTAACAGGTATATTAGACGCTGTTTTGATAACAGCGTCTAATATACCTGCTACCTGGTCCCTTTTGTTTGGATCGACCACCAGAGGACACAGGCAGCTCAGTAATATGTAGCACCAAAAACCACTACACTACACCCCCCCACTGTCACTTATTAACCCCTTATTAACCCCCGATCACCCCATATAGACTCCCTGATCACCCCCCTGTCATTGATCACCCCCCTGTCATTGATCACCCCCTCTGAATGGAGCCTTCAGGGGGGTGATCAATGACAGGGGGTGATCACCCCATATAGACTCCCTGATCACCCCCTGTCATTGATCACCCCCCTGTAAGGCTCCATTCAGACGTCCGTATGTTTTTTACGGATCCACGGATACATGGATCGGATCCGCAAAACACATACAGACGTCTGAATGGAGCCTTACAGGGGGGTGATCACCCCATATAGACTCCCTGATCACCCCTCTGTCATTGATCACCCCCCTGTCATTGATCACCCCCCTGTAAGGCTCCATTCAGATGTCCGTATGTTTTTTACGGATCCACGGATACATGGATCGGATCCGCAAAACACATACGGACATCTGAATGGAGCCTTATAAGGGGGTGATCAATGACAAGGGGGTGATCACCCCATATAGACTCCCTGATCACCCCCCTGTCATTGATCACCCCCCTGTCATTGATCACCCCCCTGTAAGGCTCCATTCAGATGTCCGTATGTTTTTTACGGATCCACAGATACATGGATCGGATCCGCAAAACACATACGGACATTTGAATGGAGCCTTATAGGGGGGTGATCAATGACAAGGGGGTGATCACCCCATATAGACTCCCTGATCACCCCCCTGTCATTGATCACCCCCCTGTCATTGATCACCCCCCTGTAAGGCTCCATTCAGACATTTTATTTGGCCCAAGTTAGCGGAATTATATATTTTTTTCTTACATAGTCTCATATTCCACTAACTTGTGTCAAAAAATAAAATCTCACATGAACTCACCATACCCCTCACGGAATCCAAATGCGTAAAAATTTTTAGACATTTATATTCCAGACTTCTTCTCACGCTTTAGGGCCCATAGAATGCCAGGGCAGTATAAATACCCCACATGTGACCCCATTTCGGAAAGAAGACACCCCAAGGTATTCCGTGAGGGGCATATTGAGTCCATGAAAGATTGAAATTTTTGTCCCAAGTTAGCGGAAAGGGAGACTTTGTGAGGAAAAAATAAATAAAATCAATTTCCGCTAACTTGTGCCAAAAAAAAATAAATTCTATGAACTCGCCATGCCCCTCATTGAATACCTTGGGGTGTCTTGTTTCCAAAATGGGGTCACATGTGGGGTATTTATACTGCCCTGGCTTTTTAGGGGCCCTAAAGCATGAGAAGAAGTCTGGGATTCAAATGTCTAAAAATGCCCTCCATTTTTTTATACAAAGTTGGCATTTGACCAAGATATTTATCTCACCCAGCATGGGTATATGTAAAATGACACCCCAAAACACATTGCCCAACTTCTCCTGAGTACGGCAATACCACATGTGTGACACTTTTTTGCAGCCTAGGTGGGCAAAGGGGCCCACATTCCAAAGAGCACCTTTAGGATTTCACCGGCCATTTTTTACAGATTTTGATTTCAAACTACTTACCACACATTAGGGCCCCTAGAATGCCAGGGCAGTATAACTACCCCACAAGTGAACCCATTTTGGAAAGAAGACACCCCAAGGTATTTCGTGATGGGCATAGTGAGTTCATGGAAGTTTTTATTTTTTGTCACAAGTTAGTGGAATATGAGACTTTGTAAGAAAAAATAAATAAAGAAAAAAATCATTATTTTCTGCTAACTTGTGACAAAAAATAAAAAGTTCTATGAACTCACTATGCCCATCAGCGAATACCTTAGGGTGTCTACTTTCCGAAATGGGGTCATTTGTGGGGTGTTTGTACTGTCTGGGCATTGTAGAACCTCAGGAATCATGACAGGTGCTCAGAAAGTCAGAGCTGCTTCAAAAAGCGGAAATTCACATTTTTGTACCATAGTTTGTAAACGCTATAACTTTTACCCACACCATTTTTTTTTACCCAAACATTTTTTTTTTATCAAAGACATGTAGAACAATAAATTTTAGAGAAAAAATTATATATGGATGTCGTTTTTTTTGCAAAATTTTACAACTGAAAGTGAAAAATGTCATTTTTTTGCAAAAAAATCGTTAAATTTCGATTAATAACAAAAAAAGTAAAAATGTCAGCAGCAATGAAATACCACCAAATGAAAGCTATATTAGTGAGAAGAAAAGGAGGTAAAATTCATTTGGGTGGTAAGTTGCATGACCGAGCAATAAACGGTGAAAGTAGTGTAGTGCAGAAGTGTAAAAAGTGGCCTGGCCATTAAGGGTGTTTAAGCTACGGGGGCTGAAGTGGTTAAATAACTTCAATCCATTTAAATGGAGGATCTACAAGAGGGCTGGGACCTGGATGAACTCATTCTCTGGATCAATGTGAAAAATTCTTAAAGTTGATTATACCATAATCTTTTTTTACAAAATTGTTTTTATAAGCATTCTTTCAATCTAAGCAAGTATTTCTTTTGGAGTCATTTTCAGTTTAGGGTTATATAAAATTATTCTACTGATTTTATTTTTTTAAATATATTTTTCTTGACAGAAGATGAGTCATACAGTGGAGATAATACCATTGACATGTTGATTGAAGATCAACTCATAAAGCATGAGCTCCAGCATGTCAGTACCACAGAGGATCTCATTCCAACAAAAGAATCATTGACCTCAAATTTTATGGAAGGACATACACAACGATCTGACTTGTCTAATAAGGATATTTTTATATCATCTGTTGCAAAGTTACTGGACACTGTCTCAACATCAACAATGCAAACTGTTTCTTTGCAACAAATAACTACAGAACAATCTACAACAGTACAAACACAGAGTGAAAACACAGAGGCTGACACAACTGTAATCACAACACAAGCTAAAGAATCATCAGTAGTCATACAAATTCCGCCAACTATATCCAACTCTGTTCACATAAGCAAAGCAACCCCAATGGGTTCAGATGCTCAAACGACAAGCTATAAACCATGGAAGACTAATAAAATGATTAAAGCCAGCACTGACAGTAACAAAGGCACAGAAGATGATTTCCAGAAAGTTATAGGTAAGGCTGAATCTTCATATGTACATTATGTGTTCTTTGAATTTCATGTAAAGTATTTTGCATTAGTAATTTTCATTACTTTTAAGTAAAGGTGTTCGACAGGCCCTAACTCTCATCTTAATTTTGATTTGTGACTCACTCCCTATCTATGAATGACACAGTGCAAGTATATACATGTTTGAACTTCAATAAGTGCAGTATGTACGGCATACATATTAGGACATCCTCAGACATCATCCACAACTCCCTCCTCCGTCAGGCAAAACTCCATCCTCCATCAGCCCAAACTCCCTCCTACCTCAGACATCAGTCAAATCTCCCTCCTCCCTCATCCAAAACTTCCTCCTCCGTCAGGTAAAACTCCATCAGTCCTCCACCCTCAGACCAAACTCCCTCCTCCGTCAGGCTAAACTCCCTCCTCAGTCAGCCCGAACTTCCTCTTACCTCATACGTCAGCAAAAACTCCCTCCTTCCTCTTCCAAAACTCCCTCCATCCTCAGACGTCAGTCCAAAAATACCTTCTCCATCAGCCCTCAGCCCAAACTCCATCAGCCGTCAGGTGTCAGCTCTCAGCCGTCAGGGGTCAGACATCAGGTGTCAGCCCTCAGCCTAAACTCCATCAGCCGTCAGGGGTCAGACATCAGGTGTCAGCCCTCAGCCTAAACTCCATCAGCCGTCAGGGGTCAGACATCAGGTGTCAGCCCTCAGCCTAAACTCCATCAGCCGTCAGGGGTCAGACATCAGGTGTCAGACCTCAGCCTAAACTCCACCAGCCGTCAGGGGTCAGACATCAGGTGTCAGCCCTCAGCCTAAACTCCATCAGCCATAGTAATATAATTTAAAATATGTTTACAGCAAGCGCTGGCACCACAGACCATTGTCTTCACAATATACACTCACCTAAAGAATTATTAGGAACACCATACTAATACGGTGTTGGACCCCCTTTTGCCTTCAGAACTGCCTTAATTCTACGTGGCATTGATTCAACAGGGTGCTGATAGCATTCTTTAGAAATGTTGGCCCATATTGATAGGATAGCATCTTGCAGTTGATGGAGATTTGAGGGATGCACATCCAGGGCACGAAGCTCCTGTTCCACCACATTCCAAAGATGCTCTATTGGGTTAAGATCTGGTGACTGTGGGGGCCATTTTAGTACAGTGAACTCATTGTCATGTTCAAGAAACCATTTTTCCAGTCTTCAACATTCCAATTTTGGTGAGCTCGTGCAAATTGTAGCCTCTTTTTCCTATTTGTAGTGGAGATGAGTGGTACCCGGTGGGGTCTTCTGCTGTTGTAGCCCATCCGCCTCAAGGTTGTGCGTGTTGTGGCTTCACAAATGCTTTGCTGCATACCTCGGTTGTAACGAGTGGTTATTTCAGTCAACGTTGCTCTTCTATCAGCTTGAATCAGTCGGCCCATTCTCCTCTGACCTCTAGCATCAACAAGGCATTTTCGCCCACAGGACTGCCGCATACTGGATGTTTTTCCCCTTTCACACCATTCTTTGTAAACCCTAGAAATAGTTGTGCGTGAAAATCCCAGTAACTGAGCAGATTGTGAAATACTCAGACCGGCCCGTCTGGCACCAACAACCATGCCACGCTCAAAATTGCTTAAATCGCCTTTCTTTCCCATTCTGACATTCAGTTTGGAGTTCAGGAGATTGTCTTGACCAGGACCACAACCCTACATGCATTGAAGCAACTGCCATGTGATTGGTTGACTAGATAATCGCATTAATGAGAAATAGAACAGGTGTTCCTAATAATTCTTTAGGTGAGTGTATATATATATACAGTACAGACTAAAAGTTTGGACACACCTTCTCATTCAAAGAGTTTTCTTTATTTTCATTACTATGAAAATTGTAGATTCACACTGAAGGCATCAAAACTATGAATTAACACATGTGGAATTATATACATAACAAACAGGTGTGAAACAACTGAAAATATGTCATATTCTAGGTTCTTCAAAGTAGCCACCTTTTGCTTTGATTACTGCTTTGCACACTCTTGGCATTCTCTTGATGAGCTTCAAGAGGTAGTCCCCTGAAATGGTTTTCACTTCACAGGTGTGCCCTGTCAGGTTTAATAAGTGGGATTTCTTGCCTTATAAATGGGGTTGGGACCATCAGTTGCGTTGAGGAGAAGTCAGGTGGATACACAGCTGATAGTCCTACTGAATAGACTGTTAGAATTTGTATTATGGCAAGCAAAAAGCAGTTAAGCAAAGAAAAACGAGTGGCCATCATTACTTTAAGAAATGAAGGTCAGTCAGTCAGCCGAAAAATTGGGAAAACGTTGAAAGTAAGGGCTATTTGACCATGAAGGAGAGTGATGGGGTGCTGCACCAGATGACCTGGCCTCCACAGTCACCGGACCTGAACCCAATCGAGATGGTTTGGGGTGAGCTGGACCGCAGAGTGAAGGCAAAAGGGCCAACAAGTGCTAAGCATCTCTGGGAACTCCTTCAAGACTGTTGGAAGACCATTTCAGGGGACTACCTCTTGAAGCTCATCAAGAGAATGCCAAGAGTGTGCAAAGCAGTAATCAAAGCAAAAGGTGGCTACTTTGAAGAACCTAGAATATGACATATTTTCAGTTGTTTCACACTTGTTTGTTATGTATATAATTCCACATGTGTTAATTCATAGTTTTGATGCCTTCATAGTCATGAAAATAAAGAAAACTCTTTGAATGAGAAGGTGTGTCCAAACTTTTGGTCTGTACTGTATATATATATATATATATATATTATGGACACTAATACAGGCACCAGTACTGGATACAAGTTTCCTTGGTGTATAATGGAGGCACGCCGTGTTTAGCTGCTGACATATACAAGAGCTTCTCTCTAGCACACATTCCATTAGCAGCCTCTTGAGACTGGTTCACCTACAAGTGAATGAGATTCCTTTGTTATCAGCAGATGGCTTCATAGTTCAGGGGTTAGAGTGCTGGTCTTGTAAACCAGGTGTCATGAGTTCAACTCTCCCTGGTACCTTTGCAATTATTATTTTTTTGTCTGTTAATATTTGTACTATTACTTATTCTATTTAGTAAGCAAAGAACATTTTAGCACAATTTATCATATGAAATATGCTTTCCGTTATCATGCAAATATGACAACTTTTTTTTTTGTCTGTTAATATTTGTACTATTGCTTGCTTGTACGTGAAACCCCAGTTGCATTGATTTGTGCCCCCAGAACAATAAAAGAACCAAATCATGACATATCCCATCATAAATCTACCCCATCATCTCATTTATCATTCATCTCTTTATCTATCCTGAATTATGTGTAAGCAGACCTGTCATATGATAATGGAAAGCATATTTCAGATGATAAATTGCGCTAAAATGTTCTTTGTTTACTAAATGGAATAAGCAACAGTACAAATATTAAGAGACAAAAAAAAATGTAAAGGTACCAGGGAGATTTGAACTCATGACACCTAGTTTACAAGACCAGCACTCTAATCCCTGAACTACGGAGCCATCGCTTGACAAGTAAGGAATCTCATTCACTTGTAGGTGAACCAGTCTCTAGAGGCTGCTGATGTAAAGTGTGCTAGAGAGAAGCCCTTGTATATGTCAGCAGCTGAACACGGCGTGCCTCCATTATACGCCAAGGAAACTTGTATCCAGTACTGGTGCCTGTATTAGTGTCCATAATATATATATATATATATATATTATGTGTGAAGACAATGGTCTGTGGTGTCAGCGCTTGCTGTAAACATATTTTACATTCTACTACTATGGCTGATGGAGTTTAGGCTGAGGGCTGACACCTGATGGCTGATGGAGTTTAGGCTGAGGGCTGACACCTGATGTCTGACCCCTGACGGCTGATGGAGTTTTGGCTGAGGGATGACAACTGATGTCTGACCCCTGATGGCTGAGTGCTGACACCTGACGGTTGATGGAGTTTGGGCTGAGGGCTGATGGAGGAGGTATTTTTTGACTGACGTCTGAGGAACGAGGGAGTTTTGGATGAGGGAGGAGGCAGTTTTGGCTGACGTATGAGGTAGGAGGGCTGACGGAGGAGGGAGTTTGGTCTGAAGGAGGAGGACTGATGGAGTTTTGCCTGACGGAGGAGAAAGTTTTGGATGAGGGAGGAGGGAGATTTGGCTGACGTATGAGGTAGGAGGGAGTTTGGGCTGATGGAGGATGGAGTTTTGCCTGACGGAGGAGGGAGTTGTGGATGATGTCTAAGGATGTCCTAATATGTATGCCGTAAGTATGATGATTTAGATTTATTTATCCTGCTTCCGCTGTAACTTTTAGAAGCTTTAGGGTTAAGGTTACATGGGACAATTTTGAAACTATTCCATAGAAGAATTTCCAATGCATATTTTTGGATCATTGCAACATAAATTGACATGCTGTGGATTTAAAATACACATTCCAGGTCAATTTCCATTGCAGAATTTTTACATAGTGTGTGGATAAGAACTGCTACAGAATGCTCCCTAGGCAATTCTGATGTAGAAAATGAACAGTGTTTACGCTACATGTGGGCATACCCTTATACAAGACAAGTAACATCATTTGTAAGGCTGAAAAATACATCCATCCATCCGATTCAGCCTATTATCTTGCAAAGTTGATCCATGGGAAGGCAAGAAACCCCAAGTGGTAGATACCAATTTCCTCAAAGTGACCTAGATAAATGCTTCTATATATTAGACCACCTGTAGATAGCAGCAAACCAAGATATGTAATTCAATACCAATAAGATGGAAGCCTTTATTATTCCACTGCCAGAATGCCAACCAATACCATCCAGTTTGCACCAGCTTGCTGTACTTCTTTCAAATCATCCTTCAAAGTCTCCATGTCCTAGATAGGTTAGTAAGATGCAGAGAGAGGAGGAGCTGGATGTTCATGATGACATATTCTCATCTAAATTAGATGAAATGAAAGGCAGCTGCGGGCTAATTGGCCCCATGGTTTTTCACCATAGCATGGTCGCAACCTGCCCGCAGCACAGCCCCTCCGTGTGGCCATACCATAAAGCAGTGTGGCCCAGGTATTCCTGATTTATAGGGATTTGTAACTAATTAATTTGGAACTAATAGAATTTCTTGGCCAATCTCAGCAAAGTTACTAAATTATATTTTTAAAACTTCACTCATCTCTAATTCTGTTTGATTGACTGTTTCGATATTTCATCACATACTGATTAATAGAAGCAGTTCAACTGTCACAATATTAGTGGAATACTGCTGGAATCCAATGGCAGGGACAAGGCCTGTACACAGGAAACACTGGAGTCTTGAATAGGAGGTTGCAGGACTGAAGGATGTAGCAGAGCCAAGCAGGAGGAGCCGTAACCGGTAGCAACAGTGCAGGACCGAAGAATGCAGCAGAGACTAGGTCAGACGAGCAATGGGTCAGGGCAGGCGGCACAGGAACGTAGTCAAGCAATCAGGGTCGGCAACAGGAGGTAGCAGGATGTCACAAAGTAGCAGGGTAAACCGCAAGTAGGAGGAACAAACCAGAGAGCTAGTTCCAAGCAAGAGGACTGCACGAGCAGAAGCTAAACACAATACTCAAGCAATTAGTAACAGGCTTGAGAGGTTTAAATGTGAAACAGGAAGTAAGATGGCACCCAGCTGAGACACGATCCACCATCTTAACTGAGGGAGAACTTGATGGGAAAGACAATCTGAAGTAAACAGACATAGCAGGATGATTCCTGACATCAACATTTCATAATTCCTTTGAGAAATGAAAGGTGAAATCTGATTGGTTGGTATGGCCAACAAAGCCAGTTTTCCTTTACACCAGTTTTGATATCTTTCCCCCATTGTGTTCAGTGTCGGACTGGGGTGCCTAGGGCCCACCCTAGAGCTGGAGATATAACTTGTTAATTTTTCAGTCTCGCACACATGAATGTATGCATTTTAGCACACAATACAGTAACAGTATGCTAAACAGAACAGTATTGTGCACTGCACTATATCAAATAGTTTCTCTTTAAAGGGAGTCTGTCATCAGTTTCACCTTTTTAACCCTTCCCATAGCTTTCTAGCAGCATTACAGTTGATAAAAACGTTACCTTTATAAGCAATCGTGGACTTATAAAACTGGCAAAAATCATCTTAGTAGGATGTGCAAATGAGGGCTCGCAAGTGCCCAGGGGCCGCGTCAACCTCGTAGTTGCCCAGGCAGCTCTGCCTTATCGTCGCTTCCCCCCGCCCAGTCTTTCCCTCTGCCAGCCCATCTTCTTACTTCTTCTTTCGCCGAGATCCTGCGCACTGAGTCCGTTAGCCGGCGCATGCGCATTAATTACTGTGATGCCATACCAGGAATGGAATGCGCCGGCCGATGGGATCTCGGCGAAAGAAGAAGTAAGAAGATGGGCGGGCAGAGGGAAAGGATGGGCGGGGGGAAGCGACGGTAAGGCAGAGCTGCCTGGGCACCTACGAGGTTGACGCCGCCCCTTTGCACTTGCGAGCCCTCATTTGCATATCCTACTAAGATGATTTTTGCCAGTTTTATAAGTCCACGATTGCTTATAAAGGTAACGTTTTTATCAACTGTAATGCTGCTCAAAAGCTATGGGAAGGGTTAAAAAGGTGAAACTGTGATGACAGACTCCCTTTAATCAACTCATTTAGTTGATAACTGTATCTGTTATTTACAGTAGTTTGGACAGCAGTCACACGTGGACATTCCATGTCTTAGATGAACCACCCAGTCCCCCAGCCTAAACAATATCCAAAGTGAAGGAAATGTTTCCTGCATATTCAAAAGGATAAGTTTATTGAAGTGCTGGCAGTAGTGCCCGGCCTCCTCACAGCTCACCAAGCTCAGCGCCGTACATTGTATAGCGGCTGTGCTTGGCATTATGTTCAGCCCCTTTCACCTCTATGGGGCTGAGCTGCTCCTAGGCCACTTGATCAATGAACGTGACGTCACATGGCCCACAAAAATCACAGAGAAGGGCACAGGGCTCACAGGAGCCCCGGTGCCTTCTCAAACAGCTGATCGGCAGTGGTCCCAGGTAGGGATCGACCGATTATCGGATTTACCGATATTATCGGCCGATATTCAGGATTTTCAAAGTTATCGGTATCAGCATCTAACCTTGCTGATATGCCGATAACGAATCGCGAACATGGATCGCACTGCTATCAACGCGATCAATGTTCCCTCAGCAGCACACCAGTGAGAGGCAAGAGGGGAGGAGGAGGGGAGGGGCTGTGGCCATTGCTCCACCAATGATGTTAACTCAGTTATTAATTCAAATATAGGAGGCGGGTGAATCATATAGCTGCACCTGAGGGGATAACTGTTGCGGATCGCAGCTACCCCTCATAGAGGTCAGGTGTCGCTATATTTGAATTAATGGGCAAGTTATCTTCATTGGTGGCAGTGGCAGCTTCTGATCAGAGCCCAAGCAGTGTAATTGCGGGGCTCTGATCGGTTACCATGGCAGCCAGGACGCTACTGACGCCCTGGCTGCCATAGTCAGCTCCCTGCTGCCATGTGTACTATGCACAGGGCAGCAGGGAGAGTGTGACGTCCTATTCACCCTGATAGAGCTCTATTAGGGTGAATAGGACAAGGGATCCAGGTTCTAGCCCCTAAGGGGGAAATAGTTATTAAATAAAAAAAAAAAAAAAAATATTAAGTATAAATATTTAATCTTAGATATATAATGGCATCTCTTTGTTTAACAACAGATTTGTGTAGGAATTTTTAAAAAAAATTTCAAAAATGAAAATGCACAAAATATTGGTATAAATTATCGGCTATCGGCCTGAAAGTTCACAGGTTATCAGCTCTAAAAAAATCAATATCGGTCGATCCCTAGTCCCGGGTATCAGACCCTCACCAATCAGATACTGATGACCTATCCACAGTCATATGTGACTGGTATCAGCCGCTCCTCTTATAACGCTCCAGCACTGATATAACCTCCAGAGACATTACATCACATGTGACTGATATCAGCCGCTCCTCTTATAACGCTCCAGCACTGATATAACCTCCAGAGACATTACATCACATGTGACTGATATCAGCCGCTCCTCTTATAACACTCTAGTACTGATATACCGTATTTTTCGCCCTATAAGATGCACTGGCCCATAAGACGCACCTAGGTTTTTGGGGAGAAAATAAGAAAAAAAATATTTTTAACCAAAAGGTGTGCTTTTGGTGGGTTTGGAACTAATGGTGGTCTGTGGATGGCACTATTACTGGGGATCTGTGAAGGACACTGTTATGGGGGGGGATCTGGGGATGACACTGTTATGGGGGGGGATCTGGGGATGGCGCACTGTTATGGGGGATCTGTGGATGACGCACTGTTAGGCCTCATGCACACGACCGTTGTTTTATTCTGTGTCCGTTGTTCCGTTTTCGTGATTTTCTGCGGACCCATTGACTTTCAATGGGTTTGTTGAAAACTCGGCTAATGCACCGTTTGTCATCCGCGTCCGTGATCCCTGGTTCCAGTCCATCAAAAAAATATAACCTGTCCTATTTTTTCCACGGATCCATTCAAGTCAATGGGACCGTGAAAAAATGCGGAGGCACACAAGATTGTCATCCGCGTCCGCGTCTGAGTGACCGCACCCAGTCCCTCCCCGCTCTCGTATACATCGCAGCCTGTAAAAATGTCAGCATTCACCCCATAAGACGCAGGGTCATTTTCCCATTTTTTGGGGGGAAAAAGTGCGTTTTATAGGGCGAAAAATACGGCAACCTCCAGAGACATTACATCATATGTGACTGATATCAGCCGCTCCTCTTATAACGCTCCAACGCTGATATAACCTCCAGAGACATTACATCCTATGTGACTGATATCAGCCGCTCCTCTTATATCGCTCCAGTACTGATATAACCTCCAGAGCAGGAGCGTACATACAGGGGTCGCGGCTGGGCCCGGCACTCCAGGGGGCCCGGCCGCCTGTGGACCCCTGGCCCCGCCCTGCAGTAGTGCTGTGCCTGCCTGTATGAGGGCTGCTTCACACGAGCGAGTCGATTGCGGGAATCACGCTCCGTGTGTGAGTGTGAACCTCCGCTCTGGACATAGTGACATAAAGCGGTCAGTATGATTCTGTGGAAAAAAGGCCATGCAGAGGCACATAGTATTATAAATCATGATAATGCCGTGCGCTCCTGCAAGTCCAGAGCGGAGGATCACACTCACACACGGAGCGCGATTCCCGCAATGGACTCGCTCGTGTGAAACAGCCTTAATCCGGGCGGCCGACCCGGGGCCCGCCACCCAGTGTTGCGTTTCTGCGCTGTAGTGCCAGGCCAGGCCAGCCCTACCCTCCTTGAGTGAGAGTCTCCCCCCCCGATTCTCCTCCCCGTGCGGGTGCGGCGTGCCTAGTCATTTCCTGTTGGGCGGCCGCACCGGACACAACGTTTCCCTAGGCTGCGCAGGCGCACAACAACGCCGAGACGCAGCAGGAAGAAGGCACCGGAGAGCGTGAAGAAGCTGGTGCCGGTTCGGAAGTGAAGATAAGATTTGTAAAAAAAAAAAGGTCTTCATAATTGCTCACCACATTTATGGTCAGTGAGTTCAGATTAGACTCAGAGTAGGGTCTGATGGGGGCTGGCTTTATAACTAGCTCTGCTATATTTCTGTAGCCTGCAACCTCTGACTGCCCAGTTGGGCTGAAACTACTACACCCAGCATGTTCTGGCAGTAATAGTAAATGGATATTGGTGCAATTCTGAGCTACTAGTCTATATAATACATAATATTATATTGTATTATATAGACTAGTAGCTCAGAATTGCACCAATATCCATTTACTATTACTGCCAGAACATGCTGGGTGTAGTAGTTTCAGCCCAACTGGGCAGTCAGAGGTTGCAGGCTACAGAAATATAGCAGAGTTAGGCTACTTTCACACCTGCGTTTCTGGGTCCACTTGTGAGATCCGTTCAGGGCTCTCACAAGCGGTCCAAGACGGATCAGTTTAGCCCCAATGCATTCTGAATGGATAAGGATCCGCTCAGAATGCATCAGTTTGCCTCCGTTCAGCCTCCATTCCGCTCTGGAGGCGGACACCAAAACGCTGCTTGCAGCCAAATGGATCTGTTCTGAACGGATACAAGCATTTGCATTATAGGTGTGGATCCGTCTGTGCAGATTCGTTTTGGTGTCCGCCTGACAATGCAGAGCCAAACGGATCCGTCCTGACTTACAATGTAAGTCAATGAGGACGGATCCGTTTTCACTGACACAATATGGTGCAATTGAAAACGGATCCGCCTCCCATTGACTTTCAGTGTAAGTCAAAATGGATCCGTTTGCATTATCTTATTTTTTTTTTTCGTGGTAATGCAAACAGATCCGTTCTGAACGGATACAAGCGTTTGCATTATCGGTGCGGATCCGTCTGTGCAGATACCAGACGGATCCGCACCTAACGCAGGTGTGAAAGTAGCCTAAGGCTGCATTCACACGTCTGTGGTGTGTTGCAGACCCGCAAATTGCGGGTCCGCAACACACCAGCCCGGCGCCCCCATAGAAATGCCTATTCTTGTCCGCAAGCTGCGGACAAGAATAGGACATGCTCTATCTTCTTGCGGAGCTGCGGACCCAAAATCAGGGCCGCACTCCGCAATTGCGGCTGCAGACAGCACACTGTGTGATGTCCGCATCCATTCCGTCCCCTTAGAGAATGAATGGGTCCGCACCCATTCCGCAAAATTGCGGAAAGGATGCGGACGTGTGAATGGAGCCTAACTCTGCTGCTGGTGGAGGGAGGTTGGGGGGGGGGGGGCGGCGACGGGAAGGGGGGCCCCATGGATTGTGTGTACGCCACTGCTCCAGAGACATTACATATTATGTGGGGGTGAGGGGCTGGGAAAGTGTGAAATGCCACTGATGAGAGGGAAGAGGGGGACACTGGGAGACATAACTTCTTGCCCTGTATAAAGTATAGGTGAGATAGTTGGTGGGCAAAGGTCTGTGAGGGGCTGGAACAGGGACACAAGATGTGCAGGGGCAGCAGCTTCAGGACTCTCCTAACTTCCCAGTTCCCTCCCACAGTAACTTACCCCAGTTCTGCTGTGTGGAGTAGTGGGACCAGAGAAGAGGACAGAACTTTATACTGGAGGGAGCCACAGTGACTCAGAGAGAGCAGCGTCTCCATATCTCCTGCTGCTGCCTCTGCTCCTCTGGCTCCGCCCCCTCCTCACACATGATGGAATATCACACTGCAGAGAGGAGGGGGGGAGCTGTCTGCTCATGTCGGGTCGGTGAAGTTTACTTTGGAGAAAGGAACAAGCGCTGCAAGGTATTGTGCTGTCCCTTTCACCAAAGTAAAATGATATGTGTGCCAGTGCTGCAGTCCAGCCCCTGATAACAGCCAGGCGCCTGAAACTGAAAGTATAGCAACTGCCCTGCCCCTGCTGGTGGCTCTGGCTGCAGTATAAGCAGACAGGCAAGGGGCCCACCGGGCATTTCACCGGCTTCCCGGTGAGCCAGTCCGAGCCTGATTGTGTTTTGTATTCTGTGAAATGTCATTTCACCTTAAAGTGATTGCCTAACTTCAGAAAATGGCATTTATCATGTATACAAAGTTAATACAAGGCACTTACTAATGTATTGTGGTTGTCCATATTGCCTCCTTTGCTGGCTTGATTGAGGGGTTACTGCCATTGCTGCAGCAGAGAGGTCAGCTCTTTTTTCTATAGCGTTCAAGCACTGCCACAGCTGCTAATTGCAGGGTAGTTGTAAGCCCTGGAAACAAACAGTGTATAATACAATAGAAAAATGAATCAAGTCAGCAAAGAAGGCAATATGAACAATCACAATACATTAGGAAGTGCATTAAAAGGGTTTTCTGACCCTTTAATACTGATGACCTATCCTCTGGATACGTCATCAGTATCTGATCAGTGGGGGTCTGACACCTGGGACCCCTGCTGATCAGCTGTGCCTTCTCGCAGCTTACCAACCACTACGCCTTACATTGAATAGTGGCTGTACTTGCTGTTGCAGCTCAGCCCCATTATCTAGGCCATGTGACTTTTTAACATGTCGACACTGGCCTCGGAAAAGCTGACAGAAGGCCGCAGCACTCACAAGAGTGCTGGTACCTTCTCAAACAGCTGATCGGCGAGGATCCCCCATTGATCATATACTGATGACCTACGTATCCAGGGGATAGTTCATCTGTATTAAAATGTCATAAAACACCTTTAACTTTTACATTAGTATTTTAACTTTGTCTACATGATCAATGCCATCTGCTGAAATAAGGCAACCCCTTTAAGACATTGTATAAACCTGTTAATATCCATAAATAAAAAAAAAATTATATTCAAATCGCATAGGATGAAATTATCACAAACTTAACTGTCTGGGCTCCAGCGGCGAGACCCCCAGTTTTGGCGCGACTGTGCCAGGAGAGACACACTGCAAAGCCAGACCCCATGGTGACTGACAGTGTCCTTAGCAATAGGATGAAATACTTTTTCTCCCCACAGCGAGCATGTGCTGGAGGATACTAGCCATAGGCTGCTCGGTCAGCTGATCTATTCCTGTGTGCTGGTGTTCTGACTAATGTAGTGCCGAGCCATGACCTGCAGTATCAGGTTCTGATCCTTGAACTTGGTGCTCTATTTAAACCCCTTCCTGGCTATATACCAGTGCCAGTGATAGTCTCTGACTCACTAGCTGTGTTCCTGGTAGCATATGTTGGATTACTATTGTTTTGACCTCTCTCTTTCTATCGTATTGGTACTGAGTTTTCAGTCTGGTTCTGATCTTGTCTTGGCTACTTGAGTACTCTGTCTCTCTATTTGGTATGCTGTCCTTCTGGGTCTGACCATTTCACTATGACTCTGTCTCTGTGTCTTGTTTTTGTCCCTTGGTGTTGTTTGTCTCGCACCTAAGCAGTAGGGAACGTCGACCAGTTGCGAACTCGCTTCATAGAGCTTCCACTGCAAGCAGGCAGGGAAAGTGGGCGCGGTTGTAGTTAGGGCACGCTGTCTGTGTCTGTCTGTGTCTGTCCCTACCTACTGACATTGATTTGGTCATATGCTAGAGGATAAGAAGACAGATGAATCATATCTAAATCGTAGGTAACTAGGGATGATTTTTGTGACCCCTGGTGGTCACCCTGTGTTAATTTTCTGGATTTCCGACCAGCCCATCTCCTGTATTATTTTAACCATTTTTTCTCCTTAGTTTTTATAGTATTCAGGAGCATTAGAAGTTGTATTATCCTCATTACCTGAGCTTTACGAGCAAGCTTCAGTAGTATCAAATTCAATGGGTTTCAAATTCAGTTTTAAAGTAGGATTAGAGGTAGAGCTACACCGATTCTATCTACCCCATTTGTAAACTTGTTTGTGTATAAAATAACAGAGATCCTATTGATATTTATGTTTTTTGTCACTGTAAAAGTATTTTTATATGTGTAATATTTTTATGAACTTCTTTAAACATTTCTTGATATTTAGCAGTGAAAACATATTGTTGGAGTGTTTCTTTTTACATCAATTTTGTATTTTTTTGCGATCTTTGTTCATTTGATTAAGGGAACATGTAGATAAAATGATGTTTCATTTAGCAACAAATTCATCTAAATAAACAGTAGTGGGGATCTTTGTTTTCTCAATCCTCTCAGTATCATATTTTATTAATATAAGTTTTGAGTGTAGTATAATTCCTCTATACTATAACTTAATTTGTCATTACCTTCTCAAGAGATCATAAATGTGAGTTGATTTTTAACCACTTACCGTCACACTAACGCCGAAAGGCGTCATCTCTGCGGCGCTCCCAGGTCACACTAACGCCGATTGGCGTCATCTCGCGTGAGCCGAGATTTCCTGTGAACGCGGGCACACAGGCGCGCGCGCTCACAGGAACGGAAGGTAAGAGAGTGGATCTCCAGCCTGCCAGCATCGATCGTTCGCTGGCAGGCTGGAGATGTGTTTTTTTTTTAACCCCTAACAGGTATATTAGACGCTGTTTTGATAACAGCGTCTAATATACCTGCTACCTGGTCCTCTGGTGGTCCCCTTTGTTTGGATCGACCACCAGAGGACACAGGTAGCTCAGTAATATGTTGCACCAAGCACCACTACACTACACCCCCCCTGTCACTTATTAACCCCTTATTCACCCTTGATCACCCCTGATCTCCCCATATAGACTCCCTGATCACCCCCCCTGTCATTGATTACCCCCCTGTCATTGATCACCCCCCTGTAAAGCTCCATTCAGATGTCCGCATGATTTTTACGGATCCACTGATAGATGGATCGGATCCGCAAAACGCATACGGACGTCTGAATGGAGCCTTACAGGGGCGTGATCAATGACTGTGGTGATCACCCCATATAGACTCCCTGATCACCCCCCTGTCATTGATTACCCCCCTGTCATTGATCACCCCCCTGTAAAGCTCCGTTCAGACGTCCGCATGATTTTTACGGATCCACTGATAGATGGATCGGATCCGCAAAACGCATACGGACGTCTGAATGGAGCCTTACAGGGGCGTGATCAATGACTGTGGTGATCACCCAATATAGACTCCCTGATCACCCCCCTGTCATTGATTACCCCCCTGTCATTGATCACCCCCCTGTAAAGCTCCATTCAGACGTCCGCATGATTTTTAAGGATCCACTGATAGATGGATCGGATCCGCAAAACACATACAGGCGTCTCCCTGGAGCCTTCCAGGGGGGGTGATCATCCCATATAGACTCCCTGATCACCCCCCTGTCATTGATCACCCCCCCTGTCATTTAGATTAATAACAAAAAAAGTTAAAATGTCAGCAGCAATGAAATACCACCAAATGAAAGCTCTATTAGTGAGAAGAAAAGGAGGTAAAATTCATTTGTGTGGTAAGTTGCATGACCGAGCAATAAACAGCTAAAGTTGTGGAGTGCCGATTTGTAAAAAAGGGCCTGGTCTTTAGGGGGGTATAAACCTGTGGTCCTTAAGTGGTTAAATGTGTCCATATTTTGAAAATACCAGAGCGGCTTTCTCTCATCTAGTGTGACAGGTGGCAGCAGCGACACAGCACCACTAACATAAAGGCCAGATCCTATTGACAATTCCACTTTCGTGTGAGTTTTGCTACCATACCAGGCACTTATGCACCTCCACTATGTCTTTTTCAATGGACATTTAACAATCCCCAACAGAAACAGGGCAAGGCATTGCTTCTACTCCCCCTCCTCCTTTAATATGTGTAAACAGAACTGTTGTCATGCAGCCATGCAGATGATCAGTTGCAAATGTGCATCAAGCAGGAAATTTACCACTGGATGTTTATTCACTAACTACAAGTCAGCAAGGTGGTCAGTGACAATGGCAGGAACATTGTGACTAAACTGCCTTTGGGGGAAATAAGACATGCTCCCTGCATGGCACATGTGATACAATGCTGTTTTAAAAAGAATTGTGGATTGTAGGTTCTGGCCATGACCAGAAGAGTTCCTGTGCATGTCAGCAATTCTTATGTGGCTAAGCAGGCTCTCCTGGACTTGCAGTGACATAACAGTCTGCCATTGCACTGCTTTATCCACAGCTTTCTAACTCACTGGA
The DNA here is from genome assembly GCF_905171765.1 of Bufo bufo. Lineage (NCBI taxonomy): Eukaryota > Metazoa > Chordata > Amphibia > Anura > Bufonidae > Bufo > Bufo bufo. The sequence continues at coordinate 124,316,897 of NC_053397.1, forward strand.
ATTCCCCCTTGCATATGCTAGAGTTTCTGTACGAGCAGCATTAAGTGGTCAATGATTACATCATGCACCAGACTTCCACAACAGGGAGCATGTGTTATTTTGAGATCAGGCAGTGGCAGCTCATCAATAGAGTTGAGCGAACCCGAACTGAACTTTAGGTTTTTCGGCACCCGGACCCGAATCCAAACATTTACGTAAAAGTTCAGGTTCGGGTTCGGTGCTTTCTTGTCGCTTTTTGAAAGACTGCACAGCAGCCAATCAACAAGCGTCATACGAATTGCCCCAAAAGGCCATCACAGCCATGCCTACTATTGGCATAGCTGTGATTGGCCATCTGCAGCATGTGACCCAGCCTCTATTTAAGCTGGAGTCACATAGCGCCGCCCGTCACTCTGCTCGGATTAGTGTAGGGATAGGCTGCAGCTGCTGTGAGGGAGAGATCAGGGAGAAATCTTATGAAGAACTGCCTCTTTACTCAGCGATCTACAGCAAATGTGTTTTGTGGGTGCACAAGCACATGTGTTTTAAGCCTGCCCTGAGCCAACTACTCCTGAAAACGAACTTTTTTTCCTTCAGTTAGTCAATATCAATACATAATCGGCAGGCATGTTATGAAACGATAGTGCACCATCACAGGAAATCTGCATGTCTGCAAGTCCAGAAACACTGCTTTAAGACACTGGGGTTAAAAAAAAACTTTTTTTCATATAGTGCACATCTAGGATTAGACATGCATAAGTGAGTGTCACATTTAGGCCAGAAATACAGCTTTTTGCTTACTGGGGCATACTGGGGTGAAAAAAAAACCATCTGTTTCATATAGTGCACATCTAGGATTAGACATACATAAGTGAGTGTCACATTTAGGTCAGAAATACGGCTTTTTGCTTACTGTTCCTGTCTGGCTTTCTCCAAGGCCCGTATGCCCTATTGCTGGCTTTATACTTGGGTAGGGAAACCTTCCTCTAGTATATGTCTCCTTGCTGTAGAATATCCTTCTGCCCTTCAGCTCTCTATTTGGCTGGATAAAACTTGGCTCTGCACTGTACTTTTAAAGGAACTTCAGGAGGCAACTTCTTCCCCTGGATGCAAGCTAGAACTCTGGACTATCTAGCTGCATGTTAGAAGCTGCACTTCAACTATCCTCTAGCTAAAGAGTTCCCTGGCTTCTAACTAAAACACTCCTTCACCCCTTTCTCCTGAACTGGACCTGACAATATATACTAGGGGGTTCCCTAGCTCCCTCTACTGCCTAGGAGGAGGAACTACCTTTAACAGGCCTGGTACAGGAGACAACAGGAAAAGTACACATCAAAACACCATATAAAATACAATGACCCTGTTCCACAAAAGGTGGGGAGCAACGTGGCCCAATTGACCCTTGTGTAGTGCCCACAGTTACCTAGTGGGACACTAGATACCCCGCTGCTTTGAGGTTGCCCGTCCTCGGCGCAACATAGGGGGCCCGCCCAGCTGCAAACTGCGACCTGAAAGACAAAAAAAATGCAAAGCAGGCATATACAATAATCACATATAGCTTGCTGCTTTTCCAAGACTGCTTTACCAAGAGCTGATCTACAAGAGCATTGGAGATATTCAGGAGATACTCAGGAGGTAATCTGGAGGTGGATACAATCTAAACAAGCAAGATTTGTTTGTTTAAAATCTTTCCCCTCTTTGCAATGGCAGACCTGTTTCTGTTCAGGAATTGTGCTTTTATTTCAGGTTCCACTCTTTAGAGGTTTGGATACTGTCTGATCTGTAGACAGCTCTCCATAATGAAGCAGGAAAATACCTTTTTGAAATATGAGATTTTTAAATTAACCACTAAACAAACTCAGGCTGAGAACATTGCAATGCCACTGCCACAGAGGCCCCCTAGAAATGGAAGATGGGTTACTGTAGGTTCTGGTAGACTGAGAGTTGTGGATAGAAGGCATGTCCTACAGTCTGTGGCTCTCCATAATTCATTTGCAGCACTTTCAGAGTGCAAGAGCAACATGGAGGATGGCTCAAGCACAGTGGGTGAGAAACAATCATCTCCCATGCTTAAAGTATGTAAGACTGCAGCCAAAGACAAAAAGGAGAAGGTGAGGATTGATAGGAAGCAGCTGTTGGTGGGCGATTCCATCATAAGAGGTGTGAAGTTTGAGGAGAATGGTGTTGTGAGATGTCTCCCTGGTGCTACCGCTAGCAGGGATAGACGATGGATCTTTAATATTGTTAGGCCAGCAAAGCAGGAAAGGGAAGTGGATGTTATTCTCCATCTTGGGACAAACCATCTGGCTTGCAATGAGGTTTCAAAGGTGAAAGAAGCTTTTCACACACTTGGAAAGGATATACGGGAGGTTGCATCAACTGTTTCATTCTCTGCAGTTTTGCCTGTGCATAACCCTCAGCATGACAGGAAGATGTGCATTAAGGAATTCAATGTACGGCTTGGTGAATGGTGTCTGAACCAAGGGTTTGGCTTTGTGTCTCATGTTAGCTCTTGTTGGAATGGAAAAGAACTGTACAAGAAAGATGGTTTGCATCTTTCTCTCAAAGGAACGAATGTCCTCGGTGAACAGTTCCAAGTATTTGCTAAGAAGCATTTAAACTAGGAAAGGGGGGCAAAAGAGTGATAATCCAGCAGTCCAACTGCCCCCCGGAACAATGCCAGAAGAGGCCAGTAGCACAAAGGTTAAGAAATGACAAGCTCAGAGTCTTGTCTACAAATGCTCGCAGTCTAGGGAATAAGATCAATGAACTTGAGGCTATAATGGCATCTGAGAATATAGATGTAGTGGCTGTTATTGAGACGTGGTTCAAGGGGAGTAATGACTGGGATATATCAATACCAGGGTTCTCTCTATACAGGAAAGACAGAGAAGGCAAGAAGGGGGAGGGGTGGCCCTGTATGTGAAAGATAGCATAAAATCTAATTTGATACAAGTTAGCGAGAACAATTTAGAGTCAGTTTGGGTTACCGTGCAGCTTGATAATCATAAGGTAACTCATGTAGGTGTGATATATAGACCACCTAGCCAAGTCAAAGAATTAGATGATCTACTAGTTAAGGAAATAGCTAAAATGACATTGAAGGGGGAAGTTATCATTATGGGAGACTTCAATCTTTCAGATGTAAACTGGAAAACCAAAATAGCTAGTTCTGCCAGGAGTACAGATATTCTAAATTCCATACTGGGATTATCTCTACAGCAAGTAGTGGAGGAGCCAACCCGGAAGGAGGCCATTTTAGATTTAGTATTCACAAATGGGAATTTGGTATCTGATATTACTGTAGGGGAAAGCTTGGGATCTAGTGATCACTAGTCAGTGTGGTTTACTATAAGTACAGTGACTGAGTCACACCACACGAAAACAAAAGTTTTAGATTTTAGAAAAACTGACTTTTCTAAAATTAGATTAGTGGTATACGAGTCCCTATCAGACTGGAACAGTTTCATTGGAGTCCAGGAGAAATGGGACTACTTAAAAGTGGCACTATTGAAGGCAACAGAAAATTGCATTAGGCTTGTCAGTAAAAGCAAAAAAAGGAAGAGACCACTGTGGTACTCAGCAGAAGTGGCCAAAATCATTAAAAACAAAAAGATAGCATTTAGGAACTATAAAAATAAAAAAAAACGAGGATGACAGACAAATTTATAAGATTAGGCAGAGAGAGGCCAAACAAGTTATAAGAGCTTCTAAAGCACAGGCAGAAGAGAAATTAGCTCAGTCAGGGAAAAATGGCGAGAAGGCATTCTTCAGATACATAAATGAAAAAAGGAAACTAAAACAAGGAATTACCAAATTAAAAACAAAAGAAGGAAAGTATATCGAAGAAGATAAAGAACTAGCTGACTGCCTCAATGAATACTTCTGTTCAGTTTTTACAAAGGAAAATGAAGGAGAAGGACCTAAGTTAGGAAAGAAGACGAATCTTTTGATGCATGTGTCTTTACAGAGGAAGAGGTTCTAAGTCAGCTGTCTAAAATTAATACAAATAAGTCACAGGGGCCTGATGGGATACACCCAAAGCTATTAAAAGAGCTCAGCGGTGAACTAGCAAAACCATTAACAGATTTATTTAAACAATCACTGGCAACAGGAGTCGTCCCAGAAGATTGGAAATTAGCAAATGTTGTGCCCATTCACAAGAAAGGTAGTAGGGAAGAATCGGGCAACTATAGGCAAGTATGCCTGACATCAATAGTGGGGAAATTAATGGAAACCATACTTAAGGAGAGGATTGTGGAACATCTAAAATCCCATGGATTGAAAGATGAAAAACAGCATGGGTTTACTTCAGGGAGATCATGTCAAACTAATCTTATTGATTTTTTTGATTGGGTGACTAAAATAATAGATGGAGGAGGTGCAGTAGACATCGCTTATCTAGACTTTAGTAAGGCTTTTGATACTGTCCCACATAGAAGGCTTATCAATAAAGTGCAGTCTTTGGGCTTGGACTCCCATATTGTTGAATGGATTAGGCAGTGGCTGAGGGACAGGCAACAGAGGGTTGTAGTCAATGGAGTATATTCAGACCAAGGTCTTGTTACCAGTGGGGTACCTCAGGGATCTGTTCTGGGACCCATATTGTTTAATATCTTTATCAGCGAAATTGCAGAAGGCCTCGATGGTAAGGTGTGTCTTTTTGCTGATGACACAAAGATTTGTAACAGGGTTGATGTTCCTGGAGGGATACACCAAATGGAAAAGGACTTAGGAAAACTAGAGGAATGGTCAAAAATCTGGCAACTAAAATTTTATGCAAGATAATGCACCTGGGACGTAAAAACCCAAGAGCAGAATATAAAATCAGTGATACAGTCCTAACCTCAGTATCTGAGGAAAGGGATTTAGGGGGTCATTATTTCAGAAGACTTAAAGGTAGGCAGACAATGTCATAGAGCAGCAGGAAATGCTAGCAGAATTCTTAGGTGTATAGGGAGAGGAATTACCAGTAGAAAGAGGGAGGTGCTCATGCCGCTCTACAGAGCACTAGTGAGACCTCATTTGGAGTATTGTGCTCAGTACTGGAGACCATATCTCCAGAAGGATATTGATACTTTGGAGAGAGTTCAGAGAAGAGCTACTAAACTGGTACATGGATTGCAGGATAAAACTTACCAGGAAAGATTAAAGGACCTTAACATGTATAGCTTGGAAGAAAGAAGAGACAGAGGGGATATGATAGAAACTTTTAAATACATAAAGGGAATCAACAAGGTAAAAGAGGAGAGAATATTTAAAAGAAGAAAAACTGCTACAAGAGGACATAGTTTTAAATTAGAGGGGCAAAGGTTTAAAAGTAATATCAGGAAGTATTACTTTACTGAGAGAGTAGTGAATGCATGGAATAGCCTTCCTGCAGAAGTGGTAGCTGCAAATACAGTGGAGGAGTTTAAGCATGCATGGGATAGGCATAAGGCCATCCTTCATATAAGATAGGGCCAGGGGCTATCCATAGTATTCAGTATATTGGGCAGACTAGATGGGCCAAATGGTTCTTATCTGCCGACACATTCTATGTTTCTATGTTACTACATTTGCAATAAAAGTATATCAGGCAGCTCCGCTGGCAAAGGAACAAGTGCGGTGAAAAGGGGCGTCGTTCTCTTCATGGATAGTACAGTCGTGGCCAAAAGTTTTGAGAATGACACAAATATTAGTTTTCACAAAGCTTGCTGCTAAACTGCTTTTAGATCTTTGTTTCAGTTGTTTCTGTGATGTAGTGAAATATAATTACACACACTTCATACGTTTCAAAGGCTTTTATCGACAATTACATGACATTTATGCAAAGAGTCAGTATTTGCAGTGTTGGCCTTTCTTTTTCAGGACCTCTGCAATTCGACTGGGCATGCTCTCAATCAATTTCTGGGCCAATTCCTGACTGATAGCAACCCATTCTTTCATAATCACTTCTTGGAGTTTGTCAGAATTAGTGGGTTTTTGTTTGTCCACCCGCCTCTTGAGGATTGACCACAAGTTTTCAATGGGATTAAGATCTAGGGAGTTTCCAGGCCATGGACCCAAAATGTCAACGTTTTGGTCACCAAGCCACTTAGTTATCACTTTTGCCTTATGGCACGGTGCTCCATCGTTGTTCTTCACCAAACTGTTGTTGGATTGTTGGAAGAAGTTGCTGTTGGAGGGTCTTTTGGTACTATTCTTTATTCATGGCTGTCTTTTGGGGCAAAATTGTGAGTGAGCTCACTCCCTTGGATGAGCAGCAACCCCACACATGAATGGTCTCAGGATGCTTTACTGTTGGCATGACACAGGACTGATGGTAGCGCTCACCTTTTCTTCTCCGGACAAGCCTTTTTCCTGATGCCCCAAACAATCGGAAAGAGGCTTCATCGGAGAATATGACTTTGCCCCAGTGCTCAGCAGTCCATTCAACATATTTTCTGCAGAAGATCAATCTGTCCCTGATGTTTTTTTTGGAGAGAAGTGGCTTCTTTGCTGCCCTTCTTGACACCAGGCCATCTTCCAAAAGTCTTCGCCTCACTGTGCGTGCAGATGCACTCACTCCTGCCTGCTGCCATTCCTGAGCAAGCTCTGCACTGGTGGCACTCCGATCCCGCAGCTGAATCCTCTTTAGGAGATGATCCTGGCGCTTGCTGGACTTTCTTGGACGCCCCTTTGAAGCCGTCTTAACAAGAATTGAACCTCTTTCCTTGAAGTTCTTGATGATCCTATAAATTGTTGATTGAGGTGCAAGCTTAGTAGCCACAATATCCTTGCCTGTGAAGCCATTTTTATGCAACGCAATGATGGCTGCACGCGTTTCTTTGCAGGTCACCATGGTTAACAATGGAAGAACAATGATTTCAAGCATCACCCTCCTTTTAACAGGTCAAGTCTACCATATTAACCTAATCAGCCTGACATAATGATCTCCAGCCTTGTGCTCGTCAACATTCTCACCTGAGTTAACAAGACGATTACTGAAATGATCTCAGCAGATCCTTTAATGACAGCAATGAAATGCAGTGGAAAGTTTTTTTTGGGGATTAAGTTAATTTTCATGGCAAAGAAGGACTATGCAATTCATCTGATCACTCTTCATAACATTCTGGAGTATATGCAAATTGCTATTATAAAAACTTAAGCAGCAACTTTTCCAATTTCCAATATTTATGTAATTCTCAAAACTTTTGGCCATGACTGTACAGGGAACAGGGGCGCTGACCTGGTACAGCGTATCAGGAGTAACCAGGATAGTCCATAATAATAAAATATAGTAGTCCCATAAAACAGCATCTCAGAGGCCCACAAGCACTGTGGTCATCTCTGGGCACAGTTCTTGAATTTAATATTGTACATAAAAGTCACAGCACAAAAGTCTACATCTCAGGGATATTTTCCCCTGGCAAGTCCTGGTGGATAAAAGAAGTGCTGTAATATCCCCTACTCAACCTGAAAAGGGGGTTAAAAGGCTAAAGGTGCAAAAACACCAGGCACAACTTGGATTGGCACTTGAAGCAGACAGGATGTCCTTGTAAACGGTATGGCAGCAGAGCAATTGGAATTCTCAGTGGCCTTACAACCACCACTGGGCCGTGGGAAACTGGCAGCAGCTCATTGTGCCAAAACATAGGACTCCTGTCCTGAAACAGTTAAATTCACTGTAAGGGTCCCTCAGCAATTATGGCCTAGCAGGCCTACTCACAGGTATGTGTCCAGTTCATACTGATCGTCAGACGTGGTGCATCCTGGTTCCGCTCTTGGCCTGGAACAGGCATCCACACTTGGCTGGGCCCATAAAATGGTATTAGCAGGTAACTGTAAAACAAATGGGCCTGTTAACCCCTAGGCTTGCGGAGCCTATACCATTAACGATGCAGGAGGCTCCGTGGGTCTGGGTGTCGCCGGCCTTATGCGAAGGACCCGGCTCCTGGTATAACAAAGTTTTTCGGGCACAGTGATGTTGGTCACTGAACTGGTGGCAACGGGATCTTTCTCTGCAGGCCCGGGGACATCAGAGTTCTCGGATGGATCGCTACTGTCAGGTGGTATTGGTGCCACTCTGGACGCAGCAATTTGTCGCAGGCCATCAAGATGGACTTCTAGCCTGGCGATCTGTTCCTCCAGAGTCTCATGCGATGCTCCGCTGCAGGGATCCGGTGCAGTCGCAGCGGGTACAGTTGCTGTGTCTTGACTCTTTCCTCGCCGCAGGACATCAAGGGTCTCGTGGAATTTCTGCATATTTTCCATCTCCGCTTGTGTCTTCTCCCTGCGGGGCAATTCAGGAGAGGGATAGGGACTCACCCGTTTCTCTAGCACTGTGGGCTGCCAGAAGATATTAGGGTAGGTGAAGGAACCCCTCTCCTGATAAGTATTGCGAGCAGGTTCTGCTGGACTCTCGGGCTCGCATTCCGGACTGGCGGGCTCCTCAGGCTCTTCCCAATCCTCTTTTCCCGGCTTGGGACGGGTTATTGCCGTGGCATAGGGACCCCTCATGCCCTTGGCGGGGGTAAATTCTACTTCTTCCCCTTCGCGGAGGTTATGCAAACGTTCAGGCAGGTAACTGCGTTTCACAGACCTCCGATTCACAAAAAGGTCTCGGCCTGTGGACAAGTCCTTGATGAACCCGAGACCTCGGCTTTTATCAAACGTTACCACCACTCACATCCTTCTCTCCAGATGGGGCTGAGTATTCGCGAGGCTCTCGTATACTGTTTTTGCGAGCTCCTTGAAGTAGATTTTTTTCTCAGTGGTCTTTCGTATTGCCGTGGCGCGTATCTCGGCCATCAGCAAGAACCATTGCGCAGAGGGCTTGGCAAATCCCCCGCGCAAGCCAAGGCACGGCTCGGGCTGCGACCGCGATGGGAAACAAGGTGGCCTTTCCGGTCCCGGAGTATAGGCAGGCGGTGCTTCTCTCTTGTCGATCATCTCAGGCTCCGGGGTCTTGTTCGCAGGTAAGGCCATTCCGGCAGGAGACTCTCCCCTCTGCAACATTCCCGAATCTTCTACTGCACTACACTGGGCGGCATGTAGGACTTCGCACAAGACCTCCCACTGCTCCGCAAGGCCGCCCCCTAGGTACTCCAACATGGGGAAGGCGGAGTCCATCTTGAGAGAATATGCAAATTAAAGGCGGTGGTGCGAAAATACAGTCCTTCCCGCTCTTCTCAGCAGAAGGCGCCAAATTCTTCCCGCCAACAAAACACAGCGATGGCGCAGCAATAATTTCAGTCAGCTTAGGCGGCCATCTTTAAGCATAAGGCTGTCCATTCACTGACAGCAAGCGGTGACTTAGGAAGCAGCAAACAGTCCACAAAATACAGTTTTCAAACCGCAGTTTTCACAGTTCTTTGGCCCAACAATTTTCAAATAAACAGATAGGGCATTTATCACTTTATAGGCAATAATGGCACACAGTTCAGATTCCACTATGGCGTGGGAATATTCTAATCCTGTTCATGACGCCAAAATATGCAGTACGCAGCCTTGCAGGGTGAGCGAATGGTCAAAGGGGTAGTTACTAACCGGGGGTGTTTTTGGTACTCACAGTTTTTATATACCCTGGGCAGGCGTACAGCAGTGATGGAGAGGCTGGCACATGGATCCTCTGTGGCACTCTCTGTATATAGGGACCAGGCCGGGTGGTAGGTGAGGTGCCCTGGGTGTTGTAGGTTTAGTGTGCCGTATGGCACAATTCCTTAAAGTTCGTGACGCCAGTGCCGGTAACGGTGGCACACTGATTTGTTGTAGGAATAATTGAGGAACACAAGTTGCAGTGAACCAGAACTTCCTTTTACTGAACAGTTCAACTATTTACAGTCTTTAGTTAGTTCCACATGTAAAAGGTTGTAACAGGCAGGCTTTAAATAAACGGCAGGCAAAGTCCTTGCAAGATACTCAGAGGGAATAACACTTACAGATCAGGCTGTATTTTCCTCAGTTCCTGTCTGGCTTTCTCCAAGGCCCGTATGCCCTATTGCTGGCTTTATCCTTGGGTAGGGAAACCTTCCTCTGGTATATGTCTCCTTGCTGTAGAATATCCTTCTGCCTTTCAGCTCTCTATTTGGCTGGATAAAACTTGGCTCTGCACTGTACTTTTAAAGGAACTTCAGGAGGCAACTTCTTCCCCTGGATGCAAGCTAGAACCCTGGACTATCTAGCTGCATGTTAGAAGCTGCACTTCAGCTAACATCTAGCTAAAGTGTTCACTGGCTTCTAACTAAAACACTCCTTCACCTCTTTCTCCTGAACTGGACCTGACAATATATACTAGGGGGTTCCCTAGCTCCCTCTACTGCCTAGGAGGAGGAACTACCCCTAACAGGCCTGGTACAGGAGACAACAGGAAAAGTACACATCAAAACACCATATAAAATATAATGACCCTGTTCCGCAAAAGGTGGGGAACAACGTGGCCCAATTGACCCTTGTGTAGTGCCCACATTTACCTAGTGGGACACTACACTGGGGTGAAAAAAAACCATCTGATTCATATAGTGCACATCTAGGATTAGACGTGCATAAGTGAGTGTCACATTTAGGCCTGAAATACAGCTTTTTGCTTACTGGGATTAAAAAAAACATCTGTTTCATATAGTGCACATCTGGGATTAGACATGCATAAGTGAGTGTCACATTTAGGCGAAAATACAGCTTTTTGCTTACTGGGGTGAAAAAAAAACCCATCTGTTTCATATAGTGCACATCTAGGATTATATGTGCATAAGTGAGTGTCACATTTAGGTCAGAAATACAGATTTTTGCTTACTGGGGTGAAAAAACCCCATCTGTTTCATATAGTGCACATCTAGGATTAGACGTGCATAAGTGAGTGTCACATTTAGGCCAGAAATACAGCTTTTTGCTTACTGGGGTGAAAAACATCTGTTTCATATAGTGCACATGTAGGATTAGACGTGCATAAGTGAGTGTCACATTTAGGCCAGAAATACAGCTTTTTGCTTACTGGGGTGAAAAAAAAACATCTGTTTCATATAGTGCACATCTAGGATTAGACATGCATAAGTGAGTGTCATATTTAGGCCAGAAATATAGCTATTTGCTTACTGGGGTGAAAAACATCTGTTTCATATAGTGCACATCTAGGATTAGATGTGCAAGAGTGAGTGTCACATTTAGGCCAGAAATACAGATTTTTGCTTACTGGGGTGAAAAACATCTGTTTCATTTAGTGCACATGTAGGATTAGACGTGCATAAGTGAGTGTCACATTTAGGCCAGAAATACAGCTTTTTGCTTACTGGGGTGAAAAACATCTGTTTCATATAGTGCACATCTAGGATTAGACATGCATAAGTGAGCGTCATATTTAGGCCAGAAATATAGCTTTTTGGTTACTGAGTGAAAAAAAAAACATCTATTTCATATAGTGCACATCTGGGATTAGACGTGCATAAGTGAGTGTCACATTTAGGCCAAAATACAGCTTTTTGCTTACTGGGGTGAAAAAAACCCATCTGTTTCATATAGTGCACATCTAGGATTAAATGTGCAAGAGTGAGTGTCACATTTAGGCCAGAAATACAGATTTTTGCTTACTGGGGTGAAAAAACCCCCATCTGTTTCATATAGTGCACATCTGGGATTAGACGTGCATAAGTGAGTGTCACATTTAGGCCAGAAATACAGCTTTTTGCTTACTGGGGTGAAAAAAAAACATCTGTTTCATATAGTGCACATCTAGGATTAGACATGCATAAGTGAGTGTCATATTTAGGCCAGAAATATAGCTTTTTGCTTACTGGGGTGAAAAACATCTGTTTCATATAGTGCACATCAAGGATTAGATGTGCAAGAGTGAGTGTCACATTTAGGCCAGAAATACAGATTTTTGCTTACTGGGGTGAAAAACATCTGTTTCATATAGTGCACATCTGGGATTAGACGTACATAAGTGAGTGTCACATTTAGGCCTGAAATACAGCTTTTTGCTTATTGGGATTAAAAAAAACATCTGTTTCATATAGTACACATCTGGGATTAGACGTGCATAAGTGAGTGTCACATTTAGGCCAAAATACAGCTTTTTGCTTACTAGGGTGAAAAAAAAAAACATCTGTTTCATATAGTGCACATCTAGGATTAGATGTGCAAGAGTGAGTGTCACATTTATGCCAGAAATACAGATTTTTGCTTACTGGGGTGAAAAAAAAACCATCTGTTTCATATAGTGCACTTCTGGGATTAGACGAGCATAAGTGAGTGTCACATTTAGGCCAGAAATACAGCTTTTTGCTTACTGGAGTGAAAAACATCTGTTTCATATAGTGCACATGTAGGATTAGATGTGCATAAGTGAGTCACATTTAGGCCAAGAATACAGCTTTTTGCTTACTGGGGTGAAAAAAAAACATCTGTTTCATATAGTGCACATGTAGGATTAGACGTGCAAAAGTGAGTGTCACATTTAGGACAGAATTACAGCTTTTTGCTTACTTGGTTGAAAACCCCCCCATCTGTTTCATATAGTGCACATATGGGATTAGACGTGCATAAGTGAGTGTCACATTTAGGCCAGAATTACAGCTTTTTGCTTACTTGGGTAAAAACAACCCCATCTGTTTCATATAGTGCACATCTGGGATTAGACATGCATAAGTGAGTGTCACATTTAGGCCAGAAATACAGCTTTTTGCTTACTAGAGTGAAAAACATCTGTTTCATATAGTGCACATGTAGGATTAGATGTGCATGAGTGAGTGTCACATTTAGGCTAAAAATACAGCTTTTTGCTTACTGGGGTGAAAAAAAACATCTGTTTCATATAGTGCACATCTAGGATTAGACATGCATAAGTGAGCGTCATATTTAGGCCAGAAATATAGCTTTTTGCTTAGTGGGGTGAAAAACATCTGTTTCATATAAAGCACATGTAGGATTAGATGTGCAAGAGTGAGTGTCACATTTAGGCCAGAAATACAGATTTTTGCTTACTGGGGTGAAAAAAAACATCTGTTTCATATAGTGCACATATAGGATTAGACGTGCATAAGTGAGCGTCACATTTAGGCCAGAAATACAGCTTTTTGCTTACTGGGGTGAAAAACATCTGTTTCATATAGTGCACATGTAGGATTAGACGTGCATAAGTGAGTGTCACATTTAGGCCAGAAATATAGCTTTTTGCTTACTGGGGTGAAAAACATCTGTTTCAAATAGTGCACATCTAGGATTAGACATGCATAAGTGAGCGTCATATTTAGGCCAGAAATATAGCTTTTTGCTTACTGGGTGAAAAAAAAAACATCTGTTTTATATAGTGCACATCTGGGATTAGAAGTGCAAAAGTGAGTGTCACATTTAGGACAGAATTACAGCTTTTTGCTTACTTGGGTGAAAAACCCCCCAGCTGTTTCATATAGTGCACATCTAGGATTAGACGTGCATAAGTGAGTGTCACATTTAGGCTAGAAATACAGCTTTTTGCTTACTGGGGTGAAAAAAAACCCATCTGTTTCATATAGTGCACATGTAGTATTAGACGTGCATAAGTGAGTGTCCCATTTAGTATCAATTTATTATATTAAAATGTGGAAAAAAAGGCAAGATGGAAAACAATGTACAGAGAAGCGAAGGGCAAAATATATACAGCTGGGCTCTCATATACAGTACAGACCAAAAGTTTGGACACACCTTCTCATTCAAAGAGTTTTCTTTATTTTCATGACTATGAAAATTGTAGATTCCCACTGAAGGCATCAAAACTATGAATTAACACATGTGGAATTATATACATAACAAACAAGTGTGAAACAACTGAAAATATGTCATATTCTAGGTTCTTCAAAGTAGCCACCTTTTGCTTTGATTACTGCTTTGCACACTCTTGGCATTCTCTTGATGAGCTTCAAGAGGTAGTCCCCTGAAATGGTTTTCACTTCACAGGTGTGCCCTGTCAGGTTTAATAAGTGGGATTTCTTGCCTTATAAATGGGGTTGGGACCATCAGTTGCGTAGAGGAGAAGTCAGGTGGATACACAGCTGATAGTCCTACTGAATAGACTGTTAGAATTTGTATTATGGCAAGAAAAAAGCAGCTAAGTAAAGAAAAACTAGTGGCCATCATTACTTTAAGAAATGAAGGTCAGTCAGTCAGCTGAAAAATTGGGAAAACTTTGAAAGTAAGGGCTATTTGACCATGAAGGAGAGTGATGGGGTGCTGCGCCAGATAACCTGGCCTCCACAATGACCGGACCTGAACCCAATCGAGATGGTTTGGGGTGAGCTGGACCGCAGAGTGAAGGCAAAAGGGCCAACAAGTGCTAAGCATCTCTGGAAACTCCTTCAAGACTGTTGGATGACCATTTCAGGGGACTACCTCTTGAAGCTCATCAAGAGAATGCCAAGAGTGTGCAAAACAGTAATCAAAGCAAAAGGTGGCTACTTTGAAGAACCTAGAATATGACATATTTTCAGTTGTTTCACACTTGTTTGTTATGTATATAATTCCAAATCTGTTAATTCATAGTTTTGATGCCTTCATAGTCATGAAAATAAAGAAAACACTTTGAAAGAGAAGGTGTGTCCAAACTTTTGGTCTGTACTGTATCTCCACAGGGCAATTCAGCACTTAGCGGATATCAGGTCAAACACTGTGACTCACGGGCACCCAAAAATTGTGTCGCTGATGGTGAATACCACCCCCTTAGGGGACTGATTACCGCAACACACAATAGAATATCCCTGGATGTCCGTGCGGTACACAGCAACATCCTAGGCATTCATAGACAAGATATAACTGGCATACTTAGTACAATATATCTGCAATCTGGTCCATGACACAGTACATATATATGAATTGACAAGAAAATAGCATAGGCCTGATATGGATTTGGTATACAGCTTTTTGCTTACTGGAGTGAAAAAAAAACATCTGTTTCATATAGTGCACATCTAGTATTAGACGTGCATAAGTAAGTGTCACATTTAGGCCAGAAATACAGCTTTTTGCTTACTGGGGTGAAAAAAAAATATCCGTTTCATATAGTGCACATCTGGTATTAGACTTGCATAAGTGAGTGTCACATTTAGGCCAGAAATACAGCATTTTGCTTACTGGGGTGAAAAAAAAATATCCGTTTCATATATTGCACATCTGGTATTAGACGTGCATAAGTGAGCGTCACATTTAGGCCAGAAATACAGCTTTTTGCTTACTGGAGTTAAAAAAAAAAAATCTGTTTCATATAGTGGACATCTAGTATTAGACGTGCATAAGTGAGTGTCACATTTAGCAAAAAATCAAGTGGAGATCATATATCCAAAATAGTATCAATTTATTATATATTAAAATGTAGAAAAAAAGGCAAGCTGGAAAACAGTGTACAGAGAAGCGAAGGGCAAAATATACACAGCTGGGCTCTAATGTATCTCCACAGGGCAATTCAGCACTTAGTGGATATCAGGTCAAACACTGTGTCTCACGGGCACCCAAAAATTGTGTCGCTGACGGTGAATACCAACCCCTTAGGGGACTCATTACCGCAACACACAATAGAATATCTCTGGATGTCCGTGCGGTACACAGCAACGTCCCAGGCATTCATAGACAAGATATAACTGGCATACTTAGCATAATATATCTGCAATCTGGTCCATGACACAGTACATATATATGAATAGCCAAGAAAATAGCATAGGCCTGATATGGATTTGGTATATGGTGAACCATGCACTGGTGTTTACTTATACCTAACACAGGACGTACCTGAAGACATGATGATAGCCCAGAAGGATAAGTGACCCTAAGCGCAGGACCTCGACGCGCGTTTCACCTCAGCGGCTTCGTCAGGAGGTCACATTTAGGCCAGAGATACAGCATTTTTCTTACTGGGGTTATAAAACCCTCTGATATACCGCACATCTGGGATTAGACATGCATAAGTGACTGTGAAATTTAGGCCACAAATACGGCTTTTTGCTTAATGGGGTGAAAAAAAACCATCTGTTTCATATAGTGCACATCTGGGATTAGACGTGCATAAGTGAGTGTCACATTTAGGCCAGAAAAACTGGTTTTTGCTTACTGAGGTGAAAAAAAAACATCTGCTTCATATATTGCACATCTAGGATTAAATGTGAAAGAGTGAGTGTCACATTTAGGCCAGAAATACAGCTTTTTGCTTACTGGGGTGAAAAAAAACCATCTGTTTCATATAGTCTACATCTAGAATTAGACGTGCATAAGTGAGCGTCACATTTAGGCCAGAAATACAGCTTTTTGCTTACTGGGGTGAAAAAAAACCAATCTGTTTCATATAGTGCACATCTGGGATTAGACGTGCATAAGTGAGTGTCACATTTAGGCCAGAATTACAGCTTTTTGCTTACTTGGGTGAAAACAACCCCATCTGTTTCATATAGTGCACATCTGGGATTTGACGTGCATAAGTGAGTGTCACATTTAGGCCAGAAATACAGCTTTTTGCTTACTGGGGTGAAAAAAAAACAATCTGTTTTATATAGTGCACATCTAGGATTAGACGTGCATAAGTAAGTGTCACATTTAGGCCAGAATTACAGCTTTTTGCTTACTGGGGTGAAAAAAAAACCATCTGTTTCATATAGTGCACATCTGGGATTAGACGTGCATAAGTGAGTGTCACATTTAGGCCAGAAATACAGCTTTTTGCTTACTGGGGTGTAAAAAAAAAACATCTGTTTCATATAGTGCACATCTAGGATTAGACGTGCATAAGTGAGCGTCACATTTAGGCCAGAAATACAGCTTTTTGCTTACTGGGGTGAAAAAAAACAATCTGCTTCATATAGTGCACATCTGGGATTAGACGTGCATAAGTGAGTGTCACATTTAGGCCAGAAA
This sequence comes from Bufo bufo, assembly GCF_905171765.1. Lineage (NCBI taxonomy): Eukaryota > Metazoa > Chordata > Amphibia > Anura > Bufonidae > Bufo > Bufo bufo. Next base: position 124,333,703 of record NC_053397.1, read on the forward strand.
TACAGCTTTTTGCTTACTGGGGTGAAAAAAAAACCATCTGTTTCATATAGTGCACATCTGGGATTAGACGTGCATAAGTGAGTGTCACATTTAGGCCAGAAATACAGCTTTTTGCTTACTGGGGTGAAAAAAAACCATCTGTTTCATATAGTGCACATCTGGGATTAGACGTGCATAAGTGAGTGTCACATTTAGGCCAGAAATACAGCTTTTTGCTTACTGGGGTGAAAAAAAACCATCTGTTTCATATAGTGCACATCTGGGATTAGACGTGCATAAGTGAGTGTCACATTTAGGCCAGAAATACAGCTTTTTGCTTACTGGGGTGAAACAAAAAAAATCTGTTTCATATAGTGCACATCTAGGATTAGACGTGCATAAGTGAGTGTCACATTTAGGCCAGAATTACAGCTTTTTGCTTACTGGGGTGAAAAAAAACACATCTGTTTCATATAGTGCACATCTGGGATTAGACGTGCATAAGTGAGTGTCACATTTAGGCCAGAAATACAGCTTTTTGCTTACTGGGGTTATAAAACCCTTTGATATACTGCACATCAGGGATTAGACATGCATAAGTGACTGTGAAATGTACGCCACAAATACGGCTTTTTGCTTAATGGGGTGAAAAAAACACATCTGTTTCATATAGTGTACATCTGGGATTAGACGTGCATAAGTGAGTGTCACATTTAGGCCAGAAATACAGCTTTTTGCTTACTGGGGTTATAAAACCCTCTGATATACCTCACATCTGGGAATAGACATGGATAAGTGACTGTGAAATTTAGGCCACAAATACGGCTTTTTGATAAATGGGAAGAAAAAAAAACATCTGTTTCATATAGTGCACATCTGGGATTAGACATGCATAAGTGAGTGTCACATTTAGGCCAGATATACAGCTTTTTGCTTACTGGGGTTATAAAACCCTCTGATATACCGCACATCAGGGATTAGACATGCATAAGTGACTGTGAAATGTACGCCACAAATACGGCTTTTTGCTTAATGGGGTGAAAAAAACACATCTGTTTCATATAGTGCACATCTGGGATTAGACGTGCATAAGTGAGTGTCACATTTAGGCCAGAAAAAACAATTTTTGCTTACTGGGGTGAAAAAAAAAATATCCGTTTCATATAGTGCACATCTGGTATTAGACATGCATAAGTGAGTGTCAGATTTAGGCCAGAAATACAGCTTTTTGCTTACTTGGGTGAAAAAAAAATATCTGTTTCATATAGTGGACATCTAGGATTAGACGTGCATAAGTGAGTGTCACATTTAGGCCAGAAATACAGCTTTTTGCTTACTGGGGTGAAAAAAAAACCATCTGTTCATATAGTGCACATCTAGGATTAGACGTGCATAAGTGAGTGTCACATGTAGGCCAGAAATACAGCTTTTTGCTTACTGGGGTGAAAAAAAACCCATCTGTTTCATATAGTGCACATCTGGGATTAGACGTGCATAAGTGAGTGTCACATTTAGGCCAGAAATACAGCTTTTTGCTTACTGGGGTGAAAAAAAAACATCTGTTTCATATAGTGCACATCTAGGATTAGACGTGCATAAGTGAGTGTCACATTTAGGCCAGAAATACAGCTTTTTGCTTACTGGGGTGAAAAAAACCCATCTGTTTCATATAGTGCACATCTGGATTAGACGTGCATAAGTGAGTGTCACATTTAGGCCAGAAATACAGCTTTTTGCTTACTAAACCCATCTGTTTCATATAGTGGCACATCTAGGATTAGACGTGCATAAGTGAGTGTCACATTTAGGCCAGAAATACAGCTTTTTGCTTACTGGGTGAAAAAAAAACCATCTGTTTCATATAGTGCACATCTGGGATTAGACGTGCATAAGTGAGTGTCACATTTAGGCCAGAAATACAGCTTTTTGCTTACTTGGGTGAAAAAACCCCCATCTGTTTCATATAGTGCACATCTGGGATTAGACGTGCATAAGTGAGTGTCACATTTAGGCCAGAAATACAGCTTTTTGCTTACTGGGGTGAAAAAAAACCATCTGTTTCATATAGTGCACATCTAGGATTAGACGTGCATAAGTGAGTGTCACATTTAGGCCAGAAATACAGCTTTTTGCTTACTGGGGTTATTTGTGGCCTAAATGTGACACTCACTTATGCACATCTGGGATTAGACGTGCATAAGTGAGTGTCACATTTAGGCCACAAATACGGCTTTTTGCTAAATGGGGTGAAAAAAAAACATCTGTTTCATATAGTGCACATCTGGGATTAGACGTGCATAAGTGAATGTCACATTTAGGCCAGAAAAAAAGGTTTTTGCTTACTGAGGTGAAAAAAAAAAACATCTGCTTCATATAGTGCACATCTAGGATTAAGTGTGAAAGAGTGAGTGTCACATTTAGGCCAGAAATACAGCTTTTTGCTTACTGGGGTAAAAAAACACCATCTGTTTCATATAGTGCACATCTGGGATTAGACATGCATAAGTGAGAGTCACATTTAGGCCAGATATACAGCTTTTTGCTTACTGGGGTTATAAAACCCTATGATAAACCGCACATCTGGGATTAGACATGCATAAGTGACTGTGAAATGTAGGCCACAAGTACGGCTTTTTGCTTAATGGGGTGAAAAAAACACATCTGTTTCATATAGTGCACATCTGGGATTAGACGTGCATAAGTGAGCGTCACATTTAGGCCAGAAATACAGCTTTTTGTTTACTGGGGTGAAAAAAAACCAATCTGTTTCATATAGTGCACATCTGGGATTAGACGTGCATAAGTGAGTGTCACATTTAGGCCAGATATACAGCTTTTTGCTTACTTGGGTGAAAAACCCCCCATCTGTTTCATATAGTGCACATCTGGGATTAGACGTGCATAAGTGAGTGTCACATTTAGGCCAGAATTACAGCTTTTTGCTTACTTGGGTGAAAACAACCCCATCTGTTTCATATAGTGCACATCTGGGATTTGACGTGCATAAGTGAGTGTCACATTTAGGCCAGAAATACAGCTTTTTGCTTACTGGGGTGAAAAAAATACATCTGTTTCATATAGTGCACATCTGGGATTAGACGTGCATAAGTGAGTGTCACATTTAGGCCAGAAATACAGCTTTTTGCTTACTGGGGTGAAAAAAACCCCATCTGCTTCATATAGTGCACATCTGGGATTAGACGTGCATAAGTGAGTGTCACATTTAGGCCAGAAATACAGCTTTTTGCTTAGTAGGGTGAAAAAACCATCTGTTTCATATAGTGCACATCTAGGATTAGACGTGCATAAGTGAGTGTCACATTTAGGCCGGAAATACAGCTTTTTGCTTACTGGTGGGAAAAAAAACATCTGTTTCATATAGTGCACATCTAGGATTAGACGTGCATAAGTGAGTGTCACATTTAGGCCAGAAATACAGCTTTTTGCTTACTGGGGTTATAAAACCCTCTGATATACCGCACATCTGGGATTAGACATGGATAAGTGACTGTGAAATTTAGGCCACAAATACAGGCTTTTTGCTTACTGGGGTAAAAAAAAACATCTGTTTCATATACTGCACATCTGGGATTAGACGTGCATAAGTGAGTGTCACATTTAGGCCAGAAAAAAAGGTTTTTGCTTACTGAGGTGAAAAAAAAACCATCTGCTTCATATAGTGCACATCTAGGATTAGACGTGCATAAGTGAGTGTCACATTTAGGCCAGAAATACAGCTTTTTGCTTACTGGGGTAAAAAAACACCATCTGTTTCATATAGTGCACATCTGGGATTAGACGTGCATAAGTGAGTGTCACATTTAGGCCAGAAATACAGCTTTTTGCTTACTGGGGTGAAAAAAAACAATTTGTTTCATATAGTGCACATCTGGGATTAGACATGCATAAGTGAGTGTCACATTTAGGCCAGATATACAGCTTTTTGCTTACTGGGGTTATAAAACCCTCTGATATACCGCACATCTGGGATTAGACATGCATAAGTGACTGTGAAATGTAGGCCACAAATACGGCTTTTTGCTTACTGGGGTGAAAAAAACACATCTGTTTCATATAGTGCACATCTAGGATTAGACGTGCATAAGTGAGCGTCACATTTAGGCCAGAAATACAGCTTTTTGCTTACTGGGGTGAAAAAAAAACAATCTGTTTCATATAGTGCACATCTGGGATTAGACTTGCATAAGTGAGTGTCACATTTAGGCCAGAATTACAGCTTTTTGCTTACTGGGGTGAAAGAAAACCCATCTGTTTCATATAGTGCACCTCTAGGATTAAATGTGAAAGAGTGAGTGTCACATTTAGGCCAGAAATACAGCTTTTTGCTTACTGGGGTAAAAAAAATACATCTGTTTCATATAGTGCACATCTGGGATTAGACGTGCATAAGTGAGTGTCACATTTAGGCCAGAAATACAGCTTTTTGCTTACTGGGGTGAAAAAACCCCCATCTGCTTCATATAGTGCACATCTGGGTTTAGACGTGCATAAGTGAGTGTCACATTTAGGCCAGAAATACAGCTTTTTGCTTACTGGGGTGAAAAAAAACCCATCTGTTTCATATAGTGCACATCTGGGATTAGACATGCATAAGTGAGTGTCACATTTAGGCCAGATATACAGCTTTTTGCTTACTGGGGTTATAAAACCCTCTGATATACGGCACATCTGGGATTAGACATGCATAAGTGACTGTGAAATGTAGGCCACAAATACGGCTTTTTGCTTAATGGGGTGAAAAAAACACATCTGTTTTATATAGTGCACATCTAGGATTAGACGTGCATAAGTGAGCGTCACATTTAGGCCAGAAATACAGCTTTTTGCTTACTGGGGTGAAAAAAAACCAATCTGTTTCATATAGTGCACATTTGGGATTAGACGTGCATAAGTGAGTGTCACATTTAGGCCAGATATACAGCTTTTTGCTTACTTAGGTGAAAAAAACCCCATCTGTTTCATATAGTGCACATCTAGGATTAGACGTGCATAAGTGAGTGTCACATTTAGGCCAGAATTACAGCTTTTTGCTTACTTGGGTGAAAAAAACCCATCTGTTTCATATAGTGCACATCTGGGATTAGACGTGCATAAGTGAGTGTCACATTTAGGCCAGAAATACAGATTTTTGCTTACTGGGGTGAAAAAAATACATCTGTTTCATATAGTGCACATCTGGGATTAGACATGCATAAGTGAGTGTCACATTTAGGCCAGAAATACAGCTTTTTGCTTACTGGGTGGAAAAAAAACATCTGTTTTTTATAAAGTGCACATCTGGGATTAGACATGCATAAGTGAGTGTCACATTTAGGCCAGAAATACAGCTTTTTGCTTACTTGGGTAAAAAAAAAACATCTGCTTCATATAGTGCACATCTGGGATTAGACGTGCATAAGTGAGTGTCACATTTAGGCCAGAAATACAGCTTTTTGCTTAGTGGGGTGAAAAACCATCTGTTTCATATAGTGCACATGTAGGATTAGACGTGCATAAGTGAGTGTCACATTTCGGCCAGAAATACAGCTTTTTGCTTACTGGGGTTATAAAACCCTCTGATATACCGCACATCTGGGATTAGACATGCATAAGTGACTGTGAAATGTAGGCCACAAATACGGCTTTTTGCTTAATGGGGTGAAAAAAACACATCTGTTTTATATAGTGCACATCTAGGATTAGATGTGCATAAGTGAGTGTCACATTTAGCAAAAAAGCAAGTGGAGATCATATATCCAAAATAGTATCAATTTATTATATATTAAAATGTAGAAAAAAAGGCAAGATGGAAAACAGTGTACAGAGAAGCGAAGGGCAAAATATACACAGCTGGGCTCTCATGTATCTCCATAGGGCAATTCAGCACTTAGTGGATATCAGGTCAAACACTGTGTCTCACGGGCACCCAAAAATTGTGTCGCTGATGGTGAATACCACCCCCTTAGGAAACTCATTACCGCAACACACAATAGAATATCTCTGGATGTCCGTGCGGTACACAGCAATGTCCCAGGCATTCATAGACAAGATATAACTAGCATACTTAGCATAATATATCTGCAATCTGATCCATGACACAGTACATATATATGAATAGCCAAGAAAATAGCATAGGCCTGATATGGATTTGGTATATGGTGAACCATGCACTGGTGTTTACTTAAACCTAACACAGGACGTACTTGAAGACATGATGATAGCCCAGAAGGATAAGTGACCCTAAGCGCAGGACCTCGACGCGCGTTTCACCTAAGCGGTTTCGTCAGGAGGTCACATTTAGGCCAGAAATACAGCTTTTTGCTTGCTGGGGTGAAAAAAAACCAATCTGTTTCATATAGTGCACATCTGGGATTAGACGTGCATAAGTGAGTGTCACATTTAGGCCAGATATACAGCTTTTTGCTTACTGGGTGAAAACCCCCCCATCTGTTTCATTTAGTGCACATCTGGGATTAGACGTGCATAAGTGAGTGTCACATTTAGGCCAGAAATACAGCTTTTTGCTTACTGGGGTGAAAAACCCCCCATCTGTTTCATATAGTGCACATCTGGGATTAGACGTGCATAAGTGAGTGTCACATTTAGGCCGGAAATACAGCTTTTTGCTTACTGGGGTGAAAAAAAAAACATCTGTTTCATATAGTGCACATCTGGGATTAGACGTGCATAAGTGAGTGTCACATTTAGGCCAGAAATACAGCTTTTTGCTTACTGGGGTGAAAAAACCCCATCTGTTTCATATAGTGCACATCTGGGATTAGACGTGCATAAGTGAGTGTCACATTTAGGCCAGAAATACAGCTTTTTGCTTACTGGGGTGAAAAAACCCCCATCTGTTTCATATAGTGCACATCTGGGATTAGACGTGCATAAGTGAGTGTCACATTTAGGCCAGAAATACAGCTTTTTGCTTACTGGGGTGAAAAAAAACCATCTGTTTTATATAGTGCACATCTAGGATTAGACGTGCATAAGTGAGCGTCACATTTAGGCCAGAAATACAGCTTTTTGCTTACTGGGGTGAAAAAAAAACCATCTGTTTCATATAGTGCACATCTGGGATTAGACGTGCATAAGTGAGTGTCACATTTAGGCCAGAAATACAGCTTTTTGCTTACTGGGGTTATAAAACCCTCTGATATACCGCACATCTGGGATTAGACATGCATAAGTGACTGTGAAATGTAGGCCACAAATACGGCTTTTTGCTTAGTGGGGTGAAAAAAAAACATCTGTTTCATATAGTGCACATCTGGGATTAGATGTGCATAAGTGAATGTCACATTTAGGCCAGAAAAAAAGGTTTTTGCTTACTGAGGTGAAAAAAAAACATCTGCTTCATATAGTGCACATCTAGGATTAAATGTGAAAGAGTGAGTGTCACATTTAGGCCAGAAATACAGCTTTTTGCTTACTGGGGTAAAAAAACACCATCTGTTTCATATAGTGCACATTAGGGATTAGACGTGCATAAGTGAGTGTCACATTTAGGCCAGAATTACAGCTTTTTGCTTACTGGGGTGAAAAAAACAATCATCTGTTTCATATAGTGCACATCTGGGATTAGACGTGCATAAGTGAGTGTCACATTTAGGCCAGAAATACAGCTTTTTGCTTACTGGGGTGAACAAAAACCATCTGTTTCATATAGTGCACATCTAGGATTAGACATGCATAAGTGAGCGTCACATTTAGGCCAGAAATACAGCTTTTTGCTTACTGGGGTGAAAAAAACCCCATCTGTTTCATATAGTGCACATCTGGGATTAGACGTGCATAAGTGAGTGTCACATTTAGGCCACAAATACAGCTTTTTGCTTACTGGGGTGAAAAAAAAACATCTGCTTCATATAGTGCACATCTGGGATTAGACGTGCATAAGTGAGTGTCACATTTAGGCCAGAAATACAGCTTTTTGCTTAGTGGGGAGAAAAACCATCTGTTTCATATACTGCACACCTAGGATTAGACGTGCATAAGTGTTACATTTAGGCCAGAATTACAGCTTTTTGCTTACTGGGGTGAAAAAAACAATCATCTGTTTCATATAGTGCACATCTGGGATTAGACGTGCATAAGTGAGTGTCACATTTAGGCCAGAAATACAGCTTTTTGCTTACTGGGGTGAAAAAAACCCCATCTGTTTCATATAGTGCACATCTGGGATTAGACGTGCATAAGTGAGTGTCACATTTAGGCCACAAATACAGCTTTTTGCTTACTGGGGTGAAAAAAATACATCTGCTTCATATAGTGCACATCTGGGATTAGACGTGCATAAGTGAGTGTCACATTTAGGCCAGAAATACAGCTTTTTGCTTACTGGGGAGAAAAACCATCTGTTTCATATACTGCACATCTAGGATTAGACGTGCATAAGTGTTACATTTAGGCCGGAAATACAGCTTTTTGCTTACTGGTGGGAAAAAAAACATCTGTTTCATATAGTGCACATGTAGGATTAGACGTGCATAAGTGAGTGTCACATTTAGGCCAGAAATACAGCTTTTTGCTTACTGGGGTTATAAAACACTCTGATATACCGCACATCTGGGATTAGACATGCATAAGTGACTGTGAAATTTAGGCCAGAAATACGGCTTTTTGCTTACTGGGGTGAAAAAAACACATCTGTTTCATATAGTGCACATCTGGGATTAGACGTGCATAAGTGAGTGTCACATTTAGGCCAGAAATACAGCTTTTTGTTTACTGGGGTGAAAAAAAACCAATCTGTTTCATATAGTGCACATTTGGGATTAGACGTGCATAAGTGAGTGTCACATTTAGGCCAGATATACAGCTTTTTGCTTACTTGGGTGAAAAACCCCACATCTGTTTCATATAGTGCACATCTGGGATTAGACGTGCATAAGTGAGTGTCACATTTAGGCCAGAATTACAGCTTTTTGCTTACTTGGGTGAAAACAACCCCATCTGTTTCATATAGTGCACATCTGGGATTTGACGTGCATAAGTGAGTGTCACATTTAGGCCAGAAATACAGCTTTTTGCTTACTGGGGTGAAAAAAATACATCTGTTTCATATAGTGCACATCTGGGATTAGACGTGCATAAGTGAGTGTCACATTTCGGGCAGAAATACAGCTTTTTGCTTACTGGGGTTATAAAACCCTCTGATATACCGCACATCTGGGAATAGACATGGATAAGTGACTGTGAAATTTAGGCCACAAATACTGCTTTTTGCTAAATTGGGTGAAAAAAAAACATCTGTTTCATATAGTGCACATCTGGGATTAGACGTGCATAAGTGAATGTCACATTTAGGCCAGAAAAAAAGTTTTTTGCTTACTGAGGTGAAAAAAAAAACATCTGCTTCATATAGTGCACATCTAGGATTAAGTGTGAAAGAGTGAGTGTCACATTTAGGCCAGAAATACAGCTTTTTGCTTACTGGGGTAAAAAAACACCATCTGTTTCATATAGTGCACATCTGGGATTAGACATGCATAAGTGAGAGTCACATTTAGGCCAGATATACAGCTTTTTGCTTACTGGGGTTATAAAACCCTATGATAAACCGCACATCTGGGATTAGACATGCATAAGTGACTGTGAAATGTAGGCCACAAGTACGGCTTTTTGCTTAATGGGGTGAAAAAAACACATCTGTTTCATATAGTGCACATCTGGGATTAGACGTGCATAAGTGAGCGTCACATTTAGGCCAGAAATACAGCTTTTTGCTTACTGGGGTGAAAAAAAACCAATCTGTTTCATATAGTGCACATCTGGGATTAGACGTGCATAAGTGAGTGTCACATTTAGGCCAGATATACAGCTTTTTGCTTACTTGGGTGAAAAAACCCCCATCTGTTTCATATAGTGCACATCTGGGATTAGACGTGCATAAGTGAGTGTCACATTTAGGCCAGAAATACAGCTTTTTGCTTACTGGGGTGAAAAAAAACCCATCTGTTTCATATAGTGCACATCTGGGATTAGACGTGCATAAGTGAGTGTCACATTTAGGCCAGAAATACAGCTTTTTGCTTACTGGGGTGAAAAAAACCATCTGTTTCATATAGTGCACATCTGGGATTAGACGTGCATAAGTGAGTGTCACATTTAGGCCAGAAATACAGCTTTTTGCTTACTGGGGTGAAAAAAACCCCATCTGTTCATATAGTGCACATCTGGGATTAGACGTGCATAAGTGAGTGTCACATTTAGGCCAGAAATACAGCTTTTTGCTTACTGGGGTGAAAAAAAACCATCTGTTTCATATAGTGCACATCTGGGATTAGACGTGCATAAGTGAGTGTCACATTTAGGCCAGAAATACAGCTTTTTGCTTACTGGGGTGAAAAAAAACCCATCTGTTTCATATAGTGCACATCTGGGATTAGACGTGCATAAGTGAGTGTCACATTTAGGCCAGAAATACAGCTTTTTGCTTACTGGGGTGAAAAAAAACATCTGTTTCATATAGTGCACATCTGGATTAGACGTGCATAAGTGAGTGTCACATTTAGGCCAGAAATACAGCTTTTTGCTTACTGGGGTGAAAAAAAACCATCTGTTTCATATAGTGCACATCTAGGATTAGACGTGCATAAGTGAGTGTCACATTTAGGCCAGAAATACAGCTTTTTGCTTACTGGGGTGAAAAAAACCCATCTGTTTCATATAGTGCACATCTGGGATTAGACGTGCATAAGTGAGTGTCACATTTAGGCCAGAAATACAGCTTTTTGCTTACTGGTGTAAAAAAACACCATCTGTTTCATATAGTGCACATATGGGATTAGACGTGCATAAGTGAGTGTCACATTTAGGCCAGAATTACAGCTTTTTGCTTACTGGTGTGAAAAAAACAAACATCTGTTTCATATAGTGCACATCTGGGATTAGACGTGCATAAGTGAGTGTCACATTTAGGCCAGAAATACAGCTTTTTGCTTACTGGGGTAAAAAAAAAACCATCTGTTTCATATAGTGCACATCTGGGATTAGACATGCATAAGTGAGTGTCACATTTAGGCCAGATATACAGCTTTTTGCTTACTGGGGTTATAAAACCCTCTGATATACCGCACATCTGGGATCAGACATGCATAAGTGACTGTGAAATGTACGCCACAAATACGGCTTTTTGCTTAATGGGGTGAAAAAAACACATCTGTTTCATATAGTGCACATCTGGGATTAGACGTGCATAAGTGAGTGTCACATTTAGGCCAGAAATACAGCTTTTTGCTTACTTGGGTGAAAACAACCCCATCTGTTTCATATAGTGCACATCTGGGATTAGACGTGCATAAGTGAGTGTCACATTTAGGCCAGAAATACAGCTTTTTGCTTACTGGGGTGAAAAAAAAACATCTGTTTCATATAGTGCACATCTGGGATTAGACGTGCATAAGTGAGTGTCACATTTAGGCCAGAAATACAGCTTTTTGCTTACTGGGTGAAAAAAACCCCATCTGTTTCATATAGTGCACATCTGGGATTAGACGTGCATAAGTGAGTGTCACATTTAGGCCAGAAATACAGCTTTTTGCTTACTTGGGTGAAAAAACCCATCTGTTTCATATAGTGCACATCTAGGATTAGACGTGCATAAGTGAGTGTCACATTTAGGCCAGAAATACAGCTTTTTGCTTACTGGGTGAAAAAAAACCATCTGTTTCATATAGTGCACATCTAGGATTAGACGTGCATAAGTGAGTGTCACATTTAGGCCAGAAATACAGCTTTTTGCTTACTGGGGTTATAAAACCCTCTGATATACCGCACATCTGGGATTAGACATGCATAAGTGACTGTGAAATTTAGGCCAGAAATACAGCTTTTTGCTTACTGGGGTGAAAAAAAAAACATCTGTTTCATATAGTGCACATCTGGGATTAGACGTGCATAAGTGAGTGTCACATTTAGGCCAGAAATACAGCTTTTTGCTTACTGAGGTGAAAAAAAAAACATCTGCTTCATATAGTGCACATCTAGGATTAGACGTGCATAAGTGAGTGTCACATTTAGGCCAGAAATACAGCTTTTTGCTTACTGGGGTGAAAAAAACCCATCTGTTTCATATAGTGCACATCTGGGATTAGACGTGCATAAGTGAGTGTCACATTTAGGCCAGAAATACAGCTTTTTGCTTACTGGGGTGAAAAAAAACCCATCTGTTTCATATAGTGCACATCTAGGATTAGACGTGCATAAGTGAGTGTCACATTTAGGCCAGAAATACAGCTTTTTGCTTACTGGGGTGAAAAAAAAACCATCTGTTTCATATAGTGCACATCTGGGATTAGACGTGCATAAGTGAGTGTCACATTTAGGCCAGAAATACAGCTTTTTGCTTACTGGGGTGAAAAAAACCCCATCTGTTTCATATAGTGCACATCTGGGATTAGACGTGCATAAGTGAGTGTCACATTTAGGCCAGAAATACAGCTTTTTGCTTACTGGGGTGAAAAAAAACCCATCTGTTTCATATAGTGCACATCTGGGATTAGACATGCATAAGTGAGTGTCACATTTAGGCCAGATATACAGCTTTTTGCTTACTGGGGTTATAAAACCCTCTGATATACGGCACATCTGGGATTAGACATGCATAAGTGACTGTGAAATGTAGGCCACAAATACGGCTTTTTGCTTACTGGGGTGAAAAAAAACATCTGTTTCATATAGTGCACATCTAGGATTAGACGTGCATAAGTGAGCGTCACATTTAGGCCAGAAATACAGCTTTTTGCTTACTGGGGTGAAAAAAAACCAATCTGTTTCATATAGTGCACATTTGGGATTAGACGTGCATAAGTGAGTGTCACATTTAGGCCAGATATACAGCTTTTTGCTTACTTGGGTGAAAAAACCCCCATCTGTTTCATATAGTGCACATCTAGGATTAGACGTGCATAAGTGAGTGTCACATTTAGGCCAGAATTACAGCTTTTTGCTTACTTGGGTGAAAACAACCCCATCTGTTTCATATAGTGCACATCTGGGATTAGACGTGCATAAGTGAGTGTCACATTTAGGCCAGAAATACAGCTTTTTGCTTACTGGGGTGAAAAAAAACCATCTGTTTCATATAGTGCACATCTGGGATTAGACGTGCATAAGTGAGTGTCACATTTAGGCCAGAAATACAGCTTTTTGCTTACTAGGGTGAAAAAAAACATCTGTTTTTTATAAAGTGCACATCTGGGATTAGACATGCATAAGTGAGTGTCACATTTAGGCCACAAATACAGCTTTTTGCTTACTTGGGTAAAAAAAAAAACATCTGCTTCATATAGTGCACATCTGGGATTAGACGTGCATAAGTGAGTGTCACATTTAGGCCAGAAATACAGCTTTTTGCTTAGTGGGGTGAAAAACCATCTGTTTCATATAGTGCACATGTAGGATTAGACGTGCTTAAGTGAGTGTCACATTTCGGCCAGAAATACAGCTTTTTGCTTACTGGGGTTATAAAACCCTCTGATATACCGCACATCTGGGATTAGACATGCATAAGTGACTGTGAAATGTAGGCCACAAATACGGCTTTTTGCTTAATGGGGTGAAAAAAACACATCTGTTTTATATAGTGCACATCTAGGATTAGATGTGCATAAGTGAGTGTCACATTTAGCAAAAAAGCAAGTGGAGATCATATATCCAAAATAGTATCAATTTATTATATATTAAAATGTAGAAAAAAAGGCAAGATGGAAAACAGTGTACAGAGAAGCGAAGGGCAAAATATACACAGCTGTGCTCTCATGTATCTCCATAGGGCAATTCAGCACTTAGTGGATATCAGGTCAAACACTGTGTCTCACGGGCACCCAAAAATTGTGTCGCTGATGGTGAATACCACCCCCTTAGGAAACTCATTACCGCAACACACAATAGAATATCTCTGGATGTCCGTGCGGTACACAGCAATGTCCCAGGCATTCATAGACAAGATATAACTAGCATACTTAGCATAATATATCTGCAATCTGATCCATGACACAGTACATATATATGAATAGCCAAGAAAATAGCATAGGCCTGATATGGATTTGGTATATGGTGAACCATGCACTGGTGTTTACTTAAACCTAACACAGGACGTACTTGAAGACATGATGATAGCCCAGAAGGATAAGTGACCCTAAGCGCAGGACCTCGACGCGCGTTTCACCTAAGCGGCTTCGTCAGGAGGTCACATTTAGGCCAGAAATACAGCTTTTTGCTTACTGGGGTGAAAAAACCCAATCTGTTTCATATAGTGCACATCTGGGATTAGACGTGCATAAGTGAGTGTCACATTTAGGCCAGATATACAGCTTTTTGCTTACTGGGGTGAAAAAACCCCATCTGTTTCATATAGTGCACATCTGGGATTAGACGTGCATAAGTGAGTGTCACATTTAGGCCAGAAATACAGCTTTTTGCTTACTGGGGTGAAAAAACACATCTGTTTCATATAGTGCACATCTGGGATTAGACGTGCATAAGTGAGTGTCACATTTAGGCCAGAAATACAGCTTTTTGCTTACTGGGGTGAAAAAAACCCCATCTGTTTCATATAGTGCACATCTGGGATTAGACGTGCATAAGTGAGTGTCACATTTAGGCCAGAAATACAGCTTTTTGCTTACTGGGGTGAAAAAAACCCATCTGTTTCATATAGTGCACATCTAGGATTAGACGTGCATAAGTGAGTGTCACATTTAGGCCAGAATTACAGCTTTTTGCTTACTGGGGTGAAAAAAAAAAAATCTGTTTCATATAGTGCACATCTGGGATTAGACGTGCATAAGTGAGTGTCACATTTAGGCCAGATATACAGCTTTTTGCTTACTGGGGTTATAAAACCCTCTGATATACCGCACATCTGGGATTAGACATGCATAAGTGACTGTGAAATGTAGGCCACAAATACGGCTTTTTGCTTAGTGGGGTGAAAAAAAAACATCTGTTTCATATAGTGCACATCTGGGATTAGACGTGCATAAGTGAATGTCACATTTAGGCCAGAAAAACAGGTTTTTGCTTACTGAGGTGAAAAAAAAACATCTGCTTCATATAGTGCACATCTAGGATTAAATGTGAAAGAGTGAGTGTCACATTTAGGCCAGAAATACAGCTTTTTGCTTACTGGGGTAAAAAAACACCATCTGTTTCATATAGTGCACATCTGGGATTAGACGTGCATAAGTGAGTGTCACATTTAGGCCAGAAATACAGCTTTTTGCTTACTGGGGTGTAAAAAAAAAACATCTGTTTCATATAGTGCACATCTAGGATTAGACGTGCATAAGTGAGCGTCACATTTAGGCCAGAAATACAGCTTTTTGCTTACTGGGGTGAAAAAAACCCAATCTGTTTCATATAGTGCACATCTGGGATTAGACGTGCATAAGTGAGTGTCACATTTAGGCCAGAAATACAGCTTTTTGCTTACTGGGGTGAAAAAAAAACATCTGTTTCATATAGTGCACATCTGGGATTAGACGTGCATAAGTGAGTGTCACATTTAGGCCAGAAATACAGCTTTTTGCTTACTGGGGTGAAAAAAACCATCTGTTTCATATAGTGCACATCTAGGATTAGACGTGCATAAGTGAGTGTCACATTTAGGCCAGAAATACAGCTTTTTGCTTACTGGGGTGAAAAAAACACCATCTGTTTCATATAGTGCACATCTGGGATTAGACGTGCATAAGTGAGTGTCACATTTAGGCCAGAAATACAGCTTTTTGCTTACTGGGGTGAAAAAAAACCCATCTGTTTCATATAGTGCACATCTAGGATTAGACGTGCATAAGTGAGTGTCACATTTAGGCCAGAAATACAGCTTTTTGCTTACTGGGGTGAAAAAAACCCATCTGTTCATATAGTGCACATCTGGGATTAGACGTGCATAAGTGAGTGTCACATTTAGGCCAGAAATACAGCTTTTTGCTTACTGGGGTGAAAAAAACCATCTGTTTCATATAGTGCACATCTAGGATTAGACGTGCATAAGTGAGTGTCACATTTAGGCCAGAAATACAGCTTTTTGCTTACTGGGGTGAAAAAAACCCATCTGTTTCATATAGTGCACATCTAGGATTAGACGTGCATAAGTGAGTGTCACATTTAGGCCAGAAATACAGCTTTTTGCTTACTGGGGTGAAAAAAAACCATCTGTTTCATATAGTGCACATCTAGGATTAGACGTGCATAAGTGAGTGTCACATTTAGGCCAGAAATACAGCTTTTTGCTTACTGGGGTGAAAAAAAACCATCTGTTTCATATAGTGCACATCTAGGATTAGACGTGCATAAGTGAGTGTCACATTTAGGCCAGAAATACAGCTTTTTGCTTACTGGGGTGAAAAAAAACCAATCTGTTTCATATAGTGCACATCTGGGATTAGACGTGCATAAGTGAGTGTCACATTTAGGCCAGAAATACAGCTTTTTGCTTACTGGGGTGAAAAAAACCCCATCTGTTTCATATAGTGCACATCTGGGATTAGACGTGCATAAGTGAGTGTCACATTTAGGCCAGAAATACAGCTTTTTGCTTACTGGGGTGAAAAAAACCCATCTGTTTCATATAGTGCACATCTGGGATTAGACGTGCATAAGTGAGTGTCACATTTAGGCCAGAAATACAGCTTTTTGCTTACTGGGGTGAAAAAACCCATCTGTTTCATATAGTGCACATCTGGGATTAGACGTGCATAAGTGAGTGTCACATTTAGGCCAGAAATACAGCTTTTTGCTTACTGGGTGAAAAAACCCCATCTGTTTCATATAGTGCACATCTGGATTAGACGTGCATAAGTGAGTGTCACATTTAGGCCAGAAATACAGCTTTTTGCTTACTGGGGTTAAAAAACCCATCTGTTTAATATAGTGCACATCTAGGATTAGACGTGCATAAGTGAGTGTCACATGTAGGCCAGAAATACAGCTTTTTGCTTACTGGGGTGGAAAAAAAACCATCTGTTTCATATAGTGCACATCTAGGATTAGACGTGCATAAGTGAGTGTCACATTTAGGCCAGAAATACAGCTTTTTGCTTACTGGGGTGAAAAAAAAAAATCTGTTTCATATAGTGCACATCTGGGATTAGACGTGCATAAGTGAGTGTCACATTTAGGCCAGATATACAGCTTTTTGCTTAATTGGGTGAAAAAACCCCCATCTGTTTCATATAGTGCACATCTGGGATTAGACGTGCATAAGTGAGTGTCACATTTAGGCCAGAAATACAGCTTTTTGCTTACTGGGGTGAAAAAAAACCATCTGTTTCATATAGTGCACATCTGGGATTAGACGTGCATAAGTGAGTGTCACATTTAGGCCAGAAATACAGCTTTTTGCTTACTGGGGTGAAAAAAACCCCATCTGTTTCATATAGTGCACATCTGGAATTAGACGTGCATAAGTGAGTGTCACATTTAGGCCAGAAATACAGCTTTTTGCTTACTGGGGTTATAAAACCCTCTGATATACCGCACATCTGGGATTAGACATGCATAAGTGACTGTGAAATGTAGGCCACAAATACGGCTTTTTGCTTAATGGGGTGAAAAAAACACATCTGTTTCATATAGTGCACGTCTAGGATTAGACGTGCATAAGTGAGCGTCACTTTTAGGCCAGAAATACAGCTTTTTGCTTACTGGGGTTATAAAACCCTCTGATATACCGCACATCTGGGATTAGACATGCATAAGTGACTGTGAAATGTAGGCCAGAAATACGGCTTTTTGCTTAATGGGGTGAAAAAAACACATCTGTTTCATATAGTACACATCTGGGATTAGACGTGCATAAGTGAGTGTCACATTTAGGCTAGAAAAACAGATTTTTGCTTACTGAGGTGAAAAAAAACCATCTGCTTCATATAGTGCACATCTAGGATTAAATGTGAAAGAGTGAGTGTCACATTTAGGCCAGAAATACAGCTTTTTGCTTACTGGGGTACAAAAAAACCATCTGTTTCATTATAGTGCACATCTGGGATTAGACGTGCATAAGTGAGCGTCACATTTAGGCCAGAAATACAGCTTTTTGCTTACTGGGGTAAAAAAAAACCATCTGTTTCATTATAGTGCACATGTGGGATTAGACGTGTATAAGTGAATGTCACATTTAGGCCAGAAATACAGCTTTTTGCTTACTGGGGTGAAAAAAAAACCATCTGTTTCATATAGTGCACATCTAGGATTAGACGTGCATAAGTGAGTGTCACATTTAGGCCAGAAATACAGCTTTTTGCTTACTGGGGTGAAAAAAAACCATCTGTTTCATATAGTGCACATCTAGGATTAGACGTGCATAAGTGAGTGTCACATTTAGGCCAGAAATACAGCTTTTTGCTTACTGGGGTGAAAAAAACCCAATCTGTTTCATATAGTGCACATCTGGGATTAGACGTGCATAAGTGAGCGTCACATTTAGGCCAGAAATACAGCTTTTTGCTTACTGGGGTAAAAAAAAACATCTGTTTCATATAGTGCACATCTGGGATTAGACGTGCATAAGTGAGTGTCACATTTAGGCCAGAAATACAGCTTTTTGCTTACTGGGGTGAAAAAAAACCCATCTGTTTCATATAGTGCACATCTAGGATTAGACGTGCATAAGTGAGTGTCACATTTAGGCCAGAAATACAGCTTTTTGCTTACTGGGGTGTAAAAAAAAACATCTGTTTCATATAGTGCACATCTGGGATTAGACGTGCATAAGTGAGTGTCACATTTAGGCCAGAAATACAGCTTTTTGCTTACTTGGGTGAAAAAACCCCCATCTGTTTTATATAGTGCACATCTGGGATTAGACGTGCATAAGTGAGTGTCACATTTAGGCCAGAATTACAGCTTTTTGCTTACTTGGGTGAAAACAACCCCATCTGTTTCATATAGTGCACATCTGGGATTTGACGTGCATAAGTGAGTGTCACATTTAGGCCAGAAATACAGCTTTTTGCTTACTGGGGTTATAAAACCCTCTGATATACCGCACATCTGGGATTAGACATGCATAAGTGACTGTGAAATGTAGGCCAGATATACAGCTTTTTGCTTACTGGGGTACAAAAAAAGCATCTGTTTCATATAGTGCACATCTAGGATTAGACGTGCATAAGTGAGTGTCACATTTAGGCCAGAAATACAGCTTTTTGCTTACTGGGGTGAAAAAAACCCAATCTGTTTCATATAGTGCACATCTGGGATTAGACGTGCATAAGTGAGTGTCACATTTAGGCCAGAAATACAGCTTTTTGCTTACTTGGGTGAAAAAAACCCCATCTGTTTCATATAGTGCACATCTGGGATTAGACGTGCATAAGTGAGTGTCACATTTAGGCCAGAAATACAGCTTTTTGCTTACTGGGGTGAAAAAAAACCAATCTGTTTCATATAGTGCACATCTGGGATTAGACGTGCATAAGTGAGTGTCACATTTAGGCCAGATATACAGCTTTTTGCTTACTTGGGTGAAAAACCCCCATCTGTTTTATATAGTGCACATCTGGGATTAGACGTGCATAAGTGAGTGTCACATTTAGGCCAGAATTACAGCTTTTTGCTTACTTGGGTGAAAACAACCCCATCTGTTTCATATAGTGCACATCTGGGATTTGACGTGCATAAGTGAGTGTCACATTTAGGCCAGAAATACAGCTTTTTGCTTACTGGGGTTATAAAACCCTCTGATATACCGCACATCTGGGATTAGACATGCATAAGTGACTGTGAAATGTAGGCCAGATATACAGCTTTTTGCTTACTGGGGTACAAAAAAAGCATCTGTTTCATATAGTGCACATCTGGGATTAGACGTGCATAAGTGAGTGTCACATTTAGGCCAGAAATACATCTTTTTGCTTACTGGGGTGAAAAAAAAACCATCTGTTTCATATAGTGCACATCTAGGATTAGACGTGCATAAGTGAGCGTCACATGTAGGCCAGAAATACAGATTTTTGCTTACTGGGGTGAAAAAAACCCAATCTGTTTCATATAGTGCACATCTGGGATTAGACGTGCATAAGTGAGTGTCACATTTAGGCCAGAAATACAGCTTTTTGCTTACTGGGGTGTAAAAAAAAACATCTGTTTCATATAGTGCACATCTAGGATTAGACGTGCATAAGTGAGTGTCACATTTAGGCCAGAAATACAGCTTTTTGCTTACTGGGGTGAAAAAACCCCCATCTGTTTCATATAGTGCACATCTGGGATTAGACGTGCATAAGTGAGTGTCACATTTAGGCCAGAAATACAGCTTTTTGCTTACTGGGGTGAAAAAACCCCATCTGTTTCATATAGTGCACATCTGGGATTAGACGTGCATAAGTGAGTGTCACATTTAGGCCAGAAATACAGCTTTTTGCTTACTGGGGTGAAAAAAAACCAATCTGTTTCATATAGTGCACATCTGGGATTAGACGTGCATAAGTGAGTGTCACATTTAGGCCAGAAATACAGCTTTTTGCTTACTTGGGTGAAAAAAACCCATCTGTTTCATATAGTGCACATCTGGGATTAGACGTGCATAAGTGAGTGTCACATTTAGGCCAGAAATACAGCTTTTTGCTTACTTGGGTGAAAAAACCCCCATCTGTTTCATATAGTGCACATCTGGGATTAGACGTGCATAAGTGAGTGTCACATTTAGGCCAGAAATACAGCTTTTTGCTTACTGGGGTTATAAAACCCTCTGATATACCGCACATCTGGGATTAGACATGCATAAGTGACTGTGAAATGTAGGCTAGATATACAGCTTTTTGCTTACTGGGGTGAAAAAAAACCCATCTGTTTCATATAGTGCACATCTAGGATTAGACGTGCATAAGTGAGTGTCACATTTAGGCCAGAAATACAGCTTTTTGCTTACTGGGGTGAAAAAAAACCCATCTGTTTCATATAGTGCACATCTAGGATTAGACGTGCATAAGTGAGTGTCACATTTAGGCCAGAAATACAGCTTTTTGCTTACTGGGGTGAAAAAAACCCATCTGTTTCATATAGTGCACATCTGGGATTAGACGTGCATAAGTGAGTGTCACATTTAGGCCAGAAATACAGCTTTTTGCTTACTGGGGTGAAAAAAACCATCTGTTTCATATAGTGCACATCTAGGATTAGACGTGCATAAGTGAGTGTCACATTTAGGCCAGAAATACAGCTTTTTGCTTACTGGGGTGAAAAAAAACCATCTGTTTCATATAGTGCACATCTGGGATTAGACGTGCATAAGTGAGTGTCACATTTAGGCCAGAAATACAGCTTTTTGCTTACTGGGGTGAAAAAACACATCTGTTTCATATAGTGCACATCTGGGATTAGACGTGCATAAGTGAGTGTCACATTTAGGCCAGAAATACAGCTTTTTGCTTACTGGGGTGAAAAAAACCCATCTGTTTCATATAGTGCACATCTGGGATTAGACGTGCATAAGTGAGTGTCACATTTAGGCCAGAAATACAGCTTTTTGCTTACTGGGGTGAAAAAAAAACATCTGTTTCATATAGTGCACATCTGGGATTAGACGTGCATAAGTGAGTGTCACATTTAGGCCAGAAATACAGCTTTTTGCTTACTGGGGTGAAAAAAAACCATCTGTTTCATATAGTGCACATCTGGGATTAGACGTGCATAAGTGAGTGTCACATTTAGGCCAGAAATACAGCTTTTTGCTTACTGGGGTGAAAAAAACCCATCTGTTTCATATAGTGCACATCTGGGATTAGACGTGCATAAGTGAGTGTCACATTTAGGCCAGAAATACAGCTTTTTGCTTACTGGGGTGAAAAAAAACCCATCTGTTTCATATAGTGCACATCTAGGATTAGACGTGCATAAGTGAGTGTCACATTTAGGCCAGAAATACAGCTTTTTGCTTACTGGGGTGAAAAAAAACAATCTGTTTCATATAGTGCACATCTGGATTAGACGTGCATAAGTGAGTGTCACATTTAGGCCAGAAATACAGCTTTTTGCTTACTGGGGTGAAAAAAACACATCTGTTTCATATAGTGCACATCTGGGATTAGACGTGCATAAGTGAGTGTCACATTTAGGCCAGAAATACAGCTTTTTGCTTACTGGGGTGAAAAAAAACCATCTGTTTCATATAGTGCACATCTAGGATTAGACGTGCATAAGTGAGTGTCACATTTAGGCCAGAAATACAGCTTTTTGCTTACTGGGTGAAAAAAAACCATCTTTTTCATATAGTGCACATCTAGGATTAGACGTGCATAAGTGAGTGTCACATTTAGGCCAGAAATACAGCTTTTTGCTTACTGGGGTGAAAAAAAACCATCTGTTTCATATAGTGCACATCTGGGATTAGACGTGCATAAGTGAGTGTCACATTTAGGCCAGAAATACAGCTTTTTGCTTACTGGGGTAAAAAAAACCATCTGTTTCATATAGTGCACATCTGGGATTAGACGTGCATAAGTGAGTGTCACATTTAGGCCAGAAATACAGCTTTTTGCTTACTGGGGTGAAAAAAAAACCATCTGTTTCATATAGTGCACATCTAGGATTAGACGTGCATAAGTGAGTGTCACATTTAGGCCAGAAATACAGCTTTTTGCTTACTGGGGTGAAAAAAAACCATCTGTTTCATATAGTGCACATCTGGGATTAGACGTGCATAAGTGAGTGTCACATTTAGGCCAGAAATACAGCTTTTTGCTTACTGGGGTGAAAAAAACCCCATCTGTTTCATATAGTGCACATCTGGGATTAGACGTGCATAAGTGAGTGTCACATTTAGGCCAGAAATACAGCTTTTTGCTTACTGGGGTGAAAAAAACCCAATCTGTTTCATATAGTGCACATCTGGGATTAGACGTGCATAAGTGAGTGTCACATTTAGGCCAGAAATACAGCTTTTTGCTTACTGGGGTGAAAAAAAACCCATCTGTTTCATATAGTGCACATCTGGGATTAGACGTGCATAAGTGAGTGTCACATTTAGGCCAGAAATACAGCTTTTTGCTTACTGGGGTGAAAAAAAACCCATCTGTTTCATATAGTGCACATCTAGGATTAGACGTGCATAAGTGAGTGTCACATTTAGGCCAGAAATACAGCTTTTTGCTTACTGGGGTTATAAAACCCTCTGATATACCGCACATCTGGGATTAGACATGCATAAGTGACTGTGAAATGTAGGCCAGAAATACAGCTTTTTGCTTACTGGGGTGAAAAAAACACATCTGTTTCATATAGTGCACATCTAGGATTAGACGTGCATAAGTGAGCGTCACATTTAGGCCAGAAATACAGCTTTTTGCTTACTGGGGTGAAAAAAAACCCAATCTGTTTCATATAGTGCACATCTGGGATTAGACGTGCATAAGTGAGTGTCACATTTAGGCCAGAAATACAGCTTTTTGCTTACTTGGGTGAAAAACCCCCCATCTGTTTCATATAGTGCACATCTGGGATTAGACGTGCATAAGTGAGTGTCACATTTAGGCCAGAAATACAGCTTTTTGCTTACTTGGGTGAAAAAAACCCCATCTGTTTCATATAGTGCACATCTGGGATTAGACGTGCATAAGTGAGTGTCACATTTAGGCCAGAAATACAGCTTTTTGCTTACTGGGGTTATAAAACCATCTGTTCATATAGTGCACATCTGGGATTAGACGTGCATAAGTGAGTGTCACATTTAGGCCAGAAATACAGCTTTTTGCTTACTGGGGTGAAAAAAAACCATCTGTTTCATATAGTGCACATCTGGGATTAGACGTGCATAAGTGAGTGTCACATTTAGGCCAGAAATACAGCTTTTTGCTTACTGGGGTGAAAAAAACCCATCTGTTTCATATAGTGCACATCTAGGATTAGACGTGCATAAGTGAGTGTCACATTTAGGCCAGAAATACAGCTTTTTGCTTACTGGGGTGAAAAAAACCCATCTGTTTCATATAGTGCACATCTAGGATTAGACGTGCATAAGTGAGTGTCACATTTAGGCCAGAAATACAGCTTTTTGCTTACTGGGGTGAAAAAAAACCATCTGTTTCATATAGTGCACATCTAGGATTAGACGTGCATAAGTGAGTGTCACATTTAGGCCAGAAATACAGCTTTTTGCTTACTGGGGTGAAAAAAAAACCATCTGTTTCATATAGTGCACATCTAGGATTAGACGTGCATAAGTGAGTGTCACATTTAGGCCAGAAATACAGCTTTTTGCTTACTGGGGTGAAAAAAACCCATCTGTTTCATATAGTGCACATCTGGGATTAGACGTGCATAAGTGAGTGTCACATTTAGGCCAGAAATACAGCTTTTTGCTTACTGGGGTGAAAAAAAACCCATCTGTTTCATATAGTGCACATCTAGGATTAGACGTGCATAAGTGAGTGTCACATTTAGGCCAGAAATACAGCTTTTTGCTTACTGGGGTGAAAAAAAACCATCTGTTTCATATAGTGCACATCTGGGATTAGACGTGCATAAGTGAGTGTCACATTTAGGCCAGAAATACAGCTTTTTGCTTACTGGGGTGAAAAAAACCCCATCTGTTTCATATAGTGCACATCTAGGATTAGACGTGCATAAGTGAGTGTCACATTTAGGCCAGAAATACAGCTTTTTGCTTACTGGGGTGAAAAAAAACCATCTGTTTCATATAGTGCACATCTGGGATTAGACGTGCATAAGTGAGTGTCACATTTAGGCCAGAAATACAGCTTTTTGCTTACTGGGGTGAAAAAACACATCTGTTTCATATAGTGCACATCTGGGATTAGACGTGCATAAGTGAGTGTCACATTTAGGCCAGAAATACAGCTTTTTGCTTACTGGGGTGAAAAAAAACCAATCTGTTTCATATAGTGCACATCTGGGATTAGACGTGCATAAGTGAGTGTCACATTTAGGCCAGATATACAGCTTTTTGCTTACTTGGGTGAAAAAACCCCCATCTGTTTTATATAGTGCACATCTGGGATTAGACGTGCATAAGTGAGTGTCACATTTAGGCCAGAAATACAGCTTTTTGCTTACTGGGGTGAAAAAAAACCCATCTGTTTCATATAGTGCACATCTGGGATTAGACGTGCATAAGTGAGTGTCACATTTAGGCCAGAAATACAGCTTTTTGCTTACTGGGGTTATAAAACCCTCTGATATACCGCACATCTGGGATTAGACATGCATAAGTGACTGTGAAATGTAGGCCAGAAATACAGCTTTTTGCTTACTGGGGTAAAAAAAAACCATCTGTTTCATATAGTGCACATCTGGGATTAGACGTGCATAAGTGAGTGTCACATTTAGGCCAGAAATACAGCTTTTTGCTTACTGGGGTGAAAAAAAAACCATCTGTTTCATATAGTGCACATCTAGGATTAGACGTGCATAAGTGAGTGTCACATTTAGGCCAGAAATACAGCTTTTTGCTTACTGGGGTGAAAAAAAACCATCTGTTTCATATAGTGCACATCTAGGATTAGACGTGCATAAGTGAGTGTCACATTTAGGCCAGAAATACAGCTTTTTGCTTACTGGGGTGAAAAAAAAACCATCTGTTTCATATAGTGCACATCTGGGATTAGACGTGCATAAGTGAGTGTCACATTTAGGCCAGAAATACAGCTTTTTGCTTACTGGGGTACAAAAAAACCATCTGTTTCATATAGTGCACATCTGGGATTAGACGTGCATAAGTGAGTGTCACATTTAGGCCAGAAATACAGCTTTTTGCTTACTGGGGTGTAAAAAAAAAACATCTGTTTCATATAGTGCACATCTAGGATTAGACGTGCATAAGTGAGCGTCACATTTAGGCCAGAAATACAGCTTTTTGCTTACTGGGGTGAAAAAACCCAATCTGTTTCATATAGTGCACATCTGGGATTAGACGTGCATAAGTGAGTGTCACATTTAGGCCAGATATACAGCTTTTTGCTTACTTGGGTGAAAAACCCCCCATCTGTTTCATATAGTGCACATCTGGGATTAGACGTGCATAAGTGAGTGTCACATTTAGGCCAGAAATACAGCTTTTTGCTTACTGGGGTGAAAAAAACCCAATCTGTTTCATATAGTGCACATCTGGGATTAGACGTGCATAAGTGAGTGTCACATTTAGGCCAGAAATACAGCTTTTTGCTTACTGGGGTGAAAAAAAACCAATCTGTTTCATATAGTGCACATCTGGGATTAGACGTGCATAAGTGAGTGTCACATTTAGGCCAGAAATACAGCTTTTTGCTTACTGGGGTACAAAAAAACCATCTGTTTCATATAGTGCACATCTAGGATTAGACGTGCATAAGTGAGTGTCACATTTAGGCCAGAAATACAGCTTTTTGCTTACTGGGGTTATAAAACCCTCTGATATACGGCACATCTGGGATTAGACATGCATAAGTGACTGTGAAATGTAGGCCACAAATACGGCTTTTTGCTTACTGGGGTGAAAAAAAACCCATCTGTTTCATATAGTGCACATCTAGGATTAGACGTGCATAAGTGAGCGTCACATTTAGGCCAGAAATACAGCTTTTTGCTTACTGGGGTGAAAAAAAACCAATCTGTTTCATATAGTGCACATCTGGGATTAGACGTGCATAAGTGAGTGTCACATTTAGGCCAGATATACAGCTTTTTGCTTACTTGGGTGAAAAACCCCCCATCTGTTTCATATAGTGCACATCTGGGATTAGACGTGCATAAGTGAGTGTCACATTTAGGCCAGAATTACAGCTTTTTGCTTACTTGGGTGAAAAACCCCCCATCTGTTTCATATAGTGCACATCTGGGATTAGACGTGCATAAGTGAGTGTCACATTTAGGCCAGAAATACAGCTTTTTGCTTACTGGGGTTATAAAACCCTCTGATATACCGCACATCTGGGATTAGACATGCATAAGTGAGTGTCACATGTAGGCCAAAAATACGGCTTTTTGCTTACTGGGGTGAAAAAAACCCATCTGTTTCATATAGTACACATCTGGGATTAGACGTGCATAAGTGAGTGTCACATTTAGGCCAGAAAAACAGATTTTTGCTTACTGAGGTGAAAAAAACCCATCTGCTTCATATAGTGCACATCTAGGATTAAATGTGCATAAGTGAGTGTCACATTTAGGCCAGAAATACAGCTTTTTGCTTACTGGGGTGAAAAAAAACCATCTGTTTCATATAGTGCACATCTAGGATTAGACGTGCATAAGTGAGTGTCACATTTAGGCCAGAAATACAGCTTTTTGCTTACTGAGGTGAAAAAAAACCATCTGCTTCATATAGTGCACATCTAGGATTAAATGTGAAAGAGTGAGTGTCACATTTAGGCCAGAAATACAGCTTTTTGCTTACTGGGGTACAAAAAAACCATCTGTTTCATATAGTGCACATCTGGGATTAGACGTGCATAAGTGAGCGTCACATTTAGGCCAGAAATACAGCTTTTTGCTTACTGGGGTAAAAAAAAACCATCTGTTTCATATAGTGCACATCTGGGATTAGACGTGCATAAGTGAATGTCACATTTAGGCCAGAAATACAGCTTTTTGCTTACTGGGGTGAAAAAAAACCCATCTGTTTCATATAGTGCACATCTAGGATTAGACGTGCATAAGTGAGCGTCACATTTAGGCCAGAAATACAGCTTTTTGCTTACTGGGGTGAAAAAACCCAATCTGTTTCATATAGTGCACATCTGGGATTAGACGTGCATAAGTGAGTGTCACATTTAGGCCAGAAATACAGCTTTTTGCTTACTGGGTGAAAAAAACCCATCTGTTTCATATAGTGCACATCTGGGATTAGACGTGCATAAGTGAGTGTCACATTTAGGCCAGAAATACAGCTTTTTGCTTACTGGGGTGAAAAAAACCATCTGTTTCATATAGTGCACATCTGGGATTAGACGTGCATAAGTGAGTGTCACATTTAGGCCAGAAATACAGCTTTTTGCTTACTGGGGTGAAAAAAACCCATCTGTTTCATATAGTGCACATCTAGGATTAGACGTGCATAAGTGAGTGTCACATTTAGGCCAGAAATACAGCTTTTTGCTTACTGGGGTGAAAAAAAACCCATCTGTTTCATATAGTGCACATCTAGGATTAGACGTGCATAAGTGAGTGTCACATTTAGGCCAGAAATACAGCTTTTTGCTTACTGGGGTGAAAAAAAACCATCTGTTTCATATAGTGCACATCTAGGATTAGACGTGCATAAGTGAGTGTCACATTTAGGCCAGAAATACAGCTTTTTGCTTACTGGGGTGAAAAAAAACCATCTGTTTCATATAGTGCACATCTAGGATTAGACGTGCATAAGTGAGTGTCACATTTAGGCCAGAAATACAGCTTTTTGCTTACTGGGGTGAAAAAAAACCATCTGTTTCATATAGTGCACATCTAGGATTAGACGTGCATAAGTGAGTGTCACATTTAGGCCAGAAATACAGCTTTTTGCTTACTGGGGTGAAAAAAAACCCATCTGTTTCATATAGTGCACATCTGGGATTAGACGTGCATAAGTGAGTGTCACATTTAGGCCAGAAATACAGCTTTTTGCTTACTGGGGTGAAAAAAACCATCTGTTTCATATAGTGCACATCTGGGATTAGACGTGCATAAGTGAGTGTCACATTTAGGCCAGAAATACAGGCTTTTTGCTTACTGGGGTGAAAAAAAACCATCTGTTTCATATAGTGCACATCTGGGATTAGACGTGCATAAGTGAGTGTCACATTTAGGCCAGAAATACAGCTTTTTGCTTACTGGGTGAAAAAAACCCCATCTGTTTCATATAGTGCACATCTGGGATTAGACGTGCATAAGTGAGTGTCACATTTAGGCCAGAAATACAGCTTTTTGCTTACTGGGGTGAAAAAAAACCATCTGTTTCATATAGTGCACATCTGGGATTAGACGTGCATAAGTGAGTGTCACATTTAGGCCAGAAATACAGCTTTTTGCTTACTGTGGTGAAAAAACCCCCATCTGTTTCATATAGTGCACATCTGGGATTAGACGTGCATAAGTGAGTGTCACATTTAGGCCAGAAATACAGCTTTTTGCTTACTGGGGTTATAAAAACCCTCTGATATACCGCACATCTGGGATTAGACATGCATAAGTGACTGTGAAATGTAGGCCACAAATACGGCTTTTTGCTTAATGGGGTGAAAAAAACACATCTGTTTCATATAGTGCACATCTAGGATTAGACGTGCATAAGTGACCGTCACATTTAGGCCAGAAATACAGCTTTTTGCTTACTGGGGTGTAAAAAAAAACATCTGTTTCATATAGTGCACATCTGGGATTAGACGTGCATAAGTGAGTGTCACATTTAGGCCAGAATTACAGCTTTTTGCTTACTTGGGTGAAAAAAACCCCATCTGTTTCATATAGTGCACATCTGGGATTAGACGTGCATAAGTGAGTGTCACATTTAGGCCAGAAATACAGCTTTTTGCTTACTGGGGTGAAAAAAAAACATCTGTTTCATATAGTGCACATCTGGGATTAGACGTGCATAAGTGAGTGTCACATTTAGGCCAGAAATACAGCTTTTTGCTTACTGGGGTTATAAAACCCTCTGATATACCGCACATCTGGGATTAGACGTGCATAAGTGAGCGTCACATGTAGGCCAGAAATACAGCTTTTTGCTTACTGGGGTGAAAAAAAACCATCTGTTTCATATAGTGCACATCTAGGATTAGACGTGCATAAGTGAGTGTCACATTTAGGCCAGAAAAACAGATTTTTGCTTACTGAGGTGAAAAAAAACCATCTGCTTCATATAGTGCACATCTAGGATTAGACATGCATAAGTGAGTGTCACATTTAGGCCAGAAATACAGCTTTTTGCTTACTGGGGTGAAAAAAAACCATCTGTTTCATTATAGTGCACATCTGGGATTAGACGTGCATAAGTGAGCGTCACATTTAGGCCAGAAATACAGCTTTTTGCTTACTGGGGTAAAAAAAAACCATCTGTTTCATATAGTGCACATCTGGGATTAGACGTGCATAAGTGAGTGTCACATTTAGGCCAGAAATACAGCTTTTTGCTTACTGGGGTGAAAAAAAACCCATCTGTTTCATATAGTGCACATCTAGGATTAGACGTGCATAAGTGAGTGTCACATTTAGGCCAGAAATACAGCTTTTTGCTTACTGGGGAACAGAAAACATCTGTTTCATATAGTGCACATCTAGGATTAGACGTGCATAAGTGAGTGTCACATTTAGGCCAGAAATATAGATTTTTGCTTACTGGGTGAAAAAAAATTCATCTGTTTCATATAGTGCACATCTAGGATTAGACGTGCATAAGTGAGTGTCACATTTAGGCCAGAAATACAGCTTTTTGCTTACTGGGGTGAAAAAAACCCATCTGTTTCATATAGTGCACATCTAGGATTAGACGTGCATAAGTGAGTGTCACATTTAGGCCAGAAATACAGCTTTTTGCTTACTGGGGTTAAAAAACCCTCTGATATACTGCACATCTGGGATTAGACGTGCATAAGTGAGTGTCACATTTAGGCCAGAAATACAGCTTTTTGCTTACTGGGGTGAAAAAAAACCCATCTGTTTCATATAGGGTACATCTAGGATTATAGGTGCATAAGTGACTGTGAAATTTAGGCCACAAATACGGCTTTTTGCTTACTGGGGTTATTAAACCCTCTGATATACTGCACATCTGGGATTAGACATGCATAAGTGAGTGTCACATTTAGGCCACAAATACGGCTTTTTGCTTACTGGGGTTAAAAAAAAAACTTCTGTTTCATATAGTGCACATCTGGGATTAGACGTGCATAAGTGAGTGTCACATTTAGGCTAGATATACAGTACAGACCAAAAGTTTGGACACACCTTCTCATTCAAAGAGTTTTCTTTATTTTCATGACTATGAAGGCATCAAAACTATGAATTAACACATGTGGAATTATATACATAACAAACAAGTGTGAATCAACTGAAAATATGTCATATTCTAGGTTCTTCCAAGTAGCCACCTTTTGCTTTGATTACTGCTTTGCACACTCTTGGCATTCTCTTGATGACCTTCAAGAGGTAGTCCCCTGAAATGGTCTTCCAACAGTCTTGAAAGAGTTTCTAGAAAAGCTTAGCACTTGTTGGCTGTTTTGCCTTCACTCTGCGGTACAGCTCACCCCAAACCATCTCGATTGGGTTCAGGTCCAGTGACTGTGGAGGCCAGGTCATCTGGCGCAGCACCACATCACTCTCCTTCATGGTCAAATAGCTCTTACTTTCAAAGTTTTCCCAATTTTTCGGCTTACTGACTGACCATAATTTCTTAAAGTAATGATGGCCAGTCGTTTTTCATTACTTAGCTGCATTTTTCTTGACATAATACAAATTTTAACAGTTTATTCAGTAGGACTATCAGCTGTGTATCCACCTGACTTCTCCTCAACGCAACTGATGGTCCCAACCCCATTTATAAGGCAAGAAATCCCACTTATTAAACCTGACAGGGCACACCTGTGAAGTGAAAACCATTTCAGGGGACTACCTCTTGAAGCTCATCAAGAGAATGCCAAGAGTGTGCAAAGCAGTAATCAAAGCAACAGGTGGCTACTTTGAAGAACCTAGAATATGACATATTTTCAGTTGTTTCACACTTGTTTGTTATGAATATAATTCCACATGTGTTAATTTATAGTTTTGATGCCTTCAGTGGGAATCTACAATTTTCATAGTCATGAAAATAAAGAAAACTCTTTGAATGAGAAGGTGTGTCCAAACTTTTGGTCTGTACTGTACAGCTTTTTGCTTACTGGGGCGAAAAAAAAACCATCTGTTTCATATAGTGCACATCTAGGATTAGACATGCCTAAGTAAGTGTCACATTTAGGCCAGAAATACAGCTTTTTGTTTACTGGGGTGAAAAAAAAAAACATCTGTTTCATATAGTGCACATCTTTTTGCTTACTGGGGTGAAAAAAAAACCATCTGTTTAATATAGTGCACATCTAGGATTAGACGTGCATAAGTGAGTGTCACATTTAGGCCAGAAATATAGCTTTTTGCTTAGTGGGGTGAAAAAATTAAATCTGTTTCATATAGTGCACATCTAGGATTAGACTTGCATAAGTGAGTGTCACATTTAAGGCAGAAATACAGCTTTTTGCTTACTGGGGTGAATAAAAACATCTGTTTCATATAGTGCACATCTAGGATTATAGGTGCAAAATTGACTGTGAAATTTAGGCTACAAATATGGCTTTTTGCTTACTGGGGTTAATAAACCCTCTGATGTACTGCACATCTGGGATTAGACATGCATAGGTGAGTGTCACATTTAGGCCAGAAATACAGCTTTTTGCTTACTGGGGTGAAAAAAAACCCATCTGTTTCATATAGTGCACATCTAGGATTATAGGTGCAAAATTGACAGTGAAATTTAGGCTACAAATATGGCTTTTTGCTTACTGGGGTTAATAAACCCTCTGATATACTGCACATCTGGGATTAGACATGCATAAGTGAGTGTCACATTTAGGCCAAAAATACAGCTTTTTGCTTACTGGGGCATACTGGGGTGAAAAAAAACCCCATCTGTTTCATATAGTGCACATCTAGGATTATAGGTGCATAAGTGACTGTGAAATTTAGGCCACAAATACGGCTTTTTGCTTACTGGGGCATACTGGGGTAAAAAAAAAAATCTGTTTCATATAGTGCACATCTAGGATTAGACGTGCATAAGTGAGTGTCACATTTAGGCCAGAAATACAGCTTTTTTCTTACTAGGGTTAAAAAAAACCTCTGATATAGTGCACATCTGGGATTAGACATGCATAAGTTACTGTGAAATTTAGGCCACAAATACTGCTGTCATATAGAGTTAAAAAAAATAATAATAATTAGTGTGTAACGGATCTCCTAGCACCCCGACCGGGTACCTCCGTCGATAGTTGCTCCTAGTGCTTTCAGAGGACTCCTAGCACTCCACTTGACACCGTACGCACTGCAGACCCCACAAACCGCCAAAGCTTGGTTGAGGTCTCACCGTCTCCTACCCACCCTAGACCTACGACAAGGCTCCAGGCTCCAGTGCTTGAACCTCTCCTAAAACCAGAGAGCAGGAACAGCTCTCACAAGAGCTAGTAGTTATAGCCAGGAGAGTATAGCAAATCTCCCAGCGTATAGCAATCCCCCAGTGTCGATCAGTTACCCAAACACCAGCCTCAACATGATGAAGGATAAAACAGGAACTCTTTATTGCGGGCTACCCGCCCGTATTTATGCAGGTCTCCATCTGGTGGACATGCCCCTAGGGGACCAGAAGGAAGACTGTGACACATGACAGATATGTAGCACTCAGGATACACAGACACAACACATCCCAACAATGCATCATGGTTTCCTCCTCTCTGCCCTGGAGACACCCGAGGAGCAATTCAATTATCTCTCAGGACAAAGGGAAATCGCTAATACACATGTGGAGACAACAGGACAGAAATCACCACCCAAACACACAATGTCACACCCCCACAGCAAACACAGACAGTTAACATATCCCCAGATAGCTCAAGTCTGAGTGCATATCATTAGGTGAATGGCACTCAGAATACACGAATACAATAAAATTAGCTATCTGGGTACCCTCACATAACATAAAATACAATTCCAAAGACAGATTTAAGCTGTGCGGCCGGTCTGTCTTCTCCTTTAAAGTTAGTATGGGCCATAATCCTGAGGCAAGAGGCTGGTAAACAGGCCTCTCCAAAATCCAGTGGCGAGGTTGGTTTCGCCACACATCTCCCCCTCCCAGGGAAGACTAACTAGATACCTGACCTCACGGTCAGTACCTGAGTTAGTCTGGCAGTCCACCCACAACCCAATACTGGACCTGTTGAATTTTGGGGCCTGTCTCTGTTCGGTATGTCCCCAGCTGTTGAGGGGGCATCTGCTACTCCTTGCTTCCTTGTTGCTCTCTAGCTTGGAGCTGTAGGTACTTGGTGGGCAGAGGCCGACTGCGCTCTGCCCAGATGTCAGCTCTTCCGCTGGGGTAGCCTGTGGGAAGTCCGGCTCTGGAGAAGAGGATAGGGGAGGGCAGAGGCCGACTGCGCTCTGCCCAGATGCCAGCGCTTCTGCTGGGGTAGCCTGTGGAAAGTCAGCCTCTGGAGAAGAGGATAGAGGAGGGCAGAGGCCAACTGCGCTCTGCCCAGATGCCAGCTCTTTTGCTGGGGTAGCCTGTGGGATGTCCGGCTCTGGAGAAGAGGATGGGGAGGCCAGAGGCCGACTGCGCTCTGCCCAGATGCCAGCTCTTCCGCTGGGATGTGGTCAGGGAATCCTATCCCCAGGACCTTGTTGCAGATCGGCTGTGGAGAAGAGGATAGGGGAGGCCAGAGGCCGACTGCGCTCTGCCCAGATGCCAGCTCTTCCGCTGGGATGTAGTCAGGGAATCCTATTTCCAGGACCTTGTTCCAGATCGGCTGTGGAGAGGAGGAATCGCTTACCTCCTCCTCCTGGCATTCCTGCAGGGTTGGTGGGGGATCTGAACCGGCCGTCCAGCATCCCGGTAGGCCTGGTGCAGAGACCGCGGTCCCATCTGCATCATTGGAGTTAGGGGTGCTGTCCCCCTGTGGTTGGGGAGAGAGACCGGTTGTCTCCTCTCCCTTCAAAGTACACTGCCGCTGTGGAGAGAGACCGGCTGTCTCTTCTCCTATTAACACCCTCTGC
Organism: Bufo bufo; assembly: GCF_905171765.1. Taxonomy (NCBI): domain Eukaryota; kingdom Metazoa; phylum Chordata; class Amphibia; order Anura; family Bufonidae; genus Bufo; species Bufo bufo. Next base: position 124,368,395 of record NC_053397.1, read on the forward strand.
CGCTGGGAAGGGGGGACGACACACTTCTCTCCCTGTATTACCCCCATCTGGAGTTGGAGATCTGGGCTGGCTGCCCAACATCCCTGTAGGGCCGGTGGAGAGATTTCGGTCCCATCTCCACCTGCCAACTGTGGGTCTTCCCAGGACCAGTCTGTGAGGTCCCTCAACATTTGCGAGTAAGAACCACCTGTGTCCACACCTGGCAACTCCGGCTGCTGCTGAGGGTCTGGGCCAGCTGCCCAGCATCCCGGTGGAGAGACCTCAGTCCCATCTCCACTTGCCTGTTGTGGTTCCTCACAGGACTAGTCTATGAGGACCCCTACTTTGGGTTCCTCTGGCCGCCTCAGGGGGAGACTGCTTACCTCCTCGGATGCAACCTCTGCTCGGCTGCTGTAACACTCCTTCCGCTGGGCAATTTCTCTCTCTTTCGCCAGTCGAAATTCTCGTTCCATCCTTGCGTGTCGCTTGGCTGTGACCTGGTTCCAGATGGCCTGGTATATATCCACGGACACATTATCTCCTTACTGGGCCACTCGCTGCCTCACCACGGCCAGCCAATCATCTTCAGAGCCTTCCATACTTGTCTGCTCCAAGTCGCTGGATACCTCTGCTCCCAGGGGCGCTGCACGAGTGCTAGCGTTGCCCTCAATTTGTAACTCCACACATTACCGGTGTCTCTGAGCTGCTTCTCGTCGCACTAGGACGCCATCCCACTGCTTGCCACCAATGTAACGGATCTCCTAGCACCCCGACCGGGTACCTCCGTCGATAGTGCTCCTAGTGCTTTCCGAGGACTCCCAGCACTCCACTTGACACCGTACGCACTGCAGACCCCACAAACCGCCGAAGCTTGGTTGAGGTCTCACCGTCTCCTACCCACCCTGGACCTACGACAAGGCTCCAGGCTCCAGTGGGTGAACCTCTGCTAAAGCCAGAGAGCAGGAACAGCTCTCACAAGAGCTAGTAGTTATAGCCAGGGGAGTATAGCAAATATCCCAGCGTATAGAAATCCCCCAGTGTCGATCAGTTACGCAAACACCAGCCTCAACATGATGAAGGATAAAACAGGAACTCTTTATTGAGGGCTACCCACCCGTATTTATGCAGGTCACCATCTGGTGGACACGCCCCTAGGGGACCAGAAGGAAGACTGTGACACAGGACAGATATGTAGCACTCAGGATACACAGACACAACACATCCCCACAATGCATCATGGTTTCCTCCTCTCTGCCCTGGAGACACCCGAGGAGCAATTCAATTATCTCTCAGGACAAAGGGAAATCGCCAATACACATGTGGAGACAACAGGACAGAAATCACCACCCAAACACACAATGTCACACCCCCACAGCAAACACAGACAGTTAACATATCCCCAGATAGCTCAAGTCTGAGTGCATATCATTAGGTGAATGGCACTCAGAATACACGAATACAATAAAATTAGCTATCTGGGTACCCTCACATAACATAAAATACAATTCCAAAGACAGATTTAAGCTGTGCGGCCGGTCTGTCTTCTCCTTTAAAGTTAGTATGGGCCATAATCCTGAGGCAAGAGGCTGGTAAACAGACCTCTCCAAAATCCAGTGGCGAGGTTGGTTTCGCCACATAGTGTAATACCCTACATCAGGGTTTTTATTGGCGGTTAATTATTTTTAACAGACCTAACCACTTTTTATTTTGCTTTGTGAACGCTAACTATGAGGCAAACATCTAATAAGGGACGTGGTCATGGTAGTGGTGGTGGTGTTGGTGGAGCCTCTGGTGCAGGGAGAGGACGTGGCCGTTCTATTACAGCTACACGTCCTACTACCTCAGGTCCCAGTAGCCGCCAGAATCTACAGTGATATTTGGTCGAGCCTAATGCCGTTCTAAGGATGGTAAGGCCTGAGCAAGTACAGGAGCTAGTCAATTGGGTGGCCGACAGTGGATCCAGCACGTTCACATTATCTCCCACCCAGTCTTCTGCAGAAAGCTCAATGGTGGCGGCTGAAACCCATGTCCATCAGTCTGTCACATCACCCCAGTGCATATTGGGGATGCTGTCTGAGCCTCAAGTCATGCAGCAGTCTCTTATGCTGTTTGAAGACTCTGCTGGCAGGGTTTCCCAAGGGCATCTACCTAGCCCTTCCCCAGGGGTGGAAGACCTAGAATGCACTGACGCACAACCACTTATGTTAACTGATGAGGACATGGGAATACCACCTTAGCACGTCTCTGATGATGACGAAACACAGGTGCCAACTGCTGCGTCTTTCTGCAGTGTGCAGACCGAAAAGGAGGTCAGGGAGGAAGACTGGGTGGAAGACGATGCAGGGGACGATGAGGTTCTAGACCCCACATGGAATGAAGGTTGTGCCACTGACTTTCAGAGTTCGGAGGAAGAGGCAGTGGTGAGACCGAGCCAACAGCGTTACAAAAGAGGGAGCAGTGTGCAAAAGCAGAGCAGCCGTCGCCAAAACAGTTTGCCTGCTACTGGCCACCGTCACCAGGGAACGAGCACACCAAAGGCAGCTTCAAGGAGTTCCCTGGCATGGCACTTCTTCACACAATGTGCTGACGACAAGACCGGAGTGGTTTGCACGCTGTGCCATCAGAGCCTGAAGCGAGGCATTAACGTTCTGAACCTTAGCACAACCTGCATGACCAGGCATCTACATACAAAACAAAAGCTGCAGTGGAGTAAGCACCTTAAAAACCAAAAAAAGGGCTCAGGCCCCTCCTGCTCCCTCTACTGCTGCTGCCTCGGCCTCTTCCTCTGCCTCTGGAGGAACGTTGGCACCTGCCGCCCACCAAACAGAGGATGTGCCACCAACAACACCACCTCCGTCACCAAGCATCTCCACCATGTCACACGGAAGCGTTCAGCTCTCCATCTCACAAACCTTTGTGAGATTATTTAAAGCAAACTCAGCAAGGGACAAAAAAGAACACCAATCCTCCTGATTCTCCGCCACAAAACAGCGCAGATATGTCTCCAGATTCTGATTGACACGCTCTGTCTGGCCATTCGACTGCGGATGGAAAGCAGAAGAGAATGACAAGCGAACCCCCAAGCGAGAACAGAAGGCCTTCCAGAATCTGGAAACAAACTGCGTGCCCCTATCAGAGACTATGTCTGAAGGAATCCCATGCAATTTGACAATGTGGTCAACAAATGCCTGCGCCAGCGTCTTAGCATTGGGCAAACCAGGAAAAGGGATAAAATGTACCATTTTGCTAAAACGGTCCACCACCACCAGAATCACAGACTTCCCCGAGGAACGAGGCAAGTCCGTTATGAAGTCCATGGACAGATGTGTCCAAGGACGGGAAGGAATGGGCAAAGGAAGGAGAGGACCTGATGGCCGTGAATGAGGGACCTTGGCACGAGCGCAAGTCTCGCAAGCTGCCACAAAACCCTCAACCGACTTACGAAGCGCAGGCCACCAGAATCTCCGGGCAATGAGATCCAGTGTGGCTCTTGTCCCCGGGTGCCCAGCAAGGACCGTATCGTGGTGTTCTTTAAAAATCTTGTGTCTCAAAGCGAGAGGCACAAACAACCTCCCAGGAGGACAAAGATCAGGAGCTTCTGACTGAGCTGCCTGCACCTCTGCCTCCAATTCAGGAAAAAGAGCAGAGACCACCACACCTTCAGCCAAAATGGGACCCGGGTCTTCAAAATTCCCACCTCCCGGGAAAAAACGTGATAGGGCATCTGCCTTCACATTCTTAACCCCAGGGCGGAACGTAACAACAAAATTAAACCTTGAAAAGAACAAAGACCATCTGGCCTGTCTCGGGTTCAGACGCTTGGCTGACTCCAAGTAGGCCAGATTTTTATGGTCAGTAAACACGGTAATAGGGTGTCTGGCTCCCTCTAGCCAATGGCGTCATTCCTCAAAAGCCAACTTGATGGCCAACAATTCCCTATCTCCCACATCATAATTTCTCTCTGCGGAGGAGAGCTTCTTTGAGAAAAAGGCACACGGTTGCCATTTGGCAGGAGAGGAACCCTGAGACAAGACCGCACCCACCCCTACCTCAGAAGCATCAACCTCAACTATGAAGGGTAACGAAACATCAGGTTGTACTAGGATGGGAGCGGAAGCAAAACTCTCCTTGATATTAGAAAAGGCCTTACGCGCCTCTACCGACCAGGAAGAAAAATCTACCCCCTTTCTGGTCATATCAGTGAGTGGTTTAACAACAGAGGAATAATTCAAAATAAATTTCCTGTAATAATTAGCAAAGCCCAAAAAACGCATCAGCGCCTTCTGATTCTCAGGAAGCTCCCACTCAAGCACAGCGCGAACCTTCTCGGGGTCCATGCGAAAACCAGAAGCGGAGACAAGAAACCCCAGAAATTGGATCTCTGGAACCGCAAACACACATTTTTCCAGTTTCGCGTATAATTTATTCTCCCGCAGGATGAGTAAGACCTGACATAAGTGTTCCTTATGAGTCTTGAAATCAGGAGAAAAAAATCAAAATGTCATCCAAATACACTAATACAAATTTTCCCATTAAATGATAAAAAATGCTGTTGACGAAATGCTGAAAAACGGCTGGGGCATTCATCAAACCAAAAGGCATAACTAAATTCTCAAAATGGCCCTCAGGGGTATTGAAAGCCGTCTTCCATTCGTCTCCTTCTCTGACCCTAACCAGGTTGTATGCCCCTCTTAGGTCTAATTTGGAAAAGACTTTCGCCCCAACAACCTGGTTAAACAAGTCCGGGATCAGAGGAAGCGGATAAGGATCACGAATAGTGATACTGTTCAGCTCCCTGAAATCCAGACAAGGTCTTAAAGAACCATCTTTTTTCTTAACAAAGAAAAAACCAGCGGCAACAGGTGACTTCGAGGGTCGTATGTGTCCTTTTTTTCAGACTCTCAGAGATATAAGCACGCATAGCGACCCTCTCAGGTTGGGAAAGATTGTATAAACGAGATTTAGGCAGCTTGGCGCCTGGGATGAGATCAATAGGGCAATCATACTCCCTGTGCGGAGGTAAACCCTGAACTCCACTCTCAGAGAAGACATCCAAAAATTCAGAGAGGAAAGGTGGTACAGTTTTAGTAGAAACCTCAGAAATAGATGTTATGAGGCAATTCTCTCTGCAAAAGTTACTCCAACCATTTATTTGCCTCGCTTGCCAATCAATGGTGGGGTTATGTTTAGTGAGCCAGGGTAGCCCCAACACTAGAGGAGTAGGCAAACCGCTAAGGACGAAACATGACACATCCTCAACATGAGCATCATTCACAATTAAACGGATATTGTGAACTATGCCCTTTAATGATTTCTGAGAAAGTGGAGCTGAATCAATAGCAAAAACAGGAATATCTCTTCCCAAAGTGCATACCTGGAAACCATGAGTTATTGCAAATTGATTATCAATGAGGTTGACAGCTGCTCCACTATCCACAAAAATCTCACAAAAAATGCTCTTGCTCTCTAGCGCCACCCTAGCAGGCAGGACAAAAGAGGAACTACAAGCAAAAGGAAAACTTTCAATTTCCGCCTCAACCCTGCCAATAGTAACAGACGGAACATTCTTAAAAGATTTCTTCCTTTTTGTCTCTTTATTACTCCCAGAAAACTGCCTGAATCTCCTAGAGGGACAAACATTTGCCAGATGATTTATACCTCCACAACAAAAGCAAACCCTCCCCTGCGGGCTGAATCTTCTATTGTCAGAGGCAATCAACCCCAGCTGCATGGGCTCCTGCTCAGAAGGGGCTGACAGCGACTGAGACCCCTGTGCACAGAATGAGACCGCTGCACTGTCCCGGGACTGAGTATGACAGGAAGGAGAGATCTCTCCTCTCTCTCTAAGACGCCTGTCAATACGAACAGCCTGAGACATAGCAGAATTCAAGGAGGTAGGTCTTTCATGAAAGGCAAATGCATCTCTCAATCCCTCTGAAAGACCATAGCAAAATTGACTTCGGAGTGCAGCATCATTCCAACCCGTATCTGCTGCCCATCTCCGAAATTCTGAGCAGTAAATCTCTGCGGATTGTTTACCCTGGCATAACAGACGTAGTTTAGACTCAGCCAGAGCAATACGATCCGGATCATCATATATCTGACCCAGGGCTAAAAAGAATTCATCCACTGAACGGAGGGGCCGTGCCCCCTCCGGCAGCGAAAAGGCCCAGGACTGAGCGTTACCCCTGAGCAGCGATATAATGATACCCACTCTTCGTTCTTCATCACCAGAAGAATGGGGAAGAAGGCGAAAATGGAGTTTGCAAGCCTCTCTAAAACGTACAAAATTCTCACTACCCCCGGAAAACGTATCCAGGAGCGAAATCTTAGGCTCAGCACAAACTCCATGAACGCAAGCTGAACCGGTCACTTGAAACTGAGAAAAAGTCTTACGGAGATCAGCTACCTCCAAAGCAAGACCCTGAAAGCGTTCAGCCAAAAGTGTAACCGGATCCATGCTTGAGACGGTTTTAGGCGGCTGATAATGTCACAGATGGTGTACAGGAAACAAGATAATACAATACAAACAATGACTCACTGGACCCACAACTAAGGAACAAAAGGGAGACCCCTGCAATCGACCTGCCGCTCTCCCTTATTGCTCAGCCTATGCGACCACCCCAAAGGTGGATGGGCGCATATCCACGTACCTCGGCTATCTTAGACCTGAAGGCCCTACAATAGTGAGGGGACACGACCACCGGCTCCCTACACAGACACGGAGGGAGTCAGGGTCACCTGGATCCAGAAAACAGAAAATCATAAATACATAAACAGAACTTATCTTGCAGACGACTGTGGACAGGGAACTGGGAACTGGGACAGCATGCACACACACTCCAGGAAGTTGTATCAGCCGCACACTACTGCCTTATGGGTAGGAATTTAAAGGGAAGTAATCAGTCCGACTGCATGACAGCTGAGATAGACTAACGAGGTGAGGAACAGAAACCAAAACAAAGAAACTCAAGGAGGAGGATCTGGACGGCTCCTGTCAGAGCTTCTCAGCTGTCTGGTTGTGACAGCGTGACGCCGGTCATTACATTATATCTGGCCCTTATTTTGTGTAGGTAAAAAAAAAAAAAAAAAAAAAAAAATAATTTTTTTACCTACTTAGAATCCAGTATGGATCAAATTGCTGCTCTGTCCAAACAATTTCATGGCCTGTCTTTGGAGGTGGCAGGATTGAAGGCGTCGGTCCTCCAGCAACAGCAGCAATTACAACTGACCGCAAGCCCAGCGGTTGCTACTGGTAACCAGGTTGTTGCGGAACCCAAGGTCCCTCTCCCTGACAGATTTTCTGGGGGAAGGGACAAGTTTTTGACATTCCGTGAGGCCTGTAAATTATATTTTAAACTGCGCCCTTACTCCTCTGGTAATGAAGAACAGCGGGTGGGGGTTGTTATTTCCCTGCTGCAGGGGGACCCGCAGTCAGGGCCCGCCTTTGGGGTGTGCGGGCTGTGCGGCCGCACAGGGCGCCATAGCAACAGGGGCGCCGGGCGGCCGACAGCTCGCAATGTAATATGCGGCAGGCGAGGCGGCCCCCCGCCCCCTCCATCTCCCCCTCCCCTGTATTTATCAGGGGGCGCCTGGCGCACGTTGCGGTCTAAAAAAAAAAAAAAAAAGTTGCTTATATAAGTTCGGCCGGCGGCGCCCCTCATGCTGCGCCGCCTGAGTGGCTGAGGCTGAGCGCTTGCCGCTATAAAGAATCCTGCCTGCGCCTGCTGTGTGCTGTTAATGTAGCGTGGCCGAGCTCTGTTCGATCCGCGGTACAGGAGCATTTGTTTCCTGTACCCGGCCGGACTGACAGGAAGTGCTCACATAGTGTGCACTTCCTGTCAGTCCGGCCGGGTACAGGAAACAAATGCTCCTGTACCGCGGATCGAACAGAGCTCGGCCACGCTACACTAGAGGTGGAGGTGGGAGTAGAATAAGATTGACAAGGGGGGAGGGGGGAGGAAATAATGAGAGTGAAAAGGGGGGGGGGGGGGAGGAAATAATGAGAGTGGCAAGGGGGGAGGGGGGGGAATAAATAGAGTGACAAGGGGGGGGAATAATGAGAGTAACAAGGGAGAGGGGGGGGAATAATGAAAGTGACAAGGGAAGGGGGGGAAGAGAGTGACAAGGGAGGGAGGGGAAGGGGGGGAGAAGAGAGTGACAATGGAGTCCCCAGAGCCAGACTGCAGCCAGAGTCCAGATCATCTTATTGTCCTGGTGGTAAATAGACAATGCAATATGTTTATTATTTAATTGTTTAGTTATTAATACTACATTGGAAACTAATTTTCTCAGCTGGACACCGGCCGACACTGCGCATGCCCTGGGAGCCTCACCAGCGGTTACGGTAGGGAAAAAGCACGGGCCCGTATGTAATTTTTCCCTTCCCTAACTGCTGGTGAGGCTCCCGTTGCATGCGCAGTGTCGGCCGGTGTTCAGCTGAGAACATCCATCCGATCACTGCGCCTGCGCATTGGCTCATAGTTTTTCCCTACCCTAACCGCCGGCGAGGCTCCTGGCGCATGCGCACTCTGCTGTGAAATTTCCCTAACCTGTCGTTGTGCGCCTGCGCGGCGCTGCACACCTCCTCACGTCATGTCCGGTGCGACCGGAAGTGACGAGGGTAGGGAAATCTCACGAAGTAGGGAAGTATAACATTACACCGGCCTTTGGGGTGTGTGGGCTGGTAACTACTTGGTTGGATAGTCAGCCAGCCTATGCCATGATGCCAGCAACAAGCAGTGTTTTTTTTTTGGGGGGGGCAGGGGCGCCACAAGGTTAGCTCGCACAGGGCGCCTGAACACCTAAGGCCGGCCCTGCCCGCAGTCCTGGGCGTTCTGTTTACCTACTGATTCCCAGGCTCTTCGGTCAGTGGATGAGTTTTTCGGGGCCTTGGGTCTCATATATGACGACCCTGACCGAGTCGCACTGGCTGAATCAAGATTACGGAGACTCCTACAAGGAGAGCGGCCGGTAGAGGAATATTGCTCTGACTTCCGTAGGTGGGCTACGGATACCCAATGGAACGACCTGGCTCTCAGGAGTCAGTTTTGCTCTGGGTTATCCGAAAGGGTTAAGGATGCGCTTGCATTATATGAGACCCCCTTTTCCCTTGATGCGGTTATGTCCCTTTCTATCCGAATAGATAGACGCCTTAGGGACAGGTTGAAAAAACCGGAGCAATTGGTAACCCCTCCCAAGCAGCAGTTAGTCTGTACGGACTTAAACGAGCCTATGCAGCTAGGAGGAACTACTCGTCAGGTCCGTCCTCCTGAGGCTCGCCGTAGGCGTGGGGTTTGTTTTTTTTGTGGGGAGAGGGGTCATTTCATTAATGTCTGTTCTTCTTTCCTCAGAAACAAAAGACCGTCGGAAAACTACTAACCCCAGGCTGTGTGGAGGATGTCAGCCGGGGGTATACGTTTCCTCCATACGTACATCGCAATTTGTGTTGCCAGCGGTTATTGTTTTTGGTGATAAGACGGAGACTATTTCTTTCTTTCTAGACAGTGGAGCAGGGGTAAATTTGATAGATGCCCATTTTGCCCGCACTATGGGTTTGTCTCTCTGTACGCTACAGAGACCTATTCCCATATTCGCTATTGATTCTGCTCCTCTGTCTCAGAGAAACCTCACCCACATTGTTCATAATTTACACCTTCGGGTAAGGGACCACCATAACGAGATGCTTTCATGTTATGTTCTGGAGGGGCTTCCCACTCCGGTAGTGCTTGGTCTTCCCTCGTTGGTAGCTCACAATCCAGTGGTGGATTGGCAGGCCAGGGAGATATTGGAGTGGAGTGAGCAGTGCAGATAAAATTGCTTAAATAGCAATTGCTTAGTCGCCTCCATAACTACCCTACCTACATTTATTTCGGATTTTGAGGACGTTTTTTCTGAAAAGGGTTGTCAGAAGTTACCACCTCATCGTCCTTATGATTGCCCGGTTAACCTTATTCCCGGTGCAAAATTACCCAAGACCAGGTTATATAATCTTTCGGGTCCAGAGAGACAAGCCATCAAAGATTATATCTCTGAGAGCTTGGCTAAGGGACACATCAGACCCTCTTCTTCACCCGTGGCTGCAGCGTTTTTCTTCGTTAAAAAGAAAGATGGGGGCCTGCGTCCTTGCCTAGATTTTCGCAAATTAAATCGGATAACCATCCGAGACCCATACCCTCTTCCTCTCATTCCTGACCTGTTTAACCAGATTGCGGGTGCTAGGTGGTTCTCCAAACTTGATCTTAGGGGGGCCTACAATCTGATTCGTATTAAGGAGGGGGATGAGTGGAAGACAGCTTTTAACACCCCTGAGGGGCATTATGAAAATCTAGTTATGCCTTTCGGTCTGACCAATGCCCCTGCCGTCTTTCAACATTTCGTTAATGACATTTTTAGTCATCTAATCAGCAGGTTTGTGGTAATATACCTAGATGATATTTTAATTTATTCGTCTGATCTGAGAACACATGAGGTGCATGTCAGACAAGTACTGCAGGTCCTACGGACGAATAAATTATATGCTAACATTGAAAAATGTGTCTTCGCTGTTCAGGAGATACAATTCCTAGGTTATTTTTTATCTGCTTCAGGTTTCCGTATGGATCCTAGGAAGGTCCAGGCAATTTTAGATTGGGATCTTCCTGAGGACCTCAAAGCACTGCAACGGTTCTTGAACTTTGCGAATTTCTATAGGAAATTCATTAAAAATTATTTACTTATTGTAAAACCCCTTACTGACATGACTAGGAAGGGGACAGATTTTTCTAAATAGACTGACACCGCTAAAGTTGCTTTTTCCTCTCTAAAAGAGGTTTACCTCGGCACCTGTACTAGTCCAACCTGATGTCTCTCAGCCTTTTATTGTTGAAGTCGATGCGTCAGAGGTGGGAGTGGGGGCGGTGCTGTCTCAGGGTCCGTCTCCTGGCAAATGGCGTCCTTGTGCTTTCTTTTCTAAAAAACTATCTGCAGCAGAAAAGAACTACGATATTGGCAATAGGGAACTATTAGCTATTAAACTAGCATTTGAAGAATGGCGTCACTTTTTAGAGGGGGCAGTCCACCCCGTCACTGTGATTACGGACCACAAAAATCTTCTGTACCTCGAATCAGCTAAGCGTCTCACCCCTAGACAAGCTAGGTGGTCGCTATTTTTTACCAGGTTTAACTTTGTGATTACCTATCGTCCTGGGGCAAAGAATACCAAGGCTGATGCACTATCTCGTTGTTTCCCTGGAGGGGGTACTGTGAGTGATCCGGTGTCCATTCTTCAAAGAGGAGTGGTTGTTTCTGCAGTACACTCTGTTCTGGAGGGGAAGGTGTTAGAGGCCCAGGGGGACGCCCCGGTCTCTTGCCCCTCAGAGAAATTGTTTGTACCGTTGAACCTGTGTTTCAAATTATTAAAGGAACATCATAATTCGGCACTTGCTGGGCACCCGGGTAGTAAAGCAATCTTGGAGCTATTGTCTCGTTGTTTTTGGTGGCCAAGGTTGCGTCAGGATGTATTGGATTTTGTGTCTTCTTGTTCTACCTGTGCGCGCGCAAAAGTTTCACATACACGTCCTGCAGGGTCTCTATTACCACTCGTCATTCCCAATAGACCATGGACACATCTGTCAATGGATTTTATCACTGACTTACTGTCACGAGGGTATCAAGAGCCACGTCTGACTCCGTTATACCCGGGGTCAGGAAGTCGCAGCGGGTGGCTGCGCGCTCTATATCTAAAGATCACGTTGTTTTTTAGTGATTGTTTTCTGTGTTTGCCTTGCTATCCTTTTTGTCTCTCTCAGGGATCCGTAGCTTCTCCTCCTCAGCTGTTTCTTGTCTGCCACTCCCTACCTCCTTATATTCTCCCCTCACACTTCTCTAGTTGCCAGTTATAGAGCTTCCTGCCTGGACATCTATACTGACCCACTGGAGTGGTGAATCCTGCTTGTCGTTCCTGAGTGCTACCCTCCGGATCCCTGTTGGGCTTATTGTTGTCTCCTGTTGTCGCCCATCTGGGAATATATGTTGAGTCTGTGTTGTCTGTCCTCCCCTTGGTGTTTTCCCTTAGAGTTAGTGGTGCGGACTAGTGTTCCCATCGCCCTGTTCACTACCTAGGGCTCAGCTCAGGGAAAGCCAGGGCTTTAGGCACGTGATCGGCGTACGGGTGAGGAACCCGTCTAGGGACGTCTGGGCAGCCAGGTGCCAGCCGCCAGGTGAGTCAGGGGTCACCATCTTCCCTCTCACTTGGGCAGGGCCTTCCTCGTTCCCTCCCTCTGTGTCACGTATGTGATAGCCACGCCGACCGTGATATTATAACTGGCCCTTACTTTTTGAGAAAAAATAAAATAAAAATTTAGAATTTTTTATTTGTTGTTTTTTTTTCTCTCTCTACTTAGAATCCAATATGGATCCTATTGATGCCTTGGCAGAACAGCTTCAAAGCCTGTCTTTGGAGGTGGCAGGATTGAAGGCGTCTGTTCTCCAACAACAGCAGCAAATGCAGCAGACCGCACCCCCAGCGGTTGCTATGGGTAACCAGGTTGTCACAGAACCCAAGGTTGCTCTTCCCGACAGATTTTATGGGGGAAGGGACAAATTTGCGACGTTCCGTGAGGCCTGCAAATTATATTTTAAGTTGCGCCCTTACTCCTCAGGTCATGAAGAACAGCGGGTAGGGATTGTCATTTCCCTGCTTCAGGGGGATCCGCAATCCTGGGCGTTCTCGTTACCTCCTGGTTCTCAGGCTCTTCGGTCAGTGGAGGGATTTTTTGGGGCTTTGGGTCTCATATATGATGACCCTGACCGAGTCGCCCTGGCTGAGTCGAAGTTATGGAGACTCCTACAGGGAGATCGGTCAGCAGAGGAATATTGCTCAGAGTTCCGTAGGTGGGCTACGGATACTCAGTGGAACGACCCGGCTCTCAGGAGTCAGTTCTGCTCTGGGTTATCTGAAAGGGTTAAGGATGCACTGGCGCTGTATGAGACCCCCCTTTCCCTTGATGCTGTTATGTCCCTCTCTATCAGAATAGATAGACGTCTTAGGGAGAGATCGAAAATTCCGGAGCAATTGGTTACCTCTCCCAAGCAACAGTCAGCCTGTACTGACTTAGATGAGCCTATGCAGCTAGGCGGAACTTCTCGTCAGGTCCGTCCTCCCGAGGTTCGCCGTAGGGGGGGGGGGCTTGTTTTTTCTGTGGGGGGAGGGGTCATTTCATTAATGTCTGTCCCTCCTTTCTCAAAAACAAAAGACCGTCGGAAAACTACTAACCCGGGCTGTGCGGAGGATGTCAGCCGGGGGGTATACGTTTCCTCCATACGAACATCTCAATTTGTGTTACCAGCGGTCATTGTTTTTGGTGTTAAGACGGAGTCTATTTCTTTTTTTCTAGACAGTGGAGCAGGGGTAAACTTGATTGATGCCCATTTTGCCCGCACTATGGGTTTGTCTCTCTGTACGCTGCAGAGACCTATTCCCGTATTCGCTATAGATTCTGCTCCTCTGTCTCAGAGAAACCTCACCCACATTGTTCGTAATTTACACCTTCGGGTAGGGGACCACCATAATGAGTGTCTTTCATGTTACGTTCTGGAGGGCCTTCCCTCTCCGGTGGTATTGGGTCTTCCCTGGTTGGTAGCGCACAATCCAGTGGTGGATTGGCAGGCCAGGGAGATATTGGAGTGGAGTGAGCATTGCAGAGAGAATTGCTTAAATAACAATTGCTTAATCGCCTCCATAGCTTCCCTACCTACATTTATTTCGGACTTTGAGGACGTTTTTTCTGAAAAGGGTTGTCAGAAACTACCACCTCATCGTCCTTATGATTGCCCGGTTAACCTGATTCCCGGGGCAAAATTACCCAAGTCCAGGTTGTATAATCTTTCGGGTCCCGAGAGACAAGCCATGAAAGATTATATCTCCGAGAGTCTGGCTAAGGGACACATCAGACCCTCTTCTTCACCCGTGGCTGCAGGGTTTTTCTTTGTTAAAAAGAAAGATGGGGGCCTGCGTCCTTGCTTAGATTTCCGTGAGTTAAACCAGATAACCATCCGTGACCCATACCCTCTTCCTCTCATTCCTGACCTTTTTAATCAGATTGCGGGTGCTAAGTGGTTCTCCAAACTTGATCTTAGGGGGGCCTACAATCTGATTCGTATCAGGGAAGGGGATGAGTGGAAGACAGCTTTTAACACCCCTGAGGGGCATTATGAAAATCTAGTTATGCCTTTCGGTCTGACCAATGCCCCTGCTGTCTTCCAACATTTCGTTAATGATATTTTTAGTCATCTCATCGGCAGGTTTGTAGTCATATACCTAGATGATATCTTAATTTATTCGGCTGATCTGAAAACACATGAGGTGCATGTCAGGCAAGTACTGCAGGTCCTACGGACGAATAAATTATATGCGAAAATTGAAAAATGTGTCTTCGCTGTTCAGGAATTACAGTTTCTGGGATATCTATTATCTGCTTCAGGTTTCCGCATGGATCCTGGGAAGGTCCAGGCAATTTTAGATTGGGATCTTCCTGAGAACCTTAAAGCCCTACAACGGTTTTTGGGTTTCGCTAATTTCTATAGAAAGTTCATTAAAAATTATTCAGTGATCGTTAAACCCCTTACCGACATGACTAGGAAGGGGACGGATTTTTCCAAATGGTCTGTCGCCGCTAAAGATGCATTTTCCTCTCTAAAGGAGAGGTTTACCTCGGCACCTGTTCTAATTCAACCTGATGTCTCCCAGCCTTTTATTGTCGAGGTAGATGCGTCAGAGGTGGGAGTGGGAGCTGTATTGTCTCAGGGTCCGTCTCCTGGCAAATGGCGTCCTTGCGCTTTCTTTTCCAAAAAATTATCTTCTGCGGAGAAGAATTATGATATTGGAAATAGGGAACTGTTGGCGATTAAACTGGCGCTTGAAGAGTGGCGTCACTTCTTAGAGGGAGCAATCCACCCCGTCACGGTGATTACGGATCACAAGAACCTTCTGTACCTAGAATCAGCTAAGCGTCTCACCCCTAGACAAGCTAGGTGGTCGCTATTCTTTACCAGATTTAACTTTGTAATCACCTATCGTCCTGGGGCAAAAAATACCAAGGCAGACGCATTATCTCGTAGTTTCCCTGGAGGGGGTAATGTTTGTGATCCGGTACCTATTTTACAAAGAGGAGTGGTTGTCTCTGCTGTACACTCTGTTCTAGAGGGAAAGGTGTTAGAGGCTCAGGGGGACGCCCCGGCCTCTTGCCCCTCAGAGAAATTGTTTGTACCGTTAAACCTGCGTCTTGAATTATTAAAAGAACATCATAATTCGGCACTTGCTGGACACCCGGGTAGTAAAGCAACCTTGGAGCTTTTATCTCGTCGTTTTTGGTGGCCAAGGTTGCGTCAGGATGTAATGGATTTCGTGTCTACTTGTTCTACTTGTGCACGCGCGAAAGTCTCTCATACACGTCCAGCAGGGTCTTTATTGCCACTTTTCATCCCCAATAGGCCATGGACACATCTGTCAATGGATTTCATCACTGACTTACCGTTGTCGGCGGGTAAAACAGTTATCTTGGTAGTAGTAGACAGGTTTAGCAAAATGGTACACTTTATTGCGCTACCCGCACTTCCTAATGCTAAAACTCTCGCTCAGGTGTTTATCAGTGAAATCGTGAAGCTTCACGGGGTCCCTTCCGATGTGGTTTCGGATCGGGGAACCCTGTTTATTTCTAAGTTTTGGAAAGCTTTTTGTTCCCGTTTGGGGGTTCACTTGTCCTTTTCCTCAGCTTTCCATCCTCAGTCGAATGGACAGACTGAGCGTACCAACCAAAACCTAGAAACATATTTAAGGTGTTTTGTGTCTGAAAACCAAGAGTTGTGGTCATCATATTTACCGTTAGCTGAGTTTGCCATAAATAATCATTATCAGGAGTCCACTGGCAAGTCACCATTCCTTGGTGCATACGGTTTTCATCCCCAATTTTGTACTTTCAAAGAGGGGGGGTCTTCTGGGGTTCCCGAAGAGGAAAGGTTTTCTTCATCTCTTTCATCGGTATGGCAGAAGGTGCAAGTTAACTTGAAAAAGATGAGTGGTAAATATAAATGCATGGCCGATAAGAAACGGTCGCCAGGTCCGGACCTAGGAGTGAATGACTATGTGTGGTTGTCTACTAGAAATATTAAGTTGAAGGTTCCTTCTTGGAAACTGGGTCCTAGGTTCATTGGTCCCTATAAAATAGTAGCCGTCATTAACCCTGTGGCTTTTCGCCTGGAGCTACCTCAGACTTTTAAGATCCATAACGTCTTCCATAAATCGTTACTCAAGAAGTATGTTCCACCTCTAGAACCTTCGCCGCTGCCACCTCCTCCTGTCATTGTGGCTGGTAATCTGGAGTTTCAAATAGCCAGAATTGTTGATTCTCGTCGATTCCGCCGCTCTCTTCAGTATCTGGTGCATTGGAGGGGTTACGGTCCCGAGGAAAGAATGTGGGTTCCAGCGTCAGAGGTAAACGCCAACAGGTTAATTCAGACTTTCCATGCCTCTCATCCGGAGAGACCTGGTCCTGAGTGTCCGGAGGCCCCTCGTGAAAGGGGGGGGTACTGTCACGAGGGTATCAAGAGCCACGTCTGACTACGTTATACCCGGGGTCAGGAAGTCGCAGCGGGTGGCTGCGCGCTCTATATCTAAAGATCACGTTGTTTTTTAGTGATTGTTTTCTGTGTTTGCCTTGCTATCCTTTTTGTCTCTCTCAGGGATCCGTAGCTTCTCCTCCTCAGCTGTTTCTTGTCTGCCACTCCCTACCTCCTTATATTCTCCCCTCACACTTCTCTAGTTGCCAGTTATAGAGCTTCCTGCCTGGACATCTATACTGACCCACTGGAGTGGTGAATCCTGCTTGTCGTTCCTGAGTGCTACCCTCCGGATCCCTGTTGGGCTTATTGTTGTCTCCTGTTGTCGCCCATCTGGGAATATATGTTGAGTCTGTGTTGTCTGTTCTCCCCTTGGTGTTTTCCCTTAGAGTTAGTGGTGCGGACTAGTGTTCCCATCGCCCTGTTCACTACCTAGGGCTCAGCTCAGGGAAAGCCAGGGCTTTAGGCACGTGATCGGCGTACGGGTGAGGAACCCGTCTAGGGACGTCAGGGCAGCCAGGTGCCAGCCGCCAGGTGAGTCAGGGGTCACCATCTTCCCTCTCACTTGGGCAGGGCCTTCCTCGTTCCCTCCCTCTGTGTCACGTATGTGATAGCCACGCCGACCGTGATACTTACCTTTGTCTGCGGGTAAAACAGTTATTTTGGTAGTACTGGACAGGTTTAGCAAAATGGTACACTTCATTGCGTTACCCGCACTACCTAATGCTAAGACTCTTGCTCAGGTATTCGTCAGTGAAATCGTGAAGCTTCACGGGGTCCCCTCCGATGTTGTTTCGGATTGGGGTACCCAGTTTATTTCTAAATTTTGGAAAGCTTTTTGTTCCCGTTTGGGGGTACACTTGTCCTTTTCCTCAGCTTTCCATCCTCAGTCGAATGGACAGACTGAGCGTACCAACCAAAACCTGGAGACATATCGTAGGCTACTTTCACACTAGCGTTCGGGGCTCCGCTTGTGAGTTCCGTTTGAAGGGGCTCACAAGCGGCCCCGAATGGATCCGTCCAGCCCTAATGCATTCTGAATGGATGCGGATCCGCTCAGAATGCATCAGTCTGGCTCCGTTTGTCCTCCGCTCCGCTCAGCAGGCGGACACCTGAACGCAGCTTGCAGCGTTCAGGTGTCCGCCTGGCCGTGCGGAGGCAAACGGATCCGTCCAGACTTACAATGTAAGTTAATGGGGACGGATCCGTTTGAAGTTGACACAATATGGCTCAATTTTCAAACGGATCCGTCTCCCATTGACTTTCAATGTAAAGTCAAAACGGATCCGTTTGCATTATCATGAACAAAAAAAAAAAAAAAATAATAATTTTTTTTTTTTTTGTTCATGGTAATGCAAACGGATCCGTTCTGAACGGATCTAAGCGTTTGCATTATAGGTGCGGATCCGTCTGGGCACATACCAGACGGATCCGACCTAAACGCAGGTGTGAAAGTAGCCGATGTTTTGTGTCTGAAAACCAAGAGTTGTGGTCATCATATTTACCGTTAGCTGAGTTTGCCATAAATAATCGTCGTCAGGAATCCACTGGCAAGTCACAATTTCTTGGTGCATATGGTTTTCATCCCCAATTCTGTACTTTCAAAGAGGGGGGGGTCTTCTGGAGTTCCCGAAGAGGAACGGTTTTCGTCATCTCTTTCATCGGTATGGCAGAAGGTGCAAGCTAACTTGAAAAATATGGGAGGTAAATACAAATGCATGGCTGATAAGAGACGGTCGCCAGGTCCGGACCTAGGAGTGAATGACTATGTGTGGTTGTCTACTAGGAATATTAAATTGAAGGTTCCCTCTTGAAAACTGGGCCCTAGGTTTATTGGTCCTTACAAAATTGTAGCCATCATCAACCCCGTGGCTTTTCGCCTGGAGTTACCTCAGACTTTTAAAATCTATAATGTCTTTCATAAGTCGTTACTCAAAAAATATGTTTCACCTCTAGAACCGTCACCGCTGCCACCCCCTCCTGTTGTTGTGGATGGTAATCTAGAATTTCAGATATCCAAAATTGTTAATTCTCGTCAGGTCCGCCGCTCTCTTCAATATCTGGTGCATTGGAGAGGTTATGGTCCCGAGGAAAGAATGTGGGTTCCTGCGTCTGAGGTAAACGCCGACAGGCTAGTTCGGGTTTTTCATGCCTCTCATCCTGAGAGACCTGGTCCTGAGTGTCCAGAGGCCCCTCGTAGAGAGGGGGGTACTGTCACGAGGGTGTCAAGAACCACGCCTGACTCCGTTATACCCGGGGTCAGGAAGTCGCAGCGGTTGGCTGCGCGCTCTATGTAAGATTGGGCTGTTTCCTTATGGTAGCTTTCTGGGTTTGCTTTGCAACCCTTTTTGGCTCACTCAGGGATCCGTAGCTCCTTCTCCTCAGCTGTTCCTTGTCCAGCACTCCCAACCTCCTTATATTCCCCTCTCACACTTCTCTGGTTGCCAGATATAGAGCTTCCTGCCTGGACATCTATTCTGACCCTCTGGAGCTGTGTTGCTGCGTTCTCTGGTTGTTGGTCCAGAACGCTACCCTCCGGATCCCTGTTGGACCTTTGTGGTCTGCTGTGGTCGCCCACCTGGGTGTATGTGTTTGTCTGTATTGTCTGTCCTCTCCCTGGTGTTTCCCTCTTAGTGTCAGTGGTGCGGACTAGCGATCCCACCGGCCCATTCACTATCTAGGGCTCATTTTAGGGAAAGCCAGGGTTTAGGCACATGATCGCCGCACGGGTGAGGAACCCGTCTAGGGAAGTCAGGGCAGTCAGGTGCCAGCTGCAAGGTGAGTCAGGGGTCACCACCTTTCCCTCTCCCTTGGGAAGGGCTTTCCCTTTTCCCTCCCTGTGCGTGACGCCGGTCATTACAGCGGGGCAACCCAAAGTTGAATGAACCTCTCCTCTGTCTGGGTGCCGGGGCCTAAAAATATCTGACAGTGGCCTGTTCCAGTGTTGGGGGACGTAAAGCATGATTCTCTGCTATGACATAAAGACTGATTCTCTGCTGAGTCGCTGACATGAAGCCTGAATCTCTGTTATGGGACCTCTCTCCTCTGTCTGGGTGCCGGGGCCTAAATTATATGACAATGGACTGTTCCAATGTTGGGTGACGTGACGCATGATTCTCTGCTATGACATGAAGACTGATTCACTGCTGACATGAAGCCAGATTCTCTGCTATGGGACCTTTCTCCTCTGCCTGGATGCCTGGGCCTAAATATCTGACAATGGACTGTTCCAGTGGTGGGTGACGTGAAGCATCATTCTCTGCGATGACATGAAGACTGATTCTCTGCTGACATGAAGCCTGAATCTCTGTTATGGGACCTCTCTCCTCTGCCTGGGTGCCGGGGCCTAAATATCTGACAATGGACTGTTCCAGTGTTGGGTGACGTGAAGCCTGATTCTCTGCTATGACATGAAGACTGATTCTCTGCTGACATGAAGCCAGATTCTCTGCTATGGGACCTCTCTCCTCTGCCTGGGTGCCTGGGCCTAAATATCTGACAATGGACTGTTCCAGTGTTGGGTGACGTGAAGCCTGATTTTCTGCTATGACATGAAGACTGATTCTCTGCTGACATGACGCCAGATTCTCTGCTATGGGACCTCTCTCCTCTGCCTGGGTGCCTGGGCCTAAATATCTGACAATGGACTGTTCCAGTGGTGGGTGACGTGAAGCATGATTCTCTGCTATGACATGAAGACTGATTCTCTGCTGACATGAAGCCAGATTCTCTGCTATGGGACCTCTCTCCTCTGCCTTTGTGACTGGGCCTAAATATCTGACAATGGACTTTTCCAGTGGTGGGTGACGTGAAGCATGATTTTCTGCTATGACATGAAGACTGATTCTCTGCTGACATGAAGCCAGATTCTATGTTATGGGACCTCTCTCCTCTGCCTGGGTGTCGGGGCCTAAATATCTGACAATGGACTGTTACAGTGGTGGGTGACGTGAAGCCTGATTCTCTGCTATGACATGAAGACTGATTCTCTGCTGACATGAAGCCAGATTCTATGTTATGGGACCTCTCTCCTTTGCCTGGGTGCCGGGGCCTAAATATCTGACAATGGACTGTTACAGTGGTGGGTGATGTGAAGCCTGATTCTCTGCTATGACATGAAGACTGATTCTCTGCTGACATGAAGCCAGATTCTCTGCTATGGGACCTCTCTCCAATTGATATTGGTTAATTTTTATTTATTTTATTTTTATTTTAATTTATTTCCCTATCCACATTTGTTTAACTACATTTTGCTGCCTTTTGCAGCCCTCTAGCCCTTTCCTGAGCTGTTTTACAGCCTTTTTAGTGCTGAAAAGTTCGGGTCCCCATTGACTTCAATGGGGTTCGGGTTCGCTCAACTCTACAATACCACTTCTATGTCTCCTTGAGAAAACACAGGGCGATGATGGAAGAGGATGTGGCCCAGGACGAGGAGGAGGAAGAGGGGACATCTCTAACACTTTCAGGCTAGTCTTTTAGAAGTGGCTCAGAAAGAGGATTTTTGCAACAGCAGAGGCCAGGTACAAATTTGGCCAGCCAGGGCCCACTACTGGAGGACGAGGAGGAGGAGGAGTATGAGGAGGAGTATGAGCAAGAGGAGGAGGATGGGGATGAAGCATGTTCACAGCGGGGTGGCATCCAACACAGCTCGGGCCCATCACTGGTGCATGGCTGGGGGGATACGAAGGATGCAGACAATACGCCTCCCACAGTGGACAGCTTGTCCTTACCTCTGGGCAGCCTGGCACACATGAGCGACTACATGCTGCAGTGCCTGCGCAACAACAGCAGAGTTGCCCACATTTTAACGTGTGCTGACTACTGGGTGGCCACCCTGCTGGATCCCCGTTACAAAGACAATGTGCCGTCCTTAATTCCCTCACTGGAGCGTGATCGGAAGATGCGCGACTACAGGCGCACGCTGGTAGATGCGCTCCTGAGAGCATTCCCGACTGACGCCGGGGGACAAGTGGAAGCACAAGGCGAAGGCAGGGGAGGAGGAAGAGGTCGCCAATGCAGCTGTGTCAGCTCCAGCACCTGAGAAGGCAGGGTTAGCATGGCCGACATGTGGAAAAGCTTTGTCACCTCGCCGCAACAACCGGCCCCAACTGCTGATATGGAGCATGTTAGCAGGAGGCAGCATTTGAACAACATGGTGGAACAGTACCTGTGCACACGACTACATGTACTGACTGATGGTTTCTGCCCCATTCAACTTCTGGGTCTCCAAATTGTCCACATGGCCAGAGCTTGCCCTGTATGCCTTGGAGTTGCTGGCCTGCCCTGCAGCAAGTGTACTCTCTGAACGTGTATTTAGCACGGCAGGAGGCGTCATTACAGACAGACGCAGCCCCCTGTCCACAGCCAACCTGGACAAGCTCACGTTCATTAAAATGAACCAGGCCTGGATCCCACAAGACTTGTCTGTACCTTGTGCAGAATAGACAGTTCTAACAGCCTCAACCATCCATCCTTGTATTCAAGTGCACTAAGTGCACTATTCCTTTTTTTTTTTTTATATGTCCCAATATTTTGGGGGATACCCCTATGTAAAAATGCTAAATAACACACATCTGTGTTGGCTACCTATTGCTCCTTCGCTGCCGCTTCCACCTAGACCGCCACGTGAGCCTACACTGCCACATCCACCCATTCACCGCCTCCTCAACCTCTTCCTCCTACATCATTCCTAATTTTTATTTTTTTAAGGTCTTTTATGTTTTTTTAATTCATTTCCCTATCCACATTTGTTTGCTGAGCATTTACCATGCTTTTAAGCACATTTTGCTGCCTTTTGCAGCCCTCTAGCTCTTTCCAGGGCTATTTTAGAGCCATTTTAGTGGCCAAAAGTTGGGTCTCCATTGACTTCAATGGGGTTCGGGTTCGGGTTCGGGGTCAAGTTCGGGTCCCGAACCCGAACTTTTTTTTTAAGTTCGGCCGAACCTGCCGAACCCAAACATCCAGGTGTCCGCCCAACTCTACTTATCAGTGATGCAAGTCTGTACTCAGGCTCTTCAAAGAAGCCACCATATTTCTGAGCTGGGAAAACTGTGGCATGAACAATGTCATCCCCCTGATACTTACAGTGGCATGCAAAAGTTTGGGCACCCCTGGTCAAAATTCCTATTAGGATGAATGCACACGACCGTGGAACATGGCTGTGAACGGTCCGTGGTATCCCAGCCTGGCATCCTGCTGAGAGCAGGAGCGCACGGCGTCATTGGTTGCTATGATGCCGTGCGCTTCATGCCGCCGCTGCACTACAGTAATACACTCGTATGATCTATATGAGTGTATTACTGTAGTGCAGCGGTGGCATGAAGCGCACGGTGTCATAGCAACCAATGACGCCATGCCCTCCTGCTGATAGCAGGATGCCTGGCCGGGATACCACGGCCTGCTCAAGGCCGTGTTCCGCTGTCGTGTGCATTCGGCTTTACTGTGAACATTTAAACAAGTTGAAGATGAACTGATGTCAAAAAGGCATAAAGTCAAAGATAAAACACACTTTTCAACATTTGAAGCAATATCAGTGTATTATTTTGGCTTTGTACAATTTTAGAGTGAAAAAATGAAGGGAGTACTGTACCCTGCAAAAGTATGTAAACCCAAGGAGATTTCAGCACTCAGATAACTTTGACTGAGATCTCAGACCCTAAATAGCCTGTTAGCATTAAGGCTTGTTCACAATCATCATTAGGAAAGGCCAGGTGATGCAAATTTCAAAGCTTTATAAATACTAGTGTTGATCGTGAATATTCTAATTGCTAATTTTTATCATGAATATTGGCACTTCGAGAATTCGCGAATATCTAGAATATAGTGCTATATGGGGGGCGTGGCTAGCAGAGGATGTGAGCAGACGTGCTGAGTAAAGCTCCCGCTTCACCTCGTCTTTTATCCTGAAAAGAACCCTTAAAAAAACCGACTTTAACCTGTCACAGTTGAAGCTCTGGTGCTGCTGTCACCCGTCCGCCCGAAACTGAAGTTTTCTTTGCTGATTTGTGGGCAAAATGGGACCAAAGAAAGATTCTAGAGGCCCGAGCAGGGAGCTGCAAGATGGCGCCGGGCCTGACACGCCACGGCGCAGTGACCGCGCGAAAGACATCCAGCGGGAAGCGGCTGCTAAGCTGGGGAAGTTTGCGCACTCACCGGAACGTGAAGACTTACCGGAGTCAAGCGGGAAGCAAGACAGATCTTTGTCTCGGCTCGGCCATAACCGTGAGGGTGAGGAGAATAGCGCACATGATATCCCCGCCAGCAGTTCCAACAGATATGAGGTGCTGCGAGGCTATACAGAGGCAGATGATACTAACGCAATGGAGCCTGATATAGAGGAACCCACCCTTAAGGATGTGCTGAAAGCTGTTACCGAATGTGGAAAATCACTAACGGCACTGAGAATGCAGGTGGGCTCCATAAAGGAAGATGTGTCCATAGTGCGCCATGATCTGTAGCGCCTGGCGGACCGCACAACTGCCCTGGAGGGGAGAATGGAGGAAATGGAGGATATCGTACCCTCTATAAAAAGAGCCTCTGCTGATCATACACAGAAAATAGCCCTTCTAATGGCCAAGCAGGACGACCTTGAGAATCGTTCACGGAGAAATAACGTGCGTATAGTGGGGGTACCGGAGAAGATTGAGGGCTCTAACCTGTCAGATTATTTTGAAACATGGGCGAGAGATACCTTTGGAAGAGAGACTCTGACACCTCTTTTCGCTGTGGAAAGGGCCCACAGGGTGCCTACCAGACCGTTACCACCGGGGGCCCCGCCATAGACCGGTTCTCATGAAAATTCTGCACTATAAAGATAGAGACATTCTCCTGCGTAAAGCCCGTGAACAGCCTGAAATAACCATTGGTGGCCAAAGGGTGTCGCTGTTTCCAGACTACTCGATGGAGGTCCAGAAGCGGAGATCAAGGTTTATAAATATAAAGAGGCGACTGCGCAGCCTGAACGTTCCTTACTCCATGATGTTTCCAGCGCGGCTGCGGATAGTTGCTCTGGGAAGAACCAATTTCTTCGAAGACCCCAAAGAGGCCCTCCGATGGGTGGACAGTCACGGAAAGCCGTCTGAGAAATGCTGAACCACAGGCGGATGGCGACTGAAGGACGGCTGTGTAGCGGTTCGGTTTGTGTGACTGCATATATGCGATTGCGTGATAATGTGTCTGTGTGATTAGACAGTTTATACGTAGGGATAGCGGCTTGCATTATCATCTACAGTTTATTGTTTAATATGCCTTACACTGATGAAAACTGTGTACTTTACTTACTTAATGGGTTCATATGACATTAGGCGAATTATAGCAGAGAGGAAGTGGAGAGCGGAAATGTAAATGTACTGTGAATTCTTAGAAGCACTGTATAGTTTTAAGAATCAGGTGCATCACGCTTCTCCCGCTAAAGGTCTAACATGCAAGAGGAGCTGGTGGTTCTGACACGGTTGACTCTTTAAACCTGCAGTCCCCTTGGGAGCAATAGCAGGGACCTGTCGGACACACCGGTGTCCTTGTCTTAGACTACCTTAGGTAGGAGTGAAGGAGGGGTCTCTTCCTTTCTCTCCTGTCTTGTCTTTTTGTTGTTTGTTCTGTCTGTCCTGTTTTTATGTTTGGGGTTTGGGTTAAGTTAGAAACCAGGTTATGCAGGTATGTACTACTATTCTTAATGAGACCACAGTATAAACACGCTGTTGAGTCAGGTCAGACCAAGACCCGACTCATATATAGATGGAAGGTTCGTATTGATGGCTGGTAAGGTTACCTTTTTCAGCTGGAACGTCAGGGGAATTAAGGAAGCAAACAAAAGGAGGGCAGTTTTAGATGGTGTTGGGAAGTATCAGCCCCTGATTTGCTGTCTTCAGGAGACTCATTTACTGCCAGACCAAACCGACATTCTTACACCGAGATGGGCTGCTCACTGCTTCCATGCCACCTATTCTGCCTATCCAAGGGGGGCTAGCATTTTGATACACAGATCTATCGCGTTCTCCTGTTTCTCCCAAAAAATAGATAGAGAGGGTAGATATGTGTACATACATGGCTCCTTATACTCAGTTGAATGTGTAATTATTGGTGTCTACATCCCTCCACCGTATTCCCCACAAGTGATGAAGCAGCTAATTGCTTTGATAGCGGAAAGACCAAATGTACCTACCGTAATGATGGGAGATTTTAATAACATACCTTGTTTGGCAATGGATAAATTTTGGGCTTCCCCACAGGTTGTCAGCAGCGATCTCACTCCCTTCGGCCGGTTACTACAGGAGGCAGCCATTCTGGATTTCTGGAGGTTAAGGTACCCTGACACTAGGCAATTCTCCTGTCGCTCCAGCACATTTGGCTCCTTGTCCAGAATCGATTTCATTCTGGCAATGAGGAAATGGGTCACCTATTGCATGACATTAGATACTTACCAAGACAAATTTCTGACCACTCACCAATCGTGGCGACCTTCCAGATGGTGCCGTCCGTGTCGCGCAGAACTACTCAATGAAGTTCAACCCCTTCTGGTTGAATATCCTAGCTGATCTGTCAGATGTAAAAGATGATTTAACTGAGTTTTTGAACGAAATCTCCCCTCTGCCAGTAAGATAATAGTATGGGATATGATGAAGGCCTATCTGCGTGGGATACTGGCTGCTAAAATTAATGGGCGGAAAAAAGAGAATAGCGCTTTAACCAAACAGTTGCTCCTAGCGGTAGAGACAGCCGAGAACAAATATATAGCGGATCCAAAGCCAGAGCTTGAAACTCAATGGAAAGAGGCGCAGCAGCAGCTAGATGAGCGCCTTCTTAGAAATGCCCGTAATAAGAGGTTCTTCTTGAAACAAACGTATTATGAAGAGGGGGAGAAGGCAGGTAGGATGCTGGCTCTGATCACTAGGGCTCAGCAGAAGTCTAATAATGTGGCGGCGCTGCGTGACACGGACGGCACGGTGCAGGTTAATACAGGGAAAATATCCCAAGTATTGCTGGAGTTTCTATAGGAATCTGTATACCTCTAGAACTGTAGCTACAGAAGCCGACATCCGGAATTTCCTCCGTCCCTTACATTTACCCACTTTGGATCAGGACCAAAGGACACTTTTAGACAGCCCCTTCACTTTGAGAGAACTAGAGGTGGCATTGGGAGACATGGCTAACAATAAAGCTCCTGGAGTGATGGCCTACTGCCGAGATTTATAAACAATTTGCCCCAATTTTATTGCCTAAGTTATTGGAAGTACTTAATGAGGCCCAATTGGTAGGTAAATTGCCTGATACAATGAACGAGGCGATTATAGTTGTTATACCTAAGGCAGGTAAAGATCCAGTAGAGGCAGAGTCATATAGGCCCATTTCATTGCTGCAAGCTGATATCAAATTGGTGGCCAAAATGTTGGCTAACCGTCTTAACTCGGTTATTGCCACACTTATAAACAAGGATCAGGCAGGTTTTATGCCAAACATGTCAACTGCAATAAATATCAGGAGACTCTTTCTGAATATTCAGGTGGGCCAGGTCCACGCCTTGAATGCGGCGGTCGCGTCTTTGGACGCGGCCAAAGCATTCGACTGCGTGGAATGGCAATACCTATTCCTGGTATTGGAAAAGATGGGAGTAGGATCAGTATTTATTGATTGGGTTAAAATACTGTATGCAGGTCCTACGGCTAGAATACAGGTAAATGGGGGCCTTTCAGACATATTCAACTTAGGGAGGGGTACCCGTCAGGGATGTCCGTTGTCGCCGCTACTGTTTGCAGTGGCAATTGAGCCCCATGGCGGAAGCTCTACGCTTATCAACGGAGGTTAAAGGACTTACATACGGGTCGGTAACTGAAAAAGTAGCATTATATGCGGATGATTTGCTCAAGTTTCTAGATAAATGGGAAACGTCTTGCCAGCTGCCATGGAAATTATTAATAGGTTTGGACAAATGTCAGGTCTAAGAATTAACTGGTCAAAATCGGTACTAATGCCATTTGCTGATGGCGTGGCGGTAGATCTGTTTCGGCAGGGGGGCTGCAAGTAGTGTCGAACTTTAAATATTTAGGAATACAGGTATCCAGGAATAATAGGGATTTTATAGAGCTGAACATAATACCATTATTAGATAAATTCAGAAAGAAAGTACAGACATGGTCGAAACTACCTCTATCTATGGTTGGCAGAACAAACCTGCTTAAAATGATCCTTATGCCCCAACTCCTCTATGTACTATACAACGCCCCCGTGTGGATTCCATTAAGGGATGTTTTATACTTTCAATGCCATCTTTAGAGATTGATCTGGAAGAAGGGAATTCCTCGGATTAAATTGAGTACCATGTGTAGGTCTAAGACCCAGGAGGACTGAGTGTCCCTGACCCCCAGGCTTACTTTCTGGCGGCCCAAATGCAGCATTTGAGGGGCTGGGGTGAAGTAGAGAAGGTGAATAAGACAGGTACATAGTAAAACACTTGCTTAACAGGAGATGCCTCCTATCAGCATTAGAGGAAGGTGCTTTTAAAGAAATAGGGAAGAAATATGGGGTACTAGATCTAATACATAGGGTAAGGTGGAAAACCAGGAAAATGCAGGAATCGAAGGATATACGAAGTATACTCCAATCTGGCCAAATATCATGTATACAGAACTTAATAAGGTTTCAAGCGTTAGGACATGGAGGAAATTTGGTTTGGATAGGATATGGCAATTATTTGGAGACACGTCCTTAAAGATTTCTCTACATTACAACAGGAGTTCAATTGCCCAAATCCCTCTTCTATGTATACTTACAAGTGAGACACGCCATCCAAGTGCAGGAGCGGCAGGAGAAATTGGTGCCGGCCCAGAAGCATCTAATTATAGACCTCACGGCCACTGGTGGTGGCTCGGGGGGAGTGATATCGCTGCATTACCTTAGTTTGATGGAGGCCATACATAAAAAAAAATCCGTTCCAACTGTTTGAAAAATGGGGAAAAAGATGTTCCAGGATTGAAGGAAGATCAATGGGAAAAGGTGCTGGCTGACTTTCCAATATAGCGGTGAGTGAGGCCCATAGAGTCTCGCAATTGCTACTGCTTCATAGGGTATATAGGACCCCGAAAATGTTGTATAGAATAGGATTTCATACTGATTGATACATGCCCAAGGTGTGGTGCTTCGTCGGCGGACTTAATACACTTAATGTGGAACTGTCCACGTCTACGCAGATATTGGAAGGAGGTGGTAGACCTCATTATTAAGGTTTATAGATTTCGATTGAATGTTCTCCTATTGCATGTATTTTGGGATGTGTTGGGGAAGTGTCAGGTTCCAGAGAGGCCAAGTTGGCAATCCAGCGGATTCTATATCAAGCTAGGAAGAGGATAGCATCCAGATGGATAGCTCAAGACCCACCGGAGCTAAGTGAATTGATAACAACGACACACACCTTGGTGCAACTCGAGAGTTATGTGTATCAAAAAAGAGGAAATAACAAAAAGTTTAACAAATATGGTATGCATGGATTGAACACTTTCATCTTACTGTTTAGTACAAACGACTGGAAAGGGAGAATGAGAGAAAGGGAAGTTAACAGGTAGTAATAAAGGAAAATGAGTCTAATACAACATAGGTACCTTATAAAAGTAATAAGTAGGAGCTGCTGTGCGAATGGCGTGAAATGTACATTGGATTGTAATCCCGTAATACGCTGTGGACTCTTTTCTTTTTTCTCTTCTCAGGGACAAACTGCACCTGGACTTTGGGATGGGGAAGGGGGTGGGGGAGGTTGGGTGGGTTTATGTGTATTATTGCTTTTGTTCACATGTAAAAAAAGAAAAATTGATCTTAAATAAAAGATTTGATCAAAAAAAAAAAAGAATATAGTGCTATATCTTCGTAATCGCGAATATTCTAGATTTTTTTTCATCAGTACCCATGATCCCTCACTGCTTCTTGCTTGTGGAACAATGAGAAGGCTGCAATATCTTTGACATTAGGAGTAGTGTTGATTGCAAAATTTCGTTATTCCGAAGTTTATCGCAAATTTTTTATTGCAAATTGTCTGTTTGCCGGTTTTTGCTATCAGAAAATAATGACTGGAGAAGTGGAAATCACAAATTCTCGAATTTGCAAATATATGATGAATATTCACCCAATATTCGTGAAATATTGCGAATTAGAATATTACCCCTGCCGCTCATCACTGATAAATACCCAGACTCTAAACATGGCCCCAAAAAACTGCAGTCATGGATTCTTCTAAGCAGCTGTCTGACCCTCTGAAAATGAGAATGGTTGAGGCAAACAAATAAGGAGAAAACTATATAGTTTAATAAGGCTAAAAAAAAGACATACAGTGCCTTGCAAAAGTATTCACCCCCTTGACTTTTTCGTGTTTTGGTTACATTACAGCCTTAAGTTCAATGCTTCTTGTTAATCTGAATTTATAGTAGATGGATCAGAAACACAATAGTCGGTGTGAAGTGAAGTGAAATGGTGAAGTGAAATGAGAAAAATATATAAATAAAACTATTGTTTAGAAATACAAAACAAAAAATTGGCATGTGCACATGTATTCACCCCTTTGTTAGGAAGCCCATAAAAAGCTCTGGTGCAACCAATTACTTTCAGAACTCACATATTTAGTGAAATGATGTCCACCTGTGTGCAATCTAAGTGTCACATGATCTGTCATTACATATACACACTTTTTTGAAAAGCCCAGAGGCTGCAAACACCTAAGCAAGAGGCATCACTAACCAAACACTGCCATGAAGACCAAGGAACTCTCCAAACAAGTAAGGGACAATGTTGTTAAGAAGTACAAGTCAGGGTTAGGTTATAAAAAAATATCCAAATCTTTGATGATCCCCAGGAGCACCATCAAATCTATCATAACCAAATGGAAAGAACATGGCACAACAGGAAACCTGCCAAAAGACGGCGCCCACCAAAACTCACGGACCAGTGCAAGGAGGGCATAAATCCAAGAGGCAGCACAGAGACCTAAGGGTAACCCTGTAGGAGCCTCAGAGCTCCACAGAAGAGACTGGGAGTATCTGTACATAGGACGACAATAAGCCGTACGCTCCATAGAGTTGGGCTTTATGGCAGAGAGTGGCCAGAAGAAACAAAAAGGCACGTTGTGAGTTTGCTAAAAAAGGCATGTGGGAGACTCCCAAAATGTATGGAGAAGGTGTTCTGGTCTGATGACACTAAAATGATGAGACCTTAGGCTACTTTCACACTTGCGTTCGGGGTTCCGCTTGCGAGAGTTCCGTTTGAAGGCTCTCACAAGCGGTCCCTGAACGGATCCGTACAGCCACAAATGCATTCTGAGTGGATGCGGATCCGCTCAGAATGCATAAGTTTGGCACCGTTTGGCCTCCGTTCCGCCCAGCAGGCGGACACCCGAACGCGCTTGCAGCGTTCAGGAGTCCGCCTGGCCGTGCGGAGCCCAAACTGATCCTTGTCCAGACTTACAATGCAAATCAATGGGGACGGATCCGTTTGACGTTGACACAATATGGTGCAATTGACAAACTGATCCGTCCCCATTGACTTTCAATGTAAAGTCAGGAGTCCCTATTAATATACCATCAGATCAGAGTTTTCTCCAATCCGATGGTATATTTTACTTGAAGCGCCCCCATCACCATTGGATTTGAGTTAGATCGTGAAACTCAGATCCGACATTATATTCTAACACAGAGGCGTTCCCATAGTGATGGGGACGATTCAAGTTAGAATATACTGAGAACTGTGTAATAACTGCCCCCTGCTGCCTGCAGCACCTGATCTCTTACAGGGGGCTTGTGATCCGCACAATTAACCCCTCAGGTGCGGCACCTGAGGGGTTAATTGTGCGGATCATAGCCCCCTGTAAGAGATCAGGTGCTGCCAGGCAGAAGGGGCCAGACCCCCCCTCCCCAGTTTTAAATTCATTGGTGGCCAGTGCGGCCCCCCTCCCTCCCCTGTATTTAACTCATTGGTGGCCAGTGCGACCCCCTCCCTCCCCTGTATTTAACTCATTGGTGGCCAGTGCGTCCCCCCCTCCATCCCTTGTATTTAACTCATTGGTGGCCAGTGTGGCCCCCTCCCTCCCCTGTATTTAAGTCTATGGTGGCCAGTGCGGCCCCCCCTCCCTCCCCTGTATTTAACTCATTGGTGGCCAGTGCGGCCCCCCTCCCTCCCCTGTATTTAACTCATTGGTGGCCAGTGCGGCCCCCCCTCCCTCCCTCCCCTGTATTTAATTCATTGGTGGCCAGTGCGGCCTCCCCTCTCCCCCCCCCCCCCTAATTAAAATGACCGACCCCCCATCATTAGTGGCAGCGGAGAGTTCCGATCGGAGTCCCAGTTTAATCGCTGGGGCTCCGATCGGTTACCATGGCAGCCAAGACGCTATTGTAGTCCTAGCTGCCATGGTTACTTAGCAATTTTAGAAGCATTATACTTACCTGCGATGTCTGTGACCGGCCGGGCGCTCCTCCTACTGGTAAGTGAAAGGTCTGTGGGGCGCATTGCTTATAGCACAGACCTTTCACTTACCAGTAGGAGGAGCGCCCGGCCGGTCACAGACATCACAGGTAAGTATAATGCTTTTAAAAATTGCTAAGTAACCATGGCAGCCAGGACTGCAATAGCATCTTGGTTGCCATGGTAACTGATCGGAGCCCCAGCGATTAAACTGGGACTCCGATCGGAACTCTCCGCTGCCACTAATGATGGGGGGTCGGTCATTTTAATTAGGGGGGGGGAGGGGAGGCCGCACTGGCCACCAATGAGTTAAATTTAGGGGAGGGAGGGAGGGAGGGAGGGGGAGCCGCACTGGCCATCAATGAGTTAAATACAGGGGAGGGAGGGGGGCCGCACTGGCCACCAATGAGTTAAATACAGGGGAGGGAGGGGGGGCCCGCACTGGCCACCAATGAGTTAAATACAGGGGAGGGAGGGAGGGTGCGGCACCTGAGGGGTTAATTGTGCGGATCACAGCCCCCTGTAAGAGATCGGGTGCTGCCAGGCAGCAGGGGGCAGTCATGTACACAGTTCTTTTAGTATATTCTAACTTGAAGCGGCCCCATCATGGGAACGCCTCTGTTAGAATATACTGTCGGATCTGAGTTTTCACAAAGTGAAAAATCAGATCTGAAAAAAACTGTTATGCAGACGGATCCGTTCTGAACGGATGCAAGCGTTTGCATTATAGTAGCAGATCCGTCTGTGCAGACACCAGACGGATCCGCTCCGAACGCAAGTGTGAAAGTAGCCTTATCCAAAGCGACTTGGAGCTGTGATTGCCGCAAAAGGTGGCTCTACAAAGTATTGACTTTAGGGGGGTGAATAGTTATGCACATTGACTTTTTCTGTTATTTTGTCCTATTTGTTGTTTGCTTCACAATAAATAAATAAATAAAACCTCTTCAAAGTTGTGGGCATGTTCTTTAAATTAAATGATGCAAATTCTCAAACAATCCATGTTAATTCCAGGTTGTGAGGCACCAAAATACGAAAAAAGTCAAGGGGGTGAATACTTTTGCAAGGCACTGTATGTCCATCCAGTTCAGCCTGTTATACTGCTAGCTGATCCAGAGGAAGGCAAAAAAACATGTAAAAGGTAAAAGCCAATTTTCCTCACTTTAGTGGAAAAAATATTAATTGCCGACTCCAATCAGACAATCAGAATAACTCCCTCGATCAACAACCCATCTTTTTTTTCCCATTTAAATTTTTTATAGATTTTTTTTAAGAGAGTATAAAATTACAAATAGTATAGTAAGATAAAAAAGGAAATGAAATGAAATGAGCGTTTCTCTATATCTTTAAAGGTATCATAGTCTTGCGATTTTCCCATGGTTGCCAGCATTTCAGGAAATTATTCATCGTGCCCCTCTGAAGTGCCACCGAGTATTCTAGAAATCGTATGTCCTCTATCAGAGTATAGAGTTCGGAGTTTGTAGGGGGGTAGAGCTCTTCCAGTGGAGTGCTATCAAGCATTTAGCTGTAGTTAAAATGTGGAGGAGCAGCCTGGCACCCCGACCCCTAATTGATGACGGAACTCCATTCAGGAGGAGTGTCAGAGGTTCCCTAGGGATATGGGTATTCAAAATGTTTTGTAGGAATTGAGCTACCCATGTCCAGTAAGACTTTATAATTGGGCACGACCAGAAGATATGGAACAGAGAGGCTTTCGGTTGGGAGCACTACCAGCAAAGGTCCGGAATCTCGGAATGCATAGTATGTAACACTTCCGGTGTGTGGTACCAGAACGTTAGAATCTTCAGTTGGTTCTCCATGTACATCACTGAAGAAGAGTTAGAGTGTGGTCTGTTTCATATAGTCTGCCAAGTCTCCGGAGGGAGCTGCCTCCACAACCGATCCTCCTATCTCCTCATGTATGCATGTTTAAACCCCAGATGAACCAGATAGGACCTGGTATATATCAGAAATTAGGCTTTGGAGGGGGGCTCTGGGTGCAGACCCATTTAAACTGAGAGAGTGCTGGTACCTCCGATGCACCCAGCACCTTCTTATAATAGTGGAGTATTTTGTGATATTGAAACCTCAGTGTGTCAGGTAGGGAAAATTTAGCCTGCAGTTCCTTAAATGTTAAAAACCTAGCTGAGAGAGGATCTTTCAGGTCGAGAATTCTGTAGAGCTCTGCAGTCCTCCACAGTCCAACCAATCCAACCCCCAAACTCTTCAGTAGATGAGGGGGTGAAAAGGAAAGTAGTAAGAGCTCAGGGTGGCTAAGTTATATCTAATCCTGTTCTGGAATCAAATCTCCCTTGTGAACAGCATTGGGCCCAATAGCCTAGAGGCTGAGATAGCGAGAGGGGAACCCCAGATCATTGTACCCGGGTGGATCAGTGCCAGCCTCAGACGCTCAACCTCATCCATCAGTTATATGAATGCAGCATAGACTATGAGACGATGTGCCTCAGGTGCATAGTTCGGTAATATGAGACTATAGAAAAGAGGGCCATACCTCCATTAGAGGCAGGGGCATCAATATCTGGTTGTAGAATCTATGACGTTTATAGTTCCATACAAAATTGGCAAAAGCAGACTATATAGAGCGGAGGACTGTGGCAGGCACCCTTACAGGGAGGGTTTTCAAAATGTATAGAAACTTAGGGAGTATGGACATTTTTATGGCCGCTATGCGACCCAGAAGGGAAATCGGGAGCATTTTCCATTTAGTAAAAAGGCCATTCAATTCCGTTAGCGGCGACAGAAAATTGGCTTTGTAGAGGGAAGAATAACTGGGCATGAGTTGGATCCCTAAGTACTTAATAGAGTGGGTACGCCAGGTGTAACTAAACCTGCTATAAAGAATGCTGAATCTATCAAGGGAGATGTTGATTGGCAAGGCTTTGCACTTAGATGTATTAAGCTTGTAGCCAGATAGCACACTATATTGATCCAACACCGTGTGAAGGTTAGGGAGGGAGATAAAGGGATTGGTTAGGGTGAGTAAGACATCGTCAGTGAAGAGGGAAATAGAAAATGACTTATCTCTGAACGGTATGCCTTGGATGTCGGAGCTTTTACTTATTAGGGCTGCTAAGGGTTCGATGCTGAGAACATATAAAAGGGGGGAGAGGGGACACCCTTGTCTTGTCCCATTATAGATCAGGAGAGAGGGGGAATGGGGATGCGGTAACCAAATCACCGCTTTTGGGGAGGAATACAGGCCCATCAGGGCAGCTAGGAATCCAAAATCATGCAGCATCCGGAACATAAAGTTCCAGTTCAGGTGGTCGAACGCCTTTTCTGCGTCTAAACTGAGCAGTAGTGCCTTCAGCTCTCCCTGTCGGCTATATATATAAGGTCGATGGCCTGTCTGGTGTTATCACCTGCCTGGCGGAAGTGAACAAAGCCAACCTGATCCTTATGAACTAAATGTGGGAGCCAGGAATTCAGCTGTCTATGTAACAGATCAGCTGTTCTGTCGATGACAAATCTAGGGGCCTGAGGCGGGTCCGCAAATCAACTATTTGTCTCAGTGTTCGTGTCGTGGGGTTAGAGGCCAGAGACTGTTCTGCCGCTCAAAGTGAGCGCGAACATTCTCGGTGTTGTGCTTCCCTATCTTTTTTCAATCGATAAGAGAAGGAAATGCATATTCCCCTAAATACTGCTTTGTGTGCCTGCCACAGCATTCCCACCGAAGGTGCGGTAGGTGCATTCTCCACAAAGTACTGAGATAGTGATGACTATTACCATTTTTCCCTGTTTATATACATCTAAATACCTTATGATTGGAATATTTAGTATACAGTAATATGGTTGTCATAGGACTCGTACATATCAACTCTCCATGCCAGTATTTCCTGCCTGACATTCCTCCTGGGGCAAACACAGGAATGTCACAGGAATTTACTGAGGTGTGTTAGACATGCATAGCCAGTCCGGTTATATCAAGGCAAGGTGAAAAGTTGACTAGCACATTGATACGACTTTATATTAACAGTTTACTCTTATGAAGAAAATGAATAAGCAATTATATGCCATTGTGCGTTTGGTAACAGCCGCCCCCTTGTGGCCATGGGAAATACAAGAAATGACCACAACTCATTTTAATAATTTCTTATGCTTTTCTTCAATTAATATTTGTAATCTTTTTCTCTGTTGTTTTATGATTCGTCTCAGATAAACAATCATGCATAAAATAATTAGTACCAGAACTGTTTGCCCTACTAGGAGTCCTTTTACACCACATTCTAGTCCCTAATTGGTATTGACAATTTCAAAATCTCAATAGTGTAATAATTCATTTAGGGTCGCATTTGCTTTCTCCACCTCATTACTAATGTGAATTAGGTGAGTTTCTTTCCTATCCAAGAGTCGTTCTAAATTTATACATAATGGATCTATATGGACATTACAAGTGGGAAGCTATTCCTCAGGGTGAGCCTCAGGTTCACTATCTATTACAGCCTCCTCCATGTATATCGGAAATGGTGTAATTACAGTTGTTCCAATAGTTGTGACCTGATATGGAGTGAAACAGAAGTTAGGGTTAGGTATTGGACATATCAACTCTCCACACCAGTATTTCCTCCAGGGGCAAACACAGGAATGTCACCGGAATTACTGAGGTGTGTTGGACATGCATAGCCAGACCGGTTGTATCTAGGCAAGGTGAAAAGTTGACTAGCACATTGATACGACTTTATATTAACAGTTTACTCCTATGAAGAAAATGAATAAGCAATTATACGCTATTGTGCGTTTGGTAACAGCCTATCGAAGCAGTCTGAGAAGAGGACATTAAAGTCTTCCCCTATCAGCTGTACCACGCCTCGAACAGTAGAGAGGGAGGAGAGAAGAGAAGAAAGGAAAGTGAGTTGACCGGAGTTGGGAGCATAGACCGTGCAGAGCTGCAGACTCACCCCATGTAAGGTGCCCTGAAGGATGAGCTACTGTCCTAGGGTGTCAGCGTGTACTTTGTCGACCTGAAGTGGGCAGGATCTGGATATCAGGAAGGTGACCCCCGCCGACTTGGAGCTGGCAGAGGCCATATATGTTCTGGGGAACCAATGCTTGGCAAATGCAAAAGAGCCATTGGAGGTCAGGTGTGTCTCCTGTAATAAAACAATATCAGCTTTGGATCTACGGATTTCCCTCAGGGTAATACGTCTCTTAAGGTTGGCGTTGAGACCCTTTACATTTAATTTGAGTCCTTTTTATTAGCAGAATATGAATTTTACATACAGAAAGCCCCCAACACCCCCATATCCTCCCCCCACAAAATATCCTGAAGATGCTCTACATCCGCCACATCCCACCCCATCCCCCACCCAAACACCAACATTTCAGCATGACAATATGTGCCCCTCCCCTCCACAACTCCCATCAATATAATTGAATTAAATCTTGGATCCTGTAGAGAACATTACATAGGTTATCAGACACATCTTCCCTTCATTAAATAGATAGACATTCCCTAAGTCCCACAAGACATCGCCAACCATGGAGCCAGATATACACAGCAGGCAGTAGTACCCCTCACACCAATCCCAATCAGTATCTCTGGAGTTCCCTAGACACCAGCCAGGGGCATCAATCACTCTTTACATTTAAGTACATGATCTTAGCCATACAGAAGAAATGAAGAGAGGCCACACTAGTTATAGCTGAAGGGGAAAAAAAAGAGGGCCTGGAGATCAGGTGCCAGGCTACTCCTCACAATATTCCATGGTACACAACGGTGGTAGGGTAGAGGCACAGGAAAT
Organism: Bufo bufo; assembly: GCF_905171765.1. NCBI lineage: Eukaryota > Metazoa > Chordata > Amphibia > Anura > Bufonidae > Bufo > Bufo bufo. Next base: position 124,406,161 of record NC_053397.1, read on the forward strand.
AGACATGGAGAGAGAAGAAGAGGTAGGAAAGCTATATAGAGACTATATAGAATATTACAGAAATAACAATTCAAGAAAACAATTTGCGACAATAAAGGCATAGCACAACTAAAACCTTTATGTCCGTGGAGTTCAGCTGGGAAGAGGCGGACAAAGCCACAAGTACAGCCAACCACAATAAACCCACCCGGGGAAGGGTAGCTGGGACCGCTCAACCGTGACCTAAGGTCCACTCCCACAAAACTCCAAAGACACAAGGGACCAAATGTAAACACCCCTGTAAAACATGTAAACATATGCAAGGGAAAAACAGATAAAGCCTAAGGCTACTTTCACACTGCTTTTCAGGGTCCGCTTGTGAGATCCATTTCAAGGCTCTCACAAGTGACCCCAAACGGATCAGTTTGGCCCCAATGCATTCTGAATGGATGCAGAACCATACAGAATGCATCAGTTTGGCTCCACTCCGCCTCCATTCCACTCTGGAGGTGGACACCAAAACGCTGCTTGCAGCGTTTCGGTGTCCGCCTGGCGGTGCAGAGCCAAACGGATCCGTCCTGACCTACAATGAAAGTCAATGGGGACGGATCCGTTTACATTGACACAAATATGGTGCAATTGTAAACGGATCCCTCCCCCATTGACTTTCAATGTAAAGTCAGGACGGATCTGTTTGACTTCACTTAGACTTAGACTTTTTTGTATGCAGACGGAGCCATACTGAACAGATACCATCGTTTGCATTTATAGGTGCGGAATCGTCTGTGCAGATACCAGACGGATCCGCACATAGCGCAGGTGTGAAAGTAGCCTTAGAGAAAGGGAAAAACTGCAGTCTGACAACTAGACCTGCCAGGTGATATATGTAGCTCAACGTTTAGCTGTAGATGGAGTAGACATTTTTTGCGGGGTCCCACTGTTGTCCAGGTCGCCATGTATTGGCTCCTATGAGCCAAAGTTATTACTTTGCGAAGTCTCACGAGACTTCTCATAATAACTTCAGAAATTTATTTATACTGTAAAAAAAACATTTCCCGAACCCAGGTTTGGTTCCAAGAGGTATGAGACTTCGAGAAGTAATAACTTCGGCTCATCGGAGCCAATATATTCTAATACTGTACAGAGCGCTCGCTCCGTACAGTATTAAAACAAAGTTTTATGCAAATTGACTTTGGATGTTTCCGAAGTTGATTCGCTCATCCCTAGTAATGGAAGTTAACAGGAACAATGGAGATCAAGAGAAGGTCCGGAAGATCAAGAAAAATTTCAGACTCTGGAGTTGTGGTACATTGTTCTATTGTTGAAACCTCTCCTGCGTCCTCACCACAAAATTCAGCATCAAAAGTTTTCAAAAGAACATCTAAACCAGCCTAATGCATTTTGGAAACAAATCCTGTACAAATAGGATGGCTTCTACAAATGGATCATGATCTTAAGGACACCTTAAAATCCACAACAGACTACCTCAAAAAGGCGCAAGCAGAAGGTTTTACCATGACCCTCAGAGTCCTCTGGTCTAAAAATTATTGAAAATTTATGGATAGACCTCAAAAGAGCAGAGCATGTAAGATGGCCCTTGAATCTCATAGAACTGTAAGACTAGCAAGGGGAAATGGATGAAAATCCCTCAAACTAAAGTTGAAAGACTTTTGGCTGGCTATAAAAATTGTATACAAGCTGGGTGCTATTAGCTACTAACTATGCATGGTACCTAAAGTATTGGTTTGGGCCCTTTATTTTGGTATTTTTGAAAATATAAAAGATGAAGAAAAATAGTTTTTGCTTAAAATACAAAGAGAATGTGTCATGTTTAACTTTATGTCTTCTGGGGATCATTTTATCTTCAACTTGCTTAACTGTTCACAGTAACAGTCATTTTGACCAGGGCTACTCAAATTTTTGCATGCCACTGTGTACCGTATTAAATAGAGTTGAGCGGACACCTAGATGTTCGGGTTCAACTGGCTCGGGCAAACTTTTTTTTGCACAGTTTTTTTTTTGACCGTATTCATCTGAGGAGTTGGGGGGGATGGTATTTTTATAGAGCAGATTCTTACGGATGCAGCGGGGTATATCACACCCAAAAATTGGTGAATTTAACCCGAATATGTAACAGACAAAATTTGTGAAAGTTTTTTACCTGTCTACTAGGTATAGCAGTGGTATATCACACCCCAAAATTGGTGAATTTCACCAGAAAATGTAACAGACAAATTTGAGAAATGTTTTTACCTGGCTACTATGTACAGCCGGGGTATATCACACCCAAAAAATTGTGAATTTCACCAGAAAATGTAACAGACAAATTAGTACAAATAAAATAAGTACAAATAAAAAAAAATAAACTTGATTTATGAGTTGGAGGTCCATATGGAGTAGGAGTTTGAGGAGGCGCTGGACATAGCGGTGTAGGTGAAAGCGGCGGTGGAGAAGGACGAGGTAGCTAACACAGGTTTTTGGTTTTAATTTGATTTTTTTATTTTTTTATTTATTTATTAGGGTACACTCTAAAAGAGTGCAAAATATCCAAAATACAACAATGAGCAATTGCGCTGTATTATAACAATGGCTGGTTAAGGCCGGTATACATGTCTATTCTGCACAAGGTACGGACAAGTCCTGTGGGATCCATGCCTGGTTCATTTTAATGAAAGTGAGCTTGTTCACATTGGCTGTGGACAGGCGGCTGCGCTTGTCTGTGATAACGCCCCCTGCCGTGCTAAACACACGTTCAGACAATACACTGGCTGCAGGGCAGGCCAGCACCTCCAAGGTTTAAAGGGCAAGCTCAGGCCATGTGCCCAATTTGGAGACCCAGAAGTTGAAGGGAGCAGACTCGTCATTCATGTAGGTGTGTGCACACATACTGCTCCACCATGTTGCTGAAATGCTGCCTCCTGCTAAGACGTTTCATATCAGCTGGTGGTGCTGGTTGTTGTGGCGTGCTGACAAAGCTTTTCCACATTTCGGCCATGCTAACCCTGTCTTCTGAGGTGCTGGTGGTGCGTTGGAGACCTCTTTCTCCTCCTCTGCCTTACGATCACACTCCAGTGAGGGAATAAGAAAATCGTTGTCCTTATAACGGGGATCCAGCAGCGTGGCCACCCAGTAATCAGCACAAGTTAGAATGAGGGCAACTCGGCGGTCATTGCAGAGACACTGCAGCATGTAATCGCTCATGTGTGCCAGGCTGCCCAGAGCCAACGAAAAGCTGTCCTCTGTGGGAGGTGTATCGTCTGTGTCCTCTGTATCTTCCCAGCCATGCACCAGTGATGGCCATGAGCTGGTTTGGGTGCGAACCTGCTGTGAACACGGTTCCTCCTCCTCTATCTTCTACTCCTCATCCTCCACCTCGTCATCCTCCAGAACTGTGCCCTGGCTGAACAATTGTGTACCTGGTGTTTGTGGGTGCAGGAACCCACCCTTGGAGCCACTTGTAAATGACTGGCCGGAAACCCTATGAACTGATCCCTCTTCCTCCTCCTGTGCCACATCATCTTCCATCATCTCCAGCAGCGTTTTTTCAAGGAGGCATAGAAGTGGGATAGTAACGCTGAGAACGGCATTATCGGCACTGGCCATGTTGGTGGAGTACTCGAAACAGCAAAACAAGGAACACAGGTCTCGCATGGAGGCCCAGTCATTAGTGGTGAAGTGGTGCTGTTCCGCAGTGCGACTCACCCGTGCGTGCTGCAGCTGAAGCTCCACTATGGCCTGCTGCTGCTCGCACAGTCTGGCCAGTATGTGCAAAGTGGAGTTCCACCTTGTGGGTACGTCGTATATGATGCGTTGAGCGGGAAGGCCGAAGTTACGCTGCAGCGCTGACAGGCGATCAGCAGCAGGGTGAGAACGCCGAAAGCATGCACAGACGGCCCGCACTTTATGTAGCAGCTCTGACATATCGAGGTAATTTTCTGCACCATTAAATTCATAACATGCGCCAGGCAAGGTATGTGTGTCAAACCGGCTAGTCCCAGAGCTGCTACAAGATTTCGCGCATTGTCGCACACCACCAGGCCAAGCTTGAGGCTCACTGGCACCAACCACTCATCGGTCTGTTGTTCACGGCCCGTCCACAACTTTGTGCGCGGTGTGGGATTTGTCCCTTAAACAGATACATTTTAAAACTGCCTGCAGTCGTTTACCCCTGGCTGTGCTGAAGTTGGTGGTGAAGGTGTTACGCTGACCGGATGAGGAGCCGGTAGAGGATGATGAAGCAAAGTAGGAGGAGGAAGCAACAGGAGGCAAATTGGAGTGCCCTGCAATCCTCGGTGGTTGAAGGACATGCGCCAAACTGCTATCCGCCTCAGGCCCAGCTGCCACTGCATTTAACCAGTGTGCTGTTATGGAGATATAACGTCCCTGACCGTGCTTACTGGTCCACGTATCCGTAGTTAGGTGGACCTTGCCACAGATGGTGTTGCGCAGTGCACACCTGATTTTGCCCCCCACTTGGTTGTGCAGAGAAGGGATGGCACGCCTGGAAAAATAGTGGCAGCTGGGCACGACGTACTGTGGGACAGCCACCGCCATAAGGCTTTTAAAACTCTCCATCTCCACCAGACGGAAAGACAGCATTTCAAAGGACAGTAATTTTGAAATGCTGGCATTCAGGGCCAGGGATCGGGGGTGGGTAGGGGGGTATTTCCTCTTCCGCTCCAGTGTTTCAGAGATGGAGAGCTGAACGCTTCCGTGGGACATTGTGGAGATGCTTGGTGACCCAGGTGGTGGTGTTGCTGGCAGATCCTTTGTTTGCGGGGTGGCAAGTGCCACTGTCACTCCAGTGGTGGATGAAGAGGCCGAGACTGCAGCAGAAGAGGAAGCAGGAGGAGCCAGAGACCTTTCTTGGTTTTTGAGGTGCCTACTCCACTGCAGCTCATGCTTTGCACTTAGATGCCTGGTCATGCAGGTTGTGCTCAGGTTGAGAACGTTTATGCCTCGCTTCAGGCTCTGATTGCACAGCGTGCAAACCACTCGTGTCTTGTCATCAGCACATTGTCTGAAGAACTGCCACACCAGGGAACTCCTTGGAGCTGGCTTTGGTGTGCTCGGTTCCTTGCTGCGGTGGGCAGTAGCAGGCATACTGTCTAGGGGACGGCCGCTCCTCTTTTGCACCCTGCTCCCTCTTCTGCTGTGCTGGTGGCTCTGTGCGACCACAGCCTCTTCCTCCGAACTACACAGGTCACTCGCATGACCTTGATTCCATGTGGGGTCGAGGACCTCATTGTCCTCCACATCATCTTCAACCCATTCTTCACCCCTGCCCTCCTTGTCGGTCTGCACACTTTCGAAAGCCACAGCAGTTGGCACCTGTGTTTCGTCATCATCCGAGACATGCTGCGGTGGTCCTCCCATGTACTCCTCTTGAAACATAAGTGGTTGGGAATCGGTGCACTCAATCTCTTCCACTTCTGGGGCAGGGCTAGGTGGATGGCCCTGGGAAACCCTGCTAGCAGAGTCATCAAAAAGCAGAAGAGACTGCTGCATGACTTGGGGCTCAGACTGCTTGGCTGATTTGCAAGGGAGTGAGGTGAAAGACTGAAGGACATCGGTTGCAGGTGTCAACTCTGATCTTTTAGCAGGAGATTGGGTGGGAGACAATGTAAAGGAACTGGAGGCACTGTCAGCAACCCAATCTACTATTGCCTGTACTCTGGCCTCACCATTAGTAGAGCCGCATCAGGCCCGACCAAATACCGCTGAAGGTTCTGTCACCTACTCGCACCTGAGGAAGGTGTTTCACTTATGCGTGTAGCTGGCACAGACCACGTCCTCTCCCTGCAACAGGAGCTCCACCAGCAGCACCACGACTGGGCCCACGTTCCTTATTTGACACTGTACTCATATTTCTCAAATTTAGGATCTTGCCCAAAATGGGTGTTTTTTTTTTTAATAGCAGAATAGAACAACAGCATCTAAAGGGTGTATCTCACAATGACAGATGCAGTGAAGGCTGCAAAATTAAGATTTTTCCCCAAAATGGGTGTTTTTTTTAATACCAGAATAGCACAGCAGTATCTAAAGCATGTATCTCACACGTACAGATGCCTGCAAGGCCGCAAATTAAGTATTTTGCTCAAATACATTGTTTTTTGAATAACAGAATATGACAGCAGTATATAACGCTTGAATTTCACACGTAAAGATGCAGCAAGGGCTGTCAAATTGAGTATTTTGCCCAAAAAGGGTGTTTTTTAAAACCCAGAAAATATAACTGTATTTATAGCTTGAATTGCACACTGACTAATGCGGCAGAGGCCCCAGATGGAGGGTATTGCTAAAAATTGGTGTTTTTTTAAACCCAGAAAATTATTGAAGTATTTCAAGCTTGTTTTAACAATCAGAGATGCAGCAAAGGCTGCAATATTAAGTACTTTGCCCAAAAAGTTTTTTTTTTTTATAACAGAATATGTCAGCAGTATATAACGCTTGAATTTCACACTGACAGAGGCAGAAAAGTCTGCAGATTAAGTATTTTGCCCAAATTCGTTGTTTTTTGAATAACAGAATATGACAGCAGTATATAACAATCGAATGTCACACTGAAGTATGCAGCAAGGGCTGTAAAATTTAGTATTTTGCCCAAAAAGGGTGTTTTTTTAAAACCCAGAAAATTATTGCTGTATTTCTAGCTTAAATTGCAAACTGACAAATGCTGCAAAGGCCCCAGATGTAGGATATCGCCAAAAATGTTTTTTTTTTTTTTTAAACCCAGATTATTATTGCAGTATTTCAAGCTTGGATTTGAATGTCACTAAAGCACATATGCTGTGCTGGTGCACTGAGCTTGCATAAAATGGCCACCGCAACCCACCTAACTAACAGATGGATAAAAGTTATTTTTCTGTGTCACTGGGCTCAGGGCAGGGTAAAAAGATTGTGCACTACACCCACAAAACATCTAGGTAGATCGCTGAGTTAACGAGCAGCATATGCAGTGGTCAGGTACGGGTTGTTTAATGTTCTGTATTTGTTGTGATGTCAATTGCAGTGTGTGCAGGGTACTACCCCAGGGCCCTTCTAAGGTGTTATAATGCACGTCCCAACTTAGGAGTGCCAGAGTGGTGTAATGGCCAATATTGTCTCTATAGGTTGGTGATAATGGTATCAACGTTGTCTCCTACCTGAGTACGGCCGGACTCCTGGCTCACTTTCAACAAATTGAGTGTAGTGATAGTAGGAGTAATAGAGGAATTTTGCAGCAGAAATGATGTCCAGACCTTTAGATGAAATTCAAACTTTTCTTTACTGAAGATAACTTTCATCCAAGCAGTGTACAGCTTTGGTCCTTGGTCCCAGCAGGTTTTTGGCAATCACTGGCAGGAATAGAGGCTTGTGCTTTGAACTGTACCTTCTGCTTTGTGGGGATAGACTAGCTGAGGAGGAATGGCTTCTCCTAGGTCTCTGGACTTGACTCACAGATATATTCTCAAGGGATGCTTTCTTCCTGGAATTCTGGAGGTTGTTTGCAACTTTCTGCTTTTTATCATCCAGCTGAGCTGCAAAGTTCAGACTGCTAATTTGATCACGTCTCAGCAAGAGACTTGGTCCTTGCTGTCTTCCCTATGCAGGGGAAACTAGAACTGATTCTAACAGTTTTTTCCTCCCTTGCTGCAGGAAGATGGAAACCTCCACTTCTCTTCAGCAGGGGGGCAGAATAGAACAGGATTGTTCCACTCTGAACGGCCATAACATTAAGACTATCTCTACCAATGATGCTGCCACCTGCTGGTGAACATGGAAAATTACAAGGAAATTTACATTTAACATAGTTTTAAATGCACAGTTGTGAAGACAACAAAATCATATCAGATGACAATATAAAAGCTCTTAGAAGACAGTAGCAGAGTAGAGGAGTGTAGTAACACAAGTCTTTGGTGTTACATTCCCCCTTACTTTGAGGTAAGCCACCATCGGCTTATGCTTAGAAGGAGAGAACAAGCTCTAGGGTAACCAATTTAATACAAAGTGCTGCATGAGGTACACATAAGACAAACAAAGACAAACATATAGCGGCTACCCTGAGGTTCCTGCCCGCATGAGTAGGGTGTCCTAAGTAACAGTTTCCCTCTCGGTATACCCAGTGAACCAAAGGTCTGCACTAAGCAATCACTACTGACTAAATTTGAAGTATTAATGAAGAAGAAACCGGCACTCCAATTTGCTGAATGATTCTTGTTTATTGGTCACTCATATATGCAGTAATGACGCGCGTTTCGGCACATACGTGTGCCTTTGTCAAACAGTGAGTGTACAGCTGATTGCAAAGATACAAAGTGAACAAGGATTTAAATATCCCGCCCAAATTCACATGACCTAAGCGTCACGTCACCAGGGAAACAGTGGGCGGTAACAAAACAAGCGAAAAAAGATAGATCACATGCATGAAACAAAAAGATAAATAATCATAAAAAGCTTGTCATGGCATAATCACGATTTAACCCCTTGGGTACCAATGTCTGCAAGCAATGAATCCAAAATGTCTCTTGTTAAAGTAGCATCTCGGCTCTAAGTCCCCCATGTCTGGGCAACAAAACCTCTTCAATTATTTGGAAACGTAGCTGCGAGACATTATGTCCCAACTGGTCAAAATGAGATGGAATAGGTAACAGTAAATTTTATAAATAGTTATGATTATTTCTCTTTTTGTTTCATGCATGTGATCTATCAGGATTATCATATACCTTCTCTTGTCTCATTATGCGTATTTATGATTTTTCTCAGTGTAACTAAGAAATTTTCGTAACCCGACTACGGAGAGGAATCACAGAACTTGTATGTTTCCATGTATTTTTTTCGCTTGTTTTGTTACCGCCCACTGTTTCCCTGGTGATGTGACGCTTAGGTCATGTGACTTGGGGCGGGCTATTTAAATCTTTTTTCACTTTGTATCTTTGCAATCAGCTGTACACTCACTGTTTGACAAAGGCACATGTATGTGCTGAAACGCGCGTCACTACTGCATATATGATTGACCAATAAACAAGAATCATTCAGCAAATTGGAGTGCCGGTTTCTTCTTCATTGATTCGCCTGGGATGACACCCACTGACCGGGCACCCACATCAAGCACAGTGCCACCTGAAATTTTTGTATAAGTATCGAAGGTCTTATTGGAGCGTGCACGTGTGGAGTGAGTACAGACAACATTTGTACAGATGAGTACCTTCAGTTACAATGAGGAACAAGCTCGCCAAATAGTGGCGCAGATCGATTCATCAGCGGAATTTTTAAAGATTCCATAGAGTGAATTTAGAAGTCGGGATTTGGAGAAAGAGTCAAAACATCTCATCTCCTTGGAGTTACATGCGGCTACTCTCGCAGAATACCATTGCGCACAACGTATACCGCGTGGCTTGCGGGTGAATCTCAGACCGACCATGTTCTGTGATAACGTGGATTACTGTACCCACTTTGCCAACATATTAAATAAGTGCTCTCTGGACTTAATCACTTTAACCGTGGATTTTTTATCCAAAGCCATTACGGATTGTAAGCAGAGCATTACATCTATCGAGAACCAGCTGAAAGATTGTCTGTAATCATAGGAACTACAAACTTTGAAGGTAAAAATCGGCAAACAATATGCAGATTTAAAACTTCATATCCAGGCCACCAAGAGGGTGAAATATATTCGGGCTCAGAGGATTACCTGACCAATCATGTATATCGATGGTAGGACAAGTCACGTGCTGCAATTCAAAATACCAGACATACTGGCTGCAGGGCAGGCAATGTATCATCAGGCTTGGGAGTGACTCCACTACTGGCCAGCAGACCCTCTTTTTTAGGAAGACGTCGTCACCAAAGAAGGCCAATACAAGGAGGGCAGGCCGCCGACATCATCGGAGAGGCAGATGCTCCGCGATTGACCCGCTCTCAGGTACAGCAGACTCACTTGTCTTAAATCTGTCATCCAAAAGTCTGGGTCCATCACAAATTCAAGTATTGCAGAAGGGCCTGACTTCAACATTTAACAGCATTTTTTTCGCTCGATGCTACTGAAAGCCCATTTTTCTAAGAATGGAGAGTCCCTATCACAGGTCATTGATATTTCTGTGGGGACTGAGATGTGTTATCACTGCAGCAGTTTGCTCTGCGATTAAAAAGTCATTATATGCCCCCCAAAATGAACATCCTGTTGAAACTATATCAGTTTAGTCAAAAGGGATATAGAGAGATTATTATTGCTGTTTAAAGGGGTTCAGTTCATCTAAATCATAACCTTTCTGCATTAGAAAGACAAACAATTAAAGGGTTTCTATCACTTGGTATGACTAATTAGCTCTCAGACACTAGCGATCCGCTAGTGTCTGCTCTGGCCAACCATCCTACTAAATCACTTGTGGGCAGCGGTTTTGCTAAAAAACAACTTTTATAAATATGCTAATGAGCCTCTAGGTGCTATGTGGGCGTCATTAGCACCTAGAGGCTCCGTCTACCTTCATACACAGCCGCCTAGCGCGTCCCTCCAGCCCGCCATGTCCTCCTCCGTGTGACGCAGCGGACGAGTTCTCGCGCATGAGACGTGCGCGGCTGTATTCGGCGCATTTGAGATCTCAGCTCGGAGGGTCAGACATTCAATGCGCATGCGCCGAATACAGCTGCGCATGCGCATTGAATATCTGACGCTCCGAGCTGAGATCTCAAATGCGCCGAATACAGCCGCGCACGGCGCAATGCGCGAGAACTCGTCCTGCGTCACACGGAGGAGGACATGGGCGGGCTGGAGGGACGCGCTGGGCGGCGGTGTGTATGAAGGTAGACGGAGCCTCTAGGTCGCTAATGACGCCCATCAGCACTAGAGGCTCATTAGCATATTTATAAAAGTTAGTGTTTTAGCAAAACCGCCTGCCCCACAAGTGATTATAGTAGGTGGTTGGCCAGAGCGACACTAGCAGATGCCTAGTGTCTGACAGCTAATTATGTACTACCAAGTGATAGAAACCCTTTAATTGTTTATTGGATGATGATACCCCTTATCTTCAAACGACCGATACGGGGGGAGAGCCCAGGTTGTATTATTTAGGGAGTACAATGTGAGAGAGATTCTGGTCTGTTATCAGATAGCAATCCATATGAGGTGCTATTGAGGGATCCAGTCTTTGATAAGATAAACACAAATTGCAGACACTCATACAGGAAAGCAGGCAGAAATGTATTATAGATAAGAAACTAGGTGAGTTTTTAATAAAACAATATCCTATTACTTCCTGTGCTTTATACCTTGCCTAAGGTACACAAATCCATGGAACGCCCACCCTGAGCGACCAATAGTTGCTGCATCAGACTCCATACTCTCTCCACTGCTATACTACTGGAAAAAGTCCTGACCCCCACTCACACATAAAGCCTCATCCTACCATTAGGGACACACAACATTTTTTAGAAGAACTCAGTTGATGTGCACATTGATGAGAGCTGTATTTTACTGACCTTTGAGGTGTGCAGTTTGTACACTTCTATCACGCGCACTAGAGGCTTATCTGATGTTAGAGCCCTGTTAGGTAACAGTGAATATTCACAGGGTCAAAAGGATTTCTTTCTTGCTCTCTGACTATTGTCCTGGAACGTAATTATTTCAATTTTTTAGGACACATAATACCAACAGCGGCGTGGGACCGTGATGGGGTCCAATGCCGCACCGCCATGCGCAAATTGTTACATGGCGCAGTTTGAAACAGGACCATATATATCCTAGTTTGGTTTATCAGCAAAATTGCATTTTTTGGAAGCGCTTTGTTGACTATGTGTTTTGCGTATGGCCGAGGTGGCATTGAGACCCTATTAGAGTTTACAGCCCTCATCAATGCAGTACGATTTGAACTGAAATTTACCCTACATTGGGATTTGGAAATAATTTCTTTTTAGATACCTGGGTTATCAAGGGTATTGATGGAGGTGTATGACAGATCTTTACACCAAGAGCACGGACCGTAATAGCCTGCTTAGATTCGAAAGTAACCCATCCACCTGCCCATCAAAAAATCCTTACCCATTTCCCAATTTCAAAGAGTGAATAGAATGGGGGCGGAGTCTAGCGGCCGAGCCGGATGCAGGCTGTGTGAGGAGCTCCGTCGCTGACCGAGTCCTCCTGAGCGATTTAAGCCAGTATTAAAGCTTCAAAATGGAAAAGCTCAGCAAGGAAAGGCCTAGAGACACCCCGGGGAAGCTGAAAACTGCAGCAAACCAAAGCGATATGGACAGATTTGTCCGACGGGCAGACGTGAGGTCCGGATCCAAGATGGCGCCGGCGCGCCTTGTGAACCCCACAGAGGACAAAGACGCCGATTCAGAAGGTGAGGGGGATAGTGAGCAGGAACAGCCGACCCCAGCTGATGACTTACCTCTCTCCAGAGCTTTTATGAAAGACCTTCTGAGGGATGCTTTGGGTCCGATTCGGCAGGATCTATCTGAAATTAAACAAGATATGCGCCAATTAAACTCCAGAGTGGACGAAATAGAAACCGCACAGAACGCCATTACAGAGTTCAGCGGTCAGGTGTCCCACAACCTGGACAATGCGCAAGCACATATTAACTATTTGAACTCCCTGGTAGAAGACCAGGACAACAGGGGGCGCCGCAACAACATAAGGATGAAGGGTATTCCTGGAGACTGTGCCACAGGAATCCCTGCAACATGAGGTCGTCCAACTATTCATCCGCCTTGTACCGGATAGCCAAACTGACCTATTCGAAATGGACAGGATTCATAGAGCCCTTCGGCTATTACCAAGGCCGCAAGATCCCCCCAGGGACGTCATATGCCGCATGTCCAACTTTACGGCAAAAGAGAAGATTATGTCCGCCGCAAGAGCGAATAAGACAGCGGAAATTGAAGGATCTACAGTCACGCTTTTTCAGGACTTATCACCTATGACCCTGAAGAAGAGAAGACACCTTAAACCGCTTCTAGATGTCCTACAGCAGAAGAAGCTAACATACCGCTGGTTGCATCCATTCGGACTGCTGATAAACACTCCACTCCGTAAACAAGTTATCAGAAGCCATGCGGACCTGTTAAGAGTTTGCGAAGTTCTGGAAATTCAAGAGCTGGACATTCCAGACTGGTGCCCAGCACAGAATGTGTCCGATTTAATACCTATACCTGATAAAGATACCTGGCAGGTCATAAACGCCAAACAAAGAAGATCCAAGAGGATCCCCCGCCATACTGCCACATGAAAGGAGAACTCGTCTATGATGACCTTGACTTGATATGCAAGGATTCTGATCCTTTTGATGTCTTAATTTGAGTTCGATTCTACCATGTGAGACCAACATATACGATTAAGAGCTCTGTTCCATCCCTTTATCTTATTTTTTCTTTTATCTCTTCCCCTGCACTATATCTATCTATCTAAATTATCTATTTACTACCCATCTTTAATACCAGACTATCCTTCAATATACTATTCCTCCTATCCACTGTAACTACTGTGTCACTACAGTCTTGGATATGTATATGTCATGTTCATAAGTATTTGTCAGCAGAATGTTTTTTCTCACTTAACCTAATGCGAATATATCATTTTCTTTTTCTACCCCTCTTTCTATAACTCAAGTGTCCTGTAGGCCTTTTCTAAACACAGAGTTTACTTAAACAATGTATATTTCCCTTGATAGAGAGCTCATGGGGGCTTTTGGTCACTCAAGATCGACATCTCCCCCACCTAATTATGTTCATCTATTGTTTGTTCTTTGTTGTTAAGAACTGTGATTTATATATTTGTTACAACTGTTCTCCCTACCCTCCATTTTCCATTGTAGGGGTTTCTCTCCCTTCACTCCCCTTCCTTCCACTCCCTTCTATGGGCCTAAACCATATACTACTAGAGAAGGTATAGCAAACAGCACTACTTAAATATTTGATCGAATATGGCTAATCTACATGTCTGTACATTTAATGTTAAAGGAATGAATGCTCCTATCAAAAGAAGTCAAATCTGTCAGCATTTACACAAGCTAAAGACTCAAGTAGCTCTACTACAAGAAACACATTTTCGCGCAAATCATATTCCTAGGCTGTCCCATTTAATCTATAATCAATGGTTTCACAACCCCTCTCCTACGACTGCCTCTAAAGGGGTTAGTATTGCCTTTCATAAAAATACCCAATTTTTCCATCATGATATGTTAAGTGATGAAAACGGGAGATTTATCTTTGTGAAGGGTACAATTGGCCCCCAATTGTTCACTTTTGGCAATGTCTATGCGCCTAACACAGGGCAAGCTAAATGGCTCTTAGATACCTTCAATAAGTTTGAAGACTTTGCAGAAGGCATAGCCTTTCTAGGAGGTGACCTAAATGCTGCTTTGGTACCGCACTTAGATTCATCATCGGGCGCATCTGCATTATCAAAGATAGCTTTGAAAAGAATTAACACCGCCTTATCCCAATTTGGTTTAGTGGATGTATGGAGAGCAATGCACTCTACCAGGAAAGACTATACTTTTTACTCAACAGCCCACCAATTGTACCACAGATTGGATTATATTTTTCTTCCTACAGGATCTCTTAGTAATTGTGTCTCCGCAAAAATCGGAAGTATTCTTTTATCAGATCATGCCCCAGTTACTATCTCCTTCACTATACCAAATATGCCTAAAGCAGAATTTAGGTGGAGACTCAATGAGACTATTACGTAGTCCTCACATTACAAAGCTGGCCGGCCTGCTGGAAGAGTACTTCCGGTTAAACGAGGCCACAGTCATATCCCCAATGATACTATGGGATGCACATAAAACAGTCATTAGAGGCCACTTGCTAGCTCTAGGCGCTTACATGAAAAATCTAAAACAGAAAAGCAGATTGCAGACCTTACCTTGGATATTTCCAGGTTGGAAACGCAACATAGAAGAACGCTGGATACTGCTACTTTGGCGCACCTGGAGACCCTGAGATCTGAATTAAAAAACATATTAAATGTCAATACAGCCAAACTTTTCCTCTCAACCCAATATAAATACTATGCCCATGGTAATAGAGCCTCAAAATGAATGTTTTCTCAACTTAAAAAGAGGAAAGCTGCATCCTATATATCTCGAATTCAGTCCCAGGATTCGCAACTAAGGCTACTTTCACACTTGCGGCAGAGAGATCCGGCAAGCAGTTCCGTCGCCGGAACTGCCTGCCGGATCAGGCAAAATGTATGCTAACTGATGGCATTAGTAAGACTGATCAGGATCCTGATCAGTCTTAAAAATGCCTGATCAGTCGAAAAAATGCATTGAAATGCCGGATCCGTCTTTCCGGTGTCATCCGGCAAAAACGGATCCGGCATTTATTTTTTCACCTTTTTTTCAGTCTGCGCATGCGCATACCGGAAGGACGGATCCGGCATTCCGGTATTCTGAATGCCGGATCCGGCACTAATACATTCCTATGGGAAAAAATGCCTGATCCGGCATTCAGGCATGTCTTCAGTTTTTTCAGCCGGAGATAAAACCGTAGCATGCTGCGGTTTTCTCTTTTGCCTGATCAGTCAAAACGACTGAACTGAAGACATCCTGATGCAAACTGAACGGATTACTCTCCATTCAGAATGCATGGGGACATACCTGATCAGTTCTTTTCCGGTATAGAGCCCCTGTGACGGAACTCTATGCCGGAAAAGAACAACGCAAGTGTGAAAGTAGCCTAATCCATAAAACAGATTTGATAGCAGAACAATTCTGCATATACTATAAACAACGATACAATCTACGTAGTGATGTAACTCCCGAACAGACAAGCTTGAGGAAACTACATATACAATCATGGCTGAGTACATTATATCTGCCCTCACTGTCTACAGCCCAGGTGGCCAAGCTAAGCTCCCCTTTTACGATATCAGAATTGCAAACAGCTTTAAAGGACTGCCCTCTTAACAAAAGCCCAGGTCCTGATGGACTTCCAATCCTTTATTATTCTACCTTCAAAGAAGTTTTATTACCCAGATTATTACACGTTTGCAATAAGGCAAGAGATGGTGTAGCCTTCTCCAGGGATATGTTATCAGCACAGATTACTATAATCCCCAAACCTAATAAGGACCACACACTCTGCTCAAATTATAGGCCAATTTCTCTTTTAAATAACGACCTAAAACTATATGCTAGATTGTTAGCCAACAGACTAAAAATGAACCTACCAAAACTCATTTCAGCAGCAGAGCAAGTAGATTTCATCCCTGGTAGAGAAGGGAAGAACAATATTATCAGAATTATTCAACTCATGCAATTTGCTAACAAAAAAAGAATACCGTTGGCCATGCCCAGTATGGAAGCTGAAAAGGCCTTTGACAGGGTAGACTGGTTATTCATGTCACAAGCCATGGCTAAGTTCGGCATTCCAGACACCTTCATAGCAGGGTTATGGCTATAACCAGGAACCCACACCACGTGTCCTAGTAAATGGCACCCTCTCTCCAAGATTCCCCATAGCAAATGGCACGAGACAAGGATGTTCCCTTTCCCCTTTGCTATTTGTCTTAATAATCGAGGCTCTCCTGCAGTCTTTTAGACAAAACACAGACATTGTGGGTATGTCTGTGGGAGGCACAACTCATAAAACCGCTGCCTTTGCAGATGACGCTCTGCTGCTGATCACAAATCCCAAAATGGCGCTCCCAGCTGTTGTGTCAGACCTACAGATTTTCCACACGCTCTCTAACTTCTCAGTGAATCTTTCAAAATCTACGGTTTTAAATGTGTCTATCCCAGCAAAAGACTTGAATTAGTTAAAGGAACTCACTTCCTTCCAGTGGACCTCGCAATCAGTAACATTCTTAGGGGTTAAACTAAGACCCGAATTCTCTCACCTGTTCAGAGAAAACTTCCTCCCATTGCTTAAACGGCTTGAAGACATGATAAGCTCATGGGATATACCATTTGTTTCCTGGTTCGGCCGTAGAGTGTTAATTAAATCCATACTTATGCCCACTATTCTATATTACCTCCAAGCTCTACCTATACCAATCCCTAAAGATTATTTTACAAAACTGCAAAAAATTATCTTGAGATTCCTTTGTGGGGGTAGAAAAGCTAGATTGTCGTATAAACAAATAATCCAGCGCCCTGCAGCGGGAGGCCTTGGGGTATCGGATCTATACACATATCACAAAGCGATAGTGTGCTCTAGGTGCCTGGACTGGCTGAGACCACTCGAAAATCGATTAGACATAGTAGTTGAGAATAGCATATCTTCCCTTCCGTTCCGCTTCCTGCTCTTTTTAGACCACCACCATATGAATAACATAATACGTTCTAGCAGCCCCATCACTGGTTATACACTACGGGTGTGGAGGGATTCAAAGTGGTTGTCACAACTATCTCTGAACTATCAAGTATTATTACAAGCAAGAGATGTATTTCTCAACTCCTCTACTCATTTTCAGGAAACTCTACCAGAGAGAGCGAAAAATATGTCATCTTCAGCCCTTGACATATGCCCCGACAATGATGTCCCATCAATTGAAACCCTGCAGGACCATCCTTTAATGGCTGGCCTGTCTAATTTCCATTTGGCGCATTTTAGTCAATGTATGAAAAAACACCTATTGAGGTTTTCCAACCCTACAGAGCATTCCCTGTTCGAAAAATTGGCTTTACAAGTCAAAGAGCCAAAAGGCAAAATATCAAAATTATACAATCTTCTACTATCGCTAATTGATTCTGACACGCAACCTTATATTACCCATTGGGAAAAAGATCTTGACATCACATTTACCCCCAATAAAATCAAAAGGGCACTATTAAACCCATCCAGGGTATCCAGGTGCGCCAGACTACAGGAAAACAGCTGTAAGATACTATCACAATGGTATTATACACCACACCGCCTCAGCCGCATGTTTCCAAATGTCACCCCGGAGTGTTGGAGATGTAGAGGTGAAATGGGCACTCATGGCCACATTTGGTGGACCTGTGATAAAATTAAACCTTATTGGCAACTTGTCTGCAAAACCATTTCAGACCTCACTAAAATTAATATCACTCCATCCTCGAAGTTGTGCCTTTTTGGACTATACAGTGATCTTAAATGCCCAAGTCCTACGCGTACCTTATGCACTATTCTGTTAGCGGCAGCTAGGTTGTTAATTGCAGTAAGTTGGAAGTCTATGGACCCCCCCTCCCCCACAAAGCCACATTGGATTCAGAAGTGTGATCAGTTATATCGCCTAGAACAGATAGCACACTGGGGCTCCCGCACAGCTCATAAATTTGAGAGTATTTGGGGTCCTTGGAAAAAATACAGAAACTTTTCAGACACCTGAAATTGCAGGACATATAAAGTGATAAAGGATCTCTAGCTTCTGGTATGATATGTGTTGTTTTTTTTTTTTTGTATATAGATAGAACCCCTCATTGACATACACTTACAACACTCTATGAATCATTCTTCCCAACTAAGTTACAGTTTCGCAATGCCACTTTATGTAAGGCTTCACAGGTTGTGGCACACTACCTACTTCCAAAAGTGCCTTCTGATCGCCTGTACCTTCGAAGGTCCTCCCTCCCTTTCTCTTCCCCCCCCCCCCTCACCCTATACTTAAACTTTCATTCACCTTGTTCATAACTGGTTCGAATTATTATATAGCAATTTTGGAAAACTATGTAGTAATGTACAGACTCTTGATACTGCTTTCTGTAATAGAATCTGTCACCTTAATGTATGACTTCACAGAAATAATGTAATGTAATGTTATGTACCTACTTGTTATAATGCATAATGTTTTCATCTTTTGTGACAAAGCATAGTGTCCATGTAAGAAAATCAATAAAATAATTTTACAACAACAAAGAGTGAATAGAATTGGGAGTGATCCATCTATTCGCAGTAATCGTTTAGATGAGATGACTGATAAGTTCAGACAGAGGGTATCCTGAAGAGTTATTGCAGCAACAAAGGTTAAAAAGTGAAACCTCTTCCACAGGCATTGTGAAACCTCAACAGAAAAGTTGTGAAATACCACCCGTGAATTAATTGTGTTAGGTCCATTATTAATAAACACTGGAACATAGTCGCAAGATCCTACGCGCAGGTGACAGAATTCCAAAGTCTCCCAATGATGTGTCACAAACAGTCAGGTAATATAAGAGACAGGGTCATAAGAGCTGATATTGGTACGAACAAAAAGAGCCTGAAGCAAATGTTTTTTTCTTCAGTAAAAAAAGGCACCTTTCCCTGTCTCAATCGTGTTCACTGTTCCAGTGTTATTAAAGGATCATATATCTCACATCCACATACCCGGGAGCAGATCCCAGTGAAAGGCCATTTCACCTGTAACAGTACATTCGTTGTGTACTTGTTGAAATGCTGTGCGGTCTTTGTTACGTAGGGGAAACTACTATGCGTATGAAAGACTGCTTCGGCAAGCATAAGTCCACTATACGCAATAAAAATTTACTGTTACCTATTCCATCTCATTTTGACCAGTTGGGACATAATGTCTCGCAGCTATGTTTTCAAATAATTGAAGAGGTTTTGTTGCCCAGACATGGGGGAAATAGAGCCGAGATGCTACTTAAATGAGAGGCATTTTGGATTCATTGCTTGCAGACATTGGTACCCAAGGGGTTAAATGGTGATTATGCCATGACAAGCTTTTTCTGATTATTTCTCTTTTTGTTTCATGCATGTGATCTATCAGGATTATCATATATCTTCTCTTGTCTCATTATGCGTATTTATGATTTTTCACAGTGTAACTAAGAAATTTTCGTAACCCGACTACGGAGGGGAATCGCAGAACTTGTATGTTTCCATGTATTTTTTTTTGCTTGTTTTGTTACCGCTCACTGTTTCCCTGGTGACGTAACGCTTAGGTCATATGACTTGGGGTGGGCTATTTAAATCCTTGTTCACTTTGTATCTTTGCAATCAGCTGTACAATCACTGTTTGACAAAGGTGCATGTATGTGCCGAAACACGCATCACTACTGCATATATGAGTGACCAATAAACAAGAATCATTCAGCAAATTGGAGTGCCGGTTTCTTCTTCATTGATTCGCCTGGGATGACACCCGCTGACCAAGCACCCACATCAAGCACAGTGCCGCCCGACATTTTTGTATAAGTATCGAATGACTTTGACGTATTGTCCACCGATACCAAAAATACCATGGGGGTGTCTTTATTCTGTAGTCTCACCATGGTGTAAGGAAATACTGGCAAATGGAAGGGTGGCTTTATCCTGTATTCCCTTCCCTGCACTAAAGTCAAAATATAAGGCTTATAGCACGATCACTATGGTTACTATGGGTAGTTAAAAGTGGCTCTAAGATTTGAGGCGCAATACCTTAGGCAAAAACACAGAAGGGGAGGTATCAGCTTCTCCATGCACTTCTGGCAGTGTCACAGGAGGAAGGTATGATAATCCCATGGAACTCCTGGAAGACACACCAGGATGGGGGTATAATAGTCCCATTACCAATCCTGGCACATATGACAAACAGGAAGGAGGGGTATATGACTCCCGAAGCCATTCCCGAAGCAGCAGGGTTACCCTTGCTGGACCTGCCTGGGACTTACCACTTGTCTTACTCGTGCACTATAAGTAGGCCATTGGTATTAACGTCCACAGAGGCAATCCGTGTAAGGAGAACAGAGCTGTAAGGCAAGGCAAACAAAAGTAAGGTGCTACTGCTCTGGCTAAAGGCAAAAGTTAGTGCAGTTTCACAAAAAGTACATAAATTCACATTGCGGCATCTGTAAAAAAAGTCCATACAATGGGCATAAGTACTTGAACGTTGCTCAACCTATAAACAATTAGGCAAAATTAGTGCAAGCTTTGCACAGTATAAATCACAAAGAGCTCAGGTACACGTTTGAGTCTTTTCTTTTGGTGCAAGCTTGGGTGCAACGTTGCATAACTTGTAACAAGTAGAAAAAAAATAAAAAATAATCATTTGTAATCCAACATGAGGTAAGGCTTGGCTGATAGATGGAGTCCATGAAGTCCAGGCACAAAAAGGGTAGATGAAGGAGCCAATAATGTGAACAATAAACAGGTGGCAATGTTCCTTACCAGTAAAAATATATCCATGGCTTGGCTCCTATTGTCTCTGTAGCTAAAGGTTCATCTCAAAGAATTCCTGATAACGGGCAGGTGGTTTACCTTTATTTGTCTGTTGGGATCTCCGCAAGGACAGTTCCGAGTCTCCGGGAGTGGAAGTAGAGTCTGGGACTGGTATGGGAGGATCAGTTGTCCGACTTGGTTCTGTAGACAGAGAAATCTCGGACACTGGCATCAGGACTCGAATTTGAGGTTGGAGAAACCACTGAAGGGGGTCAAGCATGGGAGGCAACCCTGTTGTAGTCTCACTTTCTGAAGACAATGGCAGCTCAGGTGATGTATCCTCTTCTCTTGGCTGCTCTTGAACAGGTTCCTGTAGGCATTTCTTGAGCCTGTTACGATGGACTCGCTGAGTACCTTTATCCTCTCTCTGGATTTCATAGACCTCTGATGAGGGAATGGCCACTATTGTATATGGCTCACACTCCCAGCGACTATCCAGCTTGCTTACTGGGTGAATGTTTTTTAGCCAGACCTGGTCTCCAGGCTGTAAGGGCTAAGCATGTGCATGCGTATCAAAGTCCTGTTTTTGTTTTTGTTGGGCCTTCTTTATTTTTAGAGTCCACTATTTATTTGGCGTCCTCCAGGCGCTTCTGATGCTCTTTGAACCACTCAGATTGGGGAAGGAGTGGTTCAGAGTCTGGCACAGGGACATCAAGGGCAAGATCTGCAGGTAGACGACCATGTCTTCCAAACATGAGGTAGTATGGAGTGTACCCAGTGCAGCAATGAGTTGTATTGTTGTACAGGTACACTAGTTCAGGGAGGAGTAATGGCCATTCAGCCCTCTTGTGAGGCGGCACAGCCTTGAGCATGTTGATAAGTGTCTGGTTCATATTTTCGCACAGCCCATTCCCCTGAGGGTGGTATGCGGTGGTCCTCAGTTTTTTGCAGTTGCACAAGGCACAAAGTTCATAGAATAACTGAGACTCGAATGCAGATCCCTGATCGGTGAGTATCTTGTCAGGACACCCATACGGCAGAATGAAGCTCTTCCATATGGCAGCAACTGTAGTTTTTGCAGTTAAGTCCTTTACAGGTACAGCCACAACGAACTTGGTATAGTGGTCTATGATTGTCATAGCATAGACATACTCGGATCTGCTGGGTTCCAGTTTCACGTGGTCAATTGCCAAGATTTCAAGAGGACTTCTACTCACTATTGGATAAAGGGGGGCTCGCTGATCATGTCTTTCCCCTTTAGCCACAGCACAGGTGGGACACTGCCGACACCAGGTTTCAATGTCACTTCTCATGCCAATGCAGTAGAAATGTTGTCTGATGGTGGCTTCTGTTTTTTGGGTTCCAAAGTGACCACACCGGTTATGATACATGTCCATTACCATCTTGACATCTCTTCAGGGCACCACAATCTGATGGAGGCCCTCACAGGTGACTGGATCAAGCGTTCTCCTGAGGAGTAGGTCTCTTTGTAGGAAGAGTAGTTTCCGTTGTCACCAGAGGCGAACTAGCTCTGATTCAGCTGTCTCCGGTATACGTCCACTATAAAAATAATCCAACAGTTCTCCACTAGCTCTGCTCTCTGATTGTAGTTTAATCCAGAGCTCTTTCTCAACTGGAGGTGAGGAGTCACAGGTCTGTGGAAAACAAGCGACTAGAGGTTGGATGCCTAGTGTGTAGGGCCTCCTGCCGGGCAAATCGGGAGTAGAATATTTGCATTTCCACATCTTCCCATTGATCATCGAGGAAATTGGTTCTTTCTGGGCAGGTTGCCTAGACAAAGCGTCGACATCTTCATTAGATTTCACAGTCCGATACTTAATGGTGAAGTTGAAGTTCGCCAGTCTAGAGGCCCATCTTTGTTCTAGAGCTCCCAGACATGCAGTGTTAAAGTGAGCTAGCGGATTATTGTCAGTGTAGACCGTGAAAGGTGTGGCAGCTAGGTAGTCCTTGAATTTCTCAGTTACAGCCCAGACCAAGGCTAGAAACTCCAGTTTGAACGAGCTGTAGTTATGGTCATTCCGCTCTGGCTCTCGTAAAGATCTGCTTGCATAGGCGATGATTCTTTCAGTTCCAGCTAGTGTCTGAGATAGTACAGCTCCCAAACCTTTCTTACTTGCGTCAGTATAGAGGCAAAATGATAGTCTGTAATCAGAGTAACCCTGGAGGTTCAGTAAGTTTTTCTTTCAACAGTAGAAAATCAGCTTCTCTCTCTTCATTCCACTTCTCCGGTATTTTGGAATTCTGACAGCCTTTAGGGTGACCTTTCACAAGCTCCTGGATAGGTTCCGCAATCTGAGCGAAGTGTGGGATAAACCTCCAATCGTAACTTGCAAATCCGAGGAAGCTCTTGACCTCTTTGACTGTCTTGGGGGCCGGCCATGTTTGTACTGCAGCTATCTTGTCGTGGTCCGGTCTCACGCCCTCCGCACTAACAACATGGCCCAGATATTTCATTTGGGGCTACAGTAAGTGACACTTTGAAGGTTTCACTTTCAGTCCATGTTGGGTCAAAGTCTAGAACACTTCCGCCAAATGCTGTAAATGCTCTTCGTAGGTCTTAGAGTAGACAAACACATCATCCAGGTACAGCAACACGGTCTCAAAGTTTTTTTGTCCCAGACATCTTACCATGAGTCTCTGGAGTGTCCCAGAGGCATTGCATAACCCAAATGGCATGTAGTTGAACTTGAACAGACCCATTGGGATGGCAAAAGCAGTTTTTTTCTTTATCTTCTGGTGCCATGGGGTCTTGCCAATAGCCACTGGTTAGATCCAGGGTTGAAAAGTAGGCAGCGGATCCCAGAGCTGCCAGGGATTCCTCAATACGTGGCAGGGGGTACGCATCCTTGTGCGTAATATTGTTGATCTTACGGTAGTCCACACAAAAACGGATGGTTCCATCGTTCTTCTTTACCAGGACTAAGGGGGCAGCCCAGGGGCTGTGACTATCCTGGATGACATTAGCTGTCTTCATATCCTGCACCATCTTCTTCACCTGCTGATACATGGCAGGAGGGACTGGTCTGTATCTCTCTTTGATTGGAGGATGAGTGCCGGTTGGAATGGTGTGCTGTATTAGGTGAGTCTGACCATAGTCCAGAGAATGTTTGCTGAAGACTTGATGGTGTTGTTTGACTAAGTCCAGCACACTGTTGATCTGCTCGGCAGAGGTTGTGGTATCCCCCATGTGTAGTTTGGCCCACCAAGGCTTTTCTGGTGGGTCTTTGCTTCCTCCACTGTTTGGGGTGATTGTTGGTCCGCAGCAGTAGGGTAATCCAGGATATCCTGCTGATGAATGTGGTATAGGCAGGCCACTGGATAGTGCTTTTTTAATTTCACAGCTTCATCACCCAGATTGATTAAGCGTATAAGTACCTTTCCTTGGGACACGGTGACCACGCTCCTAGCGGCTAAGACAAGGTGGTGATCCTGAAAATGGATTGGTTCCACAAGGGCCTGATAATCTTGACTTTGGATACTGATGCAAGCCTTGCACCATATCAGAGTCTCTGCTCCAGGCTGGAGTTTGATAGGGTGAGCATCCTTGATGCGGACACGGTAGATTTCGCCCCGTTGATTGGTGAATTTTTGTTGGGCGGCTAGCACTTGAATGGTCTTATTTATAACCCATTGAAATGCACGGGGTGTAGTCAGTAGGGTTCTCTTTAAGGCTTTCAGCACTTCAGGGTAACAGTTGCCGAGTACATTCATCCCCAGGACCACAGGGCAATTGTCATCATCTGGGACCTGAATCACGACTACCCCTTGGCATGGGAGTTCCATATCTTCAATCTGTAAGGTAGGTTCTCAATAACCTAGTATGGGCACTGTTTTGCCATTGGTAGCTATGATGCGGAGCCAGGATTCTGGAGGTTGCATCAGCTGGGCCCCGTTTTCGGCATGTGTCAAATGCTGCTTGGCGGATAGTAGTTACTTGAGATCTGGTATCAATTAAAGCAGGAAACTTCACTCCGTTGATGTCAACTTCAACCACTGGGCAGGCACTTACATACCTAGTCATAAAGGCTGAATCTTTGGGACCTAGTATTCTTCCTCCCGAGGGGCTGGTCCTCGACCTCAGGGGATACCCGTTTCACTGACTGCAGTCCTTTTCAGTGTGACCTCTGACAATGCAGGCATCACTGTTTCCTAATGTTTTGATAACTGGGGTCTAACAACCTACTGACCGGCTGGCGCCGATATTCTTGGGGACCGGGCATAGGGCGGTCTGTTTGCAGAAGTCCCTTTTCCCACCTTGGGTTGCTGTTCCAGTCGCTCTAGCTGTTTCCTCATCCTCTCCATATTCTCAACTAAGAGGGAGACTTGAGCACTCAGAGCTGCTACGGCATCTGGAACAGGTACCTGAGCCCCATGTTCAGCTATTTGACTGTGAGTAGCAGGCCGTAGAGTGGGCTCTGCCCACTTTTTTTCAGGAGGTTCAGCTTGATGGCTTTCCCCTAGGATGCCAATAGCAAGTTCCTTAAAGTCCATAAAAGGGGTATCTGGGTGTTGAGCTGACAGCATCTTCAGCTGACGTTTGAGGGATTCATCAAGGACACCTTCAATAAACTGTTCCCTGAGGGTTTGATCTTGTCCCTCAGCTTCACAGGGATCAATCTGGATAACAGCCCGCAGGGCTTCCTGCAGGGACAGGGCAAAGTCTCTCAAGGTCTCCTTTGACTGCTGCCGCTTTCCAAAGAAGCACATTTTAAGTTCAGAGGCGGTCCTAGTCTCAAAGGTGGTACTGAGTAGGTCTAGGATCTGTTCAGCGGTTTTCCGCTCTGGCTGACGCCAGGACTTGACCTCCCGGAGCGCAGCTCACTATAACTGGCTAATCAGGATTTCCACTTTCTGATCCTGTGATACTGGATATAGCTTAAACGTGGCTAGCATTTAATCACGGAATTCCCTGAGCGAATGGGATTCTCCTGAGTAACTTGGGAGCCAGGGTGCCCCAAAATAGTATGGCATAGTAAGAAGCATGATGCAGATGGCTGCCGCTGCTGCTGGTGGATCGCTGCAGTCAAAGTGGGTGCTATCTTCGTTGTCAGACATGGCCCTTTATACCAAGTACCAGATTAGAGGAATCAGTATTGGCTACAATGCAATTTAGATGCAGGTTGCTATGGGCGACTGCAGCAGAATTGGTGCATAGCTCCTTTAGGAGTCGCTGCAACTGCTCAATTTTGGGGAGTATGGTGCTCTGGCAGACAGATTATAACTCTTAACAGTCTTTAGCAAGGTTATTTGCACAGTAGTACTCACTCAGATCCAAGGGCAGACGCTTCTCCTGCTGCTGTAGGAATGCTTTTTCTGTGGAGGCATGAATAAAAGTTGGCGCAAATTCACTGATGTAAATGGACGTGGGACTTCAATATAGATTTTTTTTTTTTTTTTGAGAAAGCGCATGACATGTGAACAATGCGTTTCGGGGACAAACAGTTCCCCTTCATCTAATCTGATGAAGGGGAACTGTTTGTCCCCGAAACGCATTGTTTACATGGTCATGCGCTTTCTCTAAATAAAAAATAAATAAATCTATATTGAAGTACCAAGTCCATTTCCATCAGAGAATTTGTGCCATTGCAGCAACTTTTCTTCGTGACTAACACTCTCTGGAGGATTGGACCCCCTTTCCAGGAGAGACACTCCCTGTGGCTGCAGTCCTGTGGAATTGGATTCTAATTGGATCTACAATAGAGTTGTGCCTATATCTTAGCACAACCCGACAAGGTGACCTTCTCTCTCTCTTTGTTATTATACCTCAATTTGCTAGAACGTACTATTCTATTGTGCGCCCCTTCTCTCTCTTCCACCGCTCCACTCGTGATCTGAGTGGAGCGTAGAGACATCCCCTTTCTCAGCATTCTCTGTGGAGGCAGGCTGTTTGGTTCCCTCCCCTCTGCTGGGTAGAGATATCTGGGATGGCCGATTAACCCCTGCTCTGCCACTGTGCTGCAGCTGATGCAAACCCACACTCTTCAGCAATAAGTACAATTTCCAAGTCCTGAAAAGATATGCAGCAGACTTATTAGAAATACAGAGAGAGGAAGTTAGGGAAAGTACTGACACTAGAGAAAACAAATTAGCAACTATGAAAACTAATAATCTGGAAAATAATCTATATAAATATGCATTCTTAACAACATATTCCTCAGCTTGTCCAGAGATAAAAAAAATAACAGGAAAAAACTGGAACATCCTGAAAAATGACCCTGTCATTGGTGACTTAGTCCCCAAAAAACCCCCAATTATTTTTAAAAGGGCACCCGTTTTAAGAAATAAAATCGTCCACAGCTGCATGGAAAAACAGACAAAGACCACTATAGAGACTGACCGTTTCACGTGGTGTGGCTTCTGTATGGGATGCAAGAATAGGAATAAAGAAAATAAAAGAATTCTGAATGAAAACAAACTTGTGTCTGTAGCGAATTAAAAGGAGTTTAAAATTAAGGGCAATATGTCTTGTGAAACCGCAGGTGTTATCTATGTTTTGGAGTGCCCCTGCGGTTTACAATATGTAGGGAGAACCTTACGAAAACAAAAAATTAGAGTAAGTGAACATATTGATAACATCAAGAGAGGATTGGAGACACATAGTGTCTCGGCACACTTTAAAAACTTCCATCCAAAAAAAACCTTTGGTCTGAAATTCAGGGCTGTGGAACATTGGAGGGGAGGTGACCCTGTTAAACAAATAAATAAAAAAGAAGCACAGTGGATTTATACATGGGCACCCTCCAACCAAATGGGTTGAATATTGATTGGGATATCAGAGTAGCTATGTAGGATTTTATATAGGTAGTTTATAATCATTACCCCAACAGGTTAAATATTGGTATAGAATTAGGGAACGGTAATTGCTTGGTAACTGTTTTTTCTATTTATGAAAGAAAAAAAAAAAGATATTTTTTTTTTATTTATGAATTTTATCTATGAATTTTAGAGAATATATAATATTTTAGAGAGGTTTTTATGAGAAAATTGTGTTTGATTTCATAACATTAACTTTCTATGTATGTCATTTTGTGTGTTTAAATGTCATATGATGGTGGTGTATTCACCAAATTGTCCGAAAAAAAAAAAAAAGACTGAACCTGACACAGGAGGTTTGACACAGAAGTGATTAATGGAGGATATAAATAGGTGCCGGTGCTATGCTATGTAGAGCCCCTGACGAAGCCATTGGGCGAAACCCGGGTCGGGCGGACAGCGGACTGACTAAATTTTTAATGCTGATTTCAAGTGCTTGTTTGTGAGTACAATAAATAGAATCTAATTTATAAGGCCTCATGCACACGACCGTTGTGTGCACCCGTGGCCGTTGTGCCGTTTTCCGTTTTTTTTTCGCGGACCCATTGACTTTCAATGGGTCCGTGGAAAAATCGGAAAATGCACCGTTTTGCAGCCGCATCCGTGATTCGTGTTTCCTGGCCGTGAAAAAAATATGACCTGTCCTATTTTTTTCACGGCCAACGGTTCACGGACCCATTCAAGTCAATGGGTCCGTGAAAGAACACGGATGCACACAAGATTGGCATCCGTGTCCGTGATCCGTGGCCGTAGGTTACTTTAATACAGAAGGATCCAAAGATCCGTCTGCATAAAAGCTTTTTCAGATCTAAGTTTTCACTTTGTGAAAACTCAGAACCGACAGTATATTCTAACACAGAAGCGTTCCCATGGTGATGGGGACGCTTCTAGTTAGAATACACTACAAACTGTGTACAAGACTGCCCCCTGCTGCCTGGCAGCACCCGATCTCTTACAGGGGGCCGTGATCAGCACAATTAACCCCTTCAGGTGCGGCACCTGAAGGGGTTAATTGTGCTGATCACGGCCCCCTGTAAGAGATCAGGGCTGCCAGGCAGCAGGGGGCAGACCCTCCCCCCCCCCCCCCAGTTTAAATATCATTGGTGGCCAGTGCGGCCCCCCCCCCCTCTATTGTAATAATAGGTTGGTGGCCAGTGCGGCCCCCCCCCCCTCTATTGTAATAATTCGTTGGTGGCACAGTGTGCGCCGCCCCCCTCCCTCCCTCTATTGTAATAATTCGTTGGTGGCACAGTGTGCGCCCCCCATCGGCCCCCCCTCCCTCTATAGCATTAACAACATTGGTGGCCAGTGTACGGCCTCCCATCTCCCACCCCTCCATCATTGGTGGCAGCGGAGTTCCGATCGGAGTCCCAGTTTAATCGCTGGGGCTCCGATCGGTAACCATGGCAACCAGGACGCTACTACAGTCCTGGTTGCCATGGTTACTTAGCAATAGTACAATAGTAGAAGATTCATACTTACCGGCTGCTGCGATGTTCGTGTCCGGCCGGGAGCTCCACCTACTGATAAGTGACAGGTCTGTGCGGCGCATTGCTAAATGAACTGTCACTTACCAGTAGGAGGAGCTCCCGGCCTGAAGCAGACATCGCAGCTCCCAGGTAAGTATGAATCTTTTACTATTGTACTATTGCTAGTAACCCGCTGCCACCAATGATCGGGGGGGGGGGGGGAGATGGGAGGCCGCACACTGGCCCCCAATGTTGTTAATGCTATAGAGGGCGGGGGGGCCGATGGGGGGCGCACACTGTGCCACCAATGATTTATTACAATAGAGGGAGGAAGGGGGGGGCACACTGTGCCACCAACGATTTATTACAATAGAGGGAGGAAGGGGGGGGCGCACATTGTGCCACCAACGATTTATTACAATAGAGGGAGGAAGGGGGGGGGCGCACACTGTGCCACCAACTAATTATTACAATAGAGGGAGGAAGGGGGGGGGGGCGCACACTGTGCCACCAACGATTTATTACAATAGAGGGAGAAAGGGGGGGGGGGCCGCACTGGCCACCAATGATATTCAAACTGGGGAGGGGGTGGGGTCTGCCCCCTGCTGCCTGGCAGCCCTGATCTCTTACAGGGGGATATGATAGTACAATTAACCCCTTCAGGTGCGGCACCTGAGGGGTTAATTGTGCTGATCACGGCCCCCTGTAAGAGATCGGATGCTGCTAGGCAGCAGGGGGCAGTCATGTACACAGTTTGTAGTATATTCTAACTAGAAGCGTCCCCATCACCATGGGAAAGTCAATGGGGACGGATCCGTTTGAAATGGCACCATATTGTGTCAACGTCAAACGGATCCGTCCCCATTGACTTGCATTGTAATTCAGGACGGATCCGTTTGGCTCCGCACTGCCAGGCGGACACCAAAACGACTTTTTTTTCATGTCCGTGGATCCTCCAAAAATCAAGGAAGACCCACGGACGAAAAAAACGGTCACGGATCACGGACCTACGGACCCCGTTTTTGCGGACCGTGAAAAAAAACGTCCGTGTGCATAAGGCCTAAGTCTCATGGATGCTGCACTATGTTGCTGTCTTTTTGAAGGTGCTGGAGTGTATGAGATTTTGCTGGGCAGCGTGGAGTGAGGAACAGGGCGTCTGCCTGTGAGAAACAAATTACCTGTGTGCACAAGTGGCTACGTCTTTGCTGGGAGAAGCGCGGACCAGAACCTATTTTCTTCTACTATTACATACAGGAGAGAGGACCGGCTCCTGTCATCTGGACTGCTGCTATTATATTAAGAATCCTTTGGGGTATACACGGACTACAGTTTTTACTGTTGCTTTGTCTTGTAGCAATAAGTACATGCAATAAAAGTCTCTTTTTCTGGGGGTTTGGTGATTACTATAGCCAGAATTATAGGCACAAAGGTAAATCCTGTTCGTGACGCCACTATTATGCAGTGGTTAGGTACGGGTTGTTTAATGTTCTGTATTTGTCGTGACGCCAATTGCAGCGTGCGCAGGGTACTTCCCCAGGGCCCTTCTAAGGTGCTATAATGCACGTCCTAGCTTAGGAATGCCAGAGTGGTGTAATGGCCTATAATGTCTCTATAGGGTGGTGATAATGGTTTCAACGGTGTCTCCTACCTGGGTACGGCCGGACTCCTGGCTCACTTGCAATAAATTGAGTGTAGTGATAGTAGGAGTAATAGAGGAATTTTGCAGCAGAAATGATGTCCAGACCTTTAGATGAAGTTCAAACTTTTCTTTACTGAAGATAACTTTCATCCAAGCAGTATACAGCTTTGGTCCTTGGTCCCAGCAGGTTTTGGCAATCATTGGCAGGAATAGAGGCTTCTGCTTTAAACTGTACCTTCTGCTTTGTGGGGACAGACTAGCTTCTCCTAGGTCTCTGGACTTGACTCACAGATATACAGTTGTGTTCAAAATTATTCAACCCCCACTGAAATTTAGTGTTTTGGCCAGTTTGACATTGATTTTGATCATTTCAGTCATCTTGTTTACAATTAAATCAAAGAGGCACTTGTAAGTCAGACAAATATAACATAACATTTATAATGAAATAACCACAAATGTCTTTTCTGTGCTCACATCATTATCAGTTTTATTCAACCCCCAAGTGACATTCAATCTTAATACTTAGTACAACATCCTTTTCCAGTTATAACAGCTTTTAAACGTGAAGCATCTTGCAGCGATCTACGGGTATCTTCGCCCATTCTTCATGGGCAAAAGCCTCCAGTTCAGTCACATTCTTAGGCTTGCGCACTGCAACTGCTTTCTTTAAGTCCCACCAGAGGTTCTCAATCGGATTTAGGTCTGGTGACTGCGATGGCCACTTCAAAATGTTCCAGCCTTTAATCTGCAACCATGCTCTAGTGGACTTGGAGGTATGCTTGGGATCATTGTCCTGTTGAAAGGTCCAACGTCTCCCAAGCCTCAGGTTTGTGACGGACTGCATCACATTTTCATCCATTATCTCCTGGTACTGAAGAGAATTCATGGTACCTTGCAGACGCTGAAGCTTCCCTGTACCTGTAGAAGCAAAACAGCCCCAAAGCATGATTGACCCCCCCGCCATGCTTCACAGTAGGCAAGGTGTTCTTTTCTTCATAGGCCTCCTCCAAACATAGCGTTGATCCATGGGCCCAAACAGTTCTAATTTTGTTTCATCAGTCCACAGAACACTATCCCAAAACTTTTGTGGTTTGTCCACATGACTTTTGGCATACTGCAGTCGACTCTTCTTATTCTTTAGAGACAGCAAGGGGGTGCGCCTGGGAGTTCTGGCATGGAGGCCTTCATTACGCAGTGTGCGCCTTATTGTCTGAGCTGAAACTTCAGTACCTACATCTGACAAATCTTTTTTCAGTTCCTCAGCACTCACACGGGGACTTTTCTCCACTTTGTGCTTCAGGTAGCGCACAGCAGTCAAAGTCAGCATCTTCTTTCTGCCATGACCAGGTAGCGTTTCAACAGTGCCCTTTGCCTTGAATTTGCGAATGATGCTTCCTATGGTGTCTCTTGGTATGTTTAACATCTTTGCAATCTTCTTATAGCCATTGCCATTCCTGTGAAGAGAAATCACTTCTTCTCTTGTCTTCCTGGACCATTCTCTTGACTTCACCATGTTTGTAAACACACCAGTAAATGTCTAGAAGGAGCTGAGTATCACAGTCCTTTTAAATCTGCCTTGATTGCTGCTCCTTGACATCCACAGGTGTTTTCAATACCTGATCGAAAACACTTGAATGAACCTCTGTTCTTAAGAGTGGTAGTCTTTAAGGGGCTGAATAATTGTGTCAATGAAGAAATCACAAAAAAAACATTTAATACTGTATTACAAAAACAATTGATGTCATTTTAGTTGCATTTGGTTCTTTAAAAAGTCCTTGTAAGATTTCATTCTGAACACAATTACAAATGTACACTAAATTCCCTAAAACCCTTTACAGCATTGGGGGTTGAATAATTTTGAACACAACTGTATTCTCAAGGGATGCTTTCTTCCTGGAATTCTGGAGTTGTTTGCAACTTTCAGCTTTTTATCATCCAGCTGAGCTGCAGAGCTCAGACTGGGAATTTGATCACGTCTCAGCAAGAGACTTGGTCCTTGCTGTCTTCCCTATGCAGGGGAAACTAGAACTGATTCTAACAGTTTTTTCCTCCCTTGCTGCAGGAAGATGGAAACCTCCACTTCTCTTCAGCAGGGGGGCAGAATAGAACAGGATTGTTCCACTCTGAACGGCCATAACATTAAGACTATCTCTACCAATGATGCTGCCACCTGCTAGTGAACATGGAATATTAGAAGGAAATTTACATTTAACATAGTTTTAAATGCACAGTTGTGAAGACAACATGAGCAAAATCATATCAGATGACAATATAAAAGCTCTTAGAAGACAGTAGCATAGTAGAGGAGTGTAATAACACAACTCTGGCGTGTTACACATCCTCTCCCTACACTAGTAACAGCAGAGTGACGTACAGCACTGCGTGACTCCAGCTTATATAGAGGCTGGGTCACATGCTGCATTGGCCAATCATACCCATGCCATTAGTAGGCATGGCTGTGATGGCTTCTAAAGGCAAAGAGTTAAATGCTTGTTGATTGGCTGCTCTGCAGCCTTTCAAAAAGCGCTATTAAGTCGCCGAACACAGAACCCGAACCCAAAATTTTACTGAAATGTACGGGTTCGGGTCCAGGGTCCAAAAATCCTAAAGTTCGGTACGAACCCGAACTTTATACTTCGGGTTCGCTCAACCCTAGTATTAAACTCTCAAGCTGCTACAGAATGGGATGGTGTAAGAAGAATAGTTTTCACATCTTGCTCGTCATCCTGTAGCTGTTGAGAACCTGCTCAGGTGAAGTCCGATGAAGGAGGATAACGAGGTACCATTGTAGGAGAATCAGATGGAAGAGGAGTTGCTGTTGTAGGAGGAGGAGGCTGCTGCTGATGATGATACTGTTCATAACCAATCATTGCAGGGGGTGGTGGAGCCAGAAAGAACTGGATCCATAGGAACACTGGCGAGCAGAGCATGGCAAGCTGCATGCTTAGTTGCTTACATGCTGACAACTGTAGCATCAATGAAATTGACCCCTTCAGGACCCTGCCAATTTTCACCTTAAGGACCAGGCCTTTTTTTGGAAATTTTACATTTGTCACTTTATGTGGTAATAACTTTGGAACGCTTTTATTTATCCAACCATTCTGAGATTGTTTTCTCGTAACACATTGTACTTCATGATAGTGGTAAATTTCAGTCAATATTTTTTATTTTTTTATTTTTTATTATTTATAATTTTTTATTTTAAAAAAATTTGAAAAATTAGCTACTTTCCAAAATTCTATTTCTCTGCTTTTAAAAAAGATAGTGATACCTCATATAATAGTTATTACTTTATATTACCCATATGTCTACTTTATGTTTGGATCATTTTGTGAATGCCATTTTATTTTTTGGGGATTTTAAAAGGCTTTGAAGTTTAGAAGCATACCTTCACTGTGGAGCTTACATAGTAGAAAACACCCATAAATGACCCAATTTTAGAAACTACACCCCTCAAGTTATTAACCCTTTAGGTGTTCCACAATAATTAAAGGAAAATGTAGATGAAATTTCTGAATTTCACTTTTTTGGCAAATTTTACATTTTAATCCATTTCTCCAGTAACAAAGCAAGGGTTAACAGCCAAACAAAGCTTAATATTTATTACCCCAATTCTGTAGTTTACAGAAACACCCAATTTGTGATTGTAAACTGCTGTATGGGCACACAGCAGGGCGCAAAAGGAAAGAAACACCATATGGTTTTTGGAGGGCAGATTTCACTGGAATAATTTTAAGTTGGTATGTCACATTTGAAGATCCCCTTATGCACCCCTACAGTCGAAAATCCCCAAAAAGTGATCCCATTTTGGAAACTACACCCCTCAAGGTATTCAAAACAGATTTTTCAAACATTGTTAACCCTTTAGGTGTTCCACAAGAATTAAAGAAATATGTAGATGAAATTTCATAATTTCACTTTTTTGGCAGATTTCCATTTTAATCCATTTTTTTTCCGGTAACAAAGCAAGGGTTAACGGCCAAACAAAACTCAATATTTATTACACTGATTCTGTAGATTACAGAAACACCCCATTTGAGATCGTAAACTGCTTTACGGGAACACGTCAGGGCGCAGAAGGAAAGGAGCGCAATATGGTTTTGGGAGGACAGATTTCACAGGGATAATTTTAAGTTGCCATGTCACATTGAAGACCCTCTGATGCACCCCTAGAGTAGAAACTCCAAAAAAGTGACCCCATTTTGGAAACTACAGGATAAGGTGGCAGTTTTATTGGTACTATTTTAGGGTACATATGATTTTTGGTTGCTCTATATTACACTTTTTGTGAGGCAGGGTAACAGGGTAATGTTTTGGCATTGTTTTATTTTTAGTTTTTTTACAATGTTCATCTGACAGGTTAGATCATGTGCTATCTTTATAGAATAGGCTAGACAATACCAAATATGACTACATTTTTTGTTTGTTTCAGTTTTACATATTAAGGCATTTTTGAAAAAATGATTCTGAAAGCCATATTTTTTTTTTTTTTGGGCGACTGACTCATATAAGGGCTCATTTTTTTTCGGTATGAGATGACGGTTTGATTGGTACTATTTTAGGGTGCATATGACTTTTTGATCATATGGTATTACACTTTTTGTGATGTAAGGTTTTTTTTTACACATTTTTTATTTTGTTTATGGTGTTAACCTGAGGGCTTAGGTCATGTGATATTTTTATATAACAAGTCATTAAGGATGTGGCAATACCTAATATGTATACTTTTTATTTATTTATTAGTGTTGATCAAGCACCAAAGTGCTCGGGTGTTCGGGTCGAACACCTCTGGATGCTCGGGTGCACTACCGAGCACCCGAGCACAATGGAAGTCAATAGGAGAACCTGAGCATTAAACCAGGCACCCCCTGCTATGAAGAGGGGAGGATGTCTGGTTCATAGGAAAAGGTCAGAAATTGCTGAAAACACCACTGAAGCGGTTCGGGAACAGCATGGGGAGGATGTCTGGATGCATCTTGGACTCCCAGGTTGGGAACAATGCTGTCCGAGTAGTACGCCACTTTTACAGACTGACAATAATACGCACAAAACCGAAGATAAAATCGATTTTAGAGGAGAAATTGTTAGGAAACATTCTTTCCTGTATATTTACTTGTAAATAAAGTGCAAGTGCTGCCAAAAAGCACAAGGAAGACGCACTCCGATACAAACATTATATGCAATGGCCTGCAGGTGAGCTGACCCTCTAAAAGATTGTAAGTGAGGGCCTGCTAGTGAGTTGACCTTCATAAACATTATATGCGAGGGCATGCAGGTGAGCTGACCCTTGAAAAGATTGTAGGTGAGGGCCTGCTGGAGAGCTGACCCTCTACAACATTAGAAGTGAGGGCAGACTAATAAGCATGTTGATATGATGGAGGAGGACGAGAAAAGAAAGATTAAACCATATACCCTTTTTTGTGGTGGAAGGGGTGCATGGGAATACAGTGTATTCAATATTCCATAAAAGCCACATTTAAAGTGCCTTTTATGTTCAGCTGCTTTCCTCTGGTGGACTAGAGAAATCAGGGGCAATCCAGGCCTTGAGTATTTTTATAAGAGTCAACCTGTCAGCATTTTCAGTTGACAGACAGATGCGCTTATCAGTTATTATGCCCCCAGCAGCACTAAATACCCGCTCTGAAAAAAAAGTGGTGGTAGGGCAGGACAGCACCTCCAAGGCGTAGAGCGCCAGTTCATGCCACGTGTCCAGCTTGGACACCCAATAGTTGTAAGGCACTGAGGACGCGGACACGGTCTGCTACGTACTACTTCACCATCTTCCAAAATATTTCCCTCCTTGTGACACTAGGCCACACATCAGGGTGAGGGTGCTGGCGGGGTGTCATGAATCTGTCCCAGGCATTGGAGAGTGTTGCCCTGCCTCTGTTGGAACTGCTGTGTGTTCGCCTCATCTCCCCTCGTACTCTGCCGCCAGCGTTGTCAGCTGGAAATGTTTGGAGCAATTTTTTCACAAGGACCTTCTGGTATTGCACCATTTTGCTTGTCCTCTCCACCACAGGAATGAGAGATGAGAAGTTGTCTTTTTATCGGGGGTCGAGAAGGGTGAACAACCAGTAATCAGTGTAGTCCAAAATGCGTAAAACGCATGGGTCACGGGAAAAGCAGCCTAACATAAAGTCAGCCATGTGTGCCAGAGTCCCAACAGGCAAGATTTTGCTGTCGTCATCAGGAGGATGACTCTCAATCTCCTCATCCTCTTCCTCCTCTTTTGCCCATCAACGCTGAACAAATGGAATTAAACTTCCATTGGTACTACCCTCTGTAGCGGAGGCAACCATCTCCTGCTCCTCCTCCTCCTCATCATCATCCAATTTGCGCTGAGAAGATGAACTAAGGGTGGTCTGGCTATCACCCTGTGTAATGCCTTCCCCCATTTCCACCTCTTCCACATGCAAAGCGTCAGCCTTAATTGTGAGCAGCGAGCGTTTGAGTAGACACATAAGTGGGATGTGACGCTGATAATAGAGTTATCAATGCTCACCATCTGTGTTGATTTCTCAAAGTTTCTTAAAACCTCACAGAGGTCAGACATTTATGTCCACTCCTCGCTTGTGAAGAACAGAAACTGACTGAAAAGGCGACGACTATGTTGCAGCTGGTATTCCACTACTGCCCTCTGCTGCTCACAAAGCCTGGCCAACATGTGGAACGTCGAGTTCCAGCGCGTGCTCACATCTGCATAACAGTCGGTGATCTGGCAATTGTAAGCGCTGCTGCAGTGTTGATAGACCGGCTGTGTCAGTGGTTAAGTGGACCTTCCCAGTAACTGCGTTGGTCAGGACACGGATGATGTTACGGGACACATGCTAGTGTAAGGCGGGCATGGCACACCGTGAAAAATAGTGGCGGCTGGGGACTGCGTATTGAGGGACGGCCGCCGACATCAGGCTGTGGAAAGCCTCAGTGTCCACAAGCCTAAATGGCAACATTTCCAGGGCCAGTAATTTGGAAAGTTGCACATTTAGTGCTATGGCCTGTGGGTGGCTGGGTATTTGCGCTTGCATTCAAATGCCTGGGGTAAGGACATTTGTACGCTGCGCTGGGACACAGAAGTGGATGTGGTCACTGATGGTGCTTGCGAAGGTCCAGGGTGGGAGGCATCCAGGCCTGGGACTTCGACAGGGGATTGGCCAGCACATAACACAGGGGAAGAGGAGGCAGTGGTGTGACCCGCAGACACAGATTGTAGACCCAGGCATTTGGCCCACCTATTACAGTGCTTTGATGCCATGTGGCGGATCATGCTGGTGGTGGTGAGGTTGCTAGTGTTCACGCTTCTGCTCATTTTTGTATGGCACAAGTTGCAAATTACAATTCTTTTGTTGTCTGCACTTTCCTAAAAAAAGCGGCAGACAGCGAAACACCTACCCCTTGGCAAGGCAGATTTACGCAAGGGTGTGCTACAGGGAACAGTTGCGGGCCTGTTTGATGTGGCCCGCCTTCTCCCTTTTGCCACCCCACTGCCTCTTCCAGCCTGTTGCGGTGCTGTGGATCCCTCCCCCTCTGTACTGCTGTCCTCGCTCGGCTTGCCACCTTCCCAGGCTGGGTCAGTGACTTCATCTTCCACCATCTCCTCTTCCACTTCCTCACTCTGCTCATCCTTCTGACTTATTGACCTAACAACAACCTCAGTTATTTACAACTGGGCCTTATCCTCATCATCAAACTCTTGAGATACTAATTGCCGTTGACTTACTGGCAACTGTGTGTCATCATCATCCACCTCGTGAAACACTAATTGCCATTACCCACCGTCATCTTCTTGTGACTGTGGATGCTCAAGAGTTTGGGAATCAGGGCACAAGATCTCATGTCCCTCTTCAAGCAGGCTTCTCGAGAGGCCCAAATCAAGGAATGGCAAAGAAAAGAGCTCCTCGGAATATCAGAGTGTGGGATCACTTGTTTGGCAAGACTCTCCATTGTGGGAGGAAGGAGGATCAGGATGAGGATTGTGTCGACCAGACTCTTGGCTACTGAGACTGGACTTGGGGGAAGACAGGGTGGTGTTTAACTGACTGGAAGCATTATCTGCTGCAATCCAACCGACCACCTGGTCGCACTGGTCTGACTTTGAGAGCGTTGTCCTGTGCACCCTGCAAACTGGGACATGAAGCTAGGTATCGTGGATGATTATTTTTCTTGTGCTCTGGAAACAGGCACAGTTTTAACGCAGTGAACCATCAGCATCACAGCCACTTCCCTGTCCCTTTCTGCTAGCCCTTCTTCATATTACATTTTATATATGCCTTAAAAGTATGTCACACGTACAGTAGCGTAGGTTTTGTAAGTGAATGCTCAAAAAAATTCAAAAAGGTATTTGGGATGTGGAAACGTCACACAGGAGATTATACCGCAGATAATGTCAATGCCTGTCACCAGCGGCTAATAAAAAATTACAGGGAATGTCGCAGGTATTTGGGATGTGGAAACGTTACACATGAGTAAATACCGCAGATAATGTCGTGATGTCAGCAGCGGCTAATATAAAAATTACAGGGATGTCACAGGTATTTGGGATGTGGGAAACGTTTACACAGGAGAAATACCGCAGATAATGTTGCTGATGGTCAGTAGCAGCTAATATAAAATTACAGGGAATGTCACAGGTATTTGGGATGTGGAAACGTTACACACGGAGAAATACCGCAGATAATGTTGCTGATGTCAGTAGCAGCTAATATAAAATTACAGGGAATGTCACAGTTATTTTGGATGTGGAAAACGTTACCAAGGAGATGAACCCCATATAATGTCACTGTACCGCTGTGACACCGTCTACGGAAAAAGTACACTGGATGTCACTGATATTTTTTGGATGTGCACACGTTACAAGATGTACCACAGCTAATGTCACTGTCCGCAGCGGGACACCATCTAGGGAAAAAAATACACTGAATGTCACTGATATTTCGAATGTGCTAACGTTATATTGGAGATGTAGCGTATGTAATGTCACTGTCCACCAGCAGCAAAAAAACTACTGGATGCGCTAAAAATAGATATTGCTGCCACACACAATAGTCCTTAAAAGGACTTTTGGGTCTAAAGTTTTAGCAATTTAGCGCAGATTGTGCTAAAAATATATATTGCTGTGCTGCTGCCACTCAAAACAATATTCCTTAAAAGGACTTTTGGGTCTTGACAAGTTTTTCTACTTAAAAAAAATTATATTTCAACTCTCTACACTATCTTTCCCTTCTTCAGCACAGCTCTCCCCTAGACTGACACTGAGCCGAACCACATGTCATCGGGTGCTATATAGCAACCGATGACACGTTCCGGCCAGCCAATCACTGTATTGCCAGTAACCAACATGGCTACGGCATTACAGTGAAGGGCAGTACTTACCTGCACATTTATTTGGCTGCGTAGGAGAGAACTGGTGTTCGGCCGATTCAACAACTATCGACTGGGCACATAAGACGACCCCCAACTTTTTCCTTTTAAAATATAGGGTTTGGGCTATACTCGTCGTATAAGACTACCCCTGCCTGCCCAGCCCTCCCTGTCTCCAAGAGCGATCTTCTTCAGTCCAGGGAACTGACCATGGCAGCAAGGGATTCAGTAGCTCTTTTTTTTCACAGTTTCCCACATAGGAACTAACTAGGGGCTGGGAAAGGATGGTGGGTCCATTGCCATAGGGGATATGTGGTTGCTCTGTTATTGAGGGGATCTGTGGATGGCACTGTTATTGGGGGGGATCTGTGGATGGCACTGTTATGGGGAGGGGGATCAGTGGATAACACTGCTAGCTAGGGGAGGGGATCAGCGGAATGACACTGCTATGTGGGATCTATGGATGACACTTTATAAGCATCTTATGCTATATTTGTCATCCACATCCACCCCATGACAGTGTCATCCACAGATCCCCCTCCCTATAAACAGTGTAGTCCACAGATCCCCCCTCCCCATAACAGTGCCATCCACAGATCCCTCTCCCCACCGCTCACAGGAGTATACATTTATAAACTGTTATCCATAACTTTAACCTGTAAATCAGCGCTTATCTCTTTACTACCTTACGGTTACATCATGCCCAAGGGGATGTTAATGGATGCAAGGTGCCGGCCGCACCCGCCGCCGTTCTGCCCAGCTCCGCCTTTCCAGACTTCTGTGCCGCCTCCTAATCCTCTGTGCCGCCATCACGCTCTCCCTGCCTCCCCCCTCCTCCTGCTGTAAGATCTCGCGCATACAGGGATTGAGCGAAGTGCCGAAGTGCTGTAAGAAGCCAAATGGAGAAGTCCGCACGGGCGCATCAGGCAGAGCCCTGTGCAGAAGCGCGAGATCTTACAGCAGAAGGACGGGGGAGGGAGGGAGAGCGAGAGGCGGCACAGAAGATTAGGAGGCGGCGCAGAAGTCTGGAAAGGCGGCGCTGGGCACGAACGGCGGCGGGTGCGGCCGGCATCTTGCAACCATTAACATCCCCTTGGGCATCTTATTTGTTTGACTGACAGGTTAGTAATAGCTGTTTTTTAGCTAAATAAGCCCACAGGTGACATTTATAAGCCCACATTAGGAATCGTGAAGACGGCACAGAGGATTAGGAGGCGGCACAGAAGTCTGGAAAGGCGGCGCTTGGCATGAACGGCGGCGGGTGCGGCCGGCACCTTGCATCCATTAACATCCCCATGGGCACCTTATTTGTTTGACTGACAGGATAGTAATAGCTGTTTTTCTAGCTAAATAAGCCCCACAAGGTGACATTTATAAGCCCACATTAGGAATCGTGAAGACGGCACAGAGGATTAGGAGGCGGCACAGAAGTCTGGAAAGGCGGCGGCTGGGCATGATCGGCGGCGGGTGCGGGCCGGCACCTTGCATCCATTAACATCCCCTTGGCACCTTATATGTTTGACTGACAGGTTAGTAATAGCTGTTTTTTAGCTAAATAAGCCCACAGGTGACATTTATAAGCCCACATTAGGAATCGTGAAGACGCCATGAACATCAGCCATATGTTTAGCTGACAGGGGTAAAAAACCTGGTTGACAGAATCCCTTTAAGTATTGGAAAGACCAAATAATGGAATGATCAGTGACTTTGCATGTTGGAAGCCGCTTTGATACAAATTGTATGCCAATAGTGTATTGGAGGTGTTGGAGGTATGGACATAAGGCTGCCACCTAGCACTGTGTTGCCTATTGTTGCTGCCTATTTGCTATTTATTGGACCGAAGCTGCCACCCAGCATTTCTGCTGCCTACTGTTGCTGTCTACTTACTATTTGCTGCTATATTTATTGTATTTAGCGATTGTTGCTTTTTATTATTGTATTTATGTATAGGATCTTTAGATAATTTTATTCCTGCTCATTGTGTACTGCTCATCTGGATTTTAGATATTATATATAGATCAATTTTTGGAACTTTTACTTAGTGAATCATCCTTTTATGTATGTGCCTATAACCTTCAATTATTAAACGGAGTGACCAAATTTCCTCAGGTGTGCCCAGTCTTTTACATATATATTTTGTCTTTATTAAGTAGTGGGGTGATACTATTTTGACTGTGAGCACCCTGGTTGGTGACTAGTGGCCCTGTGCGTCCTACTACTACGTATATTCTAATGTTTAGAATAAGCCACTGT
The DNA here is from genome assembly GCF_905171765.1 of Bufo bufo. Taxonomy (NCBI): domain Eukaryota; kingdom Metazoa; phylum Chordata; class Amphibia; order Anura; family Bufonidae; genus Bufo; species Bufo bufo. The sequence goes on from NC_053397.1 coordinate 124,448,722, forward strand.
TTTTCCTATAGCTCCATATGGGTTTAAATAATGGCAAGCATCTTCCCTCAATAATAGGCAATTTTCTGAACATTTCTTAACATTTCCTAAATCCGATTTTGCAGTTGTTTTTAAACAGGATGTTTGTTAATACCATCAACGGTAAATTTACCCATGTCACTCTGATATTATATTCTGTTGTTGTCTTTGAGTTAAAAGTGATTGGTGTCACGTGCCGGAGGCCCAAGCAGACCTCCGGGACGTCTTGCAAAACAAGACACAGGCAATATTCAGACCACGGACCCAACAGAATACTTATTACACATGTATAAAAAGCACATGACAGTTAAAGCCGGGTTAGCAATAGTAGTAGCACTACCACAGAACCAAGTGCATCAGCAGACCACAGGCAAAACCCCCGAGGGCAGAAAGCCAGTGAGCCACGTTCTTCACAGAGCCCTGATTGGTGGGGATGAACTGGGCCGAGGGCTCACTGGTCACAAACCCTCCAGGGAGGTCCCAGTACACTTGGCCCCCTACCTGCAAGGAACCACGCTCGTGCAATGCACCAGCGGAACAGACTACAGAACTGGAACCCAAGCAAACACAGGACATGGAACAAACTACAAGACGAATGGAGACCAGCACAGAAAACAGATGCCTGGGCCCAAAGCGGAATGGAAGCATGGCAGTCTCAGGCAGAGCTGCACACAGACTAGAAATCCTCCCTCCGGAGAATCTAGGGGACCCTCCCACGAAGGCAGGACATACACAGGAACAGATAGCAGTTAAGGCACATGCAGGACAGACATGGATCAGAAGCAGTAGGCATTGCCAGGCTGGACATGGAATAGGCAGGAACGAAGCAGTTAAGCACCGCCAGGCTACCATTCACAGTTAGAGCACTGCTAGGCTAAACATTGACAGAGTGGAACCTGACACAGAACCGGTACAGAAGCCACAGGCCAAAGCAAGGACAAGGATAACAACATCAACATCATCATCAGGACAGGTACAGAAGATCAAGAAAATGGCAACAACATCAACAATGCATTAACCAGGCGTAAATACAAGCAAGGGCAGATGACAAAAACTCCCCTGGGTCAGCAGCTAGGGACTACACCCAGTAAGACACAAGACAGACTGGCCACAAGCCCCACAGCTCACAGATAGATATAGCTGCATAATGAGGGCACCTGATAATCCATACCCAGGGACAGAGAAGGGGAAGTTAACCCCATCAGAACAGGAGTACCAGAACCATAAAACAAACAGGCTGCAGTACAGGACGTTGCCCAGACAAACAGAAATGCATCCATACTGAGACCCACACACAAGGCAGCAGCCAGCACACATAACAGAACCAGCATGCATGGGAACGCCCACAGCCAGTACACAAAGTGCATGCAGCCAGCCTGCACGGCACTGGTGACAGGCACCACAGAGATACAGACAAGGAAGCCACAAACACAGGTCAAAGTTCACGCACAAACTGCAGCCAGGATGCAGCCCCAAGCAACCAGCATACACAGGTGTCATCCTAGCAGCCAGTATGCGAGGGAACCTGCAGCCAGCCTACACAGCAACATAGACAAGAACTGCACAGAGATACAGACACAGGGGATAACACATTCAATGGCATAGTTCACATAAGACACCGCAGCCAGCACGCAGCCCCCAAGCAACCCAGCATACACAGGAAACAGCCTGCAGCCAGCCTACATGGTCACAACTGTCACAGTGAACCGCACCATGACAGATTGAAAGGGGAGAGACAGAGATGAGAGAAAAAATTTGTTAAAAAAGAGGAGAAAAATGAGTATTAGGCTAGGGCTCATGGAACTTGTCACATGACTATTTGACGCACCAATGTCACATGACATTTATTGTAATGACGTCTAATGGTGTCGCACTGTGTCATGCTGCGAACTACAACACCACAGTTGCAAAAAAACATCAAGTTGAATTTTTGTGCTATCTGTCGCGTTGCAGTCGCAGCACGACACCATAGACTATCATTTACAATAAATGTTGAGCGGCATGGTGTGACTCATCTCACAATGTAAATTGTATCCTTTTTGTTGCGTGACACATTTCGCCGCATAGCCCTAGGCCTTCGGAGTCCCTCACAGTGCTATACACTCAAATTTTTAGGCTAATTGGAGAATTTCGATTCAGTTGACATCATTTCAGACCTAAATCGAATTTTACAGATTTGTTAGATTTGAAATTTAAACACATTTATAACCCCTTAGGGGCCAGGCTCATTTCACCTAAGGACCAGGCCTTTTTTTGCAAATCTGACCAGAGTTAGCTTTATGTGGTGATAATTTTAAAACGCTTTGACTTATCAGGCCATTCTGAGATTGTTTTTTCAGTCACATATTGTACCTTCACGACACTGGTAAAATGGAGTCAAAAAAATTCATTTTTTATTTATAAAAAAAATACCAAATTTACCCAAAATGTTTAAAATTTGGCAAATTTTTAAGTTTCAATTTCTTTACTTCTATAATTACATATTAATACCTACAAAAATAGTTATTACTGTACATTCCCCATATGTCTACTTCATGTTTGGATCATTTTGGGATGCCATTTATTTTTTGGGGATATGTACAAGTTTTAACAAGTTTAGAAGCAAATCTTGAAATTTTTTCAGAAATTTTCAAAAACCACTATTAAGGACCAGTTCAGGTCTGAAGTCACTTTGTGGAGACTATACATAATAGAAACACACACAAAAAAATGACCTCATTCTAGAAACTACACCTCTCAAGGTATTCAAAACTGATTTTAGAAATATGTTAACTCTTTAGGTGTTGTTGTAAACTGCTGTACGGGCCACACGGCAGGGCACAGAAGGAAAGGAAATGCCATATGTGTTTACTGGAAGGCAGATTTTGCTGGCTGTTTTTTTTTACACCATGTCCCATTTGAAATCCCCCCTGATGCACCCTCTAGAGTAGAAACTCCAAAAAAGTGACCCCCATTTTCGAAACTACGGATAGGGGTGGCAGTTTTGTTGGTACTACTTTAGGGTACATACAGTGTCGGACTGGGGTGCCTAGGGCCCACCAGTGGAATTGATTTTGGGGGCCCCCCACCCTAGAGCTGGAGATATAACTTGTTAATTTTTCAGTCTCGCACACATGAATGTATGCATTTTAGCACACAATACAGTAACAGTATGCTAAACAGAACAGTATTGTGCACTGCACTATTAGCAAATAGTTTCTTCTTTAAAAGGAGTCTGTCATCATTCACCTTTTTTAACCCTTCCCATAGCTTTCTAGCAGCATTACAGTTGATAAAAACGTTACCCTTTATAAGCAATCGGTGGACTTATAAAACTGGCAAAAAATCATCTTAGTAGGATGTGCAAATGAGGGCTCGCAAGTGCCCAGGGGCCGCGTCAACCTCGTAGTTGCCCAGGCAGCTCTGCCTTATCGTCGCTTCCCCCCCCGCCCAGTCTTTTCCCTCTGCCAGCCCATCTCTTACTTCTTCTTTCGCCGAGATCCTGCGCACTGAGTCCGTTAGCCGGCGCATGCGCATTAATTACTGTGATGCCATACCAGGAATGGAATGCGCCGGCCGATGGGATCTCGGCGAAAGAAGAAGTAAGAAGATGGGCGGGCAGAGGGAAAGGATGGGCGGGGGGGAAGCGACGGTAAGGCAGAGCTGCCTGGGCACCTACGAGGTTGACGCCGCCCCTTTGCACTTGCGAGCCCTCATTTGCATATCCTACTAAGATGATTTTTGCCAGTTTTATAAGTCCACGATTGCTTATAAAGGTAACGTTTTTATCAACTGTAATGCTGCTCAAAAGCTATGGGAAGGGTTAAAAAGGTGAAACTGTGATGACAGACTCCCTTTAAGCAACTCATTTAGTTGATAACTGTATCTGTTATTTACAGTAGTTTGGACAGCAGTCACACGTGGACATTCCATGTCTTAGATGAACCACCCAGTCCCCCAGCCTAAACAATATCCAAAGTGAAGGAAATGTTTCCTGCATATTCAAAAGGATAAGTTTATTGAAGTGCTGGCAGTAGTGCCCGACCTCCTCACAGCTCACCAAGCTCAGCGCCGTACATTGTATAGCGGCTGTGCTTGGCATTATGTTCAGTCCCTTTCACCTCTATGGGGCTGAGCTGCTCCTAGGCCACTTGATCAATGAACGTGACGTCACATGGCCCACAAAAATCACAGAGAAGGGCACAGGGCTCACAGGAGCCCCGGTGCCTTCTCAAACAGCTGATCGGCAGTGGTCCCAGGTAGGGATCGACCGATTATCGGATTTACCGATATTATCGGCCGATATTCAGGATTTTCAAAGTTATCGGTATCAGCATCTAACCTTGCTGATATGCCGATAACGAATCGCGAACATGGATCGCACTGCTATCAACGCGATCAATGTTCCCTCAGCAGCACACCAGTGAGAGGCAAGAGGGGAGGAGGAGGGGAGGGGCTGTGGCCATTGCTCCACCAATGATGTTAACTCAGTTATTAATTCAAATATAGGAGGCGGGTGAATCATATAGCTGCACCTGAGGGGTTAACTGTTGCGGATCGCAGCTACCCCTCATAGAGGTCAGGTGTCGCTATATTTGAATTAATGGGCAAGTTATCTTCATTGGTGGCAGTGGCAGCTTCTGATCAGAGCCCAAGAAGTGTAATTGCGGGGCTCTGAACGCTACTGACGCCCTGGCTGCCATAGTCAGCTCCCTGCTGCCATGTGTACTATGCACAGGGCAGCAGGGAGAGTGTGACGTCCTATTCACCCTGATAGAGCTCTATTAGGACAAGGGATCCAGGTTCTAGCCCCTAAGGGGGAAATAGTTATTAAATTAAAAAAAAAAAAAAATATTAAGTATAAATATTTAATCTTAGATATATAATGGCATCTCTTCGTTTAACAACAGATTTGTGTAGGAATTTTTTAAAAAAATTTCAAAAATGAAAATGCACAAAATATTGTTATAAATTATCGGCTATCGGCCTGAAAGTTCACAGGTTATCAGCTCTAAAAAAATCAATATCGGTCGATCCCTAGTCCCGGGTATCAGACCCCCACCAATCAGATACTGATGACCTATCCACAGTCATATGTGACTGGTATCAGCCGCTCCTCTTATAACGCTCCAGCACTGATATAACCTCCAGAGACATTACATCACATGTGACTGATATCAGCCGCTCCTCTTATAACACTCTAGTACTGATATACCGTATTTTTCGCCCTATAAGATGCACCGGCCCATAAGACGCACCTAGGTTTTTGGGGAGGAAAATAAGAAAAAAAATATTTTTAACCAAAAGGTGTGCTTTTGGTGGGTTTGGAACTAATGGTGGTCTGTGGATGGCACTATTACTGGGGATCTGTGAAGGACACTGTTATGGGGGGGGATCTGTGAAGGACACTGTTATGGGGGGGGACCTGGGGATGGCACTGTTATGGGGGGGGATCTGGGGATGGCGCACTGTTATGGGGGATCTGTGGATGACGCACTGTTAGGCCTCATGCACACGACCGTTGTTTTATTCTGTGTCCGTTGTTCCGTTTTCGTGATTTTCTGCGGACCCATTGACTTTCAATGGGTTTGTTGAAAACTCGGCTAATGCACCGTTTGTCATCCGCGTCCGTGATCCCTGGTTCCAGTCCGTCAAAAAAATATAACCTGTCCTATTTTTTCCACGGATCCATTCAAGTCAATGGGACCGTGAAAAAAAGCAGAGGCACACAAGATTGTCATCCGCGTCCGCGTCTGTTTTTTCCCTATCATTTGCATGGCAAACTTGACTTAGATTTTTTTTTACTTTCCTTCATGTCTGGTGATCCTCCAAAAATAAATGAAGACACACGGAAACAAAAACGGAAACGGATCACGGAACAATGGAACCCCATTTTGCGGAACGGAACACAACAACGGTCGTGTGCATGAGGCCTTATGGGGGATCTGTGGATGACGCACTGTTATGGGGGGGATCTGTGGATGACGCACTGTTATGGGGGGGATCTGTGGATGACGCACTGTTAAGGGGGGATCTGTGGATGACGCACTGTTATGGGGGTATCTGTGACGGACACTGTTATTGGGGGGTATCTGTGGATGGCACTGTTATGGAGGGGGATCTGTGGATGGCACTGTTATGGAGGGGGATCTGTGGATGGCACTGTTATGGAGGGGGATCTGTGGGATGGCACTGTTGTGGAGGGGGATCTGTGGATGGCACTGTTATGGAGGGGATCTGTGGATGGCACTGTTATGGAGGGGGATCTGTGGATGGCACTGTTATGGAGAGGGATCTGTGGATGGCACTGTTATGGAGGGGGATCTGCGGGTGGCACTGTTATGGAGGGGGATCTGCGGGTGGCACTGTTATGGAGGGGGATCTGCGGGTGGCAGTTATGGAGGGGGATCTGCGGGTGGCACTGTTATGGAGGGGGATCTGCGGGTGGCACTGTTATGGAGGGGGATCTGTGGGCGGCACTGTTATGGAGGGGGATCTATGACGGACACTGTTATGGAGGGGGATCTGTGGGTGGCACTGTTATGGAGGGGGATCTGCGGGTGGCACTGTTATGGAGGGGGACCTGTGGGTGGCACTGTTATATATGTGCCATCACAGACCCCCCACCCCATAACAGTGCCATCCACAGACCCCCCCACCCCTTAACAGTGCCATCCACAGATGTCCCCCATAAAACTGTCATCCACAGATCCCCCCCCCACCGCTCCAGTATACAAATATAAAATGTCTGATTCAATTAAAAGTTATTACACATGCCCCCTCACTCCTAATATTACTGTACACCCTAACAGCTTCTGTACAACGCAGGCAGGCCGGGCGGCCAGCGCGTCACTCACTGACGTCACGTGCCTGCGCCGCCTGCTTGATTCATAAAGTAGGCGGCGCAGGCACGTGACATCAGGGAGTTATGCTGCCGCCCGCCCGGCTGTTAGGGTGTATGGTAATATTAAAAGTGTGTGGGGGGGGAAGCATGTTTAATCACTTTTAATTGAATGAGACATTTTCTATTTGAATATTGCAGCACCGGAGCGGCGGGGCCGGAGTACAGTGACCGCACCCAGTCCCTCCCCGCTCTCGTATACATCGCAGCCTGTAAAAATGTCAGCATTCACCCCATAAGACGCAGGGTCATTTTCCCATTTTTTGGGGGGAAAAAGTGCGTTTTTTATAGGGCGAAAAATACGGCAACCTCCAGAGACATTACATCATATGTGACTGATATCAGCCGCTCCTCTTATAACGCTCCAACGCTGATATAACCTCCAGAGACATTACATCCTATGTGACTGATATCAGCCGCTCCTCTTATATCGCTCCAGTACTGATATAACCTCCAGAGCAGGGGCGTACATACAGGGGTCGCGGCTGGGCCCGGCACTCCAGGGGCCCCGGCCGCCTGTGGACCCCTGGCCCCGCCCTGCAGTAGTGCTGTGCCTGCCTGTATGAGGGCTGTTTCACACGAGCGAGTCGATTGCGGGAATCACGCTCCGTGTGTGAGTGTGAACCTCCGCTCTGGACATAGTGACATAAAGCGGTCAGTATGATTCTGTGGAAAAAAGGCCATGCAGAGGCACATAGTATTATAAATCATGATAATGCCGTGCGCTCCTGCAAGTCCAGAGCGGAGGATCACACTCACACACGGAGCGCGATTCCCGCAATGGACTCGTTTGTGTGAAACAGCCTTAATCCGGGCGGCCGACCCGGGGCCCGCCACCCAGTGTTGCGTTTCTGCGCTGTAGTGCCAGGCCAGACCAGCCCTACCCTCCTTGAGTGAGAGTCTCCCCCCCCGATTCTCCTCCCCGTGCGGGTGCGGCGTGCCTAGTCATTTCCTGTTGGGCGGCCGCACCGGACACAACGTTTCCCTAGGCTGCGCAGGCGCACAACAACGCCGAGACGCAGCAGGAAGAAGGCACCGGAGAGCGTGAAGAAGCTGGTGCCGGTTCGGAAGTGAAGATAAGATTTGTAAAAAAAAAAAAAAAAAAAGGTCTTCATAATTGCTCACCACATTTATGGTCAGTGAGTTCAGATTAGACTCAGAGTAGGGTCTGATGGGGGCTGGCTTTATAACTAGCTCTGCTATATTTCTGTAGCCTGCAACCTCTGACTGCCCAGTTGGGCTGAAACTACTACACCCAGCATGTTCTGGCAGGAATAGTAAATGGATATTGGTGCAATTCTGAGCTACTAGTCTATATAATACATAATATTATATTGTATTATATAGACTAGTAGCTCAGAATTGCACCAATATCCATTTACTATTACTGCCAGAACATGCTGGGTGTAGTAGTTTCAGCCCAACTGGGCAGTCAGAGGTTGCAGGCTACAGAAATATAGCAGAGTTAGGCTACTTTCACACCTGCGTTTCTGGGTCCACTTGTGAGATCCGTTCAGGGCTCTCACAAGCGGTCCAAGACGGATCAGTTTAGCCCCAATGCATTCTGAATGGATAAGGATCCGCTCAGAATGCATCAGTTTGCCTCCGTTCAGCCTCCATTCCGCTCTGGAGGCGGACACCAAAACGCTGCTTGCAGCCAAATGGATCTGTTCTGAACGGATACATGCATTTGCATTATAGGTGTGGATCCGTCTGTGCAGATTCGTTTTGGTGTCCGCCTGACAATGCAGAGCCAAACGGATCCGTCCTGACTTACAATGTAAGTCAATGAGGACGGATCCGTTTTCACTGACACAATATGGTGCAATTGAAAACGGATCCGCCTCCCATTGACTTTCAGTGTAAGTCAAAATGGATCCGTTTGCATTATCTTTTTATTTTTTTTCGTGGTAATGCAAACGGATCCGTTCTGAACGGATACAAGAGTTTGCATTATCGGTGCGGATCCGTCTGTGCAGATACCAGACGGATCCGCACCTAACGCAGGTGTGAAAGTAGCCTAAGGCTGCATTCACACGTCTGTGGTGTGTTGCAGACCCACAAATTGCGGGTCCGCAACACACCAGCCCGGCGCCCCCATAGAAATGCCTATTCTTGTCCGCAAGCTGCGGACAAGAATAGGACATGCTCTATCTTCTTGCGGAGCTGCGGACCCAAAATCAGGGCCGCACTCCGCAATTGACGGATGCAGACAGGCACACTGTGAGATGTCCGCATCCATTTCCGTCCCCTTAGAGAATGAATGGGTCCGCAACCCATTCGCAAAATTGCGGATAGGATGCGGACGTGTGAATGGAGCCTAACTCTGCTGCTTGGTGGAGGGAGGTTGGGGGGGGGGGGGGGGGGGGGCGGCGTCGGGAATGGGGGGGGGCCCCAATGGATTGTGTGTACCGCCACTGCCTCCAGAGGACATTACAATATATGTGGGGGTGAGGGGCTGGGAATGTGTGAAATTGCCACTGATGAGAGGGAAGAGGGGGACACTGGGAGACATAAACGTCTTGCCCTGTATAAAGTAGAGGTGAGAAAGTTGGTGGGGCAAAGGTCTGTGAGGTGGACGGAACAGGGACACAAAGATGTGCAGGGGCAGCAGGCTTCAGGACTCTCCTAACTTCCCAGTTCCCTCCCACAGTAACTTACCCCAGTTCTGCTGTGTGGAGTGAGTGGGACCAGAGAAGAGGACAGAACTTTATACTGGAGGGAGCCACAGTGCCTCAGAGAGAGCAGCGTCTCATAATCTCCTGCTGCTGCTCTGCTCCTCTGGCTCCGCCCCCTCCTCACACATGATGGAATATCACACTGCAAGAGAGGAGGGGGGGAGCTGTTGCTCATGTCGGGTCGGTGAAGTTTACTTTGGAGAAAGGAACAAGCGCTGCAAGGTTATTGTGTTGCTGTCCCTTTCACCAAAGTAAAATGATATGTGTGCCCAGTGCTGCAGTCCAGCCCCTGATAACAGCCAGGCGCCTGAAACTGAAAGTATAGCAACTGCCCTGCCCCCTGCTGGTGGCTCTGGCTGCAGTATAAGCAGACAGGCAATGGGGCCCACCGGGCATTTCACCGGCTTCCAGTCCGAGCCTGGGTACATATGATTTTTGGTTGCTCTATATTACACTTTTTGTGAAGCAAGGTAACAAGAAAAAGCTGTTTGTCACCGTTTTTTATTTTTTGTTATTTACAACATTCATCTGACAGGTTAGATCATGTGGTATTTTTTATAGAGCAGGTTGTCACGGACTCGGCGATACCTAATATGTATACAATTTATATTATTTATGTAAGTTTTACACAATGATTTCATGTTGAAACAAAAAAAATCATGTTTTAGTGTCACCATAGTCCTGAGAGCCATAGTTTTTTCAGTTTTTTGGGCAATTATCTTGGGTAGGGTTATGATTTTTGCGGATGAAGTAGACGGTTTGATTGGTACTATTTTGGGGGTGTGTATGACTTTTTGATCGCTTGCTATTACACTTTTTGTGATGTAAGGTGACAAAAAATTGCTTTTTTTTACACCATTTTTATTTTTTACGGTGTTCATCTGAGGGGTTAGGTCATGTGATATTTTTATAGAGCAGGTTATTACGGACGCCGGCGATACCTAATATGTATCCTTTTTTAATTTATGTAAGTTTTACACAATAATATCATTTTTGAAACAAAAAAAATCATGTTTTAGTGTCTCCATATTCTGAGAGCCATAGTTTTTTTGTTTTTGTTTCTATGGGTGATTATCTTAGGTAGGGTCTAATTTTTTGTGGGATGAGGATGACGGTTTTTAGGGTGCATATGACTTTCTGATCGCTTGTCTATTACACTTTTTGTGATGTAAGGTGACAAAGAATGGCTTTTTTTTACACCGTTTTTATTTTTATTTTTTTACGGTGTTCACCTGAGGGGTTAGGTCATTTGATATTTTTATAGAGCAGGTTATTAAAGACACGGCGATACCTAATATGTATACTTTTTTTAATTTACTTAAGTTTTACACAAAACAGCTTTTTTAAAACCAAAAAAAAATTATGTTTAGTGTCTCCATATTCTAAACCATAGTTTTTTTTATTTTTTTGGGCGATTGTCTTAGGTAAGGGCCTAATTTTTTGCGGGATGAGGTGATGGTTAGATTGGTACTATTTTGGTGGGCATACGCCTTTTTGATCGCTTGCTGTTGTATTTTTTGTGATGTAAAGTGAAAAAAAAATGGTTTATTTAGCACAGTTTTTTATTTTTATTTATTACGGTGTTCATCTGAGGGGTAAGGTCATGTGATATGTTTATAGAGCCGGTCGATACGGACATGGCGATACCTAAATATATTGTTTGTTACTTGAAACTTTTAATTTTTGGGGGGGAGAAACGTTATTTTTCCAACTTTTTTTTCACTTTATTTTTTGTGCCACTTTGGGGACTTCAACTTTTGGGGATCTAATCCCCTTTATAATGCATTCCAATACTTCTGTATTGGAATGCATTGGCTGCATGAGTAATACAGTGTGCATTACTCATACAGCTTCCTGCCTGTGAAATCCAGGGGGCTGGATCTCACAGGCTCTTTCACCGGAAGGCACCACCGATGCCTAAGGAAGGGTCCCCATTACAGCCGCATGGGGACCCGATGGTGTAACATCCCTAGAGTTATGTTAACTAAAGTCTTTTTCCCTGCTACTATTTGTTGGTAACATGTGCCTTGTCATCTAATGTGATTTTATGTAATATTCTACAAATGTGCATTTTCTAAGCCTGTTACATGTATGTGCTGTCATTTCCATGTACACCAGCAGGTGGCAGCAATGTGTTTAGCAGGACCTTAGTAACAGTTTAGTGTATCTAGACTGGAATAGTACATTCCCAATTTAGCTCCCCCCTCTATGAGCAGAAGTGGGCTGGCCCATGTCCTGCCTCATGGGGAGGAGAAGGAAGTTATAGTTAGAGTCGTGCCAGCCACCCCGGCTAGGGGAAGGCTGTGCTGTAGGAGCTCCCAGTTCTAGGGATCCAACCAAAGATCGAGTCTCGGCTGAGACCAAAGCTCTTCATGCCCAGTCTGAGCCCTTCAGCCTCACTGGTTGACAAGAAAGCAGCACCTTCCAGAACCTCCAGGAAGAGCCATTCCCTGTGAGCTAACTGTGATAACCATCCAGAGACCAGGAGAAGCCAAATTCCTCCTCAACTAGTCAGTCCCATCACACAGCAGAAGACAGAGCAGAAGACAGATTCTGCCATATTCTCCAGGCACTGATAGATGCAGAAGAGATAGTGATCCCTGCCATACATTGCCAATACCTGCTGGGACCCAAGACTATTGCTGTAACTCATATGGATTAATGCTGCCTCCAGTAAAGACAAGTTGAATTATATTCCAGTCTGGATCTCATTCATTACTACCAAGTTCCTCAATTACTCCTACTAGCAACACACTCATTTATTGCAAGTGAGCCAGGATCAGGAGTCCAGCCGTACCCAGGTAGGAGACACCGTTGACACTATACCAACTACTACACAGAGACATTACCCCCCACTCTGGCATTCCTCACCTGGTACGTGAGTTGCAACACCTTAAAGGGCCATGAGACTGTACCCTGCGCACGCTGCAATTGGCGTCATGAACAAAAACTATAAGACTTATATACCCGTATCAGACCCCACTGCATAATTTGGCGTCCGTGTAACCGTACCACGGTTCCTGCTCATTGCAATTGCAACTCCGATCACCGCCGCAACCCACCCATAAACGCCGCAAACCACAGGTCTGAATTGCGATACGGGGGGTCACGGGACCCCCGTGCATTGTCCCAGAGTGCTGCTCAATGATTTGAGCAGGCTGTCACGGCCATGGCTATGACCGTGACTCTTCAACCGCATGCGATTGTCAGCGGTTTGGTTTTGTTGTCAATCACCAGGTGAGGGCAGTGGTATTTGCCTCACCTGTTGGTTGCCGCTGACAACGCTTGCTTGTGGCAGCTTTCCTGCTGTGCATGCGGTTGCACCTAGCAACCCCTATGTTAGGTGTGTGTGTATTGTGTTCACTGTGTTGTTTGTCTGTTGTGCACTCTGTGTATAGTGTGTTTGTGTGCACTGACTCTTTTCCTGCACTGTGGTTGCCCCGTGGCACGTTTAGCTGTCTGTACATGTGGTGGCAGTGTCCCCGGCCTCTGGGCTATTCCCCAGGACACAGTTGCCACCCATGTCGCTGGCCAGCGGCAACAACCACAGTGGTTGCTACTGTTGGACACTTTCCTTTAATCTTGTGTTTTCCCTTCCCGGGGTGTTGGAAGGGTTAACTTCCTTCCCAGTGTTTGTGTGTGTCACTGGGTGTGTCCGACCTGTGGGGTGTGGCTTCCTGGCCTATATAGCCTCACTGTTAGCAATGGCTCTCTGTGGGTTGTTTCAGCCATGCTTGCTGGAGCAAGCCTCCTGTGTTTACTATCTGCCAGTTGAGAGCCACCCCCTGTGGTCATAAAGATGATTGTCCTTATGTTATATGTCTGCTGTGTGTTGATGTTGTATGTTATGTTCTGTTGGGACCCTTTCTATGTGTTTGGTGCAGCTTACGGTTCTGGATTCCTGTTTGCGCAGGGATCAGTCAGCAAGGCTTGTGACAGGTTGTGGAACTAATAGTTCGCCTGTCATTCCCGTAAGGCTGTATGAGTTTCCCCTTTTCCCAACAGCTTGGCCATTGAGAATCCTGATCCTCCGTGCCTAGGAGGAGTAGGTCTCTTACCCTGACTCCTAGCGCAGGGACCGGACAGAGGGTGAGTTTGGGATCCGAGGTTCCTGCGCATGGGTCCTCCTACCTTTAAGGTCGGCCCATGCAGTTAGGAGTTAGGGTCAGGGTAGGTACGCTGTAGGAGGTTGACCTGCTCCCTATCCTGTTCACCTGGCCGAGTAGCTTACAGCACATGGCAGCGCACGGCTGAGGATTTTCCCCATCCTCAGCAGTGACACAGGCACCTTGTTTCCGATCACCGCCCGCCGCACGGCGGTGATCGGAACTACACATGATGTACCGCGGTACGTCATGTGTCCTTAAGTACCCGGGACATCATGACGTACCGGTACGTCATGTGTGCCCAAGAGGTTAAGAAATTTGCTCAATTCTGGTTAAAACTCAGTATTATCAATCCTCTTTAAAACCCCATGACTAAGGCCTCATGCACATGGCTGTTGTTTGGGTCCGCATCCGAGCTGCCATTTTGGGCGGCTCGGATGCGGACCCATTCACTTCAATGGGGCCGCAAAAGATGCAGACTGCAACTCTGTGTGCTGTCCGCATCCGTTGCTTCCGTTCCGCGGCCCCGCTAAAAAATATAACATGTCCTATTCGTGTCAGCGCTTTGCGGACAAGAATAGGCATTTATATTGAAGGCAGTCTGTGCCGTTCCGCAAATTGCGGAACACGCACGGACGCCATCCGTGTTTTTCGGATCCGTGATTTGCGGACCGCAAAACACACCACGGTCATGTGTATGCAGCCTAACACAGAGAAATGCCTCTTGCGTACATGTCTCAGACTGTGTCCTTAAAGGGTGTTGGGTATTAAGGACACGTTCTCTGCCACACTCTCTCTGCATGTGTTGATTACGTGGTTTATATGGATCAAAAAATTTTTGTTTTAATACAGTGGAAGTAAGATCTTATAATGGAATTTTTGTAATATTGCTCAAGTTGTAAAAATTACAAGTATAAATTTCCTTTCGAAAAAAAAACACATTGCATGTGTTATATTTTATATGCAACTTTTGAAATTAAAAAAGTACTTCCAGTTACAGGATATTCCCCTATCCAGTGGATAGGTTATAACTTAAATGGATGAGGGTCTGACTGCTGGGACCCCACAATAATACGATAATGGAAGTTCAATGCACCCCATTTGAATAGAGTGACAGTCAAGCATGTACACTAGTACTCCACTTATTAATGGTACAGCAGGATATAACAGAGTGCTGTACTTGAGATGAATGAGAGTGGCAGCACACTTGCTTAACTGTTCATCCATTCATACTGGGGACACAGAATTTCAATTGTCATGGTCACCCAGTCTTATCGTTATCCTAATCTACTGAATAGAGGATTACTTGTTGTTACTGGAACACTCCTTTAACCTTTTCAAGACCGGGTGTGATATTTGGTGTTTTCGTTTTTTTACTTCTAGCCCTCTCAAAGCCACAGCTTTTTTATTTTTTCATTTTACATAGCTGTATGAGGGCTTGTTTTTTTGCAGGACAAAGATGTACTTTCTACTGGCACCATTTACGGTTGCATACAATGTGGTGGGAAGTGGGAATAAAATGCAGAATGATAAAAAACAAACAAAAAAAAGCACTATTCTGCCAGTTTTATGATTTTTTTTTTTACATAGTTTCCTATGCAGTAAAACTGACCTTTTACTCTCATTCTCCAGGTCAGTACGATTACCAATACCACATATGTATAGTTTTTCTTGCATTTAATACTGGGGAAAAAAGTAAATTTGGCAAAAAAAAACTCATATTCTGACCCCCATAACTTTTTATTTTTTATGTGTACGGTGCTATGTGAGGGTTAAAATTTTTTTTGCATTTTGGGGTGTATATGACTCATCACTTTTTATGAAACATTTTAGTTGGTTGGGAAGCAACCAAAAAATGATGAAATATGCCATTTTTACTTTATTTTCCATTTTTACCGTTTGCCATATGGAATAAAGATTATTATAGTTTAATAGTCATGGGAATTTTTGCATGCAGTGATACCCATGATGTTTATTTTTTTACATTTTTTATGTGTTTTATTAAAATTTTGGAGAAATGGTGATTATATTTTAATAATTTTTTTAATATTTTAAAAAACTTTTTTCTTTTGTTTAACGCCCTCCGGACCGCCTAAACGCAGGATCGCGTTCTGGAGGCGGCAGCCCTGCGCACAGTCACGCATAATACGTCATCTTCGCGAGTCGCGAGATTTCGACTCACAGCCGGCCCCGCGCATGCGCATGGCGGGCCGGCCAAAGTTAAAGAAGTATTTCGTCACCAGCCTGCCAGCCCAATGATCGTTCTGGCAGGCTGGCGATTTTCAAAAAATCTAATCAGAAGCCAGTTAACACATTATATTTGTAAATATGATGTGTTAAATGGCTTCTCTGCTCCTCTGCTGGTCCTTTTCGGCGGTTGGTTCCAGCAGAGGAGCAGACATCACAGTGAGTAGCACCAAACACTTCACTTAGCCCCCAGATCACCCCCAATTAACCCCTTGATCGCCCCTGTCAATCACTAGTGAAAGGGAAAAAAGTGATCAGTGTAAAACTGTCACTTTTTTTTTCCCACTAGTATTGACTGTTAGGTTTAGGATAGTTTTAGGTCCCTTGGTTAGGTAGTTAGCGTCAGTTAGCGCCCAGCCCACCACACCGCAGTCACTTATTCGCTGATTAGCGTATCGCTAATCAGCATTTGTACTTTTATAGTATCTGTATGTGATCAAAATTGATCCACAGTCAGATCTATAATAGTATTAGTGTCACCTTAGTTCACCCTCCACCCAAAACGCAGTGGTTTGCCCGATCAGGCCTGATCGTGTCGCCCACACGTGCGTTCACCTACGCCCGCCCCGGCCGCAGTGACAAAAAAATATATATTTTTTTGATCACTGCACAATCACTTTACAAGCGCTGCGGCGATAAAAAAATCAGTTTTGATATTTTTTATCAATCGCAGCGGCCTCCGGTACTTTCGCTAGCCTCCATTTGAAGACAGGCTTCGCTTTTTTTTCTTGGGTAGTCTCAGGGAATACCCCTAAATTTAGTAGTCCAAATGTCAAACAGGGGTATTCTTCGGAAGAGGCCTACAGGCTTCTGACCCAGTCGGATGAGGAATGGGAACCCTCATCTGACGAATCTAGCTGGTCAGAATATGAACCTGTAGAAAGCAGTGGCAGTCTGACCCAAAGTTCGGACGACGGAGGTTGAGGTCCCTGATAGTACCCCGGCCCCTTGTTGCTAGACCACAGGTTGCGCAGGATCCGCTTCAAGAAGCAGCAGATTGGGGCTGGCGCCTGTCGGATTTACGTGGTGAGGCATACACCCAAAAGCGCAGCCCTCCCTGGACCTAGTACCAGCACTGCCGTACAACTGGTGAAGTGGCTAGCACCAAAAGGGCAGTTGAAGCTGGTACGGTGGCACGTGCAATAGTTACCCCGTCGCAGCCACCGCACAGACAGGCCCGTAGACCCCCCTAGAGTCCCTGAGGTGCTGTCAATTCCTGATTGGCAGTCCCCAACTTCAGCCGCACCATTAGTTCCCCCTTTCACCGCCCAGTCTGTAGTTCGGGTTGAGACAGCTCAGATCGGTTTGGCCCTGGGATTTTTTTGAGCTGTTCTTGACTGCGGAGCTCTTGGACTTAGTCGTGGCAGAAACAAATCGTATGCCACTCAATTTATAGCCGCCAACCCGGGAAGCTATTATGCCCAGCCTTTCCGGTGGAAACAGTCCAAGTTTCCGAAATTCAAATTTTTCTGGGCCTTCTCCTGAACATGATCTAACCAAAAAGCATGAATTGCGGGTCATATTGGTCCACGAAACCGATTCATCACAGCCCATGTTCTCTGCTGCTATGTCCAGGGCACGTTTTGAGACCATCCTGCGTTTCCTGCACTTTAGTGACAACAGCACCTCTCGTCCCAGATGCCACCCAGCTTTTGACCGGCTCCACAAAATTCGGCCCCCTCATAGACCACTTCAACCAGAAATTTGCAGATTTGTATACCCCTGAGCAAAACATCTGCGTAGACTAGTCCCTAATACATTTTACCGGGCGCCTTGGCTTCAAACAATACATCCCAAGCAAGCGCGCCCGGTATGGGGTCAAATTGTATAAGCTCTATGAAAGGGCCACAGGCTATACCTACAAATTTCGGATCTATAAGGGAAAAGATCAGACCCTGGAGCCGGTCGGTTGCCCTGACTACCTGGGGAACAGTGGGAAGACAGTCTGGGACTTGGTGTCACCCTTATTTGGCAAGGGGTACCATCTTTATGTGGACAATTTTTACACAAGTGTGCCCCTCTTCAGGCATTTGTTCCTAGAACAGATTGGCTGCTGTGGCACCGTGCGACCTAGTCACCGGGGCTTCCCCCAACGGCTCGTTACCACCTGTCTTGCAAGGGGAGAGAGGGCTGCCTTGTGTAACGAAGAACTGCTCGCGGTGAAATGGAGAGACAAGCGTGACGTTTACATGCTCTCCTCCATTCACGCAGACACGACAATACAAATTGAGCGAGCAACCCGTGTAATTGAAAAGCCCCTCTGTGTCCACGACTATAATAAAAGGTAAAAAACAAAAAAAACAAAAAAAAAACACCAGTAAGCAAAAAGTTAACTTTCAGTAAAAAGTTTAAAAAAAGTTTATATGTTCTGTTCAAAAGTTATTATAAGTTAATAAAATTTATTGCGTTGCGGCCTGTTTTTTTTTTTTTTGTTTTTTTTTTTTACCTTCCAGGTGGACAACCGATCGACTAGCTGCAGCACTGATGTGCATTCTGACAGAAGCCATTGCGCTGTTGTCAGATTACACACAAGTCGGTGTAGGCGACGCTGCAGACGAGATTTCTCCCTCGGCTTTCAGTAAAAGATACGTTTGCGAGCACTATGAGCTGAGGAGGCGGCGGTGTTTCATATGCTTTGGCAAACACTTTGTATGTATATATAAAAAAATAAAAAATCCCGGCAATGATTTATTCATCCACATCGATTGATGTGAATGGAGAAATCTGGTTTGCCCAGGGCATACGGGCTAGTGGGTATGGATGTAGGGCGGAGCTCCTATGTCCTGGCAGACGCCTTTCCCCTCTTTTTTATTTTTTTGTCAGAGATTTTTTCATCCACAATGATCGATGCGAATGAAGAAATCTGTGCGTTCATTTTTTCTTTCAGCCCAGTGGCTGAACGGAAAAAAAAATTCTCATTACCCGTATGCTCAATATAAGGAGAATAGCAGAAACTCCTAATGCTGGGCATACATGTAATGATTGCGGAGACCCTCAAATGCCAGGGCAGTACAACACCCCACAAATAACACCATTTTGGAAAGAAGACACCCCAAGGTATTCGCTGAGGGGCATATTGAGTCCATGAAAGATTGAAATTTTTGTCTCAAGTTAGCGGAAAGGGAGAATTTGTGAGAAAAACCCCCCAAAAACATCAAAATCCGCTACTTGTGCCAAAATAAAAAAATTTCTATGAACTCACCCATGCCCCTCATTGAATACCTTGGGGTGTCTTCTTTCCAAAATGGGTCACATGTGGGGTATTTATACTGCCCTGGCTTTTTAGGGCCCTAAAGCGTGAGAAGAAGTCTGGGATCAAATGTCTAAAAATGCCCCTCCTAAAAGGAATTGGGCACCTTTGCGCATCTAGGCCTGCAAAAAAGTGTCACACATGTGGTATCGCCGTACTCAGGAGAAGGTTGGGAAATGTGTTTTGGGGTGTCATTTTACATATACCCATGCTGGGGTGAGAGAAATATCTTGGTCAAAATGCAACTTGTATAAAAAAATGGGAAAAGTTGTCTTTTGCCGAGATATTTCTCTCAACCCAGCATGGGTATATGTGAAATGACACCCCAAAACACATTGCCCAACTTCTCCTGAGTACCGGCAATACAACTGTGTGACACTTTTTTGCAGCCTAGGTGGGGCAAAGGGGCCCACATTCCAAAGAGAACCTTTAGGATTTCACCGGCCATTTTTTACAGATTTTGATTTCAAACTACTTACCACACATTAGGGCCCCTAGGGAATGCCAGGGCAGTATAACTACCCCACAGGTTGACCCCATTTTGGAAAGAAGACACCCCAAGGTATTCCGTGAGGGGCATGGCGAAGTTCCTAGAATTTTTTATTTTTTTGTCACATGTTAGCGGAAAATGATGATTTTTTTCTTTTTTTTTCTTACAAAGTTTATATTCCACTAACTTGGACAAAAAATAAAACTTCCATGAACTCACTATGCCCATCACGAAATACCTTGGGATGTCTTCTTTCCAAAATGGGGTCACTTGTGGGGTAGTTATACTGCCCTGGCATTCTAGGGCGCTAATATGTGGTAAGCAGTTTGAAATCAAAATCTGTAAAAAATGGCCGTGAAATCCTAAAGTGCTCTTTGGAATGTGGGCCCCTTTGCCCACCTAGGCTGCAAAAAGTGTCACACATGTGGTATTGCCGTACTCAGAGAAGTTGGGCAATGTGTTTTGGGGTGTCATTTTACATATACCCATGCTGGGTGAGAGAAATATCTTGGCAACAGACCAACTTTTCCCTTTTTTTTACACAAAGTTGGCATTTGACCGAGATATTTATCTCACCCAGCATGGGTATAGGTAAAATGACACCCCAAAACACATTGCCCAACTTCTCCTGAGTACGGCAATACCACATGTGGACACTTTTTTGCAGCCTAGGTGGGCAAAGGCGCCCACATTCCAAAGAGCACCTTTCGGATTTCACCGGCCATTTTTTACAGATTTTGATTTCAAACTACTTTGCACTCATTTGGGCCCTAAATGCCAGGGCAGTATAACTACCCCACAAGTGGCCCATTTTGGAAATAAGACACCCCAAGGTATTTCGTGATGGGCATAGTGAGTTCATGGAAGTTTTTATTTTTTGTCACAAGTTAGTGGAATAAGAGACTTTGTAAGAAAAAAAAAAAATCATCATTTTCCGCTAACTTGTGACAAAAAATACAAAATTCTAGGAACTCGCCCATGCCCCTCACGGAATACCTTGGGGTGTCTTATTTCCAAAATGGGGTCACTTGTGGGTAGTTATACTGCCCTGGCA
This sequence comes from Bufo bufo, assembly GCF_905171765.1. Taxonomy (NCBI): domain Eukaryota; kingdom Metazoa; phylum Chordata; class Amphibia; order Anura; family Bufonidae; genus Bufo; species Bufo bufo. The sequence goes on from NC_053397.1 coordinate 124,469,445, forward strand.
TTCTAGGGGCCCTAATGTGTGGTAAGTAGAGATGAGCGAACACCTGGATGTTCGGGTTCGACGAGTTCGGCCGAACTTTTGAAAAATGTTCGGGTTCGGGATCCGAACTCGACCCGAACTTCATCCCGAACCCGAACCCCTAGAAGTCAATGGGACCCGAACTTTTGGGCACTAAAAAGGCTGTAAAAACACACCCGGAAAGGGCTAGAGGGCTGCAAAAGGCAGCAAAATGTAGTTAAATCCCCTGCAAACAAATGTAGATAGGGAAATGATGAGTTAACATAAAAAAATAAAAATTAAACAATATTAATTGGAGTGAGGTCCCATAGCACAGAATCAGGCTTCAAGTCACCCACCAATGGAGAAGGTCACTTACTATTATTTTGACCACAGCACCCAGACAAAGGAGAGAGGTCCCACAGCAGAGAACCAGGCATCATATCACCCACCACAGGAGTAGCCCCCCATTTAGTTACTTTGACCCCTACACCCAGCGGAGGAGAGAGGTTACACAGCAGAGAATCAGGCATTTAGATCACCCACCACAGGAGTAGGCCACCATTGAATCAGACCCCGGCAACCATGTCAGATGGCACAAGCATAAGCTTTATATCAATCAGCACAGGAGAAGGCGACTTTGACAGACTTTGACCCCTTACACCCGGACGGAGGAGAGAGGTTTTCAAAGCAGAGAATCAGGCATTTAAATCACCCACCACAGGAGTAGGCCCCACTTTAATGGGACCCCGGCAACCATGTCAGATGGCACAACCATCAGCTTCATATCAATCAAGCACAGGATGAAGGCGACTTTGAAAGACTTTGACCCCTACACCCAGACGGAGGAGAGAGGTTTCACAGCAGAGAATCAGGCATTTAGATCACCCACCACAGGAGTAGGCCCCCATTGAATCAGACCCTGGCAACCATGTCAGATGGCACAACATCAGCTTTATATCAATCAGCAACAGGAGAAGGCGACTTTGAAAGACTTTGACCCCTACACCCAGATGGAGGAGAGAGGTTTCACAGCAGAGAATCAGGCATCATATCAACCACCACAGGAGAAGCCACAATTTAGTTACTTTGACCCCTGCACCCAGGAAGAGGAGAGAGGTTCCACATCAGAGAATCAGGCATCATATCAACCACCACAGGAGTAGGCCACAATTTAGTTTATTTGACCCCTGCACCCAGGAAGAGGAGAGAGGCCCCACAGAAACATATTCTGGCATCATATCACACACCACAGGAGGAAGGCCTCTTTCAGTGATTTAGGCCTTTGGACCCAGACAGAGGAGAGAGGTCAGAGATTAGCTTCATATCCCCCAGCACAGCAGAAGACCGCTTTATTTGACTTAGGCCTCAGCACCCAGACAGAAGACAGAGGAGCATGGCAGAGGTTATGGCTTCATGTCACCCGTTAGTTTAACCGGCCCACTTTCATCTGGTTAGGCCCCGGCGCCCAGACAGAGAAGAGTTTCATTCAACTGTGGGTTTCATAAAATTTGTATCAAATAAAGAAGTGGCCCGTAGCACAACAAGACATGTTTTAGGCAGTTAATAAGGGACTACTCTGCACAAGGGAGGGACAGGTCCTGCTGGATCCATGCCTGGTTCATCTTTATGAAGGTCAGCTTGTCCACGTTGGCTTGTGGCCAGGCGGCTGCGCTTGTCAGTAATGACGCCCCCCTGCCGTGCTGAATACCGCGTTCAGGATAAACGCTGGCCGCCGGGCAGGAAAGCACCCTCCAAGGCATAACATGCTAACTCTGGCCCACGTGGACAATTTCGAAACCAGTAGTTGAATGGGGCCGAAACCATCCGTCAGGATGTGGAGGACGTGTGCAGACATACTGTTCAACCATGTTAGTGAAATGCTGCCTCCTGCTAACACGTTCCGTATCAGGTGTCGGTGCAGATAGCTGTGGCGTGGAGACAAAACTTTTCCACATTTCTGCCATGCTAACCCTCGAACCCTGCCTCAGATGAGCTGGCCGTGACACAGCTGCGTTGGCGACCTCTTGCCACTCCTCTGCCTTCACCTTCCACCTGTTCCCCTGTGACATGTGGGAATGCTCTCAAGAGCGCTTCTATCAGCGTGCGCTTGTACTCGCGCATCTTTCGGTCGCGCTCCAGTTCAGGAATTAAAGTGGGCACATTGTCTTTATACCGGGGATCCAGCAGGGTGGCCACCCAGTAGTCTGCACACGTTAAAACGTGGGCAACTCTGCTGTCGTTGCGCAGGCCATTGGAGCATATATTCGCTCATGTGGGCCAGGCTACCCATGGGTAAGGACAAGCTGTCCTCTGTGGGAGGCGTATTCGTCATCGTCCACCGTATCCCCCAGCCACGCACCAGTGATGGGCCTGGGCTGCCACCCCGCTGTGAACTTGCGTCATCCTCGTCCCCCTCCACCTCCTCCTCCTCATCCTCCTCGTCTCCAGTACAGTGCCTTGGCTGGCGACTTGTGAACCTGTCCTCTGCTGCTTAAACAAACCTCCCTCTGAGCCACTTCGAACAGACTGGCCCGAAAGTGTTAGAAACGAGCCCTCATCCTCCTCCTCCTCCTCCACCTGGGCCACCTCCTCTAACATCATTGCCCTAAGTGTTTTCTCAAGGAGACATAGAAGTGGTATTGTAACGCTGATAACAGTGTCATCGCCACTGGCCATGTTGGTGGAGTACTCGAAACAGCGCAGCAGGGCACACAGGTCTCGCATGGAGGCCCAATCATTGGTGGTGAAGTGGTGCTGTTCGGCAGTACGACTGACGCGAGCGTGCTGCAGCTGAAACTCCACTATGGCCTGCTGCTGCTCGCACAGTCTCTCCAGCATGTGCAAGGTGGAGTTCCACCGGGTGGGCACGTCGCATATGAGGCGGTGAGCGGGAAGGCCGAAGTTCCGCTGTAGCGCAGACAGGCGAGCAGCGGCAGGATGTGAACGGCGGAAGCGCGCACAGACGGCCCGCACTTTATGCAGCAGCTCTGACATGTGGGGGTAGTGGTGAATGAACCTCTGCACCACCAAGTTCAGCACATGCGCCAGGCAAGGGATGTGCGTCAAACCGGCTAGTCCCAGAGCTGCCACGAGATTTCGCCCATTATCGCATACCACCAGGCCTGGCTTGAGGCCCACCGGCAGAAACCACTCGTCGGTCTGTTGTTCAATACCCCGCCACAACTCCTTTGCGCTGTGGGGCCTGTCCCCCAAACATATGAGTTTCAGAATGGCCTGCTGACGTTTACCCCGGGCTGTGCTGAAGTTGGTGGTGAAGGTGTGTGGCTGACCGGATGAGCTGGTGGAAGCAGTGGAGGAGGAAGCCAAGTAGGAGGAGGAGGAGGCTACAGGAGGCAGAGAATGATGCCCTGCGATCCTAGGGGGCGGAAGGACGTGCGCCAAGGAATGTCCGCCGGGGGCCCAGCCGCCACTACATTCATCCAGTGTGCAGTTAGTGAGATATAGCGTCCCTGGCCGTGCTTACTGGTCCACGTATCTGTGGTTAGGTGGACCTTGCCACAAATGGCGTTGCGCAGTGCACACTTGATTTTATCGGACACTTGCATGTGCAGGGAAGGCACGGCTGTCTTGGAGAAGTAGTGGCGGCTGGGAACCACATACTGCGGGACAGCCATGGCCATCAGCTGTTTGAAGCTGTCTGTGTCCACCAGCCGGAATGACAGCATTTCAAAGGCCAGCAGTTTAGAAATGCTGGCGTTCAGGCCAAGGGCTCGAGGGTGACTCGGGGGGAATTTGCGCTTCCTCTCTAAGGTTTGAGATATTGAGAGCTGAACGCTGCTGTGTGATATAGTGGAGACGCTAGTTGGCGGTGGCGGTGGTGGTGGTGTCGGTGGCACATCCTCTGTTTGCTGCTCGGCAGGTGGCAACATTCCTCTCGAGGCGGAAGCCGAGGCAGCAGCGGTAGAGGGAGCAGGGGGAGCCTCAGCGAGTGCCTGGTTTTTAAGGTGTGTACCCCACTGCAGTTCATGCTTTGCATGTAGATGCCTGGTCATGCAGGTTGTGCTGAGGTTCAGAACGTTAATGCCTCGCCTCAGGCTCTGATGGCAGAGCGTGCAAGTCACTCGGGTCTTGTCGGTAGGACATTGTTTAAAGAAGTGCCATGCCAGGGAACTCTTTGAAGCTGCCTTTGTGGGGCTGGGTCCCTGTTGGCGATGTCCAGTAGCAGGCGAACTCTGGGGGCGGCGGCTCGTCTGCTTTGGCCCCCTGCTCCTCTTTGGCTTCGCTGTTGTCTCGGTCTCACCAATACCTCTTCCTCTGAACTGTGAAAGTCATCGCCACGACCTTCAGTCCATGTGGGGTCTAAGACCTCATCGTCCTCTGCATCGTCTTCCACCCAGTCTCCCTCCCTGACCTCCTCCTGTTCAGTCTGCACACTGCAAAAAGACGCGGCAGTGGGCACCTGTGTTTCGTCATCATCAGAGAGTCGGTGACTCTGCTGTGGTGGTATTCCCATGTCCTCTTCATCTGGAGACATAAGTGGTTGTGCGTCAGTGCATGGTATGTCTTCCTCCACTGGGGAAGGGCTAGGTGGACGCCCCTGGGAAACCCTGGAAGCAGAGTCTTCAAACAGAAGAAGAGACTGCTGCATAACTTGTGGCTCAGGCCGTTTCCCTGATATGCTTGGGGGTGATGTGACAGACTGATGGGCTTGGTTTTCAGGTGCCACCTGTGCGCTTTCCGCAGAAGACTGGGTGGAAGACCATGTGGTGAACGTGCTGGAAGCACTGTCGGCCACCCAATCGATTAATGCCTGTACCTGCTCAGGCCTTACCATCCTAAGAGCGGCATTGGGCCCCACGAGATATTGCGGTACATTCTGCCGGCTAGTGGAGGGAGTTCGTTCCCTACTGTGTGCGCCTGGGGCCGAACGGCCACGTCCTCTACCAGCAACAGAGGCTCCACGGACACCACCACGACCGCGTCCTCGTCCCTTAATAGTATTTTTCTTCATTGTTGCGATTCAACTCGCACCACAATGAAATATATTATTTTTTATAAGCAAAATCCCCTCACTGGAATACTTTCAGTCTTTTCACTGTATGGATTACAGATGGAATGACTGTTATATGTGAGTACCGCTTTCTTTGACAGATTCTAGTATGGGTACATATATGTTTTCCCAACCCCAGCACATTAGTTTGCTAATTCCAGATGTATGAAACGCAGGCCTAACTGTATCTAGTATATTGAACGCCAGATAAACTAACTTGGCCTTTTTTAAATAAAAAAAATTCCCTCACTGGAATACTTTCAGTCTTTTGACTGTATGGATTACAGATGGAATGACTGTTATATGTGAGTACCCGCTTTCTTTGACAGATTCTAGTATGGGTACATATATGTTTTCCCAACCCCAGCACATTAGTTTGCTAATTCCAGATGTATGAAACGCAGGCCTAACTGTATCTAGTATATTGAACGCCAGATAAACTAACTTGGCCTTTTTTAAATAAAAAAAATCCCCTCACTGGAATACTTTCAGTCTTTTGACTGTATGGATTACAGATGGAATGACTGTTATATGTGAGTACCGCTTTCTTTGACAGATTCTAGTATGGGTACATATATGTTTTCCCAACCCCAGCACATTAGTTTGCTAATTCAGATGTATGAAACGCAGGCCTAACTGTATCTAGTATATTGAACGCCAGATAAACTAACTTGGCCTTTTTTAAATAAAAAAAATTCCCTCACTGGAATACTTTTCAGTCTTTTGACTGTATGGATTACAGATGGAATGACTGTTATATGTGAGTACCGCTTTCTTTGACAGATTCTAGTATGGGTACATATATGTTTTCCCAACCCCAGCACATTAGTTTGCTAATTCCAGATGTATGAACGCAGGCCTAACTGTATCTAGTATATTGAACGCCAGATAAACTAACTTGGCCTTTTTTTAAATAAAAAAAATCCCCTCACTGGAATACTTTCAGTCTTTTGACTGTATGGATTACAGATGGAATGACTGTTATATGTGAGTACCGCTTTCTTTGACAGATTCTAGTATGGGTACATATATGTTTTCCAACCCCAGCACATTAGTTTGCTAATTCCAGATGTATGAAACGCAGGCCTAACTGTATCTAGTATATTGAACGCCAGATAAACTAACTTGGCCTTTTTTAAATAAAAAAAATTCCCTCACTGGATACTTTCAGTCTTTTGACTGTATGGATTACAGATGGAATGACTGTTATATGTGAGTACCGCTTTCTTTGACAGATTCTAGTATGGGTACATATATGTTTTCCCAACCCCAGCACATTAGTTTGCTAATTCCAGATGTATGAAACGCAGGCCTAACTGTATCTAGTATATTGAACGCCAGATAAACTAACTTGGCCTTTTTTAAATAAAAAAAAAATTCCCTCACTGGAATACTTTTTGCTTTTCACTGTATGGATTACAGGTGGACTGGTATTAGTAGGGGTGACACAAGCACACCCAAGTCCCTGATGTAGGATTTCTATGGCACAGACCACTATTACAAGTGATTAATGGACGTTGGGAGAGATTGTGCTGCAGCACTAGTCCCAAGATGGCCGCCGCCTATCAGCCCAGTAACATGTGCCACAAAATGGTCTGCACAACCTTAAAAAAAATAGCCTTGGACTGTGCTGCTAAATCGCTATTGGTCTGAATCCCAGGTGTAGATGTCTGACTTGTTTGGAGCTTTGGAATGCACACTGTGGCAGCTTCTGCTGCAGCACTACAAGTCGCAAAATGGCGGCCGGCGGTCAGCCCAGGTACATGTGGATGGAAAAATCACTCTGGCCACTCTAAAAATAGCCAATCCCTATCAAAAAAGCAGCTCAGCTGCAGTTGTTCAGATGAATCACAGGTGGAGGAGAGAAATTTGGTTCCAGTTATTCAATTATCCCTGCCTATTCTCGCCCTAGCATCAGCTGCGTCTATCCCTGTTCTATTCACATCGGGAGTGAGCACTTCCCGACGTGCGCACAAGCTTATAAAGAGGCTGAGTCACATGCTGCACTTGGCCAATCACAGCCTTGCCAATAGTAGGCATGGCTGCGATGGCATCTTAGGGCAAGTAGTATGATGCATGTTGATTGGCTGCTTTGCAGCCTTTCAAAATGCGCCAAAATACATGCCAAACGACGAACCCGAACCCGAACTTTTACGAAAAAGTTCGGGTTCGGGTCCGTGTCACGAACACCCCAAAATTCGGTACGGACCCGAACTATGCTCGAACTGTTCGCTCAACACTAGTGGTAAGTAGTTTGAAATCAAAATCTGTAAAAAATGACCTGTGAAATCCGAAAGGTGCTCTTTGGAATGTGGGCCCCTTTGCCACCTTAGGCTGCAAAAAAGTGTCACACATGTGGTATTGCCGTACTCAGGAAAAGTTGGGCAATGTGTTTTGGGGTGTCATTTTACATATACCCATGCTGGGTGAGATAAATAGCTTGGTCAAATGCCAACTTTGTATAAAAAAATGGGAAAAGTTGTCTTTTGCCAAGATATTTCTCTCACCCAGCATGGGTATATGTAAAATGACACCCCAAAAACACATTGCCAAACTTCTCCTGAGTACGGCAATACCACATGTGTGACACTTTTTTGCAGCCTAGGTGGGCAAAGCGGCCCCACATTCCAAAGAGCACCTTTCGGATTTCACCTGCCATTTTTTACAGATTTTGATTTCAAACTACTTCGCACGCATTTGGGCCCCTAAAATGCCAGGGCAGTATAACTACCCCACAAGTGACCCCCATTTTGGAAATAAGACAAACCCAAGGTATTCGTGATGGGCATAGTGAGTTCATGGAAGTTTTTATTTTTTTGTCACAAGTTAGTGGAATATGAGACTTTGTAAGAAAAAAAAAAGAAAAAAAAAAAACATTTTCCGCTAACTTGTGACAAAAAAATAAAAAGTTCTATGAACTCACTATGCCATCAGCGAATACCTTAGGGTGTCTACTTTCCGAAAAGGGGTCATTTGTGGGGTTTTTCTACTGTCTGGGCATTGTAGAACCTCAGGAAACATGACAGGTGCTCAGAAAGTCAGAGCTGCTTCAAAAAGCGGAAATTCACATTTTTGTACCATAGTTTGTAAAGGCTATAATTGCAAAAAAATCGTTAAATTTCGATTAATAACAAAAAAAGTAAAGATGTCAGCAGCAATGAAATACCACCAAATGAAAGCTCTATTAGTGAGAAGAAAAGGAGGGTAAAATTCATTTGGGTGGTAAGTTGTATGATCGAACAATAAACGGTGAAAATATTGTAGTGTAGAAGTGTAAAAAGTGGCCTGGTCATTAAGGGTGTTTAAGCTATGGGGGATGAGGTGGTTAGACTTTTTAATAATTCCCATGGGGAATGATAAGCAATCATTAGATTGCTTTTCTCGTAATCTCCAATGCAATGAGACTTATACTATGTTTCTATGGTACCCTGCTACAGGCAGGGTCTCCACAGCAACTAAAGTATGGCAGTCCTGCACCACTCCTGACTCCTGAGTACAGAAGCTGCAACACACTACATTGGGCTCCCTTAATCCTCACTGGGGGGAGCCGCTACATGGCCGGGAGCACGAGCTCCCGGATTTTATACTTCCAGATGCCATTGTCACATTTGACCACAGCATCTGAGAGGTTAAATGTATGTGATCAATGTTATCGTTGATCGCATACTTTAGTCTTGAACGCCATTTTTAAATGCCTAACCGCTCATGCCCTCATCATCGCCCTCATTTCTGTGAGGCAATCGGAAAGGCTTTAAGTAACAATGTACAAAGAAGTAATTAAGTACAGTTTTTTTTATTTGCTAGTTTATTAGAGCTAGGCATGTATACCTGAGTTAGTCTGTCAATGATTGCCAAAAGATCTGTAATTACCTTATAATAAAAGTTTTCATTAATGTCTCCTGTCCCTTTCCACTACTCCCTTAAAAGACCATTGCTATGGCTCATCTGTCTCCGGCTAGGAAGACAGAGGGGCGGGCCTTCACACTGCATGCCTGCATTAGGCTTCAGAGTGAGGAGGCGTGTCTCTCAGTAATACCAATCTGATTGGTTGACAGGAAGCTGGTCTGCGGTTGTGAGGCCGATTGGATGTACTGTCAAATTCTCTGAAACGCCTTTGGAGACGGCTTATGGTAGAGAAGATGAACATTCATTGCACGGGCAACAGCTCTGGTAGACATTCCTGCAGTCAGCATGCCAATTGCACGCTCCCTCAAACGCTGCATCAAACGTTGCGACATCTGCACATTTTTAGAGTGCTCTTTTATTGTGGGCAGTCTAAGGCACACCTGTGCAATATTCATGCTGTCTAATCAGCACCTTGATATGCCACACCTGTGAGGTGGGATAGATTATCTCAGCAAAGAAGAAGTGCTCACTAACACAGATTAAGGCCTCATGCACACGACCGTATGCAAAACGGGGTTCCGTTGGTCCGTGATCCGTGACCGTTTTTTCGTTCGTGGGTCTTCCTTGATTTTTGGAGTATCCACGGACATGAAAAAAAAGTCGTTTTGGTGTCAGCCTGGCCGTGCGGAGCCAAGCGGATCGTCCTGAATTACAATGCAAGTCAATGGGATGGATCCGTTTGACGTTGACACAATATGGTGCAATTTCAAACGGATCCGTCCCCCATTGACTTTCAATGTAAAGTCAGGAGTCCCTATTATACCATCGGATCAGAGTTTTCTCCAATCCGATGGTATATTTTAACTTGAAGCGTCCCCATCACCATGGGAACGCCTCTATGTTAGAATATACTGTCGGATATGAGTTAGATCGTGAAACTCATATCTGACAGTATCAGTATATTCTAACACAGAGGCGTTCCCATAGTGATGGGGACGCTTCTAGTTAGAATATACTATGAACTGTGTACATGACTGCCCCCTGCTGCCTGGCAGCATCCCGATCTCTTAAGGGGGCTGTGATCCGCACAATTAACCCCTCAGGTGCTGCACCTGAGGGGTTAATTGTGCATATCATAGCCCCCTGTAAGAGATCAGGGGCTGCCAGGGCAGACCCCCCTCCCTCCCCAGTTTGAAAATCATTGGTGGCCAGTGTGCGGCCTCCCCCGGCCCCCCCTCCCTCCCTTTATTGTATTATCATTGGTGGCCAGTGTGCGGCCTCCCCCGGCCCCCCCCTCCCTCCCTCTATTTTAATATCATTGGTGGCCAGTGTGCGGCCTCCCCTCTCCCCCCCCCCCCGATCATTGGTGGCGGCGGAGAGTTCCGATCGGAGTCCCAGTTTAATCGCTGTGGCTCCGATCGGTAACCATGGCAACCAGGACACTACTGCAGGCCTGGTTGCCATGGTTACTTAGCAATATTACAATATTAGAAGCATCATACTTACCTGCTGCGCTGTCTGTGACCGGCCAGGAGCTTCTCCTACTGATAAGTGACAGGTCTGTGCGGCGCATTTCTTAATGATCTGTCACTTACCAGTAGGAGGAGCTCCCGGACGGTCACAGACAGCACAGCAGGTAAGTATGATGCTTCTAATATTGTAAAATTGCTAAGTAACCATGGCAACCAGGCCTGCAGTAGCGTCCTGGTTGCCATGGTTACCGATCAGAGCCCCAGAGCGATTAAACTGGTACTCCGATCGGAACTCTCCGCTGCCACCAATGATCGGCGGGGCGCACACTGGCCACCAATAATACAATAGAGGTAGGGAGGGGGGGCTGGGGGAGGCCGCACACTGGCCACCAATGATAATACAATAGAGGGAGAGGGGCCGGGGGGGGCCGCACACTGGCCACCAATGATAATACAATAAAGGGAGGGAGGGGGGGGCCGGCGGAGGCCGCACACTGGCCACCAATGATAATACAATAGAGGGAGGGGGGCCGCACACTGGCCACGAATGATAATACAATAAAGAAAGGGAGGGGGGCCGGGGGAGGCCGCACACTGGCCACCAATGATATTACAATAGAGGGAGGGGGGCCGGGGGGGGCCGCACTGGCCACCAATGAAATTAAAACTGGGAGGGGAGGGGGGGTCTGCCCCCTGCTGCCTGGCAGCCCCTGATCTCTTATAGGGGCTATGATATGCACAATTAACCCCTCAGGTGCAGCACCTGAAGGGTTAATTGTGCGGATCACAGCCCCCTGCAAGAGATCGGGTTGCTGCCAGGCAGCAGGGGGCAGTCATGTACACAGTTCGTTAGTAATTCTAACTAGAAGTGTCCCCATCACTATGGGAACGCCTCTGTGTTAGAATATACTGTCGGATATGAGTTTTCACGAAGTGAAAACTCATCTCTGAAAAAGCTGTTATGCAGACGGATCTTCGGATCCGTCTGTATGAAAGTAACCTACGGCCACTGATCACGGTCGCGGATGCCAATCTTGTGTGCATCCGTGTTCTTTCACGGACCCATTGACTTGAATGGGTCCGTGAACCGTTGTCCGTCAAAAAAATAGGACAGGTCTTATTTTTTTGACGGACAGGAAACACGGATCACGGATGCGGCTGCAAAACAGTGCATTTTCCGATTTTTCCACGGACCCATTGAAAGTCAATGGGTCCGCGAAAAAAAACTGAAAACGGCACAACGGCCACGGATGCACACAACGGTCGTGTGCATGAGGCCTAAGACAGATTTGTGAGAGAGTAATAGGTTTTTGTGTATGTAGAATTGTTTCAGATCTTTGAGTTCAGCTAATACAAAATGGGAGCAAAACGTGTTGCGTTTATATTTTTGTTCAGTGTGTAATAAGCTATGCTAGAAACATTATGCAGTAAATACCATCTTGTGAAGAGACTGCAGGAAGGAAAATCTAAAGAGTCCATCATAAACGTTAATGTGTATTGCACATGTTAAATCCCAGTATGAAAGGAATGTCTTGTAACTTTCTCATAATTTTCTCTTTTAAAACATCAGGACGATGCAAAGATACTCTATCTACTATCTCTGGTCCCACAACTAAAAACACCTATGGACGTAATGAAGGAGCTTGGATGAAGGATCCACTGGCTAAGGATGAAAAAATTTATGTAACTAACTACTATTATGGAAACACTTTAGTGGAATTTCGAAATCTGGATAACTTTAAACAAGGTAACTATCGAACTGCAATATCACTGAAATTTCATTCAACAATTATGAGTATATATTAATGCAGAATTCTTTAGAAACCTATTTGTATCAATTTCTATGGTTTGAGACTGCTAACCTCTTCAGGACACAGGGCGTACAGGTACGCCCTTATGTCCTGGTACTTATGTCCTGGTACTTGTCCTGGTATTTCTGATCACCGCCACGCAGCAGTTGAGCAGGCACCTCGGCTAAATGCCCGGGGGGGGTCCCGTGACCCCGCAGGTCTATTCAGACCTGCGGTTTGCGGCTTTTACCTATTGCAGCAGCGGCGGGTGGTGCCATCGGGTCCCCATGGGGCTGTGGGGGGGACCCAATGGCATGGAAGGCAGAGCGATGCCTTCCTGAGGCATCTGTGCTGCCTTCCTGTGAAGAGCCTGTGAGATTCAGCCCCCTGGATCTCACAGGCTCCTGAAGCTGTATGAGTAATACACAGTATTACTCATACAGCCAATGCATTCCAATACAGAAGTATTGGAATGCATTGTAAAGGATTAGACCCCCAAAAGTTCAAGTCCCAAAGTGGGACAAAAAATTAAGTGAAAAAAAAAGTTGAAAAAATGAAGTTTTCCCCCCAAAAAATTAAAAGTTTTAAGTAAAAATAAACAAAAACTTAATTTTCCCCAAATAAAGTAAAAAAAAAGGTAAAAAATAGGGGAAATAAAAGAAGTATACATATTAGGTATTGCTGCGTTCATATCGACCGGCTCTATAAACATATCACATGACCTAACCCCTCAGATACACACCGTAAAAAATAAAAAATAAAAACTGTTCTAAATAAACCATTTTTTTGTCACCTTACATCACAAAAAGTACAACAGCAAGCGATCAAAAAGGCGTTTGCCCACCAAAATAGTACCAATCTAACCGTCACCTCATCCCGCAAAAAAATAAGCCCCTACCTGAGACAATCGCCCAAAAAATAAAAAAAACTATGGCTCAGAATATGGAGACACTAAAACATCATTTTTTTTGTTTTAAAAAAGCTGTTATTGTGTAAAACTTACATAAATAAATAAAAAGTATACATATTAGGTATCGCAGCGTTCGTATCGCCCGGCTCTATAAAAATATCACATGACCTAACCCCTAAGATGAACACCGTAAAAAATTTAAAATAAAAACTGTGCTAAATAAACCATTTTTTTTTACCTTACATCACAAAAAGTGTAATAGCAAGCGATCAAAAAGTCACACGCACCCCAAAATAGTGCCAATAAAACCATCATCCCGCAAAAATCATACCCTACCCAAGGTAATCACTAAAAACTGAAAAAATTATGGCTCTCAGACTATGGAAACACTAAAACATGATTTTTTTTGCTTCAAAAATGAAATCATTGTGTAAACTTACAGAAATAAAAAAAAAGTATACATATTAGGTATCGCCGCGTCCATGACAACCTGCTCTATAAAAATATTACATGATCTAACCTGTCAGATGAATGTTGTAAATAACAAAAAATAAAAACAGTGCTAAAACAGCTTTTTCTTGATATCTTGCCTCACAAAAAGTGTAATATAGAGCAACCAAAAATCATATGTACCCTAAACTAGTACCAAAAAAACTTCCACCCTATCCCGTTGTTTCTAAAATGGGGTCACTTTTTTGGAGTTTCTACTCTAGGGGTGCATCAGGGGGGCTTCAAATGGGACATGGTGTAAAAAAAAAACAGTCCAGCAAAATCTGCCTTCCAAAAACCGTATGGCATTCCTTTACTTCTGCGCCCTGCAGTGTGCCCGTACAGTAGTTTACGACCACATATGGGGTGTTTCTGTAAACTACAGAATCAGGGCCATAAATATTGAGTTTGGTATGGCTGTTAACCCTTGCCTTGTAACTGAAAAAAAAATATTAAAATGGAAAATCTGCCAAAAAAGTGAAATTTTGAAATTGTATCTCTATTTTCCATTAATTCTTGTGGAACACCTAAAGGGTTAACAAATTTTGTAAAATCAGTTTTGAACACCTTGAGGGGTGTAGTTTCTTAGATGGGGTCACTTTTATGGAGTTTCTACTCTAGGGGTGCATCAGGGGGGCTTCAAATGGGACATGGTGTCAAAAAAACCAGTCCAGCAAAACCTGCCTTCCAAAAACCGTATGGCATTCCTTTCCATCTACGCCCTGCTGTATGCCCGAACAGCAGTTTTCGACTACATATGGGGTGTTTCTATAAACTACAGTATCAGAGCCATAAATATTGAGTTTTGTTTGGCTGTTAACCCTTGCTTTGTAACTGGAAAAAAAATATTAAAATGAAAAATCTGCCAAAAAAGTTAAATTTTGAAATTATATCTCTATTTTCTATTAATTCTTGTGGAACACCTAAAGGGTTAACACAGTTTGTAAAATCAGTTTTGAATACCTTGAGGGGTGTAGTTTCTAGAATGGGGTCATTTTTGGATGGTTTCTATTATGTAAGCCTCGCAAAATGACTTCAGACCTAAAACTTTAAAGATTTGCTTCTAAACTTCTAAGCCTTGTAACATCCCAAAAAAATATATATCATTCCCAAAATGATCCAAACATGAAGTAGACATATGGGGAATGTAAAGTAATAACTATTTTCGGAGGTATTACTATGTATTATAGAAGTAGAGAAATTGAAACTTGTAAATTTGCCATTTTTTACAAATTTTTTGTAAATTTGGTATTTTTTTTATAAATCCCCCCCAAAAATTTTTACTTAATTTTACCAGTGTCATAAAGTACAATATGTTATGAAAAAACTATCTCAGAATGGCCTGGATAAGTCAGAGCATTTTAACCACTTAAGGACCACAGGTTTATACCCCCCCTAGTGATCAGGCCCTTTTTTCAAAATCGGCACTTCACAAATTTAACGGTTTATTGCTCGGTCATGCAACTTGGCACCCAAATGAATTTTACCTCCTTTTCTTCTCACAAATACAGCTTTCTTTTGGTCGTATTTGATTGCTGCTGAGATTTTTCATTTTTTCTGATATTAATCAAAATAGACCGCAATTTTCTCAAAAAAAGTGTATTTTTAACTTTTTCTGGTAAAATTGTTCAAATATAATTACATTTCTATACAAGTTTGTGTCAGAATTTATTGCACTACATGTCTTTGATAAAAAAAAATCCAATAAGTGTATATTTATTGGTTTGCGCAAAAGTTATAGCGTTTACAAAAATGTGAATTTCCGCATTTTGAAGCAGCTCTGACTTTCTGAGCACCTGTCATGTTTCTTGAGGTGCTAGAATGCCAGGATAGTATAAATACCCCCCAAATGACCCAATTTTAGAAAGAAGACACCCCAAAGTATTCGTGGAGGGGCATGGTGAGTTCATGTATGATTTAATTTTTTTTCACAAGTTAGCGGAAAATGACACTTTCTGAGGAAAAAAAAAATAATAATAAAGTTTCCATTTCTGCTAACTTCTGGCAAAAAATATAAAAAATCTCCCACGGACTCACTATGCCCCTCAGTGAATACCTTGGGGTGTCTACTTTCCGAAATGGGGTCATTTGTGGGGTGTGTTTACTGTTCTGGCATTTTGGGCGGGGCTAAATTGTGAGCAACCATGTAAAGCCTAAAGGTACTCGTTGGACTTTCGGCCCCTTTACACACCTAGGCTGCAAAAAAGTGTCACACATGTGATATCGGCGTACTCAGGAGAAGTAGGGCAATGTGTTTTGGGGTGTATTTTTACATATACCCATGCTGGGTGAGAGAAATATCTCTGTAAATTGACAACTTTGTCTAAAAAAAAATTTTAAGTTGTCATTTACAGAGATATTTCTCACACACATTATGGGTATATGTAAAAATACACGCCAAAACACATTGCCCTACTTCTTCTGAGTACGGCGATACCACATGTGTGACACTTTTTTTGCATCCTAGGTGCGCAAAGAGGCCCAAATTCGAATGAGTACCTTTAGGATTTCACAGGGCATTTTTACGCATTTGGATTCCAAACTACTTCTCACGCTTTAGGGCCCCTAAAATGCCAGGGCAGTAAAAATACCCCACAAGTGACCCCATTTTGGAAAGAAGACACCCCAAGGTATTCCGGGAGAGGCAGGGCGAGTTCATAGAAGTTTGTTTTTTTCGCACAAGTTAGCGGAAAATGATTTTATTTAATTTTTTTTCTTACAAAGTCTCATATTCTACTAACTTGTGACAAAAAATAAAATTTTACATGAACTCGCCATGCCCCTCACGGAATACCTTGGGGTTTCTTCTTTCCAAAATGGGGTCACTTATGGGGTATTTATACTGCCCTGGCATTTTAGGGGCCCTAAAGCGTGAGAAGAAGTCTGGAATCCAAATGTCTAAAAATGCCCTCCTAAAAGGTACTCATTGGAATTTTGGCCCCTTTGCGCACCTAGGCTGCAAAAAAGTGTCACACATGTGGTATCGCCGTACTCAGGAGAAGTAGGGCAATGTGTTTTGGGGTGTCTTTATACACATACCCATCCTGTGTGTGAGAAATATCTCAACTTTTTCCATTTTTTTATACAAAGTTGTCAATTTACAGAGATATTTCTCTCACCCAGCATGGGTATATGTAAAAATACACCCCAAAACACATTGCCCTACTTCTTCTGAGTACGGCGATACCATATGTGTGACACTTTTTTGCAGCCAAGATGCGCAAAGGGGCCCAAATTCCAATGAGTACCTTTAGGATTTCACAGGACATTTTTACACATTTGGATTCCGTTAGGGGTATGGTGAGTTCATGTAAGATTTTATTTTTTGGCACAAGTTAGTTGAATATAAAACTTTGTAAGAAAAAAAAAAAATCTATTTCCGCTAACTTGTGGCAAAAAAAATTCTTCTATGAACTCGCCATGCCCCTCAAAAGTGATCTTTATAGCGCCGCAGCGATTTTACGGTGTTTTTGCAGTGATCAGAAAAAAAAACATTTCTGTCACTGCGGTGGGGCGGACTGAACGCAAGTGTGCGCACAAGATCAGGCCTGATTGGGCGAACACTGCGTTTTTTGTAGAGCCTAAGGTGACCCTAATGTACTGATATAGATCTGATTGCGATCAGTCTTGATCACTTACAGATACTATATAGTACTAGTGCTGATTAGCGACAGCGATGACGCTAATCAGCGACTAATCAGTGACTGCGGTGCGGTGGGCTGGGCGCTAACTACCTAACAAGTAGCTAACTAACTGGTGGTGATAAGGGACCCTTAGGCCCCATTCACACGTCCGCAATTCTGTTCCGCATTTTGCGGACCCATTCATTTCTATGGGGACAGACTTTGTCCCTCTCGGATCCGGAATTGCGGATCTGCGCTTCCGGGTCCGCACTTCCGTTCCGCAAAAATATAGAACACGTCCTATTCTTGTCCGCAATTGCGGACAAGAAAATGCATTTTCTATATAGTTTTGGCAATGTGCGGATCCGCAAAATACGGAAAGCACATTGCCTGTGTCCGTGTTTTGCGGATCCGCGGATCCGCAAAACACATACGGACGTCTGAATGGAGCCTTACAGGGGGTGAGCAATGACAGGGGGGTGATCAGGGAGTCTATATGGGGTGATCAGGGGTTAATAAGGGGTTAATAAGTGACGGGGGGGGGGTTGTAGTGTAGTGTGGTGATTGGTGCTACTTACAGAGCTGCCTGTGTCCTCTGGTGGTCGATCCAAGCAAAAGGGACCACCAGAGGACCAGGTAGCAGGTATATCAGACGCTGTTAACAAAACAGCATCTAATATACCTTTCTGATGCGATTTTTTTAACATCTACAGCCTGCCAGCGAATGATCATCGCTGGCAGGCTGTAGATCAACTTGTGAACTGCGCGATCCTGGAATGCGCGCTCCTGTGAGCGCGCGTTCACAAGAAATCTCGGGGCTCGCGAGATGACGCCAATAGTGTCACTACCAGAGCTTTGAGACGTTCTCACAGCTCTGTTTCTCCACCCCTGTGATGATGTCACTACCAGAGCTTGGAGGAGTTCTCACTGCTCTGTTTCTCCGCCCCTGGGATGAGGTCATTACTTTCTGTTCCTTCCTTCCAGCTGTTCCTCCTATGTTTGATTTCTCTGTCTTTAAATCACCCCTCCTCCTTTTGTAGAGTGTGGATTATATTTCTCATTTGAGTTGTAGCTCTTGCTTGAGTATCTTCACTTGTATGCTATCTTTTCACTGGACCTTTGTTCTGCTGCAGCAAGTACTCCGGATATTGCCACCTGTCTTTGGATCCGTCTTCTCTGCTGCCGCAGCACCTTCAGCTAAGTGTGCAGACATTGTAGTGTATCTGTTTGTTTTCTGACCGGATCCGAGGCGACCACGGTTCCCTCCATATACTGAGCAGGGCACCGGTGGCCGTGCCCCTTCCACTATTGTAGGGGTTACAGTGGTCATCAGTCTTAGGTACGCGGGCATGCCTCGTTCCACCATTAGGATCCGGGTATGTGCTTAGCAGCATAGGGAAAGCATTGAGGGTCTGACAGGGGTCACCCTTTATCCTCCCTAGTTTGGGTCCGGTCAGTGGCTCTATTTTCTGTGTATGCTCTAGTTGCTCACTTACAGCCGTGACATTATAATCCACCAAAACCGTCTCTTTTGACATGGATCCTCTTTCTGGCCTGGTTGACCGCATGCAGGGTATTTCTTTGGAGGTAGCGGATCTCCGTCAATTTATGACTCAGCTTCAAGCATTGGGCTCTGCTCCGGCCCATGGAGTCTGTTGCGAGCCAAAGGTCTCACTTCCGGAAACGTTCTCCGGGGGCAGTGAGAATTTTGTTCGCTTCAGAGAGGCATGCAAACTCCATTTTTGCTTGTGTCCCCATTCCTCTGGTAATGAAGAGCAGAGGGTGAGGATTGCCATCTCCCTGCTCAGGGGTAATGCTCAGACTTGGGCATTTTCGCTGCCATCAGGGGATCCCTCCCTTCGATCCGTGGAAAGATTTTTTGTGGCCCTGGGGCAGATATATGATGACCCGGATCGTGTTGCGCTGGCCGAATCTAACTTACGTTTTTATGCCAGAACAAACTGTCTGCGGAGTTTTATTGTTCTGAATTTCGGAGATGGGCAGCTGATTCAGGTTGGAATGATGCTGCACTCCGGAGTCAGTTCTGTCATGGTCTCTCAGAGAGATTGAAAGATGCGTTTGCTTTCCATGAGAGACCAACGTCCTTAGAGTCTGCCATGTCATTGGCGGTACGCCTTGACAGGCGTCTAAGAGAAAGAAACGAGACCTCTCTGTCCAGCCATTGTCAGTCTAGGGGCAGTGGTGCGGACTCATTCAGTGTGCAAGGGCCTCATCCTGTCTCGGTCCCCTCTGAGGAGGAGCCCATGCAGCTAGGTCGACTTGCCCCTGATAAAAGAGGATTTAGTCCTCAGAGTATGGTGTGTTTTTGTTGCGGGGGCATAGGTCATTTGGCAAATGTTTGTCCGTCTAGGAGATTCTTGAACTGTACTAAGAGTGATAATAAGAGAAAAACCTCAAAAGGTAAATCATCAAACTCTGCTTCATCTGTTACTTTGGGCAAAGTTGATGTAGGAATTGATGCTTTTCCTCTGACCTGCAGTTCCCGTTTTCTCCTGTCTGCCAGGGTGGCGCTAGAGAGCAAAGTCATTTCTTGTGAAATTTTTGTTGATAGTGGAGCGGCCGTCAATCTTATTGACACTCAATTTGTAGCCATGCATGGTTTTCAGGTTTGTACATTAGAAAAGGATATACCTGTTTTTGCTATTGACTCTGCTCCACTCTCACAGAGATCTCTGAAGGGCATTGTTCACAATATCCGGTTGGCTGTGGGTGACACTCATGTGGAGGATATATCTTGTTTTGTCCTTAACGGATTGCCTTCTCCTCTAGTTTTGGGGTTACCCTGGCTCACTAGACATAACCCCACTATTGATTGGCAAGGAAGGCAAATAAATGAGTGGAGTGACTTTTGTAGAGAGAATTGTCTCACAGCGACTTTTGCAGAGGTGTCTACTAAAACTGTGCCATCATTTCTCTCTGATTTCTCGGACGTGTTTTCCGAGAGCGGTGTTCAGGAGCTACCTCCTCACCGGGAGTTTGACTGTCCCATTATCCTCATTCCCGGCGCCAAGCTGCCAAAAGCACGCCTCTACAATCTCTCACAACCGGAAAGAATCGCAATGCGAACCTATATCTCCGAGAGTCTCGATAAGGGGCATATTCGTCCCTCAAAATCACCTGTTGCCGCTGTTTTTTTTTTTTTTTTTAAAAATATGGCTCTCTGAGACCTTGCCTAGATTTTAGGGAGCTGAACCGTATCACGATTTGCGATCCCTATCCCCTTCCTCTGATCCCGGACCTCTTCAACCAAATTGTTGGGGCCAAGGTTTTTTCCAAATTGGATTTGAGAGGCGTGTACAACCTGGTCAGGGTCAGAGAGGGGGATATATGGAAAACGGCCTTTAATACCCCTAACGGGCATTTCGAGAATCTCGTTATGCCTTTCGGCCTGATGAATGCTCCGGCCGTCTTTCAGCATTTTGTTAACAGTATTTTCTACCATTTAATGGGGAAATTTGTATTGGTGTATCTTGATGATATTTTGATTTTTTTCCCCTGATGTTCAGACCCATCAGGATCATCTTTTTCAGGTTCTGCAGATTCTGCGGGAAAATAAATTGTACGCCAAGCTGGAGAAATGTGTTTTTATGGTATCGGAGATTCAATTTCTGGGTTTTCTCCTCTCTGCTTCTGGTTTTCGCATGGATCCGGAGAAGGTCCGTGCTGTACTTGAGTGGGAGCTTCCCGAGAATCAGAAGGCATTGATGCGCTTTCTGGGTTTTGCGAACTATTACAGAAAGTTCATTTTGAATTATTCCTCTGTTGTCAAACTCCTCACTGACATGACAAAAAAGGGGGCGGATTTTTCCTCTTGGTCGGAGGAGGCGCTTGCAGCTTTTTCTAAGATTAAAGAGAGTTTTGGGTCTGCTCCCGTCTTGGTGCATCCCGATGTTTCCTTACCTTTTATTGTTGAGGTGGATGCTTCCGAGGTGGGTGTGGGTGCGGTTTTGTCCCAGGGCCCTTCTCCTGCCAAATGGCGACCCTGTGCCTTTTTCTCTAAAAAACTCTCCCCGGCAGAGAAAAACTATGATGTGGGAGATAGGGAGTTGTTGGCCATCAAGTTGGCTTTCGAGGAATGGCGCCATTGGTTGGAGGGGGCCAGGCACCCTATCACCGTTTTTACCGACCATAAGAATCTGGCATACTTGGAGTCGGCCAGGCGTATGAATCCGAGACAGGCCACATGTTCTCTGTTCTTCTCCAGATTCAATTTTGTCATTACATTCCGCCCTGGGATCAAAAATGTGAAGGCTGATGCTCTCTCTCGCTGTTTTCCGGGAGGAGGAAACTCCGAGGACCCGGGTCCCATTTTGGCGGAGGGGGTAGTTGTTTCTGCTCTATATTCTGATTTGGAGGCCGAGATCCAGGCTGCCCAGACTGAGGCACCTGCCCGTTGTCCTTCTGGGAAGTTGTTTGTGCCTCCTGAGCTACGTCACGAACTCTTCAAGGAGCATCATGATACTGTTCTTGCTGGTCACCCCGGGAGTAGAGCCACGGTAGATCTCATTGCTTGGAGATTTTGGTGGCCGGCTCTTCGTAAGTCGGTGGAGGGTTTTGTGGCTGCTTGTGAGACGTGCGCTCGCGCTAAGGTCCCTCGTTCACGGCCTTCAGGTTCCCTTCTCCCGTTACCCATACCTTCCCGTCCTTGGACACACCTGTCCATGGACTTTATCACGGATCTTCCTCGTTCCTCAGGGAAGTCGGTGATCCTGGTGGTGGTGGACCGTTTTAGCAAGGTGGCTCATTTCGTACCTTTCCCTGGTTTACCCAATGCTAAAACGTTGGCGCAAGCTTTTGTCGACCATTTTGTTAAGTTGCATGGCATTCCCTCTGATATTGTTTCCGATAGAGGCACGCAGTTTGTGTCCAGATTCTGGAAGGCTTTCTGTTCTCGCCTGGGGGTTCGGCTGTCCTTCTCTTCTGCTTTTCACCCGCAGTCGAATGGTCAGACTGAGCGCCTCAATCAGAATCTGGAGACATATTTGCGCTGTTTTGTGGCAGAGAATCAGGAGGATTGGTGTTCATTTCTCCCTCTTGCTGAGTTTGCTCTGAACAACCGTCGTCAGGAATCTTCTGATAAGTCACCATTCTTTGGTGCATATGGGTTCCATCCGCAGTTTGGGACATTCTCGGGAGGGGCTCCTTCTGGTTTACCTGAGGAGGAGAGATTTTCCTCGTCTTTGTCTACCATTTGGCAAAAGATTCAGAGTAATCTTAGAAAGATGAGTGAGAAGTATAAGCGTGTGGCTGATAAGAGACGTGTGCCTGGTCCGGACCTGAATGTGGGTGATCTGGTGTGGTTGTCTACAAGAAATATTAAACTGAAGGTTCCCTCCTGGAAATTGGGTCCCAAGTTTATTGGGCCTTATAAAATCTTGTCAGTCATCAATCCTGTTGCCTTCCGTCTTGATCTTCCACGGGTTTGGAAGATACATAATGTATTTCACAGATCTCTCTTAAAACCATATGTCCAGCCCACAGTACCCTCCTCTTTGCCTCCTCCTCCGATTTTGCTTGATGGCAATCTGGAGTTTGAGGTTTCCAGAATTGTGGACTCTCGCATTGTCCGCGGTTCTCTTCAGTACCTCGTTCATTGGAGGGGTTATGGTCCTGAGGAGAGGATGTGGGTTCCGGTGTCGGACATTAAAGCCACTCGCCTCATCAGGGCATTTCATAGGGCTCATCCTGAGAAGGTGGGTCCTGGGTGTCCGGAGTCCACCAGTAGAGGGGGGGGTACTGTCACTACCATAGCTTTGAGACGTTCTCACAGCTCTGTTTCTCCACCCCTGTGATGATGTCACTACCAGAGCTTGGAGGAGTTCTCACTGCTCTGTTTCTCCGCCCCTGGGATGAGGTCATTACTTTCTGTTCCTTCCTTCCAGCTGTTCCTCCTATGTTTGATTTCTCTGTCTTTAAATCACCCCTCCTCCTTTTGTAGAGTGTGGATTATATTTCTCATTTGAGTTGTAGCTCTTGCTTGAGTATCTTCACTTGTATGCTATCTTTTCACTGGACCTTTGTTCTGCTGCAGCAAGTACTCCGGATATTGCCACCTGTCTTTGGATCCGTCTTCTCTGCTGCCGCAGCACCTTCAGCTAAGTGTGCAGACATTGTAGTGTATCTGTTTGTTTTCTGACCGGATCCGAGGCGACCACGGTTCCCTCCATATACTGAGCAGGGCACCGGTGGCCGTGCCCCTGCCACTATTGTAGGGGTTACAGTGGTCATCAGTCTTAGGTACGCGGGCATGCCTCGTTCCACCATTAGGATCCGGGTATGTGCTTAGCAGCATAGGGAAAGCTTTGAGGGTCTGACAGGGGTCACCCTTTATCCTCCCTAGTTTGGGTCCAGTCAGTGGCTCTATTTTCTGTGTATGCTCTAGTTGCTCACTTACAGCCATGACAAATAGGCATCGGTGAGCCTGAGACTGCCGCCGCCCGGACGCCTATCGGCGTTACATGTGCGGCTAGTGGTTAAAGTTATCACCACTTAAAGTGACACTGGTCAGAATTGCAAAAAATGGCCTGGTCCTGAAGGTGAAAAAAGGCTGTGTCCCAAAGGGGTTAAAGCAGAACTGTCCGCGATCCTGACATGTTTGTTTCTTTAGTTCATATTTGCATTCCCCACCTACTGTATAAAATTGTAGAGCATCTATTCTTAGAACTCTGCTTTGTGCCATTCCACTTTTATTCTTCCTAGAAATGTATAAACAAACTGACAACTGGTTTTACCAGTTTAAGTTGTGTCCCTAAACACTGAAACTGTCCAGTCAGCGCTGACAGTGCCAGACAGTGTAGGAACACATCCCTGTAACAATAGGAATGATCACATCCAGTTGACATTTTACCCATTTTATTCAGGACAAATAAAAGAGGTATGGCACAATTCAGATTTATAAGAAAAGATGTTCAGAAATTGTTATTTCAAGGGAAATATAAGAAATGAATAAAGACTAGAGTTGAGCGGACACCTGGATGTTCGGGTTCGACGGGTTAGGCCGAACTTCGGAAAATAAAATTTGAGTTCAGGACCCGAACCCCCCGAACCCCACTGAAGTCAATGTAAAAATGTCATGGAAAGGGCTAGAGAACTGCAAATGTCGTCAAAATGTGGTTAAGAGCATGGCAAGTGCTCTGCAAACAAATGTGGATAGGGAAATTACTTTAAATAGCATAAAATACGTAAAAATTAAAAATAATAATCTTGATCTAGGAGGACCAGGTCCATATGGAGTAGCAGGATGAGGAGGCGGTGGATGTGGCGGTGTAGGTGGAAGTGGCAGTGGAGGAGGAGGTAGCCTACACTGCTTTTTGGTTTAAATTTTTTTCAAAATTTTAAATTAGGGTACACCCCAAAACATTGGGAAATATAACCCTCCAGTCATTCTAAACACATGTTCAGACAATACACTGGCTGCAGGGCAGGCCAGCACCTCCAAGGCGTAAAGGGCAAGCTCAGGCCATGTGCCTAATTTGGAGACCCAGAAGTTGCAGGGGCTGACCCCTGTCAGTTAGTTCGTGTAGACGTGTGCATACTTACTGCCCAACCATGTCGCACGTTCCCGTGATGTTCACGATCCAATTTGATATCTGCTCTATCAACTTTTGATGTTCTTTTATGCGCCTACCATGGTGATTACGGGTGGCGGGGAATCAGGGTTCCAGGCCGGAGAGGGAGCGTGAGAAAAAGAGACCAAATTTAAGGGAGATAAATTTATTTTAAAAAATTGGGATAGAGAAGAAATGTGGGAAAAGCTATTGAGGCGCAAATGTGGGACAAATTACAGAAGCCCAAATGTGGGCCAAAAGAGTCAAGCGGAATTGTGGGAAAAGCTATTGAGGTGCAAATTTTGGCCTAAAGAGTATAGCGGAAATGTGGGACAAAGTATTGAAGCTTAAATGTGGTACAACTTGTTTAAGTTTAAAGAGGACCTTTCACTAGTTTAAAAACTAAAAACTAACTATATCAGTGGGCTGAGCGGCGCCCAGGGGTCCCCCTGCACTTACTAGTATGTCTGGGCGCCGCTCCGTTCGCCTGGTATAGGCTCCGATGTCTGCAGCTCCCTCTGTTGTACTGGGCAGAGTTTTTGTATTAGGGTTGTCCCTTGCTGCAGCGCTGGCCAATCGTAGCGCACAGCTCATAGCCTAGGACTCCCAGGCTATGAGCTGTGCGCTACGATTGGCCAGCGCTGCAGCAAGGGACAACTCTAATACAAAAACTCCGCCCAGTACAACAGAGGGAGCTGCAGACACCGGAGCCTATACTGAGTGAACGGAGCGGCGCCCAGACATACTAGTAAGTGCAGGGGGACCCCTGGGCGCCGCTCTGCCCACTGATATACTGTATTTTTCGCCCTATACGACGCCTTTTTCCCCCCAAAAGTGGGGGGAAAATAGCAGTGCGTCTTATGGGGCAAATGCTGCTGATTTTGCCGTATTTTCAATGATACACCCGCCGCGATGCCGTGCGGCGGGTGTATCAGCTGTGAGGGAGGAGGGGCTGGGGGCCAGCATCTGCATTTATAATGACAGCGGGGCCCGTGCAGTGACTGTATTCTACTACAAGGGCCCCGCTCACTGTATAATCGTATCTGTATTCTGTAATAGTTAATTGTGTATATAATGTAATCGCATAATCAGCGCTACTTACAACTACAAGCGCTCGGTAGGTAGCAGAGAGGAGGGAGGAGGCAGGCCGGGAGGACAGGCGAGCGGTGCGTCACGCACTACGTCACGCGCCTGCGCCGCCCACTTTATGAATGAAGCAGGCGGCGTGGACGCATGACGTAGTGACTCACGCTGCCAGCGCCCGTCCTCCCAGCCTGCCTCCTCCCTCCTCTCTGCTACCTACCGAGCGATTGTAGTTGTAAGTAGCGCTGATTATGCGATTACATTATATACACAATTAACTATTACAGAATACAGATACGATTATACAGTGAGCGGGGCCCGTGTAGTAGAATACAGTCACAGCACGGCCCCCGCTGTGATTATAAAAGCAGATGTGACCCCCACCCCTTGTATTGAGGGTCATTCACTACAGGGACACTGTTATGGAGGGGATCTGTGGATGACACATAGCATAAGATGCTATGTATGTGTCATCCACAGATCCCCATAACAGTGCCATCCAGAGACCCCAATAAGAGCCACCTACAGATCCCCCATAAGTGTCACCCACAGATCCCCCATAAGTGTCACCCACAGATCCCCCATAACAGTGCGTCACCCACAGATCCCCCATAACAGTGCGTCACCCACAGATCCCCCATAACAGTGCGTCACCCACAGATCCCCCATAACAGTGTGTCACCCACAGATCCCCATAACAGTTCGCCATTCACAGATCCCCCATAACAGTGTGCCATCCACAGACCTCAATTAGTTCAAAACCCACCAAACGCACACCTATTGGTTCAAAAAAAATAAATTCTTATTTTCCTCCTCAAAAACCTAGGTGCGTCTTATGGGCCGGTGCGTCTTATAGGGCAAAAAATACGGTAGTTAGTTTTTAGTTTTTAAACTAGTGAAAGGTCCTCTTTAAGCATTGAACCAAAGGAGGTGGCGCACATCAATTAAAGAAACATTTCAGAAATGTTATTCCCTGTCACCTATGCAGAGCAGGGGTTTATTCACATATAAAAATGTATAATGTCAACCCAAGAATGTGACAGAAAAATTACAGAAAATAATTAACCGGTCTACTTGGTAGAGCAGGAGTCTATGACAGAAAACAATTGTTTATTGTCACCCTAAAATGTAAAATAAAAAATATTATTGAAATTTATTAAGCTGTCAACTAGGTAGAGGAGGGGTATATTACACCCAAAAATTGGTGAATTTGACCCTAAAATGTAACTGACAAATGTTGTTGTTTTTTTTACCTGTCTAATAGGTATAGCAGTGGTACTTCACACCAAAAAATTGCTGAATTTCACCCGAAAATGTAACTGACAATTATTTTTATTTTATTTAAACGGCCTACTAGGTATAGCAGTGGTACATCACACCCAAAAATTGTTGAATTTCACCATAAAATGTAACAGACAAATTGTTTTATTGTTTAACCTGTCTACTAGGTATAGCAGTGGTACTTCACACACAAAAATTGTTGAATTTCAACTGAAAATGTAACTGACAAAGTAGTGAAATGATATCAAATAAAACATGTACAAATAAAATAATTGATTCATGAGGTGGAGTTCCATATGGAGTAAGAGTTTGAGGGGGCGGTGGACTTATCAGTGTAGGTGGAAGCGGTGGTGGAGGAGGACGAGATAGCCAACACAGGTTTTTTGGTTTTAATTAATTTTTTTAAAACTAAGGTACACACCAAAATAGTGTGAAATATCTAAAATACAAACACCAGCGTGCGCTTGTACTCACAAATCTTACAATCACGCTCCATTGACGGAATTAAGGACGGTACGTTGTCCTTGTAACGGGGATTCAGCAGCGTGGCCACCCAGTAATCAGCACTAGTTAGAATGTGGGCAACTCGGCCGTCGTTGCGGAGACGCTGCAGCATGTAATCGCTCATGTGTGCCAGGCTGCCCAGAGGCAACGAAAAGCTGTCCTCTGTGGGAGGTGTATCGTCTGGGTCCTCTGTATCCCCCCATCCAGGCACCAGTGATAGCCATGAGCTGGTCTTGGTGCCACCCTGCTGTGAACATGGTTCCTCCTCCTTAATCTCCTCCTCCTCATCCTCCACCTCATCATCCTCCAGAACTGTGCCCTGGCTGGACAATTGTGTACTTTGGGTTTGTGGGTGCAGGAACCCACCCTCAGAGCCACTTGGGAATGACTGGCCGGAATCCCTATGAAATGATCCCTCTTCCTCCTCCTGTGCCACATCCTCTTCCATCATTGCCAGGAGCGTTTTTTTCAAGGAGGCATAGAAGTGGGATAGTAACGCTGAGAACGGCATTATCGGCACTGGCCATGTTGGTGGAGTACTCAAAACAGCGTAACAAGGAACACAGGTCTCGCATGGAGGCCCAGTCATTGGTGGTGAAGTGGTGCTGTTTCGCCGAGCGACTCACCCGTGCGTGCTGCAGCTGAAACTCCACTATCGCCTGCTGCTGCTCGCACAGACTGGCCAGCATGTGGAAGGTGGAGTTCCACCTTGTGGGCACGTCGCATATGAGGCGGTGAGCGGGAAGGCCGAAGTTACGCTGCAGAGTTGACAGGCGAGCAGCAGCAGTGTGAGAACGCCGAAAGCGCGCATAGACAGCCCGCATTTTATGCAGCAGCTCTGACATATCGGGGTAATTTTTAAGTAATCTCTGCACCACCAAATTCAGCACATGCGCCAGGAAAGGGATGTGTGTCAAACCGGCTAGTCCTAGAGCTGCTACGAGATTTCGCCCACCAGGCCGGGCTTGAGGCTCACTAGCGCAAACCACTCATCGGTCTGTTGTTAAAGTCCCGTCCACAGCTCCTGCGCGGTGTGGGGTTTGTCCCCCAAACAGATAAGTTGGTGGTGAAGGTGTTACGCTGACCGGATGAGGAGCTGGTAGAGGATGAGGAAGCAGATCAGGAGGAGGAAGCAACCGGAGGCAAACTGAAGCGCCCTGCAATCCTCGGTGGTGGAAGGACATGCGCCAAACTGCTATCCGCCTCAGGCCCAGCCGCCACTGCATTTACTCAGTGTGCTGTTATGGAGACATAATGGCCCTGACCGTGCTTACTGGTCCACGTATTCGTAGTCAGGTGCACCTTGCCACAGATGGCGTTGCGCAGTGCACACCTGATTTTGTCCCCTACTTGATTGTGCAGGGAAGGGATGGCTCGCCTTGAAAAGTAGTGGCTGCTGGGCACAACGTACTGTGGGACAGCCACCACCATAAGGCCTTTAAAACTATCCGTCTCCATCAGACGGAATGACAGCATTTCAAAGGCCAGTAATTTATAAATGCTGGCATTCAGGGCTAGGGATCGCGGGTGTGTAGGGGGGTACTTCCTATTCCTCTCCAGTGTTTGGGAGATGGAGAGCTGAATGCTTCCGTGGGACATTGTGGAGATGCTTGGTGACCCAGGTGTTGGTGTTGCTGGCAGATCCTCTGTTTGCGGAATGGCAGGTGGCACTGTCACTCCAGAGGTGGATGAAGAGGCCGAGACTGCAGCAGAAGAGGAAGCAGGAGGAGCCAGAGACCTTTCTTGGTTTTTGAGGTGTCTACTTCACTGCAGCTCGTGCTTTGCACTTAGATGCCTGGTCATGCAGGTTGCGCTCAGGTTGAGAACGTTTATGCCCGCTGTAGGCTCTGATTGCACAGCTTGCAAACCACTCGTGTCTTGTCGTCAGCACATTGTCTGAAGAACTGCCATGCCAGGGAACTCATTGGAGCTGGCTTTGGTGTGCTTAGTCCCTTGCTGCGGTGGGCAGTAGGAGGCGTACTATCTAGAGCAGGGGTGCACAACCTGCGGCCCCCAGGCCGCATGCGGCCCCCAGAGCCAAGATTTGCGGCCCCCGTCCTCCTGGACAGAAACACAGCTGATCGTAAAATCAACTGTGTTTCTGCCAGCAGCGCCGCACAATGGATCATTACAGCTCCTGCCCCTGCACTGTAGCAGGAGCAGGACGGGTCGTCGGCTGTCAGTGACAGCAGGGGAGCCGAGGAAAAGGCAGAAGCAGTTATCAGCGCTTCTGCCTTCTCCTCACACAGGTGAGCACTATGTAGGGTAGACCCGGCTTGGGGGCAGAGGAGCGCAGAGCTGCAGGGTTAGGAGACCTGATCAGCTCTGCCTGTGTACAATGCCGCCACTGCAGGCTGGTTTCCCCTGTAACTGGGGCTCCTTTGGATGCACCAGTTACAGTGGAAATAGTGCAAAAAAAAAGTCTGTGTCCCCAAAGGTTTTTCAGTGACCTCTTAGGGAAAAATGATGTGGAAAAAATATATTAAATAAGTTAATAAAATATTTAAAAAAATATAATAAATCACAAAAAAATAAAAAATAAAAAAAAATATGATGTGGCAAAAAAATAGAAATTTATATAAAAAAAATACAAATAAAAGGAAAAAAGGAAAAGTTGCTAAGTAAAAGAGTGTTCACTGCCCCCTAACAGTCTTTTTATGATCCCTTGTCATTATGTGGCAAAAATATATATAAAAAAAATTATAAATAATAAAATACAAATAAAAGAAAAAAAAATTAAAGTGCAAAATAGTAGAGTGTTCATTGTCCCCCAACAGTCTTTTTATGACTTCTTGGGGAAGATATTATGTGGCAAAAATATATTTAAATAATATAATAAACCAATTATAAAAAAAAAAATACAATACAATATTATTTAAATACTAATAAAACTAATAAATAAAAAGAAAAGAGTGAAAAATTCACAAAAAGTGTCAATGTCCCCCAAAGGTTTTTTTATGACCTCTTGAGGGATATTATTTGTAGCAGAAATATATTAAAAATGAAGTTAAAAAAGATAAAAAATTTATAAGATACATAAAAGAAAAAACACCCACACCAACCAAAACCGTTGCCATTATCGCCCCATTCATGTGAAACCGTTCGAACCACCAGGTGCCCAAAAACACAAAAAAAAGTGTCTTTTCAGGCCTGGTTATTAAAGTGTTAACCAATAAGCGCTTTCCCCACTAGAAAGAGAAAGTGCTTACTGTTTATTGCAGGGCGCCTGTAACTGGCAGGAGGTGGTAATAACCAGGGAGCACGGCCTCTGCAGTGAGGGAAATCACTGATTTATGAACAAGTTCCTGCAGCGTGGCCCCTGAACCAGAAGATGCATACTTACCTGCTCCATGCCCCCGCTGCCTCCATCTTCCGGTTCCTGCACTGTTACACCTGTCCGTGCATGACCATTGTCCCATACACCGCTCCAGTCAATGACTGGCTGCAGCAGTAACACGCTGCTTGTAGCCACATCACCGCTGAAGCCAGTGATTGGCTGCAGAGGTACATGTGACCATGGCCATGCACTGACAGGTGTAATCAGCGTTGGGAGCAGGTAAGTATAACTCTTCGGTTTCAGGAACCATGCTGCAAGAACTTCTTAAAAATTCATTTTTACTGGGAAATCCCTTTAAGCCAGGGTGGATTAGCCATAGATCTCACAGGGAAATTTCCCGGGGGGCCGTCTGGGCCCTCCTCACGGCCAACCAGTGAGAGTTTTTGGGGATGTATTTTGTGCTCATGGGGGCAGTATTGTGTGATGAACTGTGGGGCGGTATAATGTGCAACAATATGGTATTGCTGGCCCGGACTTCCATCAATTTGTATCCGACTACAAAACGGGGCCACTGTTAGTATTTTTCTAGATCCAGCAGTGAGATATTCAGGTCAATTACTGGAAATACGTCTTCATAGGGACACTCTCACTCATGATAACTTGCAGTATAATCCTGTGTGATCAGGAATGTGCTACTCATAGTCAATGTAACTAAATGAAGGAGGAATGACTGTGATAGCGATCATTCCCCCCCAGTCATTTTACATCGGCCTGTGTACATTGCGGCCCCTTGAAATAGAGCAGACCAAAAAAGGTTGTGCACCCCTGATCTAGAGGATGGCCTCTCCGCTTTTGCACCCTGCTCCCTCTTCTGCTGTGCTGGTGGCTGTGTGCGACCCCCGCCTCTTCCTCCGAACTACATAGGTCACTCGCATGACCTTGATTCTATGTGGGGTCGAGGACCTCATCGTATTCCACATCATCTTTCACTTCTGGGGCAGGGCTACATGGATGGCCCTGGGAAACCCTGCTAACAGTCATCAAAAAGCAGAAGAGACTGCTGCATGACTTGGGGCTCAGACTGCTTGGCTGATTTGGAAGAGGGTGAGGTGAAAGACTGATGGACATCGGCTGCAGGTGCCAACTGTGGTCTTTCAGCAGTAGACTGGGTGGGAGACAATGTGAAGGAACTGGATCCACTGTCAGCAACCCAATCTACTATTGGGTTGCTAGGCCCCACCAAATACCGCTGCAGGTTTTGTCGCCTACTCACACCTGAGGAAGAGATTTCACTTGATCATGTAGCTCGCACAGATTGACCACGTCCTCTCTCTGCAACAGGAGCTCCACCAGCAGCACCACGACCTGGGCCATGTCCCTTATTTTACGCTCTCCTCATATTTTTCAAATTTAGGATCTTGCCCTAAATGGGTGTCTAATTAATAGCAGAATAGAACGACCGTATGTAAATTGAGGCCTGAACCATACTAGGCCTCAATTAAATATTTCTTTGCCCAAAATGGCTGTATTTCAAATGCCTGAATCCAACCCCTGTATGTAGACTGGGTATCTCACAGGGCCTGAACCAGTGTAGGCCTAAATTAAATATTTCTTTGCACAAAATGGCTGTATTTCAAATGGCTGTATTTCAAATGCCAGAATCCAACCCCTGTATGTAGAGGGGGTATCTCACAGGGCCTGAACCAGTGTAGGCCTAAATTAAATATTTCTTTGCACAAAATGGCTGTATTTCAAATGGCTGTATTTCAAATGCCTGCATCAAACCCTTGTATGTAGAGGGAGTATCTCACAGGGCCTGAACCAGTTTAGGCCTAAATTAAATATTTCTTTGCGCAAAATGGCTGTATTTCAAATGCCTGAATCCAACCCCTGTATGTAGAGGGAGTATCTCACAGGGCCTGACCCAGTGTAGGCCTAAATTAACCACTTAAGGACAGGTTTATACCCCCCTAGTGACCAGGCCCTTTTTAACAAATCGGCACTTCACAACTTTAACGGTTTATTGCTCGGTCATGCAACTTGGCACCCAAATGAATTTTACCTCCTTTTCGTCTCACAAATACAGCTTTCTTTTGGTGGTATTTGATTGCTGCTGAGATTTTTCGTTTTTCTGAAATTAATCAAAATAGACCGCAATTTTATTTAAAAAAAAGTGTATTTTATTTTTTTTCTGGTCAAATTGTTCAAATATAATTACATTTCTATACAAGTTTGTGTATGAATTTATTGTGCTACATGTCTTTGATAAAAAAAAAATCCAATAAGTGTATATTTATTGGTTTGCGCAAAAGTTATAGCGTTTACAAACTATGGTACAAAAATGTGAATTTCCGCATTTTGAAGCAGTTCTGACTTTCTGAGCACCTGTCATGTTTCTTGAGGTGCTAGAATGTCAGGATAGTATAAATACCCCCCAAATGACCCCATTTTAGAAAGAAGACACCCCAAAGTATTCGCGGAGGGGCATGGTGAGTTTATATATGATTTAATTTTTTTTCATAAGTTAGCGGAAAATGACACTTTCTGAGGAAAAAAATAAAATAATAAAGTTTCCATTTCTGCTAACTTCTGGCAAAAAAAAAAATCTCCCACGGACTCACTATGCCCCTCAGTGAATACCTTGGGGTGTCTACTTTCCGAAATGGGGTCACTTGTGGGGTGTGTTTACTGTTCTGGCATTTTGGGTGGGGCTAAATTGTGAGCAACCCTGTAAAGCCTAAAGGTACTCGTTGGACTTTCGGCCCCTTTACGCACCTAGGCTGCAAAAAAATGTCACACATGTGGTATCTCCGTACTCAGAAGAAGTAGGGCAATGTGTTTTGGGGTGTATTTTTACATATACCCATGCTGGGTGAGAGAAATATCTCTGTAAATTGACAAATTTGTATAAAAAAAATTAAAAAGTTGTAATTTACAGAGATATTTCTCCCACACAATATGGGTATATGTAAAAATACACCCCAAAACACATTGCCCTACTTCTTCTGAGTACGGCGATACCACATGTATGACACTTTTTTGCAGCCTAGGTGCGCAAAGGGGCCCAAATTCCAATGAGTACCTTTAGGATTTCACAGGGCATTTTTACGTATTTGGATTCCAAAATATTTCTCACGCTTTAGGGCCCCTAAAATGCCAGGGCAGTATAAATACCCCACAAGTGACCTCATTTTGGAAAGAAGACACCCCAAGGTATTCCCGGAGGGGCATGGCGAGGTCATAGAAGTTTTTTGTTTTTGGCACAAGTTAGCGGAAAATGATATATATATTTTTTTTCTTACAAAGTCTCATATTCCACTAACTTGTGACAAAAAATAAAATTTTACATGAACTCGCCATGCCTGGGGTGTCTTCTTTCCAAAATGGGATCACTTGTGGGGTATTTATACTGCCCTGGCATTTTAGGGGCCCTAAAGCGTGAGAAGAAGTCTGGAATCCAAATGTCTAAAAATGCCCTCCTAAAAGGTACTCATTGGAATTTGGGCCCCTTTGCGCACCTAGGCTGCAAAAAAGTGTCACACATGTGGTATCGCCGTACTCAGGAGAAGTAGGGCAATGTGTTTTGGGGTGTCTTTTCACACATTCCCATCCTGTGTGTAAGAAATATCTCTGTAAATGACAACTTTTTCCATTTTTTTTATACAAAGTTGTCAATTTACAGAGATATTTCTCTCACCCAGCATGGGTATATGTAAAAATACACCCCAAAACACATTGCCCTACTTCTTCTGAGTACGGCGATACCACACGTGTGACACTTTTTTGCAGCCTAGGTGCGCAAAGGGGCCCAAATTTAAATGAGTACCTTTAGGATTTTACAGGGCATTTTTACGCATTTGGATTCCGTGAGGGGTATGGTGAGTTCATGTAAGATTTTATTTTTTGGCACAAGTTAGTGGAATATGAGACTTCGTAAGAAAAAAAAATAATAATTTCCGCTAACTTGTGGCAAAAAAAAATCTTCTATAAACTCGCAATGCCCTCAAAAGTGATCTTTATAGCGTCGCAGCGATTTTACTGTGTTTTTGCAGTGATCAGAAAAAATGTACTGATATAGATCTGATTGCGATCAGTCTTGATCACTTACAGATACTATATAGTACTAGTGCTGATTAGCGACAGCGATGACGCTAATCAGCGACTAATCAGTGACTGCGGTGCGGTAGGCTGGGCGCTAACTACCTAACAAGCAGCTAACTAACTGGCGGTGATAAGGGACCCTTAGGCCACATTCACACGTCCGCAATTCTGTTCCGCATTTTGCGGAACGGTATTGCGGACCCATTAATTTCTATGGGGACAGACTTTGTCCCGCTCGGATCCGGAATTGCGGATCTGCACTTCCGGGTCCGCACTTTCGTTCCGCAAAAATATAGAACATGTCCTATTCTTGTCCGCAATTGCGGACAAGAAAAGGCATTTTCTATATAGTTCTGGCAATGTGCGGATCCGCAAAATGCGGAAAGCACATTGCCGGTGTCCGTGTTTTGCGGATCCGCGGATCTGTGGAATGTCTGAATGGAGCCTTACAGGGGGGTGATCAATTAAAGAGGGGTGATCAGGGAGTCTATATGGGGTGATCAGGGGTTAATAAGGGGTTAATAAGTGACAGGGGGGGTGTGTGTAGTGTAGTGTGGTGCTTGGTGCTACTTACAGAGCTGCCTGTGTCCTCTGGTGGTCGATCCAAGCAAAAGGGACCACCAGAGGACCAGGTAGCAGGTATATCAGACGCTGTTAACAAAACAGCATCTAATATACCTTTCTGATGCAAATTATTTAACATCTACAGCCTGCCGGCGAATGATCATCGCTGGCAGGCTGTAGTTTAACTTCTCAGATGCGCGTCGCTGTGCACGCGGATGCGTTCACGCGAAACCTCGGGTTCCATGAGATGATGCCAATAGGCGTCGCTGAGACCTGAGACTGACGCCGCACTGACGGCTTTCGGCGTTAGTGTGACGGCAAGAGGTTAAATATTTATTTGCACAAAATGGCTGTATTTCAAATGGCTGTATTTCAAATGCCTGAATCCAACCCCTGTATGTAGAGAGTGTATCTCACAGGGCCTGAACCAGTGTAGCCTTGAATTCAATATTGGTGCACCAAATGGCGGTATTTCAAATGCCTGAATCAAACCTCTGTTGTAGAAGGAGTATCTCACAGGACCTGAACCGAAATGGCTGTATTTCAAATGGCTGTATTTTAAATGCCTGCATCAAACCGCTGTATGTAGAGGGAGTATCTCACAGGGCCTGAACCAGTGTAGGCCTAAATTAAATATTTCTTTGCACAAAATGGCTGTATTTCAAATGCCTGAATCCAACCCCTGTATGTAGAGGGAGTATCTCACAGGGCCTGAACCAGTGTAGGCCTAAATTAAATATTTCTTTGCACAAAATGGCTGTATTTCAAATGCCTGCATCAAACCCCTGTATGTAGAGGGAGTATCTCGCAGGGCCTTAACCAGTGTATGCCTAAGTTAAATCTTTCTTTGCACAAAATGGCTGAATTTCAAATGGCTGAATTTCAAATGGCTGCATTTCAAATGCCTGAATCCAACCCCTGTATGTAGAGCGGGTATCTCACAGGGCCTGAACCAGTGTAGGCCTAAATTTAATATTTCTTTGCACAAAATGGCTGTATTTCAAATGGCCGTATTTCAATAGAGATGTCCCGAACTATTCGCCGGCGAACATAGCTTGTTCGCGTTCGCCGCGGCGGGCGAACATATGCGATGTTCGGTCCGCCCCCTATTCATCATCATTGGGTAAACTTTGACCCTGTACCTCACAGTCACCAGACACATTCCAGCCAATCAGCATCATACCCTCCTTCCCAGACCCTCCCACCTCCTGGACAGCATCCATTTTAGATTCATTCGGAAGCTGCATCCTTAGTGAGAGGAGGGACAGTGTAGCTGCTGCTGATTTAATAGGGAAATCGATAGTTAGGCTAGTGTATTCAGTGTCCACTACAGTCCTGAAAGACTCATCTGATCTCTGCTGTAAGGACAGAAACCCAAAAAGCCCTTTTTAGGGCTAGAACATCAGTCTGCTTTTCATTTCCTGTGTAATCTAATTGCAGTTGCCTGCCAGCATGTGTGTCAGGCTCACAGCGGATACTGAGCCCACTTGCCCAGTGCCATCATTCATATCTGGTGTCACAGTAGCTTGCATTTAAAAAAAACTAACAACTTTTTTGACTGTAATATAATAGCAGTCAGTTGCCTGCACTCGTTTATTTATTTCATGCCTTGCTAGTGCACAGTGTCACCAGTGCAACTCATATCTGGTGTCACAGTAGTTTACATTAAAAAAAAAACTACAATTTTGACTTCTGAAATAATAGCAGTCAGTTGCCTTCACGTGTGTGTGTTTCAGGCCCTGCCAGGGCGCAGTGTCACACCACTGCATCTCATACCTGGTGTCACAGTAGTGTACATTTTTAAAAAAACTACAATTTTGACTGTGAAATAATAGCAGTCAGTTGCCTTCACGCGTGTGCGTTTCAGGCCCTGCAAGGGCACAGTGTCACACCAGTGCAACTCATATCTGGTGTCACAGTAGTGTACATAAAAAAAAAACTACAATTTTGACTTCGAAATAATAGCAGTCAGTTGCCTTCACGCGTGTGCGTTTCAGGCCCTGCCAGGGCACAGTGTCACACCAGTGCAACTCATATCTGGTGTCACAGTAGTGTACATTAAAAAAAATATACAATTTTGACTGTGAAATAATAGCAGTCAGTTGCCTTCACGCGTGTGCGTTTCAGGCCCTGCCAGGGCACAGTGTCACACCAGTGCAACTCATATCTGGTGTCACAGTAGTGTACATTTAAAAAAAAACTACAATTTTGACTGTGAAATAATAGCAGTCAGTTGCCTTCACGCGTGTGCGTTTCAGGCCCTGCCAGGGCACAGTGTCACACCAGTGCAACTCATATCTGGTGTCACAGTAGTGTACATTTAAAAAAAAAATACAATTTTGACTGTGAAATAATAGCAGTCAGTTGCCTTCACGCGTGTGCGTTTCAGGCCCTGCCAGGGCACAGTGTCACACCAGTGCAACTCATATCTGGTGTCACAGTAGTGTACATTTAAAAAAAAAATACAATTTTGACTGTGAAATAATAGCAGTCAGTTGCCTTCACGCGTGTGCGTTTCAGGCCCTGCCAGGGCACAGTGTCACACCAGTGCAACTCATATCTGGTGTCACAGTAGTGTACATTTAAAAAAAATATACAATTTTGACTGTGAAATAATAGCAGTCAGTTGCCTTCACGCGTGTGCGTTTCAGGCCCTGCCAGGGCACAGTGTCACACCAGTGCAACTCATATCTGGTGTCACAGTAGTGTACATTTAAAAAAAACTACAATTTTGACTGTGAAATAATAGCAGTCAGTTGCCTTCACGCGTGTGCGTTTCAGGCCCTGCCAGGGCACAGTGTCACACCAGTGCAACTCATATCTGGTGTCACAGTAGTGTACATTAAAAAAAATATACAATTTTGACTGTGAAATAATAGCAGTCAGTTGCCTTCACGCGTGTGCGTTTCAGGCCCTGCCAGGGCACAGTGTCACACCAGTGCAACTCATATCTGGAGTCACAGTAGTGTACATTTTAAAAAAAACTACAATTTTGACTGTGAAATAATAGCAGTCAGTTGCCTTCACGCGTGTGCGTTTCAGGCCCTTCCAGGGCACAGTGTCACACCAGTGCAACTCATATCTGGTGTCACAGTAGTGTACATTAAAAAAAAAAACTACAATTTTGACTGTGAAATAATAGCAGTCAGTTGCCTTCACGCGTGTGCGTTTCAGGCCCTGCCAGGGCACAGTGTCACACCAGTGCAACTCATATCTGGTGTCACAGTAGTGTACATTTAAAAAAAATATACAATTTTGACTGTGAAATAATAGCAGTCAGTTGCGTTCACGCGTGTGCGTTTCAGGCCCTGCCAGGGCACAGTGTCACACCAGTGCAACTCATATCTGGTGTCACAGTAGTGTACATAAAAAAAAGAAATGCTATTTTGACTGTGAAATAATAGCAGTCAGTTGCCTTCACGCGTGTGCGTTTCAGGTCCTGCCAGGGCACAGTGTCACACCAGTGCAACTCATATCTGGTGTCACAGTAGTGTACATTTTAAAAAAAACTACAATTTTGACTGTGAAATAATAGCAGTCAGTTGCCTTCACGCGTGTGCGTTTCAGGCCCTGCCAGGGCACAGTGTCACACCAGTGCAACTCATATCTGGTGTCACAGTAGTGTACATTTAAAAAAAATATACAATTTTGACTATGAAATAATAGCAGTCAGTTGCCTTCACGCGTGTGCGTTTCAGGCCCTGCCAGGGCACAGTGTCACACCAGTGCAACTCATATCTGGAGTCACAGTAGTGTACATTTAAAAAAAAACTACAATTTTGACTGTGAAATAATAGCAGTCAGTTGCCTTCACGCGTGTGCGTTTCAGGCCCTTCCAGGGCACAGTGTCACACCAGTGCAACTCATATCTGGTGTCACAGTAGTGTACATTAAAAAAAAAACTACAATTTTGACTGTGAAATAATAGCAGTCAGTTGCCTTCACGCGTGTGCGTTTCAGGCCCTGCCAGGGCACAGTGTCACACCAGTGCAACTCATATCTGGTGTCACAGTAGTGTACATTTAAAAAAAATATACAATTTTGACTGTGAAATAATAGCAGTCAGTTGCCTTCACGCGTGTGCGTTTCAGGCCCTGCCAGGGCACAGTGTCACACCAGTGCAACTCATATCTGGTGTCACAGTAGTGTACATTTAAAAAAAAAATACAATTTTGACTGTGAAATAATAGCAGTCAGTTGCCTTCACGCGTGTGCGTTTCAGGCCCTGCCAGGGCACAGTGTCACACCAGTGCAACTCATATCTGGTGTCACAGTAGTGTACATTAAAAAAAAATTGCTATTTTGACTGTGAAATAATAGCAGTCAGTTGCCTTCACGCGTGTGCGTTTCAGGCCCTGCCAGGGCACAGTGTCACACCAGTGCAACTCATATCTGGTGTCACAGTAGTGTACATTTAAAAAAAATATACAATTTTGACTGTGAAATAATAGCAGTCAGTTGCCTTCACGCGTGTGAGTTTCAGGCCCTGCCAGGGCACAGTGTCACACCAGTGCAACTCATATCTGGTGTCACAGTAGTGTACATAAAAAAAAATAATACAATTTTGACTGTGAAATAATAGCAGTCAGTTGCCTTCACGCGTGTGCGTTTCAGGCCCTGCCAGGGCACAGTGTCACACCAGTGCAACTCATATCTGGTGTCACAGTAGTGTATATGAAATAAAAAAACTACAATTTTGACTGTGAAATAATAGCAGTCAGTTGCCTTCACGCGTGTGCGTTTCAGGCCCTGCCAGGGCACAGTGTCACACCAGTGCAACTCATATCTGGTGTCACAGTAGTGTACATTTAAAAAAAATATACAATTTTGACTGTGAAATAATAGCAGTCAGTTGCCTTCACGCGTGTGCGTTTCAGGCCCTGCCAGGGCACAGTGTCACACCAGTGCAACTCATATCTGGTGTCACAGTAGTGTACATAAAAAAAAATATACAATTTTGACACTGAAATAATAGCAGTCAGTTGCCTTCACGCGTGTGCATTTCAGGCCCTGCTAGGGCACAGTGTCACACCAGTGCAACTCATATCTGGTGTCACAGTAGTGTACATTTAAAAAAAATGTACAATTTTGACTGTGAAATAATAGCAGTCAGTTGCCTTCACGCGTGTGCGTTTCAGGCCCTGCCAGGGCACAGTGTCACACCAGTGCAACTCATATCTGGTGTCACAGTAGTGTACATTTTAAAAAAATATATAATTTTGATTGTGAAATAATTGAAGTCAGTTGCCTTCATGCGTGTGCGTTTCAGGCCCTGCCAGGGCACAGTGTCACACCAGTGCAACTCATATCTGGTGTCACAGTAGTGTACATAAAAAAAAATATACAATTTTGACTGTGAAATAATAGCAGTCAGTTGCCTTCACGCGTGTGCGTCTCAGGCCCTGCCAGGGCACAGTGTCACACCAGTGCAACTCATATCTGGTGTCACAGTAGTGTACATTTAAAAAAAAAACTACAATTTTGACTGTGAAATAATAGCAGTCAGTTGCCTTCACGCGTGTGCGTTTCAGGCCCTGCCAGGGCACAGTGTCACACCAGTGCAACTTATATCTGGTGTCACAGTAGTGTACATTTAAAAAAAAAATACAATTTTGACTGTGAAATAATAGCAGTCAGTTGCCTTCACGCGTGTGCGTTTCAGGCCCTGCCAGGGCACAGTGTCACACCAGTGCAACTCATATCTGGTGTCACAGTAGTGTACATTTAAAAAAAAAATACAATTTTGACTGTGAAATAATAGCAGTCAGTTGCCTTCACGCGTGTGCGTTTCAGGCCCTGCCAGGGCACAGTGTCACACCAGTGCAACTCATATCTGGTGTCACAGTAGTGTACATTTTAAAAAAAAAACTACAATTTTGACTGTGAAATAATAGCAGTCAGTTGCCTTCACGCGTGTGCGTTTCAGGCCCTTCCAGGGCACAGTGTCACACCAGTGCAACTCATATCTGGTGTCACAGTAGTGTACATTAAAAAAAAAACTACAATTTTGACTGTGAAATAATAGCAGTCAGTTGCCTTCACGCGTGTGCGTTTCAGGCCCTGCCAGGGCACAGTGTCACACCAGTGCAACTCATATCTGGTGTCACAGTAGTGTACATTTAAAAAAAATATACAATTTTGACTGTGAAATAATAGCAGTCAGTTGCCTTCACGCGTGTGCGTTTCAGGCCCTGCCAGGGCACAGTGTCACACCAGTGCAACTCATATCTGGTGTCACAGTAGTGTACATTTAAAAAAAAAAAAATTTTGACTGTGAAATAATAGCAGTCAGTTGCGTTCACGCGTGTGCGTTTCAGGCCCTGCCAGGGCACAGTGTCACACCAGTGCAACTCATATCTGGTGTCACAGTAGTGTACATTTAAAAAAAATATACAATTTTGACTGTGAAATAATAGCAGTCAGTTGCCTTCACGCGTGTGCGTTTCAGGCCCTGCCAGGGCACAGTGTCACACCAGTGCAACTCATATCTGGTGTCACAGTAGTGTACATTTTAAAAAAATATATAATTTTGATTGTGAAATAATTGAAGTCAGTTGCCTTCATGCGTGTGCGTTTCAGGCCCTGCCAGGGCACAGTGTCACACCAGTGCAACTCATATCTGGTGTCACAGTAGTGTACATAAAAAAAATAATACA
Organism: Bufo bufo; assembly: GCF_905171765.1. Lineage (NCBI taxonomy): Eukaryota > Metazoa > Chordata > Amphibia > Anura > Bufonidae > Bufo > Bufo bufo. The sequence goes on from NC_053397.1 coordinate 124,511,620, forward strand.
ATTTTGACTGTGAAATAATAGCAGTCAGTTGCCTTCATGCGTGTGCGTTTCAGGCCCTGCCAGGGCACAGTGTCACACCAGTGCAACTCATATCTGGTGTCACAGTAGTGTACATTTAAAAAAAATAATACTATTTTGACTGTGAAATAATAGCAGTCAGTTGCCTTCACGCGTGTGCGTTTCAGGCCCTGCCAGGGCACAGTGTCACACCAGTGCAACTCATATCTGGTGTCACAGTAGTGTATATGAAATAAAAAAACTACAATTTTGACTGTGAAATAATAGCAGTCAGTTGCCTTCACGCGTGTGCGTTTCAGGCCCTGCCAGGGCACAGTGTCACACCAGTGCAACTCATATCTGGTGTCACAGTAGTGTACATTTAAAAAAAATATACAATTTTGACTGTGAAATAATAGCAGTCAGTTGCCTTCACGCGTGTGCGTTTCAGGCCCTGCCAGGGCACAGTGTCACACCAGTGCAACTCATATCTGGTGTCACAGTAGTGTACATTTAAAAAAAAACTACAATTTTGACTGTGAAATAATAGCAGTCAGTTGCCTTCACGCGTGTGCGTTTCAGGCCCTGCCAGGGCACAGTGTCACACCAGTGCAACTCATAACTGGTGTCACAGTAGTGTACATAAAAAAAAAAATACAATTTTGACACTGAAATAATAGCAGTCAGTTGCCTTCACGCGTGTGCATTTCAGGCCCTGCTAGGGCACAGTGTCACACCAGTGCAACTCATATCTGGTGTCACAGTAGTGTTCATTTAAAAAAAATATACAATTTTGACTGTGAAATAATAGCAGTCAGTTGCCTTCACGCGTGTGCGTCTCAGGCCCTGCCAGGGCACAGTGTCACACCAGTGCAACTCATATCTGGTGTCACAGTAGTGTACATTAAAAGAAAAACTACAATTTTGACTGTGAAATAATAGCAGTCAGTTGCCTTCACGCGTGTGCATTTCAGGCCCTGCTAGGGCACAGTGTCACACCAGTGCAACTCATATCTGGTGTCACAGTAGTGTACATTTAAAAAAAATATACAATTTTGACTGTGAAATAATAGCAGTCAGTTGCCTTCACGCGTGTGCGTTTCAGGCCCTGCCAGGGCACAGTGTCACACCAGTGCAACTCATATCTGGTGTCACAGTAGTGTACATTTAAAAAAAATATATAATTTTGATTGTGAAATAATTGAAGTCAGTTGCCTTCATGCGTGTGCGTTTCAGGCCCTGCCAGGGCACAGTGTCACACCAGTGCAACTCATATCTGGTGTCACAGTAGTGTACATAAAAAAAATAATACAATTTTGACTGTGAAATAATAGCAGTCAGTTTCGTTCATGCGCGTGCGTTTCAGGCCCTGCCAGGGCACAGTGTCACACCAGTGCAACTCATATCTGGTGTCACAGTAGTGTACATTAAAAAAAAATTGCTATTTTGACTGTGAAATAATAGCAGTCAGTTGCCTTCACGCGTGTGCGTTTCAGGCCCTGCCAGGGCACAGTGTCACACCAGTGCAACTCATAACTGGTGTCACAGTAGTGTACATAAAAAAAAATATACAATTTTGACACTGAAATAATAGCAGTCAGTTGCCTTCACGCGTGTGCGTTTCAGGCCCTGCCAGGGCACAGTGTCACACCAGTGCAACTCATATCTGGTGTCACAGTAGTGTACATTTTAAAAAAATATATAATTTTGATTGTGAAATAATTGAAGTCAGTTGCCTTCATGCGTGTGCGTTTCAGGCCCTGCCAGGGCACAGTGTCACACCAGTGCAACTCATATCTGGTGTCACAGTAGTGTACATAAAGAAAAATAATACAATTTTGACTGTGAAATAATAGCAGTCAGTTGCCTTCACGCGTGTGCGTTTCAGGCCCTGCCAGGGCACAGTGTCACACCAGTGCAACTCATATCTGGTGTCACAGTAGTGTACATAAAAAAAAAAAATACAATTTTGACTGTGAAATAATAGCAGTCAGTTGCCTTCACGCGTGTGCGTCTCAGGCCCTGCCAGGGCACAGTGTCACACCAGTGCAACTCATAACTGGTGTCACAGTAGTGTACATAAAAAAAAATATACAATTTTGACACTGAAATAATAGCAGTCAGTTGCCTTCACGCGTGTGCATTTCAGGCCCTGCTAGGGCACAGTGTCACACCAGTGCAACTCATATCTGGTGTCACAGTAGTGTTCATTTAAAAAAAATATACAATTTTGACTGTGAAATAATAGCAGTCAGTTGCCTTCACGCGTGTGCGTCTCAGGCCCTGCCAGGGCACAGTGTCACACCAGTGCAACTCATATCTGGTGTCACAGTAGTGTACATAAAAAAAAATTACAATTTTGACACTGAAATAATAGCAGTCAGTTGCCTTCACGCGTGTGCATTTCAGGCCCTGCTAGGGCACAGTGTCACACCAGTGCAACTCATATCTGGTGTCACAGTAGTGTACATTTAAAAAAAACATACAATTTTGACTGTGAAATAATAGCAGTCAGTTGCCTTCACGCGTGTGCGTTTCAGGCCCTGCCAGGGCACAGTGTCACACCAGTGCAACTCATATCTGGTGTCACAGTAGTGTACATTTTAAAAAAATATATAATTTTGATTGTGAAATAATTGAAGTCAGTTGCCTTCATGCGTGTGCGTTTCAGGTCCTGCCAGGGCACAGTGTCACACCAGTGCAACTCATATCTGGAGTCACAGTAGTGTACATTTTAAAAAAAAAACTACAATTTTGACTGTGAAATAATAGCAGTCAGTTGCCTTCATGCGTGTGCGTTTCAGGCCCTTCCAGGGCACAGTGTCACACCAGTGCAACTCATATCTGGTGTCACAGTAGTGTACATTTTAAAAAAATATATAATTTAGATTGTGAAATAATTGAAGTCAGTTGCCTTCATGCGTGTGCGTTTCAGGCCCTGCCAGGGCACAGTGTCACACCAGTGCAACTCATATCTGGTGTCACAGTAGTGTACATAAAAAAAAATAATACAATTTTGACTGTGAAATAATAGCAGTCAGTTGCCTTCACGCGTGTGCGTCTCAGGCCCTGCCAGGGCACAGTGTCACACTAGTGCAACTCATATCTGGTGTCACAGTAGTGTACATTTAAAAAAAAAACTACAATTTTGACTGTGAAATAATAGCAGTCAGTTGCCTTCACGCGTGTGCGTTTCAGGCCCTGCCAGGGCACAGTGTCACACCAGTGCAACTCATATCTGGTGTCACAGTAGTGTACATTTAAAAAAAAACTACAATTTTGACTGTGAAATAATAGCAGTCAGTTGCCTTCACGCGTGTGCGTTTCAGGCCCTGCCAGGGCACAGTGTCACACCAGTGCAACTCATATCTGGTGTCACAGTAGTGTACATTTAAAAAAAATATACAATTTTGACTGTGAAATAATAGCAGTCAGTTGCCTTCACGCGTGTGCGTTTCAGGCCCTGCCAGGGCACAGTGTCACACCAGTGCAACTCATATCTGGTGTCACAGTAGTGTACATTTAAAAAAAATATACAATTTTGACTGTGAAATAATAGCAGTCAGTTGCCTTCACGCGTGTGCGTTTCAGGCCCTGCCAGGGCACAGTGTCACACCAGTGCAACTCATATCTGGTGTCACAGTAGTGTACATAAAAAAAAAAAAGCTATTTTGACTGTGAAATAATAGCAGTCAGTTGCCTTCACGCGTGTGCGTTTCAGGTCCTCCTAGGGCACAGTGTCACACCAGTGCAACTCATATCTGGTGTCACAGTAGTGTACATTTAAAAAAAACTACAATTTTGACTGTGAAATAATAGCAGTCAGTTGCCTTCACGCGTGTGCGTTTCAGGCCCTGCCAGGGCACAGTGTCACACCAGTGCAACTCATATCTGGTGTCACAGTAGTGTACATTTAAAAAAAATATACAATTTTGACTGTGAAATAATAGCAGTCAGTTGCCTTCACGCGTGTGCGTTTCAGGCCCTGCCAGGGCACAGTGTCACACCAGTGCAACTCATATCTGGTGTCACAGTAGTGTACATTAAAAAAAAATATACAATTTTGACTGTGAAATAATAGCAGTCAGTTGCCTTCACGCGTGTGCATTTCAGGCCCTGCTAGGGCACAGTGTCACACCAGTGCAACTCATATCTGGTGTCACAGTAGTGTACATTTAAAAAAAAAATACAATTTTGACTGTGAAATAATAGCAGTCAGTTGCCTTCACGCGTGTGCGTTTCAGGCCCTGCCAGGGCACAGTGTCACACCAGTGCAACTCATATCTGGTGTCACAGTAGTGTACATTTAAAAAAAATATATAATTTTGATTGTGAAATAATTGAAGTCAGTTGCCTTCATGCGTGTGCGTTTCAGGCCCTGCCAGGGCACAGTGTCACACCAGTGCAACTCATATCTGGTGTCACAGTAGTGTACATAAAAAATAATAATACAATTTTGACACTGAAATAATAGCAGTCAGTTGCCTTCACGCGTGTGCGTCTCAGGCCCTGCCAGGGCACAGTGTCACACCAGTGCAACTCATATCTGGTGTCACAGTAGTGTACATTTAAAAAAAAAACTACAATTTTGACTGTGAAATAATAGCAGTCAGTTGCCTTCACGCGTGTGCGTTTCAGGCCCTGCCAGGGCACAGTGTCACACCAGTGCAACTTATATCTGGTGTCACAGTAGTGTACATTTAAAAAAAAACTACAATTTTGACTGTGAAATAATAGCAGTCAGTTGCCTTCACGCGTGTGCGTTTCAGGCCCTGCCAGGGCACAGTGTCACACCAGTGCAACTCATATCTGGTGTCACAGTAGTGTACATTTAAAAAAAATATACAATTTTGACTGTGAAATAATAGCAGTCAGTTGCCTTCACGCGTGTGCGTTTCAGGCCCTGCCAGGGCACAGTGTCACACCAGTGCAACTCATATCTGGTGTCACAGTAGTGTACATTAAAAAAAAAACTACAATTTTGACTGTGAAATAATAGCAGTCAGTTGCCTTCACGCGTGTGCGTTTCAGGCCCTGCCAGGGCACAGTGTCACACCAGTGCAACTCATATCTGGTGTCACAGTAGTGTACATTTAAAAAAAATAAAAATTTTGACTGTGAAATAATAGCAGTCAGTTGCCTTCACGCGTGTGCGTTTCAGGCCCTGCCAGGGCACAGTGTCACACCAGTGCAACTCATATCTGGTGTCACAGTAGTGTACATTTAAAAAAAAAATACAATTTTGACTGTGAAATAATAGCAGTCAGTTGCCTTCACGCGTGTGCGTTTCAGGCCCTGCCAGGGCACAGTGTCACACCAGTGCAACTCATATCTGGAGTCACAGTAGTGTACATTTTTAAAAAAACTACAATTTTGACTGTGAAATAATAGCAGTCAGTTGCCTTCACGCGTGTGCGTTTCAGGCCCTGCCAGGGCACAGTGTCACACCAGTGCAACTCATATCTGGTGTCACAGTAGTGTACATTTAAAAAAAATATACAATTTTGACTGTGAAATAATAGCAGTCAGTTGCCTTCACGCGTGTGCGTTTCAGGCCCTGCCAGGGCACAGTGTCACACCAGTGCAACTCATATCTGGTGTCACAGTAGTGTACATTTAAAAAAAAACTACAATTTTGACTGTGAAATAATAGCAGTCAGTTGCCTTCACGCGTGTGCGTTTCAGGCCCTGCCAGGGCACAGTGTCACACCAGTGCAACTCATAACTGGTGTCACAGTAGTGTACATAAAA